>NC_041709.1:17667680-18956014 GCF_900700375.1 Denticeps clupeoides | reverse complement strand
TTTGGAATTCGGTTTGTACATATACACACACACATTTACTTTACTTTACTTTACTTTATTTAGCAGACGCTTTTATCCAAAGTTACTTACAAGAGGAAGACACCAGCAATTCTCGTTCGACTTCTATAGAATATTGAGTTTACAAACTAAGAGCCCTGATAAGGCTTAGACTTGTCAGTGAAGAGCATGCTCAGAGATTGTTAGGTGCTAGACGAAGAAAAAGTATAATGTATTTATACATTTATGTATTGTTTGTGCAATGTGTACGCATGTGCGTGTGTAAGTGTTAGATTTTTCTGTAATATTTTTTGAATAGGAGGGTTTTCACCTGCTTCTTAAAAGTGGTGATAGTCTCGGCTAGTCGTGTGGAGGAGGGCAGGTTGTTCCACCATCCAGGGACAACAACGGAGAACAGAGATGATTGGAATCGGAGACTCCGTGAAGAGGGAATTTTTAGTCTCCTTTCGTTTGCAGATCTGAGAGAGCGTGCAGAAGTGTAGCTAGGTAGTATTGTGTTGATGTAGGAGGGCGCAGTTCCATTTACAGCCCTGTAGGCAGCATCAAGGATTTGAACTCAATGCGAGCAGCTACCGGGAGCCAGTGGAGGGAGGTAAGAAGAGGCGTAACATGGTGTATTTTGGCTGATTGAAGATGAGACGGGCTGCCGTATTTTGGATCATCTGGAGTGGTTTTATGGTGACTGCAGAGGCTCCAGCCAGGAGAGAGTTACAATAGTCGAGTTTGGAGATGACCATTGCCTGGACGAGGAGCTGCGTAGCCTGTTGCGAGAGAAAAGGCCGAATCTTGCGAATGTTGTAGAGAGTGAACCTGCAGGATCTGGAGATCGCAGCAACATGATGGTTCAAACTCAGTTTGTCATCTATCCAAGCTCCAAGGCTTTTTGCAGATGCCGTGGGTGTTAACAGTAGCGAGACAATTTGAATTGAAAGGTTTTGCTGAGGGGAATTGTTGCCCGGAAAGATCAGAATCTCAGTTTTGGATAGGTTGAGTTGGAGGTGTCGCTCAGACATCCATGCCGATATGTCTGAGAGGCAGGTCGAAATTTTTGTTGCTATAGTAGCATCTTCTGGTGGGAATGACAGATAGAGCTGGGTGTCATCAGCATAAGAGTGATAGGAGAAGCCATGTGATTGGATGATGTGACCAAGTGAGCGAGTGTATATTGAGAATAAAAGGGGGCCAAGGACAGAGCCTTGTGGAACCCCTGTGGTTACCCTAGAGAGGACAGATGTCTCACCTCCCCATGATACCTTACATACATATATATATACACACACACACACACACACACACACACACACAAACTTTGAAATTCCTTTACTAATATATGGAAGTAAAACAATTTGGCAAGATGACGTGGTGGCTTAGCAGATACAGAAGTGAACCCATAATCAGAAGGTTGTGAGTTCGAATCTCGAACTGCCAAGGTGCCACTGAGAAAAGCATCGTCCCCACACACTGCTCCCTGGGCGCCTGTGCCCACTGTTCACCAAGGGTGATGGTTAAAAGCTGTGCTGCAGTGTTTCACATTGCCAATCACTTCACTTTCACTTTTTTCTTTAATGCATAAAGTTCATATAATGTCCACACTGGACACGTGACTTTTACTGAACAGAACAGAGTATACTTTGAAATAGTAAATAATGTCAATGTAGTATTTGTACAAAAGAAAAGCAAAGGGTATATATGAAGAGCTATAGCACTGGAATGAGTTAGAGATGAGGAAAGAGAGAGCAACAATTCACAGTGCATCTTCTTTTCCGTTAACTGTCTAGTTGTTACTAACCAGTAAGTAACCAGGAGCAATTCCTACAACTTGACTATTAAGAGGTGAGAATTTAGATCTTGGGTACATATGTGTCTTGCTCAGTGCTGACCAGAGGAGGACAGGTTCCCCTTTCTGAGTCTTGGTTCCAAGGTCCTTTCCTTATTTCACTGTTCGGGGAGTTTTCCTTGCCACTGTCACTATTGGCTTTCTCACTAGGGGCCTTGAGCGCTGTTCCAATGTGAGGCCCATTGTGCCAATGTAGATTGTAAGATAAGTACAGATAAAAATCGATTGCTTGATTGAGTAAGCTACACAGTGGTATTATGAGAAATACCAGCCCGCAAGACCCTGCAGCAGATAGTGAGGACAGCCTAGAAGATCATCGGAGTCTCTCTTCCCTCCATAACGGACATTTACCACACACGCTGCATCAGGAAATCCACCAGCATTGTGAAAGACTCTACACACCCCTCACATTGTTGTGGAGGATTTTGCTAAAGATTTGATAAAACGTTTTTTATTATAATATACAACGAAACAACAGAGCGTCAGTCAACAGATCTGCTAGCTTAGGCCCTCCGGGCCTTTGTTCTTATACATTTCCCTTATCATTAGTCACGTCATAAACAACAACAAAAAGACCCCAAAGACTGAAGAAATTGTGTATGTGCTTCGCAATCGCACATCTGTCATCATAATTCATTTTCTGGCAGCTGAGGCCTGGCCAGTGGCAATGATCACAATTAAGCATTGTGCATTGAGCGCCCAGCTTGTGATAGTTGGGCATACCACCCCGCCCCATAGTTTACTAGGCCTTGGCTGGGCCTTGCTAGCCTTATCTCCTTTCTTCCCATACCTCCCAAGCCTTAGTTGGCCTTCAAGCTCTAGGGAGTTTTGTGCAGGTGTGCATGTGAGCGTATGATCTCATTGAAATTAGTGTGGAATGTCATGCTCTGCGCTTGCTGCAGCGGCCCACAAACATACAATGTGATCAAAAAATATACCATAAAATGCACTCTTCACCCTCCTACCATCTGGAAAAAAGTATCGAAACATTCGGGCCCTCACTGCCAGACTCTGCAACATCCCACAAGATATCAGAAACCTGAACTTTCCACTCTGGACTGACTGACACACACACACACACACACACACACACTGTTATATTGTAATATTATCTATCTGCAATGTTATCTATTCCATTTAGCAGAACAGTATTTGCACATTTATTATTCATTTCACTAGTTCAGCGCTGTGTGTCTCATGTTTTTTTGTTAAATGTTTCCTGTTTCCTCTGTTTGCACTTTATGTAGCCCAGTTTGTCTCTGTCGCACATGTGCACTTTATGTCAGTATGCAACTTTGTCTAATCGTTCAGATGTTACATGTGGCACCAGGTTCCGGAGAAACGTTATTTCATTTCACCATGTGCTGTCTAACATGCATATGGCTGAAATGACAATAAAGCTTCAACTTCAACTTGAGTGGGTCACAGCTAGTTCATTAACTTGCAATTGCAGTAAATAAATGTGCAAATCAATACATATAGGGCCATGATTTAATAGAACTGTTATTTCTTCTCATTCATATTAAATATTAGGCCAAAGTTAATGATTTTAAACGAAACACACAAAAACAGCGACTCGCCCAATCTTGTCGCAAAAGGTGATATTGAGTAATATTGTCAAGCTCACATTTGACATAGTGTCGTTGACAATGACAATTTGCTGAATATAAAGTTAGGAAAGGAAAGCTTACAAGTGATTTTCCGTGCGTGAAGGAGGAACAAGAAGCAGTGTCAGTACGGTAATCTGCAGTTTGTGTTTACCACCAAAATTTTCAATTCATGAGACATTAATGTATCAAGAATAGATTAAAAAGTTTGTGCAACACTATTCTGAGTGGAAATGACAGGTACATAGCACAACTGTGACACTATGATGTTACGAAGTGCACAGAACCAGCTCTGCTACAACAACAAATGCTTTTCAGCAAGGATCAGGAAAAATCCCTGTTTAATCACTTCAACTGTGTTACTCTTGAGCATCGGAAATCTGTTTCGGCTCGGAAAATAACCCACTGCCTACCATTGTGTCCCTGAGCAAAGTCCCTGAGTGTCTCCAGGGGGGGACTGTCCCTGTAACTACTGACTGTAAGTCGCTCTGGATAAGGGCGTCTGATAAATGCAGTAAATGTAAATGTAAGTAATGCATATGAAAAAGAACAGTGGAATTCAACATGCACTGTCCTGTCAGCAGGGCAGAGCTGCGGTTAAATGCAAACTATTGTCAAGATTTAGCCAAGCGTCTGACTACACAACACACAGCTCGCCTTGTTCGCTTCATTTCTTGTTTATTGGCTGCAGCTGAACAGAGTTAAGTTTGTGTAGTGTTCACCAAAACATTTCATCCAGCGGAAAATAATGTCGGAGAGACCATGGCCATGCGGATCAGACTGTCTACTGGAGTTGCCCAGCATCATGTCTCTGAGGAAATTAGGTGGCATCAGTGTAAGCCGGAACGGGGTGCTGTGGGAGGCTATTTAAAACCCTAAAAGAGCGCAGAAAGAACAGTGGTGCAGCCATCATCTGTTTTCTTAAAATATCCCAGTGCTGATGAAAACTGAGATTTTACATTTCTTGGAGACGAATGTCTTCATTCGGTTTGCATAATCAAAACTTTGAACCATGATTTGGGAATCAGGCAGGTTCACCAAGGGGCTACACACAGACAGCACAATAATATGAACGAAAGAGACAAACTTAATAATAATAATTTAAAGAGTGTAATGTGAATTCCTGTTAAACACGGACATTAATAGTCAGGTATATTTGTTATTATCAATACGCTGGTAGTAGGTATCACGGTTTTCACTGTACCTTTTATATGTGTGTGAGAAAAAAAAACAGGTTCATAGCCACAAAGTGCTGAAATTTGAAAACAGAGACATTTCAATTCACGTATATATTCTGCCATGAATTAAATTAAATTAAACGTCACGATCTGAATCGGGAATTGTGGTACGGAAGTCCCTCCCCCCGTTCATGGTGTGGATGTCCCTCCTCACGCTGACCTTCTCACTGAAGGAGATCTCGTCCTCAAGCCTGCCCCACCCAAACCTGAGTGTGTGTGTCTGTTTGTGTGTATGTATGTGTGCGTATGTATATGTGTGTGTGAGTATAAGTGTGTTTGTGTGTATATGTGCGTGTGTGAGTGTGTGTGTGTGTATATATATATATATATGTGTGTGTGTGTGTGTGTGTGTATGTGTATATATATATGTGTGTGTATGTGTGTGAGGGTGGGTCTGGGGAATAGATAGATATCCGACGACACAGCAAGTGATGATGCGAATTCTGGTCACGCGCGTCAGACGCTCGCCGCGCGCGCGCGCGCGCGCTCAGAGGCGGGGATCGCGAGAGCCGCATCGCCGACGAGGCGCACGCGCGCACGCAACAATAACCGCGGGGCGTCGCGCCAATTAACCAAAATAAAGCTAAATAACGCAGTGGACGATTAAAAAAAAATATATATATATATACATATTGATCTCCCCCTCAGGACGAGCGAAGTCGCCGCCGGGGAATGGCTCGGCTCGGCTGCCGCAGTGGCAGGACGCGGAGCATGAGGCGCTGAACGCGAGGCGTTTCCACGGAGGACAGCGCAGATGGCGCGCGGGAGGATGAGCTACTCGGACCCCACGGCCGGGCGGGACCTGCTGGGGAGCCGCTCGCTCTGCTTCATCTTCATCTGCGCCTTCGCGCTGGTCACGCTGGTGCAGCAGATCCTCTACGGCAAGAATTACATCAAAAGGTATTTAGTGATCCGCCGCATTTATGACGTCACGGCGCTCAGCCTCGTTAGAACCTGTTCTGTGGGCGCCGGGTCCACGGCGGACATTACAGCGTGATTTGTGTGTGAGGCCTCAGCCCCACGTTCACTGGCTCTCCTTGCTTTGTTTCTTCTTTGTATTTCATTTGAGTTTGTTTTTGTTTATTTACTTATTTATTCCAGCCCTCGAGACTGGTCATACATCTTATGGGAACCGTGAACACATGTAAAGCCATCATGTAAAATCCTCATGTAAAACCACCGACCACCTAGAAAAAAGCATCCAGATAAAAAAAAAACAGAAGGAGTGACTGTGACTTCTAGTGTACACATTCATAAATGACTGTATATGGATAATCCATGGTGTGCAGTCATTTATCCCAGGCTACGTGCACGGAGACTGAAGGACGGCATGTTGAAACAGAAGGCAGAGTGAGGGAGATAGAGACATGGCTGAGTACAATTCACACACACACACACACACACACATCATCATCATCAGTGGGCTGGGCTGGAAGGCCCGGATAGGAAAACAGATGGAGAAAGAGACATGTGGAATAAATAATGTAAATAAAACCCGAAAGCCAATTTGGCGGTGATGAATTTTGGTGGATTTTTTTAGAGGGGGTGGGTTTTAAACAGAGCCATATGTGCTAAAAAAAATACTAAAGTGGCCGATCAGACAACCAGGTGTCAATTTTATATATTGTGTGTATAGATGAATGGCCAGATCATGCAGCGTTGTGCATGGTGTTTTAACAGAGTCGACTTTGCTATTTATGCTTCACATCTTATCAGGTTGGGCATCCAGTGTACATTCATTCCAGTCCACAAAGTAAACGCTATATTCATGCTGCACTGTGAATTATTTATGCGATAACCTTTTATCTATAATCTGTAAGGAATGAGAGGAAAAAAAAAACAGACAGAAGGATGGATAGATGATGGGACACATAATATGGAGGTATGGAAGGATAGATAGGCTGCAAATGGTCCGTAAATGAACGTGTGTTTTTTTTTTTTTTAAACAATGCCTTTTACCATTTGAATAAAATTTCTAGGCTTTGCTTTTTCAGGGTCCGCTGTCTGACAATATATTGTCTACATGTGGTTTTCAGTGTTTAAAATGGACTGCTGGAGGGATGTGCATCACCAGATATCCAACTATGGAATGTGGAATAAATGCTGGCTGACGAATGCACTTCCTCAGCAATTTCCTCCATCTTTTGTAGCGGCTGGAAACTTGGTTGCTGGGGTGTGCAACCAGATGAAAACCCTTGCACCCCAGTGAAAGACTATGAAAGCATAGTCCAACTGATATACACACAAAAAAACCCCCAAACATACCTGCATTGTGGTGTACACTCATGATGCACACACTCACCCTGAACCTTAATTTAGAGCATGCACACTCATAATGAAGAACTGGTTCAGCTACAGAGACAACCCCCCATGTCAACCATGCCAGTATTGGAGCTGTAGTTCCACTGACAGTTCGTGAAGTGAACTACAACAATGGCCAACGTCCATCCTCCCTGTGGTTCTCACATGTTTATCTCAGTGCTGCTGAAACGTTCTTCTCTTTCTCCTCCCTTTCCTCTCTCTATCCCTCCCAACAAAGGTAATGCCGTGCGGGTGACTGTGTGTTTTGGTTGCAGTGAAACCTTTTAGAAACCAAACAAGCAAGCAAAGAAATAAACTGACTCATTTTCCCGCCAGTGGGCAACAGTTTAGCCATCTTCGCGTGGACGAAACAGGGAACTGGAGCGGCATAAACCTGCCCGACGACACAGCACTGAGGCCTGCCCGCTATGGGAAGAAAAGGTACCGATTCCACACATCTAACAGAGAGAGCGAGAGACAGAAACGTTCAGAGCAGCCATCAAGTATAGCCAATCAGAGCACAGCATTAGTGAAGTGTAGCCAGTAAGAGAAAGCTCTTTCTGCTTGAGTTCTGGGGCTCTTAGTGGAAACGCCAGCGCTAACCAAGCTGTCTGCGTGTTGACAGATGTGTCCGTCAGAGTGCTGGTCAATCAGACGCTCAGATTGGTGTAATTTTCACACCCTGCCTAGCCGATATTAAGAAGACAAAAAAATCCTCTGAAAGGTAGGCCAGTGAGAAACACTCCTCCTCCATCGCTCAAACGGACCTCTTATTCTTGAAGCGGTCTGTGTGTGAGTGTGTGTGTGGTGCATTCGGCATGCTGTCGCCAGTCTCCTTACCCCACCACCGAGCCCATTGGTGTTTGCATCAGTGATCGTACTCCGGGGCCCAACCCCTTCTCTCCCATCCTCAGTTGTGCATCTCACACCCTGCATACCTCTGAGGCATTTAAGCGCTGCCATTACGATTTGTGGTGAAAGGCGCTCAGCTGGGTTCCTGTGGGATGACAGGAAGTTGTAAACAGATTTGCTAAATGAACTCACTAAGCAGCATCCATAAATTAGGGTTTGGTACAAGAGGATATTGTGAACATTTCTGAAGCTGTTTATTGCACATTGTAAAATTAATGGAAATCAGTCTGTGTGTGATAGAGTGTGAAAAAATACACGTGTAAAATGTAAGTTTCTATCTCTGATTCCATTTAAAAATGCTTAATTAGCTGCTTTGTGAGATCGGACTACTTTCTCTCAACCAATCAGGAGCTGGAAACCTATTTTTACGAGGCTTTTATGTTTAACAACATTTTGACTTAAATTCTAATGTGTTCAAATGTTTGGACTGCAATAAAACTAATTTATTCTGCTATGCTAATGTAATAGCTAAAATGATTGACATATGCAAAGTTAAATAATACATCTAAATTTACATATGAATACAAATACAATGTACACTTAATTTTGAAATCATAAAATATAACATGCTTTGCATGTTGCTGTTGACTTGTATTCTAAGTTGATATGAAATGAAAATGGTGATCTGTGAGTTTATAAGACAAATGCTACATAATGCTTTCTGTTTCTATACCATTGATTACATTTTCAGTTTCCATGTTGCATTGTCATTAATCTGTATGATTTAACAGTTAATATTAATCATTAGTTAACCAAATAGATTATATTTATACATTTAATTAATAGTGGCAAATCTATTTACAACTTCATACCAGACAGTGCTTTTGAATACAAGTCTTAATGTCAGTCTTTAAAGGCCATTCCTTATGTGTGTGTGTGTGTGTGTGTGTGTGAGAAAGTGTCTCTTTTCTTGCATCAGTACTGTGTCCATTTATATGTGTGTATGAATGAATGGTTGATTGATAGGTTGAGAGGGCAGAACCCTTGACCTCTTATAGAACCCTCACATCTTCCCAGAATCCACCACTTTGGGCCCTTGCACTGGCATGCGACATAAACCCTTTCAGGTTTCAGATGTATGTAAACTCTGTTTCCTTTTTTTGTATCTTTCTCTCTGTTTGTTCTTTATTCTCATTTGTTGTTCTGATTTCATCTGTGTGTTTTTTCATTCAGACCCTAATTCTGCTCTGATGTAGTCAAATATACACACATAATGCAAACATGGCATGTGTGCAATTGCAATCTTAAATATTTTTTAAAATTTGAATTAAACATAAAATAAAATAGTTTTGACTGGAGAGTACCTCTTTATAGAAATGTTTCATAAATGTAGCCATAGAGCTTTAAAGGTGTTACAACTTGTGCAAAAGTGCATGTGGCATGTTTGAAAACGTTTGTACAAGGTTAATATTGGTGAGAAAAGTGTCTGATGTTTGATATCTTTGATTGTGTGAGATGCTGTTTATTTCAGACACATTATAGTAAATGTGTCTGGGGTGTTAGGTGTTGTATGGACCAGTCCCTCCGGGGAATTCTTGTGACCTTAAATGACTGATTTTGTGGCAGAAAGTAAAACATTACATTTGATATAATGTATTAAAAACCACTATTCCAGTCAGAATAAAACAGCCTATATTTACTATTACAGAAAGAGTCATTTGTATTACTAAATATCGACATTCACGTCACACACGTAGCTGCCCAATCTGTGCTACCTACATGATTTATGTAGAGTGCTGTTTGGTTTACGGCCCTGTGTTGTTTGTATACTTATGCCTGCTGGACCATGCTTGGTTGACCAGAGCATATGTAAAATGTAAACATTATGTTTATATTTTCAATCCTTTATAAGATATATAAGCACAGGTAGATGCTCAACTTATGGTTAACACACAAAAGTCTGTCGAAAGGTTGCAGTGATTAGACAAAATTGCACACATTCACAGGGGTGAATCCTGGAGGGACTGATTGACACACTACCCAGACACATCTTTCTCGTTTGCATTCTAAAATTTGTGATTATGTGTAAAACGTATTGTGCCAACGTTTTGTGATGTTAGAATGCATGCTCATGCAATTAATTTTCTTTGCACCTATCTTAGCCTGTCTCAGTGTGGTTTGGGAATGAACTTGATTGGCACATAGACGTTTAAATTCTAGAGCTGATGAATTATCTAAGCTGCGTAAGAGATCTCAGTGCACAGTATTATATCATATGTTGTGTTGTGTTACAATTGGTTTGTGCTGTTTGTGCATTGCACATGCTATGGGTAGTATAGGTATTATATAGTTCATATGTATTTTAGTTCAAGGTTGAAAGCTGTAAAGTGGCTGAAAGTGGCTTTAGGGATTTTTCTTGTTTAGGCTTGACATCCACTTGTCTTTGTTCAGAGCAAAGTGGACACAGATCTTGATTATTGCCAAATCAATGTCAGTTACTGTCTGAGCAGAGGACAGAAAAAAATTCTCCAAATTTCTTTAATGTGCACTTTTACGTGCGTGTGTGTTTGTGTGTATATGTTTATGGAGCATGATTCTTGTTTTCACTCCATTATTCCATACTTTTTAAACTAAGGATGCAAGAAAACAGCATCTTGGGAAAAGAGGAAAAGAACAAATCGCAAAGGAGGTTATTTCAGTATGAAAACAAAAGTGTTGAGTTACAAAGGCACTGTAATACCAGATCAGAATATGTTATCAGGCCAGAACATACACTATGTTCCTAAAACTCATTTTCAATGAACCATAAATTGACAAATTTTCAAATGCTGTGTATCAATGTAAGTGTATGTGTGTGTTCATTAGGTGTTGGATTTTTCATTGTTGGTTAGATACGTGTTTAGTTAACTGATAACGTTTTAGCAATGTGTACTAGTTATGGCATTGTTGTGTAATGTTAAGTAATTGTTTACCAGTCATATGGGCTGTGTAGTCCATGAATTTAAGTGGACAATCACAGGAGTTTTAGTGTTACCAACCCCATTGCAATGCTCAGATTAACATGTCAGTACAGTGATATTTGAGTGTGATATGGGTGTGGCTAATACTGTACTAAGATATTAGTTGTGCATTAAGATTTTAATGAAGGTGCTTCAGTTTTAAAAACAATGGTAGTTTTGTGATGTAACAGTGTTTTGTAATGTCATGTAATTTAGCGTGCAATGTGTGTTTTATAGTTTAATTGTAAGTGTGTTATTACAGGATAAGTACTGAGCTAGATTAGACCATATAGTGCTGAGTATAGTTCTATTGGATCTTATCGTTTTTTACATTTTATTATTGTGTATAGTTGTAATCGTAGACTGTTGCACTTAAGGCATTTAATACTGTCGGAAATTTTACATTTGTTGAGGTAATATAGCAATAATATATTTTTTATCCCTCCCTAGCTCTGTCTGTCCTTCATGCAAGCTAAAGCCTGTCCAGTGTTTTAGTGTTTGGTTTTGATCCCTGCTTTCCCATGGTGTCTGTGTGTGTGTGAAGGCAGACTCAACTGTGAGCAGGCACAGATTAAATGTCTTTTCCTACAGGTTTTTGGACACCTCAGATGGCCCTCTGCAGTTTAATTCCACTTCCTGTCAGGAGCTGAGAAAGGACGTTTTGGATGTGAAAGTCTTGACCATGTGAGTCTTGCATCCATAAAGCACTTAGAAGTGCTGACTTTTTGGTGAAGTTCTTGTCATGCATTATGAAACGACATGGAGCAACGCGCCACAGGGGACTTCTGACTGCCTTTCATGGTGGCCATAAAGACAGGCGGCGTTCCAGGCTGCAGTGGCAATTTAAGCTGAGGAAAACATTCTGGCTGTGGTTTCTGATGATCATGCCCATGCACACACACACACACACACACACACACTCACTCAAGAAAGAGCGTTGTGTGTGTGTGTGATCTCAGATTACTGCAGTGCTTTTCTCCAGTGGGATTCACATATCCTAATGAACATTTTAAATCACAGGGTCAAAGTCATTATAGGACAGCTATTTTCAGAACAGCAATCATTGCTTTTTTTCATCCCACACCTCTCTGTCACTCTCTTGCTCTTTGCCCTGTGCAGGAATATAACACAAAATAATATTATTACTACATATGTTTGTGTTTCCACTTGTGCATTTTAGGGTAAAAACCTCAGAGTTGTTTGAAAGATGGAGGAACCTTCAGGTGTGTAAGTGGGAGCAGAACAAGGAGGAGACCAGTGCTTTCAAGTGAGTGTACTCTATGCAGCTAAGCACATACATGCTCAAACAAAACACATGGCTGGATACACACACACACACACACAGTGTACAACCAAACATTCAACATGTCTTTTCTGTGTCCCGTTGTCCTGCAAGTGATAAAATGATGGATTTAAGTTCTCCATGCTGACCAATACTTTATTAGCATTTACCACACTGAAATGTAATGTAGGCATTTTTGTTCAGGCATAACTGGACAAGTGGTTCTCAAACACCAGGGACTATTTACAACCTGAACCTGTTCATTAGAAAAAGGTATTTTTAGGTATCACTGCATCACATGCCCCCAAGAAGACCAAATATGGGCCCGAACTTCCTATTCTTGTTGTCTTGTCTGGTAAATCCTGTGCATCATCATCATCTGGCAAGCATCCTCTCAATTAATTTGAGTTGTTACAAATTCACTTTTATCTGCCATATAAGGAAGTGCCATTAGATGGCACTGCTTGATTGTGAATATTCATGTTATATTGGTAAAGACATCTTTTGTCTTGTCTAATAGGATGTCCCTGTCCCGTTGTTGCAATGCTCCCTCCTTCTTATTCACCACGAAGCGAAACACCCCATCAGGCACCAAACTGCGCTACGAGGTTGACACCAGTGGAATTCTTCACATCAGCCCTGAGATCTTCAAAATGTTTCCCGATGTGAGTAAATGCAACTCAGCTGAAGCAGCCGTATGCTCAGATTTCCCTGTAGTCTCACTGGGTCTCTCTGTTTCTGTGTGTGTAGGACATGCCATTCTCCAGGTCACAGTTTAAGAGGTGTGCTGTCATTGGCAATGGAGGTATAATCAGAAATAGCAGATGTGGAAGAGAGATTGATGCGTCTGACTTTGTGTTCCGGTAAGAATGATCTCTCTGTTTCTTTTTCTGTTACTGTGCCAACAGATGAGTTTCTTCACACATCACATCACCCATCTGTGTTTAGGAAAAGTAACAGGTGCAGAAAGAATTGCCAGGGTGCAGATAGTTCATGACAAAGTCAGTTGGGTATAAAATAGGTGCATGTTGTGTATCTCTTACCGCCACAATGTTTCCCATGCAATCTCGTTGAAGTTACATTTACTTGTTTCTTACATTACATTATTTGTTTTTCTCTCTTTCTGAATTATCACTGTGACTTCTCCCCACAGATGCAACATTCCTCCAATTTCTGATAAATATTCAATTGATGTTGGATCTAAGACTGACATTGTTACTATCAACCCTAGCATAATAACAGAAAGGTAGATCATGCTCTCTCTCTCTCTCTCACACACACACACACACACACACAAAGACAAAGTGAACATATGCATGCAGTGAAATAACTAGTCACAAACAATTCATTTACTTGTATTCTGCTTATTTAGTCCCTCCTGGATTTAGCAAATTAACGCAAATTCAACCAACACCAATGAATTCTGTGTGAACTTTTTGACTGATTACAGTAGGGAGTGGCTGTTTTGGAGAAAATTAGATTTGTTCTCGACATGTGCACACAGATCGGAAGGTATAGGGTTATGTTTTTGCTCCTGTTAAGAGATACACCTATGGCCATTTCAGATCGTGCAGGTTGCACAGATCGGGCAGCCACATGTGGCATGAATTATTCTCAGTAAAAGACACAGATTTTCATCTGTTTGAAAAAAAATTACTTTACATCAAAAAATAGGTAGAAACATGCATTAGAATATTTTAGAACCAGCAGGAAAAAATATATATTTTACGCCACAGCAATCCCCAACAATGGCCACAAAACCTGGAGAAAATGAATATTGCACACTTATTTCTGCGTACTACTTAAGACACTTCTCTAATACATTCCTGTGTGAATCTATTACTTTATTTGTGTATTTTATCTGTGAATTCTTTTCATGGCAGATTCCAGAAGCTTGAGAAATGGCGGAAGCCATTCTACGATGTTTTGCAGGCTTATGAGAATTCCTCTGTGGTTCTGCCTGCCTTCTATAACACTCGCAACACCGACGTGTCATTCCGCGTCAAGTACATGCTGGATGACTTCACCTCTCCGCGCGGCGCCTACTTCTTCCACCCACAGTACCTGCTGAATGTGCAGCGGTTCTGGGCTGTACAGGGCGTCCGTGCGAAGCGCCTCAGCAGTGGCCTAATGCTGGTTACTGCTGCGATGGAACTGTGCCAGGAAGTACACCTCTATGGCTTTTGGGCATTTCCCATGAACCCCAGCGGCGTCTTCATCACACACCATTACTATGACAACGTCAAGCCCCGCCCTGGGTTCCACGCCATGCCGCACGAGATCTTCAGCTTCCTGCATATGCACACACGAGGAATACTGCACCTGCACACGGGCACCTGCAGCTGATCTCACACACACACACACACACACACACACAAGCCAGCTCATAAATTATAAGCAAACGGTGAATAGGTTGCAAAGTACTGATTTCCAGTTATGGAAAACTCTCACGATTCAAAACGAGAGGGCTTTCCACAACTATGTTGTATATAACATGACATTATGCTCTGATTATGAGTTATTTATTACATTTGCATTCCGTCATTACCGTAATTCCCTGAAACTGGCTTGATGGAAACATCTTACGACTACACACATGCCTGCTCACACACACACGTATCTAACACTGAGCTCTTGAGGTGATTACTTTGTATGTTTCTCACACACTCACACATATTCACATATTCACGTTCTGCCTGAGGTTAATTCCTCCTACCAGGGAGTGCTCTCCTAACTCATCGGTTAATGTTGTGATTTTTTCCGTTCAATATGCTAGGACCGAACTGAAAAATGTGCAGACACACAAGCATGTGTCTTTGTTTATGCACTTGATGAGGAGGAATCATCAAACGGACTTAGGACTCCCACCACTAAACGGCAGTGCTGACTACATGTCTTCACTGTGTCTCCTGTCCTCACCCACCGGCAGCTGTTTTCTTCTTCTTTTCCTTACAGTAGCTGTTTTGTAAATTTATTTGAAGAGCACAGAACTTGATTATCTTTTTCGTGTGTGCCTGATGACATTGGTACTAATTTTTTTTTTAAAGGGAACAGTCATTTTTAAACAGTTAAGTGCAGCTAAAAGAGTTAAAAAAACACACACACAAAAAAAATGAAATCGTCATTCCAAGCCTCTTCTTTTTGTTTCTTGCTTTGTCGTGTCATGTGAACTCATGGTCCTCTGTGTCCACAAAGCTGTCCTCCACCTTTTCACCACTCCTTCAAATGTTTAGAAGCCAATATATTAACCTCTGTAGCACCTCTCTTTCCTGCCACAACCCTAATTCATCAGACTTTTTCTGTTCCGCCATACGTCTTCACTATTATTACATGCAAAGGTGGCCTACATGATGGTGAAGGAACACAGAGGGGCACGGGGCTTCATGAGAGATAAGCACCATGTAGACAAACACGACTGTTGCCCTTTATTGTGACTTAATGATGTTTCACCATCCGGTGCAGGCTGGCTGTTTCAGATCAAGTGCACAAATAGCCTCAATGTCTTATTTCAAACACCCGACCTGCAAACAGCCAAAACACAGCAGACCACTGGCCTTCCAGAGGCACATCCTGATGTGAGCCTTTTTTAATCGTCATCGTAGACACAAGATCGACCGAAAAGATCTTGATTGTATAGTTTGTACAGAATAACGGAGGCAGGAGGGAGTTTTGATGGGACTGGCATGTGCCTGTGTACATTTCACAGCAGCAGTATTCCGACTTTCCGCCTGGAAAAAAAGACATATATATATATCATGCGAGTGGCTCACTGGCAGTGTTGCCTTGTGAGTGGTTATTATGACTAGTGTTTTTATGTGATGTGTTTGTGGCTTCGCTGCAGATTTTAAATTTTTTAATGTTTTTTTTTTTGTACCGAAACAACTGCCGCTTGTAGCCCTCAATCAAGCCCACATCACTCACATACACACACACACACACACACACACACACATTGAGGGTGGCAGGTGGATTTGAATAATTCTGTAAATAGTTGATGTTTCAACTTCTTTTATTGTGTTTCTTGCCATGTAAGCTCCCCTGTGGGTGTGGGTGTGTGTGTTTGTGCGGGTGAGAACAATCTCGGAATTTCTCTCATATGACTGTGTTAATGTTATTGAAATAATTGAAATATTTACTCTCCTTTTCTCCCTTTCATGCTGCCTTATCTTAAATGTGTATGAGCTTTATCTTCTGAACATTGTCACACATGCCTCTCTGTTCTTTCAGAAGCCTTTGTTGAAAACGACTTGTGAGAAAAGAAGTCCAGTTATTTTTTAAATGTGAATCATGTCTGACACACTACTTTCATTTTTTAGTATCAAAAGCTAGAGTAAAAGATTGGGGTTTGAAGGCCATTTAAGGGGTCTTACTCAACGTGAACTGCTGGCTGTGTGCAGATTTCTTTTAGAACCATTCGAATGCACTTTAAGAAGACTTTAAAGCCCACTTGTTGTTCTGGGTGGGAAAAAAAAAATCTATGTTGTCACTGTATGTATGCACTCCATGTCCAAAAATACATATGCGGAGTGTACAGTTTTATCTGAGTTGCACTTCTCTCTGTGCATAAATAAAAGCAATGACACTGGAAATGCTGGCATTGGATGCTCTTGGATGTGGAAAATGACAGGGGATGTGATGTTTATAATAAAAGTTTAATAAACATTTGTAATTTGTATGATTTCCGGCACACACACACACATCTCTGCGTTATGTTAGCTATGCATGTACCTTGGTAAATTACCGCCCTGGTGAAAAAGACAAGATGCAAAGATTTGATTTAATGGGAAATGATAATGGGTCATGTTTTCAAGATATCTTACAAAGTTCTTGTCATCAGGTAACCTCTGAGCTCAGATGTTGCAAAGCCCTATTGTTTTTGCAAAGATTATTATTTGGGCCCAAGCCCTAGAAGGGCTTACATCAAAAATTAGTACTCAATTGTGTGAGGTATGCTATTTTATAAGCGATTGGAGTAAGTGCGGCCGAGCTATCAAACAGGGTCAAATCCCCATAGGAATGCATTGAATTTTAGCGTTGGAGGCATTTTAACAGCACCCCCTGCTTGCAGACTCTTTGACCGTCACGCGCATTTGGATCGTGTGATACATCCTTTGTCAGGATTGGCTGCAGCTGGAGACATCACCTGTGCCCATCAGGACAGCAGTTAAAAGGTGCCATGCAGCCGCCCATCAGCAGCAGCGGCATTCTTTGTGGACCCTGCGACTGTTTTGTTGTGTTTTGAGTTCTGGCAATCGCCACACACCTTTATGATCGCCACACAAGGTTTAATATTTCCCTTTTTGTTTCCCCTGTTTTCGGCCAATGCACCGTTTTGCTTCTGTTTATCAATAAATCCTTGTTCACTGTATGTCCTGCCTCTGCGCTTCCTTCCCCCGTCAGCTTGCGGATGTGACAGAATGTTGTAGCCCCTACCTAAAGCGCAGAGAGAGAAGGCAGAGGAAGAAGAATTTAAAGTGAGCTAATTGTCAATTGTGATACACAGCAGCACAGCACAGTGATATTTGTCCTCTGCATTTAACCGATCACCCTTGGTGAGCAGTGGGCAGCCATGACAGGCGCCCGGGGAGCAGTGTGTGGGGACGGTGCTTTGCTCAGTGGCACCTCAGTGGCACCTTGGCGGATTGGGATTCCAACCGGAAACCTTCTGATTACAGGGCCACTTCCTTAATCGCTAGGCTGCTGCTGCCAGCCAGTCGGGGTGAGTGCAGGTGCCAACGGGGAGCGCTGGATGGTCGGCCGAGGGGTCGGGGAGATCCGTGGCGAGATGCCGCAGGACCAGGATATGACCGCCACATACTGGTAGAGCGATTTCTTCTCGAGCCATGCCGAGTAGCACTGTGGTATTACTGGGACCCCTGGAATGTCCGCAAAACACGGAAGCGGCGACATCTGCGGCCAGGAACTCTGTACTCTGCTGGCAAGGCTCCCCGTGGACTGGGAAGACACGGGCGACGACGAGAGCGGTGATGACACGAGTTGGGCGGTCGGTGTTGGGATGGCTCCGCCCATCTTGCCCGGTGGTGTGAGGACCGCGATGGAGAGCCAGACAGCAAGGAGGAAGATGGCGACGCGGGGGTAAGATGGAGGAAGAGGGCGACGGGAAGTCGCCAGCCAGCAACTGCGCTGCCAGGACTGCCTCGTGGGGAATCCGCCTCTCCATCTCCAGTCGCGGAGGGCCCCCTCCTACTGTAGAGGACGTCCATCACCCTCCACACCACATGCTCACCACCATCTCCAGCAACGCGCCCAGCCCTGTGTGGGACATACCCATGGTGCCTGGACCCTTCGCCGGAGCAGCAGGCACATGCCAGTCTTTTTTAACATCATGTGGCGTGTACTTTGCTGCTCTTCCCTCCCTCTCAGATGTGGACAAGATCACCACCATCTTCACGCGTCTGACTGGATCAGCATGTGGCTGGGGCGCAGCCATGTGGCAGCAGAGAGATACAGAGAGAGACTGAGGGCAGAGTTTGATCAGTCAGAGCCTGAGCCAGCGATCAAACTCTGCCCCACGACCATCTCTTTTGTCTGTTTCTGTGTGTGTGCGTTTGTCTTGTGTCCGTATGTCGCCCCCACTTTCCCTCTTTGTGTCCACCAGATGGCGACCCAGCAGTGGAGCAGAACCACAGGGAGGACGTTCCTGACCCGACTGCACTGGTTCAGGATGAGGTAGAGGAGTACGGAGTTCAGGTTGGGGGGGTGTGGGTTGGGAAGCGATGGAGCTGGGTCCTCCGGTAGCCAGTAAGGAGGGTGGGCCAGGCATGGGCCTGGGTCCGCCTCCAGAGGGGCGGAGCACCACAGAGCTCCCTGAAAGGCATGAGGACCCAGCTGGGACAGGAATTCAAATTCAAATTCAAATTTTATTTGTCACATACACAGTCATACACGGTATGATGTGCACTGAAATGCTTTCTGCAACTGCTACAGACCACAGTATTGCAAATGTTGCAAGTAAACAATGAACCAATATGCAAATATTGCAAACATAACCAAATATTACACTTTTACTTCTTTAACATAAAATATGTGTAACTGGTAGGGTGAAGGTGTGCAAATGAGTTACAGGTTTTTGTTTTTTTTTCATTGTTTAAAGAAAGGAGAAAAAGGGCCATAAACAAGCGCAGAGTCATTTTGTGCAAAGTGGAAAGTGGAAAGTGGAAAGGAAGGAAGAGGGTCTGCTTGTCCCACCTCTGTGCTTCCTTCCCCATTAGCTTGACATCCTTGATGCATTCAAACTGTCATTTTGGACCCGCCATCTTTTTTCAAACTTTTCTGGTATCACTCTTTTCACATTGATTCCTATTCATTTTGGTTCTGTTTATGGCACTGCTTGCATGCGGTTCAACCAAAACCCACCAGATTTTTTATAGTCAAACCTGCACTAATTTTTCCAATTGTTCTGGTATCTGTTGCCCTTTTTCAGCATTTCCTTTATTGAACTTCAACGAACCCCAGAAACCACCAACACAATCATTACCAACATTGTCCTACAACAATCACAATCAGCCACTTTACTTCCTCCTCTTACTACCTCCACAAACCAACTACTTTAATACCTCCACTTACTACCACCACAAACCAGCCACTTTACTACCATATTGACATTTACATTTGCAGCATTTATCAGACGCCCTTATCCAGGGCGACTTACCCCAGAATCAGAATCAGAATCGTATTTATTGGCCAAGTAAGTGCAAGCACATACAAGGAATTTGATTCCGGTAGATGGTGTCTCTCAAGTACAGAGTAGAAGAAAACAACCACAATGTGCAAGGATGTCTTATTGTACAAGTTGTAGAATTTGTTTATACTGTTTATAAATAAATATATCTACTGAGTATAAATATATGTAAGTATGTACATAGGTCTAAAAGTGAATAGAGATTAAAACAATGTGCAATACAATAAATAGGCAAAAATCCAAATCCAATATACAAAGTGTACATAAAGTGAACTGCAACATTAGGTGTTTTGCAGTGAAACAGTTTCAGTGTTTTAGGAGGGAGATGGCGAGGGGGAAGAAACTGTTCCTGTGTCGGGTGGTCCTGGTCTGCAGGCTTCTATAACATCTGCCAGAGGGCAGCAGGTCAAAAGATCTGTGTCCAGGGTGTGATGGATCTGAGATGATTTTCCCTGCCCTTTTCCTGGATCATGAGAGGTACAGGTGATCCGTTCTGCTGTTCGTACAGTCTGCTGCAGTCTGATCCTGTCTCTTTTAGTGGCTGCTCCATACCAGGCGGTGATGGAGGAGCACAGGACAGACTCAATGACCGCAGTGTAGAACTGGATCAGCAGCTCCTGTGGAAGACTGTACTTCCCCAGTTGCCTCAGGAAGTACATCCTCTGCTGGGTCTTTTTGAGAATGGAGGAGATATTGGTCTCCCACTTCAGGTCCTGGGAAATGGTGGTGCCCAGGAACTTGAAGGTCTCCACAATAGACACTGGGCTGTCTGATATGGTGAGGGGGAGCAATGTTGAGGGATGTCTCCTGAAGTCCACTGTCATCTCTACAGTCTTGAGCGTGTTCAGCTCCAGGTTGTGCTGACTGCACCAGAGCACCAGCCGCTCAACTTCCTGTCGGTTTGCAGACACATCATCCTTAATGAGCCCAATGTGTCATCTGCAAACTTCAGGAGCTTTACAGTTGAGTTCCTGGAGGTGCAGTCGTTGGTGTACAGGGAGAAGAGCAGTGGGGAGAGGGGCACATGCTTGAGGGGCACCAGTACTGAGGGACCACGTTCCAGAAGTGATCTCCCCCAGCCTCACTTGCTTCTTCCTGTCTGTCAGGAAGCTGGTGATCCACTGGCAGGTAGCAGGTGACACGCTGAGCTGAGTTTGGAGGTGAGGAGTTGAGGCACAATGGTGTTGATCGCCGAGCTGAAGTCCACAAACAGTATCCTGGCGTAGGTTCCTGGGTGGTCGAGATGTTGTAGGATGTTATGCAGCCAGTCAGTAGTAGAGTGTTTCCAGTCCCCCCTGGAAACACTCAGGGTTAAGTGTAAGTGGGTAGTAAGTGGGATTAGAACCTGGGTCTTCTGGTTCATAGGCGAGTGTGTTACCCACTAGGCTACTACCACCTCCACAAACCAGCCACTTTACTACCTCCACTTGCTACCTTCACAAACCAGCCACTTTTCTACTTTACTACCACCTGCCACATCAAGGTCGCCTGCTTCTTCGGCCACTTTATGCCTGAAGCCGCTTTATTATTGGAGGTTTTGGGCATTTTTTAGGCCTTTCCTATGGTCAAAAACTCTTGGAATTTTGAACACTCATCTGGAATTGGGGTCAAGAGAGCCTCCAAAAAAAAAAGGGTCCTGGGCATCTCCAGGGGGTTCAACAGTGTCCTCTGAAGCGCACCCTTTTTTGGTGGGTCAGCAGTTGCACATACTTTCACATATCAGCACAAAATTTAATTGCCATGTGCAACTATGTAGGATGAACATTTCTCCCAATCACACACATTAAACACACATTCCGTACAACAGCAAGTGAGATAATATTGTTTTAATTTACCCATTCATGGAAAAAAAAAAAAAGTTCATTCTAATAGTTCAAAAGAATGAAAAATGCATGTATGAAATACAGCCTCTTTCCATCAGATATTAAGCACCTTGTGGTTTTAAGCTCTAAAACAATAAGCCGTGATTGTCCCTTTGTCCAGGCTTCCCACGCATGAAAACATGAGTACTGCACCAACAGGGCAGCTTGTGGAAGGAAAGCGTTTGAGTCAAGTCATTCAGTTTAAAGGCAATTCTACCAAATACTAAGCAAATGTATGTAAACTTTTGACTTTTAAAAAAGTAATAAAAAAAACCTCTAAAACAATCTCAGACATTTAGCAAATAGAAATGATTTTGGGAATCCAAACAGGCCTAAAAATGAAAGGGTTTTGTACGATTTATTTTTTAAGAAAAAAACTGTTATATGTCTATTTATACAGTGTATTTAAACTTTAGGTTTGAATTGTATAAACGAAATATGTTCTGAACATAAGAGGCTAGAGTGTGTGTCAGTTCAAACAGAAACTTTCTCAGCATTCCTCACTAAGGTCTTGGGGTTCTCCTCTAGATGAAGCTCCATCGATGTTCAGTGGAGAGCGGTCGCTGTGTTTTTCTGAAGTCAACAATCTCTAGTTTTCAGAAACAGACTTTTCACTTTCATATTAAAATATAAAAAGCAGCAACAAAAAAATATATATATTTAAAAAAAAAAAAGTGTTAAAAAAAAAACGTGTTAAAAAAAAGGGTATATTGTATAAGAAAAGAAGTGGTGGAGATAGAAAAATCATAATTATTGCATGAGGATTATAGCATAGTAATGATCCCATTGCACAGTCAGTAATGTTGGACTGATGGTCCAGTTTCTGTTGGATAGACTAATTATTACTGCTTCTCCCGGTCCTCTTCTGTACTTTTGTTGCTCCTCCTGCCCCCCAGCAAGGAGTTGAACAGTTTGATGCCATGTGGGACAAAGGAGTTTGAAAGTCTGCTGGTTCTGTACTTGGGAAGAAGCATGTCACTGAGCAGTGAAGTGTTATGTTTATATTGATGCAGTGAACAGTCTCTCGCCCGTGAAATCATTCCATGTCTGAAGTTTTATTTTTTTTTTTATCTTGCATAGTGGTGGAGAGGCATTAAACCCACCTGTTAGTCAGGCTTGTGTTACTCTGAGTGATAGCAAGGACAGTGGGGTGGGGCGCGGCCGTGCAGGTGGGTGCAGACATTAGAAAGAAAGGACTGGTAGGTTGTATTTAGTTAGGTTTAGTGTCATCTTGCAGGGTGCCTGCGGTTGTAATTATTATTATTGAATGTGCAAAGCCCTATTGTTCCTGCAAGGATTATTATTACTATGAATCTTTATTCCACCTGTAAGAAAATCATATTTCTTTCTTAGAAGGCATTATAATTATCTTAAATATGTAATGCATTTTTGACCTGTATTATGCTTTATCAATCTGTATTAAGTCACTCACTGAATGCAGTTTTGCTGGGCCTTGTGGAAATGCCTGCAAGCCCTTCAGTGGAGAAATGCTATAAGACAATTCATTCTATTAATGTTTACACAATGTTTCAGTGATCAATGAATGTACACCAATATTATCTATAACCAGATTTATAAGACCTTGACTCGTCTAAGACATGAAACATAAGCTTATAAGACCATGACTATAGGCATCTTTAAGTTAGAATTTAGTTGGTCACAAATTAAGTGACATCTCTAGCTAACAGTGGAACAAGGACACACTGAATAGTTAAAATTGATTTTATTATGTATACCAGGTCACGTTATGAGGCATTCATGGAAAACGCCAATAAATCCCCCCAAAACAGATTCAAGTTCACAACTGCATATACTGAAACCGCACCAGTCCAATTATATTGGAAAGAAATAAATAATGCAGTGCACAGAGACTTCAGAATAATGAAAGTGAACCCCTTCAGTCGCTAGATGTCAAGTCCACTTCCAAAGTAATTTATATGAAAAGATGGCATCAACACAAGCTGTGGTGAGGAGACGGGCACAGTGAAAATTTAGAGTAGAACACTTTATTCTCTGTTGGGGGATTTCTGTACATTAAAGATCTGAGTGCCACAGAATTTGACATGGGTAGAAATGTTTGAGCACTATGCAGACGGACAAGAACACACTAAGCATCAAAACTGGACAGGAAGTTAAGGACAACCTGCTTCAGCTTGGCGTCTGAAGCCTCTGAGATTTTACCATCGCTCCTAGGGAAGGGAAGAAAGGGGGGGGGGCAAAAACGTTAAGCCTGAATTTTTTTTATGTAGGAGTAAGGGAAGGAAAAAACAGGTTACCTAATATTGGCCAAGAGGTCTTGTTGTTGGCTGAGGACATGCTGTAAGAAGGCCTTCTCAAACTTTGTGATCTTGCTGGGCTCCATTTTGTCTAGATGCCCTCGGACACCAGCGTAGATTACGGTCACCTGTTCCTCAATAGCCATGGGGGCTATTAGAGAATAAATAAAAACAAGTGCAAATAAAAAGACAGGGGGACAGGGTCAGAATGAGCACACATAAGAAAACTGATGCTATAAAAGACTATGTAGCCAAATAGCTATTAAACAAAGAATCTCGATTCATTTTGTTCCATACATCTGCATAAAAGTGAGAAGTATACATAGCCCACTCACAGTACTGTCCCTGTTTGAGCAGCTCAGTCAGTCGCACACCACGGTTCAGCAGCTGTTGTGTGGCAGCGTCAAGATCAGAGCCGAACTGAGCAAAGGCAGCAACTTCACGGTACTGAGCCAATTCCAGCTTCATGGTACCAGCCACCTACAAAGAGGAGGCCAGTTAATTGACATTTTAAACAATGGTAACCAGCTGCTACTATATGAACCGCGTTCCACATGCCTGCTTCATGGCTCTGGTCTGGGCAGCAGAACCCACACGGGACACAGACAGACCCACATTGATAGCAGGTCGGATACCCTTGTAGAACAATTCTGTCTCGAGGAAGATCTAAGGAACAGGGGAAAAACACATTAAAACTGATCTTGCCATTCTAGGCTCAGGATAAAAACGGATTTATACCAAACACACACCTGTCCGTCTGTGATGGAGATGACGTTAGTTGGAATGTAGGCGGACACATCACCAGCCTGGGTCTCAATGACTGGCAGCGCAGTAAGGGATCCTCCTCCAAAGTTATCGTTCATCTTGGCAGCACGCTCCAGCAGACGAGAGTGCAGGTAGAACACATCGCCAGGGTACGCCTCACGACCAGGGGGGCGACGCAGCAGCAGGGACATCTGACGATAGGCCACAGCCTAGAAGGGCGCAATTCATTTAAAACATAATTAAAACCAACATATGAATTCACAAGCACAAAAGTTGACAAAACGTAAATAAGATCACATTTATTGTTATTTACTGATATCAAGTGGCAAACAGCAATGGGGAATGAGGAAGACTGCAATGCACCAACCTGTTTGGACAAGTCATCGTAAATGATCAGAGCGTGTTTGCCATTGTCTCTGAAGTACTCCCCCATGGAGCAGCCGGAGTAGGGTGCCAGGTACTGCAGGGGAGCGGCATCAGAGGCGGTAGCCGAAACCACAATGGTGTACTTCATGGCATCAGCATCAGTCAGACGCTTCACCAGCTGGGCCACTGTGGAACGCTTCTGACCAATGGCCACGTAGATGCAATACAGTTTCTTCTTCTCGTCTGTGCCTTCGTTGAAGCGCTTCTGGTTGATAATGGTGTCAATGGCAATGGCGGTTTTGCTGCAATTTAAATAAATAATAATAAAAAAAAAAACAAATTTTAAGTGAGTAATCTAAGAAATCCTTACAGCCAAATCAGCATAAATTACTCATAAAATGCAATATGTGTGTTTACAGAGACATACAAAAAGTTATACCGCTACTTACCCAGTCTGCCGGTCACCAATAATGAGCTCTCGCTGTCCACGGCCAATAGGCACCAGGCTGTCCACAGCCTTGATGCCAGTCTGCATGGGCTCCCTCACAGAGATGCGAGGAATGATGCCAGGGGCCTTCAGTCCTACACGTCTGCGAATCTTGGAGCCCAGGGGTCCCTACATAGACCACAAAGTCAAGTGTTAACAAAACTCACCACTAAACAGAGAATATTCAATAATATTATACAAGATAAATATGCATAAGATGGGAGGGCTGTGAAGACTAATTTAGCCTGTACCTAAACTGTACTCAACACTGAATCTGAGTCCACTTCAGATCAGACAGTAAGTGCACTCTGATCTGCACTTACTTCCATAGAAAGGTTTTTATCTTAAATGTAACGTTTGAAACAAATGACTGGTCAGATGAGCTTGGCCTCCAAAACCAAAATTGCATAGCAGTAGCGTATGTATGTTTATCGCCTGCATGGAATCAGAAGAGCTCAAGCACCACCTAGTGGGAAGAATGAGTTGACTTAACTGTAGCACATCTACAAACTGCAGTCTAAAAGGCTTTAATAAAAAAAAACAAAAAATAAAAATCCCATTGACCCACTGAACACTTTTGCAACAGCAGATACTGAAATCCTTCCAAACGCTCATCCGCTTTACCTTGCCATCGATGGGATTTCCCAGAGCATCCACCACTCTGCCCAGCAGCTCCTCGCCCACAGGAACATCCACGATGGCGCCAGTACGCTTCACAATGTCGCCCTCCTTGATCAGCTTGTCATTACCGAACACCACAACACCGACATTGTCCGGCTCCAAGTTCAGAGACATACCCTGTCAAGACAAGTGGACCATTATTTACGTACGTATATAATAAAAAATAAAAAAAGGACCTACTAGTAACCAGAAGACGCACCTTCAGGCCAGAGGAAAACTCCACCATCTCCTCCGCCTGGACGTTCCTCAGGCCGTACACACGCGCGATGCCGTCCCCGATGGACAGCACGCGGCCGGTCTCCTCCAGGTCCGCTCCGGTGTCCGCGCCCAGGATCTTCTCCTCCAGGATGCTCGACACCTCGGCGGTGCCTGCGCGGAGAACACAGCACACGCTAAATATAAACCGCGACCTGGAATTTATAAAGGAAAAAAAAAAGCAAAGCGGCCACGGACCTGTTTTCTGCAGCCATGGCCTGGTGGTGTGCAGGTTTCTGGCTCCGACGCAGGCGGCGGCGACGTTTTTGGAGACCTGAGAGAAAGCCGGCGCTTTAATTACTGCTGGATTGTCCCTTTCACACGAATCGCTGGAAAATACGCGCACAAAGAACTAAGGAAATAAGATAAGCGCGTTAACAGGACGCGACTGACCTTCACCGGCCATCGTGCCCGACGCGACACATGAAAACCCGATCAAAGTGCGCATCGAACTGATTATTTTTTAAAATAAATAATAAAAAAAATCGACAGAAAAATATACAGAAGGGTGCGCAACGCTGCTCGAGATTCTGAGTCCATACGGAGACCTGACATCACGTCTCCGATAGAAACGTAAATCGGAATATATTCACGCACACGCACGCCGTGCAGGGGAGCAAACCTCCCGCAGACTGCACGTCAAGGTCCGCAGAGCCGCGCTCAGCCTCGCTAAATCCTGACCTTCAGTGACGAATGTCATTCACCGGACACCGGTGACAAAAACGCAACTTTAATACCGCGAACACGACGTCGGCACGGAGGCGACTACACCACCTGCCGCACGAGTTCGTAGTAAAACGAAGCCCAGACGTGCGTGAAAGTTGTCGGCGCGGCGCTCCGGCTGGATGTTGAAGGCCGTCGGGATGCAAGATGGCGGCCCGCGTCCGTAAAGCCCTCGCCGCTCGGCGGCCCGCGGTCCTGGCTCCTCCGCGTAAAAAGAAACACAGCGCCTCCGGGACGCAAAGAGATACTTACGAATCCGGCTCTGCGGGGCAGGGTGCGGGCCAAGGCCGCGGCGACGCGAACCGACAGCATGACGACGGGGACGCTATGGGCGAGTCCTCCTACACCGACCGGCTGGAGCGCGACGAGCGGAGTGAAGGAAATGGAGGACGCGGCGGAGGCTCATATAGAAAGGTCACCGCGACCCGGAAGTGGACCGCGTGACTGCGGAGTATTATCGCGAGGAAAAATAACCTTTATTAAAATGTCAGGAGCATATCGACTTGAACTTGAAATTAAATAAAACGCTGTACAAAATAAAACGATTTATTGTCAATGAATTACTTTATTTGGTTTTTAGACCTGTGCATTTCTATATTTTTACATTCTTAAAGACACGGCGACAAATGTGACAGTACATTGTCATTAATTATTCGTTTTATTGTCGCAGAGATCAATTAAACAGAAGGTCAGACTAAAGACTGCGCGCTGAGGAACGTTACACAGTAAAACGTCTCAGTCATGTCGTCACACCAGCGTGAACATGCGGAAGCTGAAATATATCTCGGTTTAAAATACTGTAAATGGTAGACGCCATTTAATATAGCAAAGTCGGACTTCCGGGTCCATGTGATGCAGCTCGGAGAAGGTCACCACCGACCGGGCCGGCGGGCAACGTCACATCCGCCTGGGACGCTGCACGCTATTGGCCAGCGCTGTGCTGGAACAGCTAATGAGATCGCACAGCTCACGTAAACGGCGGCGGGAGAGTTCGAGTGGCCGCGGTGTCGCCATGTGCGAGAAGAATAGGAAGGTGCGTGCGGTTTTCTTCACGTTTTATCCAGAAGCCGCGTCCTCTCACCCCCTCACCCTCTCTCCCTCCCCGTGTGTGTGTTTAGGTGAGCGCATGGCTCAGCGCGGTGTTCGGGGACCAACCCGTGCCCGAGTTCGAGGTGAACACTCGCACGATAGCGCTTCTTCACCAGCTGGCGGAGAGCAGCGAGGCCCGGAGCCGGGAGGCGTCCCTGCTGATGGACGACCTGAGACAGAAGGCTGTGGAGTATCAGGCCGACGGTGAGAATATAGCTGAATAGACCTTTCCCCCACCATATACGGGGGTGGTCCTCATACATTTCCTGTCAGGATTGGATGCGTGGCCCATGGTTTAATGAGGTGTCGTGTCAGACCAATTACAACAACGACATTTATTTCTTATATAGCCCATAAAAACGTACAGTATGTCTAAATTGGCTTTTTCAGGCCCTACAGTTGACCCTTCTGCACACAAGGACGAACTCCACAAAAAAAGAAGATGGTAATTTCACTGGCAACTGGAGTTCTTATGGATCCTTGACAACATATCGCCCTTCCATTCCAGAGGGCTTTCTAAAGTCTGGACTCAAGCCCTCTGGAATGGCAATATGTTGTCATGGATCCACGACAAGTCCAGTTGCCAGTGAAATAACCTTTTTTGAGAGACCTGTGACCTGGATGACCTTCACACATACTTGGGAAGGAGTGATACAGAGAGGGACGCCCTTACAGGGTAGAGTGAGCCTGCAGTTTGTGTCAGTGCAGGGTTGGTGATGATTGGTCCAATCATTAGACCCCATGCAGGTATTACTCTATGCAAAGCTACACTATGAGAGAGGCTATTTACTATCAGTAACAATCTTATACAGGATTTTTTTTTTTTAATAATCAGTTGCCTATCTAAAATATAAAGCAATTTGCTTTTTTTGGATGATATTGGGTCTTTAGTGTTTATTGACTGGTAGTGTACGTTTATATACATTTTACATTTAAAGAAGGAAGTTCTGCAAACCTGAAGAAAACAACAAACCTTAAGTTGAAAGCACTGTTAATGCAGATGCTGTCAAAGGGTCAAATCAAACTCAAGGAACCTTCCAAATCACAGGGCCTTCCAAGTCAAATCCATGTGAGGTGAGGCAAGACGTCATCCTTGCATCTGGAGAACACGCAATGCAGCAGTCTAGCATTTTAAATGCATTTTAAATTGTCATTTAAATGCTCGCACCCTTGTTCATTTTCACTGGATTATGGGTGCTTTGCGGACCTCAAAGAGACGTGCATACATCTCACATAAAAAAATAAGAATGGGGGGAAAAACAGTGAAGTGATTGTCATTGCGATGCACAGAAAATATTGATATAACAATATATTAGATGATATTGTACAGGGACATCAAAAAACTATTTTTGTATATACAAAGTAAGTCCACTGGGTGGTGAGTTCAGCAGCGTTGAGTGTGTGACTACAACCTCTTCCCTCTAGATGGCGCTGTGCTTGGCATTTCAGGCAAAGTGAAATCGCAAAACATTACGGGCCGATCACAGCATCTTGTATTTCAGCTCGGTTTTTACATTTTCAGTGATCTGTAGAACTTCACAAAATGTACATTTCGTATTGTATCGTAAGATCCTGGCCAAAACAAACCCCTAGCATGCATCCTGGTAATTACTGAGCAAAAGTCATGCCCTTTACTTTCAGGAGCATATCACCAGGACTTGCTGTTCCAAGCAGTGGGCTTGTCCTCAGGAAGCGTTTCCAAAACCACATCTGAGCTCCTGTCTGCAGTAGAAGGTGTGGCTACAGCACTCAGAGTGAGGGACACAGCATTTGGAAGGTACAACACAAAAAAGTATTTTTTTTGTTCTTGAGTAATAAAGAACCGTTTTAATGAGAGGTTTATATTTGAGAATTTCTGGTTAGGATTATTGTCAGACTGTGGCTGTCAGGAATGCTGACTTATTTCAATGCTTTTCAGCTTTGTTCCAGCAATTAATAAACTAACCAGTGAGCTTTCGGAAGCAGAGAAGAAAGACAGGAAACTGAATCGGGACCTGAACACCCTCAGGAAGAAGATGGCATCTACTTTGGTTCTGCGCAAGAATTTACAAGAGTATAGATTTGCTCTTTTTAAATGTCACTTTTGCAGTATAAACACAATTATCAGCTACATGTGGCTGTTTCTAACCCAGTACACAAAAGTTAAGGGAGCTAGTTGGTCTAAAAAAAGAATCTTAAAAAGACCTCTCAGTGTATTAAATAATAATATAACTACTTGTTTTGTGCATGATGTCTTTTTCATGTTTTGTGTAGGGATGTGAATAAGACGAGGCAGACACAGGAGGTGGAAAGGGCAAAGGCTGATGAGAGGCTGTTGAATATGGAGTTCGTGAAGAACAAGTCTAGAGATCTGACCTACAGAAATAAGAAGGCTGAGGTGCATGCACGCGTGTGTTGGTTGTCTGAATTTCCAATAGCGTAAGGACCACATACAAAGTTTGGGTTGTTTCTCTGTACAGGAACAGTTGGCCTCCAGACAGATGAGCACCTCGCTCTCCCACAAGGCCATTTTAGAGCTGTCAGAGGTAAACACTCAATAGCTTCATCTGCAGTGCTATGAAATACTTTTATACGTAATTTTGTTCCCTTTAATTCATATATAGCTTGTCTATTCTTGTTCTCACTTTGTTCTGTAAAAGTGATTTGATGCTTCCTTGTCCCTCAGAGAGTTTCAACTCTGAAGCAGGAATTGCAGCCGCTAACAAAGAAATTGGAACCTTATGCTGACCTTAGTCCAGTGAGTAACTTTAGGGATGAGCCGATCCAGTTTTCTAATACAAACACCTTGTATTTAGATGTTGGGCGGCGCGAACTTGGAGGAAGAAACACTGTTGTTTAAGTTGAGCTTTTCATGGTTGTCAAATTTAGTTTAACAATATTTTGGTAAATTTGACTTTGTGTGTTCTTTTTTTTTCTTCCGTCACATTAGCACAGAAATTTCAGAGAACATATGGTCATAAATTTTTTTTTATTTTTTTTTTTTTTATTTTTTTTTTTATATAATTGAAAAGCCACGGATATTTGGCTATATAGCAAATGAATAAGACTATTTAACAATAACACACACAAAAATAGACTGCTTGGAATGGACTTGCTAGGGTAGTGATAGCCTAGTGGGTAACTCACTTGCCTATGAACCAGAAGACCCAGGTTCAAATCCCACTTACTACCATTGTGCCCCTGAGCAAGACACTTAAGCCTAAGTTGCACCAGGGGGGACTGTCCCTCTAAATACTAATTGTAAGTCACTCTGGATAAGGGCGTCTGATAAATGCCGTAAATGTAAATGCTTTATTAAGTTAATTGTGTTATATTTTGTGGTTCTGCTGTCATCCCTTGAAACATTGATGTGGCAGATATCAGAAGTATATCTACCCTAGCAAGAAGAATGGCCAAAGCACTCTATATACATATCACCATTTCTAGCCACAACAGGACCATTGACAGGCCAGGGGACCTTTAATGGTCCCAGTCAGTAATGATTATTCCACTCTTCCCCTCTTTCTCCAGAGTCCTTCTCTTGCACAAGTTAAAATTGAGGAAGCCAAGAGAGAACTGGTGAGTGTGAGCAGATTCTGCCAATAAAACTAAATGATTTTATCTGTGTGCGCTTAGGGTGTACAACCCCATACACCCCAATTACCGTCTAGCTATCATCAAGATTTGAGTTTGTGTTTTTTTTTTTTTTTTTTTTTTTTTATTAAAGAAATCACTGGTAATCACCAAAATGATTGTGACATGACTAATGTATAGGCAATTATGCAAAGTTTCAGGTTTTAATGGCATACAAAATAATTTCAGAACTTGACCTTGGTATAAATGAAATAGGCATGTAATACTTGTTTTAGTACTTACACATTTTTACCAGGTTCTGGTAGGTACTCTGACATTATTTCTAGGAAGATGTAATAAATTATAAGGTTCACAAACTGCATTCTCGTTATGTCTGATTTGTTGTATAGGGCTATGCGGTGTACTTTTTCTTCTGTTACTTCATGAGGCCTACATTTTCCCACTGTTCCACACAGGTGGCCCTTGATTCTGCTTTGGAACAGAAAGTTGACCTGATGAACTCTTCTTTAGCAAAAGTATCCAGCAGAACCTTGCAGTAACCTGAAGCTGAAATATGTCTTGCTCTGGTCAACATGGCTGTATATATAGAATAAAATGCTGCTTGAAGTGAAATGCATTAAAATAAGTACAATCCTATCCCGTGTCATGTGCATTTAATGTTCAGTAAATTGGTCTGCACTCAACACACGACTGGTGGTAAGGCGTACACACTACAGATTAGGACGTTAACAACGCAGCCGGGTACGGATACGCATGCGCAGCTCACGGCAGGCGCGTCTCTGACGTCTGTGCTGCAGTTCGCCTCCCGGCCTCGCACAGGCGCTGCCGTCACGCTTCAATCGCTAAAACAGCCGGAAACGCGTAAATAAAAGTCATTTCAAACTGCAGCTGGTGGGGACATTTTACGGCGGGCAGAAGTGCGCGACCGGCCCGTTTTCTCTCCCCGAGCCGCGTTCGCGTTCGACGGGTGTGCCCTCAGTAAGATGGTGGTTCGTTTAGATACTTGAGGTTTCGAACGCGGGTAAGTGGCCCGACGTGCTAACGCGGCTAACCCAGCGTTAGCCCGCGGTTCGCGTCCATTATCGCTCGCCCTTCCATTTTGAATGCGCTTTATGGTCTGCAGGTTGTGGCTTTATTTTTTATTTTTAGCTCGTGTACCGAGGGGTGCAGTTTGCTGCTCGTTGCGAAGCGGTCGTGTATGTTGGGGGGAATCTGTTAGCTGGGAGGCTAATGAAGGCCACCGTTTAGCGGGGGGCAACTTCGTTCCAGCGAGAGTCGGCGCTCCGTGTCCGCAGGTCGCCCCGTCGTGTGTTCCACGCGTTGACAGCTCGGCGCCGGAATTCCCGGAGCTTATTACGGAATTCCGCGCTCAAGGGAGAAATCGGCGACACGGGCCGGTGCGGCGTGGACGAGATGCCGGCGCGCTCGGAACCGGCTCGAGTGTCCTGTCGGTCGGGCCCCGTCGAACCGGGCGAACCGAGACGATGCTAGACGGTTTAAACCGGGAGCCATGGCTGCATGCCGAGCTGACATGAGGAGTTGCTGATGGATGTGCATACAGATGGCCCGAAATAGTCCAAGTGACGTTGCTGTTACATCTTCTGTGCAAAGATTGTGGCCGAGTGATGATAAATTGTTTGTCAGCGATTGAAAATAAAGGGTAATCTGTATCTAAGTAGTGAAACGGGGAGAGACTTCCTGTTGCAAATATGCCTTAGTGGTCACCGGACCAAGGTGTGCACCTATGCAGTCCGACCTCCTGTCATCCTCGGTGTTACGCATCACCTTACGTAGGGGTGGAAGGGCAATTTTCCGTGTGAATGTTAAAATTTAAAGAAGTACATCAAACAGAATGAACATCGAAACGGAGAATGTAACGGACCTTTAAATTGCCGCTTCCAATAAGCAGTAAAGGCTAATTACTGTCTTGCTTGTCTGTTTGTAGGCAAACTCTTCCTTGAAAGAGTCTGGGCTAGACTCTCTCGCTCGTTCTGTCTGTGAGACTTGCCCCACCCACACCCCTTTTTGGCATGAGGATGGCCAATCACGAGAAGGATGTGGAGACACACCCAGAATGTACCACAGAGGAAACGACCCAGAGGTCAGAAACCACACCCACTAGTTGCCCGTCAGGGGAGGAGCCAGCAGTGACCTCAGAATCCAGCGCAGCCGGGCTGCTGTCGATGCCCTGCCTGCTCAAGGAGCTTCGCCCACAGGCGGCGCCTAACTCGAAACTAGCGCGCCCCGCCGATGACAGTGACTCCTCCCCCTGTCTGCTCTCCCCCTCATCTTCTGGTCACCTAGGCGATTCGGACACACAGACGTCCGCTGACGAGGGCACCCGTGTTCCTGGCAGTGCCCCGGGAGACCCCGTGCCAACTGGCAGGAAGTCGCGGCGCTCGCGGTCAGAGAGTGACACGCCAACCGCTGCCATGGCGGCTAAGAAGAACCGCTGCCAGGAGCGACAGGTGAACGGGCGCGTGCGGGTCAGGGGGCAGCGCAGCCGTCTGCAAAAGGAGCGCATGCGCATGCGGCGGCAGAAGAGGGAGGCGGCTGCACGACGCAAACCCGACCTGCTGCAGGACAGCAGCACTTCTGACAGTGACATCACTGCCCATTCTTCCTCGTCGTCGTCTTCGTCAGAGAATGAGAACGCCACTGGCATCAGCTCGCACATACCAGGTAAATGCAGTTGTGTGCACACCCTCATTCACTCATCCATTTCAGGGAACATCAGCACGGCACAGCGCAGCACTAGGCAACACTACTCTCATTTTCTTTTACTTTCCTTCCTTTTGGGTTTGTGAGGGGAAAAATCAAGCATAGGTCCTGGCTGAATGAGGCCAAGGTCAGATCATCTTGAACAAATTCACGTTTTAGCAGCCAGAGAGCTGGCTTTTGGCATGGAAAACTGGTTCGAGAGTGTCACTCTGCTTGCTTTCGATCTAAGAATGATTTACATTAGGGCCTGCAGTTTTCACGTTAACACTGAGATGCAGAGTAAATGCAAATAACGAGACCAGCCCACCACTAACATTGGATCACTAGTGCAAAACCTATGTAGAAGCAGTTTTTGCTGCTTGCGCTGGTACGTGTATGTTATAATAGGAGCTTGACAAATTCATGGTTTGGTTCAGTAGGTGTTTTTCTTTGGAAATTTTAATCGGATTGTTTTCTGTAAGAAATGGAAGGAGTTTATGTATGTGTAGAATTCTGTCCCCTTTGTATCTAAAGAAAAAAAATCATGTAAAAATTCAGAGCAAATACATGGGACTGGTTGTTCACCTTTTTTTTTGTTCACTTTGTTTAAACGTAACCATTTTGACAGGGTTTATCATGGTAAAAGCTTTGGATTAGACATCTGATAATCAGGAAATGAAAAGTGTGTGCAGTCTAGTCCAGTGCCCTTCACTTTCACACCGAGGGACTGACACCCTAGCTAATCCTTCATGCGATCAACTTCTGAACCTTTCCACCTAGTCCTGGAGGTTGATGTCAAGGGCTTACGGTCTGAAGAAATGTTGGCTGACCTCGCACCTCAGGTGAAATTCACCTGTAGCTTGAGCCACCAGTTCCGTTGACCTCCAGATCCCCTCTGTGACTCACACTGGCTTTGGCCGGCCTGTGCGCTTATGTAACTTCATGCCATATCTGATAGTAGTAGTGAATTTATTGGAATTTTAAGGTTTTGTGTTTTTTTTTTTTTTTTTTTTTTTCTCCTTGTTTTATAATATTTTTGGGTAAAATGCTGTTTATTGATTTTTAATACCTTCATTTGGCAGATAGAAATATGATGTACTAGTTTTACCAGTATATGCATATATAAATAACACAATGTATCGATTTTGGGTGTCAGAATATTACACACATACCGCTTATACTGGAAGTAGTTAACAATTAATTGCATTAAACCAAAATGATTTAATAATGACAAGTTAAATAAGATGCTGAACAACTATTGTACATTTAAACTAAACACTGAATAATTTCATAACAATATCTAATTTGCATTGTTTGCAAGTAATCAACAAATTTAAATATATATGAAAAAAACTACACAGCACACTACTGTGATTTTGACCCCACTGAAACATTGCCCCAGCCTTAAAGGCCGTACATTTTCTGCCTTTCCCCCACTATTATGTTCATACATCAGAAAATGCTGAACTTCAGCAGAAGACGTGAAGGGAAGAAAGATCTTTAGATGTAGCTGTTTCAGGCAACTGGTTAAGTATAGGCAGTGATCCAAGTTGAAATACAGTGATTCCAGGTGCTTCATAGTGCAGTATAGTGGTCTAGGAATGATGTGGATATCTGGGTTTTGGAAGTTTTTGCTATAATCAATATTCAATTCACATCAGGTGAACCTAAACACATTTATTATATGGAATAAAATAGTGAAGGTGTTGAACAAACATATTTAGTGATCTTGCATGTGACTGCATGCATATGTATACCCAAACACCCACCGAGTATACTCTGCTCTAATAGTTTACATTTATATAAAATGTTGTGTATGTGGAGCATGTCACTGTGAACTTGCGTCGTCGTGTTAATCATCAATGCAATATTTGCTGGAGTACTATGCACTCACACAGACGTACACACCCTCTACAAAGCTGCATGTCTTCCGCCTCCCGCATGCTTTTGCTGTGCGTTTTGTTTGTGTGACGTGTGTTTCTTGGCTTGGCTGCTGTTTTTAAGCTCATCGCCGTCGGGTGGAATCTTCTGGAGCTTCATCGCGGGGGAGGGGCCTACTGGATGAGGGTGGGACCAACAGCAGCTTGGGCGGAGTCCTGGAAGAAGCTTTGACGCGATTTGCTGTAATGCAGCGACAGACGGAAGAGCGGTTTCGTGTTTGGATGGACCGTCTGGCCCACCTCCACTCTGACAATGACCAGTCAGACAGTGAGCTAGCAGAGGGGCGGGGCCGTGATAGCTCCTTCCTGCCTTCCTCAGAGTCCCAGGAAACCATGGCAGCCTATCAGATGGCCCGGCTCAGGTCAAGCCCCTCCCACCCCATACAGACCGCAGCCCACAATGGAAGCCTGGATGCTACTGACCCCAGTTTGCTAAATGTGTAGTGGACCCATCTCTCTCCATTTCCCCCTTTCCCTTCCCTCCCCCTTTCATCCCCTCTCGTCAGCAGTCTCAGAGTCTGTGCCTTCTGAAGTACTCTGGATCTCCCGTTTCTGGCTTGTGCACGGCAAAGCAAAACACAAACCATCGTACAGCAGAACCACATGCAATACAATGTAAAGCAAAGTTTTTCCATTGAACGATTGGACCCCCGTGATCGCCAAAGAGCCTCTCAGGGTTACTGTTCGGTTAGTTTAGATTGTTACTGCCTTTGTTCAGTAGGGTTATTTTGGTTTACTAGCTTTGCATTTCTTAGGTTAGGTTAGGTATGTTTGTTGTTTTAGTGACCTAGCATGATCTACAATACAGCATGACTTTTTTTACACACACACACACACACAGACAAATACACACTCCTACTTATACACACATGGTTTAAACTGATACACTGTTAAAGTGCACATTCACACGTGCTCCTATGTACATCCATACAGATTTAGTACGTTTTATGAATTGTGAGGTTTTTTGTTTTCTTTTTGTATTTTTTTGGAAATGCTGCTGTTATGTTTATAGAAGACTGAGTACAGAAGTGTTAAACACAATAGGTTTATATATGCTAGGCTGTCTTGTTGGAATGCCTATTGACATTAAAGACCTGTGAAAAAGTGTCGTTGGTTGTCTGAATGCCTCTACGAGAGGGAAGAGGCTTCTTGTTTCTGGGGAAAAGAAAGATCAGTCATGTCAAACCTAAGAAATGACCTCTTCATACACAGACCTGAACACACCTTACAATTACAGATGCACAGGCTTACATACGCACACCACAAAATTGTACCGATCATGTACACTGGCAGTTCATTGAATTTGCTTTGAAGTAAGCTACAAAAGCTCAATTAAACTGCGCTTCCTCAGACAGGTAAACATGTTTAATATTCTTTTTTTCTTTTAGTTATGTTTATGGCTGATGGCTCAGAAATTCTGGATCTCAAAAACACAGGACCTTAAGTACCCTGGATTCTGTGCCTCTTTACTGTTTCAGACACTAATTTCCAAATGAAATGTGTAAGTGTCCCTGAAAAGAGGACGTTGGATCACTGTGCAACAGTCCAGTTCTTTTTCTGCTCAGTTCAGGTAAGCTTCTGATGTCTCTGGTTCAGGAGTGACTTGACTAGAAGAGTGTGTCAGTTGTAGCCTTGTTTCATGGAAATGTGTTGCGATGCATTGACACCAGCACTGAAGGTCTTTTATATTCTTGAATCAACGTTTCGTCCCAATTGTGACCATCCTTGGCCAACTCTCCTTTTGAAGAGTATTGGTGCTTGTCTTCTGGACAACTGTCAAGGTAGCACTCTTCCCCCATTGTACTGAACTAGACAGAGGGGTGACATTTAGTTTGAATTGAATCATGAGCTATTATCCATGATCATAAACAAAAAAAGACTTGGAATACACTTACCTGCAAAAAAATAAATATATATGCCCAAACAGGCAAGAGTGCAGTGATTAATATATTAATGGAATCTTAACCGATGCAGCAGCCATGTCAGAAAAAACACATACTAATAGGCAAATTATTGGCCTTCATAGAGCAAATAGAACAATCAAAAGGAGTTAAAGAATGAGTTAATAAATGTCCACTGCAAGGATAGCAGAGAGCCATCATCTCAGTTTAGAATATGATCAGCATGATTGTAGATCAATTAAAGGTTTGTCAGGTTACATCACAGAAAATGGACCGTTGAACTCGGCTCTGATTAATAGTGACTCTGCAACACCAATTTATTCATGAACATCTAACTGATTTTTTAATGGTTAAAATGTGAAACGCTTATTATGTTTTATATATAAATATGCTTCATTCATAACATATAAGGGTCCGTTATCCTTTCATCAGGGAATACGTTGGAGCAGTTTAGGTGGGTTGTTTGTCAAAGCAACATCTACATAACCAGGATTTATTATCTATAATCTTTTTCTGCAATTTGGCAAGCCAGCTATTTTACTATTTGGCCCTTTAATAACATTTAATTCAAATGATTAAATGGTTGATTTTTTTAAAGGACGCACAACTTACAGAAGTTTCTATGACTTTGTATTCTGCGTTTGGGGGGATTTCACACGATATGTGTATCTTGTCCGTTTAGTATAGGCTAATTTTACCATGCAATTTTGGTTGTAAATCATTGCATTTATGAATTTGTTATAGTAAACATGTACTAAATGTGCTGATTCATTTGCTGATAGGCTGCCCCATGCATTTAGTAGCCAGTGTGTGTGAGTGTGTGTCGTGTAATAACTACGTCTCTGGAGTGTATTATAAGTGTTTGTTTTGTGTGTGTTTGTGCGCATGCATGCCCATGCAGTAGGCCCACCAGTTGTGGGGCACTACGACCTGTCAGACACACACTCAGAGCAAGACCCCCCTGCAGCAGGCCAGCATGCACCCACCCCCTCAGGTCAGTTTCCATGGTAACCAGCTCTGCCAGATTCATACACTCGGCACGCACCTTCGTGGAGTGTTTAGCTTGTACCCTATTGAGCACAGAACTGCGCACGTTCATGATTTTTTAGATTATTTTAGGCTTTGGGTGCTTCTAGCTGGTAAACATTTGGTTCCATTAGAATATTCTACAGGTTTGTGTGTGATGGAGTTTCCTGGCATCTTATTTTGTGACTGTATGGAACTCTTGTGGAAAATACAAACATGGTCTGGCAGATCCAGTTTTTCCGAGGAACACCTTAGATAGGCTTAATTAGTTCATAGTAGTTCATCTGCCCAGCAAATGCTATAGTTTCACAACAGAACAGCCTTGGCTAGGGATATAATAGTGCAGCCACCCATAAGAAAAACTAGTCAAGATAATCACATTAATTTGTGCATTAATAAGAAATATTTTTTGTTCTTTTACTTTTGTAAGTCTTTGCCTCCACGTGGACCATAAATTGTTGTATCTGATCTTAATGGATCAATCTAGAGTTTTTATTTACAGTTCATTAGTAATGTTGCCTTGACCTCTACCTCATGAAAGAAATTCAATTTGCCCTTCAGGTCAGGTAGAAGGGGAGCATCCTCAGGTGAGCCCATCCTTGTCCGACAGTGAAGTGGAGATTGTCGGAGTTCAGGAGAATGCCAGGTACATGGTTACACACACGCTCACAATGCTGGCCTTTCCAACTTCTTTCCTGTCAGTGATAAATAAGCCATGTATTTTAATAGTGTCTATTTGCACTACATGCTCAAAAACAAGAACCAACAGGTACAGCAGCCAGTGGTTTAAGTTACAGCCCAATGCTGCAACATGGTCTCTTACAATTCTGTCTAGCTGAACCTGATATGCGCTCAATTTAGCTTGAGTATGTGTATTGAGTATTGTTCGAAGTCCCAGTATAGTTCCAAAGGTTTCCGTGGAAGAGTGCATCCTTAATACTTTTAAGTTCTGATTCACTTGAATTACTGTAGGTTTCCACGGGGAGGCGTCATTCAAGCTATCTCCTCCTGGAAGGCAGGGGCCACACCTGCCTGGAACGCAAGCTCCGCCCAGTCAGGATGGACCCCCTCCCCAGAAGTGGTGGACCTAACCTTAGAGGATGACAGACACAGATACCTGCTGTAACAACAGTCCACACACAGATAACTGTTGTAACACACTGCTGAACACACAAATATCTGCTGTAACAAGCTTTTACACACACACACACACACACACACACACACACACACACACACACACAAACACCACAGATAACTGCTGTAACACACATTCTTATAAACACATAAATAGCTGCTGTAACACATGTTCTCACACACATATACACTGCTGCTGTGACACACCCTTTCTGACTGTGATGTTATACACAGAGCCTAGGGCTGGGCGACGTGCCCTTAAAACAGAAAACCTTTTTTATGACAATCACATTCAACACACTATAAACATGAACCTCGCCTGCAAACCACAAGTACAGGTTCAGACCTCAGCTTTTTTAATATTGTAAAACCTTTTTGATATTGGCAGCAGGTGACAGGTATAGTCATGTCAACCCCTCAGTAAACTTTTCTTCTTGCAATTTGGGTAAAAATATGCATATAACAGTAAGTGCAAGAAGTCATGACAATATCGCAATGCTTAAAGTTCTAAATGAATTACACATTAATTAATTTGGCACTAACAAATATATAGGCCATATCATCCAAAATCTCTGCACCCTTAAACGCTGGATTTGAAGCATTTTGCCCTTCGTCTTGAAAACATTCATGTTTGCAGAAACACACACAAACACAGAAACCTATGCTGTATGTAACCGAATAACTTTCCCTTCTCTGTCCCAGAGACCCCTGCTGTCATGTTATCTCTTATCCACATGCACAGTTCAACGCACTGCCCACACTTCTTCATTAGTTCCAGCAGGTCTTCCCTTTTAAGCAATACTGTCCCGCTTGCTGACACTGTGTGTAAGATGTCCTAACCGCTGCAGAGCGTGTGTCAGAACGGATTCCTTTGTGCCACAAAGTCACACAATAGCCATTTTTTTCCTCTACCTTCTTGGACAATGTTCCCAGTGAAGAGGGTCCATTGGTCAGTTGTAAAACTAGGATTATATTATATTTAAATATCACTTGTTTGGGCCATATGATGTTGTTCTCTTATTTTGGTCAGTGAGTAACAGATGCAGAGTCATCTTTTAAGGATAAGTTTTGTTCTCATGAAATCATAATCTGACTTTTTTTTTTTAATCTGACGTTTTGATTTCAAGGTTGGTATGTGTGTTAGAGAGAAAAAAGAGAAAGATATACCAGTGAGTGGATTTTTATTATTATTTTTTTACCCTAGAGTTAAAAAGTGATCAGCAGACCTTTGACCTATTGTGATCCATGTAAATGCGCTTTAGCTCAGGATATATAGTACCCAGGGAGTAAAGGGAATATAAAAAAAATAAAAAATAATTTAGTGTCCTAATGACACGTCAAACCATTAGATTCACAAAAGTTGCCATTAAACTGGATTTAAGAAGACTGTATGGTGTGGTTTCTATGCAATAAGTAATGCATCCAGTTACACAAAGTTACAGGCTGTCAGACCGTCCTCTGGGTTCTGAAAACCGGCTCCTGCAAGTTCCTCAAAGCGAATCGAGTTGAAATGAGTTTTCACTCTCACCGATTTCCCCGGCCTACCTTTTACTAGTGATGACTGACAGCAATAAAAGACGCTCAGTCGCAGCCTCTGGTTCACGGCCATTTACCCATCAGCGTGGCATTCTACCATAATACAACGCTTTGCGTGTGTTACAGCTTTACCTCTCACAGAGCAGCACAACCTGACGTGTGTTACAGCACTGACACCCTCACACACCCCCTCACACACACACTGATGCTAGACAGGTGTTGGCCCTGCTGCTCGGACTCTCGCTCCTTTATCCCACTTGTTTTCCTTTATCAGTATTTAATACAGTTGTTAATATTCTCTTCTGCAAGCTCATGACTTCCTTCAAATGACAAGTATGATGTAGAGTAAAATAAAACTATTTTAAAATAATAAATAAATAGTTATTTAAAAATGGCCTGCCTGTCTTTCTTTCCTGTCAACCAGCTTGTGTGTTTGCACCAACGGTAGCATAACTTAACGACTGACATTAATTATAAGGTTTATATTCATTACAAGGCTTACAGGGCTGTTCTGTTGTGTGTTGATTACAATCCACCTACACAGATGGGAAAGGGCAATGCAGAGTACGAAAAAGCTAGTATTCTACGGCATATAGTACAGATAAATTGAATGAACCAATGATCAATTTGTTTGCGTGAAATGTAAAGTGTAAAGTGGGGGAGGTAGTCAGTACAAATCGTGATGCACGCATTAATTTTTTTTTTTAAAGATAAGAACAACGCTAGTTCAGAACACGTTCGTTCTTCCGTGGTTTCAGAAAACGTACCGCGACGCGATACGCCGGGCCGCGTCCTGAAAAGATCCGGGTCATTAAAGGCACCGCGGCTGAACCTCGGAATAACAAAAGCGCTCCCCTGGAGCCAATTCACAAAACGCTGGTCGCCCGGCGCGGCCTGCGATTGGCTGCGGTCGGCAGCGTGGCCCGGGCTCGGCCCGCTCCGATTGGCCGGGCGGCCGGAAGTGGGACGTCCGGCCAGCCGCGCGCCCATTGGCTCGCCGGCTCTTTGTCTGGGCGACAGCTGGAGCTTTAGCGCATCTGAATGGTCTCGGCCGGGGCAGAAGCGACGGACTGTACGGGCCATCTGTCCGAGCAGACAGCGGCATCGCAACAAAGGACTCAGGATGGTGTTAGTGCACGTCGGATATTTGGTTCTTCCTGTGTTCGGTTCCGTAAGAAACAGAGGTATCGTGTTTTAATTATTATATCGTTTGGAATAGTGATTATAATATTATTAATAATAAAAAAAACAATGTCGGGTTCGCTAACGCCACACGGTCTTCAGCATCCTACAGCCCCTCTGAGCAGCCTTCCGTGTAGCGCGTCAGAGAACGCGGTTTTAATGGCAGCACGACGATCACGATTCCGAACGCTGTCGTGTCGGCCCGCTGCTTCCGCGCTTAACGCATAAATGCGAAATAAATAAAAAATAAAATAAAGATGCGCGTGTGCCAGCCCAGTACAGGCGTCCGCTTCCATCGTGCGGCGTCTGCGTGTCTGCGCGCAGCTGGACGGCGACGCGGCTGCAGATGCGGGGCGATACGCGGGTGCGCGCACGTAGCTGCCGTGCAGTCTGCGCTGATCTAACGGTCCCCCTTCACCCCCAGCGGCGCCGCATTGTGCGCACCGGAGCCTGTCTCATCGTGCTTGCGTTTTTTTTTACCTTCTTATTTAATGTCTTCTTTTTTTTTTATATAAATCTCTCTGTACCCCCCCCCCCTCTTTTCCTCCATAGTACGAAGGCTGCCTGTACATTGCGCATTCTTTGACCCCCCCTTCCCTCCATTGTGTAGCTAACGATCACCTGCCGCCCGCATCTAGCTGTGTGTCAACCCTCTCCTCATTCCCCCTCCCCATCCGGAGACGGCATTGGCATTAAACCGAGTTTGCTCTCATCCCGAATCCTTCTGTGTGTGCAGAAGCCTCCTCCTCCTCCTCCTCCTCCTCCTCTGCAGCAGCAGCACATGGAACTGTAGTGGATCACCCACAGTAGACATCTTTTTCCTCTCACTAGGGGCAGGTGCTGTGCTCACCTTGTAGGGAAATTGGAGGAGGCATCACCACAGCACGTCTGCCTCTAGTTACTGTCGGCCTTGTAGGTTTATTTTTCTTTCTTCTTTTCATTTTCTGTCATTGTACTAGTTCCATTCAATGACTAGATCACATTTCTGCTGTAAAATTTCTGTGAACTGGATGCTTTGAGCCACCCCACTCGGCCCCTACCCTTACCGGAAACATCTCCAAAACAGGGAGGGGCACAGATCAATTGGCTACAACATTATAAAGATTAGTCTCTCTTTTCCTTTTTTATGTTGCACAGACTGCACCTGCAGACCCTCTCCACATAACGCATGATCACATGCTTTTTCAATCTGTGCAATCACACACACCCATCTTGGGCACCTACCAGGGCACTCTGCTGTCATGGCAACAGAATGTCATCCATTTCACAGGAATGTCCGGTTGTAGAATGTCTTTTACTCTTTGGTTGTGGTTTGACCGTAATTTCTGTTTCTTTCTCTTATCCTGTAATGCATGACCGGAACTCTTTCAACTTTTTATTCTTGTTTTGCACTTTAACTCAAGCAGCAGGGTCTTGTGAGTGTATTTGTCTGTGTGTGTGAGCGTGTGAATGTGTGTGCGTGAGCTGCTTCTCTTCTGTTAACCAGTGGATCTTCATGCCCATCCGGCCTCACTGCTATGCATGGACTTCTGCTGATAATGATGATGATGATGATGATTAGAGACTGGAGTTTTTCTCACCTCACCATTTGGAGGCACAGAGAAACATGGAGAAAAACGCTTAAGATGCCTCTAATGATTATTATCACTCACTGTTCTCGCTCACTTCCACACATACTAATAATGTTTTCCAATAAAGTCTGTAGTTGACCCCTAACCTTCAGTGTGCTTCTTGCCCATTTCATCTCTATGCACCTCGTCCCTCCACTCCTCTCCCACTCTATGATGGACCGTTGCTCAGAAAGCCAGACGTCTCTCTCAGATGAACTGCAGTTCAAGAATTTATAGTTTAGTTTGGAAACGCAGAGCTTGGCAGAAACTGCAAGATTTATGTTCTTTGGAGTAAATTTGATATTTGCAGTAATGTTAGAATACAAACTTGATTAGGAACTAAACCACACAAAATGCATTACTGTTGTCTTTTTAAAGCAAACTATGACATGATTTGAGGGTTACTTTTTAGATTTGATTCAGAGTTTTCAACATTGTGAATGTTAATGGGATTGGGATACAACATGATCTTAATAAGACAAGTGTTAGAAACAGAACATCACTCCATGGGGGTGGGCCCATTGCATTAAGGGATTGATTTTTTTTGTTGTTGTATTTATCAACTCCACTGGATGACTGGAACAACCCAGCATGGTGTTGTGACCATTTTCCCTTCTACAGCTGGGATCACAAACAAGCCTGACGGTGAGCATTAAAAATGCTGATATAGCAGCACTAGGGCATGCGTCACCATCAGTGAACCATGAGGCCAGGCCAGGTTTACTGTTGGAACATAAAACAAAACTAATTCATTAGCTTGTTTCATGGGGGGTGTCACCAGATAATAATAGTTAATAGCAACTTACAGTCAGTAGTTACAGGGACAGTCCCCCTGGAGACACTCAGGGTTAAGTGTCTTGCTCAGGGAGACGATGGTAGTAAGTGGGGTTTGAACCTGGGTCTTCTGGTTGTAAGGCAAGTGTGTTACCCACTAGGCTACTGCCACCACTTGGTAACAATGATACAGCATAGTGTACATATTCATTTTGTACATGTTGGAAAGTTTTAAGTGCTCAAAGTTGTCAGGTTGAGCAAGTTATTGAGTTATTAAGGGATTTTTGCTCGAAAGAACCTTGAGTCAAATTGGCAATACATTACATTACAATGACATGCGTAACAGACAGATGCAATCATGTAATGAACATTACAGTAAAAGAAACAAACACCCCATTCTACACTCAAAGCAAAAAGGTCTTAAAATCTGTGCTTCTTCTGTAGCTCTGGCATCACATGAAATCAAATCCATTTCATTGCACATTATATCAAAAATCTGCCACTGAAAGTAAATTTGCTAAAGTGAATGGCAAGAAGTATTTACTAGTACCTGACCTGAAGGTGGAGAGGAGCCATCTGCCCATGAACAGCCGGCCCTGCGTAAAAACCACGCATCCCAGTTCCCAGTAGACTTCATCTGTATGTTTAGAGGAGATTTGTGTTATTACATTTAGCAGGCATACAGGTATTAAGGCATTAATGCAATTAGGTTATTCTACAGTTTTATAAATGTAGGGAACAACTACATTATACTTTTGCCCATAGCGTGTTTCTGTACATTTCACTGTAATTTCACTGTAATTTTACTTCTTTAGAGCTGAGGCCTGTTGGGTTACGACACAGACTTTAAGAATCAATAGACTATTGAGAGCTGAGAAGATAGCAGAGCCGGAGGAAGGCATGATCAGACCCCCCAGCAGATGTTCCAAAGCTGCAGGAACAGACAGCAGAAGGTTGGGGGATGAGGGCCTGGTTGTAGAGAGGGGGTCTTCTGAAATGGGTAAACCATGGGACAAATCCAAGTTGTGGTGCTAGTTAAAAAAAATGCAAGTCTTCATATACTTGTGGACGTGGAGAAGCCCATTTTCTGTCTTCCATACCATGTGTAACTAAAGTGAATACCCAGCTTTCTTAATTTTTTTTATAATCTGAAGTCCAGGCTTCATCTCTCTGTAGATAAGGTAAGTGTCAGGGTCATTAATTTAGACTCCATCAGAAATCAATTTTTACAAAACACATTTACATTTACATTTTATCGGACGCCTTTAGTAGTTACAGGGACAGTCCTCCTGGAGACACTCAGGGTTAAGTGTCCTGATCAGGATCACAATGGTAGTAAGTGGGGTTTGAACCTGGTTCTTGAGCTTCTAAGATGATTGTGTTACCCACTAGGCTACTGCCACCTAAATTAGATTAAGGTGCATAAAAATGGTTAAATAAACTGGCAGTAACTGCATACGAGATGAAACTGTGTTTGGAGATGTGAGGACATGTCCAACCTGACCTTTGCATTAAACTGCCTGATTCAGCACCTAAAACAAGCACATAATGGTTACAAATCTGTACAAAAACATCAGCACCAAATACTAGTATCTATACTTGGTGCTACCATGTAATGTATTGCAGTTCAGGAGAAACACATTTCCCTTTCTTAACCTTTATTAAAGTTTATTAAGGAGTCTGAGATCCAGCGAGGTAGGATATGAGGCTAAACGAAAGCACTTCATTCGCGGAGAGCCGTAATCTTTTGACTAAGCTGTAGATTTAGGACTAAGTGGTACTGCATTTCTTGCTGAACTGTAGATAATTTTTTTTCCTCCCACTATTCATGCAGGGTGGTAGTAGCCTAGTGGGTAACACACTCGCCTATGAAGCAGAAGAACCAGGTTCAAATCCCACTTATTAACATTGTGTCCCTTAGCCAGACACCCTAAGTTGCTCCAGGGGGGACTGTCCCTGTAACTACTGATTGTAAGTCGCTCTGGATAAGGGCGTCTGATAAATGCCATAAATGTAAATGTTCATGCGTTAGAAAATTTTAGTGGGAGATGGTAATGTCCCCCCCCCCCGATTTGAAAGATTTGGACGCCTAAGAAAAGCCTTTAAGCAACAGCTGCTTGTCCTCCTGCTGCCACCAACCCCCCCCCCTCACTCTTCTCTTTCGACACCCTCCAGAGCATTGTCTGCCGTCTCTCTCCTCAGACCAGCTTTTGTTCTTTTCTGTCTGCTCCTTCACCCTCTGGGGAAAGACAAGTGTGTGAGAGACTGAGCCTCGTGTGTGTGTGTGTGTGTGTGTGTGAGTTAGAGAGAGCAGGTGGTTTGAGGAGCGTAAAACTAATCCCAGCAAGGGAGGGGGCCAAAATTCCATCATACAGACTCCAGAGCAAAGAGACACGCCAGGACTGTCCTTTATAGGAAACCAGCAGCTTTTAGTTCAACTTCCTGGTGTGGGTGGATCTTCAGAAGACTGAAGTGGTTACCATTTCGTTTACCATGCTGTTTACCAGTAGTCCTCCATAACAGTTTGATTTGCTGTATGTAATTGGGAGGTGTTCCATAATTGCCTTTTTAATGAGAAAGCTTCAATGTAAAATGTCGATTCTCAGCTCCCCTGGTCTGCGATTGTTTCTCTGTAGGTGCCTCCTCCTGCCGTCATTTCCACCTAGGCGCCACAGCAACACCATTGCCAGAGTTCCCACCCCCTCTGACGTCTCTCCCCGCCCATTCGCAGTACCAGGAAGTCCCCGCCCCCCTTCTTACCTCAGGCTTTACAGCAACACTACCTCATTTACAGGTAAACACACACACACATGTTCATAGCCTACCTCATCAGTGATCACAGACATGTGCCAGAGCTGATATATTATTAATATATTTGCTTATGAATATTTAATTAAAATTTCTATGTATTTCCTCTGTTCTTTTGCTGTAATTAATCTATTCAATGGCCCTTAAAAAATAAAAATAAATAAATAAAAGATCGAATTACAGTTATTAATTGTCTATGTGAAATAAAATTTAATGATTTGTCCTGGTAAAATTGTTTCACATTGATAATGTTTGAGTTCCCTTAGGGTGTGTAAACGTCCTGCATTCGTTTTTTTACTAGCTTTCTATTGTAGATACACGCTAGTAAAAACCACCATAAAAGAAAAAAAAACTGACTACATTCCCATCTTCCCAGGCGTGCACAAGATCGAGTTCCTCTAAACACACATCGGCTCCGGCCTGGATATGAGTACAGCCCTGCTCCGCCCATACCCGTTCCTCAGCCGATAACACAGCAGCCACGGTACCTGGCAGAGGGCACAGACTGGTGAGTGAGCCCAAGATGTCTGCTGTCTAATGCTGTGTACTTGCCACATTAAGTTGTTGCTGCTGTGTACTTCATTTTTCCAATAAGTTGTGTTTACGATGTATTCATTTGTGAGAAAATTTGAGATGTGTACACATTATATCATATGTGTACACATATGATAACATAAATATTTTCAGAATTTACAATTTCATCATGCTTAGACGTTCCTGTCGATGTTAAACGAATATTCATATAAGTGCACGAATACTTTTTTTTTTTTACAGGGACCTCAGCGTTGATGCTGTTCCATACGCACTCCAGCAGCACTACCCACACTACCTGTCCACACCCAGAATGCATCACTTCCCCAGGAATGCATCCTCCACACAAGTGGTGAGTTGAGGATTGTGCATTTGTCTAACAGATTCTTCATATGCAGTAATAAATATAACATTTGCGTAACGAATGAATGTTCATGTCTGTAATATGGTTTGTGTGATTTGTACGTTTTACAGGTGGTCCATGAGATTAGAAACTATCCCTACCCACAGCTACATCTGCTAGCCTTACAGAGTCTAGCTCCTCACCGACACACACCTGCGGTGCGTGAGAGTTATGAGGTAACCTGCGTTCGCAGATATGTTCACATGCGCCATCGTAGTTTTAAAGGTGTCAAAAATTCAGTTTACTCGAGAAATCCGTAGATTAGGATTGCAGGTTCCAATGAATTGCTTGTGTTTTTTATGGCAGGAACTCCTGCAGCTGGAAGACAGGTTAGGCAGCGTGAGCCGTGGAGCTGTGCAGACGACCATTGAGAGATTCACCCTCCTCCACAAATACAAGAAGGTGAAGACATGCGCACACACATGTACACAGCGGCATGCAAAACTGTCGGGCACCCTGGTTTTAAATGGATAAGAATAAGAATATCTGCTGTGATTCCTCCCTCTTTGCAAAATATACCCCACAAATTTAGGACCCTACAAAAATGAATAGCAGCTCTGCCATGTGCTTCATGTATTTGTGTTTTGTTTAGCGGAGGCCGTTGGATCTGAAAGTGTGTGAGGAGGAGGAGTCAGATGTTGATGAGAAATGCACCATTTGTCTGTCAATACTGGAAGACGGAGAAGATGTCAGGTAAACCCCACCAAAACCCCCCCATTCACTGAGTTTGTAGTTTAACTTAAATCTTTGCAACGCAAATATACAAGGCTTTCTGTGATATATTTTGACCCCCACACTGAGTAGGAGAGAGGTGGAATATAAAGAGCTACAGGGAGATAGATGGTGTGAATGGCTGGCGTCACAAGAAATTTTTTGACATATCAGAGAATGAAAGATGATGATGTTGAAGGAGATACAGATGTCACAGAATCAGTTAATCCATCCACCAATCCACGCGATCTACATATGTTTGCAGGAAAACCCATCCATCCATATTGGTAGTAGCCCAGTGGGTTAGAAACTCAATTATGAACCAGAAGACCCCAAAGTCACAGGTTCAAACCCCACTTACTACCATTTTGTCTCTGAGCAAGACACTTGACCATGAGTGTCTCCCGGGGGGGGACTGTCCCTGTAACTACTAATCGTAAGGTTCTCTGGATAAAGGCATCTGTTAAATGCTGTAAAATGTAAATGTAAAACCCCATGGACAGCAATCAGATTCAGGAAAATTCGTATGAACTCATATAAATGTATTATTGATCTTAATTGTTTTGCTGAACTGTTTATCTCTGTGTGTTTGTCTGTTTTTAGGAGATTACCCTGCATGCATCTCTTCCACCAGCTGTGTGTGGACCAGTGGCTATCCTCCAACAGGAAGTGCCCCATATGTCGGGTGGACATTCAGACACAACTCACTCACACCCACACACACACGCACACACACAACCAGACAATACCTACTCCGGAGAGTTGAGGGGGAAAATTTCATGCATGTAATGCAGCTCGATCTCCCTCTGTAACACTTGCAGATTCCCAAACCCCCACACAGCCAGACACAACCGTACCAGACATATACATTCAGGCACACCTCTCTTACTCTGTCTCTGACTCTCTCGCTCTCTCTTACAAACCTTCACACACACTCGCTCACATAAAGCACAGAATTCATACTGGCAGCTGAGACACTCATTCATAAACAAAACTGGACAATCTGTTTCTCTCTCTCTCACACACACACACACACACACACACACACACACACACACACACACACTTTGCTTCTGCCAGAACGAACCTGAACTGGTAGCTGACACACTCATACATACACACACCTCTGAGCCTACGAGTCGTGAAAATGCATTTGCTTTAAAGAGCTTCTGTAAGACACACAAGCACACACAACTGTTAATATGACGTGCCATTTCTGAAGCCTAGGGTCTTTGTGTGCGCGCGCGTGTGGCTATAGTGTTCTAAGTGCATGTCAGTGTAGCATGTGTGTGTGTTTTCAAAGCCATTGCCTTGAGACCTCCAGATTCCACACACATACATACTCAGAAGGAACATTTAAAAAATGTCTAAAAAGGAAAGAAAAACAGTGCTATGTGTGTATGTGAGACCTACAAACCTACCTGCTGTACACTGCTTGCTTTGGCACAGCAGAACTGTTTCAGGTGTGTGTGTGTGTGTGTGTGTGTGTGTGTGCTGGTGTGCTTTTACAATACTAAGCCAAAAATGAAAAGAATAAAAAAAAAAAAATTCCCATTACTCATTGCAGCAACTGGGTTGGTCAGACCTCTTGGTCGTGATTGATGCAACAGCTCTGAAACTATAACTGAATTACTGTTGTACAGGGCTGGTGTGTTAGCAGTGCCGTGTGTGTGTGTGTTATGATTTGTGGCACTACCAGACTGATGTAGCGTGTGTGTGTGTCTATGTGTGCCTGCTTCCTGAAGCTGTGACAATATGTGACACTACCAGACTGATGTAGCGTGTGTGCATCTCTGTGAGTGTGTGTGTGCGCGTATGTATGTATGTGTCCTTTCTGACCTGCCATGACCTTGGGCCTAAATGCCTACAGAAGCACATTGCACAGCCAGCCTCTCTGTGGCGCTGTGTTGCCATGGTTTTAGCCTCTTTAGCACTGCGTTGCCATGGTTTCAGTATTTCTATATAAAAAACATGTGGTTTGTGGAGGGTTGGGTTTGTGTAAACTGTGTTTTGTGTCACAGATATTCCCTTGTGATTGCTATGCCGGTTGCTATGCTGGTTGCTATGCTGTACTGATAGATCAATAATGTAGAATGTTGTGTGACGATGGCAAAATCCACCAACCAGGACATGAGGAATCGGGGTTGGGGGGGTGGTTTTATCCTGTGAAATCTATTGGGCATTCCATTAGGCAAAATAGAGAATTCCTAATCGTTTGTTCTAAAATTGATCAAATGCACATAAACTTCAATGTCATGCAATATTGTTTTAGATTTTTATATCTTGGCTGAGATCATGTTTAGTTTATTGCTTATGTTTTATACTAACCCTTTTTTAATTTAGTGAATATTCAACCAAGTTAGCAGCCAGCTGCTGAGGGCAGGCATGTGCTGATTGGTGGATTCTGGCTGTTGCTAGGTTACACAGGGTGTTATTGCCTTAAGTATTTAACAATCATTATTTATGACTAACTGTAGATACTGTGGGTACCAATTTCATTTTACATAGTTTCATTTTGCAATGAAACCATAATTTATTTATTTAGAAATAACAGAAAATGATGAAAAACTCTTACCTCATGTTTGCGTTGGTTTGCTGAGTGTTAGCATGCGATTGGTGTGTTTGTGTATTTATCCCATGGTGCTGTGACCTCACTCACATTCCGCATTCTGCTGATTGGCCTCTGGCAGGGCTTTGTTTCTGCCCTGTGTCTATGGTGGCCCTCTCACTGGCATACGCCTCTACATGCTACTCTTCCGCATTGATAAATAACCCATAATGCCTAAAAAGCACAGGGCTTCTCTCTCTCTTTCTCTATGTCTCTCTCTCTCTCGCTCTCTATATAGACAGGTTCTACTGAAGCACAAAGTTAAATGCATGTCTTTTCTCAGGTTTGTAATGTACTTTTTGAATAGAGTTCTATGGAAAGCTAGTGCAGCTCTATAGAAACTATAAGACAGAAAATTTAAACTGCTGCTGCTCACATTTGACATTTGAAGATGAATAAGAATAGAATATGGAAAAAAAAAACAGTGCCAGTGACTGGAGCCACCATCCCATCCATTGTTCTGATGCTTTGCTTGGGTTGTCCTTTGAGTCTTTGAACAGGATCTAAGACAGCGGTATCCTTTCCCAGTCCTGGAGGACTAGCGCTCTCAAACAAAACGTTGTGCACATCTCTATCTGATTAAAATGCTTATCTGCCTATTTGCTTCAAGTTTATGAATCAGTCAAAGGTGCGCACAACTGGCATAAATATCAAATGTATGCTTCAAGGACCGTGAATGGTAACCCTGACCTAAGCAGAACAACAGATCTCTCCTGTAGAATGAAAAGCAATAGCTGCCTGTATTTGCAGTGGGCCTGGCTCTGTTATGTGTAATATTAGATTCTCTTTGGTGGAATTTTGTACTTTTATTTATTTGTACTAATAATAATGATTTTAAAGTTGCATCGCTAAACCCAAACTTGATTTAATTTTTTTGTTGTGCTTTTTTTTCCAAAGCTTGTACATGATCCTTTTGTATGTGCTTTTATAATAAAAACAGCAAAAAAAAAAACATTATGTTAATTGTTCTATTAATTAATAAATAACCATTAATTAGCCATCGGAGAATACAGATTATTCTTCTAAAGTATATTTTTAGAAAGTTTCAGACATGTGAGCAGTGGTACTGTAGGTGAAACGCATATACCTACAAATATTTATTTAACTCTCGATAACTCTTAAAACATAGTAGTAGTAGTAGAGGAGTAAATGTTGTTCAGGATGAAAATTATTACATTTCAAGCACTAGAAACATTTCCCCAGTGATATCTCTGACCTGTGGTCTTTGTGATAAATTGAGGTAAATTCTTAATTTTCACAATTAGTATTTCACAATTCGGGTGGCAGTAGCCTAGTGGGTAACACACTCGCCTATGAACCAGAAGACCCAGGTTCAAATCCCGCTTACTACCTCTGGATAAGGGCATCTGATAAATGCTGTAAATGTACATATGGATACAATTACAGAAAAAGCATCAATATTCACATCTTGGAATGATTTGGCCCAATGGAATAAGAGTTCTTATAACTTTTAAAGCAACACCCCTATGTATAAATAAACATTAAAATGTGAATTTGCAGGCAATTGTTGAATTTAAGCACTCAGTTAAAGCCATGGTCTGAACTTGTAACATAACCACCATGTGAATGAGGTCGATTAGCAGATTATCTGCTTTGGTTTATGGGTTGCTAGATACTACAGAGCAAACTAGATCTGCACTGTTTCCGTAGCTATTTAATCCAAATCTAGGTTGCAGCTGGGCAGAGCCCATGCCAAGACACTGGGCACCGGACGGGGCGCCACTTCACCGCGGTGGACCAGTTTAACCAGAGGGTCTGATACACAGACACATACACAGGTACAGTTTTCCCACCTATCTGTTGACATATATTGTGCAGCATCATAACTGATTTCAGAATGGTAGAAGCTGAGTCAAGGTCAGCCTGACATAAATATCCAGCCGTATTCTAGGATTATCCACAAGGCAGATGCGGCAATGTCCATCAAAAGTCGCACCTTTCTTTGCCTGACAAGATGGCAATATGGCATAGGCACGTCTATGACACTGCCAAAAAAACAGTCACAAAAGCCTGTACTCGCCATAGTATCCAGAGACTGTAGCCTACAGTGGACACAAGAGGTCAGTAAATTACAATATGAATGCAAAGGGGAGAAATGAAAGCAGTTCTGCTAATTCACTGGGGATATATGGTGAGATACGGCTTCCACCTCAAAAACATTTGCTTATCTGGATAAATTGTGTGCCTACACAATTGTTTATTACAACAGAATGTTTGACACCAGCTGAAAAATTATTTGACAGCAAAAAGATATTGTTAAGTATTAACAACAACAACAACAATTATAATAATAATAATAATAATTACAATTAAACATTCAACTCTAAAATGAGACTACTGAATGTCCAACATAGGAATTTCTGAATAATCAAATATTCAGGCCTATTCAATTCCATGGAAATGCTTCCAATCCTCAATCAAAGTACTGGTTGACGTACTCCAGCTTATGAGACCAAATAAACACCATTAGTTCATTCTGTCGTTGTTTTAGACACTTGGAGAAGATTTGTTAGAAAAAAGTTTATTTAAAAATTTTTTTTTTAATGCCAAACCCATACATCTGAAATGGGCACAAACCAATACATTTACATGCTTTCTGTTTCCATTCCCTTTTTGTAGACTTTCTACATCCTACAGTAGATCCCAAAGGGAAATGTGATTCAAAATGGCAAGATCATTTTAATGAAAAGACATATGACAAGTTAAGTGGTTTTTAGACTAATCTAGATGTAAGGTTACACCTTACATACATACACCATCTGATGAGCAGAGTATGTTTAAGCCTAAGTGTAAGTGTAAGGCACTTTCAAGAACCATGTCACATCCGCATATTTGGCTTATATTTACTATTGTCAGATGTTGGGACATCTGAAGAAAATAAAGTGTAGGGAAACATTCCAAATCAGAAAAAAAAAAAGCCACAATGAACAAGTATCTGAGTTGTGTTGGACTGGTGTTTGGTGGCCACCAGTTTTTCCAAATTCATTTTACATATGTGACCTCATAGAGGGCACTGTAGCTGTAGCTCTTTCACTGGTTACTCCTACATCCAGTCATATTTAAGACATATTTGCCTGAAATTTACTTGCATTTTGAAACCAGGAGCAAATTCCAAAATGCAGTCCATGCTGCACCCTGTCCCGGCGAGTGTGTAATTGGGCATCAGTACTTTGGATAGAGCACTCTGCGGATCTCTCCATCAGACCGGTTTAAGTCCAGCCACTTCCCGCATCGGAAGATGGTGGTGACACCATTTGCGGTGTTGGTGACCTCCACCCGCTCCAGCAGCCACCCCGGGTTCAACCCACTTCCATCATGTTCGACACAGACACGCTGCAGATCTCCCATGTCCAAAAGCTCCAGCACAAAGCGCTCTGTCCGTCCTCGCTCAAACAGGTTCCTCATGCGTTGCCGCAGGGCCCGGCGGCCCGAGTCGCCATTAGATCCAAACACTGTAATGAAGACGTTGGCATCTGTGCCCGCCCCTTTCTCATCGCCCGTGACAACAATGATCTCATACTTCACAGGAACAAGGCTGCGGGCTTTGGACGCAAAGCTCTCCACGGACTTTGTGCATTCGAACGTCAGGCCATCATCCCGCTTATTGGAGAGTGGGATTTGAGTATTGCAGCTGAAAATAAACCTGAGGAAGAAGAGCGTATGAGAGGGCTGTCAGCTTTGACACAACGACCTCACTACGTGAAATGAGAAAGGATCTCTCATTAACAGCCACTTACCGGTTGCCAAGTTCTTTCTCTGTAATAACCACCTCTTGCACATACCAGAATGCTTCACTTTTGACCTTTTTACCATCTTTGGGTGTATGGCCAATGCAAATCCCTGCAATATCACCCACATTCTTGGATGAGAACTCAAATCTGTCTGTGCTCCCCCTGCAGGTACAGATGAACACATTAACATAAAGGTGGCAAGATTCTGAATTTCATTATTTAGTGAAATTTTCTTTTTTTTTACCGTAGGAAACGTTTTTTCTTGCCAGAATTTTCAAGAACAAACTCTTTAGAACGCCCCTTCCGACCCTCCAGTACAATCCAGGCATTCTCTTTTGTCTCAGCTTCATCAATGTCTGCAGTTACTGTAACAATCTCATACTCTGAGAAAGTACACCGACACGGAATTCAGGTCAAATTAAGTCACATGCAGCATTTAGATATACACAGTTTAATCTGACATATACTGATCTATAAAATGTATACATTTATATATTCAAGCCTATTTCAAATATTCATGACACCGAAACACACACTCACTAGTTTTCTCATTTAGATCCAGGACATCATTATTAGCGCAGGGCAGTTCTCTCATGATTTGACCATCATCTTCGTTCTTTGCCAGCCAGCGATCACACGGGAAGCGGAAGGTCTTGTCCAGAATGTCATCACGCACATCCACATACTCCGGGTGCCACCCAGATGCTGGACCTACATTCATACACATTCACAAACCAAACCTTAGGTGTTTAGTTTCAGTTTTACTGCATTATAGGAGATCTTAGGTGATTATGCGGCTATTGGTTACAAGGATCTGTTGCACTAACAAATCTCAGCCCATCATATTTCCAAAACTGGATCATGGACAGCCCAGCACAGTACAACGTATCAAACAATAAAGGGTCACATTATAATGGACTACTTGTTTTTTTTTATTAAAAACAGATTTTATCTGCGATGTCTGTTGTAAAGTATCTTACAGAGAATTTAATTACCAGTGTTGTCGTGCCACAGTCGTATTTTAGACAGCTCTCCCAGACTGAGTGTGTCAGAGAAGCGGAAGGTGTCAACCTGTTTGCGCTCAAACTTATTTCTGTTGTTTGAGTCTCTAAGCGCCAGTGTCCCTGAGTCTCCGTTTTCTCCAAAAATGACCAGCCACACGTTAGCATCGGTCCCCGCACCTACAAAACACAGTAGTACAGTGCTTGTAAATGAAGCAAAAACTCATACAAAAACCTTCAAATGTGTATAATATCAATAGAAACAGAATTCACAGACATATGCACAACCTGTTGCAGGCTTTTAATGTATGAATGTAGGTGCGTGTGAATGTGCGTGCACCTGTGACATCACTGGTTTTGGTGTGTATAGTGTAGGTGGTCAGTTCCACCATCTCCTCATCATCGATCACCGCTGGCATCTCACAGCTCAGTGTTCTCTTGGACCCTCGTGAGCGGGACAGCCATTCAGAGTATGAAAACTCTGCCACCTCTTCAGACTGTACACTACGCAGCATAATCTGTACACACACACACACACACATAAACACACACAAACAAAATGAAGTTTATTGTCTATTTGAAACACAGCTTTAGTCTGAGCCATAGAGACAAAAATAAAAAATAGTTTTCTTTCTTTATTTGAAAAAAGTTGAACATGCATTCATTTGCATATTTAACATGTTGGGGATTCCACTGAATCAACACGGAAGTTGTTCATATTCACAGAGCAACAGATACATTCTCACTGCAGGGTCTTCACTTACCTTTAAGCAACAGAGGTGTAGTTGTTGGGGGGCTACTGATATGCCAACTGTTTTACATGGTAGATATTAACACAGGTAGTCTCTCTCTCTCTCTTATACAAAATACAAACACACACACACTAACCTTCTCCAAAAACCAGTCTGGTCGACTGCCGGAACCATCGACTCTGACTCTTAACTTTCTTAATGGTGCAATATCATCTACCTCCAGTGGGAAGGTGTCCACTTGTCCTCGCTCAAACCTGACCACACAGACGGGGGAAGTATGTGAAGAAGTATGTCTTTTCTGAGTGCGTATGAGGATCATTGTACCTATCCTCGTTTTTTGGCAGCAGTATCTCCTCAGTAGTGCCATTGGCTCCAAATACGGTTAGGTATATCTGCGTGTCTGTCCCAGCGTTCTGGACATCACCCGTCACCACAGTTACCTCGTAGATCATCTAGGAGGGAATTATAATGAAATAACATTGCTCATCTACTGCTCGGTTCAGAATCTACCAGAGAAGGGTTTTTGCAAAAATTAAAGTGTGAGAACCATAGGGGCATAAATTACATTTTGGGAAAATCACCTCTACTGGCAAAGGGTATAAATCAGTTCTTCGTTTATTCTTCAGTTCTTCAGTTCAGAAAAGCCAAATGACTTAGCACTGAACATACCGTAGCAGTTGGTGCAAAAAAGTAGATTATTTCTGAAAAATTTCTGATATCAATGTAACTAACTATGTAGAATTAAAGTAGTGACCTTCTGAGTTATAGTGATGGCTTCAGCGTCCAGTACATTGAACAGTCGTGAGGTGAGTCCATCTCCACGGTCTTTGGCCAACCAGCATTTGCACTGGAACACATACATCACCCCTTTAGTTGGCACGGAAACTGACAACTCATCCACCAACCAACAGCTTTCAGGAGTGGCTCCATCATGACCCAGCTGCAACACAAATGAAGGGAAATTTAGTTAGGAAGAACTCAGGTGACAACTAAAGACCTTGTAGATGCATATACTGTTGCCATGTGTGATCCTATTTGATTGATTCATAACAAACCCAAACACATATATTAATATGCTCGTTCACAAGATCACTTGCCTCCACTCGTTTGATCTCCCCCACATCCTTCCCCTGGCAGTGGAAATGGTCAAATGCTCCTGGCAGAAAACACGTTTTCCCAGCAGGCATCTGCAGCCACATCCTGTCCGTCGCTATATTCTGCCCTTTGATGATGACGAATGCCCGACTGCTGGTCCCCGCATCACGATCCAGTCCTGTAGTTATGCTGAAGTGGTATGGAATCACTGCAGATACACAAAGGTATAATGTCAGGTAAAAAATATAATCTTGGGAGTTCACTTTTGAGCAAAGACCGTTTTTGTAGCCCATGCCTCACTATTTTTTGAAAGGTTCATGCTACACATTAAGTGATAATGTGAAGTGAAGTGATTGTCACTTGTGATACACAGCAGCACAGCACACAGTGAAATGTGCCCTCTGCATTTAACCCATCACCCTGAGTGAGCAGTGGGCAGCCATGACAGGCGCCCGGGGAGCAGTGTGTGGGGACGGTGCTTTGCTCAGTGGCACCTTGGCGGATCGGGATTCGAACCGGCAACCCTCTGATTACGGGGCCGCTTCCTTAACCACTAGGCCACTACTGGGGAGCAATTTGAATTTGAAACACATACAGTACATCTGGAAAGTATTCACAGCACATCACTTCTTCCTTTTTGTTTGTTATGCCTTATTTCAAAATTATTCTACACACAACACCCCATAATGACAACATAAAAGAGTGAAAACAGAAGAGTAACAAATGTATGAAGCCTGTTTAGTGCTTGTGGTGTGGTGGTACTTGCAAAATGACAGCAGGACATATGGTGTATGTATGTTAATACAGTATGTATGTGGATTCTTACATAGTCCTTCATCATCATCCTCTATGTTCTTGTCCATCTGGTTCATGTTGCTGTCCAAGCTGTTCATACCTCCCTTACGGTTGCTGTCTCTAAGGCCCTCATAACCCTACACACATAAATACAGACATGGACAGATGTAGAACACGACTGAATCTCTGACACAGCCCAAATATTTCTGGCTTTTCACACATACCTTGACATAGAAAACTCTACTGATGCACTTGTCCTCACGCTTTCTGGACAGCCACCGTTCACATAAAAAAAGAAACTCCTCCTCTGTGTCCACATCTACTATCTCAACCTGTTCCAGGTACCAATCAGGACTCAGCATGCTATTGTCATGGCGAATTAGGATCTTGAATACCTGTCCCAAGTCCACAGCTTCCAGTGTGAATTGGTCAACCTATGAAAATAAACAACCCCTTTAATTGCTGTATGCATTTCTGTCCAGAGTGTAGATTTTGGATGCTTTGTGCCTTACTGATCCCCGCTCATATTTGTTGCTGTTGTTCTCAGATTTTCTGAGTTTGCGTTCTCCAGTATCCCCCAGTTCTCCATAAATTGTGAGAAACACGTTAGCGTCGGTCCCTGCTCCATACATGTCCCCTGTTGTAACTGTTACCTTATAGGTGTGAGCTGTGCACAAAAATACAGTCAACATTAGTACCAAGGACACTATATATATGTGTGTGTGTGTGTGTTTCAGAATCCACTCCTACACAATCATGAAACATAAAAATTATCAAATAAATTTGTATCAAATTATATAAATAAATTCTTTAAAAACCATACAATGTGATTTCCAGGATTTACATTCTGTCTCTCACAGTTGAAGTGTAATAAAAATTACAGACCTCTCTCATCTTTTTAAATAAGACAACTTGGTGGCTGCCAAATATTTTTTTGCCCCACTATATATATATTTGTAGGATAGACATTATCTCACAACAGTATATATTGCAGACCAGACAGTGTAAAATCTGGTATACTCTTGCATGCTACAGACATATAAAATAATACATACTTTCAAGTGCATCTTCCACCTCAATCTCATTGACTTTGAGTGTTCCATCACGGGCAAGTTTCTCTGTAATTATGTCAGATGGCACCAGCTCACGAATAGTCTCTCCATCATCCTCTGACTGAGCCAACCATCTTTCACAGGGGAATATCGTTGTCTCTGAGCCCTGCAAATACAAAAGTTACACAATAGGTAGACATGTTCAAACTATCTTAAAACAAATATGTGACTTGTATAATGTACATTTGTAAAAATATGTTTATGCATATAGATGCACCTTGCCCTTTCTAAGAAGGCGTCTGATCTCAACTCGGTCAAGGTGCCAGCCTGGGTTAATCCCACGGTTATCATGTCCAATGCGAATCTTTTCCATGACGTCTCCAATGTCCTCAAGCTGCAAACGGAGATAGATACAAAAAGTACAAAACATGAATTGAAATACAAATACATGAAATACAAATTATTTGAAATATTGCTACTTATGCATATCTCCACTGCCCCATTGAACAAAACGTATTTGATGTCACACACTAAAAAATCTAATTAAATGTGACTGCGATTGTGCATTAAATGTAAATGTGCATTATTGGGGTGTCTGTGTACCTCAACTATAAACATATCCTCGCCTCCTCGTTTGAAGTACATCCTTCGTTCTCGGCTGTTTACGCAAAGGGATTTTTGGGAAGTACACACTCCATTCTGGCCATATAGAACAATGAACACATCTGCATCTGTCCCCGCACCGAAGATGTCACTGGTGAAGGTTTTGATCTCATATGGAACAACTGCAAATTGTGCACACCCACAAACATATTAGTGGATAAATGTATGGGCAGAAACACACCCACACATAAAGACATTTGTACACATTCCACAATACTTACAGGGGGTGTAGAGCTGAGTCTGGAGATGAGCTGGGTAGAGGTCACGTTCAATGCTGCCGTCGTCCTTTCCACGGTCAAGCCAGCGACCACAAGGGAAACGCAACCGCTGACCTAATGATGGTGCATCAATCTCGACCCAGTCTAGAAACCAGCCTGCAAATCCTCCTAAAATACAAAACATGGGCATGAAATTTATTCTACCATCTATCCATACGTTTTCACACTGTAAAAAGTGAACACTGGCTAAATAAATAAATAAAATAAAATAATGATGATATTTGGAACTGAGTTATAGAACATGTTGAATTGCAAAAAGTTAAAGGTGCAATGTTATGTACATTACCTGAGTTGTCGTGACCAATCCGAATTCTCTTGAGTTTGCCAATGTCTACGGCCTCCACAGTGAACTCCTCAACCTGACCCACCTCAAACTTATTCTTATGGTTTTTGGAGGCTTTCAAATTAATGATGCCTGCCAACATGGATGAACAGGTTTATATGGATTAGGGATTATAAAGAACATACAGAAACACAGATACAATAGATGTACTCAATATAAAGAGTTTTTACTGAAACACTGGTATGGCATGGGGAAATTATGCTCTGATAGACTGGGAATTTGTCACTAAAAGTTGTCGTTCTTTTCACAATCTGACCCTGGTAATTACACTGATAATTACAGGTGTCAAGCAGGTAGTAGCAGAAGAGTTAAGATGACTGTGCAGAATTACAACTATTCACACTGGATGTTTTACCCGTATCGTCTTTTGTGCCATAAAGGATGGCATAGACATTGGCATCGGTACCAGCATACTTTTTATCTCCAGTCTTCACCCGTAGGGTAAATGTTGTTGACATGGCTGGAAAACACAAATAATATAGACCATATATTACAGACCATAGATATATATATATATATAGACCTGAATACTTTCTGAATACTTTTTATATCCACTCTATATTTCAGGTATTTTTCACACCGTGGACTATTGTTTAATTCTTTGTGTTGAAGCTCTGTCATGCCGTTAGTGTTGTAGTGTATGTCGGTGTTTGTGTGCATGTGTGTGTGCATGTGGAGTCATGCGTGTACAAAAGACCTTTCTGTTCCAGGCCAAGCGTGGCGGAATCTGATTCCTCATCCTCATCCTCGTCTCTATGCATGAAAGCTTCGTCCACAGGCACCAGTTCACGAGCAATCTGCCCGTCATCCTCATCCACTGCCAACCATCGTGTACAGGGAAAATAATACCTTACACACAGACACACACACGCACACACAAACGTATCAACAATCTAATACACAGTGAGTCATGACTAACAGGTGAAACTACAGCTTCTACACGCACACACACACACACACACACACACACACACACACACACACACACACACACACACACAAACATTTTCTAGAGACCAAGGTTAATAATTAATACTCTAATAATAATCTAACAATACTGCTGAGTATTGCTTCTTTTCTAGTAGTGTTTTGTTTTTCTAAGTGTTCAAATGGCAGCCATATTAATCTTTGCAGGATTTTCTTTCTCCTCTCATTGCTCCTGCACCCCAGTCTCTTGACCAGGTTTTTGGGTCTCTATTCTTATATTCCCTTGATGATCCTCAGTGTTACTACCTGTGCTCTATGCCATTTGCCCCTTTGTTGTCTGGTTGTTTACATTTACATTTACGCCATTTACCAGACGCCCTTATCCAGAGCGACTTACAATTAGTAGTTATAGGGACAGTCCCCCCTGGAGCAACTTAGGGTTAAGTGTCTTGCTCAGGGACACAATGGTAGTAAGTGGGATTTGAACCTGGGTCTTCTGGTTCAGTGTGCTACCCCTCTATGCCACTACCTCCCCATTGTTTAGCTTGTTGTCCTTGCTTTGTGTAAAATATGAACTTGCATGTTGGAACCTCAAGGTACATTCTTGTTCTTGTTTTATTAAAAGATAATCTAGGCCCTATCCATTTAGTACATTTTACACATATTGCTCAATACACTCACGTTGTATCATCCTTGGTGTCAACAATTTCCACTCGGTCAAGAAACCAGGCAGGGTTGACCTGACTGTTGTCATGACGAATACGTAGTTTCTTCAGCACACCAAGATCTATTGCTGTGATGGTAAAAATATCCTCCTGTGTAAAGCATCATGACAGAAGAAAAAACTGTTACAGAAAGTCCGGACAACTTAAACAACATGGCATCTTTGTTACGTCAGCAACATAGAACATACATACATTGTGCCAGCTAAACTCAGCATTGTAATCTGTTTAAGTGGTTAGTTCGTTATCACATAACATCAAAAAGATAATTCATATTGACTCTCTAGTTGCAATGTCTTTTCAGTCAATTTTGTATGGGGATAAATATGTGTCAGTGTGTTCTTACACATGAAAGATACATAAAGGTTTCCTTTTTTTTGTGGATAGATTTAGATATAGTTTGTTACTAAGGCCAATTCATGGCAATTAAAGAAAGGCTTTAAATTTCCCTTTTTTAACCTGAATGTACAGGGAGTGCAGAATTATTAGGCAAATTGTATTTTTGAGGAATAATTTTATTATTGAACAACAACCATGTTCTCAATGAACCCAAAAAACTCATTAATATCAAAGCTGAATGTTTTTGGAAGTAGTTTTTAGTTTGTTTTTATTTTTAGCTATTTTAGGGGGATATCTGTGTGTGCAGGTGACTATTACTGTGCATAATTATTAGGCAACTTAACAAAAAACAAATATATACCCATTTCAATCATTTATTTTTACCAGTGAAACCAATATAACATCTCCACATTCACAAATATACATTTCTGACATTCAAAAACAAAACAAAAACAAATCAGCGACCAATATAGCCACCTTTCTTTGCAAGGACACTCAAAAGCCTGCCATCCACGGATTCTGTCAGTGTCTTGATCTGTTCACCATCAACATTGCGTGCAGCAGCAACCACAGCCTCCCAGACACTGTTCAGAGAGGTGTACTGTTTTCTCTACCTGGTAAATCTCACATTTGATGATGGACCACAGGTTCTCAATGGGGTTCAGATCAGGTGAACAAGGAGGCTATGTCATTAGTTTTTCTTCTTTTATACCCTTTCTTGCCAGCCACGCTGTGGAGTACTTGGACGCGTGTGATGGAGCATTGTCCTGCATGAAAATCATGTTTTTCTTGAAGGATGCAGACTTCTTCCTGTACCACTGCTTGAAGAAGGTGTCTTCCAGAAACTGGCAGTAGGATGGGAGTTGAGCTTGACTCCATCCTCAACCCGAAAAGGCCCCACAAGCTCATCTTTGATGATACCAGCCCAAAGCAGTACTCCACCTCCACCTTGTGGACTGGAGCTCTCTGCCCTTTACCAATCCAGCTACGGACCCATCCATCTGGCCCATCAAGACTCACTCTCATTTCATCAGTCCATAAAACCTTAGAAAAATCTTTCTTGAGATATTTCTTGGCCCAGTCTTGACATTTCAGCTTGTGTGTCTTGTTCAGTGGTGGTCGTCTTTCAGCCTTTCTTACCTTGGCCATGTCTCTGAGTATTGCACACCTTGTGCTTTTGGGCACTCCAGTGATGTTGCAGCTCTGAAATATGACCAAACTTGTGGCAAGTGGCATCTTGGCAGCTGCACGCTTGACTTTTCTCAGTTCATGGGCAGTTATTTTGCCCCTTGGTTTTTCCACAAGCTTCTTGCGACCCTGTTGACTATTTTGAATGAAATGCTTGATTGTTCGATGATCACGCTTCAGAAGCTTTGCAATTTTAAGAGTGATGCATCCCTCTGCAAGATATCTAACTATTTTTTACTTTTTTGAGCCTGTCAAGTCCTTCTTTTGACCCATTTTGCCAAAGGAAAGGAAGTTGCCTAATAATTATGCACACCTGATATAGGGTGTTGATGTCATTAGACCACACCCCTTCTCATTACAGAGATGCACATCACCTAATATGCTTAATTGGTAGTAGGCTTTCGAGCCTATACAGCTTGCAGTAAGACAACATGCATGAAGAGGATGATGTGGACAAAATACTCATTTGCCTAATAATTCTGCACTCCCTGTATAAATGTGCTTTATGACTTTTTTTTGTGATGAGCTATGTGGTCTTAATTTTTTATGTATCATTTCATATTTTCTTGAATACTGGAACAGCCCTTGATGACACATTTTTCTGCTGATCTACTTTTCAGAGACTTATTAACTGAGGAGCTCACACATCTAACAGCAAGTCTAAAAGCAAAAGGGTGGTAGTAGCCTAGTGGGTAACACACTCGCCTATGAACCAGAAGACCCGGGTTCTAATCCCACTTACTATCTTTGTGTCCCTGAGCAAGACACTTAACCCTAAGTTGCTCCAGGGGGGGGACTGTCCCTGTAACTAATGATTGTAAGTTGCTCTGGATAAGGGCGTCTGATAAATGCTGTAAATGTAAATGTAAATGCAAAAGATCCAACACCTGACTCCTCTCAAATTTGTTCAGATGGTTGGATTTGCGCAGGTGTCTCTCTCCAGTGTCACCGTTATCTCCATAGACGTTGATGTAAACTTTAGCATCTGTTCCTGAACCCCATGCACTGCCTGTAAACACATGCACCTCATACGTGTTCTCTAAACACACACACACAGACACACACACACACACACACACACACACACGCAATTTGTAACTTAATCCTTCACTTCCTTTCTTACTTTTTTTCCATCCCAACCCTCAATAAAAATTTTCTTCCACTGTTTTTCATATTTTTTTGTCATTATTAATATCCCGTTTAATTCTCATCCTCATACCCTCTCTTTTCATTTTTCAATTTGTCACTCTCCATACCCTCTAACTCATCAAAGTCATCTGTTCGTTGCTCCAGCACAATTTCTCCATCCTCCTCATCTCGAGCAAGCCATCGCTGGCAGGTGAAGGTGTAGGTCTGTACCACCTCCCTGATCTCCTCGCCTCCCTCCTCCTCCTCTTCCTCTTCTCCCTTCTTCTTTTTCTTCTTCTTCTTGTCCTTCTTGTCTGCCTTCTTTCCTTCCTTTGGAACAGTTGCCATGACCAGCCGCTTGACAAGGACGGTGTCCAAAAACCAGCCATCTGCTAAACCTGAGCCGTCATGGCCAATCCGGATCTTGAAGACGCGTCCCACATCCAGAGCCTCTATCTGAACCAACCACAGGCAACCAATCAAGGGAATGGCCATATCAGTATGAAAATATACATTTGTCTAACAGTTAATCAATGAATCTGTCTGTCTGGGTTTAAGTTGCCTTAAATATCTCGGTGGTTCCCTTCTCAAAGTTGTTGGAACGGCTCTTCAGTGTGAGTAGCTCTGTTTTGCCATCAAGGCCGTAGATTTGCATGAATACCCGAGCGTTGGTGCCAGCAGCAAACACATTCCCTGTTACCACTGTCACTTCATAGTTAATCACTGTAGGAATGAAAACGAATGAAAAATTCATGGAAAAACAAAATCTGAATAATAGGCGCCAAACCACATGGTCAGCCAACCATCAGAAAAAGAAGCAGTTGATGCACACACACACACACATACACACACACAGGTAGTCATTACGTTTTTCAATCTCCAGGACCTCACTAGGGTACAGCTCCACCTCCACCTTGCCGTCGGCCTCTTCTTTGCAGAGCCATCTGTGGGCAGGGAACATGTACTGCAGGCCGTGGACGCAAACGCTCAACTGCACGCTGTCCAGGAACCAACCTGCCCTCAAGCCCTCATTAGTGTGGCCGATCAGCATTCGGTTTATCTGTAAGACCAATACATACCAAAGCATTTTTGTTAACTTAATTGTCTTATTGTCAGACGTATGTCTAGAAACTACAACAGAGTGGATTCATAGTTGGGGGTCCTAGTGAACCAGAATTGATCATTTCATTGATGGTAAAACAAAAGCACGAACAGGGAGTGCAGAATTATTAGGCAAATGAGTATTTTGTCCACATCATCCTCTTCATGCATGTTGTCTTACTCCAATCTGTATAGACTCGAAAGCCTACTACCAGTTAAGCATATTAGGTGATGTGCATGTCTGTAATGAGAAGGGGTGTGGTCTAATGACATCAACACCCTATATCAGGTGTGCATAATTATTAGGCAACTTCCTTTCCTTTGGCAAAATGGGTCAAAAGAAGGACTTGACAGGCTCAGAAAGTCAAAAACAGTGAGATATCTTGCAGAGGGATGCATCACTCTTAAAATTGCAAAGCTTCTGAAGCGTGATCATCGAACAATCAAGCGTTTCATTCAAAATAGTCAACAGGGTCGCAAGAAGCATGTGGAAAAACCAAGGCGCAAAATAACTGCCCATGAACTGAGAAAAGTCAAGCGTGCAGCTGCCAAGATGCCACTTGCCACAAGTTTGGTCATATTTCAGAGCTGCAACATCACTGGAGTGCCCAAAAGCACAAGGTGTGCAATACTCAGAGACATGGCCAAGGTAAGAAAGGCTGAAAGACGACCACCACTGAACAAGACACACAAGCTGAAACGTCAAGACTGGGCCAAGAAATATCTCAAGACTGGTTTTTCTAAGGTTTCAAATGAGAGTGAGTCTTGATGGGCCAGGTGGATGGGCCTGTGGCTGGATTGGTAAAGGGCAGAGACCTCCAGTCCGACTCAGACGCCAGCAAGGTGGAGGTGGAGTACTGGTTTGGGCTGGTATCATCAAAGATGAGCTTGTGGGCCTTTTCGGGTTGAGGATGGAGTCAAGCTCAACTCCCATCCTACTGCCAGTTTCTGGAAGACACCTTCTTCAAGCAGTGGTACAGGAAGAAGTCTGCATCCTTCAAGAAAAACATGATTTTCATGCAGAACAATGCTCCATCACACGCGTCCAAGTACTCCACAGTGTGGCTGGCAAGAAAGGGTATAAAAGAAGAAAAACTAATGACATGGCCTCCTTGTTCACCTGATCTGAACCCCATTGAGAACCTGTGGTCCATCATCAAATGTGATTTACCAGGTAGAGAAAACAGTACACCTCTCTGAACAGTGTCTGGGAGGCTGTGGTTGCTGCTGCATGCAATGTTGATGGTGAACAGATCAAGACACTGACAGAATCCGTGGATGGCAGGCTTTTGAGTGTCCTTGCAAAGAAAGGTGGCTATATTGGTCGCTGATTTGTTTTTGTTTTGTTTTTGAATGTCAGAAATGTATATTTGTGAATGTGGAGATGTTATATTGGTTTCACTGGTAAAAATAAATGATTGAAATGGGTATATATTTGTTTTTTGTTAAGTTGCCTAATAATTATGCACAGTAATAGTCACCTGCACACACAGATATAGCTAAAAATAAAATAGCTAAAAATAAAAACAAACTAAAAACTACTTCCAAAAACATTCAGCTTTGATATTAATGAGTTTTTTGGGTTCATTGAGAACATGGTTGTTGTTCAATAATAAAATTATTCCTCAAAAATACAACTGCACTCCCTGTAGTGAGTCGTTCTGGATGAATGTTAATGGTCAACTGTCTATGTGTTTGAGACCATATACATCACTTTCACTGCTTCTCCATATATTTACCCATAAATTCAATTAGCTGCAGATTCGACCTACCAAAAAAATTTTATTTTTAACAATTTTCCAAACCAAAACCAAAGAGTTTTCTATGCCAGCATTCAATATACCTAAAAGAGGCTTTTTACAGGCAGTAGACATTTGCATGGTTTTGTAATGCTCCTTCATGAAGATTGTACCTTGCCAATGTCGTAGGTCTCCAGGGTGAAAATGTCTACCTGGCCCGTCTCATAGTAGTTCCCCAGGTCGTTATCAGACACCAGCAGCAGGGACTTGCAGGTGTCCCCTTTCTCCCCATAGAGCTTCACAAACACCTTTGAGTCTGAGCTGGCGCCGCTAATATTGCCCGTTGTTATTGCTATATGATAACTCACATCTATGACACACACAGGAACAGACTTACTAATAGCGTCAAATACGTAGTACTATTCAAAAGTTTAGAAATACCATATTTTCATCCGTTACAAAAATGTCTAATTGGTAACTATGGTAACTGAGGTAGCTGGAAATAGGTATTAATAAGTGTAATATTTGCATAAATGTGAAGAAGTCATTATCAGCATCAATTAGTTTTCACTAATGTAACGTTTGATTAATCTAAATAGAAGCAATAAAACTGGTCTTCTTGACACTATTTGAGTATCTGGTGCATCAGCATATGTGGGTTTATTGACATCATTCACTGTAATTTGACATTAGTCAATGTCAGTGTTCATGGAAAACATGGAAATAACAGAAATAACTTGTTGATCTGGTTATTGTTCTATGAGTTTATGTGTGTGTGTCATGAACTCACTAAAGAGACGTGGACCATCCTCTGTAGGAACCAGCTCTCGTACAATCTGGCCATCATCTTCATTGCGATCCAACCACCTGAAAGACAGAGGATGTGCGTCATAGTCTCAGTAGGAGGTGTTGGATTTAATTTTTTGGCAATATGATAATGACATTTTTGTGTGGGTTTGTGTGGGTGAGAGGTGTGTGTGCGCATTAAGGCTGTAAGTGCGGTTTTGTTGTCTCTCAGGTTTCTTTTTCGTCTCCATTAGCAATCTGACTCTCACCCATCAGCTAAAGAGTTAAGCAGGCTATCAAAGAACTTTGTGTGTGTGTGTGTGTGTGTGTGTGCGAATAGGAAAGAGAGACATAGGGAACAAGGCACTAATCGTTTCTCCAGGTACTTACTGACCATCGGTCATTTTGCTACTTCGTGACTTGAGACATGTGACTGAATCTTGATGCAGGATTAAATGTGATTGGCTGATTGTCTTGCCTGAAACAGGGGAACACCACGGATGTGGACTCTGGTTGTCCCTCCTCTCTGGCCATGACTTTGTCCAAGAACCAACCACAGCCCCCACCCCGCCCGTCATGGCCAATCCGCACACGCCGCACCTGTCCCAGTGACACTGCCTCGATCACAAACTCATCCGCCTGCAGAACGAGATGCCCAGTGTTTAAACATGGGTATGAATCAGGTGGAGCCATATGGCTGAGAATGTACAGAATGTGCGTGTGTGTGTGTGAGAGAGAAAAAGCGACATCTTGCATGTCTAACGAAGGTGCTTAGGTGACGTTTCTCTCCATTAGAAACCATAGTAACCAGACTCTCACTCACCACCTCATCAGTAAACAAACTATCAGAGAACTAAATATGCGTTTCTGTGTGTGCGTTAGTCTCTTTCAGATTGCCTGCCTGTTATTGAGAGTGGAAGTAATCTGTCACGAAAATGCAAAAAGTGGAAGTAATCTGTGTTCCTTCAAATGCAAGTGCTACAATGAGTACCTTGAAAGTGTGTGTAAGGGTACTCACATTGCCCTTCTCAAACTTGTTGACGTTGTTCTTACTCATGAACATGAGTCTCTCCCCGGTGTCACCCAGGTCTCCAATCAAACGCAGGAACACACTGGCGTCTGTGCCCCCGCCACTCACATTACCCGTGCAGATAGTCACGCGGTACTTAATGACTGAACAGATGTGCCCGTGAACACCCCCACCCACACACATACACACACACACACACACACACAAAGATATGTTACATAAACAACAATTACATGAATTACAATTATTTGCCTAGGTCACTTAAATTGCAGAAGTTATGGGTCTATATAGTTTTAATGGAGTTGGTAACTGATAAGATTGTTTAATGTGCCCAAGGGTGTAGTGTGCACATACGTGGCAGAGGCTCTGGCACCAGTGACCCTGTAGCAGGCAGCTCTCTGATGATTTCATTGTCGTCTTCATTTATGTCCAGCCAGCGGCCACAGCTGAATGAGTACTTGTCCCTGGTCAATGTTTTCATCACCGTTACCTGAGAGCGCACACATACACAAATATTGTGATTTTGGCACTACCATTATACACAGACACCCCAGTACATCGTGTACAGTAAGTATGTTTAACCAACCCTGTTTAGGTGCCAGCCTGCAAAAGGGTGTCTCTTTTCATGCCAGATGCGCAGCTTAAGTATCTTTCCAATGTCAGGCATCTCAAGCTACAAGAGTCACAGGGTCAAAGATTGATCAACATCACATATACAAGTGTACAAAATGTACTTATACTATAATTTTGAAAGGGTCTCTTGAATACTGCACCAACAACCATATACTCAATGTAGTACAGTTAATATCCTCACTTTCTGTGTTCAGGTGACTTCTGTCATGCCAAGGAAGAGGCATGAGGCATTATTGCAGGACATTTACACATTTAATTAAAAACAGAAACAAAACCAACACATAGGCCTATGAACTTGAAATTAAGGTCTGGGCTGACAAAAACATAATAATGCACTGGAAATACATGCCATTCCCATTTATCAGTTTGGATGATTGACAACTCGCCTGAGTCCTCAGAGACAGTACAATAAAGAGGCTGTCCTAGATTAAACATAAATGATATCATTCACCAATCACAAGGAGCCATTTCATGGATAAAGACGCAATAGGTAAGGCGACATTAGAGGAGGCTACTAGGCTACTTCTCAACCAGACAGTGTGAGAGGTCTGGTTGAGAAGAATTTAGCCTCATATGAGGTACAGTTTCAAAGTTGGCAGAAGATATCCTTCAGGCTCGCCAAATTCTGGACAGTGTTCCTCCTATTTGGCCACCTCCAAGTCATCCTAATCATCGTCCTCAAGGTCCTGTCAGTTTTTTCAGGTGTAGTTTCATGCCCAGTCATCCCTGTTACCATGGCTTGGCAGAGGCCTTTAGCCTTCAGAAGCCCCCAGCTTCAACCTCACCACTCTAGGAACCTGGCCATCAATCTCCTGCTAGGTACAGTGATCCCGTGGGGCCACATGTTTCCCTTGTACCCACGGAGAGTTTTGTCTACAGAACAGCACCCTTTGGCTGCCCATGTTGCCAGCAGCTGCAGGCTTTTTTGTTTCAAAGAAGGATGGGGCACACAACAAAATAACGGTCAAGAACTGCCCTGCCTACAGCTTGATCTGTTCCAGGGAAGGCGATGAGCAGAGGATTGCCTTCATCACTCCCACAAGGCACTGTGAGAGTTTAGTCATTAACCCGCCATCTTCCAGCATTTTATTAACAACATTCTTCAAAACATGCTGGGATGGTGGGTGTATGTGTACCTGGATGACATTCTCAGTGATGGCCTAGCGGTTAAGAAGCGGCCCCGTAATCAGAAGGTTGCCGGTTTTAATCTGCCAAATGCCTTAAATGAATCCCGATACGCCAAGGTGCCACTGAGGTGCCATTGAGCAAAGCTCATTCCCCACATCCTGCTCCCTGGGCACCTGTCATGGCTGCCCACTGCTCACCAAGGGTGATGGTTAAAAGCAGAGGAAACATTTCACCTTGTGCTGTGTTGCAGTGTTTCACAATGAAAATCACTTCACTTTCACTTTCATCTACTCACCATTGCTGGAGACCAATGTCCAGCATATAAGAGTGGTGCTCAAGACATTGCTCACCCACTGACTGCACTACAAGTTGGAAAAATTGCGCCTTCCACCAGTGCTCCAACATTTTCCCAGGCTTTACCATCCACCCAAGGGTGTGGATATGAATCAATAGAAGCTAGATGAAGTGGTGTTGTGGCACCTACCCATAACGGTTTCTTGGGTTTGGCAATTTTACCAGTGTTTTATCCCATGCTACAGTACAGTTGTAGTAACCCTCACTGCTCTCACAAAACCATCAACCGATCATTTTGCCTGACACCCAAAGCCGGCTATGTCTTCACCACCCTCTGCTGCAGTTTTACCATACCTCCCATTTTCACCCACATCCATTTATCATTGAGGTGTTCATCACTGTTGCAGCATAATGCAGACCAGAAGCTTCCATGTTACTTCTTCTCCAGGAAATTCAACCCCACTCAGCAGCATTACATGAACTGCTGACCATCAAGTAGGCTCTGGAGGAGTGGTGGCATTGGGTTCAGGGCTCTGACACTTCATTCCTGGTATGGACAGATCATCAAAACCTCATAACCATTTGACATTCTAAAGAAGGAAGATGTTCTTGTTGTTTTAGCCGATGTTCTTTGATCAATCCCATTTTACTCTCTCCTGTTGCCAAGGGCAGTAAGAACACCAAGGGGTATACCCTCTCCCACAAACATGCCTTGGCCTCACCACCTCCTCTGGGCCAAACTGTCAAATATACTCCTCTACTGGCCTTAGATAATTCGTACCAGCCACCAATGTTGTTTATCAGCAGGAGTCTGAGTTCGATTTGTCATCCGCCCAACTGCTGGTCCAGTGTTGCAACAACAGCCCAGGGAGACATCGAATTGGCGGTCACCCTCCACCAGTGCTGCCTGCCACAGGGCTATCTGTTTCACGTTGGGGACCAGGTCTGGGGCAACCCAATGCCCCGGCCTCCACATGGAGTTCAGGAAGCTCGCCCCCACATTCTTCTGCCCATACCATGTGCTCCACCGCATCAACCCAGTCACCTACTGCCTCTGCCTCCTCCCATTTCTCTGGATCCACCCAGTCTTCCACATCTCCCACCTTAAGGCCATTGTCACCTCTTTCTTGCAGGACCTTGTGCCACCTCATCCTCTTCCCTGGGTTGTTTGCGGGTGCCGTGTCAGTGGACACCAGTAACTGGTACACTGGAAGAGCTACGACCCTGAAGACTGGTCTTGGGTCCAGCCAGGCGTGAAGGGAGGGGTTTTGTCAGACGATCGAGGCATGTTGTCACAGCGTGAAAGCAGGAGCATCTGATTTCCCAGAACATAAATAGAACTCCTGCCCACAGTAGCAGCTCCAGAGTCTTCTCCAGAATTTGGACTGTCTTGATCAATGCCTTGTAAAGAGCAAGAACTATTCCTCACCTTCAGTAAGTTCTTCTCACTTGTGCACTACGTGCTCATAAAACGAAACACCAGTGGGTACTTTTGTTACACATTCGTAAGATAAAATCAAGACTTACCTTCTCAATTGGGTACATCTGTAATTGGGCACCCCGACATTTAATCTCGGTGTTGGCATCGCTGCACTCACCATAACACACTCACTTGAAACACTTAAATTAAAAATATCATACTGGCATACTGGCATTTGTCTAGACCCCAAATGTAAGACAACCAAACTTTTTCAGAACTATTTTGAGATTATTTTGTCAGTGTACCATTATAGAATAATTTTAATAACATACCATAAATTTGTCAAGTTGTGCCTGCTCAAAGCTGTCTGACTTGTTTTCCATCCTCATCTCATCGCTTTTGCCCTTTTCCCCATAGATCTGCAGAAATACCTGGGCATCTGTCCCTGCCCCTTTCACATCTGATGTCCAGATGTACAATGACCACGGGTACTCTACACACATCCATACAAATAACATATAGATGCAGACAACAGTGTGAGTTACTATTAGACTGAAGTGTTCATGAATTTGAGTCTTTGTTCATCACTCACTCTTTTGTTTTTTTTGTCTGAGTGACACCATTTCATACAGTTCTCTCTCCACCAGACCGTCTCCTTCATCTTCATCCAACCATTTACCACAGGGGAATGTCTGCTCTAATCCTGTGAATGGACAGTATACGGTCACCTGCACACACAGAAGCACAAACACACAGTTAGTGGGTGTGGAGTGCCCATCAGCAAGTATGCTGACGGTAGTAGCCTAGTGGGTAACACACTTGCCTATTGGCCAGAAGACCCAGGTTCAAACCCCACTTACTACCATTGTGTCCCTGTGCAGGAAACTTAACCTTAAGTTGCTCCATGGGGGGACTCTCCCTGTCACTACTGATTGTAAGTCGCTCTGGATAAGGGCGTCTGATAAATGCTGTAAATGTAAATGTATGCACTATGTTTCTGTATTTTACATTTATGCTATGTTGTACATGGTGGTAGTAGCCTAGTGGGTAACACACTTGCCTATGAACCAGAAGACCCAGGTTCAAATCCCACTTACTACTACAATTGTGTCCCTAAGCAAGACACTTAACCCTAAGTTGCTCCAGGGGGGACTGTCCCTGTAAATACAGATTGTAAGTCGCTCTGGATAAGGGGGTCTGATAAATGCTGTAAATGTAACTGTAAATGCATCTAGCAAGTGCACATATCTATTGTGTAGAGTGCATATACAGTAAATACATTTCTCTCATTACCCGTCACTCTCTATATATATTACACACACACACACACACCTTCTCACAGTACCAGCCTGAACTGACTCCACAATTGTCATGTCCGATGGTGACTCTGCTGAGGGGGCTGAGGAGGGAACAGATTTCCACGTTGAAGGTGTCGATGAGTGCACGTTCAAACTTGCCCCCTTCCAGAAAAACCTTCCCACTGTTGTTCATCCCCTTTTTCCCATGCATCACAAGATGGATTTTTGAGTTGGTGCCTGCCCCCCGAATGTCCCCTGTCATCACCTGCACATTGTAGATAACCCCTAGCGTTGCACACACGGACAGGAACAGAACATTGGCTTTTAATTAATCAATTTATTAGTAAATATATATGTATGTCTAGAGATAGTATAGACATATGGTATATTCACACATATTCAGGATTATTTATGTACCTGCAGAGTAGGTAGCGCCCACAAGCACGTCTCTTTGAATTTTGCCATCACCTTCATCTAAAGCAAACCAGTTATTCACTGGAAACTCATACACCTCCTTGTTTCCCATGTCATCGATCACCACCTAAGTGACACAAGCACACACACACAAACACACATACTTGTCATGTTCAAATGAAAATTAAGAAAAAAAAGTGTATTTTTGTGCCTGTTTGTATGAGTATACATGCACCTTATCAAGACACCAGCCGGCAGAGCCACCCTTGTTGTTGTGGCCAATGGTGATCTTTTGGAGGCGACCAAGATTTGGCGCCTCAATGGTGAACTTGTCTTCAGCTGCACGTTCAAAGTTATCCTTATCACTGTCCAATCTTCGCTCACCTGCATGAACAACCAAGCTGAAGCAGCTGAAAGCAGAACTTGTACTCAGTCACAGATGGACACACCAGAAGCACTCTCACCAGTGTCTCCATTCTCGCCAAAGATGTTGAGGAACACGTCGGCATCCGTACCACTGCCCTTCGCATCAGCAGTAAACACACTCACTATGTATTTATTCACTGCAAAAAACACAGAGATTAATGAATCATGGAGAGGGAAGGAGCCTCTGCAGATCAAGGACATGTTATGTCCAGAATCACCCAAACGTGCCTGTTGACTCATGTAACGTGTGTGTGTGGTTATCAGTGTCTGTAATGTGCTCCTGTGTGGCTTACAAGACCCTTTGTGTTCTGAGACATTGCAGGCTGTGTGTGTCTGAATGATATTTAACACCACAGAGCTTATGTAATTTCAGACAGACCAGCTTTTTGTTCCATGGAAGTTTGTGTGAAAATTGTGTGTGCATATCCAGTGTAGCCAGTTTGTGTCTTGTGATTTAAAATAATTATGTGATTTTTTTGTATGGTTTCCTGGTCTTCTTAAGACAGTTTAAGATATTGCAGAACTGCAAACTTTATGTAATGCATAGTGTACATACGTTTGGGCATATCCATAGGATTAAGGCTCCCAAGAAGGTCTCTGACAATCAACCCATCCCCCTCCTCACGACTCAGCCAATTGTTACATGGGAAGAAGAATCGGAGGTGTGGCCTAATCATGTCCGTCACAATAACTCGGTCCAGAAACCAGCCAGCATTCATACCTGTGTTATCATGCTCAATTCTGGCAAATACACACACACAGATATATTATGTTCTCATGTATATAAACTATGAAATACAATTCTGTGTCTACTGTTGTCAACCAAATGTAATCAGCATAATGGTGCTTGCAACAATCCACACTCCAATTTGCATCCATACCTCAGTTTCCGTATTGGCCCCACATTGTGTGTTTTAATGCGAAAAACGTCAGTTTTGTTTTTCTCGAATGCTGTTCTACTTCTGCAAGGTAGAATAAAGTAGTTAAAAAATCAGTTCATAGAGATTGTCTTGATGTCATTTCAGACACTTTGAATCTTTTTATGAGCATCTGTCTGAATCATTTTCATCTGATAATGCAGTTAATGCAGCTGAAAACACCGTTCATGTACTCATACCCATTCACACATACTTTCAAAATGAAAACTGGAACAACGGGCAAACTTTGGAAATCATGCAATTTAGACAGCTGCCTGTCAAATTCCATATGAATTCCAAAATGTTGCATTCTGACCGCTTCTCCGGCCAATCCCCAGTAGGTGCCACCCACTGGCTATGTCATTATGCAACACATCTGATGATGGTGTACAGGACGGACCAGATCTGAGTAAGACTCAACTCATTTGGCTCCAAATGAATGATTCAGTCTTAACAAATTAATATGGTCGATTCTGAATCAATATGACCAACTCCATTTGCTGGTTCATGTGAATTTTTCTCATTTAGAGCAAAGACTTTGGCCTGCATACATTCTGTGATTCTGTGTGTGTGTGTGTGTGTGTCTGTTTGAGTGAGTTTATGTATCGATGTGTGTCAATGCTTGGTTTGTCCCGTGACAAACGTACGCAAAAATGACGCCACATGACAAGCAGTCTTCCCTAGACTACTGTGTCATCTAACGCATGTAGTTCTTACTGCAGATGTGCTGTTAGTCCGTCATATCTGTATAGAAGAGTTAAGTTTATCCAGGGTGATTTGCATAATGAATAATGCAATGTCTTCTTTAGGATGTATTTAGGATGTATTAGTATGCATGTACGTTTGAGTGCTTCCATAGTTGTGTGTTCATTTTGCAGGTCATCATTGTGGGGATTAGTTGAATAGAAAATACATGTCTTTGTGCTAACAAGTGTGTGTATGAGTGTGTGTGTGTGTGTGTGTGTGTGTGTGTGTAATTGAGAATTCAGCACCCTGGTTAAATTTAGTTACTCTTCAATACAGCATCATACTAAGAAATCAAACTGACAGAGAGAACACCCTCAGGAGGGCATGTGTGGTACCTCTTTTCTGTGCTTTGGAGGGACAGGGGGAGGGACACAGACATCAAAAATGAATGTTACTATGGTGATATGGGTCAACTGATCATCGGAGTCTCTGTTACCTGATAAAATTGAAGTGACCCTATGCTGAACTCTGCAGAACACTCTGGAACACTCCATATAAGGACTATTTTGTAAGAGTGCTACACAACTTTTTTAATTCAGATGTGTTATCTATCTAACATACAGTGAAAGAAACATTATATAATAAAGAAATTCTACTTAATTTTCTTTGTTTTACTCATAAGTCTTAAGTATAATGAACCAGACAGTATATACCTTCAAACACCAAACCAAACTAAAATAGATTACCATTGTGATCCATGAGAAACCTTTGTTGTGCCGAGCAGTGTGCAGCCTGCATTCATTAAAACATGCTACACAAATACCATGTTGTGCTGTAATACACAATATCAGCGTTTTATTTTAAATATTTTATTGATCTGAGAGTGAAATCTGTCCAGAGACAGCTGGTCAAAGTAAATGCACAATTTGGTACAATGATTGAGTTTGGAATCAGTTAATGGTATATGTTAATATTTCTGTCAAGTTGATGGAGAGAGAGAAAACTCACTTGCTGGCCAAGTGCACCTTGGGAGTGACACCGTATTCCCCGAACAGAGTGACAAAAACGTTAGCATCGGTTCCTGCCCCTTTCACATCACCTGTCACTGTCACCACCTCATACACTGGAAAGAGACCCCAAGGACCAAAGGAGACAGTGAAGTGTTGATAAAGATAGCTTACATCATCACCTGATATCACTGTCAGGTAAACCAATTATGGTGATTATCCTTCTAATGGATTTACATGAACCTAGTAGACATAATGAGACCAGCAGTTTTAGCCAATCACATGTAAACTTCTAACATCATCCCATCCCTCTTGGCCAATCACAAGCACTTGCTGATCAAGTGATAATTCAGTTTTTAATTTTTTTTTTGTTTCTCTACCATCTCTTGCTCATCCTACCTTTTTTGCGATGGTAGTCATCCTCATAGTCATCTGAAGACTCTGCGTGGTAGCTGAGGAGCTGGTTTTGGTACACCTCGGCATAGTCTGGCAGTTTGACTTTACTTTTCTTTCCCTTTTTAGCTTTCTTTTCATCATCGCTCTCTGATCCCTTCTTGCCTTTCTTTCCTTTCTTTTTCTTCCTTCCTTCCTCTTCCTCCTCTTGATCCTCATTTGCTGGGTCATCTTCTGAGGGTTTTTTCTTATGTTTCTTTCCTCCATCTTTTTTGTCTTTGGAGCCCATCGTCTCCTCCCCAGTGTCTTCCTCTATGGATTTGGCTTCCTTCTTCTTGTTCTTTTTCTTCTTGTCTTCCTTCAACCCTTCACTTCCTTCCACCTCCTCTGAGAGTTTCTCGTTTTTCCTCTTCTCTTTTCTTGGTGGCTCATTGTTATTTTCTTCACCATCATCTTTTATTTGGTCACATTCATTGTCATCATCTTCATTCTTTTTGTGCTTTTTCTTTTTCTTTTCCTCTGTAGTTTTCTTCTCTTTTTCTGTAGCTTTAGAGCTTTTTGTCCTCTTCTTATCCTCTCCGTCTGAGGCGTCTTCTTCAGCGACACTCTTGCTCTTTCCTTTCACCTTCTTCGTCTCCCTTTCCTCTGGTTCATCACCCGGCTCTTCGGTTTCTTCCAAACTGGCCTTTTTTTTCTCTTTTGTGGGCATCTTTTATTTATCCGTCTGTGAGTGATCTTAAATGTGTGTGCCGGTATGTGTGGGTGTATATGCAAGTGTGTGTCTATGTGTGTGTGTGTCGTCTAAGTGTTTCCTCGCTGTTTGTGAGGTGTAGGGTGACTTGTCTGGCCGTAGCCGTGAGGGCCCCAGCACGCAGGTAGAGGGTGGGCCCCCGAGTGCAGCCGCACCTCCTCTCCCTTGGGCCCTGTGGCGTGGAGCTCATGAAAAATTACTGGGGGTCATCACGTGACCTCTGGAGAAAGCTCTCTCTGGATGGAGAGAGAGACGAGTTGCTCTATGCGCATTCCATTATTCATACTGACAGGATCGCTTTTCGGACACACACACACTCACACACACACACACACACACACACACACACACACACACATTCACAACACATTGTCTCTATTTCACACACACTCACCCAGTGATCAACTCAGCACCCAAAATGTTGCCACTTTCTCACACCTAGGCTTAAACACAAAGACTTCTTCCAAGCACTACAACCAATCAGCTGTACGGACAGATAACACGGTCTGATACAATACTATCATCAGCTTACTACTATAAACAATAGCTCAACTGCTGCAAACTTGTCACTTGCCTAAAATTTAATAATGAATAGAAAATGTAAATAACACTAAAAGCAACAATAACAATAATAAAGCACATTTCATGCAGTCAAAAACATTGAAGCCGTTATAGCGCAAATCAAATAAAGAGATTTTAATTTAATGTGAAAATATGAAGAGGGATTCAACTACAAACGTTGTTTTAAGATGCTAAGATTTCCTAAGATTTAAGATTTTCTAATAAAGAGTGTTTAGTGATTAGCATTAAAATTGATGATTCTTTACTTTAGGTGCAGCATTGTAAAGGTACCTAAATGGACTTAAAAAATAAGTGCTCAATGATGCAGGCAATCAGTGGTGTTCTTGCAGAACTTCATTAATACCTGGTATATGGTGTTTTTGTGCAAGCTGAATCATTGAGAAAAAAATACCAAGATGATTCATATCTTACACAAAATGTCTGCTTTGTCTCATAAGGCCAAATACTCTTAAAAAAAAAACGATTAAAATGACTTTAATAATTAGACTGTTAGCTGTGAGTGTGGTGTTACAGAATTAGTTGCTTAAGCAGACCTTAAATACTAATGGAGACCTAGAATATTAATGGAGATTTATCTAATAAGTTGCCCTCTAAGACGTCTTTGCTACAAGACACGAGAAAACAAAATAAAATTAAAAAAAAAAAAAACACCAAAATACTGAAATATGAACCCAAGGCCTCTGATGACGGCTACTTTGTTGCTATGTTGGAGGTCACCACTCCTCCAGTCATGTGACATTGGAATGCTGAATTATGGGCCTTATTTACACACTAGAGAACCACAACAAGGTAAACCTGACAGGTCTGTGAGGATCTGACTTAAATACAAGTACAAATCTACAGAAAGCAAAACAAGAACCTCTTCCCATGTGTCAAGTGCTTATTTACAAGCCCCAAAAATTCTGCGCCATGAAATTAATTATTTAATGACACAATTAACTTATACCTTGTCCACAGAAAGAAAAACCCATTCCACATTTTGTCCACAAAAGCAATTTTATTCAAAGAAATAATTTTTTTCACAAAACTGAAATCAGCACCCACCATTTAATGAACAAAACATAGAAAATCCTCTAACAAAATGTGTGAGGAAAGAGGTTCAAGCTATTTGATAAATCTTAAACATTGTGTTAAAGCATTTACAAATTTTAATGTCAATTGCTCTTTAATGCAGTTCTTCTTCAATGCATCATTGAATTGTGTAATAAAAAAGATGTTTAAATTGACCATGATTACAAAATGTATTTTGTTATCAAATGCATCCATTTCATTTCATGTATAAACCATATTGACACATTGCAATATCCGTGAGAAGCCTAGAGGTTAAAGCTTGCATTTCCATTCTTCACAATAATGTGGTGAACACCATATAGAACACCAGCACAACAATATTATGAGATTGAGAATCAAGAACAACAAGAGGCATTTGAGCTTAAACAGCAAAGCTTTGTAATGAGAATTGCTTATGTAAATCCTCATTAAAAATTGTTATGCAGGTTCATTTGTAAAAAAAACTTTCATTGGGTGTGCCACTACCTTACACTGTTTGTGTGTGATGCTTTTAATAATATTCTGAAGTCAAACCTTCATTAGCTTTATTGCTGATATATGACACCAGAGTGTGATCTAATTAACTAATACAGAGAAGGTAAGAGATAGAGATGGAGCTGATGAGTTTGTGAAAGAGAGAAAAGAGATAAAAACACTGTGTGTTTCTGTGTCAGCATATCAGAACCATGTTCAATTTCAGATATCACTGACATTATGGGAGGTTGCTGTCATGCTGCTGGTTTTGGCTTCTGCTTTCACATGCACGCATGAAACCTCATGCACCTAAAATGAGCATGACGCTGAGCATACACACTCACACACACACACACACACACACACACACATATATATATGTATATGTACGTACAGTATATATGTATGTATAAAAGAGACAGAGAAATGGCGTGTGTGTGTGTTTGGTGGGCAGATGCATCGTTCACTATCAGATTAACACTGATTAACCTCTGCAGCAGATGAATTTTTAATCACTGCAACCGACATCCACACCAACGCTGTGAGTGTGTGTTTGGACATGAGAAGTTAACGGCCTCCAAATGGAATAAAAATGCAGTGAAGTGTTTACATGGCCTTTTACTTAAATAAATAAATAAGTTTTGACTATATATATATATATATATATATATATATATATATATATATATATATATATATATATATATATATATATATATATATATATATATATATGTGTGTGTGTGTGTGTGTGTGTGTGTGTGTGTGTGTGTGTGTGTGTGTGTGTGTGTGTGTGTGTGTGTGTGTGTGTGTGTGTGCATGGCTCTGTGGCTGACTATCAGTTATCCTGAAATTTCTTCCATTCAGTGTCTACGTCTACTTCTGAGCTTTAGAAAAGAGAAGAGGCTGGGCACATAGTAACACACGAGAGGCACACTGCAGCATGACCAGAAAGAGACCTACAGATATCATCAGCGAGCGAGAGAGAAAGAGAGAGAGAGCGTATACATGTATCGAGGAAATTTTTTCGTTATATATGACATTGTGAGTGTCTGTTAATGCCACTAGTTTACGAATCAGAATTCCTGATTCGTACGTGTCTGCATTGGCAGCGGTCGAGCATTTCTGATGTCTACTGACATCCCAGATTTAATGTGATATTAGTGAACATTCCACATGTGCTTATATATTAAATAACACCCATTGTCTCTAAAAAAGCAAGCTGTTTAGCAACATGTTAATGATCAAATTAGCAAGCGATAGACATGATTACAAATGGCAGAGAACGTTCATTAAAAACAGCCATTCCTGATGTCTAAATATCTGTTATCATAGTGCTGTGTCTGTAGCAATGATGCATTGCCAAATGCAATTCACTGCATTGGTTTCTTGTTGCTTGAAACACTTGTTGTGGTCAACTATTTATCTTTTTGTTGGTGTACACTATGATGTCATATGAGTTCAACCTTTATTTAAATTTTTTATAGACAGAGATAGCATCATCAGTTTAAAAGAAATTAAAAGAAATTAATTGAATTTCAGAAAACCATGCCTTAACACTGTGTTCAAAACACCTTCACATCTTGTCCCGGAAATGCATATTAGTATGTTGGTTTGCTTACTGAGGTAAAACAAGGTCTACAACTATCTTTGTTCTGTATACTGTATACACAATAAATCTGTTGGATATTTTTATGCTAAGTGATACTAGCTTCTCTTAGGTAAAACATTAGAACTCAAAACTCAGTCATTTTAAACGATGTCAACAAATCTGAACATACTCTAATTATCATCAGACACGTTTGCACCCAGCCAAGAGAGATGAAACCCCAGCTGAACAGGTAGCACATTATGCCCCGAATGAATGAGTTTGCAGAGAGGCTGTAAAACAGACACATAACCAGTCACCTGAACACGTGACAGCCTGAGGGGTGTGTGTGTGGGTGTGTGGGTGTGTGTGTGTGTATGTTTTCTCGGTATGCAGTTAGAATTCAGTCTCTCATTCCTGCTGTCTAGTCACCTGCTGACTGTCTGCTGCCTTCTGGGAAACGATGGGCAGTTGCCTATGGCTGATTCTACTCTCCTGCGCAATCCTGATCAATGCAGAAGGTAGATACATTTACATTTTTAAAACTTTTGTTTTTAAACATTTGTTTTGTAGATAAGTTTGAACAGAAGGAAAGCTCTAGCAACAGAACTGTAAGGGCAGGGTTCAACTCTCAGTGCAAGTTAGGGCATGTTGGTGAAGAGAATTCGCTCCTTTTTAGCTATCCTGAAAGTAGTGCCATTTAAACGGGATCTGTGTTGTTTCATCTCTCTGGTTTAAAAAGGTTAACAGAGTTATTACAACTGTATTTTTTCACATGTAACTTATGGAACTGAAAAGAATTTGGGAAAATGTTGTAGTCTCAATGTTATGATGATCTCCAGTAGAGCAGCATAATATGAAAAATACAATGGGACATTGTGATGTGCTGTAATTTGAGAGTGGCTTTTTTCACCATTTAAAGGTGTAACATGCACAGATTTTTGTTCTAAAACTATCAATGCACTGTCAGGTCACAGTTTGTATTCATCAGAGTACACTACTGGTGAAAAGGTGAAGTGATTGTGAAACACAGCACAGCACAGCACACAACAAAACGTGTTCTTTGTATTTAACCCATCACCCTTGGTGAGCAGTGGGCAGCCGTGAAAGACCCCCAGGGAGCAGTGTGTGGGGGTTTCGAACCGGCAACCTTCTTATAACAGGTCCATTTCCTGACCCGCAAGGCTAACCACTGCCCCATACCAGTCAAAGGTTTGGACACACCTACTAATTTATGGGTCTTTTTTTTACATTACAATAAAAAAACTGAGTATACAGAGCTATGAAATTACACACTTGAGGTTATGTAATAAACACACACACAAAAAAAAATAGCAAACCACATCTGATTATCTCCAAATCAGGGAGAGAACCTTTAATCATGTCAATGAGCGTCTCACAAAGTGGCTTTTAATGATTTCAATAGTGAACAAAGCAGCCATGAAGGTAAAAACACTTTGCTTTCTCCTGTTACAAAAAATACAAAAACTTTTCTTGCGTTGGATTCTTCAGAATGGTCTCCATCTTAGTCTCCATAACCACCAGTAGGTGCATCCAAACCTTTCGCTGGTAGTGTACTCCATTGGACAACTAGATGTGACATAAGTAGCCTGTCCTGTATTCGTGTAATAAATCCCCTGTCTTGTGACGTTGTGCCTGTGCATCCTGCATATGAAGCATCATGATTTCAAAACACCTACATGGGAAAACACTTCCTTAATTGTGCTGGACCAAGCAATGCTGTGAGGAGTGTGATGCCACAGGGAAGGAAACGAAACGAACGACCCAGGAGAAGAACAAAAACACAATTTATTTACAGGAAACAGAAGAAACATCAAGGGAAGGCCCGAAAACCTACCGAGTTTCTCCACAAGACATACTGTACACAAAACAAGACCAGACAATGACTGGCAGAGGTGCGGGGTCTAAATGGATGTGTGCTCAGGTGCTGTGTTATGTGGGTGGGGTTTGTGATGGTCTCCATCGACTAGAACTCAGTTGACAGTGGTTGAGTGCGAGAGCGTGTGTTATGTGCAGAAGCAGGGATGGTGTGGTCTGTCTCCTCTCCTCCTTGACTCCTTTAAAATGCAAGGGTGGACGATCTAAAACATGCTTGATATGACGCTTGGATGAGGTCTACACAACAACCGGGAATGTGAACCAGGAAATAATCATGTAAAAATCAATCCTGCAAGAGCCAAAGTCTTTGCAAAATTATAGCCTGACATCGAAAGCTCTATGGCATGTGAGGCATTTTTCAAAAATGTTTCTAGTGTAATATGACTAGTGTAAGCAATGCTACAACAAAGGCACACAATACCAAAACTAAAAGTGTGGTAGTAGCCTAGTGGGTAACACACTCGCCTATGAACCAGAAGACCCAGGTTCAAAACCCACTTACTACCATTATGTCCCTGAGTAAGACACTTAACCCTAAGTTGCTCCAGGGAGACTGTCCCTGTAACTACTGATTGTAAGTCGCTCTGAATAAGGGCGTCTGATAAATGTTGTAAATGTAAATGTAAAAGTGCCGGGAAAATGAATTTGACTTTTGGCAAGGACTTATTACTGCCTGTCATCAAAAAATAACCGCAATGGTGTGGAAATACTTTGTCAGTTAACTCATTGGAAAAACAAATAAAATATAAGGGCTGTAACAATAGGCACATAATGGTTGAACGAATATTTGCAACACTGTTGGTGTTTTTGTATTTATTTGTATTTGTGTTTTTTTCCAGATGCAAATGTCACAAATTTCGAGAGCTTGTCCAACACGTCAAGAAGTGTTCTGGAAAGCCCACTGACCACTGTATTTCTCCCCATTGTCTACATCATTGTCTTTTCTATCGGCTTGCCCACCAATGCCATGGCCATCTGGGTATTCCTGTTCAGAACCAAGCAGAAAAGCCCAGCTTCTATATTTATGGCAAACCTGGCCATGTCTGACATCCTTTTCATCATCTGGCTCCCTCTGAAGATCGCCTACCATTTCAACGGGAACGACTGGATTTTCGGAGAACAACTGTGCAGAGTGTTGATTGTCTTCTTCTACGGCAACATGTACTGCTCTACTGCTTTTATTGCCTGTATCAGCGTACAGAGGTACTGGGCAGTGGTTCATCCATTGTCCAAGTATAACTGGAGCAACAGGCTTGCCATTGGAGTGTGTTTAACTGTATGGGTAGTAGTCTGGACCAGCTCCACCCCACTCTACCTTTATAGCCACACAGTTACTGAAGTCAACCTCAACATTACTACCTGTCATGATATTGTCAAGAGACAACAAGCAGAAATTTCAGCCAGTTACTTTTATACCATGTGGGTAATGGGATATTTAATCCCTTCGGTTGTTTGCACTGTGGCATATTTCTTAATGCTGCGGTCACTCAGAAAGACTATCAGAGATGACCCTGCCAGCCAGAAGCGGCATAAAGTTGTGTTCCTGGTTGTGATCGTTTTTGTTATGTTCATGGTGTGTTTTACACCCAGCAACATCATGTTGCTGGTTTACTACTCAAACCTATTGTCACTCAAAAAAAGGTACGGTTATCCGTTTTACATCACCACATTGTGCCTGGCCAGCCTGAACAGCTGTATGGATCCATTTGTTTACTACTTCATCACGGACGAGTTCAGGAACCATGTGAAAAACACACTGTTGTGTCGCAGTGAGCGCACTGTCCGGAGGATGAATCTAAACTTTCAGAAAGATGACAAAGGTGACGGCAACACTACTGTTTTTTGATTTTGAGGTAATTTCTCCTGGAAAAACATTTGAAATTATAATCCGGGAAGAAAAATGAGCAATGGACAATACAGATGGTTAACCATATGTGTAGGAGGAGAATATGTTTCATTCGTTTTGGCACTATTTTTGAACTGGAGCTACAGTACATGCTAAAGATGGGGCCTGTTTGCTATGAGGACAACAGCCCTGTATGCAGCACTACAGCACTACACTTATCTATGTTCGACCAGGCACTCATTTAAGACAATTTTTTGTTTCGCATGTATGTAGGGTGGGACGATTAAGCATTTTGTCTCTTCCTCCTTATAATACATCAATTATGGTAGCAATTATGATTTTTTTTTATTTGGCTCATTGTTTTTACAATTACTTAAAGAGCAAGAGAGGCATAGCAAATGTGTTTCTAGGAAGAACTGGGAAAAATATGGTTCTGTCTCTTTTGAATACATTTTTCTTTTTTGTATTGCATTGACCATACTTAGTGATGTAGTCCTCAAGACCGGTCTTGGTCTCAACACTTTTTGGTCATGGTCTTGTCTTGATCTCAGACATAGCGGTGTCATGGGATGAAGAAAAAATGCAACCGGTCAAATGCATTTATTTTAAAAACGTTACATTTTCTCAATGTACCCTGACAGCGCTGTGTACACTGCCAGCACAGAACACACACATCATCCACAGTGCATTATAGCGATGTCGGCAAAGAAATCTCCGTAAATGTCCAAGAAGTTGGTTTTTGCAGACAGCCTGTATGCCAATTTTGTGGAACCACTCTGATGGATAAAGCTGGGACAACATCTACATTCACCAGGTATCTGGAGAGAAAGCACCATGATAAGTAACATAACTAATTACAAGACTGTGGTCTGGCTCTGCGTTTCTTGTTGTCAAATTTTTAGGAAAAACTGAGAAAAAATCTGACAAAGAATATAGTGTATGCATGCATAGAACAGTGGTTTGTTGAGGGGGAGATGTTTTGTTTTTTGCAAGCAACTAGCTTACAACTACAGAGGCACTTTCAATCAGTAGTTACAGGGACAGTCCTCCTGGAAACACTCAGGGTTAAGTGTCTTGCTCAGGGACACAATAGTAGTGTAAGATGGGAAGTCGCAGGGCCATGACGTTTTGCGGCTTTGTCTTGCGTAGAGGTTAATCACCTCTTTGGTCTCCACGTCGGGTGGTCTACCCCCGAGCAGGAGGTGTGAAGGGCCAGCCATTCGTCTTTGTCTGCGACACCCACCAAGGGAGTGGCAGGGCTGTGGCAACTTCCTGGGAGTCAAATGTATAAAAGGATTTTCTCTTGTGGTCTCTGGGCACTTCTGTTCCTTTCCATTGGGAGCTGGGGGATCTCCCCTCAGTTTCTGGGCCTTTGCCTCCCTTTTTCTCCTGGACCAGACGACCTCTCTGTAGCTTGGTTCATGGCTTCTCTATCTTTGGCTTCTTAATCTTTCTCTATCTTTTTCTCCTTTCTTTTATTTTTGGTTTTTCTGTAACATTGGTACCTTTTTTACATACAATATTTACATGTGACTGCAATAGTAATTTACTGGTGTTTGAACCTGGGTCTTCCGGTTCATAGGTGAGTTTGTTAGTGATTGATTGTGAAACAAGCACAGCACATGGTGCCATAACGAAATGTGTCCTCTGCATTTAAACCATCACCCTCAGTGAGTAGTGGGCAGCCATGTCAGGCGCCCGGGGAGCGGCACCTTGGCGGTTTGGAAAATAAAAATTTTCTGTGCCACGGTCTGTGGGCACAAGTTTAGGACATTTATTTAAGATTTCTAAAGCTGACCCCTCAGAATCTAACTCGGCTAATATGATTCTTTAAAAAAATTATTTTGTCATTTTCTCTGCACCTTGTGAACATACATCTATCACCATGCATCTTCCCCAGCCCTTGTAATTGTTCTGTTACCATACCTTGTTCTGTCTGTTATCTTTCAGGATTCGGAGAAAATGAGTTCGGCAGATTACAATCTCGTGTCTATGTGCAAGAGCAGCAATAATTCCAAAATTAAAATAAAGCTTGATTAGCTGAGTCTCCATCATGAGGTGTGTATCTTTTTTAGAGATGTAAATAAATTTAGAATAAATTACTTTAAAGAACTTGTGCACAGTTCATGGAACTTTAATCTCTATATACTACTCTTTGTTAAGTCTGTAGATCATTGAACCAGCACTGTCTTACTAATGTTAATTATGATGAATCCGCTTGAAGAAAACGTATTTAAGAGAACCAAATATACTTTGTCTTAAATTTAAAGCAAGGGATCATTAACACAGTACAAAATGGAGTGTCAATATATCAGATTAAACCTATTTTAACCTAAGTCAATGAAGAGTGTCACGACGGTGATCTGACGGGGGAAGGAAGCGCAGAGTTGGGACATTCTGGGAAAGAGATTTTATTACAAATAATAAATGAACAAGGCGTGATGGCCGAAAAACGGGGAATAAAGGGGAAAAACAGAAACAAACCCGCAGGCATGTGCCGATTGCCAGAACTCTAAACACAAACAGGTTCACAAACGAAAGTCAAGTTCATGACCGAGCCCACAAAACGGTCGGAGCCGCCAAAGGCCAGAACCACGGTGCTTCTTATCCGCCGTCAGAATTGGCTTCAGCTGTAGACAGCACCTGGAGCCAAATACTGACACTGTTAAAAGTCAGTGTAAAGTTCTGCAGTTACGCAGTGAAGATCACCCGAATATGTAATATGTTTTCGTTGTGACATACAGACGTCTTTCTGGTACATCCCATCTCTTTCCCTTGACAAGGTTTGGTTATAGAATGGTTATAGGAGAGAATTGCTGAGAATATTATTTTCCATCAGACCTCATAATGACAATCTGGGAGATTTTAAATGAGAGACATATGGACAATGTAATTAAAAAGATAACATGAATACATTAATTTGAATTTTAACAAGTAGTGATAAGTTACAGTAATGGCTCTAATGTTGATCAGAGTAATGTGATGTTGATTCTAGCTCTGGTCTGTTTTCGATCTTGAACAGCCTTGGTCTTGGTCTCACCTTAGTGTGTCTTGGTCTCGGTCTTAGTAGTTTCAAGTCTCTGCAGTGTCTAAGTCTTGGTTTACATTTACATTTACATTTATGGCATTTATCAGGCGGCCTTGACTACAACACTAGTCATACCTTTGGAGAGGTGGAGAAATTTTTATAGTGTTATTGATATTATTGATCATTTTAAATGCCAGTAGATTTAATTTACATCTAACTTTCTTAAATGTTTCCTGCATATCCCTCCTATAGTGTATATAGTTCATAGTGTAGTATCATAAGGAAAACTTATTGAAATGTGAGCTCTGTCAAAATAAATCCAGCCTCCAAGAGGTGGGTTTAGTAAAGCATCTGTTTTCATTATATGTAGAAACTAGAAACCAAAATTCCAGAGGAAATTTTGATGGGCCTGTCCGGGCGTTTTTCGTAGGAGTGCTGGCATAACCTCCTGAGCTGTGAAATCAGACGGTGTTATTAAAGAATTAAAGAATTATTATATTATTAAAAGAAAAGGCTGTCACGTGGCGTTTAGAACATGTTGAAAAGATAGCATGTTAGCATGTTAATGTTAGCATGCTAACATCAAAAATGCTAACAGGGCGTGACCAAGGTGTGTCACATTAAATTTGGTGTTGTTTGGAGAATTGTTTAAAAATTAGGATGCTAATGCTAGCATGCTAACATCAAAAACAGGGTGTGGCCAAGATGCATCATGTTAAATTTGGTGACATTTGGAGAAAGTCGAAAAATTAGCATGTTAGCTCAAGACGTAAGGACAGGGCGTCCCTAATAAAGTGGCCGAAAGAAATGGGCATCCCCATTAAAGTGGCCTAGGGACAGGGCGTCCCTAATAAAGTGGCGAAGGACCTGGCGTCCTTAATAAAGTGGCCGGAAGACCGGGTATCCCTAATAACGTGTCTGACGGACAAGGGGTCCCTAATAAAGTGTCAGAAGGACCGGGCGTCCCTAATATAGTGGCCGAAGGACAGGGCGTCCCTAATAAAGCGGCTGAAGGACAGGGCGTCCCTAATAAAGTGGCCGAAAGACCGGGCGTCCCTAATAAAGTGCCAGAAGGGCCGGGTGTCCTAATAAAGCGGCAGAAAGACCGGGCGTCCCTAATAAAGCGGCCGAAGGACTGGGCGTCCCTAATAAAGCGGCCGAAGGACAGTATGTCTCTAATAAAGTTGCTGAAGTTGCCCATTGGTGGCACCGACTCATATGTCAGATAGTAGGACAGATTTTCGGGTCGCTAGCTTCAGCGGTTAGCCTCAGGGAGCCAAAAACGTGTTCCCAGCACATAATAATAACGTGTCCAAAGGCCAAGGGGTCCCTAATAAAGTGTCAGAAGGACCGGGCGTCCCTTATAAAGTTGCTGAAGGACAGGGAGTCCCTAATAAAGTGGCCGAAGGACAGGGCGTCCCTAATAAAGCGGCTGAAGGACAGGGCGTCCCTAATAAAGCGGCTGAAGGACAGGGCGTCCCTTATAAAGTTGCTGAAGGACAGGGCGTCCCTAATATAGTGGCCGAAGGACAGGGCGTCCCTAATAAAGTTGCTAAAGTTGCCCGTTGGTGGCACCGACTCGTCCCATATGTCAGATAGTAGGACAGATTTTCGGGTCGCTAGCTTCAGCGGTTAGCCTCAGGGAGCCAAAAACGTGTTCCCAGCACATAATAATAACGTGTCCAAAGGCCAAGGGGTCCCTAATAAAGTGTCAGAAGGACCGGGCGTCCCTTATAAAGTTGCTGAAGGACAGGGCGTCCCTAATAAAGTGGCCGAAGGACAGGGCGTCCCTAATAAAGCGGCTGAAGGACAGGGCGTCCCTAATAAAGCGGCTGAAGGACAGGGCGTCCCTTATAAAGTTGCTGAAGGACAGGGCGTCCCTAATATAGTGGCCGAAGGACAGGGCGTCCCTAATAAAGTTGCTAAAGTTGCCCGTTGGTGGCACCGACTCGTCCCATATGTCAGATAGTAGGACAGATTTTCGGGTCGCTAGCTTCAGCGGTTAGCCTCAGGGAGCCAAAAACGTGTTCCCAGCACATAATAATAACGTGTCCAAAGGCCAAGGGGTCCCTAATAAAGTGTCAGAAGGACCGGGCGTCCCTTATAAAGTTGCTGAAGGACAGGGCGTCCCTAATAAAGTGGCCGAAGGACAGGGCGTCCCTAATAAAGCGGCTGAAGGACAGGGCGTCCCTAATAAAGCGGCTGAAGGACAGGGCGTCCCTTATAAAGTTGCTGAAGGACAGGGCGTCCCTAATATAGTGGCCGAAGGACAGGGCGTCCCTAATAAAGTTGCTAAAGTTGCCCGTTGGTGGCACCGACTCGTCCCATATGTCAGATAGTAGGACAGATTTTCGGGTCGCTAGCTTCAGCGGTTAGCCTCAGGGAGCCAAAAACGTGTTCCCAGCACAATAGTAAATGGTCTGTCATACTGACAGGCCCAAATAATAACAAAATGGAGATACCAATAATAACCATAATTAGAGCTCTGAAGAAAGTAAATACACAAAATGCAGTAAATACATTAAATACAAGATGATGCAACACTCGGTTAAGTACAAAAAACATGCTCAGCATTTAACATTTTGTTGAAGACATTTGAAATCAGACTCTGACTACACAATGTTGCACTTCTGGCTCGTACCATGTTAAGTTCACTTCAGGCAAGTTCCAGACAGCTATTTGACATCACCTATTATTATCCACTTATACTCTACCCTAAACCCTCCCCCTCTCGTCTAAAGGAGGCTCACCCTATCTTCACAATAGCAGTCTATGAAAACTGCGGCGTTACTTTGAATATCACGGACAGCGCATCAAAAAGCAAAAATGTGCTTTGATAAACTGTTGTAATCTATGTAACCTCCTTTTTAATAGATTGGTAATTTGAAGTGTTTCAGCTAGGACACATTTTTAGCCTCTCCTGTAGCTGTTCAGCTCGGTAAGAGGAAGTGGTCTCTGAATCACCCGTTCATGATCTTCCTGCTTTATCTGGAAAGTGGCACAGCACTCGAGCAGCAAATGCATATCCTTCAGGCAGTAAGTATCATTTACTCTCCTTCTCCTGGTTATGCATGTTACACATGTGTTTACGAGCAGAAATAAACTGTATGTAATCTGCCTTGTTTGTGATCACATCTTTTTCTTAATCTAGCTCAGCATGTACTTTGTGGGCCTGTTCATCCTTTTTGGAATGGCTTTGCTGTGTGCCCCAGGTATTACGGTTTAGTGCATATCTGTGTTTTAGCCACTGAGGTACAACTAAGAATTCTGCTTTTGAGTATGCTGATGCACAATGATGCCGCAGATGACATCTTCATCAGCTTTATATCTCCCTTGTATGGCCTGCATGTACCACAAGATTGTAGACAAGTTAATTTAAAACGGAAAGAATCACAAGTTGCGACATAGGAAGTGAATAGTGGCAGGATGACTAGTGTCTAGTCTCCGTAAAAATATGACCGTGTCATAAACCACGTCAGTGTTATTTTGTAGCTGAGGATCCTCACCCCCTGCAAATTATATTTTTATTATTTTAACATAACACCAGAACAACCTGAGTAGTAGAGACCATTTTTACAAATGTGAGGGGTGGTGTGTTTGTGTGTTAGAATCAACCATTTCTTTAACAACTGTGTGTGTGTGTGTGTGTGTGTGTGTGTGTGTGTGTGTATTTTCAGGTGTTGTGGGTCAGTACGGATGGGGCATGTTTTACAACTCTAAAGGCATCTGTGCCATGAAGGGCACAGCAGTGGTCATGACCTGTTCTTATGTACATCCCAGGAACTACAGAATTCTTTCAGTTTTCTGGTTCACTCCCAAACAAAAAGAGAATTGGTTTGATAAAGATGAACCCGAAGACCTGCTCCTCGACTCAGATTATGCAGGGCGTGTGGTGTACATTAAAACGGATTACCTCAAATTGACCATAACAGACGTGAGAGAAAGGGACTCTGGCAAATACTACTGTATGGTGGTTTCTGACAAAGGGAATTTCTCCGACTCCTCTGGACTCGCCCTAAAAGTGACAGGTAAACACATGCAGTGTATTATGAAAAAGCATTCAGAAACACAGGGTTCTTACAGACGTTCTTACCTTTCATATTTTTTCATAAGTTCCTGAAGTGAAAGTTGATCCGTATCCATGGAACCTAGACGTTAAATCAATAAAACTCAACTGCAGCATCTCCTGCAGTTTTAAGACCTTCAAATGGTACAAGAATGGACAATATTTCACACAGACATACATCCCAGACAACCCTGTGATAGAAATACAGAGGAATGAAGACGAAGGTAGTTATGCCTGTGCGGTAGCTGCCCAAGACGGTCTCCTTTCATCTGCACGGTGTGAGTATACATCTATTCAGTCTACAGTGAGTGTTACAGTAAGTATTAAATCTAATGTGTGGAATCAGGCTCTCTTGCAAATCTTATGTTATACAAACACACAAATCTGCCTTATATTTTATTATTAGACTCTTTGCAGTGTTCATAGTTTTATAACCATAAAGTGAAGTCTGTGTCACTGCTGTGTCATGAATGGTCCCACACCTTTTATTTGCTCTTTCTGTGTTTCAGGTGTTTTTACTGAACAATGCTGGGGTGTTACTCATGCTGCTATGAGGGTCTGTGCATTGAAGGGCTCATCCATCGACCTCTCTTGTACTTACACATTTCCCCCGAACCATACATTAAATTCTTCTCTATGGTATATTCAGTGGGATAAATCAGCAAATGTTAAAGACCTGCGCCTGCATGAGGAGTATCTTGGTCGTGTGGATTATCTAGGTACAAAAGTAAGGGAGAGTATTATGAGAATAACGGATGTAAAGGACAGTGACACAAATGAATATCGATTTAGTATTTTAACACATGAAGGAGGAAGCTTTCATTCCAAACCAGGAGTCATTCTTAATGTTACAGGTATGATAAAATCACTTGTAATAACACAATCGAAAGTATGCGAAGATATATGAAGTCCCTTTTTAGTTTAATATTCTGAAAATGATACGTACATTCCTGTTCACTTGACTTTCAGAACTGGAGGTGAAGGTGTCTCCTGATTCTGTAAGGGAGGGACAGAGAGTAACTCTGACCTGCAGCGCCACCTGCACTCTGAGTAACAACCCCACCTACATCTGGTACAAGAACCGACAGCCTGTGTCAGACAAACACACGACCCGAGACAACCGGCTGTACCTGAACTCGTGCAGCAGGGAGGATGAAGGCAGCTACTCCTGTGCTGTAAGAGGACATGAGGGCCGTCCTTCACCTGAAGTCCCTCTCAGATTTGCATGTAAGTTGCAGAAGCTGGACCGCTACCTGAAATGTTTTCTAGAATATTTAATCAAACAGCAAAACAGTGATGTACATATCAAAATGTTCTAATTCTGAGCAGCACATACTTTGCATGTAATTTACACCCCTGTGCTGGTCCTTTCAGATTACCCAAAGAGAACTTTGGTGTTAATCAGTCACTTTATGAAGTCAGTGACTCTAACCTGCACCAGTGATGTCAGCCCACCAGTACACACCTACACCTGGTATAAGCTGAACGGTGCTGAAACATCACAGGTAGGATCAGGACAGAATTACAGCCTCACTAACATCAGCAGTGAGAGCAATGCACAGTATTTCTGTGAAGCAAAGAATGACGTGGGAGCCCGGAATTCCACTGCTGTGTCAATTACAGGAACAAGTAAGAGGACATAATTCTTTCAGATTTAACATTTGTTTAACCTTTGGTCAGTACCAGAAACAGGTTGGTATTTCACAGTGTTCAACAATAATTTGACAATATCGCTGTGTTTACAGATACAAAAACATATACAGCAATTATATATGGATCGATAGGAACCATAACAGTTTTGGCTGCTGTGCTGGTTACTGGTGTTCTCTGGATGCGGTGAGAGCATTTCTAATCTAATTTCTAATTTTGCATTCAGTTAATAATTAGTTTTCTAATTTTTTTTATAGAAAGAGGACATCTTGTGAGCCTAGAGGAACCAATGGTCTGTGGAAGGCAGTGTCCAATGCACAACAGTAACTTACATCTGAACATCATCGCAGACAGCTACACTGGGCTTTCACCTAGACTCAAAACACCACTTTTTTACTTTGGATAACAAAGCATCATCAATCTGTTTTTTTGTCAAATATACATTTTTGAGTCTTTAACAAAACAAAAATCTGTAAGTAATAAATGGAACAGTGAACATAGTCTTTGCTTAGTAGGGTGAACTGGATGTATTTGTGAATGGCTTCCCTGTCTTTGTATTGATTTTCATGAACTTAAAAGTAAATGAAAAAAACAGGTAAATGATACATGATCAGGTAAACTTTGGGTAAGAGATGCAACTTCATTTAAAATGGCCAGACTTGCCAATATTTTGTTTTATGGTTAAAATATATGTTGTTTGCTAGGATGCAGATGTTTATAAGGAGCACACAGATGGAGGAACATGAAATTGCCAGGTAATAAAATGTAGTTATGCAATTGTATTTATTTTAGGTTTTTCTACAGTTTTTTTATTCTACAGCGTTGTTTTGTTTCTGAGTTGCCATTGTGCATGTTCTATATAAATAAATTAACTGTTCAACTGTATGTTCTTGGTGCACTTAATTTTATATGCATGAATGTATCTGTATGTACAGTCCCTGACAAAAGTCTAGTCTCTAATCAATTTTGTAGAAACCCCTGCTATTAAACTGACTTTTAATTAATCAATTGGTGTTAAAAATAGCTTATATGAAAAGCTAAACCCTACCAAATGACGTTTAATGCATTTCAAATAGTTTTACTGACATTTATAATTTAATCAAGACAGAAAAGTCAAATTTTGACAACACAAAATAGAAATTGAACATATTTACTGCAAATCAGCAAATTAAGTAGTGGTACTGTGAGATCCAATTTTAGTATCTTGTATGACTTCCATGAGCTTGAAGGACTGCATCCATGCGGTTTGGCAAAGATTCATACAATTTATTGATGAAGTCATCAGGAATAGCAAAGAAAGCAGTCTTGCATGCCTCCCAGAGTTCACCAATATTCTTTGGTTTCGTCTTCCATGCTTCCTCTTTCATCCTACCCCACACATGCTCAATGATGTTCATGTCTGGTGACTGGGCTGGCCAATCCTGGAGCATCTTGATCTTCTTCGCCTTGAGGAACTTTGATGTGGAGATAGAAGTATGTGATGGCGCACCATCCTGCTGCAGAATTTGGCCTCTTTTATGGTTGGGAATATATGAGGTAGCTAAGATTTCTTGGTATTTCAGACTATTGATGTTGCCTTCCACCCTGCAGATCTCTTGCACACCCCCATACTGGATGTAACTCCAGACCACTCCAGACCAACAACTTCACTGTTTTTTGGGTGAATTTTTGCAAAGACATAAATGTTGTTGCTGTGTCATATGAGCTTCACCTGTGACTAATAAGGGATCAATCAGGTGTCAGAGACTGGAGACGTTTTGGACAAGCTCAGGTCAGGCAGACCCCCACAAGACAACTGCTCGAGAGGTGACTTGTGAACACCTTCTGGTTTTGACTGTCTGCCTGATCTTCAGTACCATTTTGTCTCCCCTCTGAATCTTTGCTTGATTGAAATAGATGAAGTTACATTAATGCACTCCATGCAGCATCTGTTGTTTTGCTTTAACACAGTTTGGAGAAACCTGTGAAAAACAACACCTAGTGCACCAAAACACAATCGAGTGAATAAGGACATGGCAAATCTTTCTATACATTATTATCTACAATTCTTACAATATTTTCAACACAAACCTTGAGTTTCCATATGGTTGGTGTGGTATTGTGTATTTTTGTGTGGTTATAGTTATGGACTGTGTGTGGATGTTTTCATCAGGTGAGGAATCTGTAAAGTCCCTCAATGGGAATTTCCTGTTCTAGGTTGTTCTTTTTACTTCTTGGACCAATAAATGTATTAGTATAATTTGTTACAGTTAAATAATGAGCACGCTATTCTAAAAAAATATTTCTCATTTTAGATTTGTCCAACATCCATCACACTACCTGGTTTGAGAGCAAAGCATTAATCATGCCAGCAGATGGCATGTATGTCTAAATGAATCTGGACATTTCATGTTTTGCCTTGTCTTGTGTTCCTGAGTTCCTGATTGTGTGCACCTGTTGTCACAGGTATAAATGTATCCTTGCTGTGTCCAGCCCTTGTTTGGTCATTCGTCTTTTACCCCATTTCATGTGTGCTTTATTTATTATTAAATCCCTGTGTTCATGAGCTGCGCAGCTGCATCCTTGTCCATGCTCTCGCATTCCTGACACTCCCAACGCATTCAGTTCTACTCTTGTATTTAATTTGTCAGGTTATGTTTATTGCACTGTTAAGTATCATTATCAAAGATGATCAGATGAAATGAAAGTAAAAACGGCATTTACTTTATTTGTGTTTGCTTCTCCAAGATTGAATGGAAGGACTGTGTCCAACAATCACTGGGAAGGGAGTGGTTTGTGAATCAGGGTTTCTGTATATTTCTGTCAGTTCCTCCTGATTTCCTGTACTTTTATTATATATCCAGTCAGTACATCATCTCCATTAAGTTTAATGACTGGTCAACAGTCTGGATTTTTGGAGTGGTGATTCTATCTGTCTCAGGTGTGATGCAACATAAATCTGTTTAATTTTGGTTGACAAATTTTGTATTCTGCATTACAGAATTTTATTAATTGTGAAAATTGAGACTGGGGTCTGTTCATTGTTCTTATTTGAAGAACTTCATTGTTCTTATTTGACTTTCTAGTCCTGAAGGTGTCGTAATGCAGTCTTTACTAAATTGTCTTTCTTCTGTATCTTCACACAAATGATGACTGCTTTTTAAATTTGAATGTATTTCTTAGAAAAAGGTTACAACTGTTGCATTATGTTGTAATCGTTTGGTACTAGGAAAAATTAAGAATAAAGTGTGTTATGTATAAGTGCATGTTCTGTTTGTAAGCTTTTGTGATCCTTTAATAGTTAATTAATCAATATTTCAATCTGAAATCAAATAAAACCATTTTCTGAAAAATGTCACATTTCATTTATTTAAAAAAAGTAACAAGCAGATCCAGTGTTCTCACATTTGGACATACTTAGTTGCAGTATTTGCATAGGTGAAATCACCACAGCAGGGAACATGGCCAGCGTCAAAGCAAAGAAAGGAAAAATATTATTATTAATAATATTGTTAATATTATTATAACTGAAGTCTATATTGTCAGATAACCAGGAGATATAGACATAACACAGATATATCGAGATTATCTGTACACATACACTATATATATACATAGAAGGTAAAAATAAAATAACACAGCCCAAATCAATATACACAGCTAAGACGCCACTACAACAACATGACAGCAAGTCACAGCATGATTGCCAGATGACCAGTTCAGAGCACTAATAAACAGAAAACTCTGATCTCCTGATGGATTTCAGGAGTTGGCAGTACTCATCAGCCTTGGGGAGGAGCAAAGCAGAAAAGAAGCTTGTCCCAATACGTGACCATGACCCGGCATGTAACAGTGAAAGCACTGAATAGTCTGAATAGACACTGAAATGATTAGTTATTAAAAAGCGGTAGTAATGCAGAATTAACTTCCTGGAAATGAGCAGGAAGATGCTCTAAATGCCACAGTTTAGAGCTGAGCTCAATCAAATAGGAATGAGCACAGACAGTTCTGAAACACGGGATTTTTTTTTTTCACACTGCAGACATCAATTAAGATACCATTTTAGACAAACCAGTATTAGTACACTTCATATTGTATAGGGTATCAGTCAAAACAAGATTTTATGGACAATTACGGATGTGGTTTGTGAAGGATGTGCCAACTGTATGTTGAGTCAGATGTTCCACGAATGAGATATTACTTCTTTTTTTTTGGCAGACTTTGGCAGTTGTTTATATAAATTGTCTAATTCAGACTTAAATGACATTACACTGAATTAGAGTTATATGGAAAGCACAGAAGCGAAGAGAAACTCACAAGGCTAGCAGATCAAATCGACTACTGTCTTGATCCGGACCGGCAGAGGTTACTCCGGATCCGGAGTTTCATGTTCGTCTCGTGTAATGTTCCCTGATCGTGTTCACCTGGTGTATATTTATATAATTGTAAAAAGCGATCCTGTTCGTGTCTGTTCGCCATCGGGTCATTGCGTGTTGATGTTCTGTCTCGTGTAGTTTGTATTAAACCCCCGTCGTGTGAAATCGTGCATATACGTCCTCCTTCCACGCCATGTCCAACCCAACCATGACAACTACAGTAAAAGCTAAATCTGAAAAGATAATCTTCACAGTGTCTGTTCCTGTGGGCCACGGCTAGGCTGTTCTAGAGTGGAGTGGTGAAGAACTGCAATCTTGATGATGTTGTAATGCGGCCCTTACGTTCTATTTCATAGCAAGGGAAGTGGTCAGTGAACATAAATATGTTTCCGCTTTTGCGCAACTTCTGTTAGTTAGACTTAAGTGCTGCATTTCACACATTCCACACAACCTTTTAGTCAGTCAGTAAGTCAGCTAAATTTTTTTGTGTTGTTGAAAGTCATTTGCATTTTTTCTAATTCTCAGATTTGCAAAAAATGTGCTTACTTCCAGTGTGGATCACTTTTGTGGTGATGCTTTCAGGTATGATGCAGTTACTTTTTTGTTTGACTCATGAAGATTAGTAGGAGATTAGTTTAGTAGGATGAAGATTAGTAGGAGATTAGTTTATATAGTAAGAATTAAAACAGCTCTAAAACATGAAGGCCCTGTTTTCTTTCAGGCTTAAATTATATTGCTGTGTGTATTATTTTTAACAATTTCACAAGGTATATCTAGAATTTCAAGGTTGTGTTTTAATATAAATAAGCTAGTGTAATGGGAGGTGCATGTAAACAAACTTGTATGAAGGAAGAAGACATATGTAAATATTTAGATATTTGGTGCTTTTAAGTGCATATTGAGACATATTGCTTAATTCTTGGCACACAAGCTAAAGTCTTTTGTGAATCCGAAGCTTCCACTAGAGATGAAAGTTATTGTTCAAGCTATTGTTCATCACATTTCAAATTCATCATATTTCACAAGAAATTAGTACATATATTAATAAATTGATTTTCTGAATAACACAATTACATAACATTTGATATTTTCTAATTATTATTTAAAAGTCTCTAGATAATAAACCATTTACCCTCAGAATCCTGGTTGATTTTGTTGATTCATAAGAAATTGTTTACCACCTTAACCCACTACAATCTTATTTAGTGATGTAGAGTGAGAGAAGTCACTGAAAATATTTTATGCAACAAAAGTCAAAATAACTTCTCACACACTAAAGTGCTTCTAATAAAACAGTGAAAACAATGAGGAGGCTCTGGACATTAGAAATTCATCAGCACAATAAAAATCTGTGTTACTGACGACTTCCTGTTGGTTTCTTGCTCTATGTCCCTTTTCCAGGTGCTCTGGGTCAGTATGATTGGAAACTGGACTACCAGATCTCACCCAGATGTGCTTTAAAGACAAGATCAGCAGTCCTGACCTGTTCCTATAGACATCCCACTGACCAGCAAGTAGTTTCAGTGTTCTGGTACAACCCAACAAAGAAAGATAAATGGTTTAAGAAGGATGAACCTGAAGATCTGGTCCTAGACTCAGAATATGCTGGCCGTGTGATGTACAGTACAAAAGAAAAACAATTAATACTGACTATAACAGACCTGAGAGAAAGGGACTCTGGAAAATATCACTGCATGATCATGTCAGACAAGAGGACTTATACTGACTCAAATGGAGATATTCTACATGTTTCAGGTAATCAGGAAATCACATTTGTACTTGAAATATTTCAGATTTTAATGTCAAATATCAATACATTGTATTTCAGATGTATATATGAAAAGTGACCCTGTAACATGGAATACAGAAGATCAGTCAGCAACACTCACCTGTAACACCATCTGTAGCACTAATAAGCTATTCAACTGGTACAAGAACGGACAATATATGAAACAGTCTGAAGACTCAGTAGAGTTGTCTGGAAAATCTGACGAAGCTTCATATTTCTGTTCTGTGGCATCCTTTGATGATATTCGTTCTACTGCACAGTGTAAGTGTACAATGTGAAACTTCTAGAATTTCCTGCAATTCTTAACTCTAAACTCTAAAATGTACAGAATATTTTCTCACAATATTCATAAAGTGAAATATAATCATTTAAAATTTAATAAGTGCATGTTGATCAAGATTTGTTGGAACTGAATGTTTCAGGTGTTCTTACTGAACGATGCTGGACTACTGTTTATGCTGATATGCGGGTCTGTGCATTGAGGGGCTCGTCGGTGGATCTGTCCTGTACTTATACATATCCCAGTAATTACATCATCCAACCTGGATTCTGGTTCATCGAATGGGACAATAACAATGATTTTGTAAGCCTGTTACAAAATGAACAGTATAAAGATCGTGCAAGTTATTTGGGGAATAAAGAGAAAGAGGCGATTCTGAGAATAACAAATCTGATAGATAGTGACTCCAGACAATATCGCTTCAGACTTTTAACAGAAACGAAAAATTACAACGGTAAACCTGGAGTTCAACTTAATGTAACAGGTGAGACTGCATTGCTGATACACATATAAGAATAACCCCAAGAGCCTTCATTTACTGTATTTAAAAGATTCATTTATTTAAAAACCATTATTTCATGCTAAGGTCTGCAGGTGAAGGTGTCTCCTGGTTCTGTAAGGGAGGGACAGAGAGTAACTCTGACCTGCAGCACCACCTGCACTCTGAGTAACAACCCCACCTACATCTGGTACAAGAACCGACAGCCTGTGTCAGACAAACACACGACCCGAGACAACCGGCTGTACCTGAACTCATGCAGCAGGGAGGATGCAGGCAGCTACTCCTGTGCTGTAAGAGGACATGAGGGCCGTCCTTCACCTGAAGTCCCTCTCAGAGTTGAATGTAAATCCTCATTTATTTACTTATAATATACATAGATTATTACATATAAAATGCTTTACATCTGCTATTTTAATGTAATTTAAATTCATGGTGTTTCTGCATTCATTTGTCAAATGTAATCAGAGCTCCATCTAAGTAAAGGGTATTGACAAATAATAACACAAAATAATTATGATCTTTCATGTCTTTTTTGGGGGGGGAACAACCATAAACAACTCAACATTTGGTTAGTTGGATTTGTTACAATTTCCTCCCCAGCAAATCTATCAATCGTGGTTGTCTACCGTCCTCCTGGATCCCTTGGAGTTCAAACCCCACTTACCACCATTTATTCCCTGAGCAGGGTCCATGGAGGCTGTCCCTGGAACTACTGGTCATAAGTTGCTCCTGACAAGTGTGTCTGCTAATTACCAAAAATGTACATTTTTGCAGGTCCTCCACAAAACACTTTAGTGTTAATCATCTCTTCTCCCGGGACCAGTTCAGCAACCCTTTTATGTACCAGTGATGCCAGCCCACCTGTACACAACTACACCTGGTATAAGCTGCATGGAGCTGAAACATCACAGATAGGATCAGGACAGAATTACAGCATCACTAACATCAGCACTGAGGACAACGCACAGTATTTCTGTGAAGCAAAGAATGACGTGGGAGCACGGAATTCCACTGCTGTATCATTGACAGGACCAGGTAAACTGTCATGAAAATCAACATTATGATACATAAGAATAATGTAAGTGGCATTACTATAGCATTGTTTTATTACTAATCCACTCTGCATAGGTTGTACGTGTTGACTGGTAATTAGTGTGATGATAATTAGCATATAATGTAATGATAATATTACTGAGGTCTTTTTTGAAACATTTTGAAAGCACCTTACTCTCATTCATTCTAAATAAGATTGGGCTAATTTCTGTGCATCTTTGTATACCTAATTTCATACAGATTGCTTGTGTTGTGTAAAAATGTAAAATGTATATTATTAAATGTCTTTGTGTTTATTATTAAGGCATATTAACCAACAATCTTATTTTGTTCTAGGGGAACATTGGAAGAACATTGGTTTATATGTTGGGCTTACAGTTTTGGTAGTTGTGGCAGCGTCTTGTGCTCTTCTATGGATAATGCGGTGAGTAACTAAGAACATTATCTGCATTATATCAGTCAAAACACAACTTAACTTTAATGACATTAAAATTCTCCTTTTTTGTATACCAGCAAGAAAAAAAGGAACAAAGATGGAGATCTACTGAGCCCAAAGAACACAAATATGGTGAGTGTATATGTTTGTTCTGATATTGTGTCTTAAATAAAACCTGTTAATAATTATATATTATTAGAGGGAAGGTGTGCAAGGTTTTGAATACTATATGAAATGATTGTTGCTTCATTTAAAAATATTTCCATATAGTCTTGAAATCTGAATATCAATTATTAGATTTATAAGCTGTTATTGATTCCTTTATTCCAATTAGGATCACTGCATAAACACAGCCATCGACATGACCCCTGAGCCAGTTCAGAAGAATGACACAGCCAATGAAGACATCATTCAGTACTCTAGCATACGAGTCAATGCTTTACCTGAGCCACATATTAATTCTTCTACTCAGGTTCTTTACTCAACTCTGAAAATTTGACCAATTTTTTGTTGCGATCAAGTAAATTTAACTTTTGCTGCACAACACTGTATGTTGGCTACAATACACTATACATGCACTTGGTACTAGAACATAAAGGTGGATCAAGGTGAAACTAATTGCACTAAAATGTACAAACCATTCAGAATTTATTATTGTTCTCTAATATTAATTAAAAATATGCAAAGTAACATGAAATTCAGTGTGGTTTGCTATGGGATTTGTATCGCCTGTACTTGTATCGCCTGTACGGCGATGGGTCAGGAATCCCCTGGAGGTGGCCGTGTCTCTGGAGAACAGGGGGGATGGCGGATCCATACCAGTGAGCCAAGCAGCATGGCTGTGAGTCCAGCAGTGTGAGAGTGTTACGTCCCATTGTGATGTACTGTCTGTGTCAGAGTGAGGCTGTTAAAGATGGCATGTGTCTGTTGAGAAGAAAAGAGGGAGAAGGGGCAAAATACGCCAGACACCTGCCCTGTTTACAGTAGTACTGTGCTTCCTCGTAGCCTGACTGCATTTGTGTCTTTGTGTCAAGACTTCAATTGTACTATTTTTTGCTTCATTAAATAAAATGGATAAAACAATTGTGGCATTTCCCTCCCTTTTTCCTGATTGTTTATGTTCCTGACCTTGACCAAGACGTAACAGACAGGATGCGTGGTGTGTAACAAGGTGTGCCTGTACGTTGTTCCCTGCCACCACCAGGGAGGCGGTCCCGGACCCTCCAGCAACCCACCCGGACCCTCCAGGGTGGTGCCATCTGGGCACGTACAGGCCCTGCCCCTACATGTCCCGGCTGGTGTCCCCAGCCTCTCTCCCTGCACTACGCAGAGAGGCAGTCCCAGACCCTCCAGCGACCGCTTAGCCACCTACAGAGTGGTGCCTTTTGGCGACGTGCAGCCCCTGGCTCAAAAATAAAAAAATTCTAAATTCAAATTTCTATTTGTCACATACATAGTCAGTGAATGATATGCTGTGAAATGCTTTTTGCGACTGATACAGACATCAGTATTGCAAATGTTGAAAGTATACAATGAAGACCAATATGCAAATATTGCAAACATAACCAAATATTACACTTTTACGTCTTTAACATAAAATATGTGTAACAGGTAGGTTGAAGATGTGCAAATGAGTGAAAGACAATGTAGATTAAAAAAAAATTGTGCAGAGATTGTGCAAAGAGAAAAAAGCGCAAAGATTTTGTGCAAAGTGATTTTGTGCAAAGAGTCCAGAGAGATTGAAAGTGAAAGTGCTGGAGTTCTATGTAGTGTTGTTGTTGAGAATGAATGCTTCTGTTTAAGGCTCAGCCCCTTCTGCGTCCGTTGGGATAAGCAGGCCCTCTTCCTGCCCATCCCGGCTGGATCCTCATGCCACCCAGGGGGCTCTGTGGTGTTTCGCCCCTCTAGAGAAGGATCCAGGCCCTTGCCTGACCCACCCTGTTCACTGGCAACCCGAGGATCAAGCACAGTTGCTGTACTGTACTATGCTACCCCAAATAAAACTTTGGCGCAGTCGGGTCAAGGGACTTCGTCCCTGGGGTTCTGTTCCACTGCATGGTAACCATCTGGTGGACTCAAAGAGGGGAAGCGGGGGTAACCTACGGACACAAAACATACACACAGACAAACAAAAGAGAAGGTCATCTGGCTCTGTAACAGGGCTCTTTGGGACCTCCCCTGGAGGTGAGGAGGGGAGAGCAGGATGCAGGACCCTCAAGCCCTCACCCGCCACTGGAGGCTGAGTGTGTCTCTGCAGGTGGTTGGGGGTGAGTGTTGGGTGGAGGCAGCAGTGGGCAGCTCCTTCAGCACACCTGCAGCTGGTGGGGGTGCTGGTGCTGCGCTACCGACCTGCTGGAGAACGCCTGGGTAGAGGGGTGTGAAGTCCAGGATTGAAACTGGAGGGATGAGTTCCCAGTGAGGCAGGCTTGGCAGCGCAGTTGCTGGTTGGCGACTCCCTGTCGCCCTGTTCCACCAGCTTACCCCCACATCACCATCTTCCTCCTTGCTGCTCACCTCTTCACAGACCCGGAAAGGAAGTGCTCGGTGGGTGGCGCACACAATGTGCCATTCACCCACCAATCAGCCATGTCTTCACTGACGCCTTCCAGGTCTGTGATCTCCCAGTCCACTTTGGTGTTGGCAAGGATCCTGCAGAGGTCCACAGTGGTCAGCATGTGCACAGTGGGGTACGCAATCCTTGTGCCGTCATCCCACGCGTCTCCCTAGCTGCTGACCACAGAACGTCCCGACCACACTCACCACGAATGAAGGATCTCTCCTCCTTTGTCTTCCTCTTTTAATAAACATACCAGGGAAACAATAAAGGAACAAACAGAAACGAACAATTGCCAGGAACTGAAAACATACATAAAGTAAATGACAGAGTCCACATCAATGTCGCAGCATTGACCTGCCTGCTGCATTCCAGTTTTATGAGAGTCCCAATCCATTAAGCCCAATTGGTGCCAAGTGCAATACATTAGGACTCCATAATCAGTTGCATGGACACCTGCTGTGACGGCCCTATGGCCCGGGCCATCACAGTTACACTACTATTTCATTTTTAAAATGGTCATTTGAAACTGAAATAAATTGAATTTCCAAAGTAATCTTTCCATCATCATTTTACAATTTGATTATTGTAGCATTGTAATCATTACAATTCCATAACAAAAAATAATAAAAAATATAAAAACTTTTACAGATGTCATGCAAAGTTTGTTTTATGTGGATTTTTTTAAGATTCTGCTTGTTACAGCAATGTTTAGGGGGTGTTTAAATCACTTAAAGTGAAGCTGCACTGAGCAATAATGGACATCAGACATGGTCACACATGCAGAAATGGAGATGTCTTGTTAAGTTCTGCTTTAGCACCACCTACTTCATTCCCACTGTGGTAACCACATACCAAAATGTTTGACAGACATTCCAGTGCCTAGAATGAAGAAGTCATATGACCGTGCAGCAGTCTCAAACACTGAAGCAAGAGATGGTGAAATGACAACGACACTGTTGAAAAACATTTTTTCAGCCCTACTGTCACACATTTGCCCACATTTTGGCACCATATATCATTTGATATGTATTAAAACTCAAATCTTAAAACTCATTTGTAGCACTTTTCATATAGTTTTTCACTCCATCAATTACAGATGCTTTGAGCATTATAATAAAATAAGTATATAATACAAATATTTTAGATAATAAGTAGTTGACAGTGATATAATTTTATCATGTACATCATGTGATATATTACATCACATTTATACTTACGAGTCGAGATTCTGCATGTTACAATATGCGACATGGATAAATTTGTACAGGTTTAGTTTAAATGCAAGCAGCTGTGCGCTGGATTGAGACCTGGTGAGGGGTGAAGAAACCTGGTGTCTTGTTTGAAAAATTCTAATGAAATTGAAGAAGCACTGTGTACATTTTCATAGCGGGGTCTGTAAGAGTTTGAACATCACAAGACCAAAGAAAGCCAACATATAAGACAATGTACTCATTGTACTCACAGATATGTCAATTTATTTCATTCGTATGATGCTCATCTAAACTCACATGTGGCAAGAAACAGGTCCTGACAATATAGCGATCACACTTGAAGGTAGTTAAAATGTAGAAAAGTTGAATTAACCCTAAGCATGGAGAACAGCCAGAAGAACAGAGAATTGTTTGAGGAACCTTTTGGGACCTTTTGGATTAATGATACATGGAAATCTCAAGGTTACATCTCCAGAGATCTTCATGGAAGGGAACTGCTGATTCCCTGAGTTTTCCCAGATACATGAAGTGCCACATTTGACTTTGAACCTTTTCTATTCAGATTTGTTTTTGTATGTTATGATTGCTCATCATGGAGCAGCCCACTGATCAGAAGTTGGGACAGTGGACATAATACACATTTATAATTTGTATTAATGTTTGAACTTGTAACTACATATTTACTCCATTATTTGGGTGAGAAAAAAGATATTTCAATTTCTTGGAAACATTCATATGAAAATGAACAACTCATGTGACCTGCTCTGCCTTTTTCTTATCAGCTCAAAAGTCATTCTTCCTGGGCAGTGAACATTTTTTAAAGTATCGATGAGCACAAACACAAAAAAAAAAACAATCAAAGCTCTGAGCATCTGAGTGCAGATCCGTGGTGCACTTCAACTTCTCATCCTGAATTTCTTTGTCCAGTTTCTATATTTCATATGTTCTCATAATCTGAATGTGGTCCATTCTCACTGCAAGGGTTCCTTACATTCTGAGAGAAACAATCACAGGAGAAGGTTTAAATTATATAACCTTACAAAATTATAAATATAACAATTAAAATGCTCAGTACAACATAACACAGAAATTAATGGATGGGTGGATGGATGTGAGGGCACATGCGGCACAGGAACATTTGGTTATTAACCAAAGAAGTACACATAAATAGGCCCGAGGGCCAGATATGTTGGTCACAATGTTACCCAACACAGAAGTTCAACAAGGACTAAAGACAGAAAGCAGGTTCATATAATGGGGAACAGTTGAGGTTAATCTTAAAACAGACATAAATATGTCACCATCTGGTGGCCCAGAGGCGCAGGATGTGACAGGACAGATGCCTTGGTTATAATGAACGACTTACAAACAGGGTGTCATACTCTGGGGATCTGGTCCTGAGGTTTAATGCTGTGTATGGACCATTTGGGTCATCAATGGCATGCTACAAAAAAAGTGTAAAAAAAAACTATTGACGCTTAGGAATAGGACAGAAATATATATATGGGCTCAACTTCTCACCTGCCTGTCTTCACCTGGGTTATTTTCATATAACCTTGAGGTGCAGTTGTTCATCCTATATTAAATATACACAACAACAATTAACTTCATTAATTAAATATTTGCATAGAAAAATGTATAACACAGATGTAAATTCATCCTAGCCACAGACACAATGATAGTGATGGACAGTAATTTTTTTTAAATGGAGACGAATGGTTGTTGCGGCACTCAAACACAATGTACCTTCTTTTAGGCACCGAGAGTCTAAATCAGGCATGACTAGACATAATTTTGAAATGCAAATTAATTGCAAAAACATTGAATTAATTGAAAAATAACCAATAAAATATAATAATAATAATATCCCAAGGGATATGGATCTAACCTCACAATCTGCAGAATGACCAGAACCAGGATGAAAACAACCACAACAGCTGCAACCACTGCAATAAGGATTAAATGTACAGATGCTGTTTAGAGAGAGAGAGAGAGAGAGAGAGAGAGAGAGAGAGAGAGAGGAAGGGGGGGGGGGGTTGTTTAGTCTTTTGGTTTAATTAATCATAATAATCATAATTAACTTCAGATGTAAAGTCATGCTTTCCACATAGTATAGTCCATGGTTCAGACTAACCCAGCCCAATACAATACATGTTGCTTCCAAGAAAAACACTTGCAGATTTTTGTGACATACCCTGTGTCTATTAAAGACGTTCCCTTTTTTGTGCAACACACATTAAACTGTATAGTACATCCAAGTGAATTTCATATTAATAACCCGAAAACGGAAACACAACAGAACAAACCTCATCGTCTACTGCCACCCAGCGGCCAAGTACGGAATTGCAAGTAAGAGCTGTCTCTGTATTACTATTTACTATGATCTTCATGCAAAAGGTGAGGTTGAAATAAATCATGCCAACCTATGAAAGAATGTTTATTTAATTGCTTTAATGCAGGAGATACCTTTTGTTGTGTGCACCATGGTGCACTGCTTCCACGTTTGAGTCAGAATATTAAGGACAGAGTTTTACTGCATAAAACGCGGAGTGTTTCTCAACGTTGGCAGGTAGAAACGCACCTATTCCTCTGTGGAGACTCCGGCTCAGCGTGGATACATCTCACAAGTTGTTCAGAATCATTTATTTGCAGTAATAATCACTCACTAACGGCGATGGGTTAAATGCTACTATCAATTCACTGTAATTATATATTTTACAGTGATGATGATCATCATTTGGATCTATATATACATTTTTACATACGGGGCGAATGTAAAAAGTAAAAACATGAACATAAACTCTTACACACAATAACGCGATTTCGGGAGCGCGTCTCTACAGCTTCCTTCTGCACAAAGCCGCTCAAATGCAATAAAGAAATGTAAAAACGGCGTTTTTGTCAGAAGAGTGGAGACTGTAGCGGGATACTGAGCAGGTGAGTGACAGCTCATGTCGCGTCACAGCCGCGCAGGTGTAGTTCTGCCTCAAAAAGCAGCTAAAGCTGAATTTAAAGAAAAAGCGGTCGATGTAGGAGACGAAGTAGTCTGACGAGTAATTGTGGAAAGGAAAATGTGTCTGAAGCAAGATTCTGACGCGGTGCTCCTGCGCCACAGACGGAACCAGGCCGGGTTCTAAAGCTGGTGAAGTGCCAATGTAAATTCTAACCAGTTAAGTCAGTATTATAATAAATAAATTATGATTGTGCTTACCTTCTTCATACAGGAGTGGGGTTGTACAAGTGGTTGGAAACTCAGTTATTGTCTCTGCAACGGGTCAAATTGTATAGGTTAATGCCTACAAAACTACAGTCCCTGACAAAAGTCTTGTCACTTATCAATTTGTAGAAACACCTGCTATTAACCTGTGAGCAAATTAAATAGTGGTGCTGTGAGATCCAAATGTAATATCTTCCACAAGCTTGAAGTACTGCATCCATGCGGTTAGTTCATTATCACTGGCTTTTTGAGTCAAAACATGTCTCTAATGACTTCTATGGTCTTCTGTTGACATGAAGCACATCTCAAAGTGCTATTATATTCTTTGTTAGAAGGTTCTTAACAACTGAAAATATAATCAGCTTGATTCTGCTCACCTTCATAAGGTAGTGGGGTTGAGTAAGTGGGTGACATCTGGGTTGTTGTCACTGAAATTGGACAAATTGTACAGGTTAAGAACAGCTGCATGTGACCTTTTTTATTTACAGTTTTGTTAAATGTCTCTCATTCCTTTAAATAGGCTGATATTCTATCTAACACAAAATTTCAGATTTGTTTCTCATTCTCAGCTTATTCTTTTTCAGATTGTATTCACATATGCCAGAAGAAAATAGTGTATCTTGTATTGTGTATTGTGAATGGAACACACTTCACTTGATTTTATGTTGACTCCATCAAAGTACAAAAAATCATTTATTTGCAGTAATAATCACTCACTAACGGCGATGGGTTAAATGCTACTATCAATTCACTGTAATTATATATTTTACAGTGATGATCATCATCATTTGGATCTATATATACATTTTTATATACGGGGTGAATGTAAAAAGTAAAATCATGAACATATTTGCAGTTAGACAACTTGGGGGTTAAGGAAGCGGCCCCGTAATCGGAAGGTTTGCCGGTTCGAATCCCGATCCGCTGAGGTGCCACTGAGCAAAGCACCGCCTCCACACACTGCTCCCTGGGCGCCTGTCATGGCTGCCCCTGCTCACCAATGGTGATGGTTAAATGCAGAGGACACATTTCGTTGTGTCACCGTGTGCAGTGCTGCAGTGACACTCACTTCTCTTTCACTTAATAAACAAGACATGCAGCTAGACATTTTATTGTTGTTGCTGTTACTGGTGAAGTGCCAATTTAAACTCTAACCAGTTAAGTCAGTATTATAATAAATAAATTATGATTGTGCTTACCTTCTTCATACAGGAGTGGGGTTGTATAAGTGGTTGGAAACTCAGTTATTGTCTCTGCAACAGGTCAAATTGACAGTCAAATTTTGGCAAGATAACAGTTTTGTCGCCTATACAGAAATTGAACAAATTTACTGCAAATACAAAAATATGTCAGAAAATTAAATAGTGGTTCTGTGAGATCCAAATGTAATATCTTGTATGGTTTCCATGCTTGAAGGACTGCATCCATGCGGTTTGGCAAGGATTCAAATAATTTATCATCATGAATAGCAAAGAAAGCAGTCTTGCATGACTCCCAGAGTTCATCGATATTCTTTGGTTTCGTCTTCAATGCTTCCTCTTTCATCCTACACCACACATCGGATCCATGCGGGCTCCAATGGATCTCCTGCAATATTTGCGGCGACTGTGGTGTAATTTAACAGAAGATTCATCTGAAAAATCCACCTTCTGCCACTTTTCCAGCGTCCATCCTTTTAGCAGACTGTGGACCTTGGCAAATGCCACACGGTTTTTCAATTGTCTTTAGTTTAGTGCTGGCTTCTGGGCACTGATTCCACCATGGAGGCCATTTCAAGACAGAATCCGACAAACTGTTCTGGTTAACACAGGGACTTCAGGTGACCAGGTCTCGTGGAGCTCTATTGCAGTGGAACATAGATTTTCGAGCCAACAAACGGTCCTCTCGAGCAGTTTTTTTTATCCTCTGTACTTGACGCTGAGACACATTGAAGGTGTCTGCCACATCAGCAGTGGATCTTCAGCCTCTTGATAATCAACACTTTAGTCTCAGGGTGAATCTTAGGCATGTTTGCAGAGGTCTAGTTGCAGTTGATGTGAAGGTCTAGTGTACTGGGCTTCTTTTTATACACACAAGACACCTGATTGATCCGTTATTAGTCACAAGTGAAGCTCATATGACACGGCGACAACACTTATGTCTTTGCAAAAATTGACTCAATGGGTGTTAAAAAGCTCTGAATATTAGAATACTTTTTGACAGTTTCGTTTTGCACTGAAACATTATTATAAAAGCTGTTGGGAACAAATGAATCATTTCTTGTAAAAAATCTTGATTCAAAATATATTTCAGCGGCTTGTCAGGACTATACTACATTTTAAATTGAGTCAGTTTTGTAAAGAAAATAAATGTTTATTTCTAGTAAATTCTTTGGACAGTTCCACATAAATAAATATATATGTACCTGTATACTTTTCTTTGTAGAAGATTAGTTCATTATCACTGGCTTTTTGAGTCAAAACATATCTGTAATGACTTCTATGGTCTTCTGTTGACATGAAGCACATCTTAAAGTGCTATTATATTCTTTGTTAGAAGGTTCTTAACAACTGAAAATTCAATCAGCTTGATTCTGCTCACCTTCATAAGGAAGTGGGGTTGAGTAAGCGGGTGACATCTGAGTTGTTGTCACTGAAATTGTGGGTTAAGAACAGCTGCATGTGACCTTTTTTATTTACAGTTTTGTTAAATGTCTCTCATTTTTTAAATAGGCTGATATTCTATCTAGCACAAAATAGTGTATCTTGTATTGTGTATTGTGAATGGAACACACTTCACTTGATTTTATGTTGACTCCATCAAAGTACAAAAATCAATATAACCCTCATTTGATTTGTATGTCATGATCCTGTAAAAAAAACGCATGAAGACCATGTGGTGTTGGAGAAGAGAATAGAGTGTGTAGAAAAAACTCTTTCTCCCTCCACACAGAGCACTGTATTTAACCACTCCAATTTGATGCTACCTGGCAGAAAGAGGCATGGCACAACAGAGGTTAAAAATGAACAGTTTCTAATTTATTAACACCGGTAAATAATTATTGTAGTTACATGTGAATATTGAATGTAAAAAGGTACCAAGGTTATAGAGAAAGTAAACATGAGAAGAAAGAGTAAAGAGGGAGAAGAGAAAGAGAAGGGAAGATAAAAGTCCCAGAAGCCTTCCGGCTTCTGAGGGAAAACCCCCCTGAGCAAGATAGCTCAGAGCCCCCTTTTCCACAGGTGCGCAGACTTTTATACCCCTGGCCTACAGGAAGTTGTCACTGGCCTACAGGAAGTTGTCACTGGCCTACAGGAAGTTGTCACTGACCAATCAGAACCTGTTGTTTCTGATGTCACGCCCCCGGTGCCTCCCATTTGGTGAAGACAAAGAGGGTGGGCGGTCCTGACGGCTGATACTTCGCACGTTGACGTCGGACAAAAGACATGTAAAAACCGGGGTGTCGAATCTTCACCCACAACCGTCGACACAGGAATGTTACACTTCCCCCTGCAGACATCTGTTAGGCAAGACAAAGCAGGCTCCCGCGATGTCCATTCTTACAGACGGCCGGTTGATCCCCTGGGGCACTCGAGTATTCAGGGTCCATGGGGATCACAATTGGGTCATGATTGTGTATCTGCTTGCTTCCTGGTCAGTCGGGAATTCAAATGTAGCCGATAGTTGTGGTTCTGTGTCCTTTGTGATCCTCAGGCGTCTGAGGTCACCCTTGTAGGGAAACCTGCCTTCTTGACATAGATCAAACACAGCAGCATACATAGAATATTCAACTTGATCCAGGGCTTTTCACACTTGGTTGGGTTCTTTGTCTGGAGTGTGATGAGGTTTGCATACAGATTGTGCATGTAGAAAAACAGTGTTCATCGTACATTAAAACCAAACCAGAAAAACAAATGACAACAATGATCAGATACTGTAATGCAAAAAACATGTAAATATAGTGGGAGGCTTAAAATGATATCAGGGAATTCATAACTCCGCAGATTTGCACTGGCTTATCAAGTCTAATCAACAACAGTGGCCGGAAAAATAAATACAAATAAATAAATAAAAAAGTCCCGCTTGTTGCCATGTGATTGGAGAATTACACCTTTATTAGGGAATTCATAACTCTGCGAATTTGCATCGGCTAACGAAGTTCAATCAACAACAGTGGCCGGAAAAATAAACACAAATAAAATCCCGCTTGTTGCCATGTGATTAGAGAATTACACCTTTATCACTAAAAGCTATTATTTGAAATTATGGCATTGTTGAGGTGTTCAGAGAGAGAAACAGTTTCACATAAATTTAAATTCTGATCCTAAACATGTTGATCATACTGAACATGAATTTAAAATAAAAACAATGAATTTTAACAGTGCAATTTCCAATCCCTGATCAGTTATTATCAAATTGTTCACCGTGGGACATGGTTTATGATGTTCAATGTAATACCAGTAATCTAAAATGTCACAAATCCTGGTTATTACTGGTTACAGTTTGGTTTGTGGGTTCATCTATTGTGCCAGCCATATCTACATGCCACATTGTAAGTGATACAGTAATTAGTCTATGTTCATTTTATACCTTGTCGGAGTGGATCTGGATTTAGAAATGCCTCGGTTTCTACGGTCCCGGGCTTTTAGGATAAATTAAAGCACATAGATTTTTATTTTTTTTTATTTAAATTAAAGCACATAGATTCTATTCCTCCCTATGCAGTAAAATTCAGATAAAAGAGACTTACGGTCACAGATCCACATCCGAGCAAAGGTATCACGTCGGGATCACCATTTGTAAAAAAAACGCATGAAGACCATGTGGTGTTGGAGAAGAGAATAGAGTGTGTAGAAAAAACTCTTTCTCCCTCCACACAAAGCACTGTATTCAACCACTCCAATTTGATGCTACCTGGCAGAAAGAGGCATGGCACAACAGAGGTTAAAAATGAACAGTTTCTAATTTATTAACACCGGTAAATAATTATTGTAGTTACATGTGAATATTGAATGTAAAAAGGTACCAAGGTTATAGAGAAAGTAAACATGAGAAGAAAGAGTAAAGAGGGAGAAGAGAAAGAGAAGGGAAGATAAAAGTCCCAGAAGCCTTCCGGCTTCTGAGGGAAAACCCCCCTGAGCAAGATAGCTCAGAGCCCCCTTTTCCACAGGTGCGCAGACTTTTATACCCCTGGCCTACAGGAAGTTGTCACTGGCCTACAGGAAGTTGTCACTGGCCTACAGGAAGTTGTCACTGACCAATCAGAACCTGTTGTTTCTGATGTCACGCCCCCGGTGCCTCCCATTTGGTGAAGACAAAGAGGGTGGGCGGTCCTGACGGCTGATACTTCGCACGTTGACGTCGGACAAAAGACATGTAAAAACCGGGGTGTCGAATCTTCACCCACAACCGTCGACACAGGAATGTTACACTTCCCCCTGCAGACATCTGTTATGCAAGACAAAGCAGGCTCCCGCAATGTCCATTCTTACAATCCGAACCTGCAGGGGCTACTCTGGGTCCGGGATTCGGGCCGGACTTTCATGTTCGTCCTGTGTTATTATTAGAGGTGGGCATAGATACATTTTCTTAATCTAGATTAATCTCACTGTAATATTGGAATTCATCTAGATTAATCTAGAGTAAACAAAATTAATCTAGACTAATCTAGAGTAAGAAAAATTAATCCAGATCACTCTAGATTCTACATTAATTTACATTAATCTACATTAATCTAGATTAAAATGGCTCATTTGAATTCTGCCGAAGGCATTCAGAATATGTGTGCTACCCAAATAATGACTACAAGTAAGTCTTTGAGAACGGGTTTCTCAAGGCAGGTGGTGCATTAGACCAGGGGCTCATCTCCTGTTTCCAAAATGCATCACAAACTGCTTGAGAAAGCTGTTCTACTATGATAATTGGTGATGAAAATAAATTATGTTCAATAAGATGTACTTGTGTTTACCAACTGTTTATTCAGTTAAAAGGCTGCATCCATGTTAGCACGTCACGTTTGATGTGGTCATTTCACAGTTCGAAGACTCGTTCTCGCCCCCTACAGTGCAATTCGGCTAGGTATACATCCACACTAAAATATCAAGGTGAAAGTCATCATAGTGTAGCGGTTCTTCTTCTGCGTTGTGTAACTTTTTGATTTAGTTTCTTAAACCACAAATGATGAGCTGACACCCAAGAGATTTTCTGTGCAAAGTGTATTCTGTACATAAAGCAAGGTCGCGTCAGAACATCGCGTCACACATCGCGTCTTTCTGCACCTCTCTCTCTCACAACTCATGCCATGTGTCCAAGAGAACTGAACATTAACATAAAGCATTCACAATTTACAATACTGCATTCCTGTACAAAAAGCAAGGTCATGTCAGAACATAGCGTCAGAACATCGCGTCTTTCTGCACCTCTCTCTACAATATACAGTATTAAAAGAACATAAAAAAATATTCACAAAATAACACACATGCAAAATATTCCTAATGTGTACATAAATTAAAATGAAAGAAATAACTTTTTGCACACAAACCCCACGCACCTCTCACAGCTCACGCCATGTGTCCAAGAGACCTGAACCGGGTCTCAAAAACAAAATAAAAGTCTTAAGAAAATAAGAAAATAAAAGACACAAGAAAGAAGAAATATACTTATAAATCTAGTGTAACCATTTAACTCCAGCACAATAGCTTGCGTAGTATAGACCCAGCTCCCAACCCAACTTTGTGAATAGATTAACGGCGATATTTTTTTTATCGCCCGATAAGAGTCTCACGTTAACGCAGCACGTTAAGGCCGATAGCGGACCACCACTAGTTATTATGTTTCCTGATTGTTCTTGCCGGTGTATGATTGTATAAAGCTGCCCTGTTTGTGTCTGTACGATGACGGGTGGTTGTTACTTGATGTCTCCCCTGTCCTGTTCACCAGGTATTAAATCCCTGTCTCATGACGTTGTGCGTATGAGTCCTTCTTCCTTGCCAAGTCCAGCCATCGTTCCAGATCTACTGCCTCGCCATGTCAAACCATCGTGACATTGTAGCAATAACCAGCAATGGCATTCATATGTCAGCTCAGTTTCAGTTGGTTGTGCATAAAATAAAAACTACAGTCAACACAATACTACTCACCTTGTTCAGATGTAATTTCTCTTGCATAAGTGAATGATGGTGGGTAAGATGCTGCTGAAAATTGACACAAAAAAAATCAGCTGTATGACTTTGAACTGACTTATACTGAATAATCTATATACTAACTGAAATATGGCAGCAACTGCATCCCATGATTTTGCTCTAGTAGTTGCAACTTTGGTTAGGATCCAGCAGTTAGGGATAGTGAGGGAAGTGCAGAAAAACATCCAGCAAGTGCTCAGAGCCTCCAAGAATAATACCTTTAAAGCACTGTGTTAAACTGGGTCAATTTTAGAGTAATAATAGTAAAGAACAACGTAACAAAACTTACATTCAACTCTGAGAGGGACTTCAGGTGAAGCACAGGAGTAGCTGCCTGCATCCTCCCTGCTGCACGAGTTCAGGTACAGCCGGTTGTCTCGGGTCGTGTGTTTGTCTGACACAGGCTGTCCGTTCTTGTACCAGATGTAGGTGGGGTTGTTACTCAGAGTGCAGGTGGTGCTGCAGGTCAGAGTTACTCTCTGTCCCTCCCTTACAGAACCAGGAGACACCTCCAGGTTTGGCCTGTCTGATTGAAATAAATAAGATATGAATTTAATAACTGTATAAAACTGTACCTTTATTATAGCTGTGTGAACAATTACCTGTGACAGACACGTTAACTCCGGGAAGGACGGGAGTCCAAGCATTTGTGTTTTTAAATGCAAGGTAATAAATTCCTGAATCCCCTTCCATCAGACCTTTTACTTGGAAAGTACACTCTGGTCCACTCACGAAGGCACGGCTTGTGTAGCGTGGGTCTTGAAACAGATCCACTTGTCCATTGAACCACCTTGATTCTGAAGAACAAGCCTGCCCTTGAATGTGACGGCACTGGAGAAGTATTGTGGATCCCGACAAAGCACAGATCAATGTTTTTGGGTAAGTCACGCCACATTGCTGACCCTGAATATCTAAAAATAAAGATTTTTTAGTTTAGTAATTCTTTTTTATTTGTCTGCAGATATGTATTTGCATTAAACAAGAATTTTAATAAAGTAGCTCCTGTTTGAGGAGAGTACCTGGAAAAGACAAAAGGCCAACAAGGACTGCAAGACAGATTTGTCCTCCAGATAAACTCATGGATGCTTCACTCTGCGATTACAAATATTAAAAACTATTTTAAGATTCAGTCACAAACAGTTGCTTTTGCCTCAGATTGCAGGCTGCCATTGTTCCCTAGAAACCATCCGACTGGGTTCACCTTGGTGGCTTGTTGATTCTTGACCTGTTTGTGAATAATACCATCTGTTCTAAATACTTCTGCATGCAAACACACAGGAAAAAGAAGCCAAAATGTACTTAAACGTTTCAGGGATTTTAGAGGGCAATAGAGGCTGTGACAGGTGCCCTGGATGAAATTATTAAGTAAAAGTATAAATCTAAAAATCCTCTTGAGTAAAAGTAAAAATGACTTGATATAGAATTTACCTAGTTACTTTCAATTACTTGATGTAAAAAATGACTAGTCATCCATTCAATACAACACTAGTTGTTTTATTCAACTTTTAGGCTGTATAATGTACAAGTTACGTTCAGACCACCCCAGAAAACATTTTAAAAGCACAGTTGGCCACAAAAGTACCAAATCCTGAATTGTATGGTTCGACATTACAATAAAAAAGTGAAAATAAAGTATTAAAAACTGAAAATGTTCAACAATACCTTATTACTAAACTTTCTACAGCAAACATAAGCACACTGACTGGTGATATAAAAAATTAATTAATGCACCCTGCCCCACAGAATACTACAGTGTTAGACTGTTGTTTAGTTTGAGCAATGTAATGTATGGAATACACAGGCATAAAGCATATACAGTTCATCTGGAAAGTATTCACAGCACATCACTTTATTCACATTTTGTTATGTTGCAGGCTTATTCCAAAATGGATTAAATTACTTTTTTTTCTCAGAATTCTACACACAACACCCCATAATGACAACATAAATAAAGTTTACTTTAGGTTTTGGAAAATTTATTAAACATGAAAAAACTGAGAAAGCACATGTATGAGATTTGAGAACGGACATAATTTGCAAATACACACACTTGTCTACAGCTGATGTTGATGCCAGATCACAATCCAAGTCAAATGAAGTCAAAAGAATTGTCTGTTGACCTCAGAGACAGGATTGTCTCAATGCACAAATCTGGGGAAGGTTACATAAAAATATCTGCTGCTTTTGAAGATCTCAATGAGCACACTGGCCTCCATCATCTGTAAGTGGACCAAAACCACCAGGACTTCCTAGAGGGTGGTAGTAGCCAACAACCCTGAGCACACAGCCCAGATATTAAAGGATTAGCTTAAGGACCACTCTGAATGTTCTTGAGTGGCCCAGCCAGAGCCCAGACTTGAATCTGGTTTAACGTCTCTGGAGAAGTCTTAAAATGGATGTGCACCGGCGCTTCCCATCCAACCTGATGGAGCTTGAGAGGTGCTGCAAAGAGGAAAGGGCCAAACTGGTCCCTGCTGGTTTTCTACTTGGCTGGGAATTAACCGGCTCTAGGACCCGGAGGAGATTCCTTGTTTCATAGTGAGGCGCTACTGTCCGCGGTCTGAGAAATATTCAGACGGATTTTTTTTTCTTCTGCATTTGAATTTTTTTTCTCAGTAACAAGTTGTATTAAACAACTTAATATGACAAATTACATAAACTATTCAATTAAAGTAATGTGAATAAATGTAATTCTTTACTTTCCACAAATGGCATGTGTATCCCCAGGGGCTGGATTGATCAGGTTCAGGCCTTAATGGAGTAATTTATGAGTAAGACAGTGTTATTCATTGTTTGTGATTTGTGTGTTTGCATCCTCAGTTCTTGTAATCCTGGCACATACCAATGGAATTTTTTGTGTGGAATTGCAGACATTGCACACAAAGATTTAGAAATAAAGAATTAATAATTTACTCAAAAGTCAAATTTCTTAAGGTCTTATACATTTTATAATGCAATATTACACATTTTCATAAATAAAATAGCATTTAACACTTACTTTTCCAAGCAATTGTCTGTCTGTCTAAGTGGCAGGAACTTTCTGATAAGATCAGAGCAGCTTTACTTCTGTGTCTGTTGCGGTTTGATGATGAAATTCTGGTTCCTCTCTGTTTCCTGTTGGTCACAGTGAAAAAATTGGCCTCATTCAATTGGTATAAGTGTTTCACAACCTTATTGATTACTTTTGATTTGAATGATTTCATTCGTCGTTGCAGGGTGTATAATTATGAAACAGCAAATGTATCATTAAAAATTCCTTGGGTAAAATTTCTTGTCCCACTATAATAGTTATACATCACACAGTGAAGTCTCTGGTTACACGTGTAAAGATCAGAGAAACAAGGGGTCAACCTTGGTACACTCAAGATATGGGGTTCGGTAGATCAGGGAATCTTGATCAATGCACAAGTTATGATTAATTCTACCCCCAAATACACAGAAGTAAGTAAACATTTGTGGCAATAATGATATATATTTTGGAAAATTTTACCTGCAGCAAGCTAATGTGAAGGAAATGAAATTCATAGGACATGAAAGTGTCAGTGTTAGCAGGATTGTAGAAAACATGGAACCTTTGGCTGTTATGCTTTGTACGGATGACTTCTGGTGTGTGATGCATGCAACAGAAGGACGTTGGGTAATGTATGTAAGAGGGCTCATGTGGGTAAGAACATATGTTGTGGTTGGCACAATTTGTGTTTTGTCCAACAGGTCAATCTCACATTAGAACTGGAATGGATAAAGCAGGCTGATGTTAAGATTTCAGAATGGCCACCCCAAATCCCCAAATTTCTAAACAATGCTTAAAAGCCAGTTCATTTGAATAACCTGTCAATTCTGCCAAAAAGAGTGATTAAACAACCAGCCAGAATTATGCCAGAATTGTGACTAATTATTTCAAAAGTGTCTGCACAGTCACAGCGGAGCCCATTGACAGCGAACACACCTGAGTTTCCGGCACCTTTTATAAGTGTGCTTGCAGTTCTGGTATTGAACCCTGAATCGCTCTGACAAAGGGAGGCATGTTAGTGCTCAAGTGCTCTTGTATTCTTTTCGAAGTCTTGGTTATGGTCAGAGACAGTAAGCCTCAAGGGTCTTGTGAGTGTGAAATATTCTGTTGCAGTGAGTCCTGTGAAGCAGTTTTACTTCCCTTTGCCGTTTCCTCACTCATGTATGTTGCTTTAGGAACTTCTGCAGCTGCTGTACAGTACAGGCCAAAAGTTTGGACACACCTTCTCATTCAATGTGTTGTCTTTATTTTCAGGACTGTAGCATCTGCCTATGGAGCTAATATTATGACAAAACTATTTGAATGTGAATTGTGTACATTTGAATTATCAAAACTGAATATTATATGGGATTTAAAATAGCTTTGAATTTGAAATTATTTTACTTGAATATTAAACATTTGAAAATTAACACAACTGGTTTTTTTTAAGGCAGAGTTTTATAGACATGTATTTTCAAACAAGGAATGTTTTGTTCTGAATTCTAAGACTGCAGATATCCAGTTTTTTAAAAATACAACTTAAAGTTTTCAAGATGAAGAAAAAATTCGGAATATCAAATTCAATTTTCAAAAATTCAAATGCAGAGATTCAGATCGTACAGAAAGTAGGTCAGAGGTCATCCACAGGGAGGCGTAGATGATCTCCGAAAAGTCGAACGAAGCATTTTGGCCAATTACAGAGCTGCTTTTCTGAGTAGTTTTCTGGCGCGAGCGTGCGGCTCAGGAGGTCACCGTTCTTCTGCCTGATCATGAATCGCCCAGAGGTAAGTGATTTTTAAGCATTTATGGTTTAGATTTATATATTGTGTTAGCGTCCCCAGCATGTGAAAGTTGTCTCAGAGTCAATGCTACAAACACGTAGCATACGAAGCAACGCCAAATCATGTCGGAAGCTGGCACGTTTCAACTGGGAATCGGTAGCGCGCGACGCTGCGGTTATGACTGCCGTAAAATAAGTAGTTTCAATGGTTACCCGCTAAATTGCCTGCTAAATTGTCGTAAATGTGGGGGTAAACTAAATTTTCTTGTATTAAACTAGAATAATTAACATAATTTTTTCAATGCACAGAGACAGTAGTTTTGTTTAAATACAAATCAATCTTTTTTTTTCAAGATTTTTTGTCCAAAGAAAAGTGAGGACGAACTTCGTGTCTGACTGTCGTGAATGATCTGGTGGACGTCTTCAGTTCACGCAGCTGCAGGTGCCCGCCACTTTCTTTTGCATTACAAATGCATTACACGGTGCTATTTGTACATATTACACTCCTTTTGAATGTTCTAAATGTTTCGGTGTGTTTATATTGTGTAACGTTGCAGCCTAAGAGAGACGGCAGGAGGCGAGCCAATGCTAGCAGAGCTAACTAGCAAGCTAAGTCAGCTAATAGCATTACCGTTTAAAATAGGATTTTAAACGGTAATTTGTGCAAATGTAATTTTTTTTAACAGATTACATGGACTTTACATAGGTATATGAACACGGAGGTGTGTAAATTAAATTATTTTACAAATAATGTGGTCTATGATGTTTAATTGAATTTTCACCTTCCATTTCACATTATCATTTAATGTGACTTATTTTCTTATTTCTTAAAGAGTTTTATTTTGTTTTTGAGACCTGGTTCAGGTCTCTTGGACACATGGCGTGAGCTGTGAGAGGTGCATGGGGTTTGTGTGCAAAAAGTTATTTCTTTCATTTTAATTTATGTACACATTAGGAATATTTTGCATGTGTGTTATTTTGTGAATATTTTTTTATGTTATTTTAATACTGTATATTGTAGAGAGTGGTGCAGAAAGACGTGATGTTCTGACGCGACCTTGCTTTATGTACAGAATACACTTTGCACAGAAACGAAATCAAAAAGTTACACAACGCAGAAGAAGAACCGCTACACTATGATGACTTTCACCTTGATATTTTAGTGTGGATGTATACCTAACCGAATTGCACTGTAGGGGGCGAGAACGAGTCTTCGAACTGTGAAATGACCACATCAAACGTGACGTGGTAACATGGATGCAGCTATTTAACTGAATAAACAGTTGGTAAACACAAGTACATTTTATTGAACATAATTTATTTTCATCACCAATTATCATAGTAGAACAGCTTTCTCAAGCAGTTTGTGATGCATTTTGGAAACAGGAGATGAGCCCCTGGTCTAATGCGCTACCTGTCTTGAGAAACCCGCTCTCAAAGACTTACTTTTAGTCTTTATTTGAGTAGCACACATATTCTGAATGCCTTCGGCAGAATTCAAATGAGCCATTTTAATCTAGATTAATCTAGATTAATTTCCTTACTCTAGATTAATCTAGATTAATCTCACTGTAATCTTGGAATTAATCTAGATTAAGAAAATTAATCTATGCCCACCTCTAATCTGAACATGAATGAATATATAGCTAAATGTATGAATTAGCCATTGTGAAATTAAAGGTAATGTATAGTGAATCTTAAAAGATGGCGTGTTGTGACAAAAACACAGACTTCTATTGTCTGACTGGATTTTGTCGGGGCTGGTCCAGTTACGTGTATTTTTCTGCACCCGCCCTTGAATTCCAGGTCACGATTTGATTGTACAATGGCTCGCACGAGCAGTCACCGCCCGCGCTTCTGATTAGATGTCGATTCTGTCTGTCAGCCTCGGCTTGAGTCTGACCGGGGTGACGTTCGGCCTTCAACCCTCCGAAGATCTGGTAGGTTAAGGCAGCTTATGTTAGGCAGGTTCAGGACCGGATTTACAATTTTGCTGGGGTGTTTGTGGCCTCAGGTACACGTTCGGTGGAGAGGAGTTGTGTAAGCTGGGGTGGTTGGCAGTATTCAGCGTTTCAGCATTTCTTACACCCCCTAGACTTAGGAATGTGACAGTACATGTGTGATAGGATGGTTGTGTGTTCAAGAAGCCTATCCACCCAGTCTCTCGCTCTCGACTTCCTTCTTGTACAAATGGAGATGCGTTTTCTCAGCGACCCAACTGTGCTCGTGCACTAATGGTGAACACACACACACACAGTTTCTCACTTATATCTATTTACTGCATTTACGATGACTACTTCCTTGAAATCCTAGATGATATGGAGGTATTGCCTTTTTCATGTCCCAGTTGGACTAAATGAGTGTCTTGTGAGTTCCAGACTGTTTCATTCTTTACTGTCTGTTTCTTTTGAATCCTCTGTAGATTCTGACTCTACATCTTTTTCCTCCTGGTCTGTAGCCTGTGATTCGCTGTCGGCGACGTGGGATTTTCCGTATTTGATGAAGCAGATACCTCTCTGGAAGAGTGTGAATGAGGCCTATAAAGAAATTCCATCAGAAGAGCCAGACCTGGGCTGGGGAGCCCAGAAAAAAAAGATATTGTACATTATGTAAATAAATTGTTCATTCTTCTACATTATTGGACATGAATGAGTTTTATATGGGTGTCAATACATAGATATGTTTATGAGAATAAAACACGTCTGAGCATCTTATGTGGTTTCAGTTTCCCTATTTTAAAAGTTAATACAAATTGTGTTTATAGCCTAATAGAACAGTTGTCTTTTACACTGTAAAATCTAATTAGTTGACCTTCCTTAAAAGTATGCAAACTCGTTGCCTCAAAAAAATTTAGCAAAGTAATCTTAAGATTAGTGAGTTACAAAAGCTTCTTTATTTTAAGTGTGCAGTACTAAATCAAGTAGTACAACTAAATCAAGTAGTACAAAAAAGTTCATGTAACTTAATAGCTATGCTTAGTGTTAACTTATTAAATTATTATTAAATACATACAACTTCACTCATTTTTCAAGTTCACTTAAATTGAATGGCTCCTTGTTGCAGCGGCCCAGGTTTGGGTCCAATCTCTCTCTCTCTCTCTCATTTCTAATCTATTTTAGCAGTTACTATCTAATAATGACCAAAATGGCACAAGAATATACTTTAAAAGAACACTCACTGGGTCTATTCAGGTACATTACAACATTTATTGAAAAAAAAAAAAAACTGCATCAGTGACCGATCTAAGCTGAACAATAAACATTTGATTATTACTTTTGATTCCAACCCTCCAATATACTACTAAATAACATTACAATAAACAACAAAATTACTTTTCCCCATCCTCTTGTCATAATTGAGATCATAAACAAGCCAGTTCAGTTGCATGAAAGCATCAAACTTTCTCTGATAAGAGGAGAACATTAAAAGTATCTGATGGCTCTTTATTAGTCTAACAGCCGATGGCTCTTTACTGTTCTAACCCAGACTGTTCTTCAGATTTAGCAGTTTTGGTGGGAGGTTTTTCTTTCCCAGTCTAAGCATCACGGTCTGAATGAAGTTGAGTGTATTTGCCATGCATTTTGGGTAATCCAAATGCAAAGCATAGGTAAGCCCAAATAACAGACAAACTGCCTGAGGCAAGTTTTTAATATGATCCATCGCGATATGGCAGTGGAGTGCACTTTTCATAACCATTTAATAAAATACTAGTTATTCAGTACAAAATCCTTTGTATGAAACGTCATGTCAGTATTAAAAATGCCACTGTGAGGTAAATTCATATTGCATTTAAGTTACATTATATTGACTGAAGGCACTGGTACTTCTGCGCACATGTGATGCCTCAGAATGCTCAGAATATGCCATACTGTTCAACCAATAAATCATCTTTAAAAGAGTCTATCTCCGCCCCTGTGATGCCGCACAGGAGGATATGAATTCAGACTTTCAGAAAGGATATGACGTCAGACTTTCATATACTGCGCAAAGAAAGGAGTACAACAGATGACACCTGAAATAACAGCTCTTGAGGATGTTCACAGACTGAACATAAAGAACGTTGAATGAGTTTCGTACTGATTTCTGTAATTCTAGTAGTTCTATAGACACAGTTCAGTTCGGTGCTGAATTATTTTTGGATGTGAAGAGAAATGTGTCTGGTTTTTGGTCTGCTGATCATGTTAGCTGTGGCTCCTCAAGGTAAATATTGGTTCCTGCTATATGTGTGTGACAGCAGAATTGCTAATTGTTGATTTGCACATATTAATTCTATGCTTATTTCATAGTAGTGGCATTGTAACCGCAATGATAAATAAATCATAATCATATTGCATGCTTTTTTTGTTGTTTCAGAACATTGCCTCTGCTTTACAGTAAAATCTGGTCATTTTACCTTCAGGTCACGAGTCTGTCTGTCAAGTAAAGCAGGATGCTGTGTGTTACGGAGCTGTTGGAGAGCCTGTGTATCTGCAGCTGCCTGCTGCTCCACAAGAATTAGCGTTTTATAAATCACAGCTGTTGTTTAAACTAAAAAAAGGCAAAAAACAGTCCATCTCGCAACAATGGCAGTTTATAGATGTGAACAGGACCCTGCTTGTCAAGTCTGCAGAGAAGAGTGACTCTGGAACATATAGAACTGAGATCTTCAACAATTCAGGGGTAGAAATGGAGAACCTAAAGATGTACATATTTATCGAAGGTACGCATTTATCCTCACCCCTGTGGCTACTGTAAAATAATCAAGTTTTATGTTGTGTAGCATCAGACATCCACCTGAATCCATTAATTGTTAGCAATGTATTTAACTTATCTCACATCTTCTGATGTTATGTAGATGCATAGCACAATAGAAGTTACTGAAATGGGTCATTGCTACATGACCAGAATAAGTGAGAAGAACAAATAATCAGAGGGTTGGAGAGAAGAAAGACCCAAGGAGAAGAGAGAAGGAGCCACACGGGTCCAGGGGAGGAGGACTAAAACCCCCTGAGCATCTCATCTGTAGATCACTCTACAAGATCAATTTGATTGTCTTTTGACATTAGTGTGGAACCTGAAGACCTGATGATGGCCACCTGACGATACTCCTGGTCTGGGACCTTTTGAGGAATGTTCTGTCTTAACAATGGTTTGGCCACTTGAAGAATTTAAACTCCACTAATCTAAACCAACGAAGAGGCAGCAGAGCCCCAGAAAGCTAGAAATAAAAAAAGCCACAAAATACTTTACATTGAGAAACGAGAAAATGTACAGATGTTCTATTTTGGTTACATTCCCACATGGAGACAATGACCAATAAACCCTGCAGGTCAAAAATGATTGTCCAGTCAGATGAATCGAGTCAGCAGGAGAGAGGAGCAGAGGACGAGGATCAAGAGATTGTGGAGCTACCATTGCATTTATTCTCTATTCAGAGATTCAGTATTTAAAACATCGGGGAGGGTCAGAATTTCTTCATCAGGGAGGGTCCAGTTAGCATGATAACTTTTTTAACCAAAATTCAATATCAGAATGTTGGTAAGGGTATGAATTTGGATCCAAATGTTAACTTAAACCATATTGCCACTTCAGCTCCTGTGTCTTCAGTAAATCTGTCTGTCAGCTGTTTGTCCTCTGGAGAGAGGAAGGTGACCTGTTCCTCCAATGGGGACAGTCATCATTACACTTGGACTATGGATGGGAGCCCACTGTGAGAAGCACCACACAATAACAACACACTCCTACTGAATGGGATGGTAACTGGACTTCTCTCCTGCAATGTGGCAAACAATGTGAGCAGTGGCCAGAGCAAGCATCAAATGACCACGTCAGGGTGAGTTCCGTCTCCATGCTCTTCTCTGTACTTCGTATTGGGCGTTTCTTTCCTCATGTGTCAGGGCTATTCTGGCTCAACCCAACAGTTGGTCCACACTCAACCATCTACAAACTATTGACAAATTTGGTGAAATATTTTCACACAGGCTTGAGATTTTATGTCAGTAAAGCCTGGTTGGACAACCTTTGGCTTGATTGGCCTGGTCACCTGAAAAAAATCATATTTCCACACATGGAAGACTTTGGCCCAAATATAGTATGTGTTTATTTAGCTTGTGTGCCTATTCCATTTTGACCTACAGGCCATATCACTGTCAGAGTTGTAAGATATTGTGGTCTATTTATTGTCCCATACCATAAAATTATGAAGAGGTGATCACTACAGGTCACCAAACATCATGCATTTCCATTCGGGTTCATCCAGTATAGCCAGAGGTTAACAAAAGTATCGGCAAATCTAAATATTTGTTGAGTTTATCTAGAAAGACCCATTGTAATTTTGTAATTTTAAGGGACTACGGCCGTAACTCCAAAGGAAGGACAGTCTCACTTAACTACTCCGGCCACAACGACGGCCTTATCCTCTGGTGATACAATTCTCAAAATACTCAAGTGGATTCAGAGTAAGATGTTCTTTATTGCCTTAATGTGTCATTTGCATAAATTAAATTTTGGGCTTGAAGCAAACAGAATGAGAAAAAAAACTTTTCCACTCATGATAATCCACAGCTCAGAAAGAGTTCTCATCCAAAAGGTCCTCAAGAGATGCAGGACTAATAAATGCATGAAATTATTTTAAAATTATATTTAAAGTCTTATTTTTTCATATTTTACAATTTATACGTTGTTTTCAAAGGTCACGTTTTGATCATGTCTGTCTCTCACAGGGGTTGTCCTGCTTTGCGTGGTCATGTCTGTAGAACTCTGCTGCCAATACAGGAGGAGGAGGAAGGCAGGCGAGAGAGAGATGCTGCACCACTGACTGAGAATTCACTATTTCATGGTCGCCACAAACGTGGTAATATCTCATGGTCATGGTGAAACAGGAAAGCGATTCCTTCAAACTGCTTTTACAACTTAAGAAGCACAGAATGGTGACTAAGTAGCTATTTCACATTGGTGACAGTATGAAGTTAGTCTCAGATGTGAACAGCCGCGTAAAATAAACCAGTTTTCATTCTCCTGATGATTTTATTGGGCACAGCTAGAAGGATCATGCTTCAATCAATCAATCAATATTTATTTATATGCCGCTTTTTACAATGTACACTCTCACAGAGCGCCTAACAAATAGAACAGTGCTCAAGGCCCCAGATGAGCAAGCCAGAGGCAACAGTGGCAACTTCCCTCTAACAGGAACAAAACCTTGAGAAGAAACCAAGACTCAGCAAATGAAACCCATCCTCTTCTGGTCAGTACTGAATTACATGCTATAAATGGAATACATCCAGGAAATAATGGAATATGAAGGTTATTGCAGTCCACTTGTGTATTATGAAGTAGCATCCAGGTAATGTGTTAGCGTCCCAGCAGATGGGGTTAGATGGGCCACCAGAGGGCTAAGCAGGACAGTCTATGGAGGTGGGATATGTCATGTGATCACTCAGAAACCAGCTAACCAACTGGAACCAGGACCAGGATTTAAATAGTGATACCGAACAGTCCTCGAATATTATAAACAAATGCTCTATTTTCAGCACTGGCCCAGCACACTACACTGCAAAGGATGGCTGATGCCACTACAAGGGTCATCAAAGGTCTTCAGGAGTGGCCCCTGTACTCCAAAAGACCTGAGCCTCTGCAGCAGGTACAGCCTGCTCTGCCCTTTTTTATAGAGTGCATTTGTTTTGTGAATCCAATCATGTTTCCAATTAATCAAGTCTAGATCATATGAATGTGTGAACTACTTTATGTGCATCACAAATGGAGAAGCATCTTAACTCCACAAATGTTTCTTAGGTGGAAATAATATTTTAAATATTATTTTGAATATTTTCAAACTATAGGCTAGGCACTTCTTCTAAATGCTACATTAGTGGTGTAGATGCTGAGTTATAATGGAACACTCTGGGCATAATGTCTAAACGTAATGTGACATAATGTAAATAGTTGTAATAAGGTCATTCATGTATTCATGTACAGTCATATCTGCGGCATACATACTACATCCTGCTATTAATAAATGTGTGTGAGTACTGAACGAAAGATGCTGATGTCATGGCTGCTGCTACTTTGCTGGACCACCAGAGAGGAGTGGAGACCATGAAGAAGACATAGACCGGCCAAGATGTATACATGGACAACATGAACTCATTGTTGATTCATGTCACGTAGTTGTAAGCCATTCCTGGATTTGATACTTGTGATGCTGACCTGTTTGACACCAACCTTGACAGCTGCGGGATCGGGGTGCCACCAGTGCAGAGCTTGCTCAGGAATAGCTGGTGGCAGGTGTGGGTGCATCTGTACACACAGTAAAGCAAAGACTTTTGGAGGATAGCCTGGTGTGGCGAATAAGCCACTTCTCTCCAAGAAAAACATCAAGGACAGACTGATATTCTGCAAAAAGTACAGGGATTGGACTGCTGAGGACTGGGGTAAAGTCATTTTGATGAAGCCCCTTTACGATTGTTTGGGGCATCTAGAAAAATGATTGTCCAGAGAAGAAATGGTGAGCGCTATCATCAGTCCTGTCTCGTGCCAACAGTAACGCATCCTGAGACCATTCATGTGTGGGGCTGCTTCTCATCCAAGGGAGAGGACTCACTCACAATTTTTGCCTAAAAACACAGCCATGAATAAAGAAATGGTACCAAAACATCCCCCAACCATCCAAGAACAATTTGGTGAAGAACAATGCCTCTTCCAGCATGATGGAGCACCGTGCCATAAGTCAAAAGTGAGAACTAATTGGCTCAGGGAACAAAACATTGAAATTTGGGGTCCATGGCCAGGAAACTCCGAGGACGTTAATATAATTGAGACATTGTGGTCAATTCAAACTTGTGGACAAACAAAAACCCACAATTTCTGACAAACTCCAAAATATTGACGCTGTGCATAAACTTGATGTACTTGTGAATAAAACCCTTTCAAAATTATAAAATGGTTGTAATACATCAGCGCTCCTTCCACAAGCACTCTACCACGTTCCTGTGTACCGTGGCACATGGATATTCCATCACTGGAATCACAGGACATTTTTTACCACGGGCTCAAGGTGGTGTGATCATCATCATCATCATCATCGCCTGCACATGTCTGCCCCAGTCAGCCCCTGCAATACTTTACCTTACCACATTTCACTGTGTGCACTGGGTGCTGTGCTGTGTCACATGTAACAACTAATCACTTTCACCTTTATGTATGTTCTCACGTTGGGTCCAATTCTGGTGTCACGCCCTCAGCCTGTCTGCCACGTTCAGAGTCACCAGTCTTCGGAATAATGTCACACCCACACCCTTATTCTTCCTCTGACTGCTTCTAATATTCAGATAGCACTTGCACTGGTACCCTGCACCACCACACTATGTAAGAACTCACCTGTGAGCACTGTGATCTAGTCCATCACTAACTGGACTAGTTTATGTTGATTTGTGATTTAGAAAAACTAAATTATTTTAAATAAAGGCGCTCAAAGCACCAGAAAAGGTAGCATCAGAAACATCAGCATCAGTGAGGTATCAGTCACCAACATTTCAACTTAATAAGATCACCAGTAGACATTTAATAAAGAACAAAGACATTTATTTACAGAAAGTTCTGAGGTCTGTGCTCATCATGCATTTCTTCTTATCTTCTTCCTTTAAGCTTGTGGTATCTACTTTTGCCTTTTGGTGTCTTTCCCTTCTTGGAGGTTTTTAAGGAATCCTTGTTGCCTCCACAGTCTGCATCAAATGTCTCAGCATCGTAGCATTGCGACCTCTATGAAGTGGCCCATGACCTCGAATAGGGGGAGGATATTCTTCTCGTCGACCGCTTCCATAGGGAAAGTTGCCTTTGAAACGTTTTGGAGGATGTCTGTCATAGAGAGGAGGACAACATTGCATTTGGTTGCCGGAAGGGTTACTGCAACTCTTGTAGAAAGTGTCAGACCGTTCTCTGTACTTCCTTTCCTGTTCCTGATAGCTCTCCTTCTCAAAGCAAATCCGCTCTCCTCCAAACTGTGGGCCAGGTGCTGGTTTCCTGTGAATGGGTGAGCGGCTGCGGAAACGGTAAGGCTTGGAGTCGCTGTAAAACGGTGCACCGTGTGAAGAACCATTAAATGGCAGCCTGGACCTACAAAAACACATTTCAAATAAAAGTTAATAGAACTTTCAAATGTTATCTTTAAAGGTCTGTTAATAAGACAGCAGTACATCAATTATTTCTGAGTCTGTTGTATTAATGTGTAGAATTCTTTTGGCAATTAGAATCTAAATCCACTCACTCTTCCTTCAACCATCTTTGCTGCCTGTTGATGTTCTTTGACAAAACAGGATGTGTTGCCAATGGTGGGATTAGGTTGGAAATTGAAAGCTGTGCACCAATTTGTACCCCTGAACCAGGTGATGAGGGTCTGGAAGCCTGCTGAGGGGGTGCAGGAGGCAAAGAGGTGGACTGTGTGGTCTGCAGTGGAGCATTATCTGTCGTAGTTTGGGGAGTATTAGCCTTAATTGGTAGGATAGGCTGCTGCAAATGTGGTTGAGATTGTTGAGCTGCAGCCTGGGGATAATTTGCGGCAACAGCCTCTCTGATGACTTTAATGTAGCCAGTCTCTTTTTGGTAATTATTAATAACCTGGGTAAACAAAGCAAACAAAGCAAAATTAAAACTTCTTGCCAAATTGTAAAGGTAGTAATGACAACAGAGATATAAATGTCCCTTACCTGGCGCAGATCTATGTTGGCAACTAGACCATCTGGAAACACATCAGTCTGGTTGCAAGTGGGACACATAAGGTCCTCAGACTCTAACAATGATGTGCGAATACCTACAATAAAAAATTAAATTAATGGAGACTAGGATCAACAACTTAATGAAACAAATCTCATGAAAAACATCTTATTAAAACTCACACTCATCACAGTAGCTGTTTCCACAGCAGGGAGTAACTGCTGCATCATTCATGAAGTCCTTGCAGATGGGACACAGTAGCTCATCAGGTACAGGATCCTTTTCTTCTGAGGAGCAAGACGACTGCTCCTGGGGAAGGAAAGGAGGTTTCTCCTTCTTCTTAATAGCATAGGACTCTCTATGAGGGAAGAACAATATTGGATTAGATTTATAGTTTCCACTTATGACATTTAGCAGACACCCTTATCTAGACTGACAATCAGTAGTTAGAGGGACAGCCCCCCTTGAACAACTCTTAAGTGTCTTGCTCAGGAACACAATGGTAGTGAGTCGGGTTTGAACCTGCGTTACTTACTAGGTCATTACCACCCTGTTAATGCAGCCATCTTTAATACACCTGAGTTATGTAAAACACAGCACAGTTTTCACTTACGCATTAATTATGGGGATGGCATAAACTCCGGTGTTTGTCAGCATGGCTCCCTTCACGCTCGTATCAGCAACTTCCATCATGAAGCTGCGTGGTATCCCGGCGCTTCTTTTAATCCTCTGAGAAGCGTCAAAGTTTTTGTCCTGCAAGACGCAAATAAATGCTTAGTTCTGAGACTGGACTGGTACAACGTATGAATGTTAAAAAGAAAAGTACAGCTCACATACTCCAATTGTAGGACAGTTGCGTATGTAGTGGCCAGTTTCCCCACATCGAAAGCAAATATAGTTTGGTGGGGGTTGTCCAGCAAGCTTGTCCATGTACCTGTTAAAATAGAAAATAATCATGTTAAACCTATTATTCCTATAAATGCAGGTATTAATGAGCTTCCAAGAAAGAACACTTACTGACTGTAGCACTGACTAGATTGAAACATCACAGCTTTAATCTTGTCTTCTTCGGATGCATTTACTTCTGCGAGATTGGAAATCTGTATGAAAAGAAAGTTTTCATGTTCAAATTTATTTATTAAGCACTTTAAAACAACACAGTTCACCAAAATGCTGTATACAGACAAAAGAAAAGACAGTTGTCTCAATTGAAAAAAGCTGGTTTTGACAACTGAGTTGATCTGTGCATCGAATGTCAATTTGCTGTCCAGTCTAACACCAACATTTTTTGCTGCATGTGTCAAGTGTTGCCTTAAAGAACCTAAGTCAATGTTAACTCTATCACTTGCTCCACACAACATGACCTCTGTCATGTTTTTTAAATTTAAATAAAAAATAAAAAAAATCAGTGACACCCATGCTTTAATTTCTGAGATACACTCCAGCAACAAATTTTCATGCACATTTGTTGAAAAAAAAAATACAAAAAACTAACAAAGCCTGATCCTGTAAAGAGCAGCTGGTTGCCTTTAATATATTGAGTTCATCCAGCCGAAGGACTGGAGAGATTTAGTGGGAACCCTATTATCCAGTCACCACCGACGAAAACCAACACCATAAAAATACGACGAGGACGATAGGTGTTCATAAGTAGATTTTCTGTCTGCACTATTGATGTTTCTTCTGATGGATGATTGTCTCACTAACTCACTTTGCCCCTAACTAGTCCCTAACTTTAAAATGACCACTAAACTGATGCTGATTCACGGTACGACCCTGGTTAACCCCTGATTGTTTGACTACTCCTCTGAAGTCTGGAGACACTCTGAACATATTCAGCATTTGTCATAGTAAGAGTAATATTAATAACACGTCATTATGTACAGCAAGATTAAATAAGAGATTGGAGTTTCAATATGAAATACACATTTTAACCTTTTTACACTAGGTGTCTTATAAATGTCTTAAAACATTTATAACATGACTGCTGTACAGTCATATACATTAATCAAGGTAAAAATGAGTGGTTGTTACATACCGCCATTAATGATCCACTTGAAGGTGCAGGACGATCACTACAAGACAAAAATCTTTGCTTGGTAGACTTGACTCCTTTAGCGGGAATACGTCTAATGATGACCGAGGAGTTTTTGGGTATGAGGGCGTCGTCATCTGTGTATTCTAGAACAGGAAAGCAGAAAAGGATTACCATAACCATGCAACCAGAACCACCATAATCTAATGATCTGATACAGTTTATCAGCATTTAAATTATTGTAGTTTTCATGTACACTTTTACTGATAAATGCTTATTTGTTGACATTACAACAAGCTGAGTAATTACATCAAAGAAAATTAACAAGTGTGATTACAGAATGAGTCAAATTCATCATTTATTTAAAAACATGCAGAGCTCTTCACTTTTCTATGTACGTTTTTATGAAATTAACAAGTGCAGTGAGAATAGTGCCCTAAAATACACTTATGACTGGATAACATATATAGATAAAAATGTTTAGAGGGTCAAAATGAATTACGTTTATAACTGTAGGAAGCATGCCGCTGAATGGGCTAAACTCTTTCAGGTATCAGGCCATCTAATGCTAACATGATCAGGGTCTTTAAATAACCTGTCTAGTTATTAATACGTGTTTAATAAAACCACTGTGTGCTTTGTTTTATACATTGTACAACTAACCTTCATTTGTCTCGGCGTTGCTGATCTGTAAATCAGAGCGAGTCGCATTTATATGTTCTTGTCTCATGATCTGCCGCTTCAGATCACTCATCATTATGTGATGAGCATTAAACAGAACCATATTATGGTCGAGTTTGGAAAAAAACTTGTAATGAATAGAGAACATGTTTTAAAATTTTAAAAACGACTCTGTCTTATTTCTCCCGTAATATTAAAACAACTAGTTTTATGTTAAAACTCGATCTGAAGATGAGTGCGCTAGCAGTCCCTATTTAAAGTCTTTTAGGGTGGGCGTGGTTATGTCCTGATTGGCTAAAAACAAAACGGGCGTGGTTTTAAAAAAAGACAAATCGTTAAACAAATCGGTTTCCATGACAACTATCTGGTCAATCAGCAAGAGTTATCTTAAGTCCATTAGAGTCCTCGGGGTTTCATTTTTTTGCGTGTTATTCTGTATAAACACGGCGAGTTCAGCAGAAACAGCTCCGCTCCTCAAACGCCACATATGAGCGCAGATTAAAGCCGTGTGCGTGGCGGGGTCAGCGCAATTACGGAGGGACGCGGCAAGTTCTAGGGCTGCCACCCGTCCTTTAAAATACAGAATCGTCCCGTATTTCAGAATGAAATTGCGCGTCCCGTTTTGAATATTTTTTTAAAGCAGTAAATCATGTAAATCATCCCACATTCACTTTATGAAGACGCCTCCTTTCCTACTTTTGATTGGATGACATCTGACGTCATCGTTAGTTTGATTGGTCGGTTTAACTGTCCGGTGAGGAGGGCGGGTCTTTTAAGTCGAGTCTGCAAAGTTTTGGCAGAGAGGAATATTAAAAAAATGGCACATGCTTCTCCAGGTAAAACCCCGCGTCTTAAAGTTTCAGAGCTTAAACGCAAGCGTCTGCAAATTAGCGCAGAGAGTGGAAGGAAACAAATACTTGGCTGCAGAGTATTGGCGGGAATTCTTTTCATGGTGGCCTGACAGACGTGCGACAACATGCCTCCGGATTAATAGCTAAATAATGTTAAAAATGTGACCCAGTAATGTACTGTTTTCTAAATGAAAGAAAGAACAGTCTGTGAAAATAATAAAAATATATGTATTTAATATTAACTGAGTAAAACCATGTCAACAACTGAAATCACAGTGAAATGAATGGCTAAAATCAAACTTTATCTCAGAATTATATTTGGCCGGGTTTTCACACACTGGGTCACAAATTGTAATTTGTAAAAATTCTGTAAATACAATGTAAGTGGATCACATTCCAATGTAATATTATGATTTTTTGTTAAGGTTAAGTCAGACACATAATTCATTTATTACATGTAACATTACATTTAATACATTAATAAACAACATAATGCCCATGTAAAGAAAATAAACTAGTAAATTGCAACTTTCCATATTTTAAAATTAGAAATAGGCTATATAAAAGCTACAAGGCTAATGTTTGTAGCTAGTTTATGTTTGTGCTGTTTCCATGTTTGGATCGGTGTTAAATTGTAAAAGAAGTTTGAAGGAATTTGACAGCGCCACAGTCCCAAAAGCAACGTCCCAATAGAAAAGAGGCCTTTAAGAGCAGTAAAGAGAACCTAACCGTACACTCAAGAACACAATCAAGAACCCTCGACAGACTTTCACACATTTTTATAGTTCAAAGTGCTACATTCACTATAAACAAAGATAAACCAGTTTTTTGGGCTGCTATGTTCCACAAATAGCTTTCAAACAAGCCATATCTAATATGCAACCTGCATAAAACAAAGGAACTGAAGCATTATCAGCAGAACCAAACATCACTTTCAACCAACATTTAATGTGTATAGATTGTAAAATTTAAATTCTGTTGTCATTCATGTGTCACACAAGGGAGAGAAGGAAGGTTGATATATTGCATGTGCAGGAGACCAGATGGAATGGAAGTAAGGTCATGTGTATTAAAAGATGTTCAAATAGTTTAACCACATGGTGAATGGCAGGAGAACTGCAGGTAGATGTCATGCTCTGGAGGTGAAAAGAGTGTCAGACAAAGTGGTGAGTTTAAAGTTGAAATTGAAGGGGTGCTGATGAATGTTGCTACAGAGGGGACTGTCCCTGTAACTATTGATTGTAAGTTGCTCTGGATAAGGACGTCTCATAAATGCTGTAAATGTAAATGTAAGTGGAGAGGAAAAAACCTAGAGAGGTGCTTGGTGTGAAGTCTGGACCGAGGAAAGAGGACATCTGGTGGTGGACTCAGCAGAGGGACAGAGCTGGTAAAGATGTGCAGCAGGACCTGCACTGTATCTTCATGGGAGAAGGCCTAGTAGGAGATTCATAGATTTGGAAGAGGAAGATGAATGAAACAGGCAAACAGAGATGGTTGATCTGCTGTGGCGACCCCTAACAGGAGCAGCCAAAAAACAGAAGGATGTAAGGCATAACATTAAAAAACATTTTAAAAAAAGAATAAAAAGAAAACACATTGTTAATGTCTTTGAACGCTCAGAAATACCTGTTTAATGAGAGTGTGAGGTGGTGTGTTGGGTTGCCGCTGGGGTTACCACTTTTAATACAAAAAAACAAGGGACGCATACTGCAGCAAGGGCCACATGCCACGAGGGCCAAGACCACAGTGATCACAGGCCCAAAGGCATGCCAGTGGTGGTAAATTGCAACTTAAAATATGTTTTCAGGAAAGTATGAATACTTGGACATTAAACTAAACTGTTTTTTTTTATTGAAATGCTGTCAGTCTTTCTCTTTTACAACTCAACAGACTTCTCTAATGATAATCGTAGCTGAACATTTACATTTACAGCATTTATCAGACGCCCTTATCCAGAGCGACTTACAATCAGTAGTTACAGGGACAGTCTCCCTGGAGCAACTTAGGGTTAAGTGTCTTGCTCAGGGACACAATGGTAGTAAATGGGATTCGAACCCGGGTCTTCTGGTTCATAGGCGAGTGTGTTACCCACTAGGCTACTACCACCCTACTATCACCGACTTTTCGGAGATCATCTACGCCTTCCTGTGGATGACCTCTGATCTACTTTCTGTACGATCTGAATTTCTGCGTTTGAATTTTAGAAAATTGAATTTGATATTCTTGACCCCACCGCATCAGGACTCTTTTGCAGAAACAAAGACCAATGCAAGTAACGTTTATAACTATTTAGATGTGTGTTTAAGCTTGAACCCCTTTTAAGGTGAACCTTGATTCTCTGACGATTCTCATTAGGCTGTGGTTAATTGATGTGAAATACTGCCATTCTCTTTTCATCACTTTCCTTTATCCTGTACGTATATGTTTGTTTAATTTGTTGTATGTTAGCTATAGCCTCATTTATTAAATTCCTTATTTTTTACAATTGTTTGTTCTGTGTGTTGCTCACGATCTGGAGTCACTGAATGTTGATCCTTTAAGCTACATGCTAAATTTCTGCTAGCACTTCAGAGTGGGAAAGCCATCCTTCCTTGACCAGGAAATAACCTTTCCTAGAATTGATAAATAATTATATTATCTGCTCGGTGGACGGACAGATCAAGTAATTTTAACATTAATTCTGCTACAGTTAATCCTAAAATCTAATCTAAATGTTTATTATTAATTATAACCAGTTATAATTAATTATAAATATTTTCACAATAAAGAACATGAATGAGAAGGTGTGTCCAAACTTTTGGCCTGTACTGTATATGTGACACGTTTTGGGTTATAGGTCAGGTTGGGGGTTGAGCTGCTTTGCCGTCCATACGGATATGCAGAAAAAAGAAATTCAAGCTGTAACTCGTTTTAGAAAATAACCATTCTGGGTCCCCCATTTTGGAGAAAAACGTTCTTGTGTGGATGGGGCCTCAGTCTGTATGTATAATTCTGACCTTGTTTGAGTTGTTCGTTTATGTCCATTCCTTCCTGTCACACGTTCCTCACAAACTGTTTGGAAAGTCTTAGAACTTGTATATAAATGATAGGATGTTTCAGACAGTGCATTAAACTGAGTTAGTTAAAAAAAAAAGTTTTTTTAGTTATTATTTTTGGTAAAGATGCCATTTGATTTATACATTGTGTTTATCAGTTTATGTACATTTGTGATGTGATGTATGTGATGCAATCCAGTCAAATGTATCCACCAATCTATCAAACAGTCATCATACAATCACTTATTTAAATATTTAATTCATTTATTCATCAGAATATAATCAATTATTGTTTAGTAATCAGTACAGGGCAGCGGTGGCCTAAAGATTAAGGAAGCAGCCCTGTAATCAGAATTTGCCGGTTCAAATCCCGATCCGCCTACGTGCCACTGACAAAGCACCGTCCCCACACACTGGTCCCCGGGCGCCTGTCATGGCTGCCCACTGCTCACCAAGGGTGATGGTTCAATGCAGAGGACACATTTCATTGTGTCATCGTGTGCTGTGTTTCACGATGACAATCACTTCACTGTGTTACCCACTAGGCTACTACCACGTTTATCAATGAGGTAGTGCATTTAAAATGTCATATTTCATTAATTCATTGTTTATTACAGTGTATTTAAACCCATAGTTTCACAAAACAGTACATTTACATATAGCAGTCCTCAAATCAGAAAACAAACAAGATTAAGTAATTGATTTTAATAGATTTTTATTAAGTAGTTTTCCCATACCACAGTACTTGAACAGGTAATAAAAGTAAAAAATTAAAGATCAGAATGCCGCATTCAATCAACAGTGATTTTAGTCTAGAGTAACCAAAGTCTTTTTTTCCTGTCCTCTGCTGGCACTTTATCAAACCAGTCTCATGCCCAGCTCTCTGATGTTCGGTTTCGTGGGCCGTGAGGGAACTGGATCTCGTGGTCCAGCTGGGGCATATGAAGCAAATGCTGGGCATCCTCATCCAGAGTTTCCATCTTGCCAATAAAGTCATAGTTGATCTGGCATGGATGGCGCAAGCGGTACACCTTGCGCCAGTGTTCGTTAAATTGCTCGTCCTGTTCCGTTTCTGGGTCTAGTAAGTACTGCACAAAGTTGGCAAATGAAGGCTGAAGCCCAGCCTCAAACGCCTCGTGAGCTGTAGCTGGTGGCCTGGTCACATCAGCTGGTGGCCAAGTCCTCATTTGGTTGGCCAAATTTGTTCCGGAAATCAGACATCAGGTGAACTAAAGGATACCGAACAAACAGGAATTTTGTGTATTTTTGCAGCTTGATGCGCATCAAGTGGTGGGAGATGCGTCCATAACGATGCCAGAACTTGTTGAGGGTGAGGTGCAGTGTGGCGTTGTGGATGATGTCCGATGGGACAGGTAAGGTAACCCATTAGACGTGGACACAAGACTCTGGCTAAGAATGATCATGATGTGTTTCCAGTTAGTGCATGCAACCGTGGGCACGTAGCAGTAAATGATGCCATGACGATCATCAACTATTAGGTGGTTCAAGGACTTGTTCTTCATATGGAACCAGGGGGTGGATAGTCGACAGTACCCTGCTCAGGGATTTCCCCGATTTTGGTTTTGTCGTCTCATGGGTTTGTGTGAAGTGTTGTGGTTTACATTTAGAAGGACCCATTTCCTTCATTTTATGATGTGGAGGGACTAAGTGTCTGGCAGAACCAGACTGTGGTAAATTGTGGTCCTTCACCAATGAAGGTCCAGGTCCTGCCCATCTCAGCCCCAAGCTTTCTACAGTCCCAGACAAAAGTCTTGTCGCTTATCTATTTTGTAGGAACACCTGCTATTAAACTGACTTTTAATTAATCAATTGGAATAGCTCATCATTTAATCAAGACAGAAAAGTCAAATTCTGGCAAGACAAAAGTTTTGTCGCCTATACAGAAATGGATTAAATTTACTGCAAATACAAAAATATGTCAGCAAATTAAGTAGTGGTGCTGTGAGATCCAAATTTAATATCTTGTATGACTTCCATGAGCTTGAAGGACTGCATCCATGCGGTTTGGCAAAGATTCATACAATTTATTGATGAAGTCATTAGGAATAGCAAAGAAAGCAGTCTTGCATGCCTCCCAGAGTTCATCAATATTCTTTGGTTTCGTCTTCCATGCTTCCTTTTTCATCCTAACCCACACATGCTCAATGATGTTCATGTCTGGTGACTGGGCTGGCCAATCTTGGAGCATCTTGATCTTCTTCGCCTTGAGGAACTTTGATGTGGAGATGGAAGTATGTGATGGAGCACCATCCTGCTGCAGAATTTGGCCTCTTTTATGGTTGGGAATATAAAATGTTGCTAAGATTTCTTGGTATTTCAGACTATTGATGTTGCCTTCCACCCTGCAGATCTCTCGCACACCCCCATACTGGATGTAACCCCAGACCATGATTTTTCCGCCACCAAACTTCACTGTTTTCTGGATGAATCTCAGATCCATGCGGGCTCCAGTAGGTCTCTTGCAATATTTGCGGAGACTGTGGTGTAATTCAACAGAAGATTCATCTGAAAAATCCACCTTCTGCCACTTTTCCAGAGTCCATCCTTTTAGCAGACTGTGGGCCTTGGCAAAGGCCACACGGTTTTGTCTTTTGACGGTCAATTCTCTTTTGTTTAGTGGTGGCTTCTGGGCACTGATTCGACCATGGAGGCAATTTCGAGACAGAATCCGACAAACTGTTCTGGTTGACACAGGGACTTCAGGTGACCAGGTCTCGTGGAGCTCTGTTGCAGTGGAACATGGGCTGGCCTTGGATTTTCGAGCCAACAAACGGTCCTCTCGAGCAGTTGTCTTGCGGGGTCTGCCTGACCTGGGCTTGTCAAAAACGTCTCCAGTCTCTTCAAATCTTTTTTTTATCCTCTGTACTTGACGCTGAGACACATTGAAGGTGTCTGCCACATCAGCAGTGGATCTGGTCTTCAGCCTCTTGATAATCAACACTTTAGTCTCAGGGTGAATCTTAGGCATGTTTGCAGAGGTCTAGTTGCAGTTGATGTGAAGGTCTAGTGTACTGGGCTTCTTTTTATACACACAAGACACCTGATTGATCCGTTATTAGTCACAAGTGAAGCTCATATGACACGGCGACAACACTTATGTCTTTGCAAAAATTGACTCAATGGGTGTTAAAAAGCTCTGAATATTAGAATACTTTTTGACAGTTTCGTTTTGCACTGAAACATTATTACAAAAGCTGTTGGGAATAAAACGGGCCATTTCTTGTACAAAAATCTTGATTCTAAATATATTTCAGCAGCACTTGAGGTCAATTTGTACAGGACTGTAGATTTAAGTGAATGGTCTGTTTGTGTGTCAGATGGCAAGAAAATGGCAACAGCAGCATACAGGTGGGAACTGGCCACACCCACATCTTCCCAGTAGATGGAATGCAGAACCCAAGAAGAGGCAAATCTGGCACAACCTCAGGAAACCGATGTGCCCTCCAGACAGAAGCCTCTCTGGACTTTATAAATCTCAGGTCAGGTTTTCTACCATGAAGTCACAATGTGGCAACGTCTGCAGGAGCCTGAAATGAGAATTAAAGCAGAGAGTTAGAGGTTTTGCCAGCAGCTTGTGAGTCAGTGTTATTGCACCAGAGTACTTTTTTAATGCATAGCTGTAGGCACAGTATACTGTGTCCAATAATTTATTGGATTTAGTGAGAAAATACACAGCGTTCCAAATTGTTATGCAAATTGTATTTAAGTGTCAAAGATGAAATATTTCGTTTTTCACAATTCTCACAGTTGCGTTGGCTCACTGGAATCAATCTCGGAAACCTGTGATGATTGTTTGCCAGGTGAGCCCAATTAATGGAAACATTACTGAAGAAGGATGCTCCCCATTATCAAGCAGACCATTTTTCAATCAATACGGGAAAGAAAAGAGATCCCTCCATTACTGAAAAGCATGAAATAGCCTCTGACTGACCCCTTTTCTTTCACGGTGCAAAAAGAAGAAGAGTAACATTGAAACTGCAAGCAGCGTTGAACAGGCCCTCGTCCGCTCACTCACCGCAAGATGACTACTAACCATAACTAATCATAACATCAGACCACCTGTCCTGTCTCTCTGCCTCTGAGCCCTTTTCAGTGTGGTGAATACATGAATACAGACTACCTGTTCCATCTGGCGCTGTCAGGGACACAAATAAAAATTTGAGAATAAAAAAATATTTCTTCATGTAAGCACACGCCCATGGGGCAACAGGTGACGGCACGTAAGAACACGATCATTAGAACACGGCTGCCCATAGCAAAAACGTGTGTGCTCATATGTTCAAAGATTCACAAAACGAATCAATTGTGGGGAATATGAAATAAAACCGTGTGTGGTGTTTCTTCAGCAAGACGACGCCGAATATGGCCCAGAATATGGCCTGTGAAATTTGAGGATGTTTGGTTCATGTTTACCGCCCTAAAATATATTTTTTTTATTCACAACTTACATGTAATTTTGTTGCCTTGCCATTTCAAGACTTTTGAGTTATCAAAAAAAGCTTCTCAATTTTAACTTCTTGTCCTCATACTGGCCAAATTTGGAGCACATTCAACAAGCCATCTAGGACCCTTGTTTCGTTTGCCATGGATAGGTAAATTAAACAATCAATATTACTTCCTGTTGTATGGATTTAATTCATGTGCTTGGGCCCTAATAATAATAATCTTTAGGGATAAAATAGGGCCTCGGCAAAGCATATTATGTTGTAGTAGGAATAATAGTAATAAGTAACTTTCCTATGAGGCCACTGTGTAATTAGACCTAATTTGCCTTTACCTGCTAATGCAGAACCATCTCAAGGATGATCTGGGGAAACAGGAGGCACCCAAACTCAACTTTGAACTTTATGACAAAGGCTGTGAAACTTATGTACATGTGCATTTTTTATGTAAAAATTATGTTAAAAAAATCATTTTGGAATAAGGCTGTAACATAGCTGTAACATAACAAAATGTGGAAAAAGTGACGTGCTGTGATTACTTTCTGGATGTACTGTATTTCTCGTAGTGCTTAGGTGTTAAAACATAAGTTATGGATGTTTCCAGAAGAATCCTTCCAGCACCTGACATCACAAAATTGTGTAGTATAATTTAATATTGTAATCAACACACAATCAGCATTTACGGTGCAAGACTTGTTGATGAAAGATTTGTTGGTGGTTAGAAATGCATCGAATACAGAAAATATCCAGCCAGCAGCTGTAATGTGGTCAGAAGCAGTCCACTGATGAAGAAATAGAAACTTTATACGGCAACTGCTTGGTTGTCATCTGTTGCTATAGCAACGTGTGAGTGTCTAAAATTGTACTACGACTACAATATAATTATAGACCGGGCCAAAACAAATTCACAGAAGGTAAGAATTCTCACAGTGAAAACTGTCAGACTCCAGCTTGTTTTTTTCATGATTGTGGAAGGGGGCCTAAGGTCTAAGAGCATGAAGTTTACTTTGTGATGACTCTATAACTGAAGCATTCATTCACTTTTAACACAATGTTTGTACAAGTAGTGGGAGGACCTTGGACCTCTGCCTCTGGGTTTGTGGCTAGAATCATATTCTGAAACATCTTCAGAATATTAAAGCACAGCAGGTCTTTCATGTGACCTGCATGTCTTTCAGTTGTCTTGCGGGGTCTGCCTGACCTGGGCTTGTCAAAAACGTCTCCAGTCTCTTCAAATCTTTTTTTTATCCTCTGCTCTTGACGCTGAGACACATTGAAGGTGTCTGCCACATCAGCAGTGGATCTGGTCTTCAGCCTCTTGATAATCAACACTTTAGTCTCAGGGTGAATCTTAGGCGTGTTTGCAGAGGTCTAGTTGCAGTTGATGTGAAGGTCTAGTGTACTGGGCTTCTTTTTATACACACAAGACACCTGATTGATCCGTTATTAGTAGGGCTGCACGATTTGGGGAAAAAGACATATTGCAATTATGGAGATCAATATTGCGATATGCGATTGCGATATGATAAAGGACACTTGCTTGTATAACAATGAAAAGTCGCATACAAATTACTAATAGTGAAATGTTTAATTTCGAAGTGAAACATACAAACTACTTATAACAACTTGAAATGCCCAGTGCTTTCATACAATATTCTACAAAAATTAAATAATCACAAAAAACTCTTTACATTACTGTCGAACAACAAACCCTGGTAAGGCTAAACAACTGTTTTGATTATATTTGGCCATTATAAAATCCCGTATTATAGTTCTAACGTTTAACCAAAACGTTGTTTGGAGGCTGACTTGAACACAGGGATGCATAGCTTTGCTAGCTTAGCTAAGGTTAAGATGTGTAAACTGAGGTGAATTTCTTTAGGAAACCTTCAAAGTTTGAGAAAAGTTAACTAAACAGCTAAGAACAGTCTAAATAGTTAATCCCTACGTTTAGCCAAAACGTTGTTTGGAGGCTGACTTGAACACAGGAATGCATAGCTTCGCTAGCTTAGCCTAGCTTAGCTAAGGTTAAGACTTATAAAATGAGATTTTCTAATGGCCAAATATATTCAAAACAATTGTCCAGCCTTACCTATGAAATGTAATCCCCGGGATCTGGTTTGGAGCGTACAGCGGTTTGTACAGCCCCAAGCAGCACAAGAGTGAGGTATTTTTATGCACTTCTCTTCATAGCAGAGCCTATCGCAATATGGCCGCGACGTTGACATACGATGCAGCTCATCATGCGGCGTCTACCCATATGTCTATGCGAGTCACGAATCTGAGGCCTCCATTGAACCAAACACGTCACATCCGACTGAAGTGAGACTTCAGCTCGCAAACTTTAAGAGAATGAGAGAATGGATGGGATATGTTGCCGATTCAATCCATGTACTAATCATTCAAATCGCAGCTTTTTGCGTTCATGTAATCGCACAGACTGACATCGCGATTACGATTAGATTAATCGTGTAGCACTAATTATTAGTCACAAGTGAAGCTCATAAGACACAGCGACAACACTTATGTCTTTGCAAAAATTGACTCAATGGGCTTTACAGGGGTCTCCTCAGACCCCTTGTGAGACCATATGCTGGTGTGGTTGGCCCTGGGTTCCTCCTAATGTAAGACAATGCTAGACCTCACGTGGCTGCAGTGTGTCAGCAGTTCCTGCAAGACTAAGGTATTGATGCTATGGACTGACCCACCCGTTCCCCAGACCTGAATCCACGTTGCACCACAGACTGTCCAGGAGTTGGTGGATGATTTAGTCCAGGTCAGGAGACCATTCGCCACCTCATCAGGATCATGCCCGGGCGTTGTAGGGAGGTCATACACACTACTGAGCATCATTTTGACTTGTTTTAAAGACATTAAAGTTGGATCAGCCTGTAGTGTGTTTTCCCACTTTAATTTTGAGTGTGACTCCAAATCCAGACCTCCATGGGTTAATAAATTTGATTGATATTTTTTGGTGATTTGGTTGGTGATTTCAGCAAATTCAACTACGTAATGCATTTAATAAGAATATTTAATTCATTCAAATCTAAGGTGTCTTATTTTTGTGACTCCTATTTTTTGAGCAGTGTAGTTCAGCTTCTGATGAATAAATATGCTGCAGCCCAAATTCTTTGCAACGCCCGTTTTCTGTTGGATCGCATAAATCTCCGAGTAAACGGATCTCCTGTAACACCAGTCAGGTGAGGGTGAAACAGCAGTGACGTCATGGATCCCCTGGACGGCGGACAACCGCGTTAAACGGAGATCTATAACGACTGCATACGTCAATTGCGGAACCATGTAAGGCAGAGAGCACAGCGGCTCTGCGGCGGGCTCACCCTCCGGCTGTGACCGTCGCCGCCGCGTCCGAGTCTCCGGTCTCCTGCTCCAGCGAACCCCCGCCGAGCGCGGAGACGGTGTTGCCAGCATCCATCTTTCAACTGTGGTAACCACGATTCGTTGAAACAATTTACAAACATATAAACAACAGTACAACACAAAAGGTAATTTCGTAAGGTTAAACATTCAATTTGAAAATATCAAAAATAGCACAAAAACGTTTTGCATGAATATACACACAGAGACGAAACAGCAAAACAAACAAACAGAAACGTGTCTCTTCCCAGTTAGGTATATATTGTCTACGTATAATAAGCGGACGTGGCAACAATGTTCAGAACAGTTTTGGACAAACGTCTCGCGAGAATTGAGACGGCACCGCGCGCCTCGCCCCTTACGAAACCGAAGCATCGGTTTTTCTGAAGATCTGCCAGAATGGAGAACCGTTCAGCATGTTTCTGGGGGGGTCGCTAAAGAATAGTGTGTGTGAATGAAGGTCAGAACAAAGAGCCCAGTACTCCAGGCGACTCGTCCACATTCCACGTATGATGGAACCTGCCCAGTCAGGTATATTACAAGAGACTAAACACAGAAGCGCTGTTTATTTATTCCTTATGTTGTTTTTCTGTTAGTTTCATGTGTTATCTTACCATTGTCCATTGAGCCAGGGTCTCTGTCCATGCAGTTCAGAACTGGAGCCCTGTCCTGGTACAACACACCAAGAAGACATGCTGGAATTCTGATTGGGGAAATTCACAGTCTTGCACTCTGGTTCTGCATGAATTTAATATTTCAAGCATGAAATAACTAGGCGACAGAGTTTTACAGATGATGAGAGTGATGTGATTGTCATTGTGAAACTCAACAAAGCATTTAACCACCTGAATCATTGGTAGGCAGCCATGAAAGGTGCCCGGGAGCAGTGCGTAAAAAAAAAGGGGGCGGTACTTTGCTCAGTGGCACCTTGGCAGTTCAGTATTCGAACCCACAACCTTCTAGACTACTCGTCCACTTCCTTACCCTCTAGGCCACCACTGCACCAAATGATGCATCAAACTTGCAGACGGTAAAACTCTCAAATTATACATGATAATTATAAGCAGAGGTACGCGCTCTGCATTGTGCACTTCCACCGTAGTCCTGACGTTGACCTCACAGAACATCAGCGATTTAGCTGAAAGAATAACAGATCATGAACTGTTATAGTTACATACTATAATGAAGACAAGACCTGATTTATACTTTTATTATGAGCAAACGTTTAAAATTGATCATTGATTTAAGATGAACACAATATTTTAATTTTAGTATTTTGGTTTCAGAGAGTGGTTCCATGGAGTCCAAGCAATCTGAAGCCAATCATGATTTCAGATGAGATGATGCAAAAAAGGGTTTTGTACAGGAGGAAAAAGCTTTTATGTCCTTTTACATTTTTTCGACCCTTTGGGAGATGTGGTCATGATCTTGGTCTTTGGTGGTCGTCCTCTCCTTCCTCCACCATGTCCCTGCCGATACGAGACTGGCAGGTTGTTAGGCACAGGTGGGTCACGTCCAGAAGGACAGTCAGGAGAGAGATGCTGCATGGAGTCTGACCAGGAGGGTGATGGTGGGTTGGCACCTGAGGTGAACCCCTGGGGAAGGGTGTAAGGAAGTGAGACACGTAGTGAACATGTGACGGGTGTTTGATGGAAGACACTGTCGGTGTTGGCTGATGGGTTGCTTTTGGGGTCATTATGTGTATCTGAGAGATGCGAAGATGAATCAGGATGGATGTGATTTGACAGTGAAGAAGAACGTTCTGGTGGTGTGAGCACCGCTAGAACGGGTCTGGGTAAAGTGCCTGCCATGGACCTCGAAGGTCCCATATCCATCTCTAGTCGAGCTTGCTGCACTGCGAGCAGGCCAGACAGCACTTCCCGGACATCCTTCAGCGCCTCTAAGCAGGACCGCTGAATGTCCAGGCTGGCCTGCTGAATGTGCAGGGTCTGCGCCAGGAGCCGGTTGTTCTCCCGTTGCCTGTCGAGAATGGCCTGCACGCGTTCTGGTGTCAGCTGTGCCGAGGGAGAGGGAATCGCTTGTTCTGGCTGCAGTGTTTCAGGTGGGGATGGAACAGCTGCTTCTCTGTCTGAGCTATCAGAGTCATCGTCTTCACCCTCCACTGAGCCATGAGAAGTCCCAGGACCTTGGTGAAAAGAAAAAAAAAAAATCTATGTTTTTGCAGCAGTGAATGTGAGGGCTTGACTCAGGATGAACTCTTTTGTGTATCTCTCTCTCTCTCTCATTATATACATACACACATACAGGGAAAATACATATTTCATCCCCTGCTGATTTACAAAGAAATGCTCAGTCCATAATTTCAATGGTACGTTCACGGTATAATCTAATAAAGCAACAGAGAGAACGATAACATAAAAAATAAAAAATAATGCATTAGTTATACATTAATTAGCATTTTCATGATTGAAACATCATAAAAATCCGTCGATGAGGAAGATTTCTGCCTCCCAGTTGTATTTGCTGGCGGTAAGGAGCTTCTGGACTAGTTACCGGCGTAAAACACCAAGTCAGGGCCCGGGTTCAAACTTTAGCACCGCTAAACGGTGACACCCCAACTTCTGATTGTGGTGAAAGGGCCAGTGTATGTATTTTTAACACACTAACCAGGGGCGCTGCTGATCACTCCTGGGCCCGGGACGGACAGCTTCATTTTGGCGGCGATCTTCTCCTCCAGCTCGGTGAGCTCTGCTGAGGCCGAGTCGCCCGTGCCGACAGCAGACGCCCAGGCGGGGGCGAGTTTGCCCTTCAGCTGGTTCTTGAACGCGTGCCACTTCTTCCGCAGCTCTTCCGCATCCCGAGGCCGCGCCCCCGCTGTGGCGTTTAGCTTCGCAGCAATGTTTGTCCAAAAAAACATGCGACTGCCTCTGGGTAGCAGGTAACTCCGCTCGCCAAACAGCACATCCCAGTGGTTCAGCACCTCAGTGTACAGCACCTCCTCCTCTTCTTTGGTGAAACGCCTGCTGTGTGCTTAAGTTTATAGGGAGAAAATGGGAGGAAAGTGAGATCTTTACCCTAAACACACACACGCACACACATACATACACCGATACATAAAAAAGAAACACATGGGAATATCTGATTTGATGCTGCAACATGGACAACATTACTGTAATGTTTCAGCGGTATAGTGGATACAGGAAAGTAAAAACCTCACCAGGATCAGGAGGGCGGGACATTAGGCATAGGGCGGGATCACCAGGGTGGGGGGATTGTATATTTGTGTTATTTAAATAAATAGATTTGGTATAATGCACAAATGTACTGTATGTTAGCTGAACAATTCACACCTACTGGTTTTTAATTCAAATTCAAATTTTATTTGTCACATACACAGTCATACACGGTATGATGTGCAGTGAAATGCTTTCTGCAACTGCTACAGACCACAGTATTGCAAATGTTGCAAGTAAACAGTGAACCAATATGCAAATATTGCAAACATAACCAAGTATTACACTTTTACGTCTTTAACATAAAATATGTGTAACTGGTAGGGTGAAGGTGTGCAAATGAGTTACAGTTTTTTTACAATGTTTAAGAAAGAAGAAAGAGCCATAAAAGAAAGAGCAGTAAGGGCAAAGTGATTATGTGCAAAGTGGTTTTGTGCAAAGTGGTTTTGTGCAAAGTGGTTTGTGCAAAAGAGTCCGGAGTGATTGGAGGTGAAAGTGCTGGAGTTCTATGTACTCTTGATGTTGAGAGCTTGGACAGCCTGCGGGAAGAAGCTCCTCCTCATTCTCTCTGTGTTGGACTTCAGGGAGCGAAAGCGCTTCCCTGATCGCAGCAGAGAGAAGAGTCCATTGTTGGGGTGGGTGAGGTCCTTCACTATCTTCCTGGCCCTGGTGCAGCACCGTTTGCTGTAGATAGATTGAAGGTCAGGGAGCTTGGTACGGATGATTCGTTCGGCTGATCGAACCACCCTCTGTAGGGCTCGCCTGTCCTTCATGGTGCTGTTCCCGAACCAGGTTGAGATGTTTCCCGTCAGGATGCTCTCTATGGTGCAGGAGTAGAAGTTCCTGAGCACCTTGGAGGGCAGTCTGAAGTCTCTCAGGCGTCTGAGGTGGTAGAGACGCTGCCGGGCCTTTTTCACCACGGTGTTGATGTGACAGGACCATGACAGGTCCTACGTGATGTTAACACCGAGGTAACGGAAGCTGTCCACTCTCTCCACTGGGCTCCTGTTGATGACAGGGGTCTGGTAGTTCCTCTCCTGCTTTGTACTGAAGTCCACTATTAGCTCCTTAGTCTTGCTGACGTTCAGGTGGAGATTGTTCCTCTGGCACCAGTTCGCCAGATTTCCAACCTCCTCCAGGTAGGCCGTCTCGTCGTTGTCAGAGATCAGGCCCACCACGACAGTGTCGTCAGCAAACTTGATGATGGTGGTGGAGTTAGTAGTGGCTGTACAGTCATGGGTGTACAGGGAGTACAGCAGGGGGCTCAAAACACAGCCCTGGGGGGCTCCAGTGCTGAGGGTGATGGAGGTTGAGACATGTCCACCCATCCTTACTGCCTGTGGTCTCCCGGTTAGGAAGTTGGAGATCCACTGACAGAGAGATGAGCTGAGTCCCAGGTGCTCCAGCTTGGTGGTGAGTGTGGAAGGGATTATTGTGTTAAATGCTGAACTGTAGTCAATGAAGAGCATTTTAACATAATTTCCCTTCTGAGTGTCCAGGTGGGTGAGTGCAGTATGGAGGAGATGTGATATGGCATCATCTGTGGACCGGTTGGGACGATACGCAAACTGTAGTGGGTAGAGTGTATCTGGTAGTGAAGAAATGATGAAGTCTCTGACCAGCCGTTCAAAGATCTTCATCACTACTGAGGTGAGGGCTACAGGGCGGTAGTCGTTGAGGGAGGCAGGATGGGTTTTCTTGGGGACCGGAACAATGATGGACTCCTTGAAGCATGTGGGGATCACCGACTGAGATAGAGAGAGGTTGAATATCTCTGTAAACACAGGTGCTAGCTGGTCCGCGCAGGCTCTGAGGATTCTCCCCGAGATGCCGTCTGGTCCTGCTGCCTTCCTGGTGTTCACTCTCTTGAAGGCTCTCCTCACATCATGCTCGGTGATGACGAACGCGTTCTCGGTGCTGGCAGTGTCCTCCCGTCTGCAGCTCTTGGAGCCACTAGCCGTAGCATTGCTAGCGCCTTTAGCTGCAGCCTCGAAGCGAGCATAGAACGTATTTAGCTCGTCTGCCAGAGACACGTCCGCGTTCGTCGTACCGGATGTTGGTGCTTTATAGTCCGTTATTGTCCGTAGTCCCCGCCACAGGCTCCTAGAGTCACTCTGTTCGAGCTGTGACTCCAGTTTCTTCCCGTAGCGCTGCTTCGCCTCCTTCACCGCTTTCCTGACGCTGTATGACGCAGCCTCCCCTTAGCTGGTAATATATATAGTTTATAGTATATAGTTTCATATACATTGCTATTTTAAGGCAGATTTAAACCAGCCACTGGGGATGCATATGGTGCATCCCAATCCCCCGGTAAATGGTGAGGGTTGCGTCAGGAAGGGCATCCGGCGGACAGCCAGATCAGTTGATCTGCTGTGGCTATCCCTAACAGGAGCAGCCGAAGGAAGGAGGAGGGGGGGGTTCGTTTGTTTTAGAGTCCGTTTTAAAATGATTTTATAGGGTTTTAAATCACTGAACGGCTCGGCTCCAGCCTATTTGTCAGACCTTCTCCGTTCCTACACTCCACCAGGTACTCTCAGGTCTATAGTCTATAGTCAATAGTCTCAGAGACTATTGTCTGTTCCTCGGTCACATTACAAGCTGAGATGCCACAGGGCGTTTGCAGTGGCCGCCCCACGTCTAGAGAATGACCTACCAAAAAAACCTCACTTTTACACCCTGGCTTTTAACCCTGCATGATGAAGTGCTTATACAGTGTTCTTAGACAGTGTTTTATGTGGCTTCTTATCCAGTCCTTGCTTAACTCTTTTAATGTGCTGTCTTAAATATTCTCTGTTCCATTCAAATTGCTGCATGTTTTATTTTATTCTGTTTTTCTTTTGTTCTTCATTTTTGTCCATGTCTGTTTTGTTCCTGGTAATTTAACATTTATTTTAATGTACAGCATTTTGGTCGGCTCCTTTGTTGTGTTAAAGTGCTTTATAAATAAATATGGTTGTTGGGACAGATTTATTAATTAAACTGACAAACCTGACAAATATCCGTTTCTTACACCATTTGTGAACAAAACAGATAGAAAAGCCATACATGGAAATTCGAATAAAAAGAAGACATTTACCAGAGCCAGCGCCACTGAAGTCCAGCCCAGATCCATCCTTCTTCATCTTTGAGGCAATCTGCTCCTCAAACTGGTTAAGCTCCGGTAGGGTTAAGTCTCTTGGACAACTGGACGACAGGATGGGATCCACTTTGGCCTTCAGCTGTTTTTTAAGGGCATGCCACTTCTTGCGGACATCCTCCCCATCTCTCACTGCCACTCCCGACGTTGAACTGACCTTGGCTGCGATGCCATTCCAAATGGAAGCTCGTCCTCCCCTACGCAGGAGGTAACTGCGCTCCCCGAACAGTTCCTCCCAGTGGTTCAGCACCTCCACGTACAGGATCTCTTCCTCCTCGCGGGTGAAACGCTTGTTGTAGACTGAGTGTGGGGAACAGAAAGAAAAGTCAGCACTCTTCGTAAACTATTAAACGCGTAAATGATCTATCATTTTATTTCATGCCAGTCTGTGTTGAAATGTACTTTTTCCAGATGGTCTCTCAGTTTCTTGGACAGCCGCTGGTAAATGTTTGGTCAGGTCACCTAAAACCAGAAGAGAAACGCAAACTTTATAAATGCACGATACAGTACATTGACTGTAAATGTAGAGGTCCATGTAGAGGTGGTGGAAAATAGTCATATTCCAATGGGAAATTTATTGATCCACTCAAAGACATTCTCTGCAGTCCCACTTTTCTTCTCAAAATAAGGTGCCAGTCAGAAAAAAGACAGAAAAAAGATTTTAAGGACAAAATATAATGAAGAGTGTCTTTTCAGCAAGTGGCTTTTTATTGACTAAACTAATGTTTAAATACGAACCATCAGTCAACTTGCCGCCTTCTTGATTAGATACTGCTCCTCTCATTTTGGAGGCCACTGCCTCTTCCAAGTCGGTGAGGTCGGGTACCGGAGTTTCTCCCCAGTCAGCATTGTTGGTTGCCTCAATAACGGCGAGTTTGGCCACCAGCTGATTCTTCAGAGTGTTCCACTTTTTGCGTACGTCATCGCCTTCCCGGGATGTGAACGTGGCCCCTAACGTGGCTGCGATGTTGTTCCAGACCGAAGCCCGACTGCCCCGGGGCACCGCGTGTCTCCGGTCACCAAACAGTTCATACCAGTGTTTCAGAACTTCCTGGTACAGAGCGCTTTCCTCCTCCCTGGTGAAGCGCTTTTTGTAGGCTAGAGCAAGAGGTTAGAAAAGAGCACGTTGTGATATGGCAAGAAAATCTATCACGATATACTGAAACTGAAGACACCACAGATAATAAACGGTTTAAAATACAAACATCATGGTTAACCATGACTATCACTGCCCTCCTCGGCTCCGTTTTCAGCCAATACCAATAATAGCTATCAGAACTTGGTCCTCGAGTTAAATAAAAGCCCACCCGAACTAAAATCTTTATCTAATCAGATTCGTGCCTAAATAATTGAACATCAAGCAAAAATAAAGAAAAAAAAAAATTACTGACGCGAGAAATGATATGAAAAGTAAACCTTATTAGTCATTTAAAACATAAAATTTATTTTAGTTTAAACATTTCTTTTTTAACTTCTTTGACCACATACATTTTCTCTTTTACTTCCTTTCCCTTTCTTGTTTGCACTGCTTGCTTTCCTCTGGTGTGGGCAGGGCTTCTAGCTATCGGTCAGCAATTTGAGTGACAGCTTTCATAACTTTCACATCACGTTTTTCTTGCAGCACAACATGTTTAATTTTTGCTTAATATTAGAAATGTTTCGTTCAATAATTTTGCTCCATAAATTACATAATAATGCGTAGATCGCGTATTCCAGCATAACACAATACGTCCAGCACTAGCAGATGCAACATATACTTACAATTTATTAATGAGGTGGTAGTAGCCTAGCGGGTAACACACTCACCTATGAACCAGAAGACCCAGGTTCAAATCCCACTTACTACCACTGTGTCCCTGAGCAAGGCACTTAACCCTGAGTTACTCCAGGGGGGGGGACTGTCCCTGTAACTACTGATTGTGAGTCGCTCTGGATCAGGGTGTCTGATAAATACTGTAAATGTAAATGTAATGATGAACAAGGACTATGGACGCTTCTTCATCCCTTCATCCCCCAAACTCACGCTTCTAGCAATGAACAATGTCTGGGGCACAGAGCTGTCACTCAAATACTTTCATATTATGTTTTTATTGCATCACAACATGTTTAATTTTTGCTTCATATTAGAAGAGTTTTGTTCAATAATTCTGGTGCAAATCTAAATGCGTAATCCACACATACATACATTATCTCTCTCACATTCTGTCATGTTCACACTTCTCTCCAGTGCACGATGCACACGCTACTGTCTCGTGTGCATGCTCTAGTTTCTGGGATATTTTATTTAATTTGTGGGAATCAGGGAGCCACTATCACTATCTGCCTGGACCAACAATTACATTTTCTTTTTTTTTGTGGGGATGTTTAGAATTGCTTAACATGTTAAAGATTCTGAGTTGCGTCAATGGTTTTTATGGCCAAAAAATATATTAATCTAAGAAATGCAAATTGAACATTAAAACAGTGAACTGCTTTAAAAAATATTACCTAAAAATCCACAACATTCAAATTAAAACACTTGACGTTAAATGATTAGAGCATGTATTAGACTTGGAAATCTAGAGGTCGATCTGCCTGTATTTATGGACTTCTGTAATAAACACGAGGTCAAATTTGGTCACCCTGACTGTCTAACATTTTATATAGAAATATATTCTCTAAAAGATGAATTTGACAATGTAATGTGATGAGTGTGAGCAAAGACACGAATTAAGGCCCCGCCCCCCGCGTGACCGTGGGCAGGGCGGGTCATCTGCACACCGTTCCCATTCCGATACGGCGCAAAAGTGAGCCGTGAGGGCCGCACCCACTCTGCGCGGCGTGCAGGCGTCTCGGCAGTTGCGCCACCCGTGGAGCTAAGGCACGTTCGAACTGACCGGTCCGCGCGCTGTCCAGGGAGCATTCCTCCTCTTCCTCCCCCGGATCCTGCGCTCCCTGCTCGGCCTTGACGTCCAGCTCCAGCTCCTGCGGCTCCGACTTGCACTCCGGCTCTTCCTGCAAGGAAAACCGCGTTCAAACACCCAAAAGCTCCGCGACCAGACGGAAACGCGTCGTTACTCACTCCGTCCATCGCAGCCTGGAAGGCGCGGGAAGGCGGCGGGCTTTTTCCCGGACACGGGTTGGGGCGTGTTCGCTCTGAAGTACGAACACGCCCCGAGCAGAGGCCGTTCTGCCAAGCGCATTAAAGAAAAGTTACGAAGACGACATTCAAACCGTTTCATTCCGCGTGGTTCTCATTACGTCCTTCTAAAGTAAAAAAAAAAAGTATTCAAACATTCTATTAACAAAGAGAGTGAGAGTCGGGGCTCTCAGGTTTTGAAGTTTGTTTAAACAGATCGCACGGACATATTTTGTTGTTTTAGTAAAACAGAAAAAAACCAAATAACAACAGAAAACACCTAAACAAAAACGCATAAAATATTCTGCAGAGCTCCGCCCCCTCACTCACGTTCTCTTCTGGAACCTTCGTATTCCCGGGAATACCGTAATGACGCTAGTAACACTGGAAAACGCTGCTTCTCGCTTCTCTGCATTCAGAAACCGCTGGAATTTTTTGTACATGTAATTTAAAGGAGTTTTGTTAATGTTTAGTTTTTCTATTTTCTTTTTTTTTTTTAGCTAAAAAAGCGTTGGATTTTTACAATTTAATTGAACAATTTTAATAAACGATTGAAGCGTTACGGTAATTTAGGAGCGAGAAATACAACGTGTGGCGTCTGAGCGTGAACTAGAGTGTGTGTTCTGGATTTACAGAAAAATGACTTTCTTTTTGATCTATAATCTATGTTGGAGACAAGGAACTAGATACTTTGCTTTTTTTGTAGGTGGGTTATTTTTTCTGCCACCCAGAAGATGAAATATATGGGGCAGTGTTGGCCTAGTGGGTAAGGAAGCCAGGCGATGGAAGAAGCCCTGGTGTAGAACCATGGGCACCTGCACTTGGCCTCTGCTGTTTATGATGCAACTCGAGCACACCTTGATTCCTCGGCTCGTTCCGTATTGTTAATGTGTCCAGTCCATGCGGGCCTCATTACACTACACTGTACCTCATCTGACCATTTTTTTAATGTAAGCTTTACTTGCACCCCCATGGCTTTTTACCTAATTTCATACATTCCAACCTGTAATTGAAATGTTTTAAAATCTTATTTCATGTGATAGATCTGCACAAAATAGCCTGTGAAGTTGGTAAATGTAAAATGTTCAGTGGCCACCAACTGCTTTCAGAGTCACATATGTTACATCCCGGTGGCGTCGGGCCATAAGTTTCCACCTTTGTGTGTGTCTAGAGATCTTCGACGTGTATTTGGTTGTGTAGATTAGGTTTCTCTGTGTGATTTTTACCTCCCTCCCTTTGTTAGGCCTCTGTAGTGTGTGTTTAGTTGTGATGAATGTCTTGTTGGTTACTTGTATATCGCTTCGCTTCACTGTAAATAAATGCACTTTTGTACAGTTTGTTAGCTGTCGTGTGTCTCTCTACCCTTTTCCTAAACCCATCCTTGTCACGTTCCTCTACACCGCTAGACGAGGACGTGACGCATAACTGGTGAAATGAAGCCCACCGAGTGAAAGACCCTAGAGGCGTCAACACCACTAAGTAAGAGGCAGCAACCTGTGAAGACCATGGAGCATACCAAACAAGTCAGGTTTGGGTTATGAAAAAAAATAATTTTAACTATTCCTCAGAGTACATCAAATCCATCATCTCAAATGGAAAGAACATGAGACCACAACAAACATGCTGCCCCCAAAAGGGGCAGTGGTGGCCTAGCGGTTAAGGAAGCGGCCCCGTAATCAGAAGGTTGCCGGTTCGAATCCCGATCCACCAAGGTTCCACTGAGGTGCCAGTGAGCAAAGCACCGTCCCCACACACTGCTCCCCGGGCGCCTGTCATGGCTGCCCACTGCTCACTCAGGGTGATGGGTTAAATGCAGAGGACAAATTTCACTGTGTGCTCTGTGTGCTGTGCTGCTGTGTATCTTTCACTTCCCCCTAAAGTGAACAGACTGGGCAAGAGGGCGTTAACCTGAGAAGCAGCCCAGAGACCAAAGGAAACCCTGAACAAGTTCCACGGGAGTATCTGTCCATAGATCACCATTATTTTCCAGCACTGCCTTAACTCTCTTGGGACTGGTGTTCACTAGAGCTTCCCAGTCTGCCACTGGAATCTTCTTCCTCTCCACCATGATCACATTACAGAGCTGGTGGATGTTAGAGACCTTGCGCTCCTCCACCTCATTTTTGAAGATGCCCCACAGATGCTCAGTAGGGTTTAGGTCTGGAGACATGCTTGGTCAGTCCAGCTCCTTCACTCTCAGTTTCTTTAGACGGGGTTATCTTGGAGGCGTGTCTGTAAATTGCCATGTTGGAATGCTGCCCTGCTGCCAGGTTTCTGAGGGGAGGGTGTTGTGCTCTGCTTCAGTATGTCACAGTACATTTTGGACGTCGGGTGGCAGCAGCCCAGTGATCCAGGTTCAAATCCCACTTACTAACAATATGTCCCTGAACGAGATATTTAACCCTGAGTTGCTCTGGGCGGACTGTCCCTGTAACTACCTTAAACATAAGGCGCTCTGGTCTGATTAATGCCGTAAATGTAAATCATGCTCAGCCCTAAAACCATAACACTACAGCTTGACGCCATTTGAAAGTCCTTAGTCTTCAGAAAGGACTTTTGCCGGCTTCCTTGTTGGTAATCTTTAGAAGAGGCTTCCTCTTCACAATGGTCTGAGCCTGACAGACTGAGCAGAGAATGCTGGCAGCACTCATATGTCTATTTTGTGTTTCCAGATTGTATAGTGTACATTTTATACTTTATTGTTCTATAGTTTTTATTCTGTTCTATTGTTTTTTCCTTTTCGCTGCTCTTACCTTTGTTCTATCCAGTTTCTGCCGTGACAATGCAAACTTCCCACTTGTGGGATTAATAAAGGTTTATGTTATCTTATCTTTAAAAAGATGACCTCTGGATATGACTTCTTTGGTGGACTTGTCCTGCTAAACCGCTGTATGAACTTGGCCACCATGCTGCAGCTCAGTTTCAGGCTGTTATAAGTCTTTTTTTCAGATCCTCAGAAAGTTCTGTGCCACGAGGCACCATGTTGAAGTACAGTGACCACTATGAGAGAGTGACAACACCAAGTTTAACACACCTTGCCCCCCTTTCACACCTGACACCTTGTAACACTTATGAGGCACATGGCTTTTTCACTTAGTACTTAGTACTTAGAACCTTGGTACTCACTTTTGTTGCCAGAGGACAGCAAATATACAGTTTACAAAGTGTCACATCCTCAGTGTCCTAAGGAAAGATACAATAAAATATTTACAAAAATGCAAGGTGTGTACTCAATTTGGTGAGATACTAGTACATGCTAACAGTTCTAAAGGGTGGCTTCTCAGCAGATACAGGAGACGTTACAGTAAAATACCAGAAACATGTTAAACATAATAACAATAGCTTCTCTTGTCTGTGTTAAGTCCTGCAATATTCAGTTACAAACATATTCCTCTAGCAGAAATGTGAATATAAAGAATTAAGCGGCTTCTGAACTTACTTCAAAATTTGACCCAGAATAAACCATGATGGCTGCAGATGGTAATCATAATATATCAAAGTGTATAAACCTACCTTTTCACATTCTAATTGATACTTAATTTAAATAAATGAACAGATTAAACAACTGAATGAACATTTAGCTGCCGAATCAGGATTTTTTTTTTCAAATGCAGTCTTTTATTCAGTGCTGAGTGACCAGTGAAAGCTTGTCATTAATAAATAAAATACAAATTAATTACAAAAAAATACACATCTGGTTGATAATGGGAAAAGAGCTATAGATTAAAAAAAATCTTGTTCTTTGTGTTTGCAACATCTCTTTCTGGACTGAGATAATGGTCTATGATAGGAGCACTACAGAACTACACTGACTTGGCACCAATACTAGACTACAGTAAAAAGTTCATTTGTACAAAAATTCATTCTAAAAATACACATTTTTTACATACAGTATTGCTAACCTAAAGAGAAAAAAATCTTGAACACATTTGCCTGACAAACAGTCTGTTCTCTTTTGTCTTTCTGTTAACACCAAGCCAAATGAACACACACGTTTTTGTCTTTGAAGTGATACCCATATGGCTTTGGAAGTGCGCTGAATTTGGGCAGAGTACTACAGGTTCACAACGCCCCCTTGTGGTTCCTTCTTCCTTGTAGTAAGACCAGTGGTCTGGATTGGTGAAAGTTTTAAAACTTCTCTTCGCACAACAGCTGAATGTTGCTGACACCATCGACATGCTATTAACACGGTCCTCGTGGTGTCACCTACAGTAGCAGTGGTGAAAGCAAAACAGAAACGTTTCTGATGTCACACACATAAAAAAACGATGAAAGCATCCACATTTAACCTAGAAAATAAAGGCAACTCCCAGACTTTCCTTCATCATTAGGGGTGGACATGAGAAATCATTGGCATTGTCCATATCCATGCCACAATCTTTATTTAATTTTATTATATAAATACAGTTCCTATTTTCTTCACTGAAGTTGAAAACAGAAGGGTCATGTGAACGTTGAGACCCCTCTAACCCGCATCAGCCACATTCCTACATCCTCTGTCTCTGATCCTTCACGAAGTCCACGATGCAGCGGCGTGGCTCTGACAACTTCCCCCCCCCCCTTGCCTAAAAGCACATCCGCATCAGACGAAGGAAGAGAACCCAGTGACGGGGGTGCGCGTGCCCGAGGCCGGCTGTCCAGCAGGGGTGTATACGCCTCCCACGCTGTGCTGGGTCACGACTGTCTGGTAGTAGTTGTCGCCGTCGCCAGCAGAGCACTCGTCGAAGCCGAACGGCTGCACTCCAGCCTTCACGCCTTTCGGCTGCCTCTTCCAGGAGTTGTAGTAGGTGGGGTCACTCATGTAGTGGTTGACAAAGGAGTGCTTCGGCTGCTCGTCCTCGTAGTCACTGTCCGTCGCCTGAGGGTGAGGAGTTTCAGAGGGGCGGGGGGGTAGACATTATTCAGTAGTGTAGCTTTTTAACACTAAAGCATCATCTTCATTATGTAATAGTACATCATTTAATAAGTAAAAGCACGGTGGTGCTTTGTACCATGTACTATGCAGTACATGGTACTTGCATGTAATTAGAAAAACTGTGATAATAATTAATGGTTGTGAACCATTAACCTACTGTAAATCTGTGCTGACATACTTTAGTTTTTTGGAGTGAAAAAGTCATAATAATACAGAATAATTTTCTCTAAAATAGATGTGCATGGGGCTTGTTTGGTAGTTAACTGCTTGGAATCTTGTAGAGGAGAAACAAATGAGTCTTTTTTGTTGATATGAACATGAACATGGTCTTTAATTGTTTTCATATATATTTTTCAAATAGATTTTTAAAATGGATGGAGCCAATTGCAATGACTGACACCTCTCGCCCTACCTGCTCATTCTTGATCATTTATACCCAGTATGTACCACAAGCAGCACAGGGAGCCAGAGATCTAATCTAGTGTGCAAAATATGTGCCACAATACACACACACAACTGCCCAAACTGTCTGCTGTGATTTGGGTTCCTCAAACAGGCAGTTTCTACCAAAGCAGTTAATAATGCAAACACAAAAATGCTCAATCTGGCAACACTGACTGCAAGATCCCATCTCCTCCTCTTTTTCCCTTTCTTATAATAAAAACTTCATATACGTGATCTCTAACCATTCCTTAACTGCATCTGCTACCCAAGCAAACATGCATATCACTTTAATTAAAGAATTTGAATTGAAGGAACCCATCCAATGTTTTTGAATCTAACGTTCATTAGTAGCTCCAAAACGTGCAGGATTTGAGTTAAATGAATCTGCTCTCTTGGAATATGTTAACTGTTGAAGGTGTCAGTGCAAGCCGCTACCTCTGACTCTGACAGTTCTGCTGGTTTTTCTGTCAGGGTGGTGCTTTCACTGAGTACTGCCCCATTGTAGTTATTACACAGATCTTCATCAGAGTAATGGAGCCCTCCAGGGCTTGGTCTTGGGGGTGACCTGTAGACAAAGTCATACATTTTTTATCTCAAACGTCAATAGCTGTGCTCTACTGACCTCAATGAGTTTCATTTTACAAAAACGGATTCAAGTGTCTTGAGAAACTCTACCCTTTCCACCCCAAAATCCCCCCAATGGTCTGAGAACACAACTCTATGAGTGTTTTTGTCACTTTCTACATTTAAAACAAACAGAAAAAAGAAGCACTTCTTTTTTTATCTATCACATTTTTCACCTGGTTCCATTCTTCTTTAGGAAGGAGCTCTTCACATTTAGATGTCTGCTGTTGAGCTCCAGGGCGGTGAAGCCCCCATTGTCCAGGGTGATGGACTCCTCCACTGTTGAGATGTGTTTTCCTGCAAGAAGCAGGAAATGAGATTGTAAATGTTGATGCTGACGCATTTATTAGATCCTCTGCAAATTCAAACACCAGACGGGAAAAAATAGAGACAAGAGTCCAGCCTCTGTCAGCCATACAAATTCAGACAGGAAGGTGCACGCATTGCGGAAAGTGCACGACGATGACGATTTCAGCCTGCTGCGACTGCACCTGTCGGGCCTACACAGCCTGAAGGAACTGGTATAGGTTGAGTCCAGACATATGAGTTGTGCTTTGTCAGACAACACTGCCCAAAATTAGTAGAAAATTGTTCTATAAATGAAAGTCAATTGAAAACTATGTTAATTGTTAAATGCACACATTGCGGGACGGGGACCCACCTGTGCCACAACTTTTGTACTTCCTGTTCTGTCCATGCAACAGCAGGCCGAAGACAACCAGCAGGATCAGGATAAGGCTACACAGCGCCATCACGACAAGGAACCACAATTCCTCATAGAACGGTGTCTCTGTGAGTGCTGAGGAAACAACAACCGATTTGAAGCAAATCAATGATCGGGACAAATTCTGCAATATAGTAAATGCTATGAAGAATTCACTAACAATTTGGAAAACCAATTCTTCTGTAATGGAAATGCTATTTAATTTAAAATGACGGTCTCTTAAGTGGAGGTGCAGACTCACAATGTGACCAGAAGATGGCAGAAGCGACTAAACAAAATTATGATTCTGTCTGCATGAGCTACAGAGAGCAGTTTGCATCCTAATATATTAACGTGAATCAGCTAATCAGTGTCTTCAGAAGACATTAATTACACACAAGCTGTTTGCTCACCTAGTAGGATACAAACAGAAGAGCTTGAACTCCACTGCTTCCACGTCCCACAAAGCTAAGCTGTGTTTAATTTCATCACCAGCCCAAGTGTGTTTTTTGAAAATATAGTAATAGGAAACAGGGATATGCATATATTAACGGTGCTAGGTACAGTTATTTCATGACTACATTTGGGATATAGAAGTCGTTCTTAATTTCTCAAGGACTTCATGAACTTTTGTGCCAATAGAAATGCTATTTTAGGTGTAAGCTCACACCTCTGCAAATCAGTTTCTGCAGGAGACTGTCAAGGACTGAGGCTGAGGTACATTAAACCAGGGACCATAGGTTTTGAGTGTTAGTAGGGCTGTTCTGGCGCCCCTAATAAAGGTACTCTCTGACTGGAGAACAGTCACCAACCTTCCCTTCACCACTGACTGACCAATCACTAGAGCTTGTTTGTCCAAAGAAACCCTGATTTGATGGTTTGGTAGGATGCTGTGTTTACATTTTGTTTCTTTGCTGATTCTTGGATACCTGACATGATGGCGGATGGTGGGCTGGGGTCTCCGTAGCCTAAGCGGTTGATGGCGATGACACGGAACTCGTAGCTGACGCCTGCCCGCAGCCGTTCCAGGTGGATGGTGTAAGATGTACTGCTGGGGGTCAGGTGCTTAACAAACGTATCCCACAATCCTTCATCTGCACATTGAGAGATGATAGAGGGGGTCATTTGTCAAGCTAAACAAATATATGACACTTCAAAAAACATTAATTTGTTTAACTGTACTTAATAAAAGATAAATATTCATGATGATATTGCATAAATTATTCATATAATTTGAAAAATGTTGACATGAAGAGACATGATAATTATATTTATGATGGCTCACATGCAACATTTATTTATTAATGTAAAAAGTAGTTTGCTAATTGGATAATTACACTTTGTCCAATCGCTGAAGGAAACCAGAGATGTAGAAATAAACACAAAGAAAGAGAGGGGCAACAAAAACACATTCACAGGAACAGGTAGTCTTACCTGAAGGACGAGCCTCGATGACATATCCAGTGATAGGCCCCGCCCCCTCACTACCCTTTGACCAGTGCAGTGTTACGGCTGAGGTGGACTTTGTGATTGACATGCCTACAGGTGTCCCAGGAGCCCCTGCAAGGGAGGGAAGAGGCAGTTAGTGTTAATACTGTAAAATTAAATTCCCCAAAACCATGTTCAGTTCAGCATTTAGCCCCGTTTCACAGCCGCAATCACAGCTAGCAGGTTCAACCAGCCGATGAACAAGAATGAGTATTAATTAGAAATTCTAGCACTGCTGGAAAAGTCATTACCCTTGTGCAGGCTTTATCATGCCCTGGCTAATAGAAATCAACAATTATATCAACAATTACATCACCCTGGCACATTTACAGCCGCCGTATTTTACCTTGCACTGCTATAGTGCTGTGCTAACATTAAAAAAAGGGTCTGGGTATGAACTGCTTCTTTATGTAATATATTTATTATCTTATTACAGATATCTCATAATTTTATAGTTGTCTTGCAGTGAGGTCATTTGCGATATAAAGAAATAAATATAGAAAATTGGCCCCCTTTGTCAACAATATTAAATTAGTAGCTTTCAGCTCCATGGTTGAAGTTTTATTGAGAGTGAACTGAGCTTTTGCCATTTATCACGTATAAGGACAGAACAGCCTTCTTCTCCTCACCCTCCACGGGTCCTGCTGTGACGTTGGCATCCAGCTCGGGGCTGTAGCTGATGGTCCTGGCCTGCACACGGAAGCTGTACACCACACCTCTGCTAAGGTCCCGAACCTTCAGCCAGCGCTGCCAGTTTCCCTGAATCTCCACTGTCACCACCTTGCTCACGCCTGCCAATCACATGACGCCAGAGAGCAAAGGTCGAACCTTAGCTGCCAATCAGTGGCATTGTTCATTTTCACTTCATCACCGGAGAGGGATGGCGACAGGGTGGCAGTCCACTTCCACTCTTTTCTGTCCTCACTCACCATGTACAGGAGCAGTGGGTTGGTAGACGACCTTGTAGCCCTCCACCACACCATTGGGCTGTAAGGGTGCACCCCAAGACACGTTCAGGGCACTGCCTGTCACCTCCGAAAACGCAAGGAAACTGGGCGCGCTGGGAGCTGGACAGAGGAAATATCAAAATCTGTTTTTAAATCCTTGTATGAACACAATTTAAACACAATTAAAATAAAACAGCAGAAACATGTAGCTTTATTTTCAAAAGAAGAACTCCATTGGGTCTTCCAGATGCACTGGACAGATGATGGCACAAAAACAAAACTTAAAAGAAAAACTTTTATCTCTCTTAGCTTTGGGGAAAAGGACTTAAAATTCACTTTATTTTGTCTCTTCCCCGTAGATTTAAATCCTTTGAAACTGCATCTGAAACACTACTGTTCCTATTTCATAAGCAAACACAATGAATAAGGCAGGCGATCTGACAAAGCCGTGGTGAAGGCGGGTGGGTGTGGCCAGACTCACCAGCCTGGAGTGTGCGTCCTTTCCTGGGGACGCTCTGGGGTCCGTCTCCTGCTGCGTTGAACGCGGAGAGCTTGATCAAGTAGCTGGTGTAGGCCGTGAGGTTCTTCAGCCGAACGGACGTGTCCGGAACAAAGAGAACCTTCACCTTCTCCGTCTCGTTTTGCTTGTCCTTCTCCCAGTAGTAGATCTGAGAAGGTAATGATGTGTTATACACATTGTACACCACTGCTCCCCACTGTCATCTCCTGCTGTCGGTGGAAAATGAACCCTGGGAGTAGAAAACAGTGGAAAGTAGAAAACTAGCATGTGGAGGGATTTAATTTGCTGCTCCTATAATAATAATAATAATAAGAAGAAGAAGAATATTGTTCTTAAGGGTCTGATGCGGTAGACTGATTTTCATTCGGGTGCAGGTGGGGTCTCTGTATTCATTCGTAGTGGCTCTGAGCTTTATTTAACGTCAGTGTTGGAAAACAGGTCAGGTAAGGTTTTATCAAGTGTGAGCAGGCTATGCAGGGCCTTGCAACTCCAAACCTGACATGACTGGGCCTCAGGACAAAGAAATTTGAGGAACGCTGACCACGTATTTTGACTCGATTATATCATGGTCAGAATTAAGGCAATTTTTGCTGCAGGAGCTCTATTAAGTGATCTGACCAGATGAATTAACCTTCACCTTCTATGTGTCATTTAGGAAAATCTCTAACAATGCCATAAAAATGCTAACACGCAGACTCACTGTTTTAATCAAGAGATACGCATTCAGCATACTGATGACTGTTCACATGCTCTCACAAGTACACATCCAAAACCAAACCAGACATATTGGAACATATTGTTTTAAACAATAAATTATGTCAGATTAATTTACTACTTTAACTCTAAACACTAAAACTAATGACAAAAGACAGACATGGACAGAGAAATGGACAGATGTGTGTGTGACAGAGAGAGGGTATGAGGGACACTGTAATAAATGTCATTCAGACAAATGTATGGAAGAAGAAGGCTTGATGGGGACATTGGAGACACAGATGTTAGATCAGACGATGCTGAAACATTTGGGGAGGTACCTTGTATCCCTGGATGTTCCCATTTTGCGTCTCTAGGGGTGGAGGCTCCCACAGCACATCCAACTGAGAGGAGGAGACGATGTTTACCTCCACACTCTGAGGAGCAACAGATGGAGCTGGAAAAGCAAACAGCTTGAATAAAATACACATATTCAAAACAGAAGCTTTAACAAAATTACAGACAGACCGCTGTTAAATAGTTCCAATAGAACATCTTCTGGGTTTTTGGATGAAGAAAGGTCTGTGAACAGAGGAAACCATGAACACCTCCAGCAGGTTCATAATGGGTTGAGTTTAATGCTGATAACGTGGTTGTACCAACTTTAACACCGATGCAGGTGCCTCGTGTGCAAAGTGAAATTCAGCAGCATTAAATCACAGCCCATAATTCTGTCTCATCACAGTGCAACGTTGCATAAGCAGAGTGGCCAGCACCATTTGCCCTCTGGTTCAAACTGAATTCCGGTTTCAGTAATTTAATTAGCTCCTGTATGCGCTTTTCATAACGCCCTACATATCAGATGTGCTGCACTTAGTGATCAGTGTCCTCATTACACACACACACACACACACACACACACACACACACACACACACACACACACAGCCTGATGAGACTAAATTAAATGGAGAAATGCTCACCTGCTTCACCTACAAATACTTCCACAGGGGAACTGGGCGGGCTCTCGCCGATCACATTGTAGGCCGCCATGACGATCTCATACCGCTTGTACTTCCCCAATTCTAATAGCAAACAAGTAAGACAGGAACGTTGAGAGACAAGGAGAGGACAAGACATTACATACATACAAGGTCAATGGTTTTCTGTATTTATTTTGAGGCTTCCGTTTCTTGTATTATAAAGTTGATATCATTGGTTATTCATATTTCATATTGATTATAAAACCAGGTCATTTGGGATAAACCTCGTCCTGAAAGGCAGATCTGAAGAGGCTCCTGTTTCTAATATTTATTAAGTCTAAATACACACATACAGTCATGTATCTATGCTCTCTGCTCTTCTTCCAGTCCTGTTCCCTGTCACAGTTTTCTGTACCATGTCTAAGTCGTGTTCCCAGTCAGACCTCTACTCCAAGTCTGAGTGCTATTTCTGGTCAGTGTCTTTGTTCCCAGTCTGTGTCTAACCCAGTTGGAGTCCTCCCCTCAGGTCTGTGTTCGGTTCCATTGTCTGTGTGTGCATCCTGTGACACAGCCGGATTCCCTGTGTCTCATCCCCGAGTCTGTGTGTCTGCCTTCCCCACTCCCTGTTTCTCACTGACCTTTTTCCTAAAGCACTAGCCCTGTTTGTCATATGTCTTGCTTGCATTTGGTTTCCGGTCCCAGTTCCATTTCCCGTTGTTCTGTTCTACATCTGGGCCTACAAAGTGGGGCAGTGGTGGCCCCGTGGCTAAGGACAATGAGCCATAATCCCAAGGTTGCAGGTTTAAATCCCAAACTGCCAAGGTTTCCCTTGGGTCCTTCAGCGAGGTACCATCACCATACACTGCTCCCTCAGGGGATGGGTTAAAAGCAGAGGACACATTTCACCGTGTGCACTGGATGCCGTCCTGTGGTGTGTCACATGTGACAATTAATCGCTTTCACACCTGGATCTCAGTCCTTGTCCGTGTTGTGACAGTAAGCATGGGCTTAAGGATTAAAACATATGAATGTTTGTAGTTAAGCAGGTATAAGTCTTGACTTCTTCCAAAGAAGCTACTTGTATGACCCTATTATGAGGGGGATGTGGGCATATAATATATTTATGTACTCAATACATAATTTATGTATTGAGTACATGTACTCAATACATATGTACTCAATGTACATATGTACTTATGTACTCAAACACGAAACTCATTTTGATGCTTAGTAAAAATACGTCATTAATCTTTAAACAAATAAAAAGTACTACTAATTGAGCAACTCGCTCATCAACTATTGCCTGCTGACTATTCAAGACTGCAGGATAACACTTATATGGATAATAAACACACAAACCCGATCCATTTAAAGTTGTCACCTACACGTATTCATATTTCCACCGCCATCAGCTCATTACCAGCACGGCAGACCTGATTACTGCTAATTACGTCCTGCGCCAATCAGCCACCACTGCTGCATGATTATTACAAAAAGGCCCCAGAGAGAGTGACACTGGGATCTGATACTCTGGACAATGGGATTTGAGGAGGCTGAGTGGGAAGCACTGAAGGTGCATGTGAGATCTTCACCGAGTCTCTGCTGCTACTGCAGACAGCATTTATCTGCCAGAGATGGAAAGATGGAGGGAGGGAAAGGAGGCAGAAGGTCAAAGATTTTTGGTGGAAAGTAAAGGTGGGTGAAGCACACACACACACACACACACACAGAGGAAGTGTTAATTTGCCAGAGAAGTCAAGGAGTTAAAGGGAGGGAGCTGCAGAAAAGAAAGAGGGAACATGACCGCATCTGGGAGTTTAACACCCTCCCCAAACCCCCTCAGGCATGAAAAAGAACTTTGTTAACACTTCAAAGATAACACACACACACATTAAACAGTGGCTGCAATTAAAATAACATTAAATAAAAAACACTTACGCGTGAGCTCAAATTCTGTTAGCGAAGCACTGCTTACTGTCTTGAAAGTGCTCTTGGCTGGAAGACGAGAAAAACACGAAGGATGAGAAGTGAGAAAGATTACACGTGAGAGACACCATTACAAAGAGGGCTGGTGGAGTGCTATCTTATGAAGGAATAATTGGCCAGTATTGTTAAAAAAAAGTCACATTGTTTAAATGTGGAGTGTTTAAAACACTGGCACATTTAACTCATGGCATGTCGCTCTATAAATGGATGTGTGAATGCTGGAGTGAAGGCTGTTTTTTTTCAGCGATTAGTGTCACTTCGATCCACGTTGATGGGAGCCAAAGAGTAAAAAAAAAAAAAAAAGGACAAAAAGTTGTTTAGGAGCCGAGTGGAAATCTGCTAGATGTGTGTAAGACACTGTGATCTTCTGTTCCTGGATCATAAAACCTGTGTGTGCACGTGTGGTCACCTGATTTAGAAACAAGCATGAATCTAAGTGCAGCTGAGTCTGACTCTCCATTTGTGTTATAAAATCTGAGACCGCTGATGAAAATGTTGCCATTTCTTCTCTACAGCTGATGAGCTTAGCGGAAGTTTTACATGCATTTGTGAATATATGTGGATAACTTGATCTGTTTCTCTTTTGTATGTACTTGGACCATATGGAGTTTGTACAACCGGTTCCCTCATCATAATCTGAGAGTGACACTTGGAGATGTGCAGTGTAATCTGACTTCATGATTATTTATTTTTAAAATCTTCAAAAATGTATTTTGGTGTTCAAAGAAAAATCCCAGAATTTGGACCTGTTTTATGCATGTATATACTGTATGTCTGTATACATTTAAAACTGCTGACCTGTGGCCTCAGCCCTGGCTGCAGTCTGATTGGCTGAGGCTTTTGCCTCTGTCTGTGTAGTGTTCTGTTGGAGGTCTTTGTAGTAAATACGATATCCGACCAAAACACCATTAATGGTGGTGTCCTGTGGTGGCTGCAAAACAAAATCAGGAATTTAGTTTAATGAGAATAAAATAGAAATGCACATTCTGAATATCATTTAAATATTTACTTCCTTATCTTAAACATAGAATAAACATAGAATATATAATAGATTTGAACAATTAGACTTGTTTTTCAAGTAAACAATGAGAATAGGGTAGTAGTGGCCTAGCGGGCCAAACCCCACTTACTACCATTGTGTCCCCAAGCAAGACGCTTAACCCTGAGTGTCTCCAGTGGGACTGTCCCTGTAACTACTGATTTTAAGTCATTCTGGATAAGGGCGTCTGGTAAAAGCTGTAAATGTAAACAGAACCTTCATAATACAAACCTTAATAATGCAATAATGCAAACATTTACTTTATTCGGTGTGCAATTTAAAAAGTGAGCAATAATAAACTTTGGCAGCTACTGCTATTATGCTACGTTATGCATTATTCTTTGATGTTATGCATTATTCTTTGAATTCTTCTGATAACTCAAGGTCCTTCTTTTACTCATATGTTTCATTCATTATAACTTTGGGGACAGCGTGGGAACAATGAATAAATATGGCCAACTCATGCCTAAAAACATGCCTACTTATTGTAAATACCTTCACTCACTCACTCACTCACTCACTCACTCCACTCGTTGTTCCATTCCATCAGGGCCATGGGACATTGGGCTCAGGGTGTCACACACAGACCCTACTTTCACACACCCATAGCTATGGACAATTCACTTAGCAAGTATGCTTTTTTGGATGGCATGAGGAAACATGCAAGGAGCATGCAAACTCCACATACACCAGGTATAAGCCAGGATTCAAACTCACAACCTTGGTGGCATGAGGTCATGTCGCTTACTGATGCACCACTGTGCAACCATTATTGGAAATGAGAAGATAAAAAAAAACACGAGGGTTCTTTGTTAAAGTTAAAGTCAGAGGTACCTGCCACTGGATCAGCACGGATGTGGTGGTGGATGGCTTAACAGTGAGAATGACTGGAGCTTCATCAGGAACTACACAAACGAGAAAAGACAATAAATATAATTTTTTAGTATAGTGTAAAAAAAAAATCTAATTATAATATTTTAATTTTGTTAGAAGAACCCTTAGGGTCACTATTTTATAAAAATGATGTGTCTCACCATCCTGTAACGTGGTGACCGCCTCAGTCTCTTTGCTGTATGCACTGTCGCCAACATCATTCGTGGCCATCATTCTCATCTTGTATGATGTGTAGGGCTTCAGTCTGAGGACACACACACACACACACACACACACACACACACAATTTTGTGTGATTTGTTTCTATATTTATGAACACATTTTCTTCACATTGATATATAAAAACACTTGCACATTCGGCAATTAATTAAAGCGAAAAGTACATGTGCACGCTCACACATGCACAGACCACATACAGAGAGCAGGCTCAGGGCAGAGTCGAACTTTCTCAGTACCTTTTTTATTTTTATTGTTTTTATTTAATAATTTTTTGCGAGACTTTGATGAAAGCATGGAAGGGGTAACAGCGGGGAGTTTTGGGTGTCAGAGGAATTCCACTGCACATCAAAGCTGGTCATTGGAGAGATGGTGACAGGAAGTGCCTCTGTGTGTTCATATGAGATGATGGGGGACAAAGTGCTTGTATGTACCTATAGCCATAGGCAACAACACTTCTGTGGGCAGAGATGTTTTCAGAAAGATACACAAGCATGCCGGTTCTCAGCAATTAAGAAAAAGGGGAATGGGGAAAAAAAAAAGAAAATCCAGCATTAAGATGTTTTTAGCCTCACACCTTTATTTGAACCTCCACCTACACAAAAAAAAACACTAAAAAGAGACAACATAATATTTGAAAAAAATTCAAACAAACCCCTAAGCCCTTGTGAGGCTCAAACTCCCTCAACAGGAATAATTACAGCGATTCATTTTTGAATATTAACATTGGATTTTAATAATCCCAACAATCATAACAACCTTAAAACTGGAATCATGAAAATACTTATAAAAATAGACAAAAAGTAAAACTCATGTCACGTCATGTCACGTTGGAGCAAAAATTTACATTTACATTTACAGCATTTATAAGACGTCCTTATCCAATCAGTAGTTACAGGGACAATCCCCCCCTGGAGACTCGCTCAGGGACACAATGGTAGTAAGTGGAATTTAAACTTTGGTCTTCTGGTTCATAGGCGAGTGAGTTACCCACTAGGCTACTACCACCCAGGCGCAGAAACTGAATATTGTGGAACCAAGGATTTACTATAAAAGGCAACAAAACAGGCACGACGGACGGTCTGCCGCCATCTCTTTCCTTTTAATACGACCCTGATCATGGACGTCTAATCAGCAGCAGCTGTCCATGATAAGAGCCCTGGTCTCACGCTGAGCGGTGCTGACTGGGAGACCAGCAGCTCAGCAGAGTTTAACATTTTTTTCATTAAATCCTGGGTTGGGCTTTGAAGAAACTGACTACATTATAAAATAATGTAGTCAGGATACATTCTGTTGAAATTCAAGTGTAAAAACGTCTATACATTACTTCACTTTAAAAAAGGAGAAAAAAAGGGGGGGCAATGGTGGCTTAGTGGTTAAAGAAGCGGCCCCGTAATCAGAAGGTTACCGGTCTGCCAAGGTGCCACTGAGGTGCCACCGAGCAAAGAACCGTCCCCACACACTGTTCCCCAGTTGCCTGTCATGGCTGCCCACTGCTCACCAAGGGTGCCTCTGTAAATGATCACATAACCTTCATGCAGGTGGGCTTTATGACTGATTAAATGTGACTGTCACTGCCAAAATACCCAACAAGTATTTTGCTCTAGGGCTGAATGATAAAAAAAAAAATCAAATTTATTCGTGTTTATGCACTTACTATGTATGTTCTAAAAATCTAAATATGGACTGCGCTATAACTAGAATACCACTAGTTGAGAGCAAGTGGTATGTTGGCCATAGCACATTGTTAAGTCACATGCTCAGCGGCTGCACATAGATACAGCAAAATCAAAGAACTATAATTCTATTATGTTTCTCAGTAAGGATTTTTCCCTTTATTGCTTGGATAGCCAGAAATAAATGGACACATTTGAGGTTGTGCTCCACCATGAGGTATCAGCTCTGGTCTCTCACAATGTGGCACTCCCTGTCATGAATGATTGCTTACATTTGGTATGAATACCAATTTTCTTGTATAATTAATGGCAGTTTGAGGTATTTTAATGCAAATTGAAAAAAAATGTCCTTTGCTTAATCCATCATCAGACATGTCACATTGGCCATAATTCTGGCACATTACAGTAAGAATAGCTCAGGTCTCCCCGTGTGTGTGAATGTGTGTGTACATGTTTGGTCATACCTGTTCACCTCCCAGGCAGTAGCACTGTGGTTAATGGAGGCAGTGTGTGTGATCCACTCTCCATCAGGCAATTGTCTTGTCTGCAGCGTGAAGTAACGAACGGGGGAGGAACCATCGCCTCCTGGCAACCAACTGAGCTGCAGCTTTCTTGACCCTACTTCCTTCTGAGGAACCAATAGCCTACGAGGAGGCTGAGGACGCTCTGTCAGAGAGAGTTAGACAGGAGGATTTACATTTTATAACGCAAACACAAATCAACTAACTTTGCTCTGTACTCACATTGTATTCACATTCTGAAAACCTAGTGAAATGTCAGTCAGAGACCAACTAGAGTTCCATTACAAAGTCTTGGGATTTATCGAGGATGCATCTGGTGGTGACTTGTGTGGTCTCAAATATCCCAGAATGTATTTCATACAAGAAGTGGGTGTGACATATCATTTATAATATAATTAAATCCTTAAACACTGCCTGTCCAAAAAAGCCCACCTGGATTTAACAAAACAAATAGGTATCCCTTTGGATACCTACAGCATGGATGATTAAGTTTCAGATATTTAACCCTAACTGATGCAGTGAACATCCCGCAGTTGTAAAAAAGATGTTAATAAAATTAATAACCGTGATTAAGACATTCATTTTGACAGCCCTAGAATAAAGTAAAAAAGTAATAAATGGGTGGAAACTGACACAGATAAAACTATAAAACTATAAAAATATTTGGGCTTCAACAGCAAGGAGGTCAAAAGCAGAACGAATACACCCTCCTGTTTGGAAATCCCAAATTCACAAGAACGCGAGTCTAAAATGCATAGCGAGAACCCCTCCTGTGAGAAACCCTAAAATTACGGTCACAAAAAATAAACCGAGCATTTGGGAATGGTCATGCACAGCAGCCATTGGTAACATTTCTGTCGCTGTTCCTCAGCAATAAAGGCAGCACACGGCCCCACAGGACCCACAGAGCTCACAAGACTTGCTGTAGTTCTCTAGTTGTCCACACCAGGAGGCTGCTACTTTAAAGCCGCAAGCTCAGGTCCTGCAGAGTCCCCGATAGGCTGCAGCTTGCAGCTCCTTTTGTTCGCAGCACATTTCTCTGCTGGAAATGTCCGGTCCTGCTCAAGGCACCGGGACCCTCACGGCGAACACCGCAGAGTTACTGTCTGTTTTGCCCTCAGTTTGTTGAATAAACTTCATGCTTTAAAATCCCAGAAATAGAAAACATGGCAGAAGTGTCTGGCCCTTTTTCCACCAGGAGGGAATGTTTTCCTGGCTGGAAAGTTGTGCCGAGCCGAGATCTTTGGTTTGTTTCTGGGGTTTTATCAGTTCGAATTTTTGTAAATTAACGTTCATTTAAGATGATGTACAGCCTTTTCCATAACCCCTGGTACTTCTGCGGCCACATTTCACCCTTCCTAAGGCCACATGGGTAGGTCATCCTGAAGTTCCCGATGCCTTATATATCATACAATGATCAGGTTTACTTTTTTTAACACAAAAAAGTAGACAGAATCGAGCTTGGAGGAATATAGTTTTGTTATAATGCTGAACATCAACCATCACTTTAGATGGTGGTAGCTCTTTATAACTTGCAGACCTTTCTCATTCGCAGTGGGGGTCAGGTCTGGCTGTCCATATACAACTCAAGGGCAGCAGCCCCTTGTCCAAACTGTCACTTCTTGCTGCAAGTGATATTCTACAATGGCACAGCAGGAGATTCTCTAAAAGTCAACAGGTCAGGCCGCTAGTGCCCGGGGCGCTGCCAGTGTCCAGTCCCGTCACAGCTCCTGGTAACACAGTGACTGTCCAAGGCCTTCATTCTGCTCCTCAGGCACCAGCACAGCCCTGGCTGCCCCTTCACAGCACGCCTGGGCATTTCAGATGTCTCCTTATGTCTTTGTTAGATTAAAAAACCATCCAATTGGAGTAAATGTCATGCTTGTCTGCATGTAATGCAGAATTATGCCTAGAAGAACTCACAATTAGAGGCAATAAAGACATAAGAATGGACTATGCAATAACAGGAAATGTCTTAACAGAAAAGATGTAGCGGAAGGTTAAAAACCTACATGGTGATATTTAGCTGACCTTAAACGTGTGAAAATGTGTGACACTGTGTGTGTGATATATATTGTGGACATGCATGTGGGGAAGACAGAGAGAAAGGGCAGAAGAAGGAGGTTGCTCTTCTTAATAGTTTAATCTATGTCTATTATCAATCTTACCTCTCTTTTATTCCTGGCCTTCACAATCTGCCCTTCTGTCTTTCAGCGATGTTATATCACACGGTTAATTGTTAAATTGTGACACTGTCTGCCCCACAGCGCTCAACTCAAACCCAGTGTGCTCTACATGATAGAGACACAACTGACTGACCTTTCATTGTAATGCCAGAGAGAGAGAGAGAAAGAGATGGAGCAATTTCAACATGCCAAACGTTCACATTGACCTTTCACTTTGAATCTGACAACAGGAGAGAAGTGACATGATTTTTTTTTAAGAAAGAAAAAAGGTCATGGAGAGGGGCAGGAGCAAAAGAGAACATTGGAATAAGGAGAGTGAAGGATAGAGGAGGATAAAAATGAGGTGAAATTATGGTTTGAGACGAGTGTGGTGGAAAGAATGATAAGAGAGGGCAAAAGTGAACTTCATAAGCCTGTGGTATCTGCAATTGTCCATTCAATTACTCTGCGCATGACGCCCCTTTATTCTCCACGCGCCGTAAGGAGACAGAGAGAAGAAACAGAATATAAAAGAGAAGCTATGAGAGAGAGACAGAGACTCCTTATTCCTCTCATAAAGACCACAGATAGAGAGATGAGCCGATTAAACTGAGAATCTGAAGCTGTTTTTCTAACAGTCACACAGGGACATTGTGTGTGTGCGTGTACTTTTAAATGCACATTCTGTATTCTTATATCTTATATCTCAGTGAGGTCCAGAAAAAAAGACGCATGTGCTGATCCTCACAAAGAAAACTTTAATTAAAAAAAAAAAAGAAACAACAGGATTTGCCTTTAATGAATGAGATGAAGTTTAAGGGTAGGGTTTAGAAAAGTAAGACGTGACATAAGGTACCTGAAGATGTGTGTTTGTGTCTGGATGCGCATCTGTCTGGGTATCTTACCTCTCTTCTCAGTTGTTATGACGACCGCCTCTTCAGCCTGGCCCCACCCCTGCTGTGTTCTGGACACGATGCGGAACACGTATGCCGACTCTGGGCTCAGGCCGGTCACTGTAAATTGACGTGCATTTGAGCCGACTTCAACGGTGGTGAACTTGTTCGGGTCTCCAGTGTCCAGACGATATGCTATTTGGTAGCCTGTGAGAAATGCGAGATAAAACCAATAATTTGTGAAGATAGCAACCCAATTAATGCATTACATATAAGCTGCTTTCGGAGTGAGCAGTCACCTTGGGAGATCACCCGAGACCTTGTTTCATGTGTTACTGTCTGAATGTAAAGTGGTGTGTATTGTCCGACTGCAAGCTTATTTAAATGTGGCATTCAGGAATGTCATGTGAGTAAGTGTATAGAATTTGTGTTTACATGGCTTTTTTAAAATGGTGGGGTGCAGGGGTTTAGACCCTTTTATTTATATTGTGCTTTATACAGTATACATTGGCACAAAGCACCTCAGATTAGAACCATACTTAAGGCCCCTAGTGAGCAAGTTAGTGGCCTGAAAAGGGAGAAACCTTGAGAGGAAGCAAGGCTCCGAAAGGGGAACCCATCCTCCTCCGGCCAGCACTGGATTCACCTGGTTTGTTCATGTCAGGTTACAGATGTAGTGCAGTGTGAGCTGTATCCAGGGAATGCACCCTGCCCTGAAGCATCAGTAAATGTGTAATATAAAGTTCTGTAGGCCTGCTGGGCATACTCACTGTTTTATAGTTGTCAGCTGTATAATGCAGTACTGCTGACTAGAATGATCTGTAGACTCATATTCTGAGATAGTTGTACTACATTGTGCAGAATCTCATGGACTCAATGGAGCACATGTTAGTAGATGGCAATGTGTTGAAGTGGTCACATGATTTTCTGGGATGCTGGTGAGCTCAGTGTTTGGGACCAAGGCGCTTGTAAAAGCCTTTAATCCTTAATCCTCACTGAGCGCTACATGCTGGCTCAGGCGTGGTCCTGTCGGTGCAGATTAGGATGACGCGCCCTTGCATGTGCTTGTGTGTACTGGCATAAATGGAGCTAATAAAGCTCGCTCTTTCTCACTGTCTTGTCGTGCATGTCCCCCCCGCTCATATCATTCTTTCATTAAGTGTACACCCCTCCCCAAAGTTTTTCCCGCCAGGGTCCCCAGATAATGGATTAGAATTTCTGTCCTGGACCTTTCAGTTGTACTGACTGGAGAACTGTTGTCACTGGCTTGTCATTTGAAAAAAAGATATTATTACATATTACGGGCCCTATTTTCAAAATTCTATGATATATGTAGCACATGGGGCTTGTTCTCTAATGTCAAGTCAACTGCATCTTTATGAAAAAAAAAAACAAGAAATTACTGCTTTGTAATTATCAGCGTCTTGAGGAGTGTCTTTTTGTTTGTCGTGTGATTATACCCAGACAACAAACTATAATATGTCCCAAAATGGAACAAAACAGTTTAATGGGCAATCACCACGAGTAGCTTAATCCTCTATCAAAATAATCATCGTTTAAGAACTCAGAAGGAAAACTAGTCAATCTGACATTCCTGAAGATGTGTTCCAGTGTGTTTTATAACTGTCTGTTAAAAGTGTGTACATCCCAGTACAACCCAGTAAAGTTCATCTTGTTGATTGGTTGCCTCCTGTCACTCCAGACTGCGCACTTGAGTACAAAAAAGCTGGCCTGCGTATGCCATTTCTCCTGTGTATGGAATCCACTGAAAATAACCGAAATGGAAGTTAAGTAAGGTTTACTCTGTCTTTTGTTCTCTCCCTAAGACACAGGCCACTTCCATCTAGAACTTTTATCGCCACGGTGCCCCGACCCGTGTGCTGCTGCTGTTGTTGTTGTTTCTTCATTGGCTGGTTTCCACGGCGAGGGCATTAAGGCATGTAATTGGCCGGACCGACCGACGCCCTTTTCACTTGCAGTTTCATTACGGCAGCCGATCACCTCAGCAACCGCTGATCCCTGACTGAGCCGGGGACAGGCCACCGGTCATTCACGAGAAGCCAGAGAGATTCAGACAAACGGGCGGCAAACTGTGGAGGTCAACCTCAGAAAACAGAAAAAGAGTCTGTCGTCTCCACTGCATGCCAGAAAACCCTAAACGCCAGATCTGACCCCAGTTTCCTATCGTGGCCCAACTGCATCATTTTGGCTTCTGATTGGACCGTGCGCATCAATAAAATTGCATGACTCAAATCATGTAAATGAAGGTTTCAAGCTTGATTCCAGAAGGCTTCTCCTGCCACCAGGCCCCTTCATCAATACGATCAGTGCAGCGTTGTGTCGAGTGTGTGTGGCTGCTCCATAACACTGTGTTTAAATGAAAAGTCTGTCTTATCATTCTGGTGTCACAATGAGAGGTGAACTGAGCATATTACCACAGCACAGTAATGACCCAATTATAACAGCAGGGACACAGCAAGAGAGGGAGAGAGAGGGAGGGGACCAGAGAAGAGAGACAGAGATGGACAGAGTGATAGGGGTTTGAAAGAAGGAGGAATCCAGTAGCAATACTCCGTTATCCTATAAAGCCAACGATAGACATTAACACTCAAAGTCCATTACAAAAGGACAATAAAAGCATTGGAGTTAAAGGGAAATGTATTTCCAAGCCAATCTGCTGGTGCTAATGTGCCTGATGTGCACACACACACACATACACACACACATTAAATGCACATTGCAGAAGAAATGGTGTCATTGCTAATGCTGCTGCTCAACACATTCTCATATGAAACAGTCATTAAAGTGCAACATTAGGAGAACAAAAAGTGGCTTGTACATTAAATCAGACACCAGGTAAAGTTCTATTTTATTTTTCAAGGTAACTGGAAACTGAACACCCTGCAACTGATGCACTCGCTGACCATATGTGAACACACTGTTGTGTTCATATCATTACTTCTCATAATCATATCATAACCAGGGCTATTGTTGGTCCTGCAGTGATTCGCCTCACAGCGCCAGACGTCTCCAGTAAACCAGATGACTCTGAGTAAACTGGTGAATGTTGTGTTCTCTGGCCAGATATCTGTAAATATTTCAGCGTTTGTGCAGGGACGGCCCTGATTAAAGTGAATGAGAACAGATAGATCAGTGTAATGTAGGCTGATCTGATTAGCCAATAGGCCCGGCGGCCGTTACAAAGGCTGCTCATGTTAATAACCAACATTAAATGCCAGTTCTCTGAGACGCTTCTGCTGAATTTTAGAGCAGATGCCTCCTCTGATCTTCTGTGCTCTGGGTGCAGTTCTAAAAACAGAGGATGCTATTTTCAAACTGTCACTAAGTGCAGAGCTACGTGTTAAGCGTGCAGATTGTTCGATAGGTAAGGTGACCTGAGAATTCTAATAAATAAAACTGCTTGGAAGAAGTGCCTTAACATGTGGTGCTACGCTTAGCAGCAGCTAAAAATGATGCCTCTAAATTCTTATTTTTTTTCATTAAAGGTCCCCTATTATGAACATTTTACTTTGTGATATTATTTAACATTAATACGATTTCCACTAGCCTGTCTATATTCCTGCAGTGGCTAGAAATGGTGATATGTATAAATTGTGTTTTGGTCATTCTAATTTGCCATTCAGAGCAGATGGTCTGATGTGGAATTTGTCCCTTTATGTCGTCATAAGGGGAAAGGTTTCCTCCCATTTCTCAAGCTTTTTCCGGCAGAGAGACCCCTCCCCTTACAAGTAAGTCCACCAACCATCAAGGCTTCCAAAACCTGCGAAGCATCACAGTTGCTTGGTGATCAGATGTAAAAATGAGCACAAATTAATTTTTTTAGTTCCATCAAACAAGACTCTGAAGATCCAGTGGGCTAATAAATAATTTTTCTGAAAAACGACAAAACAACTTCCTGGCCAAATCTCACTGTGTGACTGGATCAAACTGTAATTCTGCACCACGGCTGACTTCAGATACAGGGGACCTTTAAATGTAATAATATACAATATTTATTGTAAACCCGGTTCCCTCAAACTACAACAATATTTGCCTCGATATCATGTTATGCAGTGGTCTCTGTGACTGTAAATAAGAATGAATCTGTTTATGGCACTGACTCCAGAACAAATGGAAATGAAAAATCAGAGGGAGAGAGGCTGGGGTATAATACAGAATTGGTGGCTTCGGATGTAGTCGAGTGAATATCTTTCAATCTGTCACCTCATTCTGTATAATCTCACAATGTAATCTCAAATCTGTGCTGTGGGTGTGTTTCAGGCTGAAGTTGTTTAGTCACGGCCCGCACTCATTTTGATAAACAGAAAAACCCACCAGAACACTCTGGTCGCTAATGCAGACCAGACTAATCCACTCACCGGGCCATCAGACGTGAGCAGCGGTTTACAGATTTATCATTGCGGCAGCAGTGACAGACTACATCCGAAGCCACCAATTCTGTATTATACCCCAGCCTCTCTCCCTCTGTCTGCCATCCAATCCTCCTTTCCGTTTTTTTCTCTCTCTTTTATTCTTGCCTCTCTTCCTCTCATCTGCTCTTCACTTCTCTTCCTGTCGGTTCATCACTCTGTTCACAGTTCCTACTTGACGATGTGACTGAGCCCTACAGCGCCGAGCTTCACTGCTAGAATTTTCCTTTCTGCAACAGACTGAGTGAAGAAAGAAATCTAGTCCATACAGGAGATGAGAGGACAGGAGTGTTCGCAGGGTGTATTGAGCTGAAAAAAAGTTTTTGACATCATACCATGCACATCCACCAACCAGTCATAACATTATGACCACCGGCCTAATATTGAACATGTTCCCCCTTCTGTTCCCTTTAGGCATGGACTCCATTAGACTTCTGGTACCAAGCAAATGGTCACCAAATGGTCCTGATCAAAGTTGCTCAAATCCTTTTCACTCGCCCATTTTTTGCTTCCAACACATCAACTTGAAAACCAAAATGTTCACTAGTTGCCTAATGGACCATTTCACCTGTCAGTGGACATAATGCTATGCTAATCAGAGTCCATGCAATGCTGCTGAAAGTACCAGACAAAATGGACAGGAAGACAGATGCACACACACTTACCCAGAATAATGCCATTAGGTTCTGTGGGTGGCTGCCACACCACCCTCACAGAGTTCAGATGCACTTCAGGAAACACCAACCTAACCGGAGCTCCCGGGACTGAGAGGGAGAGAGAAGGGGAGAAGAAAATAGTGGTCAATCCATTGACTGCAGTCTGAAAGTCAATCAGCCAAACCAGTAAATAAATACGGTGCCTATTGACATTGAACATCCTGCAAAGTGCAGTGGGGTTTATAGGTCAGCTCTACATCGAAAATCTATGCTCAATAAAAAAGTACACTAAAACAGGAGTACTTTGGAGTACTCCGGATACGTGTGCCAGGCCGGGGCTTTTGTGGTGTCAATGTTGTCTGCTTGAAATGCCTAATTGTGTTCACCTTATGAAAATTGAAGTGATTGTCATTGTGAAACACAGCAGAGCACACAGTGAAGGAACGAAATGTGTCCTCTGCTTTTAACCATCAGCCTTGGTGAGCAGTGGGCAGCCATGACAGGCGTCCAGGGAGCAGTGTGATGGGACGGTGCTTTGCTCAGTGGCACATTCTGAGGCCGCTTCCTTACCCACTAGGCCTCCACTGCCCCACCGCTGCATTTACACAAGTAGTCCTTTTGTATCTAGTCCTTGCCGGGTCATTGTTTGTGTCTGTATGTTGTTTTGCTTGCCTTTTGTTCCAAGTAAAATCCCCTGTTTCCGTGAAGTCATGCGTATGCGTCCTGTGTTCCTTCCTGCCATGCCGACAAGGATTTGACTGGACAAAAGTCCTTCATTAAAGATCTCCTTCAGTCTAGGACTAGGCCAAATCCTATATGCTTTGTTATTGCCACTGCACTGAAATCATGCATGTATCAGCCATGAGAATATCAGCCATAAATGATGGAGCCAGCTCTGTTAAGTGCCTCTGATCCCATCTGATAATTTAGTGTAACCTGTACTTAACAGTAGCCACACCTCCACTCTGACCACTGAGCGGAATTGAAATATCACACAATATCTCTTACACTGCACAGCCTGGACTGATTTGTATATTGATCCACAACCCCCCCCCCCCCCCCCCCCTCTCTCTTTGACACACACACAAGACTGTATTTAAGTGAGAACTTGATACTACCAATAATGCAGTCACCATAAAACCCCTCCAGATGGTCCAAAATGTGGCAGCCCGCCTCATCTTCAATCAGCCGAAACACACCCATGTCCCACCTCTTCTCACCTCTCTCCACTGGCTCCCGGTAGCTGCTCGCATTGAGTTTAAATCCTTGATGCTCGCCTATAGGGCTGTAAATTGAAGTGCACCCTCTTATATCAACACACTATTAGTTAGCTACACTCCTGCACGCCCTCTCAGATCTGCAAACAAAATGAGACTGAAAATTCCCTCTTCACGGGGTCTCCAATCCCAATCGACTCTATTCTACTTTGTTGTCCCTGGCTGGTGGAATAACTTGCCCTGCTCCATTCGAATAGCCGAGACTACCACCACCTTTAAGAAGCAGTTGAAAATCCACTTGTTTAAAAAGTATTTCAAATGAGTCTAACACACGCACACTCACTCACTCACAAAAAAAAATGTCTAGAACTTAACAATTCCCTAGAATGTTCTATTCTTGACATGTTAGGCCTTATCAGGGCTCTTAGTTTTGTAATTCAAAATCTATGAAAACTGAATGAGAATTGCTGGTGTCTTCATCTTGTAAGTTGCTTTGGATAAAAGCGTCTGCCAAGTAAAGTAAAGTAAAGTAAAGTAAAGTAAAGTAAAGTAAAGTAATGCTGATCTGGTATTTGAATGTTAGAGCTTTATCTGAGCATGTGTTCGTGTCTGTACTGCAACTCTAAAAGACGGGCATCGCTTGTCTGAGGACATCACTCCTCTGTTTCCCAGTCCTGTCCCCTCCTTGCATGACTGCTGTGTGCTTTACAGTAGCCACCTGTCAGACAGACGCATCATTAAGCACTATGGGACAGACAGATGTTCTGCCAGCTTTTCCTTCTTTAGCAAAACGAAGGAGAAATAACCCATCATCCCTTTCGCAAGGGGTGTGCACGAGCCGGAGGAAAGGCGGCGGGTTTGTTATAATTACACACCTCAGGGATGCATTTTTCAGAACAACAGGGAACAAAGAACGACTGAAAGACTTCAGAGAAAGAAAGCGATCTGCTATCACTGTAGCCACTGGAGATGGAAAAAAATCACCAGACTTTGCATCCAAGTGCAATTTCACCCATCCCATTTCCTTCCAAAGAGGAGAAACTGAATGAAGGGCCGGCTCGAGGGAACACACAGAGGCACTGCCTGTCGCTCAGTGACATCAGCAAAATATTCTCATAAATCATGGGTACCTACAATGACACAGGATCTCAACCCATTCATTACAGCAGACACCGCAAATAATGACAGCCTGTTTGTTTTCATTGTATTTTAGAGCAATTTCATTTTTGGAATTAATTTCACTTCCTACTGACTGTAATTGTTATTCTTGGATAATTTCAGTGTTGGCAGGTTCTGCTTCGTAATAAGCATTTCGTAATTACTGCAATTTGAGACTAAAGGAGGGAGAAAGGCAGGAATACATATGAGAAGCAATACAACTGAAGACACAATTGCCAGGAATAAAAATGAAAAAACGTGTCTGTCATAAATCACCTTCACAATTACAATTTCACCTGTAAACCATTATACCAATAATTACAAATCACAATTATTTCAAATTACCATATAATTTATACAGTACATTTTCAGATTCTGTATAATGCATACATGTTCCAATAAGATATAATTACTTGTAGTTTGAAATTACTATGAAATTACTAAGGAAGAAATCTCAAAAACACAAAATAATAATTATTAATAATTCTTAAAAAGTGAAAGTGGCAAAAATTGTATTGTTGGGTTGTCTCTCTAGACGCTCTAGTCTATATTGTTTTGCTGCTCAGAGAACAGTAAGAATACAGAACTTTTTGTCGCTTTCACATACATTTATTGTCATTGTTTAAAGACAACAAGGAAATTCTGTAATAAATGTTTTAGGTAAAACTATATTCTATCAGCGTTTGACATAAGTGTTTTTTGTTGCATCTTAGATAACATTGCTTTTCACTGCTTTGTACTGGTGTCTAAGACTTATGCAAAATACTGTAAATCATTAAATTAAGGTTACTGTAATTCAACCCTTTTTATGTGCACTTGCAAATGCATTATTCTAATACATGATTTTATGGTTTTTATGACTTGCTATAACAGGTGTTGAATCATAATGATTAGTGAAAACATACAATAATGAAAATGAAGAGGTCAGTGAATTCATTTTTATTGAGGTGAATTTGAGTGCATTGATTTATCATACAAATATCTTTGTGTGCATGAGTGTGCATGTGTGTTCGTCTGAGAGTGTGTTCATAACTGTATGTGTGAGAATATTATAAAGTGAATGTGTGTGTGCAGACTAGTGAATCAAGACACCCTGGGGCACCAGATGGGAAACAAGGCCCGTCGAACAACTGGGACCATCTACAAAAGAATAGAACACACACAACTTGCCACCCCTAGATAACTGAGAGTGTGTATGGATGTGAGTTTAACACTAGGTTTGACTCTCAACACACAAACACGCATACCGTCATCTTTGGTTCTCTCCAATGTAGGGGGGAAGCTCGGCTGCCCGTCTCCAATGCGAGTGAAGGCCAGAACCTGCAGCTCATACAGTATGAACTTACTAAGGCCCTGTAGGAGAACGGACTGGGTCAGGTTCCCTCGCACCACCTGCACTTGTGGAACCTGTTCAGAACCTTTTTCTTTAAATAGAACCTGCAATTACACACACACACACACACACACACACACACACACACACACAAACCTGTATTAAACCAGATCGTCCTTATACACCATAATAACACCTGTATGTACAATCATTTATACAACCACCACTCACCAAGACACTTGTGTGTATGTGTGAATCAGTTATCTGAATGCTTTTGCTTTAACAAAGTACATCACACAAACACTCAAATGCATTTGGAGGGGTGGGAACCTTATGGGCACAAGCGACATTTTAGGTGAAAATGAAAAAGAGTCAATAAACAAAAGCTAACCGAACACATAAAGAGTTGGTGCCAAAAGTTTTATATATGTAGAAATATGTAATAAACACAGTTATACGTATTTTAAGAAATGAAATATGTACTGTATGTCACACTCCTCGACATTCACACACACACACACACACGCACACACACATTTGGTCAGCAGTCGGTCAGAGTCCAACACTGTAATATTACAGAATACTACATTATTCGCACCATTCACAACCAGCTCCTACAGCTGCTATGTGCACACACATACACACACACACACACACACACACTGACACACACAAATTTTCAGACTCCTTTCACCCGTTGTGAAATACATCTGAACTCTGTCTGAATGATTATGCATTACAGAATGAGTAATTGCATTACTTGTAATTATTCTACAGACCAGTGGAGTTTTGATCGATTCCACACAGGAACAGAGGTCTGAAAATCTCAGCGCTGCACTGACCGCATTGAACTGTTCCCCCATTTTATCACATTCAGGCTTCCTCAGGTGAACCCAGGTGAACAATTCTCACAAACATGCACACACACACACACACACACACACACACACACACACCTTGTATCCCAGAATATGTCCGTTCTTCTGCTCCTCAGGCACACTGACCCAAGTGACCAGGATGCGGGTGGAGCTCACCGCCTCTGCGCTAACATTTTCTGGAGCGCCAGAAGGTACTGAAACAGAGAAAAACACTGAACCGTCAGACACACTGATTTGTTTAGACTCAGATGATTCTCTGAAGAGGGCTGCTCTCACACACCAGCTTGTTAACATGAAGTGTTTTCTGTATGTGGTTAGAGCTCTTTTGTAAGACGAGGTCACTGATGATCAGAGACTTGCTTCATAATCAGATAAAATTGGTGTCCTCTCTTCTCACTTTCAACTGGTTCTAATCAGTCTGCCGCTTTGGCTGCCTTCCAGCGCCTGTGCTGCTTTACGTCTCCCTCTGTCACATGCTGTCATACTCTTCTATCTGTCTGATACACTCAACTAAGCCAGTGATCTTTCTGCCTCATACATTCATCCATATCATGTTCCACCGATCTGTTGCTATCATTTATGCCAGTCTCTCATCAGTCTATTACAGTAACTGCCCCCACCTGGAATAAAATGACTGGTTCATTACAACAGACATTAATATGTTCTTTAATCTGTTGTGTAATCTATTATTACATGTGTACCATCTCAATTCGTAAATGTCAGGACATACTAAGGACATCACTGAACATCATTAAATTGAGTGAAGAAGTGTCCAATGCATTATAAAACCTGGAAGGATGTGGTTGGAAAACAATATTGGATGGCGGCGACCATACATATCGCAATCAATTCATGGAAAAGTAGACAGGTGTAATACACAGCCCTGTGGTAAAAGTAAAAGCATTTCTTAATGCACTACACAATGAGAGGGCTGCATCTAATCAACTGTTAGTGAGGCTTAAAATGCTTCAATCTGCTAGTAAGTACAAAGATTGAGTTTAGATTCTCCCTGTTCCAGGGTAATGGGTGCATCAAGGTTAAAACGGAAGTGCATGAAGCGATGCTCCCATCAGGCAAATTCCCGAATGTACAAGCCTGTCTAGGCAGTGTTATGATCTATGTGTGTTTTAGTTTATCAGTTTTGGGTTCAGCAGCAGCCTGACTGCCTGTATATACAGAATGAAAATGATTTATTATCAATGGATCAGGCTGTAATGTAAAGGTTGGGATGTGCTGGGATGTCCTTTACCCAATGGTTCAACTCTTCCATCTTCTAGACAAATTCTTGGTGAAAAATTCACTAAACACGCTCTGAAATTAATGTTGTTATTTAACATAACAATGTCACGGCAAATGCATGATGCAAATGTATGCAGTGTTCTATCTGTCTGTCTAAAATAGAGTCTAAGCAAGTGCTCAATAACTTTATTTTTTATATCCATGGTTAAGGTTCTAACACTTGGTTATGGTTACATCTACCAAAGTCAGTGTTCCGTCTAGGTCATTACTGTTCCTGTCTGGTCAGAGTTCTAACAGATAGGCTCAGTGTGTTCTCAGGCTGCATCAGTACCAGTAGCTGTGGAAGACATCCACATGTCTCTATCGCTTTCTTTCTCTCACCAGACTCTCTCGTCCTGCCCTTGATGCTGTCGCTCCATGGTCCAGGTCCAATAGCGTTATATGCCTGAACCCTTAGCTGGTACTCGGTCCATGCCTGCACCCCCTCCACAGTCGTCTCACGGGCCAGGCGATCGCTGACCATGTGAAACTGCAGCTGCCCGCGGCCGTCGGTCCTTTCCACAAGCACCCGGTAACCCACCGTCTCTGGGATACCATTATATTGGGCTTCTGGCAATGGCTGGTAATGAAAATCACAATAGACATGCATATATATTTACATCACAAATAAAGTCTTTCAGGAATAACTAAGGAAGTGTATGATGTAGAGGCTGGGACCTTTACTGTAGAAACACTCCTCTTTTCAGAACCATAGACAGACTTTTCTAAGCAGTAGCCTCAAGGATATATCTTTGTGGTGCCCAGTGTAAAAAGATGAAGGTTGTACGCCTTTTCACTTCCTCTCAAAGGGTGGTTTGAGGGCATCAGAAACCAAACCCACACCAATACGCCTTGTCAGATAAAAGTATTGACAGACTGAACAAATTTTGTTAAAAGGAGGACATGTGTACACCATGTGTAGTTGACAACTTATAGACCAAAGCAACAGGAAAGTTGTGATCTTCAGAAAAAAAAAGGAAAATCAATAAACAAACCAAAGAAATAGTTATTTACTGGCAACCTAGGTTACTACAGATGATCAATTCATTTAGAATCAAATTCAATCAGCACTACATGAACATTGCTTCTTTTCCATGCACCCCAGCCAATTAGACCTCAGAATGCAGAAATGTACAAATCCTGATGAAAAAAAAATCCAATTATGCAAATCTAAACATGTGTTTAGACAAAATATTCTGTATTCTGCATTTGCAGTGTAAATCAGCGCTCTTGTTTGTGTATATTCATCGGTATTCTTACCACCCATCGTAGTAACAGGCTGCTCTCAGAGGCTGTGCGAACGCTGAGGCTTCTGGGAGCGACATCTGGAGCAGCTTGAAGAGTCTGGATGACCCGAGATGCCACGCTCACCGGTCCAGAGCCTACAACGTTCACCTGCCTTATCCTGAACCTGCGCACACATACACACAGGTAAACCCAAACACGCGCACAGACAACGAATCACAAACTGAAGCCACAATTCCAAAGCAGGATTACAATTGCTCAAAATCAGCCAATCAGCATTTCGACTGTGCAGTTTGAAGGACGGATCTTAACACACTGAGAATCAACAACAAGCACAGCGATACACACACAGTCTCACTCAAACATAACATACACAGAAATAATCAAAGATTAATTAGTAGTAGAGAGGAGGAGATGGACAGTTTTCATTAATAAATGAGAACTAATAAATTCTAGATTAATACATTAAATAACATTCATGGATTAAATACATAATAATAATAAAAAAATGAAATACCTGCATGGTTCTGCTTTCTATCTCACCTGACACCTAAAGAAAAGTATACTGATAGTGTACTAGTGTATATGGGTGTGTGTTTGGGTTTTGAATTCTGAAGATGAGAAAGATGCTCCTCTGTTTATAAACTACCTTTAAGAACAGTTCTTAAAATCAGTGGAATATCCAAGTTAAAAGATGTGAAACAGACACACACACACACACACACACACACTAAAACACACAATCGTTTTACTGACTACAGAGAACAAAAATTCAGAAGACGTTCGGCAAAGATGGGGGGAATTGGGGATGGAGATGGGAGTGTAGTCTGGGCTGCGTAAAGAACATGTCATTCAGCAAAAAAAAAAAAAATCCACTGCTATTCAGTCCTTCTGAGTGAGATGGAAATTTGTGTGTGTGCAGTCGTGGCCAAAGGTTTTGAGAATGACTCAAATACTGGTTTTCACAAAGTTTGCTGCTTCCGTTTTTATTATGGCAATTTGCATATACTCAAGAATGGTATGAAGAGTGAGCAGATGAATTGCCACATCCCTCTTTGCCATGAAAATGAACATAATCCACAAAAAAGCATTTCCACTGCATTTCAGCTCTGCCACAAAAGGACCTGCTGAGATCATTTTGGTGATCCTCTTGTTAACAAAAGTGAGAATGTTGACCAGCACAAGGCTGGAGATCATTCTGTCATGCTGATTGAGTTAGAACGAGACTGGATGCTTTAAAAGGAGGGTGATGCCATAAGGCCAAAGTGATAACTATGGCTTGAGGAACAAAATATTGACATTTTGGGTCCATGGCCAGGAAACTCCCTCGACCTTAAATCCAATAGTGAACTTGTGTTCAATCCTCAAGTGGCGGGTGGACAAACAAAAACCCACAAATTCTGACAAACTCCAAGCACTGATTATGAAGGAATGGGTTAACATCAGTCAGGATTTGGCCCAGAATTTGACTGACAGCATGTCAATTGCAGAAGTCTTGAAAAAAGGGGCCAACACTGCCAAAACTTGATGCATTTGTCAATAAAACACTTTACAAGCATTTTATAAATGTCAATTATTCCTCAGTACACCACATAAACAACTGACAAAACTTTGTGAAAAACAGTATTTGTGTCGTTTTCAAAACTGTTGGCCACAACTGTATGTATGTGTGTGTGTGTGTGTGTGTGTGTGTGTGTGTGAGAGTGTCTGTGAAAAATACAGACAGACAAGTATGGAACTGACAGACAGTCAATTCCAGTTGAGCCTCCATTTTTCTGTTTGGGAGAACAAAAGAGGTTGTAGGGGTCAAACGCGAAACATGGAGCAGGCAAGTACCCTACAGGACCCTTCATATGTGACAGCTCTAAACTCCTGACATTTTCTCAGTTCTGCAGGTTTTTTAGCTGAAGTCGGTGGGAGACAGAAATGGATGAAATAGAGGGACAGGCAGATAAATAAGTGGAGACAGTGTGAGTTCCTCACCTGTACTGTGTAAAAGGAACAAGGTCAGGGATCTCCAGTGTGTCCGTGTGTGGATTGTTCATCCTCTCATAAAGAACCTTCCAGGCCTCCTCCTCTCCTATGCTGCACACCTGTGGAGGACACGCAGCCCGGAGACATGAACGAGACCCATCCAATCAAGAACAAGCCACAAACTAAGATCTGGTCCACATAAGCTGGGTTTCCATCACCTTCAACAGCCCAACAATGCTTGACGGAGAAGCAGAGAAAGGATAAAAAATAGTTTCCTTATTGTAACAAGACTTCCAGTAGTTTAGAGTAAAAACATAACTTTCTGGTGTATCCCAAACATTGAATCAAGCTGAGTAACGTTACGTATGTGTGGATAGAGATAAGTTTTTGGAGTAATTGAGGAGTAAGTGATGAGTAAGATGAGATTCACACACTCACACACCTGGCCCTCCACAATCCACTTGGAAATGGTTGTTTTTCCATCACTGCCAGGACGGAACTTTAGTGTGGCTGAACGTGGGCTGATGTTGGAGATGACCAGATTAGATGGAGCTCCGGGGAGTTCTGAATCAGAGAGAGAAAGAATAAACAAACACCTGTATAATAAATATTCAAATTAAGAGATTATGACCTTTAATAACTGTATTACTGAATTTATAGTCGCACTTATACACAAAAAACAAAAACACACCAGCACACAAACTAATCTCCTAATAGCAGAACAATTCCAAGTTTATGGAGGAGTTCATTCTGGCTGCTACTCTTCCTAAATCAGGAACACACACACACACACACACACACACACACACACACACACAGACATCACAAGATTGTGTGTAAACCTGGCGGGAGTCCTGAAGAGATGGTTGCTGCAGTTACAGCTCCAATGCCGGCGTCAGTGATGGCCGCCACCTCCAGAGAGTAGGTGGTGATGGAGGTGAGGCCTGTCAATTTATAATCCAGACTGGAGTTGGCCAATGTACGAGACTCACGAGTATCGTTCTGGCCAAGCACCACCCACGACAACATGTATCCTACAGGAAGAGAGAATAACACACAACTCTCACACAATGTAAATATGACGCAATGTAAATATGACGCATATTTGACAGCAGATCTATATGAGACATGGTATTGCATTTAATCCCACGATATGGGCTGGAATATGATAAATCCATGGTATAACATTTTTATACATACATACAAAGTTTAGAGACATTTTATAATAATTATAAATCGTTGTTTTCCATGACAAAAAAATATTAATTTAGATAACATATAACGAAGTAGATAGAAAAATAAGTTAATTAAATTCATTTTAAACAATAACAGTTTTTTTCTTTTTGGTGGACCTTGGAGATTCAAAAATAATAAGTCTAACTAGATAAAAGTGAATTTCATATTGCAGGAATACAGGAAGCATCTTTTCAATTTACTATTTTTATGTTTTCGCACTGTTTCTTTGAGTTCATTAAAACTTTTTCTTTTCAAACCTTCTCACCTTGATGTAGCATGACAGAATGCAAGAGGTACAGATGACAAAAATTGCATAAGTGTCAAAGACCAGGGAAACTGTGTGTACTGTGGTGTGGATCACGATCTCTGCGACTTCAATGCACCGTGCCTGACAACTGCGAGCCTCCACCCTTCAGGGTCGCCACCATTTCCGGCTTTGAGCCCCGCCTTCCGGCTCTCCAGTTCCAGCCAGGCTGACTGTGGTCAACCCCTATACCCACACTCCTCAGCAGGCCAGCAACTGACAGTCTGTTCTGCTGGAATCCCCCATGAGATGGCTGCCTCCCAGCTGGAGCTCCTCCCTCATACCCTTGTCCTGCATTAATGCTGTTTCTTTTCAGTATGTTTCCTCACTCTGTTTATGTTCATTTATTAAGGCCACTTTTTCTTTTCAAATATTTGAGCATTTGCGCCTCTCCCTTCTCACCCGGTCGTGGCATGACAGCCTGTGATGTTTTCTACGGCCGATCAGCTTGCACACTGCAATTTTATTTATGATAATTGCTACTAATGTGTAATCGACCACGGTATTACCAGCCTGACTGTAATTAAAACCGTTTTGCTTCAGCTTCACATCCGGATGTTTAAAATAATGAGTCACTACTACGTCCTTCAGTGCAGAGGAGGAAGTGATTACAACATGGCATCGTGCATGTAACGTTCTTCCAGCACAGCAGATACATTCTCTATACATGCATGTATCAAGGTGGTAGTAGCCTAGTGTGTAATTCACTCACCCAGGTTCAAATCCCACTTACACACATTTTGCCCCTGAGTGTCTCCAGGGGGGACTGTCCCTGTAACTACTCGCTCTGGAGATGGGCGTCTGGTAAATGATGTAAATGTAAATGTAAGGTGTGTGTGTCTGTGTGCTGTTACCTGTGATGATACCATTCCTGTCAATGGGTTCTTGCCAGCTGACACGCAGTGATGTGTCCAGGATCTCAGTGAAGCTTAAATGACCTACAGGACCTGGTTCTATACAACACAGAATGACAGAAATATCAATATTGAAGAATCATATCATATCTTACATGTACAAATATGTTACAAATATAATTAGATTATGGTGTATGTCAAATGACCGGCTCATTACCTACAAGAATCTTTCTTTTCATATATGAGTTGTGGATTCAACCATAAAAATCTCCAGCAAAACTGCTTACAGAAGCACTATATACTGTCCTTGTTTGAGACTAAAAAGAGCGATATTCCGCATTTAGCATCAGCCTTATACCCAAGTGGTCTGTATCTGAGAGAAATAAATAAATGAATCAGGAACATCAGTTTTCCATTTTCCCCCATGCCATCAAGTGCAAACTTCAACACCAACAGGAAACCCACTATGACTGTACCTCAGCAGGAGTACAAAAATCACCAAGTGGATTAAAGAGTTAAGTCTTAATAAAGAATTATTCACTGACTTTTACTGCTATAGTGTGATCCTTCTGATACAACTCTCAGCTGCAAACCTAAACTTCCAAGGTAAGGCTTAAAGCTTGAGATTGGCCACAGAGTCTGCCCACCCGTATCTGCACTACAAGCTACTTTGGCCAATCACTCAGGTCGTTCATTTTCAGCTTTGGCTCATATTCAACCAGAGCTCATTTCTCAGACACACACACGCACACACACACACACACACACACACACACACACACACACACACACTGCTGTCAACTGATGAAAATTATACTGTGTCTTTCTGCAAGGTTACATAGACAATGTGGAATCAATAGTGTCCTGCTGCTCGTTGACTAATACTGGCCATCATGCAGCGGTAATTGCGGTCTGGTAACGATTGGCTCTCGCTGTGCCTGTGGCCTATTGTGTACATATAATGAACAGCTTTGTAACATATGGACTATGAAGCATGTTAATCAATGCCACCCTTAAAACCCTTCAAAAAAGACACACAGATAAGTGAAACATGACATGTTAAGAAAGAACAGCCGCTTCTGTGCCATGAGGATGAAATGTCAGACTGATGACTGATGCGGTTTTGTGTGCTGATAGCCCCATTAATTCCAGAAGAAATCAGGCTGCTGAAAATATCAAAGGTTGTTTAGAGAAAATGGATTCCATTCGGTGCTCAGAGTATACATCTGCAGACAGAGTTGAGTGTGTATCTGTGAGATCATGAGTGTATGTAAATTTTTTGACGGTCTGAACGTGTGTTATATCTGTGCAAGTGTTCATCCTGACAAATTTCAATTTAGCTTTATATAATTATAGTTGTTTTTGGAAACTTGTCTTAATCTTAGTTTTAGTCTAGTCTTTGCATCAAGCTGTAATTTTAGTCTTAGTCACGTCCAGACTCATTTTAGTCTGGTCAAGTTTTAGTCAACGAGAACAGATGACATTTTAGTCTCTTTTTTTTTTAAGGCAATTCTATTTAACCCAGTCAATATAGTAAAAGTAACTAGTAGAACAGACAAAAACAGCATTTTTTTAGTCAAACCCATTTCATAATTAAAACAAGGTTATCTTTTGAAACTGCGTAAAAAGATCGCTTTATCATTTACTCCCAACCATCTGCTAAACCATCACAAGTATCTTACAATCTAATTAATGCCATGATTGTGTATTGTGGAAGTGATATCATCTCTGTGATGGGACATACAGGAAACAGAAACTGTAATATAGTAATGTGATTTAACTAGAGGAAATAATGTCTAATCTTCTTTTCGTAAATGAAAATGAAGACACATTTTAGTATATTAGTTATTGTGTTAACCATTTTAGTCAAATTTTTATTAATCAATAACATACATGATATATTCCATTATAGTTATCACATTACTAGCACGTTTAATCTCGTCTTCATCACGTCAAAAAGGTTTGTTGACAAGGATTTTTCGTCATAAATTTTCTTGATGAAAACAACACTATATACAACATATGTATAGATCAAAACACTCAGCCCTGAGGTATCCTGGGTAAACATAATTAATTGGCATTTCATTATATGCAGAAATAACAATTAACTTCAGTTTGATTAACCTTTGATACAAAAAAAGAAAAATCTTTCAAACGTGTGTAACTCACTGTCTGCGTGTGTCTGCACCAGCTCAGGGTTGCTGGCTGGTCCATCTCCCGGTGTGGTAAAGCAGAGCACAGCTGTCTGGTACCACGTGAATTTCTTCAGACCACTCATGTAACCATGGTGACGTGCTCCGTGGAATTCTGGTGCTATGGTCACTACGGTTACATCCTCCGGTGAGTGTTCAGGCCAGGCCTGGAGCTGAAGAGCAGAAATTATGGAACAAAGCCAAGTCTTCATAATCCACCAAAGAGACAAGATGACAGGATGATAGATGTCTGTATAGTAGATCTTGGCCTTTCAGAACTGTAGTAATTGTCGTGGTTCTCCAGCCCTTCCTGTAACCTTTAATGGTTTTACAGATTAGCTATTGGCCTAATATGATTAATTTGCATAGATTTCATTAAATCGTTCAAATAATATTTAGCTAATGAATGAAATTTTGAACATAACTAAAAACTGGGAAATAAACAATTTCTACTGTTCCAGAGTGAAACCGTTACAATTAAAACTTTTCAAATATAACTGACAAATAAAAAATAACTGGGGGAGAAGGCCAGAAGTGATTTACTTGCTCACAACACTTGTATCTAACTCTGTGCCAGCAGATCCGCCAGTCCTCCAGGTTTAGTCTGTTATAACAGTTGGAACTATTGTGTCTATTAGTCTTCCTTATGTTCACTGTGTAGACTACGTATATTAGTATGCAGTAAATGCAAAGTAGGTTGGGTGTGCAGGGAGTTGTAGAATAAGTATAGTGTGTCCCTGGCACCATGGACTTACAGTAGGAGGGCATGTCTATGTTATGATTGGTTTGTGGGTGTTTGTGAAGCCAGACACCAGGCCTGATGTGAGACATGACATGCTACCCACTCGCATACACAAAACCCACGCGCACACTGGACCTGGCTGTCAATAAAATGCATGCATCGTCATGGATATCATGCCAACGTCAACCAATGGAGCAGCATGGTCCGTGGGAGCTTGCACGCCAGCAACTTTATTGAAATGAAGGTGTGCCGGCTGGTGGCGCGTGTTTGTAAATTCGCTGGCGTGTGTCCATATAAAGGGAAATGACTGCAGTCTCTCGCCTTGACTCACAATTCAACATGCGCCACAGGAGGGGTGAGAACGCAGGCGCGTCGGAGCGAAAGAGAGGGAGGTAGAGAGGACGTGAAAACCGACAGAGGGAGGGCGTGAGGGTGAGAGCAGGAAAGATGGAAATAGAGATGGGGCGAGAAATACACCAAGAGGGAGGAAGGAAGAGGGATAAAGAAAGAAGGAGTGTCAAACAAAAAGAGACCAGCAAACACGTTCCTGAAACAAAATGAGACGAGGCAGGTGGAGATACAGCATGGAATGGGGGGGTGGAGGTTGTAAGGGAGGGCTGTTTGCTCCCCCACCAGTCTCCTGCCAAGGTCTCCCCACACCGGACAACACTGCAGTCTGCATGCTTATTCATTTTGAGACTGACATGATGAATGTGGACACAGATTAAATCCTATGAAGACACGCTCAGAGGGAAATACAAGAAAGGTGGAATTTTTTTCGAAATTTCAGTGGAGAGTGATCTGTGTTTGCTGTTGTTCATTTCACCCAGTTGTCCAGACACAGATTCTGAGTCCAAGTATACTCCAGATATTTTACTGCATTAATAAAATGAGATTAATATTGTAATCTTCTAATGTCTCTGTGACATTACCTTGTACCCTTGATTGATACCATTGATGAACTGCTGCGGTGGTGGGTTCCACGTGAACTTGATTGTGGTGGAGTTGAGTGCTATGGCTTCTACGTCCTGGGGCGGTGCTGTGGGCACTGCAGCGAAAACAGGAAGTGAACTCATCATTGCATAGCAGTGCATGGCTTACCACCTATTAGCTCAGCTGTTTTGGACATACATTTAAATATAATACTCTGCAATACTGTTGCACAAAAAATGCTATTGACTGAAAATGCTTACAAAGTTTATTTTCAACAAAATGCAATAAATCAAAAGAAGATAAATCTAAATGAACCTCCCCAATGCTACACTGTTGCCTGCAGACACTAATTATTGTACCAATCTCCAGACCTCTGAGGAACAAGCTGCCTTTTGCTAAACGAAAAAAAATAGATTCATCAGTACAGAGAAGCTGCTGCTGCTTAGGCAACTGTTTTAAAATACTCAGCGACTGTGCTGTTCTGACCTCGAGGGGAAGTTCATTCCACCACCGAGGGGCCAAGACAAAAAAAAGTCTAGACAAGTGTCTTCCTTGTACCTTCAGCGGTGGAGGGACGAGCAGTACTGGAGGGTTTGTGAGTGCGAGGTGCAGTATGAGGTATAATAAGGGCTCTGAGGTAGGATTGTGAAACCCCATGTTTGGTTTTGTAGGCCAATCTGAATCTTATGTGTGCAGCTACTGGGAGCCAGTGGAGGGAGCGTAGCAGAGGGGAGGTGTGGCAGAATTTGGGAAGGTTCAAGATCAGTCGTGCTGCTGCATTTTGTATTAGTTGTAGAGGTCGGACAGTACATAGAGGTAGACCAGCTATAAGGGAGTTACAGTAATCCAGTCGTGAGATTAATAAGGACTGAACCAGTATCTGGGAGGCCTGTGTTGATAGATAAAAACACATCTGCCTGATATTGTAGAGAAAGAATCTACATGAGCAAGAAAAATTGGTGATGTGAGTTGTAGAAGGAGAGGTCTGAGAGTTGTTCAGGTAGATAACAAGACCCTGAAGAAGTGAAGAATATGTTGAAATGAATATTAGTTTCTTTTTGGTGAGATTGAGTTTTAGATGATGGACTGCCATGCAAGATGAAATGCCAGTTTGACATGCAGATTTTTTTTTTACAAGCGGAGGAAATTATCTCACAAGTGATGTAGAGGGAGAAAAGGAGAGGACCGACTACTGAGCCCTGAGGGACACCAGTGATGAGTCTGCGTGAAGCAAATGTGGATCCTTTCCAAGTCACTTGGTGAGACTGCTCATCAAGGTAGGAAGCAAACCATTTCAATGGTGAGCCCCGAATTCCTAGTCTCTTCATAAGACCACTGGAGAGGAATAGGGGAGACTTTGCCTCTCTTGGGCTGTAATGCTGAAAAACACCTGTGCATTTGACCTAATGAAACCTCTCAGCTGAATAATATAATAAATCAGAAGTGGAATATCAATAATGCAACAGCACTCAGCTCCCCAGCAAATTGTTACATCAGTGCAGTAACTCAGTCCAACCTGTTAACATACATTCCAGATACACAGGAACTCAATTACTATTTTTTTTATAGCCACGCTGCATGCATCTCAAAAAACTGAGTGCAAAACCTTTCTTTTACACACACAGACCTCTATCTCTAATAATAACTCTCCCAGTGTCCAAGGCACATTAAACAGGTTATTGAGAGCTTGCGGTCCGTGGCTCACATCATTTTGGCCTCAGCACTGTATTGCATATGTTAAAAGCTAAAAACTGCACTTTGGCTATCACCACCTCCCAGTGAGATGGGCTGGCCGAGTGTGAGTGCCACTGCGTGTGATAATATTTCCATAAAAACGCTACGGCAACCGTGCCTAACAGGCTTATTTGCCTGCTTTAAGGCCAGGCCTGACCAGCTGAGCACAGAACGCAGAGTAGATAAGGCAGCAAGAGGTTTGTGGCTCCAACTGCACTGTCTGAATGTCCTGAAAGGTCAGTGGGCAGCTAAAAAATTATTCAATGAGTTCTGCTAGCTTTAAATTACACACTCTTTCTCTGACAGCTATGTACACTGAGATGTCAAAAATGATGTCACTGACAAAAAATATGCATCATACATTATAATTGGGACATGATATGAAGGAAAATTAAAGCTGAATTACACAATACTGTGGATTTCGATGATATAAAAAATAATATAATATAAACAATGCAAATATGTTCTGTAGAATACATGGTATGGTACACATGTATGTAGTCAACAATGTAATCAGATTCTCGCAGTGCATCAAGACCTTGGCTTGCAAATTCAGCACTACTTAAATGACTATGAATAACACACGATGTGTCTATAGCAGTTATGGTACTACACACAAGCTAATGACCTGTGTTAAAATAGCTTTATACCTCTGTCTGATGGTGGTACACCAGCCCTGCCCCGCCCTGGCCTGGGATAAGAACATTCTACTGTGGAGACTCAGTGGTGCTGAGACACTTTTCAAGCTTTTAATGAGGCCAAATTTATAGCAACAATTTATTGGCAGGCCTGCCCTGGATGTTTAGTAGGTCTTGAAGGACACTCTTCATAAACACAACCATCCATTACCAAAGGTAAAACAATTTCAATATTGATATAGACCCTTTTCATACATTGACATATACATTTGGAGTTTGGTGGCAGTATTGTAGGAGCTCATTAATATAGAAAGTAATAAATAAGCAGTCTGCCAGTCTTTTAATAACATCCTGTGTACTTCCCTCCCTGTCAGACGCGGAGAAGATGAGCACCATCCTCACGCGTCTGATTGGGTCAGCATGAGGCTAGGACGCAGCCCTATGGCAGCAGGGAGAGACGGACAGAATGAGTTTTCTGAACTTCCTGGAGAGACTGAGGCCGGAGATTGATCGGCCTGAGCCAGAGCCAGAGCCTCAACAGGTCCTCCGGTAGCCGGTGAGGAGGACTGGCCAGGAATGGGCCTGGGTCTGTCTCCAGAGGGCCGGTGTGCCATAGAGCCCCCAGGTAGGCATGAGGACCCAGCTGGGACAGTCAGGAAGAGGGTATGCTTGTCCCAACGGATGCAGAAAGGGCTAGTCGGATGGGCTGGCAAAGCTCCCACCTTGGCATCTGGGACGTACAGCGAGAGGGGCTGTATGTGCCCAGAAGGCATTATCCAGGTATTCCAGAAGGCACCAGACAGGGGAGCCAGCCCAAGGGTCCGGGGCCGCCATGCGGGACCACGTCGAGGAGCCAGCCCCCCGACTGCTGGGTCTCCGAGGATGTAGCCCTTGGAGGGGTGGGGGGGGTGGGGGGTGGGGGGGTGGGGTGGGGGGGGGGGGGGCTCTGTCAGGATTGACTGCACCTGGACGCATCACATGTGCCCAATCCGGACAGCGGGTAAAAGTCTGTGACTCCGCCCCTTCTGCAGCGGCCACATTTTCGTGGATTCGGTCATGAACTTGACTTTTGTTTATGAACCTATTTGTCTTTTGAGTTTTGGCAATAGGCACACGCCTGCAGGCCGCGTTTATTTATTATTTGTAATAAAATCCCTTTCCCAGAATGTCCCGACTCTGCGCTTCCCTCCCGACGTGACACCCTATCCCTCTAATCCCTACTCACCCAGTCCTTTTTTTTTAATCATCATTATTTCTGTCAGCCAGAAACTCAGGTAGATTATCAGCACTTTTCTGATATTCATCTACATTTGAAACAATCTCTTACACATCACGGCAGAAATGTCATTGTATTTGTTCCTTTATTATGAATCAGTATACTGTGTATCATGTGCATGCTCAACAGACCCAAATGCAAGGCCAGAGGTCTCATTTATAAAAGATGTGTATGCCTCTTCCTATGCATATGTTGCTATCTATAAAAACAAACGGCAGAATGTGTGCATATTTACACAAACTCTGACCCATGCGTGCGAACATTTGGTGGGGAAAATGCGATTGCGGGTGAAGAGTGCGAGCAAAAACCTGAGTGCCATTAGTACATTTAGAATAATTCCTTGTGCTGGTGAGTAATACGCGTATATTTAATGGCACTTTTTCAGTCACATATTTATATTTATATTATGAATATAAGTAAAACATATTGAAATTAAATCAACACTTTTAATATATGCACACCAGCTGTTGGAATTAAAATGGATTTACGCTCACATGATCCTGACAAACATGGTTCCACGATGGCTTGGTTCAACACATGGAACACAGCAGTGTAGGGAGCAGACTGCAGGCTAGCTGGCTTCTTGGTAAGGTTATAAGAACATTGCGTAATTTCTAACTATTCATTGTTCATTTTATTTTTATAAATCCCAGGTGACAGCACTGGCTCCCCGGATCATTTTCCCACCCCCAGAGCGCAGAGGAAAATTGTTTAATGATGTTGCTCATGCTCGTGGTGCACCGTTGCAGAGCATGCGATCGGCCTGCTGAAATACAGATGCCGATGTTTAGACGCATGTTTAGGCGGATCAGGTGGCCACTTGTTCTTTGCATACATAATTGTCATCTTTTCATCGCACGTACACTTTTAGTATGAGTTCTACACAACGTGCTACACATGAGAACTGTAAAAAAGACCATGTGGTGTGGGGTGAGAACAGAGTAGAGTGTGTAGAAAAACTCTTTCTCCTTCCACACAAAGCACTGTATTCAACCACTCCAATTTGTTACCTGGCAGAAAGAGGCATGGCACAATAGAAGTTAAAAATGTACAGTTTCTAATTTATTAAATAATTATTGTAGTTACATGTGAATATTGAATGTAAAAAGGTACCAAGGTTACAGAGAAAATAAAAATGAGAAGAAAGAGTAAAGAGGGAGAAGAGAAAGGAAAAGCCATGAGAAAAAATGGGAGAAGAGAAAGACTCAGAAACCTTCCGGCTTCCGATGGAAAAGCCCTTGAGCAAGAGAGCTCAGAGCCCCTTTTCCACATGTGAACAGACCTTTATACCCCTGGCCTACAGGAAGTTGTCACTGGCCTACAGGAAGTTGTCACTGGCCTACAGGAAGTTGTCACTGACCAATTAGAACCTGTTGTTTCTGATGTCACGCCCCCGGTGCCTCCCATTTGGGGAAGACAAAGAGGGTGGGCGGTCCTGACGACTGACACTTCACACGTTACCGTCAGACCAAAGGCATGTAAAACAGGGGTGCCGAATCTTCACCCACAACCGTCGACGACAAATGGCATATAAAACAGGGGTGCCGAATCTTCACCCCTGCAGACATCTGTTGATGTCCATTCTTACAGGACCCTGAATAGGTTTTAAGGCACACTGATGCAATATAGTGCTGTGCTTTAAACTGGTATTTTCATTAATGGCCATCAGTAAATGAAGTAATTCAAGTCTAGTCACCCCAGCCATTGGATGTTAGTAGTTTCTTAAGCCGATTCACCAGTGGAAATGAATTTGAGCAGCTGAAGTGTAATATTCATATCATGGAGAAAAAGTAACGCACAATAAGCAGAAAGATGACTGCTCTTTGCTCCGTTGGCTGGGAGTCTGTAAATTTGTTTCCTCTCTAAAATCATCATTTAACGAGCCAATCAGAGCAGCAGTAAAAAACACTAATGGCCTTTATGGTTTCCATGGAAGCAGTTTGATGTTTTTACGACTCAGTGAGGGGAGAGTGCTGGTCAGGCTGCAGTGAATCACGGTGAGAGATGGACCCGGTGGACCGGTGACCCTACTGCCTACTGGATCCATAAACACTGCGCTTTGTCAACATAATGAGAGTCTCATGAAAGCAAGATGGCTGACTTTTCCACATTTTTCTCCTTCTCCTTTGGTCTCCTCATGTTTTCTTTGTGTGTTGTGATGGAAAATATACCATTCCATTTAGCTTCTGTTCAAATAATAAAGCTTAACGGGTCAAAGGCAATCCATGCTGAGCCACCTGTCCTCCTGTGTTTTTGTGTCCAGGGATGTTTAGAATATCCATATGGGAATATAACATTACTCATCTGATACATGCATAATACCATGTCAGATATATTGCATTACGAAGAATCTGCCAATTCCAGCCATATTGCTCTGATATTGTGTTGACTATCATGTAGCATGATCTGGGTATTATGAGGAGAGCTGCTGACAATAATGGTAAAAAATGTAAAATAAATGATGGACTGCACTGATTATGACACTATCATTATACGTATCAGTATGGTGACGTAACTATCATTATGGAATCATGTATGACTGTGTTCCCAAGAAATCAGCAGAATGACTCATGACTTAATATCTACTGGTATAAATGCTCAGTGTGAGATTTAATGGAGGTGTGTGAGTGTTTTGGCACATGAGGTAAAAACCTGCCATGAAATGCTTCACACTGCTCATATTTCACACAAACACTTCACAGCAGAGCAGAGAATGATGACTGCAAATCGCTGAGACAGAAGCCACAGGGGTCTGAAAAGTGCCTTAACTTTATCACTCCCACATAATAAATAAATACAAATACAAATGTTGAGCAAACTTCTTGTCCGTCACCAGAGTCAATAGCAGCACAGCGTGAACTGCAGTTTTGGTGGGGGGATAACTGCTTGCATGGGCGTTAGCAGGCTGTGACACACAGAGCCGCAGTGTGCACCTCTCCCACACAGCCCCCTTTATTTGTCATAAATAAGTATTTTATTCTGAGTTGTGTGTGGAAGCCATTGCACTATGTGCACGGGGAGAATGACAGGGGAGCTAGTGGCCTAGTGGGTAACGCCTTCAACATCTACCAGAAAACCATAAAGTGACAGGTTCGAACCCCCACTTACTACCATTTGTGTCCCTGAGTGTCTCCAAAGGGACTGTCCCTGTAACTACTGCTCTCTTCAGCCTTGGTTGAGCCATCTCATTTACTAGTTCATCAAACCTGTCTGAACCTGGAATTTTTATGTTTCTGTACAGAGACATCTGTAAATGGATATGCATTAAAAAGCAATACAGCATTTTGGTGAATCTGCTCCATAGTCATTTGTTTTCATTCATCAGTAGCCTAAAATGAGAAACACCCCAGACTTTATAAAACAATAATTTTACTTCTGTTCACGCTGGATGAAATGTGCACCAACATGAGGAGAAAATGCACACACGCAAAATAGGGACCCAGAATTGAGCTGTGTGGAAAAAAAAGAAATAATTTCAACCCAAAAGATTAATTTGCTATCAGAATCAGTAAACAGTGACAGGTGCCATTAAATATTATTTTCTTCCTGTCCAACCACTACTGAGTACCTGTGTGAGCATGTTTCTGGGCATCTGTGAGTGTGTGAGTTTCTCACCTCCCTGCAGTGTGTACTCCGTCACCGATTGGCTATACGCCCCAAGGCCAGCAGCGGTGTACGCCGCCACCTGAATCTCGTACTGAGTCCAGACGATCAGCTCTGATATGAGGCAGTAATTCAGCTCCGCACTGGTGATGTTCTTCAGCTGGAATTCTCCTGGGAGTCCAGCCAGGCGATATCTGCAACACACACACACACAGTATTAGTATTACAAACATAAATATGCACACACTAACAAACATATATCGACAAACACACACAGACTGTCAGAGGAATCTCCATAAAGGTAACCACATAGTCAATCTGGATGCTGCCTGCAGTGCAGAGAGCAGCAGCTCATGTATTAGAGGCAGGGGATAAATTGGGCTGGGGCTGCTCAGTGGACACTCAGACATGCACATCTTCAATCAGTGCCAGACTGAAGAAATCCTGCTTTTGTGGAGCGCCCCGCCAGAAGGACCCAGTATGCAGCAACTGGCTGCCCAGAGTAACGAAAGATGACGGACAAGATTAGGCTGATTGCTGAAACTATGTCACCGGAGTTGGACAGAGTACACTGAAAAAGTAGCGATGGCTGAATACTATGGAGACAATTCACGTATAAACGTCAGACCATACGCAGAATATATTTCTTAATACGGCAACAAATGTAACAAGATTCACAAATATAATTTATGACTTACAAATAAGTGTAACACCATTCACCTATTTTCTCAACTAAAAAAATATTACGTTATGCACAAATGTCAGTGCAGTTAAATTTATTTACAAACCAATAAACCTGCATTTCCGAACTGCCGTTTGTACATATTTTTGTGGATTTCTTAAACAAATATGTTTTTTTTCAGAAGTTTAAAGCCAATCACATCAACTGATGTAATGTTGCGCTACTTGGAAAGAATTGCTATGAGTGTCTTTCACCAGACCTTTTTATATCGCATGTGTTCACGTCTGTATGTGCAGGGTGACCGGAATTTAATGTGACCCGACACAAGTTAACCAGCAGGTGAATGTGCAGCAGGAATCTCCCACATCAGCGCAGCCTGACAAGTCGAACTTCCCGAATGCTGCTGCAGTTTAGACCGTGTCTCGAATCTGTATACTGAATGACTTTTGTCATTTGTTTAGTTGAACGTAGTTGTATGTCTGAAAATTAGTCAGAATTATTAGTCAGGAAAATGATCATCCTGGTCCAGTTGTTACGGATCAGCTTGTGACCTGCATGTGCGCGAGTCTGTGTTTCCTGCAGATGTTGATGACAGATACGAAGCATTTATTATTGCTGTTTCTGAAACAACGTTCCTGGCTGGGGTTAAATAAATGAATAAATAAAAAAACAAAACAAATACGATTCCACTCTGGATTCAGGACACAACATAAAATGCAGCAGCACTCGGGAAGCTGCGACGTATTCAAGTTTTGAAATCTATGTGAAACTTTTGTAATACTGCAGTGAGTAGTGAATTTGTCAATCACTTTTATCAGCATCAACATGAACACAATGTCAGCATGCATATTATATATTATTGAATGTCATTATCATTCGTGCATTTAAGTGGTCACGTTATGTTCACAAATGTCAGTCAGGTTTATGACTGATTGAAGGTGACGTCTTGGCAAATACACTACAGCACACAGCTGGGATACCGACATCAACATTAATAAAATATCATCATGAACATTAGCATTTTTTTAACCGACTGACATGACATAAAATAAATCAATTGGATGTTTATACAAGTTATATTCATCAGAATACCCTTGATCTCCTACCTGAGGACGTAACCCCGGAGAACCCCATTGAGTTGAGGCTCAGGTGGAGGCTGCCACTGAACCATGATGCTCTGGTTGGTGCGTCCACTGGCCACAATGTTTTTTGGTGGGGCGCTGGGGGCCTCCTCACGGAGCATTAGTCTGAGGGAACAAAAAAAAAAAAAACACATTTTAATAATGGCCAAAATGAACATGGCTGTCATATCTCATGTTCACCAAAAGACCGCAGTTCAAAATAATTCTGTATTTGTCCCAGTGTTTTTTTTAAAGACATTTTGTATTTAGTCATGTAAGTGCTTCATATAGTCCAGTATAAGATGAATAAGACACTGACTGCTATTTATAGTTAAAAAAATTTACATTTACGCCCTTTTCCAGAGCGACTTACAATGAGTACTTACAGGGACACTTAAGGTTAAGTGTCTTGCTCAGGGACACATTGGTAGTAAGCGGGATTTGAACCTGGGTCTTCTGGTTTATAGGCAAGTGTGTTACCCACTAGGCTAATACCACCCAACCCCAAAACAACGGTCCACACCATCCACTAACTAAGCATTATCCACAAATCCATACATTTCCAGTTCTTTCCACAACCATGCAGTTAGGATATATAAGGTTACATCAGAGAAACATTTTTCCTAAAGTTATTCTATTCTAGAACAGCATGTGGTTGAAGAATATTTAAGAATTTGTAACAATAGGTTCAACCTCAGTTCTAGTCACCAGGAGAAAAATAAGGTGAAAAGCTGTGAATGTCAGCAGAGTTCTGGAACATAAACAAAGGAAAACTTTTGCTGTGGAAAGGAGCAAGGAGAAAAGGAGAAATTGGGGTTGAAAATATGTCTATTTTCAACTAAATTATAATGAATGAAATGAAATGAAAAAAGAAAGAATTAAAAGAAAGAAAGAAAGAAAAAATGACATGCAGTGGGTTTGGAAAGTATTGAGCTCCCCTTACATTTTTCACTCTTTGTTATATTGCAGCCAAAATTTTTTTTTCCTCATTAATGTACACACAGCACCCCATATTGGCAGAAATACACAGAATTGTTGACATTTTAGCAAATTGATTAACAAAGAAATATCACATGATCTTAAGTATTCAGACCCTTTGCTGTGACACTCATATGAGGAAAAACATAAGTAAAATAAAAGAGTAAAAGATTTAAGGGGGTCTGAATACTTTCCACACCCACTGTAAATGTCAGGCACCTATATATGTAGATCCTTGTTCATTCAGCATGATGATATGATGATACTTAATACACAGACATCTGACCTTTTAAAGTATAATATGGTTTCATAAATTTGAATAAATTTGATTCTAGTGACTTGGAAGGCCATAACTTAAATACTTCATCAATTTACATGGCACCTTTATAAAAAAAATCTGACACATAAAATGCAGAGGGTTCTCAGATTTCTGGACTGGCTATAAATCAGACTGTTGTAGCACATTATCACGAGCACGGTCTGGATGTTATCAGAACGTTACAGTGTAAGCATTCTCAAAGAGCGTTCCAGAACAATGAGTGCGCATTTCCTCTCAGAGTCACTTAGTGCATGAACCAGCTGGGGTGGTTTGTACCATCTGGCCCGATAATGATGCTTTTCAAGGTCAATGCCCCTGCTTCCCAAACAGAAAACCTGTGAGTGTGCTAGTGCCATTGCTATTTCACACCGACTCCAACAGAACACATGGCAGATTAAGAAGACTACCTCAGAAGAAACTCTGGCTTGTAATACCTGGCAAAGGGCACCATGAGTGAAAACTCGTGTTAGGAGTGATGAACTCGTGTTCATCATCACACAGGTTTATAAAGGGGTGTAAATGTCAAGCCGAGTGCTTCCTATTCATTTCTATATTTAAATATGTGAGACTCCGAGTCAGATACGTGAAGACCTGAAGTGTAGTGTTGCGGTACTTTTTCTCTTGATAATGGCTCCTATCTGATAGAAGGTGCTAATTGGCAAATGCAAGTGATGCCCCTCAAATATATTTGTTGGCATTTTCAACCTTTGCTCAGTCATGAGGTTAAACCTGTAAACCTGTAAGGGATCACTGGTGTACATTCCCTTCCAAGTATTTATTCCATGTTCATACATTATTAATAACTGAGTAATGGTGATGGTCACATGAGTGTACTCAAGCAAATGGGTACACAACCATGTAAACTGTGTTATTCGCCCACAAACGCATACACAAGTTATAAACTGAGCGTTTGCACTCAAGGACATTATATATAGTCGCCCTCTGACATATCAGACGGGAGCAGAGTTGAAAAAGTAAACTAAGCTTGTGAGTATATTGTGTGTGTGCATCGTGTGTTAGAGTGTCAACAATCTCTAACAGACATATTGTACCCAGTCTCCAGGCTAGCTCAGTGCTTGGTGACAAAACTCGACAAAGTAATCAGAGTCGAACACATCAGTGCGTTGACTGGATGGGGTTTGTAGCATAAAGGAATGAATCCACCTAGTGTGCTGGCTGAAATGCCACACAATACAATATTCACACAATACTGTTTAAAACACTTTATAAAGTAGAGACTTTTACAGTTTTCCATGGTCTGATCTCCTGCATGTGCCCCCAGTGCACTGAGGATTTGGGATTGTAGTCATGACATTACATTCCGGCATAACCCCATGTGCACAGATGTGCCGTTTCTACTCAGAAACCACACCAACAAAAGCACCAACATTTTGAAGACAAATGCATAACAACTGTGTTTACGAGAGAAGCAGAATGTCGGGCAGAAAGGTCAGAGGCACTTACATGGAGACCTAGAAAGAATCCTACACACAAGGCCTGAACATTCACAAATCTGGGTTTTATCAGAAGGAAAAACTATACCTTGAAAGAGGAAGGAAAATGAGGAGGAAAGAACATTCAAACATTAGACAAAAGCACATTATTTTTGTCCTGCAGAAGACATGGCGCTTCTGTATTTCAGACAGTGGGAAGAATAGTCCAGAAGTGTCTGCAGACTGGAAGACAATATGTTTTCTTTTTTTTTCTTATGCCAGTTCACTGACAGCATCCATGTTGCTCTAAAAGAACATGCCACGCAAAATCAATACCTAAAGATGTGATTTCCTCCATGAAGATAATTAGGAGGATTTGTGTGGCCATTTTCTGGGGCCTGTGGTGCTGAAAATGAGCTGCTGGATTGGTGATTTGTGCTTCCAGCGATTTCGAACTTGGTCATGAACAGTGCAGACGTGAGAAGATGGGGAGATTAGGAGTGAAGTGATCAGTGGGAAATTGTTCCATATGTTCAGACATTTCAGGCTGAGAGTGTTGACAGAATTATTGCTCCTAAGTGTTAAAGTTTTGTGGGCTTTGCCTCAAATTATTCTTTCAATTGGAAAAAAAAATCCATGTCATGGAGAAGCTTCCCTGTGACAGTCTAGACCTCAGTTTAATTGGTTCAAATTGGAAACTGCTCACTGATGGCCCCTTGAGCTGCTCCTCAAAGGCAAATAGGGCAAAATTGGTAGGCCTGGGAAAGTTTGGAGGAACAAACCTAATTATACCCAATGAAAGCTTTCAAAAGAAAAAGTGATAACTTAGGCCCACAACCACTTTCTCTTCAAGAGTACAACTATGGGTCTATCTATCTATCACCACATTAACTCAGTAACAAAAAAATAATGGTGAGTATCTGCTGAAGTGCAAACCATGCTAGCTATTTTAATTAACCTCTCAAAACTCACATCACATAAAATTGTAATTTGCAGAAAGAATTGCCCCTGGTGACTTGGTAGCATAACATGGTACACATACAGTTATGTTTAAGATTGATGATATCGACATTGTATAAAATGTTATTATGGCACATGGTCCAAGAGCACTGTAGAATATAAAGTGATACCGTGCTGTTGTATGCGTGTTTGAAATGGAACAGCCTTGTTGCACGTCAGTGTGTTTCGTGGTGGCCATCCCATAGCCCGGGTAAATAGCGAGGGTTGTGTCAGGAAGGGCATCTGCTGCTGCTAGTTAAAAAGTCAATCTGTCCAATCGCTTGGTGCCTTCTCTGTCCTTTACTGTCACCAGAAGCACACGTGTACTCAAGACAAGTCTGCCTGTATCATATAAAACACCATTAATCTGTCTTTGCAACAAATGGTTTATTGGCACAAACTATGCATGCACAAATAATGTCCTGAATAATATCCAGACATATTTATCAATGTGCCAAAATTAGACAAAAATCCAATAAAACTTTTGTGACCAGGACTCTCACATCTGCCCTGCCCTGGGTGAGTCCCCACGCTGTACGCAGTGTCCCGGGATGAGCTCCCGCAGCCGTGGCCCTGAGTAGGACTAGGCGGTTATGGAAAGTGAGAGAGTGAGACGATGAAAGGACTCTCACATTCAGAAGCGTGGCAGCTGCCAGTGTCTGAGGGCGAGGTCTCTTTCTGAGTCCGGTGTGGAAACATCGCAGCCGTGACCCTCCGTGGCGGCTGTCACCTCTCCCTCCCTCACCTGCCACTCAGCTTGGCCGGAAGTCTCTTCTTGTAGCTGTCACCATTGTCACTACCTGCCACTTCTACACATCCAGGAACTCTACCAGGAACCCACCACTTCATAAACTGTGTGTGTAAATTGTGGGATCAGAAATTATTCAGACATGGCTCACAACAACTCCCCTAAATATTTCACACTGTGTAAGGATCTTGAAGAAGTTTCCAGAAGGACAAGCTCATTTGAAAATGCAGAGGCGGTTTCTCAAGATAAAATGTGAAATTTATGTAGATGTGATTCCCTTGAAACGTTAATCTCTGGCTGTAAGGAGATGCTAATTAGCCATGGGGAGGGGAAGGTTATCATTGGGTCTGTTCATCAGGAGCAGGCATAAGCGAGGGCAGCCCCACCGAGGACCTCAGCCCCTGGACTCTAATGGCCAGAGAGAATTCAACTAAGTATTAAAATACTCACTCACACACATGCACAATAGTAGTGACATATTATTTAACATTATATATATTAGTTTTGTATTTAATGCAGTCCCTTTGCCCGCATGAAAATGTGCTGGAAGAGACTGAATAAAATGTATTTCCAAAAATAGCAGTGAATCTATGCTGCGTGCTGCCTACTTTTTTTTGATAAAGCTCATGCATTAGATTACATTACACTTACAGTGTGTGTTCTTACATTACACTTCAAAAACCACTCAGTACGTATCTCCAATGTTTTCTTGTAATATATTTTTAAAGACCAGTGCATCATTTTTATTGAATTTTTTTTTTTTGAACTTCTGGGCTGTAATGCACATTCATACAAATTGCACACATAACCATGCCCAAACAGACTACTGAAAGTGAAGTAATTGTCATTGTGATACACAGCACACGGTGACACAACAAAATGTGTCCTCTGCTTTTAACCATCACCCTTGGTGAGCAGTGGGCAACCATGACAGGTGCCCGGGGAGCAGTGTGTGGGGACGGTGCTTTGCTCAGTGGCACCTCAGTGGCACCTTGGTGGATCGGGATTCGAACCGGCAACCTTATGATTATGCGGCCGCATCCTTAACCGCTAGGCCACCATGTCAGTCTCCATCTGATTCCATCTACGGAAAGTATTCAGACCCCCGTAAAATCACTCTTTGTTATATTATATATATATATTGGCTGCAAAATAAAAAAAGAGAAACAAATTTAAGGGGTTCTGAATACTTTCCGTACCCACTGTATGTGCCTATTTAATGAGATTTCAGTCATATAGAGCTGTCTGATGCTACCGTATCTGATTTAAATAGAACACTTTCCGAAATACAGGACACACAGTGGTCACACTTTGGTGTCAAAGGCAGCCAGGACCACACAAGTCCATCAGTCACAGCTGGTCTGTCAGGACAACACTACATGCCGGACAGTGAAATAAAGCACAGCAGCACATTCTCCATCTGTCTCATTATATTTGGACATGTGGAGATGTGTTTTTTATCCCCTTCTTTTAATTCCGGAAGACTGGAATGTTGAAAATATATGCAAAAAATCAGACAAGAAGCATGCTGTTAAAAGACAGAAAGACACTCACAGAGATAAATATAAAAACACACTAATGAACACAATCACAACTGTACTCTGTACATACTATCGTATACAATAACCCTTTTTTCCCCATCTACATCTCAGACAAAATCACACACACACGCACACACACATTTGCGTGAACCTTCGCATTCACATTGTCACTGGGTTGATGGTATGTGGTCTATAAAGTATACATGCTCTATGCAACAGGGACAGCCTACATATTGAACAATAAAGACAAGTAATTGTAGAGCTAAATAGATAAATAACTAGAAAAACTGTGTAATAAACAAACTATCCTATCTCTATACCATATAAAAAATAAAATGTAGACATAAAATGTATAAATGCTAACCAAGAAAGGACACACATACACACTTTCACTTTCAACAGGCATCTTACAGACTTTCCCCCCAGACGTACATGCTCAGGGAATAGAGGAAGTGAAATGAAAAGTTTTTAATTTTTTATGTCATTTTTAAATATTTTATTTTGGTGATTAAGCCAACTGCATTAATTGGTGCTAAGGAGGACTTAGCCAGCACAACGCTCAAAATATAATTAGCATTCACTTCATCAATATTGGATTTATTATTTCTTACAAACTCAAACCCCTGTTTCCCTCTTAATCCTCCCATCCACACTCTGCTCAAATATCTAAGTAATATAAAATATTGTATCAAATATCTAGGAAGTGGTGGTCTAGCGAGTAAGGAAGTGAACCCGTAATCAAAAAGTTGTGGGTTCAAATCCTGAGTCGCCAAGGTGCCACTGAGGTGCCACTGGTCAAAGCACCGTCCCCACACACACTGCTCCCCGGGCGCCTGTCATGGCTGCCCACTGCTCACTAAGGGGGATGGTTAAAAGCAAAGGACACATTTCACTGTGTGCACTGTGGTGCGTCACATGTGACAACTAATCACTTTCCCTTTACTTTTTATCTATGTAATTTATTTAATTAGTTTCCTTCAATATTCAACCTGCCAGTGCATATGAACATGAGTCATGAAAGTGCACGTACACATATGCACCTTTAAAACAAACCTTTACTTTACTTTAATTTACCTTAAGACAATCCTCTTAACATCACAATTTATATTGCATTTGGGAAGCTTTACTGTGGTTTTATTGATTTAATTTAAATAAATAAAACCATTTAATAAACCAAACATTTAATGACTAAATTAATTTTATTTAGTTTATTTAACACTTATGCACCTTGTATCTCTATCTGCAGATAAATTGCCACAAAAGCTGGTTAATTGATTGATTGATTTCATAATAACATCTTACAGTCATATTACTGTATGAGCATGTATGTTAATGCAGCACACTAGTCCCGGGACTGAACCTGTCCAATGACAACTGCTTTTTTCTTTTACAAAATTATTTATAATATCAAACTGAGTGAATCAATATATTCAGCTGCATGTGCATTTACATGCGATTTATAAGAATTCTGTGGCATTTCATCTGCTCACTCAAGGATTTGCAAATAGCATCTGTCTTAAGTGGCATAAAGGTTTATAAATACATTTTATTCAATTAATCTAAGACAGATATTCCCCTTAGACAGACAAACTAAACATACAATGACAAGAAATATTAGTTGGATGAATAAACTGGTCTTCTTGTGATATTAATGTGTAATATTGTAAACTTTTTGGGTCTCTGTAACCTTGTACTTCAGACGAACTCACACAGGCACATAGAGACCTGAAGGGAAAATCCTGGAGAGGTTAAAGGTCAGTTAGATCTCTTTGACTCTGGTATTTCCAGACCAGGTTTTTTTTCCCTTAAGCTTAGGTTCACACTCAAATTCTCTACAACAGTCTCTGTGAATCAAAACGTTGTTCCCCGTTTTCAGTAGCCGTCTGCATCAATGATTGCAGGCTTTGGCAGCAGGTTCTGGAACGCTCCGTGTGCGTATGAAGAGTGTTGTGGAACGTTGTCGATGGGAGCAGAGAGATTTCAAGTTTCCTGCCTCTGGTACTGGATCTCGTCAGGATTACAGGGCTGTGAGCCAGTTCAAATGCCTATATGTCAATTTGGCAAACAGGAGCCGGACGATCTGGCCAGGTATGTCAGGTGGTCTGGATCCAGCACACACACCCACACGTCCAACCGTCCACCCACTACAAACACCAACAAGTCTCTCACACACACATACATTTCTGAGTCGGATGACAGAGGTTGCCTTAGACTTTTAGTAAATTTAGTAAGACTTTTAACAGCATGTCCTTTTCTTTAAGCGTTAAGAACATGTATTTAAAAGGACAAGTGGTGAAAAACAGGAACTGAGACACTTCACACACCCATAATGTAGAGAATGAATGTTTTTACCTACATGCTGTAATCCCTCAGCAGTACCATGGCCAGCTCCTCCTTTATAGTTGGTGACCTCAATTTATTTATCAATGGTATTAATAGTGTTGATTGAATAGTGGCCTATCGTGAGATCTTTACAATGCAGTGCTGTCAAAGGGTTTAACTATAAACCTGTCCAAATGATGAGACATTTTCAAATAAATTGCAGACTTTACACTTATTAGTCACGCAACATTATTTGCATACAGCTAATGCAGATGCACTTTCAGTTTCAACTGAAAGTCTGAGGTCTGAACTGGTTTTGTGATGGTGTAGGCAGTTCACTTATGCAGGGTTTGAAATGTCACAGCTCCCAATTGTGTATTTAAGTATGACTGTATATATGTGGTAGATATCAGAGCAGAGGTGGAACAATGAACACACAACAGGGTGAAGCACATTAAAAGTGAAATGTTCCCAGCTTTAGCAGGCAGTGTAAAAGAGAAGGAGCCTTCAAATTATTTTCATTGTTGAAGTCTTCTACACTGAAGGATGCGTGAGTGTGTATGTGCTGTGTGGTTATTTATGTTTGTAAATGTGAGCTAACACACTTGAAACAAGACTTATGGGTCATATATGCAGACAGATTATTCAGAATTCACAGGTTGAAATTACAATTAACTGTTCGAGTCATGACATTGATAATGAGTGTAGGTGGACAAATGTGTGGTAGTAGCCTAGTGGGTAACACTGAACACTCGCAGAAGATCCAGGTTCCAACCCCACTTACTACCATTTTGTCCCTAAGCAAGACACTTAAAGCTGAGGGTCTACTGATAGTAAATTGTTCTGGATTAAAGTGTCTGATAAATTGAAGCCTTTTGTGTGTAATTGCGTACCTGTTGGTTTCTGCACTGTACTGGCCGTGGCCAACTTGGTTGATTGCACACACTCTGAACTGGTAGGTGCGCGCTGGAGTCAAACCACTGACCAGGATCTCGGACAGCGCTGGACTCACCTCCGGCAGGTAGACTTTCCATGGGGAATCTGACAGAAACACAAGGCGAGGTTTTTTACATTATTTACAGTTATTGCACACTAAACAGAAATAACAGAAAAACTAATTTCAACTTCTACACCACACACACACCTGAAAAGTTACCCCCGTATCTGGTGTGTAATTGAATGCGAATGGTTTCGCATTTCAGGTGTTTCTGCTGTAACCTAAAGTATTCCACTTTGTGTTTGAGTGTGAAGTGGATCGAAGAGATACTCCAATGGAGCTCAAGACTTTACAAGAGGAGGTTGGGAGGCAGAGAGGAGGGGAGGAAGACAGAATGAGTGTCAGAAAGAGAGAGCGAAAGAGGGGGGAGACGTGCTAAGGGTCTCTAACAGGTGAGGCCCTCAGGATACCAAGACAAACTTTTCCAAAAGCACTTAGCAATCAAGTAAAGGAGCTACATAGAAACACACACTAACAACGACCAAGTGCAACCTCCACACCTATCCTAAAGTACAGTACAGTTCACCGGGGAGCCAGCCTGAGGGTCCATGGCCGCCTTGCAGGACCACGCCAGAGAGCCAGTCTGAGGGTCCGGGGCCGTGTTGCGGAACGGTTATGGCAACCGCCACGCGCCTGCGGGTTTTGTTCTATTCTCCCCTTTATTCCCCGTTTTCGGCCATTGCGCCTTCTTTATTTATTACTTGTAATAAAATCCCTTTGCCAGAATGTCCCGACTGTGCGCTTCCTTCCCCCGTCAGCTTGCCGGCATGGCAGTACATAACTCAACATGTGTTCATTCATAGTTTTGATGCCTTCAGTGAGAATCTACCAATGTAAATGGTCATGAAAATAAAGAAAACACATTGAATGAGAAGGTGTGTCCAAACCTTTGGTCTGAACTGTACATCAATCATTACGACTATCCAGCTTATATTGTGTAGGCCCCCTTTGGCTGCCATGGACTCCACTCTAAAAGGATGCTGTGGTATTTGTTTCCAACTGTAAGGTGGTTCCATCATGATTGGACCTGTTTTTCCAGCACCATCCCACACTGAGATCTGGAAGGCAACTCAACACCACAATTTCTTTGTGTTCCTCAAATCATTTTTGAACCACTCATGCAGTGTGATGCATTATCCTGCTAAAAGCGGCCAATGTGTGTCTTCATGGAACAGTGTCTTCATGGAACACAGGTTTAGGTAGGTGTTACATGTCATCACATGCAGGACCAGCACACTACCTCCCATGGTACATCCTGGTGCTGCGTCTTCCTCAGCTGTCCACATGATGTACTAGGACACCTTCATCTGTTGTTGTATGGTACAGTTCTGATGCTCATGTTCCCACTGTAGGAACCTTTTATTATAATTCTTTTTCGTTCATTTGATCTTTTGTAAAAATATAGTCTATTTTGTAGAGGGTACCACACTCACACACGTCCAGACAACCGAGTGAGGTGGCACCTCTTCGGGAACGCCACATATCCGCAGCGGACGGAGGTGAACAGAGCTGGCCACTGGCCATGCCGTAGCTGGGAAGCTGTGTTCTGGCTCTCATCGCCAGTGTTACTGTGTGTTGAGTCATCAGCAGATGAACATGCGCCCCGGTGTTAACACTTCACAAGAGTTTCATCAGTTAACACACTAGAAGGGTGAGAGTGCAGAAGTCAGCATGCATCACTGATCAAAGCAGAAAGAGAGCGAAATAGAAGGATGGAGATGGGGAAAGTATGTTTTTTGGGGGAAAGAACATTTTACTGAAAAAGTCAACTAAAAGTAAAAGTAAGAAAGAAGTTAAAATGGCAGTGAGCTGCAGGTCACAGTCCAGGCAGCTAGCAATATTCTTGGATTTATGCGCCCAAGTCAAGTGCTATTATCACTACATGAATGAAAGAAATAAAAGAAATGAAAATGAAAGTAAATTAAACAATGTATAAAATATTTTGATGATGATGATGAGAACTCTTTATTGCTGTTGTTGCAATACACCATGTCACTAGCAAAAAGACCATAAATTTACACAAACATCACATTATAGGGGGTAGATAGGTCAGGAAGACAGGAGATTTAGGAAGAATGGAGAAAAACAGAATTACTTGGGGAGAGAGGAGGGGAATAAAAAAGCCCCCCCAGACTGTACTACAGGGGGGAATAAATTGTAGGAACTGAAAATTCACTGACATTCTAAATTAGAACTCATTATGACATTGTCCCAACATTTGCTGATACACTCAACTAGTCTCAAGAAGGCAAGTTTTATTGTTTTCTAAGATTTTCTAATTATCACTTAATCGTTTAAAAGTGACAAGACTTTTAACAAGAACTAGTGGAACCCAGCATTGCATTGATGACTAATTGCTGCTGGTAATTGTTTATGTAGATATTCATTTACAACATTATCAATTTGATGTTATTTTGTTTCACTGATGTTTTGTTCAGATACAATGCAGAGAGATCGAGAGGATTCTTGGGCTGTGTTTGTATAGTGCTCATATGTAAGTGTGTTAGATAACATCTGTGTGTGTGTGTGTGTGTGTGTGTTTAGTTAAACTGACTTTGTGAAGGTCTTGTGTCTGTGTGTGACCAGACTGTGTGTGTTAAGTTTGGTCTTCACTGACAGAAAAAAGTATTTCCTCTTTCAACAGCAGCCCACACCATGTTAATAGTTTGAAGGTTTTTTCCTGTTATTTCTGATTGATAATAGACTGGTCAAAATGTAAGAATATGAATAACAGTTACTTTATATTAAATGTGCATTGTTCTAAAAAAAGACTATCAATTACACTGTGGCCAAATTAGCATGGTAATTATGCTCATTATGCTGCATCTAGAAAACAACTAGAGTGAAAAGCACTTTCACCAGAGGAGGCACAAAGTGAGCATCAACTGAAGAGACATTCAACAACATCTAGTCAAAAGAAGGGATGGATATGTATTAGCCTATTTAGCCATAAACTGTCCAGCACTGAAGGTGCGAAGCCCTATTATGTTTGCAATTATTATTATTATCATTATTATTGTTGTTATTACTGTCCTTCTTGCAGACTTTGGCATTTTCCTGGGGCTTCCTATGCACAAAAATCTTATTTTTTGCCCCACACATCACAATTCACGCAAAGCTTGTACTCAGACAGGTTTTGATCTGGACATGGCCATGGATGCTCAACAGCGCCACCCAATGCGTAACCCCTTCTGGTGCACACACACTTTCAGGTATCCTCATTCAATTGATTATGCATGTACAATCTCATTAAGATAAATTTATAATACACTCACACCAAGTAGCTCCGCCCAACAGGAAGTGAGATAATCTGGATAGGTTCATTTTCTCCTACAATGGAATTTGAAACAAGGATCCTTGACCTTTGTCCGATTCACTCCAAATTGATCTTGAATATAGAACTTCAACATGCCAAATTGTGACATACTTTGACATACTTTGTATCCTGTGGGAATACAATTTAACCTACATACCCTAAATTTGGTCAGCATGTTTGTCATACAATCTGAATCATATTGCCAATTCACAGCCATTGCTAAAATTCATTACAAAATGGATTTTATTTTATATGTGTTTTTTCACGTCCCAGCTAACATCCAATAAACACAAAAATGACTCTGCAACAACACGTGGTTTTATTCTGTATTCCCTGCAATGGATTCATGGTGTGAAACTTGTGCAAAAATTTCAGCTGGCAGCAACCGTGTTATAATGATCATGTTCAGCCATCGGCTGTCACATTGTGGGACCGCGCTTACAGGGAGGAATATTTTTTTATTTCGAAAGTAGGGGTCACATCCCTACGGCGATGTATTAGGGCTACCATAGATAAAAGGGAAAAAAAATCTTATTTTGTGCCATATAATGCAGAATTATTATTTGGAAACCATACAATTTCTGGACTTTTTTTACACATTCTCACAGTTGAGGAAAAAAAACATATCTCTACATTCTTTATAAATGGGACAACCTACACTTCCAAGTATTTTTCAAATACTTATTTTTATCTCTGCTGCCCAATGCTGAGGTGTTAAATTCATCTGTTACTGAGCCGCGCTTCTATGGCAGCGCCAGGATGTTAATAAAGGCGCCACCGTGTCAACAAAGGGGCCAGGTATTTCTCCTTACCAGTTTTACCTGCCACTGCTGACAGTGGACACATTGAAAAAGGGGAGCGAAGGACATGGGATCGAAGAGCTGAGTGAGTTGGCCTGAGCAAGGATTCCACGTTGGCACTGATTAAATGGAACGGGAATGACCTGTGACCTCTCATGAAGTGTTTATATTGAAGTTTTGATGCCGTGAACAGTTGTCTCGCCCATGATGTTATTCCATGTCTAAAGTTTTATTTACATATTTTTATCTTGCATGTTATATTGGTGGAGAGGCATTAAATCCACCTGTCTGAAAGTTGAGTCATGGCAACTGGACAAATTCACCTGGATGACTGAGAATCTTCACAGACATTAAATCCACCTGTTGTGTTCTATGTACCTATGAGGACAGGAGGACAAATTACTCACTGTGTACTATGTATATGGATGACAATGAAACAGGAGCATCATGGCAGAGAGAGAGTGCCCTCCCGCAAAAACAAAAATATGAAATGCATTACAGATGAATGTATTCTTGTTTAGTAAAAGTGCAAAATAATAATGTTGCTTGACAGTGTTGATGTGTGGTGGTTAATTCACCTGTTACCAAGTCAGGCTGCTCTGATCTGAATGAGGCTACTGCAGGGGTCTGTGTGTGTGTGTCTGTGTGTGTGAGGCTTGTAAAAACCACTCCAGGCTAAAAGGGGCGGGGTTTAGCTTACTCGCTGAGTGTGCTGCAGAGAGAGAGAGAGGGGGGGTCTCTCTCACAGGAGCAGAGGAATCACAGGATGGCTAATAGTTTCAATACAGAATTTGGTAAAAATCTTTCTGCACACATTCATTTCACAATAACATCAAAGGGCATTGCACCATGTTTGCGAGGGCCCGTTAATCACCGCTTGTGATATGTATTTGTATCTGTCTGTTAGTCCTGGGTTGGATTCTGTCTGATACTCACTGTTTTCTGAAAGCTCTACAATGTAGTACAGCAGAGGGCTGTTGCCATCAAACGGACGAACCCAGGAAAGATGAACCGTGCGGCTGTCCGTCTCATTCAGACTGGCCTGTAGGTTACGGGGGGAGTGAGGGAGCTCACTGAAAAAGAAAGAAAAAAAGAATCAGAGGAAGATCACGACCATGTCTTCAACCACTGAACTCATCCTAATAATAAACATGTAACATTAATCTACTCATCTTCAGCAGAAAGAGCTAATCTCATCGCTAATAGAGCCCTAGCACTCATCCTGACAGCAGTGCCACCATCACCACACACACCAGGTGACTGAGCGGAGCATGAATCAGCAGGTTCCTGCTGTAGGGAGGCCTGGAACATTGTGTTTCCTGAAGGTCTAACACTAAACACGTGCAGAAAACAAAACGTGTTCAAGACTGTACATGCCTCTCCCTCTGTCACACACACAATCCTGACACCTCTCTTTCCCCCCTATTTGCCAGACAAATTTCACACATTTTAAGCACATACATATGTTAAACTGGGCTCTCTAATCTCTTTTGTCACTTTCTCTTCGTCCATCCTTCCATCCAGGGAGGATTCCACCTATCTTGTCCTCATTTCTTTTCTCCATCTCACCGCTCCGTGAGCTCGCTGTGAGATACTGGGTGCATACAGATGCCTGGTGGGCTCACATCTGGAGCTTGTGGGCAAAACTCTGCCTCCTCCGGTGTGAAACATGTGGCTGCGTTGGTGGGAGGGCCGTCATTACATCATTGAGCGGCTGCGCTCTTCGCTGTGAGCGCCGTGTGCTTCTCTTAATTATGAGCTCATTAGGCTTTCGGTGATTGTGATCCTGCCCAGTTTTCTCCACCAATGCGCTCATACGCCTACACACACTCTCCTACTCGCGCTCTGCTGTGCTTTATTATGCTTGTCGTGGCCTCTGCCAGCTGTTTCACATCTGGTACCATGGACAGCACCAGATCCCAGACCCATCTAGGGCAGTAGAAGGAGGGTAAAGCGTCAATGACAATGGAGCCTCATATGTTTCTCTTGCTTTTCTCGAGTAGATTAGGGATGACAACAGTCCTCTGGCCCCTTCAACACCGTACAAAAGGATGATTTTTTACCAATATATCAATGGTTCGGTCTACTGGTAAAAAATGATGCCATTAAAAACTTACTTATTATGAACATTTCAGACTCAAACTTTATATAAAATTTTAAATGATATTTCACCTCAAACATTTTGTGTGTTCTGGGTTTCAAAGTGACTTTTTAAAAAAATGTATTTGTTCACCCAGCTCATTCTTTTCTATGATCTAAACAAGCAGCTTTATTAACAAAAAAGATGAAAAGATTGTAAGAGATTGAAGTATGAAAGAGTAAAAACATTTAATTAAAATAATAATTATTTCACAGCCTCAGTCTGACAATCTACTGGAGGTCTATATTACAATTCATTTAAGGCAAATTAATGAAGCAAGTAATTCTTTATAAGCTCCAGTTCTTGTTTTCAATTTTAAAATCTGCAGCTCTGATCCCACATTCAGTACAGCGATTGTTCAGAGTTCAGAGCCAATCAGAGTAAATTTGAACCGTGCTTGCATTAGATTCAGCCAGTTAGCGCTGTTACCTGGTGCTAAAATGGCACAATCTCATGCACCGAGCTACAGCAGCAGTAATCAGTGCACTAGGTGGATCGGAGCTGTGTATGTTGATGAGCCATGGGTTGTATGGTACTGATTCTACCCTATATTATTACACATGTCCACTGAATTATTTTTGTTCCAATGAATGCATTATTTTTCTGTAGCCCATTTACTTTACACCTCTGATTCTATACTTCACACTGTTGTAATTTGTACTCTACTCTACTGCAAATATTTCACACTTTTTGTTGCAATTGTTGGAGCTGGAGAGGTGAATTTAGACAAAGGAGAGAAAAGGTTTTTTTGCAGACCTCTAAAATGCTGTGTGATGCTTTGAAAGTCAGGTGGAACCGTGGCTAATTGTGCATTAGATGCTGTTTCACGTCTGTTGACCAAAGAACAAATAGGGTAAAACCGTCTAATGTGGACCCAACTCAAAAGCCAAATACCCTCCCTGAGATTCATTAGCTTCCATTAGTGCTCAGCCATGAACGGCTGTGTTTGACAAGGGAGCGTACCGGTCTTTTTGTCACCATTACAAAAGGTTAAAGGCGGCATCATTATTCAAAGCTGTCCAAGACTCACACTTAGTCCCTGTTTGTTCAAGAATCTCATTAGGGGTGAAAAAGTTGACAGAAGAACATGTACAGACATAGAGAAAAGATTCAGCCCTGAATTAATTAAATCTTAATGTTACAAAAGTGATTTTAGGGAGACACGGGTTCAAGCAAAGTGCAGCATGCAACACTGTATTCAAGTGCAATTCATAAAAGCACATCACACAAATTTATTTGGTAGTAGGAGAGAGAGAGAAAAAGAGAAAGAGATAGACAGATAGACAGACTAACAAGAGTGGCTTTGCTCTTTACAGCAATGGCAAATGCTAGAATATCAGAAGATAAGGTTTATTAGTTTAAAAGTTGATTCCACAAAAAAAAAAAAAATATCAAGTATTAAATCAAGGATTCACAACAGTATTTTTAGATACATTAGATAGTCAGATATATTCAATTTCAGGTCTGTTTAGGTTCTGTCTGCACTATTTATGAACTGAGTCCATTGTGTCCTTGTAACTGGCAAAAACTGACAAGTCACTGACAAAAACATGCATCAAGCAAAATCCCCAAATTTGCCACACCATGGCTAATTCACTTCAGCAACTGGCATATGAGCAGCAACATTACTAAAACATCAGCCTGAATATTTGTTTTTATTAATTTGACCTTCACATTTGCGATTGAGTGCACAGAAACAATCTAGCGTTCGTCTGTAATGCAATAGATGTATTTGTTGTTTACTCACATGACTTCCAGGCGTGCGGATCTAGAGTCGTTGCCAGCTTGTGAGATCACTGTGCAGGTGTAGTCCCCAATGTCACCTGACCATGTCTGGCTGATGTGCAGGGCCCCATTTTTCACAGAAACTCGCCCCACTGAGCTCTGGATCACCTGCTTTGGTCCCTTTCTCCACACAAAGCTGAGGAGAGTAATGTTATGAAGTTATGCTTGTCTTATTTCAATATCCTCACAAAAGATTTTTCCTCTGTTTTATTGATTCATTTTGTGTATTATCTCACCTGACATTTACTCTGGGGTCAAAGGTTGCACCACATTCCATCACCGCTGTAGTCCCCTTAATGACCCGCTGGTCTTCTGGCACTCGGGAAATAAAGGTGCGACCTGGATGAAGGAGGGATTATCATCATTCTGATTGAACAGTACAGGGAATGTAATTGAGTTGAATTTAAAAGCAGCAACACAACAGACAACATACAGACACACGCGCACAAACCCACACAAACACACAGAAGCTTTTCACTAATTGAAAGGGCCACAAGAACAGGCTTTGCACAAGGGAGAATGTTGGATTCGGTTCTTTCAATTAAAACAGAATAGAGTGAAGCTGTGAACACCATTATTCACACTCACACACACAAACACTACCACACACACACACACACACATTAGTCTCATTAGAGCTGAAAGCTGCATGGGTTTGAAAGAGAATTTTCTAGAAGTCAGATGACATGGTTCTCTGGACACCTCCAGACTGAAGCCGCTGGCTGTTGCTGTGTTCTAACTGACCTCAAGCACTCACATTCCAAAGAATGTTATAATGATCACAGGCTCTGTGTTCTACTCTGTGTTCTGCAGTGTTCTATAGGTTCTGCATTCTGTGATGGATGCCACTGACTGCTGCACAACCCTTAATGAGATGGTGATTAGTTGAGATTAGGGGTGGTGTGAGACGTTGGCCTTACTCCACACAGTGAGCATTGCCGTGGCGTTGACTGCTCCCTCTGTATTAGAGGCGTAGCAGGTGTAGCTGCCCGAGTCTTCGGGGGTAATGGGTTGAACCTGAAGACCTCCGGACTCCAGCAGGGTGAAACGGGGGATCTGAATCGAGCCGCTGGCCAAAACCTGGGAACCTAAACACACAGTGAAGCTAGTGAAAATGAAGTCGCTGGGTGATACGGAATTTTTAGATATTAGTGATAGAAATCATATATTTTTATAAAACATATTTAAAACACTATTCCTGTCAAACATAATGATGAGGACTTAAATGAGAGGTGAGGCTAAGGCAAATTTTGGTTTAAATTGATTGTTAAACTATTGCTTAATCAGAAAGGACATCTACTGTCTTGTGTAATGTACTGTAGAACATTATGAAACTGTATTTCAAACAAAAAAAAAATACTCAAAGGTTTTGATCAGTTCTGGAAAGCAAGGTCCATACAGCATGGGTAAATTAATGAAACTCAGTATAGTAGAGTGGTGCCGGTAAGTCTGTACCTCTCTTCCACACAATAGCAGGTTTTGGAGCGCCAGACGTTTCGCAGGTGAAGACAGTCGACATTCCATCAGTTACAGTGATGTCAGTGGGGGCCTTCGTGAAAGAGGGAGCCACGCCTTAAAGTAAAGTAGCAGTAAAATACCATTAAAATAAAACAAAATACCAAAAATGTCCTGAGTAGATAGAGATTTGTCACATGTACAGTGGAGGGAGAGAATGTGACTCACTGGTGACGATAAGGTTGGTGTACAGCTGTGACTCTCCGGCGGCATTCCGAGCAAAGCACTGGAATATTCCGGCATCTTCCAGCTGCACTCGCCGCACCTGTAGGTTCATGCCTGTTAACCTATAGCGCGTGTTGTTCAGGGTCGCCAAGGGAACTGCATCTTTGTACCAGTCAAGCTGAGGCGCAGGCACCCCTGAAGTGACACGGGTGGAGAAAGACAAACGAGAATAAAACATTCCCAGAACTGAAAATGGACTGCCTACAACTCTGTAAGGTCATGAAGGGTCACGACCCCTGCACATATAGACAATATTCAACTGATTCCAAGACACGCATCTGCACCCTGATACAAGCATAATTTCATCGATTCTTTTCCTTTGTACAATAGCTCTCTCTCACACACATACACACAAACTCTCTACTTTATGCAAATCAGCCATGATGAATTCTTAGCTTAGTTAACAATTCAGTCAACAGAGCTTCAGAGAACGTTCATCATTGTTATTAATGGGAAACTAATTTAATTAACTCCCGTCTTCCAACTTCTAATGACCAATTCCACCTCTAATGAGAGTAAAAGGGACAGGGGAAGAGACGAGAAGAGATTTACACAGTAAGAAGCGCGGTCGGTAGCAGGAGAAATGAGCGCCGCTGCAGTAACAGTAATCGACCGCAGCGTTTTAAAAGGTCAGAACCCCACACGGGCCTTTTAAGCTGGCAGTGACGCTCTGTGGGCTGCAGCCACTGACTCCTTATATAAGAAGAGCAAACGTGCAGATCTGCCACTTGCTGCCGGACCCTGGTGTAATTAGATTGTGGCGCCTCACAGCTCCATCAGAATAAATTGCACAACACGGCGTCCACACAAATGCGGCGGCCGCATAGATCTTAACTAGAAAACAAACCCTGGGCCAATTAACGCTGGATCGTTCTCTGAATTCAAATCAGAATGAGTTTTATCTCCGGGAATGCCGGTGGATGAATGGTGAAAGCAGCTGTGGAGAGGACGTGGATGTGTGAAGATGTGAGGCTTTGCATCTCTACAGAGAAGAATTGGGAAAAAAGGGGATTATATCTGAGGGCAAAAACACACAATAGTGGCCTGACAGTTGGTGTCTCTAGGATGACTGTCCCTGTAACTACTGATTGTAAGTTGCTCCGGAGAAGGGCGTTTGATAAATGCTTAAATGTAAAATGCTGTCTAAAGTCATGAAAAAAGGACGCTTGTCCTGTATACAGTATGCAGGGTCACCCTGTATTTGGACCAATACATTAATTGGGATGTGGTGAGACTATAAAGTAAAAAGTGTACAGTGATGATGAATCTGCTTTTCGTGACGGGCTGCTCCCTGCTCAGTGCTAGGGTTTGTTTATCTATGTGACAATGCAACACACAGGCTATTTCAGGCTGAGGATGAAGGACGTCAAAACAGCAGAAACTGTTTTTTAAGACCATGCAGGGAAGCAACGATACTGGGGAAAATTAGATTTGCTTGGATGAAAACTTGGAGACTCTTATGACAAATGACAGGTTCAGGTCGGTTTTGGGTCGGACCCAGTTACTCGTGTCTGTCCAGCATTTAGCTGCAGGGTCCCCTAGCCTCATTTAGGACTGGTGGGCAGCAGTGAGTGACTGGGACGGGCATCCATCACTGCACACACTCACCATGAGAAGATACAGCTGCACATACAGGAGAAGACTACTGACTCTCACAGAAACTTACTGTCTCACTTTTCCTGCTTTTGGAGACAGACAGAGAAAGGAGTGTGTGTGTGTGTGTGTGTGTGTGTTTGTGAGTGTATTCGCAGTCATACCTTTAGCCTGACAGCGGATCTCAGCCGTCTTGTCCACCTCCATCATCAGTTTATCCCTGGCTTCCGAGACAAATTGTGGAACCTCTGTAGAAACACATCCCATAAGACCCCCCCACACACACATACACAATTTAAAACTCCAGAGGTGTGCACACCAAAAACAGACAACCACACACACACACACACACACACACACACACACACACAGCACAAAAAATACACTCACACTGACCATCCACACAAGGTGATAAATTCACTAGCACCTCTCCTTCATTTCTTCTCCCTCAAACACTAGTGACTAACAGGGACAACATATCATCTGGTCGCTATGACACTGATTACAGGCCAGGGACGGGAGGTAGGCAGAGGAAGAGAGAGACGAGGAGAGAGGGATGAAGAGGAACAAGATGAAAGAGTGCAGGAGACACTGAGAGAATGAACAAAAAAAAAAAAGACAAAAGGGAAAGTTTTTTTCCGCCTACAATTGAGGTGAAAAGTTTTTCTTTTTTCTAATTTTTTTAACATTATTTTTTCCACACTAACTTTCTTTCATTGAGATGCAGATGATCACATCTGCGTACAGCGGTAACTACGGTAACTACCTGCTTGACTTCTCCGCCTATCTGACTCCTGTGACACCTCCCTTTGTTCCCGCTCTCCTTCTACCCCCGTTTTCTTTTCATCTTCCTGCTGAAAGGCTCACCGAGCCCTCAGAACCGCAGCCGCAGAATTTAATCACGGCCACGTATATTCATTAGCCGCCTCGTGCATATGCATGAGTCCTGCCTCGGCTTCTTCCTGTCCCCTGCCCAATCACCTGTCAGATTAACCCGTTCGACGAATACGTGCCGGCAAACGTGGAAGTGAGGCCATAAATATTCACGTCGGCTCGGAGCGCTGCTCTCGCTTTTAAATGGGATCAAAGTGGGTCAACCGCCAGAGAGAGAGCAGTTGGAAAGTTGGCGACGGGACAGCGGTGTGTTGACAGGGGTGCTGAGGGGGTCCCTGAGCCTATATCTGTGTTTAGGGTCTGAATCGGGGGGCCTAGTGAACAGTGAAAGTGGTTTAAGTGAATCAGCATGGACTGACTCCGTTGTACTAGTCTTTGTGTGTGTGTGTGTGTGTCCAAGTCACTTTTTTTTTGCTCTAAAGTAGACTAATAAAAGTGTGTGTGTGTGTGTGTGTGTATAACCCAATCACATGACTCAACTGAAGTAATTTAACTGAAGTAACAGGTAAATTTATTTATTCTGTTTTCTGATGGTGGATCTAACTAATTAGTTTGAAAGTCCATTCAGACAATATCAGTTCAAATGGTTTGTGTAAAGGAGCACCCACCATCATGACAATTTGGATCAAAGTCAGTTAATTTAAGTCAATAATGTTTTATTGCATTTACATACATTTACATTTAAGGCATTTGGCAGACGCCCTTATCCAGAGCGACTTACAACGTGCTTTCAAGTTACCATCGATGAAGTTACCATCGATGAAGTTCACTAGGACCCCAACTATGAATACAATCTTTTATTCACTCTGTTGTAGATTCTGTACACAAGTTCGACAATAAGAAGTTTACAAGTTAATCTAAATATTCTTTAAAGAGGAAGGTCTTGAGCTGCCATTTGAAAGTGGTCAGTGACTGAGCTGTTCTGACCTTGAGGGGAAGTTCATTCCACCACAGAGGGGCCAAGACGGAGAAGAGTTTTGATGAATGTTTTCCTTTTACCTTCAGAGATGGAGGGACCAGGCGAGCAGTACTGGAGGCTCGGAGTATACGAGGTGCAGTGCGAGGTGTAATAAGGGCTGTGAGGTAGGATGGTGCTACTCCATGTTTGGCTTTGTAGGCCAGCATCAGTATTTTGAACCTGATGCGTGCAGCTACTGGGAGCCAGTGGAGGGAAGGTAGCAGAGGGGGGGGTGTGGGAGAATTTGGGAAGGTTGAAGATTAGTCGTGCTGCTGCATTTTGTATTAGTTGTAGAGGTTGGATGGTACATAGTGGTAGACCAGCTAGAAGGGAGTTACAGTAGTCCAGTCGTGAGATTACTAAGGACTGAACCAGTAGTTGGGTGGCCTGGGTTGACAGATAAGGGCGGATTCGTCTGATATTGTAGAGAAGGAATCTACATGAGCGGGAAAGACTGCTGATGTGAGTCGAGAAGGAGAGTTGGTTGTCTATTGTTTTGCCAAGGTTGCAGGCTGTTGTAGGAGAGAGCTGTGAAATGTCCAGCGAAGGTGAAGAATCTGCTGGAATGAATATTAGTTCAGTTTTGGTGGGATTGAGTTGGAGGTGGTGGGCTGCCATCCAAGATGAGATGTTGGTTAGACATGCAGACATTTTGGAAGCAGCATGTACATCAGAAGGAGGAAAAGAGAAGATGAGTTGTGTGTCGTTGGCATAGCAGTTGTAGGATAATCCATGTGAGGAAATGACCTCACCAAGTGATCTCGTGTAGAGGGAGAAAAGGAGAGGACCTCGCACTGAGCCTTGAGGGACACCAGTGGAGAGTCTATGTGAGGTAGAGGTGGATCCTTTCCAAGTCACGTGGTAAGATTGCTCATCAAGGTAGGAAGCAAACCACTGCCATGCTGAGCCCTGAATTACAAGTATATTTTATATTTTACTGTGTACACACTAATTCTTGCACCAGGAATTACAATTTCTGGCCAGTAGGCACAGAACGTCTGCCCTAAATAATTTATTATGAACACACACATTCTCCTTCTTACAAGAAAATATACACACTCTCACAGCCACACGCAGGCCTGCAATCATACACACACCTAAAACGGAGAGGTGGGCTCTGGCCTCGACGGTCCTCAGTGTGCTGTTTCGCAGCGATGCTTCACACACGTACAGTCCAGCGCTGACGTTGCTGGGGTGGGTAATGGTCAACCGGCGCCCGAACACACCCACCCCTGAACTGAGGACGACCCCTCCTCGTTTCCACAGCAACACCAACCGCTCGATGGGCCTGTAGAGAAGAAGAGACGGTCACAAACTTTACCAAACACATCTCCTGCCCTGAGCAAAGACTAAAACACTCGCACAGTACAGCCACTCATATGAAGGCTTGGTCTTGTTTACAGCATTTACAGCGTTATACTATACAGAAAGAGCACAACAAAACAAGAAGGAGTGTTCGTCGTTAGTGAATACAGTGAAATGTTCCTTAAGTTGAAAAGAGAGTTGTTCTTTGTAGGAAGCCTCACGACTCACAAATCTCACCCTTTGAGGCTACCCAACATACACACAAAAATAAAAAAATCAAAATCAAAAGACAATCCATCCTGAGTTGAACAAACAGTACTCTTTAGACAGTACTCTTTAGACAGACTTTTGAGTTTGAGTTTCACCAGGGTTTTCAGAGGAGTCCTATTTTGTACTTTGCACCATGACGTTCCATGTACAGAACTGGGTCCAGGTGTGGGGTAAATTTGTATTGAGCAAATAAAACACACAATGTTGACAAATTTTGGCAATCTAAGGCTAATTTTTAAACCGTACTTTACATTTACATTTGTGGTATTTATCAGACGCCCTTATCCAGAGTGACTTACAATCAGTAGTTACAGGGACAGTCCCCCCCTGGAGCAATTTAGGGTTAAGTGTCTTGCTCAGGGACACAATGGTAGTAGGTGGGATTTTAACCTGGGTCTTCTTGGTTCATAGGCGAGTGCGTTACCCACTAGGTTACTACCACCCCCCCCAAAAAAAAGAGCTTTGTGCTTTCTGCCAAGTTTCTGGTGAAATGATGTTTATTTTCTCAGCTCCACAAAACGACCATTCATTTTGTGCGTGCTTAGCTCTGGTAGGTGTGGTGTTTTTTTAAATGAACATAATTTTATTGTTTAAACTATTCATTCTAAGATTTGTATACCTTATACAGTTTACTGTTATAATTAATTAAAAAGTAATCTCATGTAATATCTAGTTGATTGCACCGCATTGCAATAATTAAAGCCTTTTCAAACCTGTAGCGTTTAAAACACCATGGATCCGGTTTTCGCAATGCAGCACACAAGCGCAAAGGCTGAGTGCTCCATCTCCTAAGGTGGGAACATGTAAAATACATTATAGCCTTGACATGTCTTGGGGTTGAAGGAGGCCATGTCGGGGCACTGATTTATTACAAAAAAAGAAACGTAAACAGGCACATGGACCAGAAAAAAGGACAACGAAACAGGAACATAAACCCAACATCCCCTCCCTTTTATCCCAGTGGCAGCTGTGCGTGATCAGGGCCCTAATGTGTAATCAAAAATGTGAAAAAGGTGCATTATCAGAAAATAAATTATTTTTTTGATTATCCTCTTCCCTCTCCTCCAAAAAGAAGGGCAACAATCAAACTTCATGCGCCTGAATAGAAGGCCCTGATGGCTCTCAGCTGATTCCTATAGAGCAGGAGTCGTGGCTGCTTTGTTTCAAGCTCTGTCACATATTTTTTGTACAAAACAGGGTGTCGCTGCATTTATTGAAGAACTTTAGTCGCCTGGGAGGTCCTGGTGAGAGAAGCTCTGGATTTTGAAAGGTTCATTTAGTGAAGACCAATGCAGCAGTTCATTTAATGCGATCGAGAAGGGACAATTCAACAGGACTTTACTGAGGTCCAGATCCAGAAGCTGGCAGAGATGGTCCATGATCTGCAGTGAAAGGTGTAGCCTTTACCCTCTTCCTCGGTCAGGATTAAACAGGACCACTTCTGCCACTTGCTTTGTTTTTCTGTGGCATCTGTCTTCTAGCAATTATGTATTCCATTATATTAATATTAATACAGACAAACAATTAACACATAATTTCTTCATGACATGAGCAAGTGCTATGCACTGACAAAGTTATGCTGTCACCCAGTGTCACTGATGCAGTCACTCCTTTTATACTTATATTATAATTATATTATTTACATATCTATTGATAGATAATTACATGCAGACTTGTTTATTAAGACACATAGATATTTAGCAGGCTACTAACTAATTACTAAGCCTCTTATTAATGGCCATAAAAGAACAATAGTTCTTTTATGTTTAAATTATAGTTCTTTTATAGTTTAAATTATAATTCATGGATTGACAAATGTTTTAAGCACTTGTCACAACCAGGGTGCAGTGATGGAGGATGAACGCCAAAGGGTGAGAAAGAAAAGGAATATATTTATTGACAATGTCAAAACCACTGTTCTGATTGTGGAGGCCCAGGCCCTGACCTGCAGTCTCCCCTCCGGGGACCGTGGGTCACTGGGGAGGACAGGTAAGTCACATGCACAGCACCACACCCCAGAATTCGTGTAGGTGGATGACTCTGTAGCGTTCCGGATCAGGCGGGTATTTATACCATTAGCCTCATTCAATAACACATGATACCGGTTAACCTGAGGAGGGCACAGGAAAATGGGCGGAGACATGTATCACGACACGTGTGGGGGGCCAAGCTGGCTTTGATTTGATGGCACTTATTTATTTTCACCTTTATTTATAATAGACCCTGTGTCTTTTTTTTTTAGCTAATATCTCAGTATATGTCTATGAGATTGGACTTTTAATGGTTAATTAATGATTGCTTTTAGGTCTGAATTATAGTGGAAACTTACATTATTTTGCATGCCCTTTTTACACTATTTAGATAAAGGATCCATTTGGTTGTCTACTAAATGTAGGTTGGAGATGGTAAAAATCAGAGAAATGTTCCTGAGACATCGACAGCATGAGTGATGTTGCAAAATTGTGCACCATTGCGCACTGGGTTCACAATCAGCTGGGGTGGTTTTACGGAAAGCTGTACATTCTATACATATTTATTGCTATTTGTTTTGTGTTCTTCTTCTGAAGAACCCAGACAGAGCAGACCCCTCACCCTCTCCACAACATGCATGATGACAGATGCCACTCAGGGTAGATTTAACACTCCTTTATGTCAGTGCGAAGTGACCCTTGTTTCTTTGGTTCTTCAAAAACTTTAGAACTAAAGCATAAAATCGGACCTGAGAGAATTTGCAGAAAATGTGCTGTGTGTGTGTGTGTGTGTGTGTGTGTGTGTGTGTGTGTGAGTGTGTGTGAGAACAGCTACTAAGACTGATTGAACCACAAGCTTGAACCCACTGACATGAGAAGTGAATAACATTGATTATCTTGTTACAATGACACCTGTCACAGGGTGGATATTTTAGGGAGCAAGTGGACAGTCGGTTTTTGAAGTTCATGTGTTAGAAATAGGAAAATTGGCCAAGAGTAACATTCTGAGACACTTTGACAAGGACAAAATTGAGATGCTGGAGAAGTGGGTCTGAGCATCTCCAAAATGACAGTTCATTTGATCTGATAACTAAAGTGGTCCAAGGAAATCAAGCAGACATGATGGGTTGGTGCATTGGGAGTGAAGGCTGACCCATTGGATACAAAGCCACAGAACAGCCACTGTAGCACAAATAGGTGAAAACCTTAATGCTGGTTGGCAGAAAGAAGGTAGAACACACAGAGCATCCCAGCTTGCTACAAATGGGGTCCATGAGGGACCCTGTCCACCACCAAGGACCGCTACAATGGTACAATGCAAGAAAATTTATAAACGGAACTATGGAACAATAGAAAAAAGGGCCTTGTCTGATGAATCACATTAGATCATGATGATGGGCGGCTTTGTGTTTGTTGTTCAGCTGGAGAAGACATGGTTTCTATGGTATTGTCACAGGGGGAATTCGATGACGTACTTGCAGACATACTTTGGGCGTGGGGATAAGCCGTCGTACCGGTAGAGGACGCTGGGCGAGCGGGGCAGGAGGACCGGAGGCGCCTGGCCGGCGAGGAATGAGGAAGCAATGGACGCGCTGCAACGCAGCGGGGAGTCAGTTCGGGATCTTTGGGAAGGACCGGGGCAGAGGAGAACCGGAAGACGGCGGGTTTCAGGATGGTCCGGGATCTTGGACTGGACGGGAGTAGGTCTTGGGCGGCAGGACGGTAGGGGAGCTTGGAATCCCGTCTTAACCGATGGGTCAGGTAGGTTCAAGGTCAGGGGCAGGTAGAGGTTGTAGTCAGGAAGTTCCGGTCGGGGTTCCTTTCGTGGTTTCCAGGGGGTCAGGCAATTCTCGAAGTCGTGGGCAGGCGAAGGTCGTATTTCAGGAAGGTACAATTATCTTGGGTCGGGGGTGAGAGAGCTAGCGTCTCTGGCGAGTAAACTCATACAAAGAGCGGGCGTGTCTCCTTGGGGTTACCTCACTTTTATACTTGCCACCGCCCGCTTCCATTTCCTCTTCCGGGTCGTCGTCTCCCAGGCTGGTGAGGCGCCCTCTAGCGGGCTGGAGGCGCGTTGGCCATGACAGGTATCTATGTGTTATAAATTTTAAGAGGGAGATATACTCCACACCAACAACACGTGACAGGAATGGGAAGACAATGGCCGGCGATTCCTGTTCTATTTAAACAGCACCAACCTGTTTAAATCCTGGCTCTGTCATTGAGTTCAACACCTCTGTCGACTTGATTCAACATCTTAGCAAGCCTAATCCTTCTCTACCCATTTCCAACGTATCCTCTGCTTGTCTGATTCCTGTTCATAGATTAAAAGCATGATACTCACTTGGTGCCATTCTGAAGTTGGGTTCACTCGTATTGCAAACATTTCAGTTTTGTTTGCATTGCCATACTTATATTGCCACATATACAGTGTCCGGATGAGCAAAGCAAAGGGTCTGAATACTTTTTCAATAAATTTGCCAAAGCCTCGAGTAAACTATTTTCATGTTCTCATTATGGGTTGTTTTATGCAGAATTCTGAGGAAAACAAATGAATCCATGTTGGAATAAGGCTGTAACAAAATAAAATGTGGAAAAAGTGATGCACTGTGAATACTTTAAAGATGCACTGTAAATACACACACACACACACACACACACACACACACACACAGTGGCACCAATAAAGTGGCACGATAAATCAGTGCAATGAAGAGCTTAATTGGACGGTTGAGCTTGTTGAGCCTTGATTGTCAAAAATCTAATCCATCTGCTTTTACCTGCAGTCACGTAAAAAAAATACATTCTACATTAAGCTATTAAACACAAGTGAGTGGTCCTAACACCTCTACAAAGCATCACATCCGCTTCACCTAACATCATAAACTTCATGGTTCGGCAGGCTCTTAACCCAGACGTGCTTCATTAATGGAATTAATGCACACTCCATTGAAACATGTGCGTGTTTGAGAGATTCCACTTTATTTCCCCTGACAAAAGCCCAAACTGTGTGGGTCTGTGTCCGCCTGACTGATAAAGTGACCACCACACTGAAAGAGTTTTTCCTGCCTTAGACTTGCGAAGTTGGAGGCATCATTAGGAACTGATGGAGCCTGCATTGTTTGGATGCTGAGAAACTGTTGGCATGCGGATGGCGTGGTGCCGAATTGGCCTTGCTTGGCGCACAATGACGAAGGATTCATGTCGAAGGATTCAGCCTTGACTTAAGAACCCATCAAGGTCGGAGAAGTCAGACAACTGAAATCCATTTCCATGTGTATTTCAGTTCACAAAGAAGGGAAGCAGACGAAACCCATCTGCAGACCATGACTGCTGCCAGAGTCCGACAAAGCGTCTCAAACAAAGGCCCTGTGTGTGATATGAGTGGGTCTTTACATCTCTCAATGCATTCAACCACTGCACTAATAAAGCAGATAAACCAGGCAGCTGAAGGGCTACACACTTCAAACACACACACTCTTACACATAAAACAGGCCACATTAATGTTGAAAGGAGCTTTTCAAATTCACAACCTAAGAGGTGAGAAGCCATGTTACTAACACCCAAACCAATCTAATTGTCACCAAACCCATTTAATAGAGAAGGATAATGATGTTACTATTATGCTAAGAGGATAACTAAACAAGATGATCGGCACTATTAACTTTTCAGCCCTGGGCCCTTTTTTTGAATGGACACCCAAAATTAGACAGAGAAAATCTCTGCAACTGCATGGTCTATTAGTGTCATTTTTTTATTCAAGGGCTCCAGAGTGTAAGACTCAGCATATATGTCAACTGGGTCAGAGTAAATTAAGATGATGATGGAACACTGAAGAAAATAAAAAAAAGAATAAACCTGCATCAAACATATTGCTATAAAAGAGAACAGGGAGCAATTCGCAACACGTAGAGAACTTCCCACCCTATCCATTTGGGCAAGTTGGTGATGTTTTGGACATTGATATTTCCCAGGAACCAAATTATATATATAAATTATATATATAAACTTAAAACTTGTGACTACAATTATTTATTCCAACTTATTACAGTTGTCTTGGGACCATTTTGAAAATATGACATCATATGTATATTCCCCATCTATATTTATATGTGTTTTCCATTCAAGAAATTGGCTGAACAAGAAAAATATTAATTGATTTGAAATTGAAAAATTAAAATTATAACTTATATAAAAAAAAATATATACAATTCCAACAGTGAGGCACAGTGGCACCTGGCAGTATATGGGTGTTTTCACCCTATGGATGCCAAAACTATTGTCTGCCTCAACTTCTTCTGCACACATGAGATGCTCTTCATCAGACAAAGATTCAAAAGGACTAACTGTCGTCCTGCACTTGAATATCTTGCACCTCCTCAGTCATAAAACTCGCCTTTTTGCCATCATAGTTCAGTCTTCTTTCAGAATACACAGCGTTTTACCTGTAATTCTGGACAAGTACACGCAGGCATATTCGGTGATCGAATAACTTCATATACACATAACTTCATCAACACCAGTCTTGGTGCTCGGCAGGGGTGCGGTTTTTAGACTCTGTATGGGGGTGCCCATATGAAATTATGTTTTGTTTAGGTAGTTTTGAGTTTTGTGTGCGTTTAGTCGAGATTCTACATGTTAAGACGGGATGCGATAAGCATGAATCATGTCATCAATCAGCTCATTGGTTTGAAGAAGGGGTGTTGGAGTTGAAATTCAACACGTAAAGGAAAAACAGACATGGAATGGCTGCCATAGAAACAGAACGGCAACTTCTTGAACCAGTTTCTTATTTTTTTGTAAAAGTAGTAGTTTGAAGGACATAAACACATTTTACTCACAAACACAAGGAAAAATAGAGATGGCATGTAGGCCATAACACAAAAACAAGACAAGCACACACCAATGGTGACTGAAATGATGAATGATAGGACAAGGACATGACACAGAGAAGACACGTTTACACAAATTCAAAAAGATTCAAACAATCAGTTAATCAGGGGAGCAGACAGAGCAAAACTCATTGGACTGGAGCACCGGGAAAGGTCACAGTCGTAGCACCAGTAACGAGATACCAGCATCAACTGGTAACATTTTCTAGATGTCTACAAAGCATTCCCCTAATGTCTTTGCAATGTCCTTTGCTTGATTACAATTGACAAATTTCTATGACCGTTGGTTGAATGTGCATCGACCCCATTTCAGCCCAGAATGGGACATTCCAATCCTTCCTGCAACAGGCAACCGTACCTGGCATTAGCAACACACTCCAGGGTGACCTCAGCAGCTCCAGCCACCACAGACGTGTTCTTCGGGGCGATCACTATCACCGGGGCAACCAAATCAGAAGTGGGGCTGGGTTCTGAGAAAGAGAGACACTGTTAGTTGTTTCCAAGATAATACAAAGTTTATCTCTACTGTCTCTACTGTCTCTACTTCCGTTACCTCATCCCTCTTTCTCTGAATTTCGAACATATATTTTTACCAAATCTGGAATTAAAATGCTGAGATAAAAGAGCATGAAGAGAGAGAGAGACGGCCACGAAGTGAGGCTGAAAGAGGAAGGGGAAGAGTTGTTCATGTCTCAAGGAATCAATGAGAACCAAGAGCAAATGAACACCGAGATGAAATGAGCTTTTGCTGATGTGAATACTGAGATGGAGCAGGAACACGCACTCATGCTTTTGATGTCTTCTTTGATCACACAGAGGAACACACACACACACACACACCTACATAGATGCATTAAAAGTATGTGGCTTTGCAACGAGTGCTGCTCAGAGCCAACTTTTTCATCTTTAAAAAAAAACAGGGAGCGGAGGGTCCTCCGCCTGAGTCTGTATGGGACGGTGCGTGGGGACAGGTTTTTATTTAAGACACGTATCATGGATGAAAACCACACGACCGCGGGTAATTATCTGGACCGTGACGCGTCACACAGGCGGCCTTCCTCCTGACGACAGAACTAATTGAGTCCTGCTGTCGCGTCTGTGCAACACGGGGCTTTCACCGGAAAAACTTCTGTCACATTTAAAGAACGGCCATCACAATTTCTGTCTTTTACATTCCTCCCAGTAAGCCTGATATAACTGTTATTTTTCCTCAATAGTGTCATTAACATGCCACAGCATTAAAACCACCTATCGTATTACTGCCAGCAATTAGTAATTTGTGACAGATGTAATAAAGTACCGGATCATATCTTGAGGGGATACACATACAGTTGTCCGAGGGATTATCCTACAGAGTCCTGTCCTGCTCATTGCCAATTTGTGGCCAAAACAGCTCTTGGTGTTTGCAGCAGATTCTGCAAAATGTGAAGTGGTAAAGTAGGTTACTACCAAGGTGTTAGTAGCCTAGTGGGCAACAGGTTCAAATCCCACTTACTACTATTGTGTCCCTGAGCAAGACACCTAACCCTAAATTGCTCCAGGGGGGACTGTCCCTGTAACTACTGATTGTAAGTCGCTCTGGATAAGGGCGTCTGGTAAATTCAGTAAATGTAAATGTAAGTGGGACCTCCATGACATTATGTTCCAGCCCTCAAGCCAATCCTGAACAATTCTGGCATTCTTGCAGTGGAAGGAGGCCACGGTCGTCAGGGAATGATGTTGACATGCAGGAGGGAACGGATCATCCTCATGAATGCCACCCAACAAGATCCATTCGTCTAGCATCACAATTTGCTCCTTGACAAAGTCACTCAATGTTAGAACATAGTTTCAATGGTATGAACTAACTGTTCACTTACCACTATATCTACTCTTTACCAGATACCCTTAAAGTGGTCAGTAATCAGTAGGTACAGGCACTGTCCCCCTGGAGACAAGGGTTAAGTGTCTTGCTCGGGGACACAACGGCAGTAAGTGTGCTACTACCACTCAGTATGTGTAATTATGGCTAAAGTTAACTATATGCCTAAATGTATCTAACATAAACATTGTATTCACATTTATATTAATTTAAATCTTAAGAGGCCTGTTTTCAAAGAGCTGTGATGAGTGAGGGGCTTGCACACTAGTGTAATGTCAAAGGTGCCCTCAGGATTTACAGAAATAAATAGCTAAAAAGGGAAATGCTTGCTTGTTATCTGCATCTTGCCCTACCTGGGTGTGCAATTATTTCTGTCACACTGAACATGAATGATGAGTTTCAAATGTGATCAGTCCATGGCATTGACTGACAGCTCTCACACGTTCTATTAGGGTGGTAGTAACCTAGTGAACTCGCCTATGAACCAGAATCCCACTTACTACCATTGTGTCCCTGAGCAAGACACTTAACCCTAAGTTGCTCCAGAGGGGACTGTCCCTGTAACTACTGATTGTAAGTCGCTCTGGAAAAGGGCGTCTGATAAATGCTGTAAATGTAAATGTACTATTAGCTGATTCTGCACAATTTAACGTCGAAATCAGTGTTGCCAAATACATAACTGTTTATTATATTACTCTTTATATTCTTAAATGAGAATAATGTTCCTCAAATACAAAACTGTCCAATCAGGCAACACGGAGCGGATGATTCTGTCTCCTCTGTCTCCAGTTTCTGTCTTTGTAATAAGACTTGTTCATGTTGCCATGTCTTGTATATGCATCCTCTACCAAACCAAACATGCAGGTTTTCTGTGCTTTTATTAATGAATTCTGATGACTAGTGAATCCAACATGTCTGAACACATCCAATGCTTTCAAAATACACCCCTAAATATAATAAATATTAAAAGTAATAGAACCATTGGGGACCATTCAATGCATAATTGCAATATCTTGCAGCCTTAAATAAAAACAGATAGCAGAAGTAATCACAGGCCTGAGTCCTGTCACTGTGCGATGGGAGAGGACTGGGGGAAGGAAGAAGTGTAATCGGCTGGATTATATAATCTTAATCCGGTGTGGGTCTGAGTGCCGAAGCAGATTACAGCGTGTTCACATATTAAATCTGTCTGCAGTCAGCTTGCCTGCGCAAAGCCGCTCTGATAAAAAAAAAAAACGGAACGGAACGGAACGCAAAAGGCACACATGCGATAAAACACAAACACACACGCACAGCCAAGCAACGTTTAGGTGAGTATTAGCCCTGGGTTGCAAACTAATTTCAGCAGACGTGGAAAAAGAATAAAAGGGAGAATCTGCTGGAAGTGTCTGAGTAGGACCTCGCTAGCTGTCTGGCCTTTCAATTTGCACTCTGCTCGCACACACACACACTTTGAATGCTAAGTCTTGCACAGCTGGGTTGCGTCAATAACCCGAACCAGGCATTTCTGTGTTTCATTTCGGTGTGCACATCAAAAAACAGCCAATTTCCAGCACAGATGTATCCTCCCCCCTTAGGTATCGCCGTGCTGCGCGTAAGCCCTGCGAAACTTGCAATCCTGGGTAAGGAGGTGTTGGCTATTTGGAGACTTTTCAGTGACACTCTGAAACGTTGGGCGGTGTGAATTCTGCACTGAGGTCATGTCAGGTTCTTCTGCATCATCCCCACTGACAGCCCAGCGTGGCTCTGCATTCTCACTACAATACCCACCACCTGAGCCACCAAACGAACAATGACAGTGACGCAGTGTGGGTGGACCAGCCCACCGTCCCCTGATTATTGCGACTCAACTTTCTTCAGTATAACTTTAGCATACAGTGTTGACAACTCGCTGAATGTCAGAACTGATTCACACTCATTTTTGCACTTTCAGTGACAGCTATGATGGGTGATGAGTACACTCACATACATGTATTGTATATTAACACATGCAAGCACACGCATGCATGCACACACACACACACACACACACACACACACCAAATATAGATACGTGCAAGTATAGATTGTGCATGTGTATAACACACAGGATTTTAGAAATAACATAGCGCAGCGCAAAACAGATTTTTTTTCTTTGATTATAGCAGTAGGGGGTGCCAGAGAGAGAAGAAATGCTACTAAGCGGCTAGCAAAATATTTAAAAAATGTTGTGTGCCTGTATGTGTGAATAAGATTGTGTGTGTGTGTGTGTGTACATGCGTGCATCTTCATCTTACCAGACAAGCCGCGATTCTTCTTGCTTACTGTCCAGCAGAAAGAGAAAAGAGAGAAGCACTCAGTAAATAAGCGAGGGTGCGTTAGAAAACGGAACCTAAGAGTTGAAACAGCCTTCTCTCAGCTATCGACTGTTAATTCAGATTCAGAAATGGCCGATGACGCGCGTGCTTTCTTTAGCACAAACGCAGCATTACTCACAGGGACAAGCAAGGGAGAGCAGAGATACAGACAGACAACTCATGTCAGGAAAGATTAAGCAAAGCAAGAAGAGCTCCAGAGGGAAACACACACACACACACACACACACACACACACTCACACCTATTTTTGTAAGGACCTCAACCACAAAAAAAAAAAAAAATACAACCTGTTTATTTCTCAAAATGTATACAAAAAAACAGACAAAATTCTAAAATTTTTTTAAGATAAGGCAAAGCCTAACCCAGAAAATACCACCAAGATAATCTTTTGGATCTTTTTTAGGTTTGGTAAATAAAAATCTTCCTTGGTGGGATCAGCAAAATGCTATTTAGTTTGATGATAAAAATTCATGTTTGTGAAAAAAAAAATCTAATCATAATCACTTCTAATCATCATCTTTTTCTGCTACCTGCCGCCCATTACCATTCCCCATGTTAGCCACTCTAACAAAAGAAAAGAGGAATTAAGCCTAAAGTGGAGACAAGGCATCAGTGTGTTCCCAAAATGCAGCACATCCTGGACAATTTATTCCTTCACCTCTCAAGGAACAGACTAGATCTGCCACTCTTCCCGAGCTGGAGGCTCATTCAGATTTTAATTCCTATATACTGATTTATTAGCAGAGGAGACAGGGCAAACACACACTTCATCTGATGATGCATCACACACACACATCATAACCGAAAATTTCTCTCACTAATTTGCTCTGTGCCTCAACATAAATCCTTAGGCACATTCCAGCCATGAACTTGGAAGAATTGGCAAAAAACCACAGACCAAAGACAAAGAATTTCCCATTCTTAATCAGAAAAAATGTGTGTAAAAGACATTAACTTGATAGTACTGAAACGTTAAGTTAAATCTCCCCCAAACCCCAAAATCCTTTGGCCATTTGATTTGAAATTTCTATATGGTTTATTTTCCAAGTAAGGAACAATAGAATGTCTACAAAATAAGGATGTTTAGAAGATGCACACACTCCGTGACTTAATGGTCATTTTTCTGCTTCGTCTGATCTTCTCTTTCACTGAGCCCCTCTGTCTGATGTTGGATGATGTGTTAAACTCAGCTGGAGGAGTGGAGTGTGAGGTCTCCTTGTTTCTGTCGGCTGCAGAGCAGAGATAAAGGTTCACTTGAGCCATCAGCTGGCAGGAGGTACAGAGGTCAAGACCAAGTGCAAAGCATGCACATGCACACACACACACACACACACACACACACACACACACACACACACACACAAAAGAGACAAATAAATGCCTTGAACCCAGAGCCTTAAAGGTTCCCTGACATAGGAATTCCACTTAGTGAGATTATTTAATATTAATACATGTTCACCCAGCCTGTCTATGATCCTGCAGTGGACCAGAAATGGTGATATGCATAAAGTGTGCTTTGGTCATTATGCTTCACCGTTCAGAGATCGGCAGCTCAGTCGGGCGGATCTGTAATTTATGAGAATTTCCCATCCCTCCTTTAAAAAAGTAACTCCACCAACCATCATGGTTTGAAATCGTGCAAATCATTGCAGTTACTCTGTGATTAGATGTAAAAATGAGCACAAATGTTTCGTGTTTAAGTTCCGTCAATTAATGTCATGGGACCTTTAAAATATCTATGATATCAGAGTATATCACCCTTTTTTATCATCCTACACTCCAACACACACAAGCATACATACGTGTGTGACCCCCTCAAATCTTCTATTAATCAATTTTATACTAAATATGTAAAACAATATTAAAGGTTAACATTATGGAAGACACTCAAACAAAAAGGTAAGTATGTACTTTTAAAAGTATTTATATAGGCAGATCCTGAGCAAATGTATTATATCAGTAAACACCACACCAACAGTTTATCACGCTCAGTTTATCATTGTGTGAGATCGGGACCCTTTCTCTGAGACAAGTGTAATCCACTGTAATGCTGAACTGCTCTATAAAGAAGGGAAGATTATCCGCCAGATTAACTGATATATGTGTGTGGATTAGCATAATTGCAACACGGACAGCTCATGGACCGCTTCGGCAAACAGGGGGAGCATCTGTTCCAACCTTTGGTATTCAGTGGGGATCTGTTTGATCTAATGCGGATTAAGAATTTAGACCGGTCACTCAGAATTTAGGCCGGTGGGGAGGATTGATCCAAGGGGTGTGTGACCTTTAAATTTCCATTACCAATTTCCAAATGTTGGTGTGAGCTGAGTGCGGTCGGAGGATCTCCACTGAATCCATTTCCAAGTGTCACTCACGTCTACTTCTCAAATTGCCTCGATGAAATAAAAATCCTGAATGCAAGCCAATTTTCTCAAACTGAAGTGTAATAAACCTGAAATCATTATCAGTGGCCCCAAGATCCCTCACTATACTACTACAGTCTTTATCCCAATGTTAATAAAAGTGTGTTCTCTCCAAATCTGCTTTTCATGACAAATCCTTCGAGCAACAGGTCAAGCTGCTTTTCCAGTCATCTTTGTCCATTCGTCTGTTATTGCCCTGTGTAAACCCATATTCCAGATTTTATTACCTCCAGATTAGATTACTGTAATAGTGCCTTCCATGCCCGGCCTTCATAGCCATCAACAAACAGCATTTGGCAGTCTGTCTCCTCACTCTGTCTCAAACCAAAGGGCCAAAAATCTCAAAAAGCCTCCATAGCTTCCTCCATAATCTCCCTCCATCTTATCTTTATGAGCTCCTACACAGGAAGTCCCCCAGGCACTGCCAAATACTGCACCTAGTGAGACAGGGTCTTCCTTACATCCCTCTAGAATTCCTTCAGATAGAGGGAGAGCCAGGACGAGAGGATGGCCCTGATCAACACTTCAGACAGAGCATAGGTATAGAGAGCAGGTTAGATGCATCACACACATGACCACACAAGCTACTAGACTGTGTGTTAAGAGTGTGTGCAGATATTCAGATTCACATACCTAATGCTATGATAACATGCCACCTACAAAAACAATGAAATCTCTCAATAAAATAAGTATAATATTTTAATATGAATACATTTCATGAGTATGATTTACATATGATGATGCACAATATATTGTGAGATATGATGTTCATGATACGATCATGATCTCTCTACACACAAACTGCAGAACACTAACAAATATATCCACACCTCAATTAATACACATATGCTGGTCACCACTGCATTAATAAAATAAATATTGCCAATACGTTGCCTGGTTTTGTGCCACCCCGGCAGGTAACACAGCAGGGCTAATTGGAAGTCGTGTGGAGCATCCAGCCCTCTGGCTGTACGGTTATTTACACTTTGTTCGCTACTGAATGGGGTCATGGCCCCAGTTCACGGTTTTGTAAAGGTATGCTGGAGGAAAAAATGTTCTGCCTGATGTCAATGTAGTCAAGCGCTGGGTCCTTGGGCCAGTTTGACTCATTAGTGAGCTATTAACCCCTTCACTGACAGCTCAGTGTAGGGGGAATTTGAGTCGGAGCACCTCGTCGGTAAACAACGTGGAAAAAAGGCGAGGAATGCGAAGGCAGCCTTGAGTTAAGAGGAGCATGAGTACCTTCCATGTCCAGATAGAGGCTAAGCTGAGTGGCTTTTGAACTGTGATCCCTCTGATCCATGATGGCACAGATATGAACTGTGATTATGATCTTAATAATGTAACATCTGTGGGTGGATATATGTATGTATGAATGTTAATATATTTTTTGCTTGGTATGTTTCAACACACTGATGTATTCAAATGAGAAAAGATTGAAACAGGATGCCTCATATACTCGCTTTCCTGACCAACTAAAGCCCCTGAAAGGAATTCTGACCATTTTTGATTTAGAGTGTCACAACAGCAGGCCCACATGAAGGAAATTGTCAAGATACAGGAAAATAATGAAATGCACACCACATGTGTGTGTGTGTGTGTGTGTGTGTGTGTGTGTGTGTATTCATTTGTGGTAAGAGACACAATCCCTGAGTCCCATTTTAATTCTACCTTCTCTTCCTGATGTCTCCTAAGCCCTTGTAAGATCCAGTTAAAATATTCATTAAACATTCAAATAGAATGTTCACAACACACACATCTGTCACACACACACACACGCACACACACACACACATCTGTCACAATGAAGGAAATCTCACACACATACACAGACACACAGCACAAATGGCAGGGGAAACCTGGGTGGACTGACCATACGTTTTATTCCACCACCACAGGAATGTATATAGGTCTCGGTCAAAGACAGCGCAATTGACAAGACAGACACACACACTGACACACACATCCACCCACACATAAGACAGCTTGTTTCAGGATCATTAGTGAGTAAAGACACTTACACACTCACGCTATCTAGAAATTCGATCACTGAGTTTTTTTCTTTATCCTTGCTGTGTAATAGAATTTAAATTACATATGTATACTGCAGCCTCACACACACACACACACACACACACAGCTCAGATTCTAAATGAGATGACATTCGGAAGGCAACTGTCACGACTACGGACTTACGGGGGAAGGAAGCGCAGAGGTCTGACATACTGGGAAGGGGGTTTTATTATACAATAAACAAAGAAATACAAATAAACAATGGCGCGATGGCCAAAAACAGTTTAACATAAATCAAGAACTGAAACAAACCCGTAGGCGTGTGGCGATTGCCAGAACTCAAAGCACATAAAACTAAACAAGGTCAAGTTCGTGCAGAGAGTTCACGAAAATGCCAGCGACCCCGAACGGGCAGAAACTTCCGGCATTTATGGGGCATCAGGATTGGCTTCCGGTGTGGAGCCCAGCTGCAGGCAATCCTGACAGAGCCCCTCCTCCAAGGGCTACGTCCTCGGAGCCCCAACAGTACCATCAGTGGAGGCGGCGGGGCGGACGGCGGCAACCACAGGGCTCCTGCCCTGCTGTATCCTCCCCTTGGTGGACCCGGTCCCTCGGGCTGGCTCCCCGCGTGGTCAGGCGTGGTGGCCCCGGTCCCTCGTGGCTGGCTCCCCGTCGTGTCAGGCGTGGCGGGCCCGGTCCCTCGGGCTGGCTCCCCGGCGTGGTCAGGCGTGGCGGGCCCGGTCCCTCGGGCTGCTCCCCGGCCGTGGTCAGGCGTGGCGGCCCCGGTCCCTCGGGCTGGCTCCCCGGTCGTGGTCAGGCGTGGCGGCCCCGGTCCCTCGGGCTGGCCCCCCGGCGTGGTCAGGCGTGGCGGGCCCCGGTCCCTCGGGCTGTCCCCCCGGCGTGGTCAGGCGTGGCGGCCCCGGTCCCTCGGGCTGGCCCCCCGGCGTGGTCAGGCGTGGCGGCCCCGGTCCCTCGGGCTGGCCCCCCGGCGTGGTCAGGCGTGGCGGCCCCGGTCCCTCGGGCTGGCTCCCCGGCGTGGTCCCGCGTGGCGGCCCCCGGACCCTCGGCCTGGCTCCCCGGCGTGGTCCCCATGGCGGCCCCGGACTCTCGTACCTGCACACAATAATCAGGGCCGATCCATCTGGGTATGTGTGGGCCCTGTCTCCACACATCCCCTCTGACACTTCTTGTGTCACCCCCTGCACCGCGCAGGGAGATTGTCCCAGAGCCTCTGGCGACTGTTCCAGGCACCCCAGGCTGGTGCCTTCTGGGACTATGCAGCCCCTCTCGCTGCACGGCCCTGGTGCCAAGGGGGGGGCATTGCCAGACCATCCGGCTAGCCCCTTCTGCGTCCGTTGGGACAAGCAGGCCCTCTTCCTGCCTGTCCCAGCTGGGTCCTCATGCCTACCCGGGGGCTCTATGGCGCTCCACCCTTCTGGAGGTAGACGCAGGCCCATGCCTGGCCTGCCCTCCTCACTGGCTACCGGAGGACCCAGCTCCATCGCTTCCCCACCTCCCCTCCCCTCAGGAGGAGTCCCCAACCCGAACTGCACCCCCCCAAAAAATTCTTTGGGGGAGCACCCCCCCCCCGGCTGGACTTAGGGGTACCTTGGGGCTTGTCCACCTCGCCTTGGACCAGCACATTCGGGTCAGGAACCTCCTCCCTGGGGTTCGGCTCCGCGGCTGGGTCGCCATCTGGTGGACACAAAGAGGGGAAGTGGGGGCGACATACGGACACATATGCCACGCACACACACACAGACAGAGACAGACAGAAGAGAGGGTTGTCTAGTTCCCTCTCTGAGCACTCCGGGACCTCCTCAGGGGGCACAGCCAGGATCTCGGGAGGCGCAACCTTCTCGTCGCCCGCCAGTGCTTGGTCTTCTTGCCCCGGATCCTGACTGGCGCTGGATGTGGTGGAGGGGCAGAGTTCGATCCCTGGCTCAGGCTCTGGCCGATCAAACTCCGCCCTCAGTCTCTGCTGGAAGTCCCGAAAACTGCGGTCTGTCTCTCCCTGCTGCCAGAGGGCTGCGCTCCAGCCCCATGCTGACCCAAGCAGACACGAGAGGATGGTGGTGGTCTTATCAGTGTCTGCTGCCCCACTGAAGGGTCCCGGGACAATTGGGCTGTCCCACACGGGGCTGGGCACGGCGCTGGAGATGGTGGTAGGTGTGTGGTGTGGAGGGGGGTGGACGTCTTCTCCAGCAGGTGTGGGCGCTGGTGCTGCGCTGCCATTTCGCTGGGGAACGTCCGGGCAGAGGGAAGGCGGGTCGGCGACTGGAGCAGGAATGGAGGATTCCCTGCGAGGCAGTCCCGGCAGCGCAGTTGCTGGCTGGCGACCTCCCGTCGCCCTGTTCCACCAGCTTTCCTCACACTGCTGGGAGGGACGTGGGTCTCCACGGACCTCGTGACGATCCTGGATGGGCGCGATGGGCGGAGCCATCCCGGCACCGACTGCCCAAACGGCGTCATCCTGGTCGTCGTCCGTGTCCACCTCGTACCCCCGGAAGTCACATGGGTCATCACGGACGCCGCGATGATCTCGGACGCGCACGCTGGGCGGAGCCATCCCGGCAACGACCGCCCACCGAAAATCCACGTCATCATCGCTTTCGTCATCCGTGTCCTCCCACCGGTGACTCCAAGGGTCGTCCACCCTGCGGACATCCTGGACCCATGGCGCGATAAGCTCCCATGGGCAGTACTCTGGCCATTCGGGCTGGAGGCTGCCCACCTCCTCGCTGGAGGAACGCCGCCGTTGTTGCCGCTTCTCACCCCCCTGGAAGTGACGTGGGTCCCACGGACCTTGCGACGATCGCAGACTGGCGCGATGGGCGGAGCCCAACTCTCGTCTCCCGTGCTCTCGTCGTCGTCCGTGTCGTCCCAGTCCACGGGGAGCCTTGCCAGCAGAGCGCAGAGTTCTTGGCTCGACATGGCGAAGATCGTGGGGGTCGCATCTTCTGCGCTCGCTGCCCACGTCACTTCCTCGCTGCTGCCGACGCCAACGTCCTCGCTCCGCCCACTCACCCGCCGACGTTGTCGCTTCCGGGTTTCGCGGAGTTTCCCGGGGGTGACGTCATCACGCGGCGCCGCGTACCACGGCTTCTCGGGGAGAAAACGCTCGACCAGAACAGGCGGCGCGTCTCTCCCCTGGCGTCCGCGTTCGCCGCGCCGGGCTGCGTCTTTCGCGGCGTTTCTTCTCCTCTGCTTCCACCTCTGCGCTTTTGGGGGGGGTCGCTGGCATTCTGTCACGACTACGGACTTACGGGGGAAGGAAGCGCAGAGGTCTGACATGCTGGGAAGGGGGTTTTATTATAACAAACAATAACGAAATACAAAGAAACAATGGCGCGGTGGCCGAAAACAGTTTAACGTAAATAATGAACTGAAACTAACCCGTAGGCGTGTGGCGATTGCCAGAACTCAAAACACATAAAACTAAATCAGGTCAAGTTCGTGCAGAGAGTTCACGAAAATGCCAGCGACCCCGAACGGGCAGAAACTTCCGGCATTTATGGGGCATCAGGATTGGCTTCCGGTGTGGAGCCCAGCTGCAGGCAATCCTGACAGCAACTGACAAGACTGACAGTTCTGAACTTCTGTCCTCCACTACAGGCAGTCAAATTTAAGACATTAAATAGACAAGAGCCTTAAAGTGATTTTTTTTTTCTTATTTCAGGTTCTTTTTTTCCTTTTGGTGTTGGGTATTCTCATATCTGTCCATACTCATTTGAAACGGTAATTAAAAAGGAAATTATTTCCATGAAGTGACACACACACACAAACTCCAATGCCAGCTCTCTGTTCTGCAGGCCTCTTGGATAATTGGCAGGTTCGAAAAAAGAAATCAAGTCTGTCAAAAAGAAAAAGTTATTTTTTCTCTACTCAATTTTTTTGAGCTAGCGCCCTTTTGCTAGAAAAAAATTGAAAGGAAGAAGAAACACAATATTGCTGTTTTCATGATCCACTAATAGAAATCTAGTTTAATGGATCTACAAACATGAGTACAAATTCCTGACATCACCCCTTTCTACAGCACAAATTCTGGGAAAGTTTTTTTTTAATTGAAAATAGAATATATACAGAATATATTGTCTCCGCACCACGTGGCCAGAAGCGAGGTGAGCCACCTGGCCACGTGGTGCAGAGACAACAATCTCTCTCTGAATGTGGAGAAGACGAAAGAGATTGTTGTTGACTTCAGGTGAGGAAATACTCAGCATGCTCCTCTGACCATCAATGGTGCATCTGTGGAGAGACTGAGCAGCACCAAGTTCCTGGGTGTGCACATCACTGAGGATCTCTCCTGGACAAATAACACCACTGCACTGGCCAAGCAAGCACAGCAGCGTCTCTACGTCCTCCACAAACTAAGTAGAGCAAGAGCACCAGCCCCCATCATGTACACATTCTACTGAGGAACCATCGAGAGCATCCTGTCTAGCTGCATCACTGTGTGGTTTGGAGCCTGCAATGCGTCCTGCCAAAAAACTCTCCAACGCATAGTCAGAGCAGCTGAGAGAATCATCGGTGTCCCTCTCCCCTCCCTCCCAGACATCTACAGCACATGCCTCACCAAAAAAGCCCTCTGCATAGCAGCTGATCCCACCCATCCAATACAAACTTTCTTCAGCCTGCTGCCATCAGGGAGGAGACTGTGGAGTCTCCAGGCCAAGACCAGCAGACTGAAGGACAGCTTCACCCATCAGGCTGTCAGGGAACTCAACTCTCTCCCCGCTCTGCCCCCACTCCCCTCACTCCCCTCTTCTGCTCCACAAACTTTCTGAACTCTAACACACACACACACACACACACACACAAACTGACCGTGCACCAGTCACTCTGTGCAGCATTGGTCTGCCAACTACCTCACTTTGCCACTTTGTCACTTTTATACTTACTAGCTCTGTTGCACTACATGGTTTGCACTCCCCACCATGTGCCCTTATTTGTATATTGTGTTAAAATTGTATTTATACCTTTGTATTTAATGTTACTGTTTTAGATTTAATGTTACTTGTAAGCACCATGGGTCTGAGAGTAACGAAATTTCAATTCTCTGCATGTCCTGTACATGTGGCAGAATTGACAATAAAGCTGACTTTGACTTTGACTATAGTTCTGAGGTAGCTACTTACCTGAAATGCTCAGGTACACTGACGGGCTGGTTTTGTTCTCCCCGTTTCGTTCGTTCACAGCCTGAACTGAGTAGCGGCCCGCGTCTGCTGCCGACGTGGCCAAGACAACCAGCTGGTTATCCATTGTTATTGCTCTGAAAATGAAGAAATTAAAATTGCATTACATAAAAATGTCACTGTAAGATGTTTTATGAGAAGTTATTTCAGATTTGTATTATTAATAGCAGCAGTAGTTGGAAACAGTCTAATAGTATCTTACAGCTTCAGAAACTTTAAAGAAATGAAACTTCACTTACTAACTTCCTAACCCCCCTCCTCCTCCTCTCTTTCTCTGTAAATGGGTTTTGGCATCAACCCCCTCAATTTCTCATTCCACAACTCAGCACACAGATCAATACACTCAAGCATTTCAGACACCCTCAACATTTCACACCGCATAGAATTACTGACCAGACACACACACACACACACACACACACACACACACAGTTTTCTTTTATAGACAGTTTGACAAAAATTGTACCCTCACACACACACACACATCTCCACTCATAAATATTGATAGAGATTTACTGTGTGGAGCAACTTCAGGAAAAAAAGAAAAGCTGAAACTGAGTATTTGTGAACTGACTGAAAGTGATGACTCAGTTTAAGACGAAATAAAAATTTCATATCGCAATTTCTTTACAGCAAAAATAACCGTAAGACTGCAGGTTCAAATCTCAAAATAAAACCTGTACAGTTACTACTGCGATGACTGTTACCACAGTGATGAGCCCCAGTGAGGTTAAGAGTAAAGCTTGACACCTAGTGTGTATGTAACTTACAGAAGTAATAAAACACCGGAGCACAAACAGGACCATGTTCACAGAAATTGAACAGAACTATCTGATTTAAAATGAATTGTGGAACTACACTTAACAAAACGATAAACCAAGTGTGTGCAAGTTTTTAAAGACCAAGAGTTCCACAATCCACAAACCAGAAAAAGCTGAGTGGACTCTAAAATCGTGGTAACAGGCCCACATGCTTGGTGGTTCTTCTGTTCATGGCTACTGGGTGGTGCCTCGGTACATTATTAATTAGAAACCAAACATCTGAAGCCACTTTAGTCAACTGTTCTGTGGTAACCACCAAATGACAACACAGCAAGAAATTTTTTGATCATGTTAGAATAATGTGTTTAATTTGGATTCAATGCCAAATTCCATTATATCAACTTAATAAAATCATTTTTTCCTTAAAAAAAACCAAGCTGAATAAGAGCTTAAGTATGCATGGCCTGAATTCTGCGGGATATTGTTGTTAATCATTATGAGAAAGTGAACAGTGCATGACTTAACAGTGCACGACTTTCTTGTGATTTGACATTTCCAATGTCCAAATATGAAACTATTAACCTGCTAACAAGCTTTGTTATAGTTGCCATACGGCGCTAACTTGTTTTCAATGACTGTGCTGTTTTATTCCAGACTGGTCTGAATGTTGTCAGCCTTGCTGCATGGCTGCTGGCCCCCCATCAGCCGTTATCAAGATGTTTTGCTTGCAATTACATTTCCCAACAGTGACAAACAATGTTGAGGCTTGGAGAAAGGCTCTGTCGCTGCCTGGCTGTCACCAGTGAAGACTGGTCAGACAGATGAGATGCTCCTCGGCGGGGCTCGAGATTTTCTGTGGTAAGCAGGTGCAGAATATAGAAATCAGTTGTTGGTAAAAGCAGAGGCACAAGGCCCCCACGGAGAAATGTTTCTGCTGAATCTCTTACAGCCGTTGAGCGACTGTCATTGGTTGGTTTCATTTTTGGTGACTGAGGGCACTGTTTTTCAATTGGCACTAAGTTTGGGCATTGTTCACTAGTGTAAGGTCAAACACACGTCTGCAGAATTTACATAATTAAAATGAATTAAACAAGAAAGACAAAGCCCAATGATTGATGGGTAGTCCAGAATAAGGAAGTAGCGAGCATGAGTGCTGTCAATAATTAGGCTCCTCCCATTGTATATGCTGTTCATAAAAAAACTGAATGAAATATCACGTTTTGGGTAACAGAAATAATTACAACGCAACAGAAAGTAGTAGTTTCTTAATGAAACTACATGTAATGTCATAGTGCCACTGGAGATTTAATTCTAAGAAGACAAGTGAAAACAATGAAGCAATGATGTTCATCTAACATCTATATATTTCTGAAATTTACTGGCTTACAGCATTTAATAATACAAGTCACTTGCCAAGTCACAAGACAGTAACGCGGTGTCATGCCCATGTCAGGTGAAGCAAGCAGGTTTTAATTTAAAAAATTGTGTGATGGCAGAGTGAAGGTTAGTAACGAAAAAACTTAATGGGCCAAACCTAATAGGCGGCCCATGTGGGTGATCAGGATCAGCACACATGCGAATAGGTGCAACCTGGAAAGCATTAATAAATATGAACTTGTATGACCAACCATGTGCTTGGAAATCATAAGTACAATATTTCTGATTGCATGAAGGCAAACTTATGAACAGTCACCACATGCTTATGGAATCATTGTGTACCACATTCTGTTCCTCAAACCATATCTTGGTACTGAAAAAGGTGGAGCATTGTGGTTTTTGTGGTTGAATCATGAAGGATTTGCAACTGAATTACCAACAATGAGACACAGAAGTAATGTGACAGTAATGTGATTGTGGCTGTCATTGTTTCGAGAGGACCATTAACATGGTAACTGTTAACAGGGTAACTCTGTTATGAGACTTCAGTGAGAGCATCAGTGAGGCAGCTGGAATGCCTGTCTCAGGCGTGAGAAACACACTCCACACACACAGAGCTGTATGGTAAATGCCACGTGTGCCAGATATCTGGCATGTATCTGACATCAAAATGCTTTGCTTCGCTGAAGAACATGAAAAAAAAACAAATCAGCAAATAAAGGAATGACATATTTCATAAACACGTCAAAATTCATACATGTCACAGGTCCCACAGGCAGAGCTGCTCTGACATACTACAGACACTGAGGCTGACAGGATCCAGCTGCGTCTACATGACAAGGAAGTGTTCTACCTTTAATAAAGATCACGGGTCTAAATGGCTTTTCGTGCACTCATGATGTCACTCTTTATATGAAAGGTGGCACTTACTCCTTGGCAGAACACTGACACTCTCACTGTAAGTCACAGCTATGTCTTTATAAGAAAACCTGTGTGAAATGGCACTCGCCCAGACAGTAATGATATAACAGCATGGCTCTGATGTGAGAATCACAGAAATATGGTGCTGGTACATTTTCTATGTGTCCTTTTTGTGACTTAGATGTGGTCCTTCTTACAGGAAAACTCTAAGCTCTGAAAAGTTGGGACGTTCTGCTGGTACTTAACAGTGAAAATGCCAACAGATTTGCCTCAGTCTTGTTACCCACTAACCAGAGTCAGAAATATAGTAGGCATGCAGCTTCATGACATTTTTTCATTTAAATTTTATTCCAGAACTTTGGAATACATTAACCATAGCAGTCAGAGAGAAATAATCAATTCCTTGTTTTAAAAATCTTTTTCTTACTTGTTTTACTTTAGATTTTTATATTGCCTGTTATTTCTGCCATTTTTTATTATTCTTTTTTATCATATATTTATATTAGCGTAATGATTCTTGATATCGGTGAGCTGCATTTCATGGCTGAAAGACGGGTGCTGTAGAAATAAAGCTGCTTCTTCATCAAATATTTACAATACACACATTATTTATTATACATTACGCTAAATACTTATTAATCAATTATTCTACGTCCTCACAAAGACGTAAAAGCATGTGTGTGCATGTGTGAAGTAAGAATGAAAACACATAGTTTACGATGAGTAACACATCCCCACTAATTACAGTAAACATGATTAAACATAATTAAGCGCATGTCTCATTACTGTCTGTGTGTGTGAGAGAGAGTTTTCAGACTACCCTGAACTTATCCAGACATTTCCCACTGGGGCTTATTGAAAGAATGCAAATATCCGAATCGGACGGACTAGACACTGGCTGGACTTCCCCACGCCAGCTCTCTACTACAGAGGCTGTGTAATGTCTGACTGAGCTCATGTCTGAATGCAGCAGGCAAATTCACAGCGCGTGAGTGGGCGTGTTGATGATGTTATGTGCCTGGCGTGAAACCAGCGGAATACAAACAACCAAGGCTAAAGGAGACGACTCATTTAAACCAAGAAGATGCCAGTGAATTAAGATGGTGAGATGCTGTAAAAAAAAAATCCTGCATCATATCCTGCCACCTGCATGCTCTGTCAACCTAAATCATGGAATTTCCTGTAGGTGTAAACATGTCTTAAATGAACAGTCCCCTTTTGTGTGTCATAATGAGCAAACAATATCATCATGAAACCCTAAAATACTCATGCATTGTTCAATCACGTTTAAAACATACATAAATACATTTATGTCATATGACTTCACGAAAGATAAGAATGTGGAACTGGGTGAATATCAGCATATAATCAGCACCGCCCAGGCGTTCCTCCAACTTGACTCGGCTCCTCTCAACCCCTCGACTCAAAGTTAAAATGATCTTCTTCTCCCTTTCTAAGATGAGCATCTGCAAGGATGGGTGTACCAGCATCAGCTGTTAATTATTAAGTGATTAAGTGATTAATTAAGTGAAGTGATTGTCATTTTGATACACGGCAGCACAGCACACGGTGCACACAGTGATTAACCCTTCACCCTTGGTGAGCAGTGTGCAGCCATGACAGGCGCCCGGGGAGCAGTGTGTGGGGACGGTGCTTTGCTCAGTGGCACCTCAGTGACGCCTTGGCAGATCGGGATTCGAACCGGCAACCTTCTGATTACGGGGCAACTTCCTTAACCGCTAGGCCACCACTGCCTCTCAGGAGAGAGTGTGAATACAGTCCCCCACTACCAGAAATTATGCAGTTGAGATTCCCACTTTTGGGGAATTCGCAGGGGCCAGCACAGCCGGAGTGCAATGGATGAGCTTGGCCCTGGGTGAACAGCCTTCTCGATCACGGTTCTACACTCGCAAAAATAAAGGCGAAATTGCAGTTATGGTACTTCGCTACATTCAATCTTTCTATCTGCACCGTACTTTTCATGTGACAATTTATTGGTAATCCAGTGCATCCAAAAAGTGCTCACAGTCCACATTTTGTTGTAACAGCCGTCTACACAAAATACATCATAATGATTAAATTAAAAAAAAGACAAAACTTATTCATTTTATAATAAAAAAAGAAAATATGTAAACAGGATCTGAATTTCCTCGAAGAAGAAGCCACGACTCGGGTGGAGGGGTGAAGGAAGTGCAGGAGCGAGGCATTGTGGCAAAAAAAGATTTTTAAAAACAACAAATGAAAACAGCATGATGGCCAAAAAAAAACTCAAACTAACCCGTAGGCCTGTGACAAGATGTCAAAAACATAAACAGAAACCAAAGTCCATGATCGAATTAATGAAGCCGCATCATCCTGCTGCTGGTCTCTGTATTTAACATGAATCGCCGCTACTCAATAAGCCAGAGGTGGGAGCGATTAGGACCTGATGATCAGCCGCCACTCCCGGTGGTCCCACAGGGCCCCGGCACTACAGCCATTGAAAGTGAAAGTGAAGTGATTGTCATTGTGATACACAGCCGCACAGCACACGGTGCACACAGTGAAATGTGTCCTCTGCATTTAGCGCCCGGGGAGCAGTGTGTGGGGACGGTGCTTTGCTCAGTGGCACACTCGAACCGGCAACCTTCTGATTACGGGGCAACTTCCTTAACCACTAGGCCACCACTGCTTCTCAGGGGAGAGTGCGAACATAGTCCCCCACTACCAGAAATTATGCAGTTGAGATTCCCACATTTGGGGAATTCGCAGGGGCCAGCACAGCCAGAGTGCAATGGATGAGCTTGGCGGGTTGGCAACCTTCCGATTACAGGGCCACTTTCTTAACTGCTAGGTCACCACTGCCCCGCTAGGCCACAACTGCCCTGCTAGACCACCACTGCTGGTCCTGCCTGGCTCTGGAAGACCCGCATCCTCCGATTGCTCTCTGCATGGCAGCGACTCCGGCCCCTCAGGCAACCTGTACACCGAAATCCGTCTCTGCAGCTGGTGAGGAGGGTGGGCCAGGGTCCACCTCCAGTCCCCAGAGTGGCAAAGGGGGATCAAGTCGAGATGGGCAGGAAGAGGGCCTGCTCCTCCCAACGGTGTAATTTTCATTTTTTATATACTGTGAAATGCATCATTACAGGGATTTGAAGGCATTGGCTGGCCAGTGCAAAGCCTAGGATCACTGATTGACCTGCAGCATCCAGAGGAAAGCCATGAGAGACAACAAGGCAACTGTACACAGAAGCCGAATTGGAACCTAAATCCAGGCCACCACATTGTGACAAGCCCTGCTGCCCAGAAAAGCATGAAGAGCCGAACACCAACAGACACGGTCAGGAAGAAAATTTGTAAAGGATGTCTTCATGCCTGGACTGAAATGGAATTTCTGTGTCTGACGTGTCTAGGAGGTATGACACCTCTGCTGAAGAAACAGAATAATCTGTCATCTCTTCCTCCATCAGACCACCCTCTCGCTTTCTCTTCATGCTGTTGTTATAATCTGAGTGTCCGGCCTGCTGCACGTTCCTCATCTCAGTGAAGAACCTTCAGCTTGGGACGAAATAATGAATTCTGCTGAGGGCCATTTGGAGTGACGAGGTTCCAGTAGCACACATATTTTTTATTGTATTCTGAGAATCCGTAGCACAGGCATTTGAAGTGTAGCGTTTTATTATTAATAATATTATCATGATTATTATTACAATTTATTCAGGACAAAACAATCCAGACCAAAAAAAACAATACCAAATAGGACAGTGTGCACAAGCATGCACACACATGCACAGGAAAAGCAATTACATAACCATTGCCATTAAATCATGGACATTTCATCTAAATCAAAGACACATAAATCACTAACACACAACACAGTACATATTTATATTTTTCATCCGTACTTTACTTTATTACTATATTTACTTTACATACATACCTTATTTTCATTTCTTCACTGCGTCTCCACTTTACCAGCTGCCAGTCTGACGCAGCTGATGCTGCATGTCGCTTCCCCTCCCCCACATCTCTTTCTGATAATTGAATTGGCTCTTTGGTCTCCAAATGTACCGGAAAATAAGAGATTGACCCCAAGGTATGACCCTGCCAATCACCTTATCAATCTGTACAATTCATTTCATTTCTCTCTCTCTCTCAACAGTACCACTTTGCTCCTTTTTCTCGTGTCTGCAGCCTCAGATGTTCTTTTTTTCTCTTCTTATTATTCCTTTCTTTACTTTTACCCCTTTTCATTCCTTCCTTCTGCTTCCTTCTCCCTGCAGCTTTTGTAAGAGTCTTAACAGCTTTCTGAGTTCAAAGGGAAATTTCTCCAAACCGACAGATTAAAACTGCCCTTCCAGAAGTTTCTCAATGGTACTCAATTATACAAACACGATATGCACGATCACACACACACACACACACACACTCACACACATACACATACATGTATTTATTGATCAGACATTTAATCCAACTTTCTTACAAGGAAGAAGTAATCTCTACAGCCAACCAAACCAAATCTGTGTGCCATGGCAACTATGTGACTGACTGGCTTCTAAGGGTGGTTAGGGAAAAAAGTATTAAAACATTATACTACTGTAATGTTTTGTAATGCAGAATTAATATTTATGTCTTATACCAAAATGTCTCTGTAAATTTCAATTAATCTGGAAGTTCCAGTTTGAAACATTCTGTCTGATTCTGGTCTGGACTTAAGTGTTATTAGGTGTCTAAAGAGAGGCCGGGCGTGTCTCTGCATATCTATTTACATATTTAACACCTAGCCTTTCCTTTGTGGGTGTGTGTGCGTGTGAACTCTCAGTAGATGGTAGGTGTCTGTGCATGCATAGTGAAGACATGAATAGAAATCTGAAGGGGTGATAATAGACAGGAGACAAACCTGATAACTGTGTGTGCGCTTGTGTGTGTGTGTGTGTGTGTGTATAGTCACTCACACTCGGTTGCTGGGGATGATCTTGTGTCCGTCTCTGTACCATGTGACCTGGGGACGTGGAAAGCTAGGAATGAAAGGCGGGGCTAAAACTGCTGCCCGGCCCTGTCCAATGGTCTTCCTCTGTTCCAGGTCAACAAAACTGCCCATAACTGAGAGAGAGAGAAAAAGAAATTCAATATATGAAAGAATGGTGCAGGAGGTTAAAGAAGATGGGAAAGCAAAAGGAGGGAAACGAAGAAGGGAAGAGAATGAATGGTTTAAACTCTGTGTGTTTGAGTGTGTTTGATGACAGAGATAAAGTGGAGAAGTGTGTGTGCGAGATTGCAGGGTTGTATGATTTATTTAATCATGTGTTGACAGTGTTGACTCATGTCTTGCTGACGTTCGTAAAGCTGCTATAACAGCTATAACACTCTTGTGCGATGCACTTCAATCGAGTGCAGCGTGTTTTCCCTGAATAGAGCAGAAGAACAGTGAAGTTCTGTTTCTTAAGCCTTCACAATTTGAAGCCTGATTTTGATGTCATCAATGGTTGCTGTTCAAAAACCCAGATTGAAGACAAACCAACGATTCACTGGTGATGGCCAATTTGGAGTTGTGAACACGGTCAAAGACTGCTTGAAGACTGCAGCCAGCGAGGTCCATTCAATGAAATTGCAGGACACGAAAATGCCAGAGACATTCTGCAATTCTTATTTATTCTTTTATTTTCATGTTTTAGAAACCCAAAAGTCCTGTTGGGGTGAAAGGTCACATAGTGTTTGACCCGTCATTGCCCCTCAGCAAAGCAGTACAAAGCCATAATACTTGATTACAAGCCAGAACATTATGTCATTTGAAGTGTGTTGCATTTAGTCTGAATTTAGCCTTAACAATTACTGCTGTCATTCAGGATGAGGACGATTTTTCACACTTTTACCAACCAGGATCTGGAGGACATGTCACATGTCTGTGAGTGACATTTGTGTTTGTGTACATATTTGTGTGTTTTGGGAACATTTTGTATAAGTGTGTGTGTTTGTATCCACTAAGTGCTTTCTCAGCCCATCTAGTCTAAATCAGCACCCTGCCGATGTGTGAAAACATTCAAGCGTGTCACCTGTGTGCTCCATCAGACATTTGAGAACAACACACAGACACACAGAAATATACACACAGACGGATCCCATCACTTACAGGCCACTTGCACGTCTGCCCTCCTCTGTATGAGAGCACCCATCCTGTTCCTGACCACACACTGATAGACCCCCGCGTCAGCTGGCTTCAGAGAGGCGATGGAGAGCCTGCAGTGACAGATGGAAGGGAAGGGATGGAGGAAGTCAGGGAAGGGCGTGAGTAAAGGTGGGTGGAGAGAGAGGTGACAGGGACAAAAATAAAGAGATATGAGACCCAATAACCTACTCACAACATGTAAAAACAACATGTCTGCAGCACAACCGGAGGTGAAAAAAGTATAAAAAAAAAAAAATTATTAAGTAAAAATATCTTTACTTTGCTTAAATTATCCTCAAGTAAAAGTAAAAAGATATACAAATTTAATTGAGTAAAAGTAAAAAATTACTTTCAATTTCATGATGTAAAAAATGACTTGTCATAAATCCAAAGACTGTATAATGTACAAACTGTTCAGGCCACCCCATAAAACATTTTAAGCACAGTTGGCCACAAAAGTACCAAATTCTGAATTATATTTGTTCAAAAATGACATTTTTTACAAACTGTGCAAACATAAATATATCAGATGTCTTCGTCACGTGATGCCGTTCACATGCACCAGGAACACGGAGATGAGTGACGTGAGCATATTTAATCAGCCGCCCACCTGTCGTCGGTTCTCTGTCATTTTCTGGCTTGCCAACTAACAACCTACCACCACACGGCTTCTTTCATCTAAAACCAAGCAAGACCAATCCTTACCTTGTCATCTTTAACGGTCCTGTGTTTTTCCTGATCTTGATTACACGAATGCCAACAACTACGGTTGTTTCAGCTCTGGCTGACTCGCGCTCGCAGAGCAAACCGGCAGAGACTGACTCACGTTTATTTTGACAAACGGGTTTCTTGTCTCCTCCAACATGCGCTCTTCCTTTCTGTTTCCTCGCCATGTGTGGGACTGACAGAATGACAGAGCCAAACAGTAACCCAGCGGATTTTGCTGCTTTATGTGACCAGGTGTCCCGCTAGGCCATGGTCATTAGATGTTTGTTGCAGGCGTCTACATGAATTGGCTTTAACGGCCAGGAGGCCTACTCTTGCTCTCATTTTTGAGTTACAGCCCAGCCGGTACCCCTCCTCCCATAGCCTGATCGCCCTGCTCATGTCACTTCTGAGTGGACAAGCGGCTGAGTGGGTGGCGGCTTGCCTTTCATTACCTGGGGCTGCGCCTCTCACATACCAGGCCTTCTTAGATGAATTAAAGACCTGGTAGGTGAGAGGCGCAGCCCCATGTAATGAAAGGCCACCCATTCACCCATGGTTGGGCTCCTGGTCAGTCAGCCACCTTGCAGCAAGGTTCCGGACGCTGGCCGCCAAGTCCCAAATGGACCCCCACATCCTCTGGGACCCTCTTCTATGAAGCTCTTGCTCTTCAGATCTGCAGTGAGATGGTGAGCCGGGAGATACTGGCCACCTTCAATGTCCTGGTTCAACTTGCGCTGCGGATCGACCGCCATCTGCTGGTGCATCTGGTGGTGCAGTCACACCACCACGGCTCCTTGTCCTCCCAGGACACCACCTTCACCACCTCGACCCATCATCACATGCCCTGACAGTTTGGGGGAACCCATGCAACTGGGCCGGCCTGCCCTCACAGCCACTGAGAGGGAACAAGGATACCAGGAAGGTTTGTGTGCGTACTGCGCGACTCATCACTGCACCATCTACCTGGTTCAGGGTGGTCAGATCAGCTGGGACCACGGCCACTCTATCCACACTCTCTCCAGCTCTTCTGGTTCTTCCTGCTGTCCTGAAATGTGGGACACAGAAGTGCAAAACCACAGCCTTTGTGGGACTCACAATCCCATCAGTCCACCTGCTGGTCCACTCCAACAGCTTCCAGTACCTCATCGTCCCTGGACCCACATCATCTTCCCACAGCGGAGAGCATGAACACCATCCTCACCTTTGTGACTCAATTCTCCAAAGCGGTTCACCTGGTCATCCTTCCAGGACTCCCATCTTCGGTCAACACTGCTAACCTGCTCCTTCAGCACGTCATCGTTATGGGTTCCCCCTGGACAGGGATCCCAATTCACCTCATTCTGTCGTCTCCTCCACACCACCTGCAGCCTCTCCTTGGGTCATCATCCCCAGACCAACGGCCAGACAGAGAGGACCAACCAGCAGCTGGTGTTCCTGTAGTGCTTCGTCGCTGACCACCAACAGACATGGCCCCGGTACCTGATGTGGGCAGAGCTCTCCAACAACCTACAGATTTCTTCAGCCAATGGCCACCGCCCATTTGAGGTATGCTACGGATACCAACTAGCCATCTTTACCCACCAGGTACCGGCAGGAGGGGTCCCCGCCGCATGACTGCTAATCTGGAATAGACGGAACCCATGCTCTGCCATCCAATATGACAGACGACATCCCGGGCGACCACGCTTCCAGGTGAGTAACAGGGTATGGCTCTCCACACATGACCCCCTGGTTCATCTGTCCCTTCCGGATCATCAGCCGCATCAATCCGGTGACTTATAGTCTGCAACTGCCTTCTACTATCTGGGTGCATTCCATCTTCCATGTCAGCAGTTTGAAACCTTCCTCACCTCACCTCTGCATCCTCCAGCTCTTAACCCTGCTCTACCGTGCATCATCGAGGGGGGCCCGGCATTCACTGTGGAACACATACTGGATTAATTGGAGACCACCTGTGGAAAAAACAGTTCATTGGACCTGATATGGAAAGGCAAGCACCTGTCTATATAAAGTCCCACAGTAGACAGTTCATGTCAGAGCACAAGCAAAGCATGAAGTCAAAGAAACTGTCCAACCCCCGATACAGGATTGTCTTAAGACACTAATGCTGCTTTGAAGGTCCCAATGAGCAGTGCGGCCTCCATCATTCAAAGGAAGAACTTCAAAATCTCCAAGACTGTTCCTAAAGCTGGCCACCTAAACTGAGCTATCAGGAAAGAAGGATCATGGAGGTGACCAAGAATGCAATGGTCACTCTGTTAGAGCTCCAGAGGTCCTTTGGAAAGACCACTTTGCAGTAATCCAACAGTCAGGTCTGTATGGTAGAGTGACCAGATGGAAACCACTCCTTAGTAAAAGGCACATGACAGCCTGCCTGGAGTTTCCCTAAGGCCACCTGAAGGATTCTCAGATGATGAGAAACAAAATTCTCTGGTCTTTGGTGTGAATGCAAGGTGTCATGTTTGGAGGAAACCAGGCAGCATTCATCACCAGAACAATACCATCCCTACAGAGAAGCATGGTGGTGCTATGGGGATCATGCTATGGGGATCATGCTATGGGGATGTTTTTCAGCTGTAGAAACTGGGAGACTAGTCAGGATAGAGGGTGAGATGACTGCAGCAATGTATAGAGACATCCTGTGTAAAAACCTGCTCCAGAGCACTCTTGAAATCAGACTGGGGCAATCTTTCATTAATCTTTCAGCAGGACAACGACCCTAAGCACACAGCCAAGATATCAAAGGAGTGTCTTGAGTTGCCCAGCCAGAGCCCAGAGTTGAGTTCGATTGAACATCGTTGGAGAGATCTTAAAATGGTTGTGCACCAACGCATGCCATCCAACCTGACTGAGCTTGAGAGATGCTGCAATGCTCCAAACTGGCCAAGGATAGGTGTGCCAAGCTGTTGCATCATAGTGAAAAAGACTTGAGTCTGTAATTGCTGCCAAAGGGGCATTTAAAAATGCATTCAATACATTTTGGAATAAGTCTATAACATAATAAAATGTGGAAACTGAATACTTTCGAGGATGCACTGTATTGGCTATTTTACTTACAACCACATGCTCATCAGGCTGCCGGCTGTAAAAGTTTAGGCTACAGACACTCAGCATTGAAAAACTGATGCTAATTATCTGGGTTACATCTCTAACAGCAGTCAAGTTGTTGTTTGTGTCAAACAAAGATGACTTACTCTGTGCTTAAAAGTGATGCTAGGAGCATCATTGTTGGGGTCAACAACATTATGACCCCAACAACAGGCAGAAGTAGCAGAATAACACAAATAATTCCAGGATACCTTTTCATTGGTTGATTTGTTGCATTATGCTTTATTTCATGGTGAGGAGCTGCGGTCCACCTTCTGAGAAATATGTCAAGTGGACCTGCGCAATTTCCTTTCAGTTCAGGTGGATTTTCTTTTCTTCTGGATACGATTTTTTACTCAGGGGGGAATGAATCACCATTCATTAACACGCGTGTGTGTGTGTGCGCGCACTCACTATACGTATGTTCCTGCTGCGACTGTGTGTAAAAAAAAAAAAACAACAACAAACAGAAGGACAATGTAAATAGACACATTCATAACTGGCCACACAAACACAATTTAGTTACACTGCCATGCCCTTCACCAGATCACAGAGTAACAGAGGAACGCCAACTGATTGTGCTGGCAATGCCAAGCTGTGTGTGTGTGTGAGAGTGTGTATGTGTGTGTATCATTAAACTGCCATTAGTTCCAAGCTGTGAGTGATTTAGAAACACACACCAAAGCCAAATGTTTCCGTCCAACCAGTGAAACTCCCCTGAAGCCACTACCCACTTGGTATCTTTAAAAGAAAATCATAGTTCACTGTGAAAACACACACACAAGCACACACACACACACACACACACACACACACACACTATAAAGTCAGAGGAACCCCTGGTCAAATGGTCAAACCATTTTTACTGTTGCAGACCTCAATCTGATGAAACATGGTGAAAACAAGAGCAACGTTTCATGTGCAGAATTTTGGGCAGATTGTGGTCTGTGTGTGTGTGTGTGTGTGTGTGTGTGTGTTTCAACTAGGTGTGTGTTGTCTTCAGGTGTGTGATTATTGGGTATACAGAAGTAATGATTTTATCCTGTGTTAAAAATGTCTAAGACTTGTCTTTACACTCACTCTACGCCGAGGTGTTTGTGATAAATATAAAATGATTCATTTTGGGTAAAAAGTTGTAACATGCTGGACCTGCGGGTTGTCCTAGTAGTGTGTGTGTGTGTGTGTGTGTGTTTGTACCTGTACTCAGGTGTGAACGGGGTGATTTCAGTGTCATTTCTGATCCATCTGAACTCCAGAGGCCAGCTTCCCTCCGCCAGACACGTCAACACCAGCCGGTTGCCCTCCAGGTGAACCTGCACCCCACCCGGCTCCGTCTTAAAATAAGGGGCCACATCACCTATGGAGAAATACACACACAGTTTAATTATCCCCTCTAAAGCTCTTTTCATGTCTGTTCTCTGTCTGATGCAGATGCCACCCACCAGACGGACAGACGACTCAGTGGTGCAGAGCTCCACCCATCGTTCCCACAGTATCATTAATTATTAAACCCAAAACACGGCCCCATGAATCAATGTTAATTACTGCACTTCATTAATCCACTGATGCTCTCCTCTGTAAAGCTGCGGTCATCCGCAGTCTCTCACACACACACACACACACACACCTGGCCATGGGGCCTTCTGTTCCTGGCGAGCATTCACAGAGCAGTAAGACATGAGCATTTATTTACACAGAGGGCGTGCAAGTTGTGGGTGTGTGTTGTGTATGTCATCTCTGCTGAAACTGCTTACCACTAACACAAACCATACAGAGTCCCATTCATTGTACACACTCCCATTTGTTATTTGTCAGTAATCCCTTATTACGACCACTGCAGCAGATGTGGTCATGAACTGAATCATTGTTATGTCCACTCAAAGCCAAAGTGTCATCTCACCATATACAAGTACACAGCGAGATGAGATTGCAAAACTTCGGGGAGTCACGGTTCGAAAAAAAAATTGTGCAAATGTAAATTTGCAAAAAAAAACATGACAAAGTATCAGCAATTTGATAATATTGTCATGGCACAGAAAAGAGGAGGTAGAAGCAAGCATGGATAACTACAAACTTTTTTTAAACTGGACAAACCAACACAAATGGGGCTCTACTTTGGAACAGGGGACTTGGAGATGGGGACAGGAAAGATCATAATTTATACTACCATTACATATACTATAATACACACGTGGAGGCCCAGTAGGCACACCGCCTCCAACTAAGACACCAAGTTAATAAGAGCATAAACACATCGCCCTTGACTCAAACGGTTCAGGGTTCAATACTGGAATACTGATGCAGGCAAGCTTTAATAGGGAGGATGTCTGGTGCAGGGAATCATGGGGGCGTGAGGAACCATAGTCAGGTTTGCCCGGTCCACCGTGACAAATATATCACTTTATGGGTATATTTAGTGACTCTAGTATATGTAGTATACAATATGATATGATAATGATATTAGTAATAGAAATATAACATATGATAGTAACATAAGAATAACACTGATGACCCACTGTAAAGAAAAGAACAAATCTGAGGAGGGAAGGAGGGAGGGGGCTTCACCTTGTGCTACACTTATATGTGTGATGTACTGAACGGAAGGGGTCCATAATGAAGACGTAGGTGTGTGAGAGCTGTCAATCATCACCATTAGCTCCTCCGATTATAAGCATCATCTAAGTTTCTCCTCTCCAAGAAGAAGATAACTGATTGCTGTTTTATCAGTATATTTCTATCTCACAGAGTTGTGAAAAAATCTAACTGAGTAAAAAATTGAGTGAATTTGAACTCTCCCTCACCTCTGTGTGACCTCTGCCTCTGACCTGAGAAGTCACAGCTGGCAACAGATTAAGAGATAAGATCCCACCGTCTGTCTACAGCCATCCTCATATTCACCACCTACTACATTTCATTATTTTATGAATCCCCAAGACTCAAACAAAAAAAAACACTAAACTGAGGATCCTGTTAGCTCATAAGAATGCATAAGCAAAAATAGACTATGGTGAAAGATTTCATTTGGAGCTGAGTAAAAGCCAATCTTTATTAAATCTTTCTGTGTAAACTGCAGAGTTGAGCACAGATTGGTGTTTCAGATTATGACTGCAAACGAGGCTTCATGCCTATAATGTAATGCAGAGCTGCTGCACAAATGTGTTCAGCACTAATTTAAAAGTGCGTAATTAGATTTTGCCATTTCAGGAAGAGGACAGAGCGGAGCCCCCCACATCACACACACAAACACACACACAAACACACTCACAGCCCCACACACATCCTCACACTCAGCACACACGTACACATCTTTATAGACTGACTATTTAATAGTGGTGAAACATCTGCTCCAGACTGTCCTTAACAGATGGTTCCTACCCGACCACGCCCTCCTCCACCAGATCTCACCTGTTTTCAGGAGGACCTGCCATCCACTCTGCTGTGGACTTGCCATCCGCTCTGCCATTTGCCTGCTGTGTGCTTGTTCATTGCTAAATTTACTGGTAATCAGCAGTAACACACGTGCCTCCTTACAGAACTGGTCAGTATGTTTCTATGCACATAGTCCAGCTACAGCTATAGCTGAATTAGGCCATTTAATTGAACTACGGTCCTCAGCCCAGGATACATGAACCAATCGGGAAGTGATTTATTGATGAATGCTGATCTGACAGGTGGACCATTTCAGCTGGTCCACTGGTCCAGTGGTGAACTGGAGAAGTTTACAGTTTCAGAGGATGTATAAAGAAGAATGGTTGTTTTTACATAAAGCTAGAAAGGGTTGCAAAGTAATTTGAAAGACAACCAGACAAAAAAAACTAAACACATTAAAAACACATTAAAAGCAGAGGACACATTTTGTTGTGTGCACTGTGTGCTGCAGTGTATCACAATGACAATCACTTCACTTTCACTTTTCACTCACTTGAGTGCGGATAAGTGTCAGATGGCTGCAGAGACAAATGGAAATCTGTGGCAAATTTTCACAGATAATACATTTTAACAACACACACACACACACACACACACACAGACACACAGACACAAGCACCTGTCTCTAAAATGGTAAGGAATTTTAATAACAAAGGATATGGCAGAATGATCGATGTGCTGACAACAGACACCACATCCTTTCCATGGTTACCATAACAACACAAGGTCCCTTAAACACACCCAGAGGCCACTGCTTAAAAACCAAAAAGCCAACAAAACATAATAGCTGAACAACTGCGGAGAAATGTCACTCCTCAACATCATTCCATACATCTCATACATTTCAAAGGCACAGATTCAAAACACGAAGGGTGGAATTCAGAATTGAGAATTAGTAAGAAACTCCAGTCTTTATCCTTTTGACTTTAATTAAAGAATATTATTAGTATACACAAGGACTAAAATGGAAACATTATGAAATGTCAAAAACTGTCAGGCTTGAAGTCAATTAGTTTTTTTTTGGTGAAACACTTTAACTACAAAACCATAAAGGAAACTCATGCAGCACTTCAAAGGAGACACGTAGCGCGAGAGAATGGGAGACAAGGGAACACTGAAGGGTGGACAGAGAAGAGGCTAACAAGACACTCAGACAGAAATAAGCGGCAAGAACCAGAACTCTGTCGCCAGTGTTAGGGTGGTGGTCTGTGACTCACAGAGACAGGGCGTGGACATAAGCCACAGGGCTATCACGATACGTGACCTGAGATCAATATCTTGATTCAATGGCCCTGAAGACAAAATACCCTTAGAGGTGCAGCCATTACCTTACCAATGTACCTCAGCAATATCCAGTATTAGCACAGTATCCATCCAGTATGACGGCTTCTGAAATAAGCATGCAAGATGCGTAGAGGCTATTTGGCTCTCCAATAGAAAGAGCTTCGGAGGAGAACTCCAAGTCCCGTCCAGCCTGACTTCTGTTGCCATTCTGTGTGAATGTCTGGTTTGGTTGTGCCCATGGTCCAGAGGTGACTGTAACAGATACAGCAGTTGTGAAGTCCTCTGATGCCTCCGTGTACAAACCTTTCTGCCAATAGTGGAGTTTGGGGACAGGAAGAATGTGCAGCCTGCAGCCTTGTCCAGGGGGTTTAGATTGATTTTCTACTCTCTATTTTCCTTTTTCTTACTACAACTGGCTTGTAGAGAACGTTTGATTTGTCTATTTACTCGGATTAAGGAAGAAAAACTGGGATGATGAGACATTATTCATGGGAAAACCAGAATAAGGGCGTAATAGACATTCACACACTTTAAAAGATGGGGTAATGGCAGAACAGGACAAAACAAGGTGTGACACACTGTAATGTGTAACGTTCTAACTGTAATATAAGATGATGTGCTCACTCACTGGCCTCTGGAGCGCTGCAAATCTTACTGCTGCATTAACCTGAATTAGAACTGAGCTTTACACACACACACACACACACACACACACACACACACACCTGAAAATGTGGACTCAACAGGTTTTACACACAGCCAGGGAGAAATAAAAGAAGAACATTCAGTCCTAAAGGTAGAGCAGGACATTATGATACATCCACATTAGCACACACACATACACTGTCAGGATTGCCTGCAGCTGGGATCCACACCTGACTCCAATCCTGACGCCCCATAAATGCCGGAAGTTTCCGCCCCTTCTGGGTCTCCGGCATTTTCGTGAACCCAGACATGAACTTGACTTCAGTGAGTGAATGTCTTTATGTTTTTGAGTTCTGGCAATCGCCACACGCCTACGGGTTAGTTTATGTTCTTTATTTAAGTTAAATTGTTTTCGGCCACCGCGCCATTGTTTATTTGTATTTCTTTATTGTTTGTTATAATAAAAACCCTTCCCAGCATGTCAGACCTCTGCGCTTCCTTCCCTCGTAAGTCCGTAGTCGTGACATACACACACAAACACTGGGGGTACAATGATTAATAGGCAAAGAGTAAAAGAACATTTTATTCGTATTAACACACAGACACACACACAACTGATCTGGTGCAGTGGAGTAAATCTGAATGATCAAAATCACTGACTGGTGAACTGTGGTTGCCATGGGACTCCAATTCTCAGAGGAATGAGGGTGGAGAGGTGGGCAAGTTTTGGGAATCATGGGTAATCATGTGTGAGAGGCAGCCTGATCAGTGACATTTATATGAACAGACACACACACACACGCACAAATTTGACAGAAATTATTTCTGTTTGGGGAAACAGGATGTCAGTCATGCATCAAGTGTCAGTGTAGCTCCATTGTAGTTATGATGAGTCGAAGTGTGACTCCATTGTGTGTATGTGTGTGTGTGTGTGAACATAAATGAATGTGGAATGTGCTTGCTTTTGAACTTGTGTGTGTGTGTGTGTGTGTGTGTGTGTGTGTGTGTGTGAATCGTTAGCTGATTTGTGAGTGTCTGGTGCAATAATGTTTCTGTCTCCTTTGTGGGTGAAGGCATTAGGGGAGCCGAGCCAATAGATGCTTCACATTTGGTCCTCAATAAGACACAAACACACACACACACACACACACACACACACACAGTGGCACACACATATATACTCCCACCCTTCATAAGTGATGATATTTTTGGAGATTTTCTCCACAACAAAATCCATCACAGTGAAGGCGACGCTTCCAGACTCATCAGTGCGAAGAATAAAACAGGACAGCTGCTGCACACACTTCCTTTAATTAGACCTCTGATCGTGTTTATGGATTGAGTGATGCTGATCAATAATATGCAAATCTGACTGATACTCTAATTAGCTGATCATTACCTAACCCACCAATCATAAAACACAACCACGTTCATACATGGGCAAAGACACACACACACACACACACACACACGTGGCTAGCAGGTAAGGGAACAGACCCTGTGCTGCAGTGTTTCAAAAACACTTCACTTTCACTAAAAGATTTATTCTATCCATTGCATTCCAAGCATTCAGCTGATGCTGAATCTAGCACTTGCTTATAGACACAGCTGTAACGGGTGGGGTTTAGACCCTCAGCCCTTCTGGTCATCTGATTCACATTTTGAGAACCAACCTACTTCGTGCAACAGCAGAATCAACTGCCATATTATGCTACTAAAATATGTCACCAAGTGCATCTAACGTACCCTTAAGCAGTCTGGAACATTTTTTTTTCTGAAACACAGCAGGGAGCAGAAACAGTTGTATTTCTAGCAACATTTGTTGGGTCTAATCTTCTATACTATAAATGACCAGAGAGGTAAGTGATTGGCCTAACACTATCCACGGTACCCACTACTTTTACAACAAATCAAAAACATGAAAATGGAGAGGAACTATGCCAAGAACTGTGAAACACTTGTGCGTAATTAGGTTTTGGTCATTCCTATTATATTTTGTGCAATTCTCTGGAGAATTAAACCAAACACACTTTTACTTGTCCTCATACTCATTTATTGTAAAGTACTCAAATGATGTGTAATATCAATGTTTATATTTACATTTATGGGATTTATCAGAAGCCCTTATCCAGAGCAATTTACAATCAGTAGTTACAATCAGTACTCAGGGTTAAGGGTCTTTCTCAGGGACACAACGGTAGTAAGTGCGGTTTGAGTCTTCTGGTTCATAGTCGTGTGTGTTACCCACTAGGCTACTACCCATTCTGATGAATAAAATAAATTGTATTTATTTCAATGTGTTTAAAAACTGAAGGTTTTTCAGACGTTTGAAATGTGGTTACTTATTCAAAGCAAATTATTATCATAACCCAGACATTCAAGGTTCAGTTTATTTATGTCAGGATCTTAAGTTTATATATATTGAAAAGTGCATCAGGCTTAATTAAATTATTCAAAGAATGCACCACATTTTACTGTTAGTACTGGATATCGCATAAACATTATTTTATTGAAGTGTTGAACAGTTTTGACACCCATTATACATTGAAATATTTGGTGAAATAGTTTTGTCTGAATGCTTATAGAGTTAATAGAATTTTATTGTGGAAGTTCCTTTTGACAATTGAGACTAGTTTTCTGTGTCCCGTGCATTACATGGGGTAACTTGTGTTATCAAAATGTCCTGTGCGTCACGTAAAGAATTGTCCTGATGGTATTTGTAAAATTTATATTACAAACGTGTAAGTACCTCTAAGCCCCTACCCATGTTTTAATTAAATCTTTATTTGTCTCTATCATTCAATTTTTAAAAAAATGGAATTTGAATTACTACAAATGTTGTTTATCTTCTCTTTGTTGGGACATTTGGTCCTCACTAAATTATAAATACCAAACACACACACACACACACACACACACACACACCCAACTCCCCAGGGGGTTGGAAAGACCTTTATGTTCATCTGCAGACTGAGCTACAACCTGAGGCTACAATTTAATCTTAATCTCTTCTCTTTTCCTTTCTTCTCTCATGACTTTCAAATTTATTTCCTTTATCCTTTTCCTTCATTCATTCTGTCTTCTCTAAATTCCTTAAGCAAAACCCCTTTCTTTGTTTCACTTCTTGTTAAAGAAGGACTGTTTTTGAGATAGAACCAAGAAAGCTTGTGTTGAGTCTTATGCAAGTTACATTCATGAAAGTCAAAGACAATCTCTCAAGATCCGTCCACGCCTCTCCTCTCTTCTCCATCTCTCTCTCCTTCAGTAAAGGTCAGGTCACCCTGATCTCGGATAGTCTTTGGGAAGTCTTCTGCTCAGGTTACAAAGCAACTGTCAGATAATCAAATCTTCACAAGGACTGGCCGTCAAAACCACTAAATCTAACCTTACTCACACACAAATACTTGGACACACACACACACACTCGGAACAGTGACTGCTGAGTAGAAAGGTTGTCTGAATGATTTAAGAACATTTCCACAGGACGGCGTCACATGACGTCGACAGTACAGACGCCCATCATGTCTCAGTCCTCTCTCATCCACGAAAAGTAAAAAAAACAGTGAAAGTTTGGCCCTCCCCACATTCTCGGCTTCGCCGGGTGTCGTACTCAGAACGCTCTTCGCAGGAGTTACTGTGGCGGCAACCTGGGGACAGGCGGGTGTTTGATGTGATGGACAGGCCGTCGACTTGTCATTCATTATTAACAGCAGCGCAAGATCAAACGCAGACGAACATGTGAAACTATCCTCAGCAGAGTCGTGGGATGCAGATCAAGCAAAAAAGTGAATTCTGGCCAAAGAGACGTGAAAAAACGGACACACCCGACCGCTAATGGACATACAGAAAAGCTGAAGTTTTTCAGGCCGAATCGAGTTTCTCCGTTTACTTTTACTCCCCCCCCACTCCAGAAAAGCAGCAGCAGCAGAAATCTCTGGGCCGATTTGTTCCTGATGAACACCTTGATCTCATCAGGATGATCTCTTTTTCTGTGTTTCATTCTGTCTGACGATGTGAACAGAGCATTATTAGAACCCCCCCCCCCCACCCTGCACTATTCATGTCACAGCGCAGGCAGACACAACAGAACACACATTGAAAATAACACAATTCCCCGCTGGAAGGTTTCATTGTTCAGACTCATCACTGCTTTTTCTCCCGTTGTTAACCATCTCAGGGTCCATCTGGGCGGACACTTCAATGTACACGAAGGGATTGGTTTTTTGTCATCATGCAACACAGCGTCGCCCTTAGTGGCACCTGTGGAGCAGGGTGTGGGGACGGTACTTTGCTCAAGGAGACCTCAGTGGCACCTTGGCAGTTTGGGGCTTAAACCCGCAACCCTTTGCTTACGAGTCCACTTCACGGCATAGAATGAAAATCTAATTTCCTCCTGAAAACATATTTAAGTGTTCCAAGAAATATTAAGGACTTACATCTTACAAGTGGTATTAACTGCTCGCGAGGCAAATTCCAGATAAACAGTGGTTATGCATGAAGACAAATCCCTTTTCATGTAACAGCTTACGTGAACATTGCCACATTTATGTGTGTGTGGTTGTTGTTAGAACACAGAATTTCAGGCAGAACACCACAAGGTGATCTGCAAGATCAATTTAGCTTTACTGATGAGTGCCGACTATTCACTTTGGAAGGAAGGTGTGTTGTCAGACACACCTTCTACCTTCTTGTTCACTCTTACTACGAGGAGGAAAATGTTAAACTCTTGCTAACAGGTTCAGTGTAGATCTTTTAGCCAAACCTATAAAACACACACACACACACACATTGCCCTAATGGGACTGCAGTGAAATGCCCCGTCATCCTTCCTGATCAGCTGATCACTGGAGCAAAGAGGAGGAGCAATTATCTATAGAACAGTCTGCAGAGATTACAGCAGTGTGTGTCTGTGAATGGCTCATTTAGTGTGTGTGTGTGTTTATGTGAGAATGTGTGTACGTTTTGTATAGTTTGCTTTGTCTCCCATGGGCAGCATTGTTTACTACATGAGTGTGTATCTGGGAGGTTGTGCGTATTATTTGATTTCCAAAACACAAACTGGAAAAACGGGAGAATAACATGAACAAGTTTATGCTGGTGTGTGTGTGTGTGTGTGTGTCTGTTTGAGGTGGAACAGTCACTCGAACAGCAGGTAGTAATGCAGTCAGGCTGAAAGTGATCATACTGCAGTCAGAAACACACGACCATTTACTGCCATTACAGCAGCGCGCTGCCATCCCATAATTACAGCAAGCCACTACAGTCACTACACATCCCCTACAGACACAGAGAGACAAAATGGTCAGATGAGGGAACAGGAAAGCTGAAACAGACGAGAGAGAAAATCAAGGGCCGAGTGAAGATAAGGAAGAAGAGGATAGGATGAGGAAGAGGAGGAAAATGCCAGTATTTTCAGAGCTTCTGCAGCTGCGGTGGCTGCAGTAGACGGGCAGCATTCCTCCTCTAGAAACCTCTGTTCCCTGTTGTACGGCTAATTAAAAGAAAATCTGTCTAAAACTGAAAACTGGATAATTCTAGCGCTTTTTAATCAACTTCATGATGATTATGGTGTTACACACCAATCCCAAAATATGAGCCATTCTGGTGCACAGATCCATTTACTGGTGCCACATGTTCACATTGCATGGTTTTGAGGTCCAAAATCCGAAATAAGTCCAAAAATAATTTTCTACGTCAGTCATTAAAAAATAAAAAAATTCTGGTCACCTCATTTGCCATGTCCAATATATGTCAGGATCTGGTCCAAAAGGAGTTACTCCGAATCCTGGGTTTGGACCAGAGTTTCATGTTGGTCCTGTGTTAAAGCTGCCAAAAGACCGACCGAAGTGGACTGCGGACAAGATGCCAGTCCCCTGTGGATGGGCCGCGCTTTGCCCGGCACAGGACGGCCACCACTCGTCCATAACTGTTTTGGGTGGCACACCGGTAGTCGTGCCTAGGGGGGAGGATACTGTCAGGATTCGCTCCAGAAGGGGCTATTCCAGATCCAGGAATTGGTGCTACAATGATTCCTGATTGTTTCCCCTGTCGCGTGCTATATTGAAATAAATCCCGCCTTGAGACGTCGTGCAAATGTGTCCTCCTTTTTTGCCAAGTGCGACCACCTTGACACAATCACATCTAACGTTGCTCTGGAGACCAGTCATGTAGTGAGTGACCACTCTTCACTGGACACCAATTAAAATAAACCCTTAAAAGCCCCAATACAAGTGTGTAGTTCCATGTTCCAATGACTTGTGCAATCTGAACTCGACAAACTGTTTACTGGCTCGGCAATAATCCCTCTAATCATCACCTGTCTGAATAGAAAGGCCATGCAACACAAAGTGGGTGTCAGATGCAATCGGGCAGGACAGACACACTGTTCTGCTGGGTTGTGCAAAAACAGAAATGTGAGTCCTCCGTTTTATAAGTGTGGCTGTTTGGAGACCCTTGACCAAGAGTAATAACTGTGTAACAGACGCTATATAAATGTGTAACTACCTCCACATAAGCACATTTTTGGGAATTTTGATAATTTTTCATGGTTTGTTAGGCATGTTTCCTAATTACAATGTTTGTGAGGACAGACAAACAAATTGCACATGCACAAATACACACTGAAAAAAAAAAAAAAAAAAATTTTCCATTATGGCATGAAGAAAGAAAATATGGTCCTGAATGACAGAGACCTGAGGACCACACATCTGTTGGACCAATTATACGGACGCGGACACGATCACTTCCTGCACGAAAGGCCGCTACCCCCAAGACAACAGCAGGGTTGGTGTAATCACAACCAGAACATAATATTATATGCAGTCATTATTACACGCATGGAGCGAGAATCAGACTGAGGAAACCATGTTGTCTCTACACCGACAGGCTGTCTGTAATAAAACAGACACTCCTTCCGTTGGCCATCTGCAAACCACACACATAATTTGGGGCAGCAAAGATTAAAACTATCACTTGGCAGATGGAGCCAGAAGCAGCTGGTGCTTCTGTTAAAATCTAATATTTTACAGTGTGGGAGGGTGATAGCAATTTCACTGTGTGTGTGTCAGAAGAGCAGACAAATGTCCAATTTAGTTATAATTGTGGCCACTTTTATTAACCATGACAATATTCTAGATGTTATAAAAACAACATGCAGTTTACAGGGCCACTTTTCTGTATTCAGAATGTTCTGAATGGAAAACTTGTGGCACTAATTGGGCGCAAAGTTTTCAGTTAGTATAAGGTCAGAGGTGTCCTCAAAAGTCGATTTAAAATATAGAAGAATATAGAAGCAATAGCTTGTGTGAGAGCCGTCAATCATCTGGCTCATCACTAAACCTAAAAAAAAAAAAACAGAATTAAAGCTGTTTTGAGTCAAGAAAAGTATTACATATCAGCAAAAATAGTACTTAGTTTCTATTCTTCAAAATACTAAATGTGTGTTCGACTTGACAACAGTTTTGGCCAGTAAGAGTGCAGGACAGTGGATGATGGAAAGAGGCAGGGACATAGCATCCACATTAACCAGAGTGGTAGTAGCTTAGTGGGTAACACACTCGCCTATGAAGCCAGAAGACAAAAAGTCCCATGTTCAAAACTCACTCACTACCACGACCCTGAGTCTCTCCAGGGGGACTGTCCCTGTAACTACTGATTGTAAGCCGCTCTCCATATGCAATATTGATAAATCTTATAAATGCCAAAAAATCTACATTTATATATCTAAAGCCATTTTATTAACTCTTCTTCTAGTTTTCTAGAGAGTATTGCAAACTAAACTAACAGATTAGTAACAAGGTTTGGCCTCTTTTTTTCTTCTATAGGTTCATAGATTCAAATCCCTCAATCCCATCAACTAAGACACTTAACCATGAGGCTTAGTCTGTCCTTAGTGAAAGGGTGGTAGTGGCCTAGTGGGTTAGACACTCGCCTATGAACCAGAAGACCCAGGTTCAAATCCCACTTACTACCATTGTGTCCCTGAGCAAGACACTTATTCCTAAATTGCTCCAGGGGGGGACTGTCCCTGTAACTACTGGTTGTATGTCGCTCTGGATAAGGGCGTCTGATAAATGCTGTAAATGTAATGCATGTAAATGAAAGGAAGTTGCTCTGGATGAGAATGTCTGCTACATAATTCAATCTCCAGGAGTTTCTGTGTAACATGCAGACAAAAGACGGAGAGCTGATGCAAGAACAAAAGAACAGACAAAAAGATATATAACTTCTAGCCTGTTCCTTGTTCCTGCGGGACGGAGCCACTCTTTGAGGTGACTCTATTTCGGGTTAATTAAACACCCCATCCTCAGCACTATTTAAATCAATGACATCAGCTGCTGCTACCCTGACCCCAGCCTCTCCTGTGTTAACGAGATCTAATTATCCAACCAATGCCATCCCAGCATGAGTTTAACGAGCCTTAATGAATCCCCAATACAATACAAGCCTGTCATAAAGAACACTAATTAGCTGGCCAATGCTCTTCTCAGCACTGTGAGGGAGCATTAATTAGCCCATCCACCAATAATAACCCTGCATACACGTAATGAGCTCTAATTAACACTGGAGACAAGGACATGCTGCTGGAGCGGGACGGACTCCCGAAACAATTAAAGAGTTTCTTTGTCTTCCTGCAGCCTTATAAATAAATAAACTTTGTCTGTGTGTTGATGAGCCATTGAGTGTAGCGTTTCCACACCTACTGCGATCTGAAATACACCCCGAACATCACAGGGGCGCCACAATATGCAATTCCTCACAGAGGTGTGCATTTAGAGTGTGAACTCGTTTATGTATCCGATTTGTTCATCAAGGTGTATGAATGTTTTGAGGAGTGTGTGTGTGTGTGTGTCATGTCCAGCTATCTCTCTCATTGCAGTTCCCCCTCACATCTCCCCTCCGTCTTTTCCCTTAATATTTCAGAGGGCTGTTTGCAGGGCCTCACCCTTGCATGGCCTCGTGGGAAATCGAGTGAGCCTCAGAGGTCGGACGCACAGCATGTGATTGAGAGGCGAACGTTTAAGACCAATATGAATAATGTGGAAACAGTTGTCTGTCTGTGTGCGTGTGTGAAATAACTTGCCATGAATTATTCACAAGACGCACACAAACAAACCCCTAAACAACACACACACACTTCTTGTTCTTTTATCATAGTTAATCTCTATACCCTGAGCCCATACATTAGATGCAGCACTTGGGGCTTGTACACTAATGTCAATTCAAGTATTACTTTACCAGATGTGCAGTAATAAAGACATAAAAACAAGACAGGACTGCTTGCTAATTACCCGTGGGTTGCAGAGGAGGATCCATCCAGCGGTGTCATTAGTTCTATCAGCCAGTTGGTTTTAGATAGTTTGTTTAGAGCCCATAGCAATGATTGACAGCTCTCAGACAGCCTATCAACATTTTACAGCATTTATCAGACACCCTTATCCAGAGCACCTTGCAATCAGTAATTACAGGGACAGTCTCCCTGTAACTCAGGGTTAAGTGTCTCAGGGTTAAGTGTCTTGCTCAGAGACACAATGGTATAGTAAGTGGGGTCTTCTGGTTCATAGGCAAGTGTGTTACCTAATACCTTTACCCACAAGGTAACACATATAAAGCAGACGAGCAGTGTTGATAGATTGTTTTAGCCCACAGTTGGCCAGAAATGTGCCAAAAGCTCCTCAATATCTATTGTAAAGAAGATTTTTTTCCCTCCAATCTGGCAACTCTGAGAAAAAACTCCTGCCTTCTCCCTTCCTCCTTCATTTCTGTAATAACACAGCCTCACACTGCTGTTAATGAACAAACATGAACAAGCTCCGTGGTAGTCATTTCAGGAGCACATGCGCCATTAATCCAAACATGTAGATCGATTAGCAATCAGCACTTTTATTCGCCATTCCCAACACTACACAGCCGCAAGTCCGTGGGAACTAACCTGTATGCAGTGAGACTAGATTAAGGAGCACAAGACTGTGAAGTTTATTAAAGGCCATGCAGAAATAAAGTCAAATTCCCGGCAGATTGGCTCTGTTTACTCTGATTGGTTCATGAGTTCCCAGAATTCCAGGTGTGTAGATTCCAGTTTCACCACACTCACTCTCACATGACGTTCACATTAATAATGAAAATGTGAAGGAATTTGATGATGAAAATGATGAAGAGTTCTCCATACTGAGATGAAATGGCTGGACAGAGTTTTCTCTTTTAAATTGAGCATTTCATCATATACTCTCTCTTTCCCAACTCTGCATTTTTTAAGGCGAAACCATTTCCTCAATCAGATGATTTCTGATTTTCATATTTATGAGCTCCAGCAGGCCCCACACACAGGGTGCGCACACACTCAGAAGCACACTTGCATTGCACAGACTCACACACACCCGCCTAGCTCCATGTAGTCCCAGCAACCTTATGAATATAGTTAGAAATTTCACCATAATGGTTAACATGACTTTCGTGTGTGTGTGTAAAAAAAGTACATGGGTACATTTATGTTTACAAAATTCAATCATATTCACATTTATAATTCAATTCCATTATATATCAATAATATGTTTTATATGTGTCCAGTGTAAATACAGTGCATCCGGAAAACATTCCACATTAGAGCCTTTTTTAAAAAATAATGATTACATTTATGTTCAGGGACATATCATACTGAACATGCTCATGCTCAGACGTGGCAGAGGTCGGCGCCTTGCTATTCGCCCGCTCATCGTTGTGGTTTTGTCCATGTGTTGCTGCTAGTCTTGTTCTGACAACGGCTCACACCACATTACATTTACATTACAACAAGGGGCAGCGGTGGCCTAGCGGTTAAGGAAGCGTCCCCATAATCAGAAGGTTGCCAGTTCGAATGCCGATCTGCCAAGGTGCCACTGAGGTGCCACTGATCAAAGTACCGTCCCCACACGCTGCTCCCTGGGCGCCTGTCATGGCTGCCCACTGCTCACTCAGGGTGATGGTTAAATGCAGAGGACAAATTTCACTGTGTGTACCGTGTGCTGTACTGCTGTGTATCACAATGACAATCACTTCACTTTCACTTCAGATTTAGGGCATTTATCAGACACCCTTATCCAGAGTAACAGAGCCTCATCAACTCCTGATGTCATGTCTACAAATGCACCCTCGGCACCCTCCATGACTTTGGCACACCTATTTTTGGGTAATTTCTCACGTTCCTCTTTGCGAAACCTCTCAAACCTCATCGGTTTAAATAGAGATTGTTAGAGCTCTCCAGAGATGTTCTATCGTGTTCAAGTCTGTGCTCTGGCTGGATTGCTCAAGGACAGTCATAGAGTTGTCCTGAAGCAACTCTTTTTTTTTTTTTCTCTCTTGGCCGTGTGCTTAGGGTCAATGTCCTGTTGGAACATGAACCTTCATCCCATTCCCTTGTCCAGGTTATCCTCAAGGATGTATTTTGCTGTAATCATCTTTCCTTTGACCCTGACCAATCTCCCGTCTCCTGAGACACAGCACAATGCTGCCACCACCATGCTTCGCTGTAGAGATGCTATTGGCCAGGTGATTAGCGGCGCCTGGTTTCCTCCAGACATTTGTTTCGTTGTGCTGTGCTGTGTATCACAACAACAAAATCAATCATTTCATTCACTGATGACGGAGACCTCTGTATTTATTGCCGTGAATAATTTGTTTGTGTGTATGTGTGCGTGTGTGTGTCTTTTCAGAGTAAGAGATACAATGACATCCTATGACGCAGAACCAATTGGATGTGATCAGGTTGAATCTGACCATTCAGACAAGGAAACACTTTTTACACACTCAACCACAAAAAAAAAATTCTTAACATGTTAAGAATACACGTTATGGTTACAAGAACAGATCTGACAATTCATCGCAATGATTGACACACACAGACACACACAGGTTTAATTAAATTAGGTTGAATCAAAATGTTCATGTCAGAAAGTCAGTCTCACACAAATAAACACACACAAGACTGACAGGCAATAACATTGCCACCCTGTGGGATCCTGTCTCTACCATGCTGACAGGCAGACTCCAGACAGACCAACATCTGGGGGCTTTCAGCACCTCCCCAGGTCTTTCCTGACCTCTCTTTCTACCCCCATCCAGTGCTCTCTGCTTGTGTGAGAGGAGGAGGAGGAAGAGGAAAGAGAAGAAAGGAGGAGAAGGAGAAGGAGGAGGAGGAGGAAAGGAGAGGAGCAGGAGAGAAAGGAAGAGGAGGAGTAGGAGGAGAAGGAGGAGGAAAGGAGAAGAGCAGTAGAGAAAGGAATAGGAGGAGAAGGAGAAGGAAGAGAACAGGAGAAGGAGGAGGAGAGGAGAGAAGAGGAGGTGAGGTGTACTGCAGGTCTACTGTACAGTAACGCTACCAGCTGGAATCAGCTATTCTTCTGCCAATAAATTTTAATGGCTCATAACAGTGAGAGGCTTAAAGCAAATGCTGCAGGTCCAACAGCAGGAGACAACCTCATTTACTTGGATGTGGACAAAAATTCACCAACAGTCCTTTAAAACTGTTTTGAGGGGGTACACTGTACAGCGGGTCTCGCTTCTCCATAACAAAAATGTAACAACCCTTGACCTTTAACCTTTCTACTCACTCCATTTCACTCTCTCTGCTCTTGTTTCATTAGTTCCTCTCGCTCTTACTTCCTCTGCCCTGGGTACAGAGGGGCCTACGGGTGCAACGGTACTCAGTAAAATATTGAAGAGCTTGGTCCTTATGGGCCGCTGCATTTCGGTTTTGCAATTCGATTTGAAATGGTCCAAATATGTCCAGTGATTGGACATTAACTTGCAGGATTAACAGTAGCCTGTTAAACTGTAAGCACCAACGGTGAAAGCCATTGCATAGCCACAGCTGATCAGACTCCCTATATTCACTCAGTGGTTTTGTAGATTTGTCATGTTTGATCTTTTGACCTTTCATCCACCTTTCCTTGCTTCCTCCTAGGCTCCTCCTTTCTTATCAGTCTTTAAAACCAAACAGCGGTGCCTTGGTGTGGCCTTATTGCAAGTAGGGCAATTTAAATTCTGCAAACTATGCATTGTGAATAAAGGCATTTCAGTTTATAGAGTTTATGAACAGAAACCATTCTAACTATTAGGCAGAAATAACAGCAGCCAGCTGGAATAACTGTGATTAAACGGTTATGAAATAATTCTGACTTTTAGGTGGCGTGAAAAAAACTGTACAACCTACTTTCTTTGGGAACGATGAATTAGATCTCCAATCGGAATCAAACAAGCGAGTGAATCTGCGCTGTCGTGTCTGTAAAAAATAAAAAAGGTTCCCTGTCTGCCCGACACGTTGACAAACTCAGAGAAGATGCTGGCTGGCTGCGGGGACTGAACCAGATGCTCTCTGCGCCTGTGTTGGGAAGTTGAGCCCCGTCACCAGTTCGCTGCGCCGGGAACGTTGCAGTTCCTCACCAGCCAATCAGGTCGGCCGGTGACGGCTGGTCTCCCTGGTGTGCTGCCTCGTTTTTTTATGATCACGCATGTGGCTTTATTGCTTTTTCCTAGCTTAGGTGAGCTGTGTGAGTCACTGCTGACTTTGTTCCTCATACTTTTCTCCCCGCTGATTATTCCTGTTGTCCTCCTAGACGCCGCTTTCCCTTTCTCCGTGTGACAGTTGGGTTTAACAAGTTTAACTCAAAGGAAACACACTCCAGCACTCAGTTGTTAGACCATAACACACACACACACTTACACACAGAGAAACATAATGGGTGTCCCAGCCGTTCAGAAACGTTATTTAGTCTTATGCATGACGAGAGAGAAAAACAATTTTAATTGGCCAATGTGGACGAGCAGTAGTTTAACGCAAACGTGGAGATTCATAAACTACAAAGAAAATGTGTGTGTGCATGTGCTCAGCCTTTTTGTTCTATGGGAAATACGCTTTAGTGAAGCTTTTGTAAAAACACCAACACACACATACAGACACACGTACACACAAACACAGGCCGAACAGACAACCAGACACACACTCACACACACAGTACACTGACTCATACCTATTGTGTCTCGGGGCTCTTAAGCATTTAAGAGCAAGAGTCATTGTCACCTTGTTGTCATGGAGATGCAGCGCTTCTATACCTGTCTGTCGTTATGGATACAACCGCTTCATAGCACACCTGTCTTTCCCCAGGGTGTCATTAAACACACAGTCACGTATGTATGTTTGTGAGGGGTGTGTGTCTGCATGTGTGTGTGTGTGAGAGAGAAAAAGTGACAAGAAAGAATAAGGCATTAGAGACACTAAGAGCTAAAATAATCACTGACACACACAAGAACACACACTTGTTTTTTATACCAAGGTGAGCTGATTTACCCCACATTTTTCACAGCAGAAAGAAAATCCACCCTTGCAATCCACGCAGTCTTAAGGGATTTGACTTGTTTCGGGGAATTTGAACAGAATTCTACATTCAAATCCACGAAACAACACCCACACACACATCACACTCCTCCTGCAAAGTGCAAACACATCACATCAGTATTTCATTGTATTTCATTGCACTCAACATGTTCCACATCCAATCAATCTCCATTCTTCTTGGTCACTCACACTGACACTGTCATTGATTTCTCTGATCTTGGATGGTCCGAATATCAATAAAAAAGTGCATCACCATGAACACTGATACCATCCAGAATTGATATACTGTGTGTCATTTGGCCTAATTAATCATTTTCTTACATGATTAGCAAAACAGACAGCCCCCTTTTATTATTCAGTTATTAATGCTGCAACTATATGGATTAAATACACTACATAAAGGTCTGGACTCCCCCAATGAGTCCTCAAAATGTTAACAAAAATGGAGAATTATTCTATTTGCCCATAACTATGAATAAGTATAAAAAAATTGATTCAAGGAAAAGCACAACCACTTGTTCCATGTGGATTGTAGAATGTATCACATTTCACTTTCTTTTATGCTTATTCTTGTATACACTTAATCTGTACACAAGTTTTATTGATCTAGTATATATTAAATTGACTGTTATTATTTAGAGCAATAAAACTTGTGTACAGATTAAGAAAAAGCATAAAAGAAAGTGAAACAAATAAAAGAGAGATGGATGAATAAGTGTACAGAACGAGAAGTGGGGATGATGAGAGAACATGAGAAATAAAGTGAAGGGACAGAGAAGGACAGACGTAGCCGATATAGACACCACTGTAATCTTTAATGAGAGATACACCATGAATATTTTACTATTGCCTGAGAGGGAGAGAGAGAAGGAGAGAGAGAGAGAGAGAAGGAGAGAGAGAGAGAGAGAGAGAGAGAGAGAGGATAGAGAGAAGAAGACTATTTCTCTCTTTCTCCCTCTTACTCTCCCTGCTTTCAACAGAATATTACAGAGGTCCAACAGCTACATGGGATCACACACACACACACACACACACACACACACAGTGGGAGACAATATGCAAGGTAATCCATCCTCAACACAAACCTGTTTTCTACACTTTAGAAAGTATTATAGACACACAACTACCAGAAGGACATATGTAGACAAATAAACAAAGAATTCACAGCATGTGTGTGTGTATTTGTAACAGCAATAGACAGTCTAATGCTGTCTACTGCTGTTATCCTGTGCATCAGTGTGACTCCTTCAGATATAGAGCATTTCCATGTGTGTGTACTTGAGAGGTCTCTGACAGTGTAATACTGTTCGGAACTGCAGGCTACACTCAGTCAACATGACTACACAGTGTGCTACAAATAACCAGGATAAACCCAGAACTGGTGCCCACACACTGCCACATGCCAGATAACCACACATTACCACACCCGACTGGACTGCAACTACACACACTACACAACTCACAAACCCAGACCAGATATCCAGTCACTGCGTGTGTGTGTGTGTGTGTGGTTGACTGAATGACAGACTGGCTCATTGGACTGAAAGGCTGCAGATTGCACTTTTTATTTATTCATTTATTTTCTTCCTTTTCCAGCCTTCTGCTGATGTGTAATTCACACTCTGCACTGAAAAGACAGACCCTCTCTCTCTCTCTCTCTCTCTCTCTCTCTCTCACTCACTCACGCACATTTCAGATATCACCATTCTCTTTAATAACCTGAAGAATTAAAAACTACAGCCTGAATTCTGTGTGTATGTTTCAAATCATAGGTAAGTGTATCGATCCCTGTTTACATGATATTAGGTTGGAAGAAGAGGTTTCTATGGTGACAGCATTAATAAATAATGATCAGGTGAGATATCTCAGCACATGACCTCATATTCACCCCCCACCCTCGTTCTTTCTTCTCTCCTCTATCACTTCTCTAACTTCATCACCTGTCGTTCTCTCTGTCCATCACACTGCGTAGTGAATAATGGACGACACACAGCATTTCCCCCGCTCTCTGACCGCCACAGTCCCGATGCTGCCAAACAGAGGTGTAGACATGTGGCTGGGTGGGTGGGATGGAGGCTTTAATGTTTTCAAAGACATGAGTGGACTTTACCAAAAAAGTCCGCCAATCTCTGATGGCAACACCACTGGCCCTCCTGACATTAAGTAGCATCTCTAGTATTGCCTGTCAATGAGCTAAATGTAAATGTGTGTGTGTGTGTGTGTGTGTGTGTGTGTGTTTTGTGTGTCACCTGTACTCCATTGTGTATTCAGATAACTCTGTCCAGCTCTCTGGTTAGAAACACACGCATTTGTCAAGCAGCTTATAACTTTTTAGATTAACATACAAAATGCAACCTTTTACATTTAATAATGAACATTCAATAACAAGCAGAAGACCAGCAAAATGTCCCCACTTATACAGAATTCAATTATGTATTTTTGTACACATTTAATTGCCACTAACAAACATTTATACGCATATACACATATTGGTTGTTAATGCTTCCAAACACCACTTGATAGCACAGGAAGGAGGAAGGTGTGTGTATGTAAATGTGCGAGTGTGTGCAGCAGAGCTGGGGCAATAAAGTCATCGACTGCGTCCACGCAAAATATGCGCCCTGATGCATTGGATCCAAAACAAACATGGCGGCGCTGGTGAGTAGTAGCAACGCGAGTTTCAACAGTGCAAGAAATGCAATCGTTCCTACAAGATGTGGGTGTACTTCAATGTAGGCTTGATACCGATACTAAGGATGGTACTTTGAACTCCATACTATTTTCTAAAAAAAAAAACGAATAAATGAATGAATAAATTAAACAAATGTATTTTAATGTTTTTGAACCAATCAAAAAGCGCTCCCTGCTTCTTGTGTTGCAGAAGTGAAAACGGTATGCGTGGTGTGAAATTACACAACAGTGTAAGCACCCCTCGACCCTCTCTTTCCTGAGTTTGTCCCGAGCTGCTTAGCATCTGAAATGGTGGCTTCCATTTTTTTGGTTTGTTTTAATAAAAGCAATAAAACACTTTCTGTATTCTTTCAATTGAGACAACTGAGTAGGATTAAATTATTTGTTTTGCACTTATTTAACTCTTTTTTTTTTTATTTAATTTTGTAATTTTTAGTTTAATGTTTAGTTTGAATGTTTTTTCATTCAAACCTGTAAATGATACAATAGTAGTCAATTAATGTGGAAATAATTGCGAATCGAATTGAATCAACCTAACCGAATCGGTAGATTAACCAATGAATCGTAATCACTATGACTGTGATCACTAGGTTAATCCTTTTGCCCAGCCCTGGTGTGCAGTGTTTTTTTAAGATGCATTCAATAAACACATTTGTGAAGAGTTTGTGTGCTTTACATTCTATTCTTCTTCACATTCTCTCTTTATCAAAACCCTGCAGACAGTCCTTTGCCTTTCTCCATCTCATTCTGTTTTATCACAGCCACTTCTTCCTCCCTCCTGCTTAACATTCTGCTTTCTCCATCACACTGGTGGCCCACTCTGACTGGTGGGTTGGTTGTAGTTAAATGGCCCAGGGTGAAAAATTACTCAATTACCACTAAAAGCCAGCAAACACAGAGAGCGGGAGAGAGAAAGCACAAACTCGTCCCAGTTCCCTCTTTTTTTCCTCACAGACCCTATCACTTTCTCAACCCTCCCCCTTCTCTGCCCACCTATTAAATGGTTTCTCCATTTCAGTGGCTGTGCTTCTGCACATGTAGTTCTTCTCTTTCTGTTCTATTATTTTCAGTAGAAGTGTTAACATGCACTTCATGTCAAAATGTCAGTTTGATTGATTTCCGACCCCCCTTTCCCACCTTCCTGTGACCCTCAAACAAACCGTTTTTCTGCTCATCTGGGAAAATCTAAATGAAATGAAATGCTTCGAGAGGCTGGTCATGAAACATATGAATACCCTGCTGCCCCCCACCCTGGATGCCATTGTCACGGATGCCATTGTCACCACCCTGCATCTGACCCTCACCCACCTGGACAATAAGGACACATACGCACGAATGCTGTTCATAGACTTTTTTTCAGCATTCAACATCATTCCTCAGCACCTGGTCAAGAGGCTGAGCCTGCTGGGCCTGAACACCTCCCTCTGCAACTGGATCTTGGACTTCCTGACTGAGAGAGACCCCAGTCTGTCCGGATCAGGACCAGCATTTCCAGCACCACCACACTGAGCACTGGAGCTCCACAGGGCTGTGTGCTCAGTCCAATGCTGTTCACCCTGCTGACCCACGACTGTGCAGCAATGCACAGGTCCAACCACATCATCAAGTTCGCCGATGACAACACTATGGTGGGTCTCATCAGCAAAAATGATGAGTCAGTGTACAGAGAGGAGGTGCAATGACTGACGGACTGGTGTATGGTCATCAATCTCTTTCTGAACCTGGACAAAAACAAAAGAGATGAATGTTGACTTCACAAGGTCCCACTCTTCACTGAACATTGACGGTTCTTGTGTGGAGACTGTCAAGAACACAAAGAAAGCCGAGCAGTGTCTCTACTTCTTGCGGAGGCTGAAGAAAGCCCTTCTCCCAACACCCATCCTCACCACCTTCTATAGAGGGACCATTGAGAGCATTCTGACCAGCTGCATCACTGTCTGGTTTGGTAACTGCACCATATCAGTCCACAAGATAGTGAGGACAGCTGAGAAGATCTTCGCTCCCCTTCGCTCCATAACGGACATTTACAACACACACTGCATCAGGAAATCCACCAGCATTGTGAAGGATTCTACACAACCTTTACATGCACTCTTCACCCTCCTACCATCCAGAAAAGGTACCGAAGTATTCGGGCCCTCACTGCCAAACTCTGCAGCAGCTTCATCCCACAGGCCATCAAACACCTAAACACTCAGGGACTTTCAACTCTGGACTGACACACTCACTGACACACACACACACACACACACGCACACACACACACTTGCAATACCTCTGTTATATTGTAATATTATCTATCTGTAATATTATCTATTAATGCACTGTTCCATTTTGCACAGCAATATTTGCACTATTTTACTTCACACATTCATTATTCATTTCACCAGTTTAATGCCGTCTGTCTTATTGTTGGCTGCATGTTTTTGTTAAATATTATTCTTGCACTGCCTGTGTCTCGTTTGTACTTTCTGTAGTCCAGTTTGTCTGTATCAAACACGTGCACTTTATGTCAGAATGTAACTTTGTCTAAATGTAGCACCAGGTTCTGGAGAAACATTATTTCACTATGTGCATGTAGATGAAAGGACATAAAAGCTCAACTTCAACTAAAACCGCTTTCAGACCAAACATGCTGCATGCGCTGCAGGGCTCAGCATACCAAGTATGCGTGTTTTTCTAAACTCCCGATAAGACGATAATGTCGTGTTGCAGTGGTAGACAGAACTCTCGCCCACTTGGATTCTATAGGTCGCGTGAAAATACGTTACGCCATGCAGCGGTCAAAGTTCAAAGTTTAACAAATGACCGTGCCACGTTGCATGCAACTCCGACCCGTTGCGGCAATGTTCTCAGATCAGGCAGCCACACTCACTACTGGCACTACTTTTTAGCAAGAATTTTGAAAATCCCAGAAAATGCCCTAAGCAACGTCATTTTGATCTGATCGAGTATGTTCTGCACTGCATGGATTCAATGTCGTCCACGTCTGCATCGCGATGCATCGATTATATGATTAATTTCAACACTTCTAATGCTGATGCAAACCAATATTAAAGAAACCCCCTAAACAAACCTCTAGACAGTGAATTTTGTTGTTTTTTTTTAAAGAAGAAACAACACACATCCTTCAACGTAAAAAGTGAAACTCTATACCAAATGAGTCTAATTCTTTGTGTGAAATGTTTTGGAATTGATAGCTCATTTCCCAAGTTATGGTGCCATTGTTCCAAAAAGCTGGATGTTGGCATAGTTCCCTCGCTAACACGTCCTTCTTCACACCTCTGTGTGCGGTTTTTCACCCTCCACGCACAAGGAACAGAATGGGCTCTGTTTTAAAATACAATGTGTATTACATTTGGGGGTTTATGACTAAACCCTCCAGTTTTATTTAGAAATACACATTGTTACAAACATATCTACTAACAGCCAATGTTTTGTACCAGAAAACCCATTTTTTTTAAAAGCAAGACCAATTGTTTGTGTTCAGAGGCATCAATACAAGTTGGTTTCTATGAAGGTGCTGTAGCTAAAAAATGCAACAGACACAACAAATGGATTTCTGTTTTAAAATAAATATAATTTACGAACAAACTTTACAGTGATCTTTTCAGAAACACAAAGATTGTACGTTGTTAAAAATAAACCCAACTTAAACTGTTTTAAGAGACAAACACGTTTTTACTGCAACTGTCAATGTGAGAATTCGGGGACGCACTTGCAGACATGCTTGGAGTGGGGGGACAAGTCGTCACACGGGGAGAGGGCACTGGGAGAGCTGGGGAGGATGACCGGAGGCGCTTGGCCGGTGAGAGGGAGGCAGAAGGTGAGTGGGAATGGGAGTGGAGCAGTGGACGCGCCGCAGCACGGCGGGGGAGGGGGACTCCGTGTGGAGTAGGGAGGGGATGAGGCTGGGGTGGACCTGGGCTGAGGAGAGCAGGAAGACGGCTGGTTTGAGGATGGTCCGGGAGTGTGGGTCGGATGGGGGGGCATCTTGGGTGGCAGGAAGGTGGGGCAGCATACAAACTCAAGGTCAAGGGCAGGCAAAGGTCATGGTCGAAAAGCAGGATCAAAGGTACTACAAAGAAGTTTAGCATCTCTGAGAATAAAATCCCCCCCCCCCCCCCACCCCCCCTGTTTGAAATATCCAACATATCCACTTACAAGCATGTCCTGTTTTCTCCTGTTCGTTGTACAGAAAAGTTTTACTTTTCTCTTATAGAGATAACCTGTACAGTATTTAAGCTTACATGTATATTTTTATTTTATGTTTGCACTATGGGAGGGTCTGTCTGAGACATTATTTTAATACACGACATACTGTGTATACGGTTGTACTGACAATAAATCAATCTTAAATCTATTAGAATTAGTTTTTTTTTATCTAGGTCTATACAAATATGTAAATACTTTATATTATGCTACATTATAAAATACAAACAATTCTCCAAAGTGTCTCCATCTAGTATGATGTTGCACCTGACATTTGGTAAATCACCGTTGATGAAATGTTCATCTTAAGAGTGACTAATATGATCTGACAGTGAAATGTGGAATCTTCATCTGAGTATAATGGAACCAAACTCTCAGGTTGTGTTGGTGATTCCACATATACAGAATTATTAATGAATCTAATTGCTATGGTGGCATGGTAGTTTTTGTATGGAATTTCAAGTGTAGAAGCGTTTTCGCTTCTATGTTTTCATTTTGCTTGTTGTAAAACCCTTCCAAGTTAACCCCTTAATTTCTTCAAGCCAATGAAAAATGATAAATATCATAATGTTTAGTCAATGAAGCCTTCTAAGGGTAGATTGGTCACAATAAGTGTCACAATCATCTGGCATGGCGAGGCAGGTGAACGGAGATGACGAGGCGAGGCGAGACGAGGAAGAAGGACGCATTCGCATGATGTCACGAAACTGGGGTTTAATGGGTGAAGAACAGGACAGGGGAGATATCCGATAACATGGTGAACACGTAACATAACAAAGACCTGTCCGCGAACAATTAAACAGGTGAAAACGATTAGGGAACATTACACATGACACATGGATCCCAGACTGGAGCATCCCCTTTCGGAACGGATCATGACCATAAGCAACACTTGCAAAATTACTTGGCTCTCCGGCTAGCACCATTTTGACCGCCACTGCAGTTAAACACACAGCAAACGAGGATATTACCAGTACCTCAACGACTGACAGCTCTCACACACATATATCGATAAACAAGAAAGAACTGTCAGGCACTACTTATATCTTGAAGATGAGAAACGTACTACCATTTTTTGTTGGTGTGTAATTATTTCTGTCCACCACAACACAGTCCTTAATGATTAAGTCTGATGACTGACAGGTCTCATGCACGTTACTTTTTCATTCTGGGTCATTTAAACTTATGTCTGTCAATGCTTGGCATGTGTAAACAAGTCATGATTCTTTCTTTTTTTATTTATATATGTACATTTTCGAAACATTAACTGGAACAAACAATACCATACCTCTATTGTAAATATACCACAGTTTGCCCATCAATATTTATTAGCATCTGTCATAAATATGAGAGGGTTTCTGTTTCTGTATTTATTTCATATCCTAATCCCTCGTTTTTTTTTTTTATTACATAATAATGTGGATTAAGAATCTTCAGTTTGACATTCCTGCCAAAATGACCAGATAGGTATGTCTGCATTTACGCATCCGTTGATTTGGTGATGAAGCAGACCGCAGACAGGCCATTTATAAAAATAGTTTAAACACCAGTCCCACCCATTTGTTACAATGCACTGTTGTGATAACAATTCATGATACACTTTCAATAGGGCAAGTGTCAGATCACTGCTTCACATCTAAATGTGCTAATGCATTCTCTGACCCCACCTGCTAGGCAGAACAGCAACAGAAAAGTAACTTCTTCACATGTATTTATTTATTTTAACTTCAAAATGTATCTGACATTATTTATACCTGACATGCCTGTACAGAGCCTGTCAATCTCCTGCATTACTATTCCCATTCCATTCGGTTTAATCAATCTGACAATTCCGATTTGTTCAGTAGTGCATTTGTCAGCAACACTGAGACACACACACGCACACAAGTTCTTGTGCACTGACCCACCAGTCATGTTTGGCATTTAAACATAACTCACATTTCCTGAAACGAGCATAACTAATCGGATCATTATTCATTCACAGCAGCAGCCCCGTACTGACACACACAATCAATACATTACTTTCATTAAACACAGCCAAGTTAATGATGTGTAACCCCCCCCCCCCCCCACACACACACACACACACACACACACTGAAGAACAGCTTATTTATTGTGTGTGTGTGTGTGTGTGTGTGTGTGTGTGTTCCTGCCTGGTCTCAAATGATTACGTTTCGTCAACACAAAAGAGACTCATAATTATTGTTTAACCACAATATTTGTAGAAGACATTGGCAAACTTCATTTACAAACTAAATCTCTTTTTCACTGATTTCATCAACTGATCAACTTGTATGTTTAAGGACAATACACACAGCGTAAAAACACATTCCCTCCAATGCACAAAGCATCGCATGCACAAACTATTCCTTTTTGTACGTGCCACAATACACTCCTCTCCTCTGATGATCGATAAAAATGCTTTAGTGCACTCAATGTTAAAGACATTTTGGGTTTTGTACATGAAAACACTGTAAGTATCCCTTACAAATATTGTGCCGTGTAGTGTAGTGTAGTTATGTATTTTATCTCCAATGTAGCACGATCCAATATGTATCTAGATATGTTGGGTGCAATACAATTCAAGGACGGTACATGTTAATATCGAACCATTTGGCTCCACTTACTGTATGGTCTACTGTTATTACCTTGGCTTGGCTGAAAGAAGTCACGGACGTCCGTGATCACATGTTTTCTTCTCACTAGTCTCACTAAGCAGGTGTTGAGATTTTTCATGCTGCTGCTGTGCTTTTTTGCTCTTTTCACACTGCAACGTTCCATTCATCTTCAGACTTGACAGAGCATTATAAATTGCGTCTGCCTGTCGGACATGTTAGTCTTCCCCTTGCAAGCAGAGCGCTGACTTAACCTTACAATGACGATTCTCCTGATAGTTTCCTGGAGAGGGTGAGAGCTGTAGACACTGAGCAGACCAGCAGCCTAATAGGCACATTAAAACGATGCATTACTTTGTTACAGTTCATGGTTCATTTAGATCCTTCCAGGCATCTGTGTGCACTTTCTGATTCATATCAGTTACTTTTTACACCCCTGTTAAGCGTTTAATAAAATTGGATGTTTATGTTATTAGCAAAAGTCAGCAGCACTTTACAACCGTTGCGCCGCCTTTGGGAGCTTCCATGGGTCTGTGGGTGGCGGTAGTGTTCAAATTCTCATGGTACCATGATCTCATGGGGTATGGGGATACAACGCAATGTACATTACGCACCAGCTACGAATGATATTTCCTACATACATTAAAAAGCTCAGTGTTGTTGCTTTGTTTGGTGCAAGTATGTTAAGAAATGGTTCCGGGCTCCATGGTCTGTCTTTTTTTTTTTTAAACTTGATTACATCTTTGTTTAAATGTTACAAAATTCTAAACTCCTAAACTATTCTCAGCTGCAGCTCCAACAGATCTCAGTTCAACGTCGAAGCACCTCTGTCAGAATGCAGTGCTGATTCGGCAAGTGCAAATCACAAAAGCGCATCCAGGAAAACACGAACCAGCTTGAACCCTTTATTACTTCCGCTTCCTTTTACAATAAAAGATGGCGGGGAATTAAGTCCTGATCCTGTGCTTTTACCACATACATGATGCAGATTTGAATCCTTTTTAAAAGAATATAAATGCATAATGCATACACATCATACGGTATTAAAAAACAGTAGGTGCACAGGAAGTGGGCCAGAAAACCTGACCGCTGTTCGGGACAGAGAAACGCCCCTCAGGCTGTGTGCGCACCGGGGCAACACTCAAGTGCACAACAGCCAAACACTCAGTTAATGTATGCAGATTTATGCTAATTTCACTCGTGTTAATGAACTCGACACACTTCAGCAATGATGGAGAGTGTGCCAACAATACACACACTGGCATTTGAAAAGAAAAGAAAAAACTAAATTCCCATGCACCGACACACACACGAAACGCAGAAATGCACACACCCACTCAGGCACATGCACACTAGGCAGCGGTTCTCAGACGCCGCATCACAACCCACCCCACACACAGCCAGGGGGGAAAAGAGAAACTTCCTCGAGTGATGAAGAAATAAAGAAATGTTCAGTCAGCTGTCTGGGCCGCACAAAGGGCAAAGCGGCGTGATTTTTGACAGGTACAAAGTACAGGCACCACTTCAAACAAGCGAACAGTTTTAACATTTCAGTTTTAAAGTTTTAAAGCACGAGGGACCACCAAGGTTAGATGGAATGTTGCCTGAGAGACCCCAGAAAATGTGAGGCGCTCTGGGATAGGCGGCTAATCTATTGGCCAGGTGGTGTGTGAGGGACACATGTGCTCAGGGCTGCCACACCCATTGGCTTAGACATTGGGCTAAAGTTGCACACTGGGATCAGGTCCGGATCACTCCTCTCCCTATAATGGGACTACACATATCTGGTGAATTAATCTTTACTTAAGGCATTTATATGCCAATAAATTTGTGTTTGTTTGTTTGAGGAGTTGAGAGTAAGGGGGCACGGGCTGTATCACCATACTGCATGTTCAGGAAATAAAACACACAAAATGTAAAGAAGAAAAGGCTGTTTTTAAGCGATGCAATGGGCAAAAAAATTATAGTAAAGAAATAAACAAACAAAATGAGCCAGAAAAAGAGACAAAAACAAACAAAACCCACATGAACTTCACCTTTCCAGTCATTAAAGCAAACTTAGTCCTCACTAGCAACGGACAGTCTGAAATGTGTTAGAATTAAATTAAGACATTCACCATAATGCTCCAGTTTCCGAACAATAGTCACCCAAAGAATTAAAAGTATTATTTCCCAGAGTTCTCACTCACACACACTTTTTAAAAATCAATCTCAGAAGCGGTTGACCTGAAGACAACCCATTTTCATCATGGGTCTGGGAAACTAGATTGGTGCCCCAAGCAGCACGACATAATAACATGCAGTAAACTAGTTCCAAACTCACACACAAACAAACGCACACACAATTCAAAAGGACAGCCTCACCTGAAATGGGAGGAAAGACAAAAAGAAAGAGAATAGAAAAACTGTTCAAATTCACCACCTCACCACATATACAAACACACCTTTTTTTCCTGTCTCAAATACACGCTCGTGATTAAAATGCACACTCAAGGGTTTCTGTGAGCTTACACCCAGAGTCCCAGCCGATACTACCCCGATAAGGAAAAGTGGTGATGATCGAGTGAGAATGATACCGAATTTATACAGATTTACAACGTCACATGCGCTACGGGCTGGTTAATAACCAGTACATGCAACTGAGCTGATGTATGAGTGATTGTATGAATGAATTATGTATGAGACTTTATCACAGAGGCAGATCGTCTGCGTCCTTTCAAACAACGTTTGGTGCCAACAGTCCTGTCATCTATTTAAGTAAACACACACGTATAAGTCTTGTTCATGACCACTAGTCAAAATAACTTGTTACTACAGACAAATATTGAAAAGCAGTCAGTAAGAATTAAAAACCAGCTTAGCACTCTCTGGGCCCATGGTGTAGGTTAAATATAATAAGAAGTGACCTTTCTCCTGTCAATCAGACATGCTCACTTCTCCACTGCTTAGGGCGGAGCCCTTCTGCAGCACACTCATAGGGACACAGAGTGGTGCATTATGGGTAGAGAGAGAGAAGAGGACGTGATGTTGGCACTTTCACACCCTTCAGCTCTGTGGAACAATCAAAGGCAGGACTGGAGCAGTATGTGTGAGACAGTGAGAGAGGGAGAGAGAGACAGATGCACCACCTCCAACTGTCACTCATGAACCTCTACGCTCAGGCCTGAGAGCTCTCACTGCAAACCACGCAGGGAAACACACACACACACACACACACTGTCTCTGGCATACACAATTTCCCGCAAATCCTGATGTCACACAGAGCTGAGCGGCGGTGTGTGACACATTCCAACATGCTTACGTTCACCTGCAGACACACCATACGTATCCCCTTGAATGTCTGACCCCATGGGCAGAAAGAGTCACTACCTGGCATCTCAATCAGGAAGAGATGAGCTGTATACTAAACAAACACAGTGGCACATACAAACACACACACACATACAAACACACTGATTGTTATTGTGAAGCACAGCAAGCACAGCACACGGTGACGCAACGAAATGTGTCCTCTGCTTTTAACCATCACCCTTGGTGAGCAGTGGGCAGCCATGACAGGCACCCGGGGAGCAGTGTGTGGGGACGGTGCTTTGCTGAGTGACACCTCAGTGGTGGTCCGGCAACCTTCCGATTACGGGCCTGCTTCCTTACCCGCTAGGCCACCACTGCCCTCTTACTTTACTTATGAACAGCTTTCTTCTACTGATATGAAATCATCTGTCACTGTGCAAAACACACACATATACACACAATTAACAGAGGCACAGGGTGACGCCTTAGATCCAGGACAGATGGTGTGAGGGCGTGGCCTGAGCCCTACCAGGTACTGGACCACGAGGTCACATAACCTGCCAGAATGATGGGTTAAGTGATGATGTCATAAAAAGGGGACAGACCCCAAGAGGCCCATTAGTGAGAATCTCAGGCCATCTGCTCAATAGCACAAGTACACACATAAAATGCACCCAATATATACACAGACACATGCACACACAAAACAAATACACACACACAGAGTAGAAGATGTTAAATCTCCACAGAGTAAGAGGACCTCAAAATTATTTTAAAAGAGATGTTTTGGTTTCCCCTGGTGTCTTTGACTCCAGGGAAACAATCTGTCACCGGTTTTACCTGATTAGTGCTTGCATGCACACACACACACACACACACACACACACACACATAATCAAAGTCTCAGCACAGAACCCCCCCAAAACATAAAAAAAAATATTAAATTATTATATTAATAAAAAAAATCAATTTCACTTATTTTACATTTTATGGCATTTTTTGTCCATACACGCAATACAGGTATAACATACACTCACAAGTGTGTACGCACATCATGGTCAAATACACCACACTAACTAGAACATAATTATAGTAATTTTACTTAAACAAGAGTGGATTTATAAAAAGCAGCGCTGCTTGTCCTTATGCCCATCCTCATTTCTCCATCCTGCTCACATCACTCACATCCCCTGAAAATGACACATAATTACATTTTAGCAGTCACTTGAAGAACACACAGTGTTCTAACATCCCCCCACCACCACCATCCCTTTCAGCATCTCCAAGGTGAGGGAAGGATGACAGTTGGATGCCTTATATTTGCATTATGTGTATGCAAAAACAATGGATACGAAGCACCGATATTCTGAACATTATCCATTAATCAAGGTCAAGACAAGGAAGAATAAATAACCTTTCAGCGGGAGGAAAGAAACTTTACAGGAAAGCACCAAAAGAGAGAAAAGCAAACAAAGAGAAAGCCAAGACTTTGTCCTTGCAAAACAGTTAGTGTGTGTGTGCGCAAAAGAAAGAGAGAGAAACAGAGCAGTAGACTGAGGCCCAGAGAAAAGAAAAATTGACGAGCTAATTCTCACATTACTGCCATGGCAAGGAAACCTGTCAGATCTCATTTTCACATTTTAAAAAGGCTGCTGACGGCCTGTTCCTCATCTCCGACTCTTAACACCTTTTCTCTGCTCGCGCGTTTGTTTTTACATCTTTGCGAGGACCTGTGTTAATAACAGTGTAACAGTGTTTTCCACACATCCACTTTATTTGGGCAAGTCGCCCAGTTATGTTAGCTGCTGCCAAAGTATTTGTGTTGGCCCATTTTAAGCATTTTTAATTGCAAATTAATCTCTCCTCATTGTACCACTCCTATACTCATTCGTTGTAACAACACAAACTTGAAAAGGTTATGAAACCTGTGTTTGTTGCAGAAAGATAGGACCCAAGCACAGTTCCAATCGCTTTATTTAAACTGGACTAGGGCAGCAACTATTGAATATTTTTTAAATCGAGTATTCTGATGATATTTTTTCATCGATTAATCGATTAATCGGATAACTCATACTTTTGGGTTATTGGCTCCAGAACTAAGCTAATTTAATGGCTCTTTCTGTGAAACATTCATGATGTACATGAAAAAAACTATGAAACATAGGTTAGCCTATTTGTCCTAATTTGTTTGTTTTTTTTTTAATCTGAGAATAAAGAGAAAAAAGTATAAAGGTACAAAATAGTAAAAAGAAAATATCAATAAACAATTCAAGTATTACTAATAATCCAACTTAAACAATACAGTTCATTTTCCAGTTGTATCCAGATGAGGTGGGTAGGTACAATGTTTGTCTTTGAGCAATGTTATGTGCAAAATAGAGAGAGAGAGAATTTGTCTTAGTGCATGTGTGTGCACTTAGTCCGCACTGCGTAGCTCCGCGGGCATGATATGGTAATAGATGGACTTTGGTGACTAATTAAACGAAGCCTTGAGGCAAAGAATTTTCCTCAAATATATTGTGTAATCGAATCATTCGAGCTATTCGAATTATCGTTTCAGCCCTTAACTGGACAAATGCATCAGGGCTCTATTGTGGGACAAGGGGGAGTGGAAACGGGAAAAGGAATGGCACCACTCACTCAGGGAACACATGCACGACACTCCACCTGGACAACAAAGGAATAATGGTGGATCAATCTGGAGCAACACTTGGTCCTCGTATGGGTAAGATTGTTTGTGGAGTTTGCATGCTCTCCCCATGTTGGGCCGTGCAAGAGTTTGTGAGTTTAGAATTTTTAAAATCCAACAAATACTAAATACTGGACATGACTAAGAGTAAGATGATTCATAATATTATTATGATTATTATTTGATTAGTAATAACGAATGCCTGTTAATGCCCAAATATTTGACAGTTTACTTAAAAATAAAATAGTTCACAGTATGAAGAATGTCAGTAATGTGGAATTAATTATGGGATGAGCCTGGTTAAAATACAGTGGACACATTTTGTTCTGTCTAGTGTTGTGTGCTGTGTGTATCCCAAATGATCATTTGCACAAATTTTTTAATAATACTTCGCTTGAAAAAAAAAGATTCAAACAGTGAGCTTCTATATCTACGTGTGTCACTTGAAATGGTTTGATTTCGGTCTTGTTTTATTCAGTGGATAGAACAGCTTGTTTTGATATCTCTAAAAGTCTGGGATTTGACTCTGTGCCCTTTTGTTCAGTCCAGTCTAATCTCTGAAGGCCAAGACACAAGCCCAGATCACGCAGTAAGAATGACAAGGCAGAAAAAAATCCAGTATTTCTACAGGGAGCCGCTCATCCCCGTCTATAGTGGGACGGAGCTTTTTTACAACGAAGAACTGGGTAAATTGAATTTTGTCTTTCGTTCAGGACTAAATGCATTTTGCATCTCATTTCTCTACCACAGCCAAGTACACGTCAGGGCTGTATCATACCTTTTCTGTGAGAAACACTAAACCTTTAAACTGAGGCTGTAACAGGAGGCAAAACCGTCTGGCTCCAAAACTTCCAGGTCATTTCTAATCCCAGACACAATTTAAAGTGTCATGTCAAAATTGGCTCATGTCCCTAATGTTTACACCCCAAAATGTAATAATAGTAGCGGTAATGATAAATATATTACATTAAATTGATCCCCATGCTCCCCATGATCAAACCCACATTGAGATCTGACTGAATTTGCAAATGTCTCACAGAAAAAATGCCCTTAATCTCATCTTTTCATGAACAAACCAGTTCAGAGGCCCAAATGGGGCTGAGTCAAAAACACACTATAAAAGGGTTAAGATGACATTTTGGTCCACAGAGAAAATCAGTCATAATGACACAAAGCCCAGTTATAAAGTACAATTATACAATATGTTATAGAAATTGTATAGAAATACAGTACAGGACAAAGGTTTGGACACACCTTCTCATTCAATGTGTTTTCTTTATTTTCATGACCTTACTACCTCTTGAAGTTCATTGAGAGAATGCCAAGAGTGTGCAAAGCAGTAATCAGAGCAAAGGGCGGCTATTTTGAAGAAACTAGAATATAAAACGTTTTCATTTATTTCACCTTTTTTTGTTCATTCATAGTTTTGATGCCTTCAGTGAGAATCTACCTATGTAAAAGGTCATGAAAATAAAGAAAACACATTGAATGAGAAGGTGTGTCCAAACCTTTGGCCTGTACTGTATGTATTGATAAATGTGAACTTATAACAGAGAAGTTCTGCACAAATGCACACATATGAATGTGGACACACATACACACAGTATATAATTAAAGATGACAATGGCTAAAAGCAAAGACGGAGGGTGGGTGGGGATTCTGTCACACTCACAGAGCAGCCACCCCTCCACATGTGATCCCTGACTGTGTGTGTCCATGGGTGACACATACCCTCTCAACTAACATACACACCTCCCTCTCTACCCCCCTTGTTTCCTCTCTCCTTATCTAGAGTGAAAAATAAATGATCTGGTGGCAGAAATCTGTTGCCAACAGCATTTTCCTGGAAGGGAAACTCTGAAAGGAGACAGAATGGTGCTCCGCTTGGAAGAGCATCTCCCTCCTCTGCACTATGACTCAACACACACACAAACACACATCACATTCAGACATTTGTACTGAATTGTACTGAACTGTGCACATACACACATTGAAAGACTTTGAACAATATCTATTAGTTCTGAATGGACTGAATGAAACTGGATGAAGGTAAAGTGTGGAGAACTAGGAAAGGTCACATGACACCGGCAGCTCTGTAGACAGTGTCCTTTAATGGCTGTAGCCCCTAAACATGGTTAAATGAGACAGCCTGGCTTTGGATTATTTCCTATTTGCATGATCATCTTTCAGCAGTCAACACTGAATCTTGGGCTACGTTAAGGATATTTCTGGACTGAAACCGAGGAAGACTTTGAATCAGAACAGGCTTGTTAAGTCACTGTGATGAATCTTCAAACTATTGTTAAGTGCAGAGCTATGCACAAAGCACAGGGCTTGTTTGGAACTAAAGACAATGTTGGCTACAGGATTTGTTGCTGGTGTGTTAGTAGTTCTGTCACCCAGATCAATTATATATATATATTTTAAACATTTTTATAAACAATTTAAAATGGGAAAAGCCTATTGATTGACAGGTCTCATGCACACTACTACCTCCTTCAGGATGATTTAAATCCAAAGCATGCCAGATTTAAAATGTATTAGAGTAACTGGGATACGGTTTTTTTAACTCTTCGAGGTAAAATTCAGAATATATTCAGAATAAATTCAGAACCACACACACCCCTTCTTGTCTATAACTACAAATTCCCTCTTTAATAGCAAAATCTAACAAATACAATGATACTTCATCATACTGATGGGTTAAAATACTGATCACTGATTTCCCTGATCTTTGAAAAAGACATCTGAAATTGAAAGTTTTGAAATAGAGAGCGATGGGACGAAAGAAAAGCACCTCTTCTAATCTCCCTGGTTTGGTCTCTAATAGCTTAGCTGTGTAATTGTAGTTATTTTTGAGACACTTGCTCTGTCAGAGAAATGCGCGTCCATCCAGAATGTTCTCCCCACAGACCTCTACCCAGGGTCTAAAAGTGAGAAAAGCACAGTGCAATTTACAACTTTCTTTTTCAGCAGATGAAAGCTTTCAAAGGTCCAAAGTGCAAAGATAAAGACAACAAATGACTTTTATGCATAAAAGTTTGAACATGTAAAACATACATATATGGTGACAAGGAAGGATATCTTCCATATAAAGCCCACACCTGTTGGACTAAAAGTGCAAAAAGCTTGCTCACGTAGTAATAGCACACCAGTTGCCTCTCTAAATCCTCTTTAAATCTCAAAATTCCACCATATTGGCCAAAATATATATCACAAACATCCTCCATTACAACCACTGAACATCCAGGGTATGAGGAGAGCTACAGGTACCTAAACTGGACTGGACTCACAATACAAATGCTCTCTATAAAAAAGGGCAGAGCAGGCTGTACCTGCTGCGGAGGCTCAGGTCTTTTGGAGTACAGGGGCCACTCCTGAAGACTTTCTATGACTCTGTAGTGGCATCAGCAATCTTTTACGGTGTGGTCTGCTGGGGCAACAGAATGTCTTCAGGGGACAGGAAGAGACTGAACAGGCTGACCCGGAGGGTCAGCTCTGTTCTAGGATGCCCTCTGGACCCAGTGGAGGTGGTGAGTGACAGGAGAATGGTGGCTAAGCTATCATCCCCGTTGGACAACATCTCCCACCCCATGCAGGAGACCCTGACAGCACTGAGCAGCTCCTTCAGTGGCAGGCTACTGCACCCATGATGTGGGAAGGAGAGGTTCAGAAAGTCTTTTCTTCCAACCGCTGTCAGACTCTATAACAAAGACCTCACAGTTGACCACACACACACAGACAAACAAACACACACTTCAAATACATCACAGTAATTACCAACTGTACAGGTGTACATATTGTACATTTGTAGATATATACATATATATAATTATTTTTTGCTGCTATTACCTCTGTTTCTATCCACTTTCTGCCGTGACATATGCAATTTCCCACTTGTGAGACTAATAAAGGTTGATCTTATCTTATCTTATAAATGTTTTTCTCACAATGCTTCAGGTGTTATCTTATATTTGCTGTTTAAAAATATATATTTCTCAATTTATCAAGCATTTTCCTAGGTGTTGGAATACATACATTTGTACTATACATGGTATGGGATGATTCCACAAGTGGGATAAAAAGCAAATGTACCTCAGTCAGAGAAGGTTTTTCATACTAAGGTTGGGAAAATTTATTAACATTTTCTTGAACTTGCTTTCTTCACATACACGTTTTAACATCACATAATGTTTTGTCATATAGCTCTTGAATCTTGTTTTAACCATTAACCATTTTGATAAACATTACAAACATTTGGTCAGCAGTCTGTACATGTACATTTATTCTAAGCACTATGACCTGTACATTAAAAAAATGTATCATAATGTATAATTTGGAGTATGGTAACAGTATATTTTATTTTTCTTAAAATTGATGTAAATGCTCACTGATATTTACTCTGGGAAACATCTATAATAATTAAATATACTACTATTATACTCTAATACTGCATTTTATTTAATCAGTGATCAGATCTTGAGTACTAATGACAGGGAAAAAGGCATAAAATGATTTAATGAAATTGATACTGAGGAGCCCTGATCAGTCAAGATAGCAATATTTAAGACTGGATCAGGGCATTCCTAATATATATATATAAATCACATGAGTCACATACATTTATAAATGTTAAATGTGCCTTTTCCTCTTTGCTTCAGAGAGTTTTCACACTGTTCATCTGAAAGTCTGAGACTTCTCCTACTCTGACAATGTGTGAAAAGTCCTAAAGTCCAACCTGGCCAAGTAAGATGAATGTGTGTGTGTGTGTGTGTGTGTGTGTGTGTGTGTGTGTGTGTGTGTGTGTGTGAAATAGAAAGAGAGAATGTAGAGGAATGGGGCTGACAGTTATATTGCAAAAAATTATCGTTTGAACATTCACTTTCACTCTGTCAGCTCTGAATACTGGCGTGTTGCATATATATATAAATAAATAAAAAATGTTGATTAATACCAAGGCATTAAAATGCAATTTTATTAACCCGGTCCACTGACTACAGTAATATTCTCTTAACTAAATAGCACATTTGGCACAGAAATATGACTAAAAAAAATTTTTCATGCAACTTTACAATTAGACCGATGTCTGCACAAATAGTAAATTATTACTGAGGAACTCATTTGTATAATGTGATCATTGGAATGCAGTTCATTCTCAGCACATCTGTTTTAATCACAGGCCTGTATAAAAAAATACCAAATTCAAGAGATTCATTTTCTATGTGCTAACTGAAAGCTATGAAAAAAGACAACAGACATTTGTTTACCATTTAATTCCATATGTTACACTAAAAGTTGAGAGTGAGGTAATTAACCTGTTTTACCACAGATTTCCTGCTTGTAGGCAAACTGACATACATTTGGTCGGCCAAGTAGTCTGTGCGATTCCAATGAAGATTCAAAATCACACGTTGCACATGGGACTTGTGATTATGTTATCTTTAGCTTCTAGATGATAGCTGATCATTAGTCCTGCACCAAACCAAGCTATGGTTGTGGGATGAGCTGGGGTGTCTCCATCATTTTTGGAAAGCCATGTTACAGGCTATCAGTCTACTTCAGTGTCCACTGTATTGATGAAAGGCCCCCATGCCAATCTGTTGTAGCTTCACATAATTAATATTGCATTATGTGGCATTTACTGAAGGTCTTTTCCACAGCAACTTCAATCACTATTTACACAGTCCAACCTGCAGCAACTCAGGTTTAAGTGGAGTTTGAACCAGTCCGTGAACTTCTGGACTTGTTAACCATTAGACTATTGAAACAAAACACATTTCCATCACACACTGTACAAACAGGTTTTTCATAACCATGTGAATGGCACATGGAATCCGTTTTTATCAGTTACAACTTCAGTATGTGGTATAAAATACAGATCATATAGAGATCAGACTTTTTCCAAAGACACCTCGACTTTGAAGGGAAATCGTAATTCATGCGACTTTTACGTCACTCTTGAACGCATTTTGTTGAATTCTGCACAGGCGGGAAGTCACCACATCTCTGTGTTGGTGTGTGGAAAGCTGATAATAGAAATAAAACCCTGAGTGGGACCCTGAGTGCTATGAGTTTTATTACCAAAACAAATGTTTCATGGCCCATGCTCCTGTAGTTGGGTAGTTTCTGTTGTATAATTAATATTTTCTCAAATTATGATTTGCCCTGATTTACTAACTAAGCCGGACAATGATTCCATGATTGATGTGTTAAAAGTACATTTACATTTAGTTTCCAGAGTGACTTACAGTCAGTAGTTAAAGAATGGTAGTAAGTGGGGTTTGATCCAGTGACTTTGTGATCTTCTGGTTCATAGGAAAGTGTGTCACCCACTTGGGGGCAGAGGTGGCCTAGCGGATTAGGAAGCGGCTCCTCTAATCAGAAGGTTGCCGATTCGAATCCCAAACCACCAAGTTGCCAGGAAACCACTGGTAAGGAGAGGCAACAAGCAGAAGAGAAACACAAGGAATGAACATTAAATCTGTGCTTTGGTCTGATGAGTCCAAATTGTGGCCTTTGTGAGATGCAGAATAGGTGAACGGATGGATTCCACATGCCTGGTTCCCACTGTGAAGCATGGAGGAGGAGGTGTGGGGGTGTTTTACAGGTGACACTATTGGGGATTTATTCCAAATTGAAGGCACACTGAACCAGCATGGATACCACAGCGTCCTACAGCGACATGCCATCCCATCCGGCTTTTGCGTTTAGTTGGACAATCATTTATTTTTCAACAGGACAATGACCCCAAACACACCTCCAGGCTGTGTAAGTGCTATTTGACCAAGAAGGAGAGTGATGGAGTGCTGCGGCAGATGACCTGACCTCCACAGTCACCGGACCTGAACCCAATCGAGATGGTTTGGGGTGAGCTGGACCGCAGAGTGAAGGCAAAGGGGCCAACAAGTGCTAAACACCTCTGGGAACTCCTTCAAGACTGTTGGAAAACCATTTCAGGTGACGACCTCTTGAAGCTTATCGAGAGCATGCCAAGAGTGTTCAAAGCAGTAATCAGAGCAAAGGGTGGATAGTTTGAGAAAAAGTTAAAAGTTCATTTTTAATTTTAAACCACAAAGTAAATAAAATAACTAGACTAGAGTGAAATTTGATTGTCATGGCCGGGGGTCCTAGGGCACACGTGTCGGCATTGTGAGAGGATGGCAGCAGGAAGACAGTTGCTGGTAGGATGCAGGCATTGGTGCTGGAGCAGGGGACCACCAGGGGCTGGGGAGTGGGAGTGGCAGTGCTGGGAGGGGAACATGGTGGGAGAGAGGAAACGGGTTACCGTGGTGTACGCGTGCTGTGAGGCGGTGGGCTGTAGAGGAGTCAGACGGCGTGGGTCTGTGGCCAAACAAACGGGATCCTCAGAGGGCAGGACGAGTAGTTGGGCGCGAAGCGAATCAGTCAACAACATCCATGACAAACAAGAGACAATCAAGCGAAATCCAGAAGAACGTGTAAGGATGAAATAGCCGCATACTGCTCTAGACATTCAAGCAAGAGGAACTACAAGGAGAAAAGTCAATAGAGAATTATCACTATCATGCTTTGCCACAACTAATATGATATCAATAATGTCCATTTTATGTGGCTCACTGATCGAAAGTAAAAAAAAATCTCTACAGTCAAAATAAAACTCTTAAAGTGCTCATTCTGATGCAGCTTCCTAAGCCCCTTACTTGATGAGACAGATTTAAGGGGATTGAGGGTCCAATCACCTGGCATCCAAGTCCGAATTACACAAGATTTGGCTTCTTCCTCCTCTTTTCTGCTTCCGTCATTCTCTTTGGCTCTTTGTCTTTCTTTTTTTCTCGTCTCTCTTTGTGACTGTGCCCAAAACAAAGCCGCAAGATATTCAGTTCACTAATTTCTCCAGAGCTGCTGTATCTATCCCACAGTCTCCCACAGTCTCTCGCATCCACATATCACCGTGAACTGACTCATCTGAATCCGGGCGCTATTCACACACATAATCCCTTAATTGCTTTAATTTACATGAAAGCTAATTTTTGGAAACTCTGCAGAAACAGAAGCCATGGCTAATCCTGCGTTTAATGTCAAGAGGGTTTCAGCATTGCAGTGACACACACACACACACACACACACACACGACCATACTTCTATCTCTCTTTCCCTCTCTCTCTCAAACACACATTCAGTGACTTTAAGACAAGATAAATACCAAGTTAAATTTCCACAAACATATATACTTATTCTTTGTAACACACTCACACACACACACTCCACAATACTACTTATCCCCCTAAGGAGCAGAGATTACATGAAAAAAAAGCAGCTCAGGCTGCTCTCAACCTCCATGTACTGTGATGTGATTTAAAGCTTTTATTTCAATTCTACAGGGAAAGAAAGGTCCATCTCCTCTTAAGTAAGTCTGTGTCCTGTTTAATGCTAAGCAAACAGCTTAGTATCTCTCTCTCATACGCACACACACGCTTAAACGAGTGGAGAGGAGAAGTCCTGACTGAGATTCGATTATATCTGATGATATGATATGGAGTGTAATGAATTCACAGCGGTTCCTTCGCTGTGTTGCTGCGTGAGTGAAGATCCAGCAGAACCAGTTGAAGGAGGCCAGTTTGTGGTCTGAATTTTCTGACCCGCGACTGCACAGACGTGCAAATAAGAGGCGTTGTGCATATTTAATTATCACGTAATTAAACGAAGATGATAAACTCCCGTCTTATTCATTTGAAAGTGCGAAAAACGTCTTTAATGGGAAACTAAACTCATTAGCTCAGTCACATAAATGGACACTCGAAGTCTGAGAGGTGTAAGCGATTACACATAGGGTGAAAAGGGGTAGGAAATTGGAAGCTGGTTTTAATTTAAGTCACAACAGTAGTGCGTGTGTGTGTGTGAAATAAAGAGAGTGAGAGGGCGAGAGACTATGTGTTTCTGAATCCTTCTGTTATTAAATTCCTCTTCTCTGCTTCCTCTCCTCCGTTCCGGTGTTTTGCATTGACCCTAATCCTCTTTGCTCCCAGACTCCTTTTGAGTGGGAGTGGTTTATTGCACCGCAGTTTCCCAGGCATCCCTGTGGGCACAAACTTAACTCGCATAACCTGGCAAAAACTAGTTTACTACAGAGAAAACACTCATCCATCTGCATCTGCTGAAAAATAGTCATAGAGCAGGATCCAAGAAAGAAAAGAAACACAGCACAGCACACAGTGCACACAACAATTTTAACCATCACCCTTGGTTAGTAGTGGGCAGCCATGAAAGACGGCCGGGGACGGTACTTTGCTCAGTGGAACCTCAGTGGCACCAAGGCAGGAATTCCGGCAACCTTTTGATTACGGATCCTCTTTCTTACCCGCTAGGCCACCACCGCCCTAGACATCTAGTGTATGTGTGTATACAGTACAGGCCAAAAGTTTGGACACACTTTCTCATTATATGTGTTTTCTTTATTTTCATGACCATTTACATTGGTAGATTCTCACTGAAGGCATCAAAACTATGAATGAACACATGTGGAGTTATGTTGGGTAAATTGGGCCAACCACAGCGGATTCTAGTCTGGATTTCAGAGAAAGGTAAAAAGTCAAGGTAAAGGAGCAGACCCGAGGAGAGGACAGGGTAGAGGTGTAAGAATGCAAGGTGGTGGCATTCCAAGGGCTGAAAGTCAGTGATGGAATCCGTGCAACTATCGCAGATAATGTATTCAATCACGGCTGGTGCAGCCCAATCTGAAGCGGTCCACAATTATACGTATCTTTCAAAAAGACTAGAGAAAAGTACTGCATTTTACATGGATTGTTTCTATATCATATCAATATGATCATACAGTAACGCACAACTGTATTTTTCTGTCTCTCCAGGAGGATGCAACGTCTTCCTCCCTCAGACTAGAATTGTGAAGGACCATGGGATGTTTCACAATATCAATAGCATCTGCTTCACAACTAATACTCAGACATTGTCCAAGCACAGAGTACGAATGAAGTAGTTCTGCACTGTTCACTTTGAAAGGAACTCTCAAGGAGTCAAGGAGTTCCAGCAACAGCATGTCCAAGTAATATAGTGTAAATGCAATGTCTAGTTCTACAGTAATGAAGATCATTCAAAAAGGCAAGGAGTCACTTGAAGAGTCCAGCACCTGGTTACAGAGCAGGATCAGGAGGGAGAGAAGGACATGAGGACCTTTGTCATAACCTGGGACAATGTGGCTTTCCATTACTCTCAAGCAATCACAACATGGTTTGAAGGCAACCCAAGACCGGTCTGTCTCTTCCTTCCACCCTATTCACCATTCCTCAAAGGTTTATGACCATCAGCCAGGGACAGCTGTCAGTCCTTGATGCTATGGATGCTGGCTGTAGGAACATTGCCATTGTAGACTGCCATGGGTGGATCCGTCATACCAAGCACTTTTATTCCAGGTGTATCGCTTTGGATGACAACAGATGCGATGGTGAAGATTAGATCATTTTGTGGGGGGTTTGAGGGTTTTTTTTTTTTTTTGTGTGTACACTCAGTATATTTTGTATGTTTGCTCTTTGTATGTTTCATTTATATTTTTGTTCACTGAAAGCAATACAGTAAAATGTGTATACAGTAAAGGAAAATTACTGATTTGCTGTTTTCTGGAATGATTTAGAATGAACATTAGATGTCTACATACAGACAGGAACTACAGTGTAAAAATGGTGGACTGCGTGTTTTGCAATAATTTCATTTTGAGTCAATTCCCAGTGTTTTGGTAAAGTTAGTGAGTGTAGAGAAAGGTGTATTGTATTTTGAAATGGAGTGCTAGTATAAATTTAACAAAATGTTTTTTGAGTTGTGTTTTTGTATGTATATGTTAATATATCTGAAGTATTGTTAGGCACTTGTTAGCAACTGAAAAAAAAACTGTAATAACATAGAACTGGGTTCTTCAACTCTGGACCTGCATGTGTGAGAAGATATGTTGGTTTTTCAGATTACTGGAAATGGGCATTATAAACAATGGCCCTGCCTATACAAAAGTCCCACTGTGTATGGGGTGTGCACAGTGGTAACTTAACCATGAACTTCAGCAAAGTAACTTACTTCATATGCATTTGGTGTCTGATTAGATGGTATCCTTGAAATCCATCTTGGTAAGGATCCTTGACTTGGTTTAACAAAACACAAGGACTAACGCAACTAAAGTCTAAAATCTTGCCATTCTATTGAACAGGACAGAGTGCGGCTACACAGCTACAATGGAGGGCAGCTGGATCTACACTGGTTTTGCCATGGGGAGAAAAGCAGAACTGGAGCATGGTTCTGCGCACTGCCGAGCTCATGACTTTCACGAACCTAAAAATTTGCTGCCGCTTTAAATGCAAAACTTCACATTTTGTTTCCAGCACATTCCTCAGATGAAAAAAATGGTCGTTCAAATGTTTTTAACATGGAAATTAAATAACAAGGCTTTACAAAGCAGCAGGTTCTGATGCTGTGATCTGATTCGTTGACCCTCATGCAACATGTACACTAGTCGGTAAAAATAATAATCCACGTGAAAGCCGATTAACACGATGTCTGCCACACCTCTTTACCTGTGATAAAACCACTGGAGGCCCCTGCCTCATGTGTCTTATTGATTTATTAGTCTTGCATGAGTGTCTCTGCTCCTATAGATCCAAGTACCGAGGAACTCATCCATGGTAATTTGTGTCTGAAGCACCTAAAACATTGTGTGTGTGTGTGTGTGTGTGTGTGTGGCAGTGGTGCAGAAACAGATTGGTTACCAAGATTGGTTTCCGTATGGTGCAATAAATTTTTGGCGTATATTAGTCACTCAAACCTGTAACACTGCAGTGTGTTGTATGCGTGTGTGTATAAATCACTCAGACTTTACACACTGCGCCTCAATTAATCTCAAGAGCAGTTTACCTGCAAACACTCACCAGACCAACCGTGGCTGTAACTCTCCCTCGCTCGGCCTCTCTGTGATAAGGCCCGCACTCATTCTTTTCTCCAGTAAACACAGCTTTATGGAGGACACACACACACACGCACACATGCACACAAAAGGAGCACACGGACAAACGTATACAGGGACGCAGCACACTCCCCGGTACAGCGATACGGACGCCTCATTTATCTCAATGGACTCAGATAACACCCTCTTCTGTACTCCGTTCCACACCTTCCGCCCTCCGTCTCTTCTCCCAGTAAACGGGCGGAGGGAAATGAAGACAGAAGAGACCACTCACTCTCCGTTCTCATCCATCCTGCTTTTTATTATACACCACTACGCTCGCTCGCTGATGGCAATACATCAGGACAACTGCTGCAGATGTACTGTATTAAAACCAGGGAGATTTCTCTGTCCGTCTCTCCCGTCACAGACTCACACACACAGAAGCTCTACTCTTCCCAGCAAATGGCAGGGTCTCCACAGGGTGGTGCCTGCATTAACGTCACGACATGAGCCACACTGCTTTATAAAGCACACACTCACAGACCACATTGCTTTTCAGAAAGCCTATACAGTTACACAGAAACACATTTATCCACACACACAGCCACTTTAAAAAGAGACGCCTGTGACTGTGATCTTTTCCATGTGCTCATTTTCTCCACCCATACACCCCCCAGCTCCCACTCACACTCTTGCCAACGTTCCTTGGACTCAAAACAAGGAAAATTCCCTTTTTTCCAAAAAGCTGCTCCCATTAAACCGAGTCTGTGTGCCTCCAGACTGATACTCTTAAAAAAATGTGTGCGCGCATGTACATGTGCATTTTTTTTGTATTTCTTTATTGTGCATATAGAGGATATATATGTGTGTGTGTGTGTGTGTGTGTGTGTGGTGTGTGTGTGTGTGTGTGTGTGTGTGTGTGTGTGTGTGTGTGTGCGCGTGTGTGTGTGTAGGGAACATAGCTATTGTTGAAAGTGTGCAAAACCCATTCTAAAGAACTCAGCCATACGGACCAAAGCTGGCACCGAATTTATAGGCCACTCAACCCTGTCTCTCTCTCTCTCTCTCTCTCTCTCTCTCTCTCTCTTACACACACACAAAACACCCCCCATAAACTATACAGACCAAACACACATTCAGACATACTAAGGCACCAACCCTGATCTGCAGGCCACTTGAATTGTTAAAGGCCATTCAGCATCTACAAGCACAAAACTATTCACATCAACACATGACAGACATGCAAACATACATACTGCTGTATAACACAGTTTACATAAAAAAATACCGCAAAGAAGAGTAGAATTCACTCGCAGTCGACATGCATTTTTGTACATTTGGACAAAACTATTTTAAACCATTCCAATTTGAGTTCCATCAAGGTCACAGTGATCTTGACCTCCATCATATAATCAGTTCACCTCCTTGTTTAATAAAAAAAAAAAAAAAAAAATTATCCACAATGTGCACGATTTCTTTTGACAAATCCCAATCAGAATACAATCAGAAAAACATTTAAAAAACAATACATTTCCTCAAGTCAACGTGGGCGCCTCTTTCAGTAAAGAAGACAAGTACACCCGTTCCTCAACATGTTCCTATAGTGACAGCATATTGTGTCATTTACAGTGAAGTCTATGCTGAAACACAGGCCAATTCCGCCCACAACACAGTGTCTTTTTAACGGTTTTGTTGGGTTTAAGGTTTCACGTTGGTCCCGATCTCTTGGCCAGAGGCAGAAGGTTTCACCAAACACATTTCTTCATGCACCAGTGAATGACTGCTCTATTTCAGACCTCCGCCTCAGGCTAGACCTCTTGTGTGCTTCTCTGCTGCTGAAAGAAGCCCCCTAATCCCGCATGTGTGTGCGTGTGTACGTGGAAGTGCACTGGTAATGTGAACCATTCACACACAGAAAGACCACAGACACACACGTGTGAAGTGGATGGATAAACAGAAATGAGTCCAATACGCTGCCCGGTTCTCCGGGTGTGTCTGCAGGCCTGAAAATGACTTGACTAAGATATGTATAACCCCTTTTTTCAAGCAATACGCACATAAACAAGCATATAACAAGCTTATAAATGGCAAAGGAATCCCAGCAGGGACATACCTATGCATGACTTCTTTTATACACTTCAATTTCTGATGCATTATATCACCCAAACAGAAAATGCTGAGGAGTATTCAACTTCACTACCAAATATGCAGTGTGTGAACACACACACATTAAAATGGCCATATATACTCGAGAAACCTATGGATTTTTAAATCCCTTTAAAACTTTGAGATTGGAAGTGTTTGTGTTGTGCTTAACTACAATCCTATTAGATTAGTCACTGAAAGTCTGTTGGTAGGCTATAACTCTACCGCTGCATTAGAAAAGATTACAAACTTCGGGAATATTGCAAAAAGACAACTTTCTCAAACTTAAAATAAGCTCATTTTTTTAGAAGACCAAAGTAAAAAGGCCTGGCCTGTCCCAACAGCATAAAATTAGCTGTTAGTATTTGGCAACCAGACCTCTGGCTTTCACCAGGGCCTTGCTTTTAAGAATGCTGTCCACCAAAGACCTATAATATAATTATATGTCTCACATTTTACAATTTGAACATCAACCAAAACAACCCTTTTCTACTGGGAGGGAACCTAAAAATAAGGTTTCTTAACATATGAAATATTAAATACAATCGAAGTTCCACTACCAAACTTTGAGAAGGTAAATAAATCATGCCCATTAACTTTATCACTCTCTGCATTCGAGCTTTTTGGTTCTTCATTACCATTAGTATTATTTTATGCAGTTGTGTTGTCTCTTTCATACATGTTTTCCCTTATTTCTAAGCTCCAACTTCCCACTCAGAAGCAAAGGTGAACACCATATGCATTGGTTGTAACCCTCATTCCAATCCCAGAGGAAAACAAGATCGGTGGAACCTTTGTTAGTAATTTTTGCTATTTATATGCAGTACTGAAAAGAACAGGCAACCAACGTATGAGGATGTGATCTCAACCCTATAAAAACCCTCATTTATAACCGCACCAGGAAGACAGTGACAGGTGATTCCCAGTCTATTTAATCAGTGCTGACCTGACAGTCCCTGCTCAGTCATTGAGTTCAACTCCTCAGAAGTTCATCTCTCTGATTCAAGTAAGACCCAAATGAGTCCTTTGTTTGTTTCTTCCCTGTTTCTCTGTATGAACACCAGTGCCAGTAGGTACTGCACATTAGACTGATTCCTGTTCATAGATCAACGCTGCGATTCTCAAATACTGATGTGCTCCATTCCTCAATTGGGTTCCATCATATCACATGCATTGTTGTGTTGGCGTTGCAAGCCAATTAGGTAAAGAGAGACCACACAAAGTTGATCTTAGTGCTGAGAATTATAAGATTCTACTATACATGTTCATACTAGGACCAGTTGAAATAGAATGGAAGCTATGAATGAAAAAACAGTCGTTCAAACACTTCCATAGTTATTCACCTTAACCACTGATGAACCACCTTTGAATAACAGTCAAACCTCTGAATATTTCTTAACTGAAACTAGACAGCAAACTTTCACCAAAAAAAACATAAGCAACGCGCCCCCCACACGCTGCTCGCCAGGTGCCTGTCATGGCTGCCCACTGCTCACCAATGGTGATGGTTGAAAGCAGAGGACACATTTTGTTGTGTCACAGTGTGCTGTGCTGCAGTGTTTTAAAATGACAATCACTTCACTTTCACTTTCGACACACTCGCAGTGTAGCATGACTGGGAAAAATTTATCTCCACCAGCATCAAGATTCACCCTTAACACAACGTCCCCACAGGGCCACATTCCATCTGATTCGCATCTCCACTCACACAGAATTACCCAAAACATCCCTTACCCATCGACATGGAAAAGGTCTACAGAAGTCAAAGGAAGTCTGGCAGACTTGCATTAATATCTCATTTAGGAAACTAATGGTTTTGCAATAGCACTCTGAAAACTCGAATAAAAACGTGGTAAAGTGGAAAAACGTAACATAGAAAAGTGTAGTATCGCGGTCTACAAGACATTTTTGGGAATGTGGTGTCATTCTGCTCCTTGGAGGGCTGAGTCTATGTGCACCAAGTGTGATTAAAGACACAGGTGACAAGACGGGAGAAGTAAATGCCCCCCCCTCGCTCTTTTATCTGTTTATCCTCAGCGCTTTGTTTTGTTCCTGGGACGATAGCAAAGATAGCAATGCAGACATAGAGAGTGAGAGAGAGAGAGAGAGAGAATGACTACGGGGCCAGGAACTCAGGCGTAAAGGGGGCGAGACAAAAACACATTCCCATGGAGATGCACCAGACACAACACACACACGCACGCATACACACAGGGTATACACACATATCTACAGTACAACGAACAGAGAAGGCTCCAGGTGGCATGAAGTGAGGCATAAAAAGAACTGAACCATCTCAAATAAAAGCCAACCCACTACTGGGCTACTGGGGGGCGTTTGTGTAACAGTGTGTGTATGTTATAATTGACTGGACAAGCATTGTTAGCAAAAATATATAATTAAACAAACAAAAAAACGATGCTCGCATCATATTACATTAACATGCCAGACTTGGGTTCAGTGAGCCTCTCATTCAGGTGAAAACCAATTCTAAACTGTGGGTGGTGCACACTTTTAATTCTAAAATCAACTTCCTAACTTGCTCTGAGAACTACAGTATTATGGTTAATTTATATTAGTTTATATCATTCAGATATTTAACCCTTTTGATAAATGTTGGTTTCACTGATCTTGGCTTTTGCTCATTATAAAAGGATCTGCTTTCTATACCATCTTGCATCATAGTGTTGTTGTCAAACCATTTGTGAACAATTAAAATGAACATGTAAAAATTTCAGCCGTAATGACGCAAAAACACAGCACTGAATAAGTGCTAAAAAAACTGAGTTAGGGCATTTGTGGAATTTTGATGAAACATGACAGAAACAATGAAAATCCTTGAAATAAAACAGATTACGTGACTTTCCTTTATCAGGTTGTCCATTTATTCACCCTCTCATTCTCTGGTCATGGCCAGATATTCAATTATTTTCTCTATATAAAACACATATAAAAGAGTTCTTTCTCTTAAACTGTCAGTGGTAATGCATGAAAATATTTCTTCAAGAGAGGTAAAAGCAAGCGAGACGGGGAGTGTGCATGTTTTTTTGCTAGAAGAAAGGCAGAGAAATGCTGAGGTATTTTTAAAAATCTGGTTTGGTATTTGGTAGATGGTATGGTTTGCAACAAACTTATATTTCAAGTTATTCTCAGCAGTAACATTTAATGAAAAGAAAAAATAAAAACTTAAAGGTCAAGCAAAAAAATTTAGGAATTTTGTGGAACAATGCAGCCCTATATAAACCCTATAAGAGCACCATTTCGTATAGCAGCTTATTTTCCATTTCTCATAAACATTGTACTGGAACTTTCCAAACCTCACTAGATTTTCACATGGCACCATCCTAAATTTCACATTTCAATCAATAACATATTTATGTGTGGGAATAATTCAACACGAATATATGATGAAGACATTGAGAAATTTATTACAAAGAATAAACTACAAATAAACTACCAATTCACATACTAATATTCGAGGGTCAAGGTTGAGCTGGAGCCTATCCCAACATGCAATAAACAAAAAGTTTAATTCACTGCTCATTTATTAAATGTTCCAAAAACCAGTGACTGTGAAACAACTGGGTCTTCCTCACCCAATTTAAAGCACAAGGATCCAGGGGGCGTACACTCCAGAGCCCAGAAGAAGCCCTGCCTTCGCTCATCCCTGCTTTAATCCATTAAGACCTGAGGTGGCACACTGATCTGGGGTCAGCACTCAGCTCTCGGTGGGGGCGTGGAGACGGGGCTTTAACGCACTGCCAGTCCGGGCAAAGTGAGCATTGCGGCTTAGACACGCATTTCTCTCCTCTGCACTCCCTTGTTCTTTCCCCTCACTCCCTCTCCCTCTTTATCTTCCTCCATCCTCAGCCACGGCTAAAGCCCAAATCCTTCCTGAGCTTCTTAAACGTACCCCGTCCTACCCCAATTCCCCCAATCAACCCATCCTAATTTCATAGAGACCGAGAGACAGAGCCAGGGAGAGCGAGGCCGGTTTTATCCTCTGACGGGCTTGGGCTTCATAAATTTTTGTGCGGCATCAGTCCCTCTCTCGCTCTAATTCGAATTTTAAATAGTTATTTTTATAGGCCAATATAAACTTTTGACTACTTTTTGAGACAAAATGAAATGCTGTGGCTTTATGCTATAGGCTCAATAGAGGAATTCTTATGCGCCCTCAAGGTCAGTTTGAGGGAATTTCTGTCCCATTAGATGTACAGGGACGTTGCGGTTAGAGTGATTCAATTTACACATTGTGAAACACAGCAGCACAGCACATGGTGCAGGCAGCATTTAATCACCCTTGGTGAGCAGTGGGCAGCCATGACAGGCGCCCGGGGAGCAGTGTGTGGGGACGGTGCTTTGCTCAGCGGCACCTCAGTGGCACCTTGGTGGATCGGGATTTGAACCGGCAACCTTCTGATTACCACTGCCCCTTAAAGAAGAAGACATGTCTGTCCGTGACTGGCAAGGAGACTTAACTATATTACGGTGTGAAAGTCAAAATCCCAACTTGTGCTGATGTTACGAAGCAAGTGCACAGCATGAAACACCCCCTGAAGAGTAAAAGCGTCTGAGCTACAAAGACGAACAAGCGGGAGAAATAAACAAACGAGCACAATTACAATTAAAGCTTCTGTACACAGAGCACTTAGCAAATTACCTCCCAGAGTAAACCTAAACTGCTGCTGCCATTTACCAAGTCGCGGTTCAGACACACACACACCAACTATGAAAGCAAGCTCGACGAATAGACAAACACAAACAAACAAAAGAGCAGACGAAAACAAACACAACAACACTGGCTTGTTTCTCTTTAACTCTGACCTTGGATCAGATGCAGCACATGGACAGACTGGAGTAAGCAGTGGTCAATTAAGCAAAAACCCATCAGCTGAGCAGAAACATAACAGAATTTCCAAAAACTCGGAAGCCCTGCGAACTCAGGCTGGTCCCAAGGTATTCCATTTGTTGCCGAAAACCCCACCACCGGGCAGACTTGTAAACCGGACACAAGGAACAAACCAGCTCACCGTTCCCATGTGGTTTCTCCTTTACTTAATCATCCTGAACCAGCCTTCAACCACGTAAGGTAAATATTTTCGGCTAAATAAAATGAATTACCATACAGATAACTTAAGTTTTGTTAGAAATAAAAAAAAAAAACATACACAGAATGGAGAAGAAATGACTTACATTTGGTCAAAACCAATTATTTATATCAGTTATGTCGGTTCATCCATTGTTTTATTAATTGTCTCTGTCTCTCGGCCTGTCTGCCCTGTCTGTCCTCCCATCATCTTCATCACCGGCACCCGTCTGCCCCAATCAGCCCCTGCTCTACCCTGCACCGCCACGCCTTTATAAAGAATTGTTTGCCGTTTCTTGTGTGTACCATTGCTGGAAACGTAACTAGTTTGGGGCCTCGACCTGCTTTTTATTTGCTCAGGTGTCTTCAGACTACCAGCACTCACTAGAAGACTGACTGGTCTCTCTTGTGTGAAGTGCAGATGCAATCCCAACACTGCTTGACCGACCAAATTGCCATGCTGCATCAGCAAGTATGCAGTGCCTCACCTCCGAGCCCCGAATGCAAGAGGCGAGGTGGAGGCCCTTCCGTACTTTGTGGTGCAATGGATTCCGGCAGGATATGAGGTGAAAGCATGTGGAAAGTGGTAGTAGCATAGTGGGTTCAAACTCCATTGTGTCCCTGAGCACAAACGCAAATGTAACTGAGAGCAAGTGGGGCTTCAAGGAAACATTAATAAAACTCATAAATATGCTGACACTGTGTCTGTTCCACGGACTGGGCGGGGTGTCTGTTTCGGGAACTTACTACCCGTTACTATCACTCCTTCTGAACCTACCAATAATATAATAATAAAGTGAAGTGATTGTCACATGTGATACACAGCAGCACAGCACACGGTGCACACAGTGAAATTTGTCCTCTGCATTTAACCCATCACCCTGAGTGAGCAGTGGGCAGCCATGACCGGCGCCCGGGGAGCAGTGTGTGGGGACGGTGCTTTGCTCAGTGGCACCTCAGTGGTACCTTGGCGGATCGGGATTCGAACCGGCAACCTTCTGATTACGGGGTCGCTTCCTTAACCGTTAGGCCACCACTGCCCCTGCCACTACCACCAGCACCCCCAACATAAGAATAGGATTATTAAATGTTAGATCCCTTACACCTAAAATGCTCATTGTCAATGAAATGATTACAGATCAGGGGTTCGATGTACTGTGCCTGACCGAAACTTGGTTAAAACAAAATGAATTTGTAGCATTGAACGAGTCTAGTCCTCCTGGATACAGCTATGTACAGCTACAGCTAGGTGGCGTCGCAGTAATTCATAAGGATAACCTCGGTATTACTCATAAACCCGGACAAGGATTTAACTCTTTTGAGATTCTACATACTACTCATGTAGTCTCACAAAATAAAAATCCTAAATTCATTCCATTGATTATTATTTATAGACCCCCTGGACCTTATTCTGAGTTTCTTAGTGAATTTACAGATTTTGTCTCCAACTTAGTTGTATCTGTGGATAAAGCCCTAATTGTCGGCGACTTTAACATCCACTGTGATAAATTAGAAGACTCACTAAGAACCGCATTCCTGTCTTTATTATACTCAGTTGGAGTTAACCAACATGTAACAGGAACTACTCACGAAGGAGGTCATCTTGTGTTGACCTTCGGTTTAAATATAGAAGATATAGTTACTCTTCCGCAATCTGAAATGGTCTCAGATCATTTCCTCATCGCTTTTAAAATATGTCTCAGACACAACATACTCAATCCCCCTCGTTATAGAGACAAACGGACAATTACATCAAGTACGGCACAGAGGTTTATTAATACCTTACCAGATTTATCAACGCTGATAAACTCACCGTCAGACCCCGCTGAACTGGACCAAGCGACCAAATGTCTAGAATTAACACTGCGTAGTACGTTAGATATAGTCGCTCCCCTCAAAAGGAAGATAGTAAGAGATAAAAACTTAATTCCTTGGTATAATGATCACACGCGCTCGCTTAAGAAGACCGCCCGGAAATTAGAACACAAATGGCGTCAAAGTAAATTAAACATATTCCGAATAGCTTGGAAGGAGAGCCTACTTAACTATAAGAAGGCTCTTAGCGCGGCTCGATCAACGTATCTGTCCTTGTTAATAGACAAAAACAAAAATAATCCCGGATTCCTGTTTAAAACTATAGCCAAACTAACCAGGAATAAGACAGAAATGGATGCGACCACTCAATATAATCATAGTAGCGATGATTTTATGAATTTCTTTAATACGAAAATTGTCGCAAATAGAGAGAAGATTAAAAGCACAACAAATAGCTCCGCCAATATTTCCATGGAAAATAATCTTCTAATAGACCACCGATTAGAACGATTCAACCCTATTAAAGAGCATGAATTAATCAAATTAAACTCATCATCAAATCAATGTACTTGCGCTTTGGATCCGATTCCAACAAGGCTCCTTAAGCAAATAGCACCCAATGTTATAAATTCTATTCTCAAAATTGTTAACTCGTCGCTTAGCACCGGCCACATACCAAGTTCGTTCAAGGTAGCAGTCATTAGACCCCTGATTAAAAAGCCGGATCTTGATCGCAGTCAGCTTTCAAATTATAGACCGACATCCAACCTTCCGTTCATATCAAAAATCTTAGAAAAAGTTGTAGCCCAGCAGCTGAGCACATACCTAGACTGTAACAATATCCACGAAGTATATCAATCAGGATTTAGACCTCATCATAGCACTGAGACAGCGCTGGTTAAAGTGGTTAATGACCTGCTGTTGGCCTCTGATCAGGGGCGCATCTCGCTGCTTGTCCTGCTTGATCTGAGTGCAGCGTTTGACACTATTGATCACGCTATTCTCCTTGCCAGGTTAGAGAATGTTATCGGGATTAAGGGAACAGCCCTTGAATGGTTCAGATCATATTTGACCAACCGATATCAGTTTGTGGACATCAATGGTGTTTCATCTTCAGTCAAGTCAAGTCAAGTCAACTTTATTGTCAATTCTGCCACATGTACAGGACATGCAGAGAATTGAAATTACGTTACTCTCTGACCCATAAGAATAACATTAAATACAAAAACAGTAACAGTAACGAATACAGAGTATAAATACAATTTAAAAAGAAAGGCACAATATACAATTTTAAAAACACCATGTACAAATAAGGGCACATGGTGGAGAGTGCAACATCAGGAGAGTGCAAAAACCAATAGTGCAACAGAGTTTTTAGTTTAAAGTGACGAAGTGAAAGTGAGGTAGATGGCAGACCAGAGCTGCACAGAGTGACTGGTGCATGGTCAGTTTGTGTGATTTAGAGTTCAAAAAGTTTGTGGAGCAGAAGAGGGGAGTGAGGGGAGTGGGGGCAGAGCCGGGAGGGAGTTGAGTTTCCTGACTGCCTGATGGGTGAAGCTGTCCTTCAGTCTGCTGGTCCTGGCCTGGAGACTCCGCAGTCTCCTCCCTGATGGCAGCAGGCTGAAGAAGGTTTGCATTGGGTGGGTGGGATCAGCTGCTATGCAGAGGGCTTTTTTGGTGAGGCGTGTGCTGTAGATGTCTGGGAGGGAGGGGAGAGGGACACCGATGATTCTCTCAGCTGCTCTTACTATGCGTTGGAGAGTTTTTTGACAGGACGCATTGCAGGCTCCAAACCACACAGTGATGCAGCTGGACAGGATGCTCTCGATGGTTCCTCGGTAGAATGTGTGCATGATGGGGGCTGGTTCACATAGTAAAGTAGAGTTTGGTGTTCCACAAGGTTCTGTCCTAGGTCCGTTACTTTTTTCTCTATACATGTTACCTTTAGGCGACGTCATCCGCAAACACGGTATTAGCTTTCATTGCTACGCTGACGACACACAGCTGTATCTGTCAGCAATGCCAGACCAGAGGCAGCAGCTGAACAAAATAGAGAATTGTCTGAAGGACATTAGAATGTGGATGCTCACCAACTTTCTCCTGTTAAACCCTGACAAGACAGAAGCGCTTGTAATCGGGCCTCAAGCAGCCAGGCATAAACTGGCTGACTACACAATAACCCTGGATAGCCTTTCTATCTCACCGAGTATTGAAGTGAAGGATCTAGGTGTCATCATTGATGCAGGTCTCTCATTCAGTTCGCACGTAGATAATCTCACTAGAATAGCATTCTTTCACCTTAGAAATATTGCGAAAATAAGAAATATCATTTCAATGCATGATGCAGAAAAGTTGGTCCATGCATTTATTACATCAAGGTTAGATTACTGCAATGCATTATTGCCTGGATGCTCTAGTAGGTGCATGAGTAAACTCCAGCTAGTACAGAATGCTGCAGCCAGAGTTCTAACCAGAACCAAGAAATTTGACCACATCACCCCAGTCTTACAATCACTGCACTGGTTACCCATTAAATTTAGGATTGACTACAAAATCCTACTTTTAACCTATAAAGCTCTAAATGGTCTCGCCCCACAGTACCTGAGTGAACTTTTGGTTCCTTACGAACCGCCACGCCCCCTTCGATCAATGGGTGCGGGGTCACTACTGGTACCAAAGGTGCAGAAGGTCACAGCTGGGAGCAGATCCTTCTCCTATAGAGCTCCGCAGTTGTGGAACAGCTTGCCTGTCAGTGTCCGGGATTCAGAAACAGTCTCAGTGTTTAAATCCAATCTCAAAACCTATCTGTTTTCTCTGGCTTTTTGCTAAAGTCCCAGACCCTCATTTCACTTGATTTTGACGCAGTGTCAATTATAAAGTCCAGTTTATCACAGACAAAGTTAAATTCACCAGTTAGGCTGTCCTAGTTAGGGTTCTGGGCCACTGTAGCACCAATATACCATTATAACCACATATTTCAGTATCGGTCGTACAGTGCAACCGTCTACCGCTGCTTCTGTTTGTTTTTCTCCGAGACACGGAATCAAGCACCCAGACTACTGGCAGACCCCAGTGATCAGACCAGCAAATAAATCCTGGTTCCTGACAACTGCTTTACAAGGACAAAACATGAAATAAACCAGAGGGTCACCACAGCCACCACCACCATTACAACTACAGCTTCAGGGATCTTCAAATGGACCAGTAACATCATTACGGACACGTAATCTAGACCATGACACTGAATACATCCTGGACTTCTCCAACCCTACAACCGTAGGACTTATCATTATATCATATCCAACCCTGCACTGACACCATTTGCAGGCTCACTCTACCCTGGAAGGGGGTCCCTCTCTGTATCACTCCTTCCCAAGGTTTCTTCCTTTCTTTTTTTCTCTCTCCTAGAGTTTTTTTTTGTGTGGAGTTTTTCCTTGTGTGCAGAAGGGTCAGGTGTGGGGGGTGTCAACTGTAGGGCCTGTCAAAGCCCATTGAGACATACTGTATGTGATTTTGGGCTATATAAGAAATAAATGTTGTTGTTGTTTTTGTTCAAGGCCAGAGACCCCGCCTGTCCCTCAGCCCATAACCTTGCCTGTCCCGCTGTGACTCTGATCCAGTTGGTTCCTCTGATGGTGACTAATTTGGTACCTCTGTCTGTCTATCTGTCCCTCTGCCTAGGGCCCTTCTGTCTGCTGCCCTGCCTGGACAGTATCTGGTGATAGAACCTCCCTTCCCTACCTTGTTTCCCTACAAAGCGGAGTTCTCTGATCTTCTAGTGCCTGGTCTGAGCTCTTCCACTCTGGAGGCACAAGTTGAGGGCCTGGAGAGTTGATCCAATGTGGTTCAGCACAGGGGGGTAGTGCTCTATGGAATAACGGCTCCAGAATTCTCTGTCCCATTTCTCACCTGAACAAATGGGAGGTGAGTTTCAGAGAACCTGTGAACCTTTTGGAGGCCTCAACCCTCATTTATTAATATATCCTTTTTTTTTGGAAACACTTTTTGTCTTGGGTTCTCTGTCCCCAGCACATGTGAGGACCTGGGATCTTGCTTCTTGCTAAACCTCACCAGTTTAACCACAGGCAGTTCATTCCAGATTTCACAAAAAAACAATCTGTTTTGGAGATATAAGATGGAGGAACTGTGGTTGTACTCCCATTCACCCTCAGAATCTCCACTTCTTACCCAACAAAGGGACTAGCTGCTTCAATGGGGCAAACATGGCCTGTATTTGACATTTTTCTACCCTTTGTTTCACCCGGCTTAGTGGAACCAAACTACGGTTGATGTTCTGGTGAAGCTAGAACAACTTAAGATTGTGTAGATGACAGTGGACTTTAGAAGACACCCCACTATTCACAAAATCCAAAATGTCAACTGTGGAGACTGTCAAGTTCACATTCTCCAAGACCTGAAGCGGAAGACTAACTCCATCCTCACAAAAAAAAAACAAAAGCCCACCAGAGGCTTTACTTTCTGCAGTAACTGAGGACGTATGGCCTGCCATGGGAGCTGCAAAGCCAGTTCTGCACCACAGTCATCCGATCTGTCCTGTGCTCATCCATCACAGTCAGGTTCAGAGCACAACACAGGAAAGGAACAGACTGCACTGAACAGCATGGATGAAGATTTTTAAAACTACTTTTTCAAAATCCAGGAAATAAAGAGGAAAAATCCTCACGCCCGGAAAACTGACAGGTGCCACAGAATCCAGTACACCAAACGTAGCCAACACAGGATGTACGTGCTCTAGTTATCCAGGTTATGTAATAGGAAACATGATCCATCAGACCAGGGCGCCTTCTTCTGAGATGTACTGTGTGCTCTGACACAGTTCGATCAGAACCATCATGTACTCTTTCCACAATTTGAGCTACTACAGTGCTTCTATTGGATGGGTAGTGTCTGCACTACCCATACGCACCAATAGGTCTTGACCACCCATGACCAATTTTTCCTTGTCCGAATCATTGCAGAAAAAGAACATCCCTCAACAAATGCTATGACCTCAGCTTACAGTCATCACAATTTATAGTCATCACAAAAGTCACTCGAATCCTTTCGATGCCTCAGTTCTTCTGCTTCCAACAATTAATATATGCTACACACTGCCAGATGTTGCTACAACAAGATCATCAATGTCATTAGTTTTTTTCCCTTCAATCTTAATATATGCTACAGTCATTATTTGTGTATATTACAATGATTACATTACAATATTTAAAAAAAGGTTTGACAAAAATTGTTCAGCTTTATACAGTCAGAAATGCAGTCAGTTTGAGCTGAATGATTGAAGGTTTATCTTTTTGAATAAAATTATGAAAGCAAACATATTCAATTGATATTTTCCGATCATCCTCTAGTCCATACCCCATAATCATCCTCATCTGTAAACCTGTCATCTGTTGCACCATGTTTGACAGCGCAAGGTGAGCCTGACTACACTGCACAGTATGATGCTGCATCATAAACTGTTCCTTCATTGGTATGGTTTCATCATTCAGAATTTTCCCGCATGTACACAGTTTTTGCATTTGATTCCTATGAATAATTTTGATGCATGAGGCTCCTGGTCTATATGCGGCAGTGTCCTAGTTGGAACTTTTGATATACAGTCTGGACTAGAGAATCCAGAACAACCAGCAACAATTAATTCGATATTTGAAATATTTTTTATTTCTGGCGTATTAAAATGTATTATAATGTATTAATAACAACTCAGCCTTTTTCCAGATGTGCAAGCATTCAAGCATGTGCCTCTGTGTGTAAAAACTATAAAAACTTTAGAATCTATTAATTCATCCAGCCCTCTATTCCCTGCTTGGTTCCTTAATTCATCAATCCATCTAGTCATCATATACATATTCATGTAGCAGAGAGGAAGACAAATAGTCTGTCACCCAGTGTCCCTCAGTGTGTGTGTATGTGTGTGTGTGTGTAAAGGTGTGCAAATTAAAATGGGAAATGTAAACAGATTTAAACTAATCAGTGTAAACACGTTAAAATAACTTTAAATGTTGAAATAAACAGATTTATTGCACAAAATCACACAATCGCACACACACACAGTAGCACACCTTCCGAGAACATAACAATGTTTTATTCATGAGCAGGAGGTGAACATGATGAAAGTCCATTGAGCGCAATTACCAGAACACATATTTACAGAGTAGCATGTGTAAATACTTAGCCTCCTTTATTTATCCGTGAAACCCCCTCTGTTCAGAAACAAATCACTTTAACAAGGTCCGGAAAACATGAGCCTTTACGCAAACAGGCTAATGACCAGGCCCACACCACCCATGTGACTTGACGAGACCGGGAGAATGCATTTACACTCAGCTACCGCACAGCCACAGTGATCCCGGTGATCTTTCCCACCGTGGCTGAACACTCAAATCAAAGCAATATCACCGCACTAATCAGAAAACAATGAGCGCACACGCACAGACACACACACACACAGCCTGATTTTAACTAGGGGTGTCTGGAGGCTTTAAAAGGCAGGCAACACGTCTCCCAGCAACGGGCCACAACCCAAATTGATCTTCATCTTATTCGATGAAATGTTAAATAGATGAAGCGGTGTTGTGGCTGGGTGCGTGCACTTTGACATGTGTAGCTTATACATTAGCACAATCGAGCATTTATGATTTCATATATTTCAGCCTTCCAATAGTTAGTATACAATCTGAAAGCATGCTTGTCAAATGATCACTTATTTGGGATATTTTTTATATAGATTCGGCCTTAGCAATAGTAAGTGTTTTTTATATTATAATAAAACACATAATTTTTTTACACTGTCTTGGCTGTGCATGAAAGTTCAACATGAATTAAAGTTCAGACAATATTTGACCTTTAATATCAGCCAAACATATTGATTATGTATGACTGGGACATTTATTATTGATATATATTTATAATATCTATTCAACAGAAAACCTTGATACGTTGTGGTATCTAACGTAGAATCGCATTAATTTCATTAACTGCGAATCAGTTTTGCTGTTTACCTCCTACTTGTGAGTACAGGCTTTGGGTGGATTAAACCAGGGTTATAAAGATGCGGTGGGTACATAGGCAACTGAGCTCTTTCTGATGACTGACCGGGAGGCACTTTTATGGGTGAGTGAAGACAGTAAAACATCTTTTACACCAGTCTGGAGACAACCCTGAACGAGGTGAGCCACAGACAGAGCTCACCGTTTTACAAGAGAACAGGCCAATAATGGGAGAACAGAACATTTATGAATGATTAAACAGAACATTTTTTAGAACTGAATCACAAAACACTGACACAAAGATGGTAATTCAATAATTTACTGCTGGAACAACATGACTCACATCAGCCTTTTCAAAACTGTGGTACAGCTTTGTTTCTTTAGTTACAGATATGGTCACAGAATAATTAGACAAAATAAACATTATGTTCTACATGTTCTGATCCCTAATAAAACAAATTCCACTATCGTGATGTGCAAAGTCTCTGTGTTCACTCAAATGTGTTCAGATTTCAAATCATGATGTACAATCATGTTATTCATGTTAAGCAGTATGAAATAAGGTTTCCCCAACGTTATTTGTTTAAAATGTGATAAAAAAAGTTGGTACTGGTATCCAATCAGCCAATCGCAATCAAGCTTGCGAACCAACCACAAACTCTACCCAAGTTACACCAGTGTGGCCACCATATATGCACCGTGTATCTGGTAGTTAATGCTAGCACACATACTTTCAAAACAGAATGCTGGGACATTTTGATCAGTGCCTGTCGTGAGCTAATTAGAAGGCATCTTTGAGGCTTTTGGCTCTTGATCCAATGAGATGCCAGTGAAAGGGGTCAAAATGCCTCTTTCCCAGGGCTAAGAGTTCAGCATTTCTGGAGCAGAAAGGTTATTTAAGGCAAAGTGTCAAATGTCTTTGACGTTCAGAAGAACTTCACCCGATACGTAGAGTGCTGTTTTCAAAGCGCTCCAACAGATGCCGTGTGGGGGGCTTGTTTGCTAATGTTTGCTGGAGTCTGTCCTGGCAAACTTGAAAGTTTGGTACCTTCGGAAGTGTTTAATCATCTTTCTCATACTGGTCTTACAGTAATTCTGAAGATAAGCCAATTTTGCTTGAATTAAGTCCAATTCTTTGAATGCGTCCTACTTCCTCACCATGTCTGGCTCCCGTGACACTGTGGTAACTGACCACATTGCACTGCAATAGGTTTTAACATCACCAAAGAAGAATCAATTGTTTTTTGTGGGTTCTCAGACTCCAGAAGTTTCAGTACCGAAAAAGAAACTTAAATGTAGTACCAGATTTATTGCTTTATCACACATCCCTCCAACCACTATTTGTTTGGGTACTGTCCATCCGAAGACAAACTGCTTCCCTCTCACAGCCAATCACGCATTCCGATGGTGGATGACTAACCGTAAAGACACAGTCGTCTCAAAGCACCACCCTAAATACTGTGCCTTCATTATTACTTTAATCAGGGGAAGGAGAAATCTAGTGTCCATCAGGGAAAGACCATTTTCACATCAGGGTCCATCACTTGAGGAAAAGACATGAGCTGTTAGATCTTTACACTTGAGTAAAAGTAAAAAGTAAAAATGAGTAAAAAGACAAATCGATGTGAGGCAATATCTTTCCAAATAGTTGTAACATGGTGGAACTGCCTAATAAGCATGTGTAATAATCTACTTATTATTGGGCTCATAAAATATTACATTCAAAATCACCAAATCTGGCAACACAGAGCACAAGATCCTTTCTGTCCTCTTTGCTCTGTTTTCAGTCAACATCATAAACGTCACCAATCTTGGAATCATGTGCACTTAACCATAGGTCCAGTAAAAAGTAAATTAAAGAAGACATCCCAGAAAAATGCAGTTCACCCACTATCTACTTTCTGAACAAATCCATTTAGCTGCGAGCTGAGAGTATTTTTAAAGACCGGAGGACTATCGTGTTTAAATTTATTTGCCATTCCTCCAGCTTTCTGAATGTGATGTTGACATTTTATCTCGAACGTAAAACTCTACTCCATTCTATCTTGGCAAAGGAAAAGTAGCTCCTCCAAAAGGGACATGATTCCATTCGGTTTGAGATCTATACACGACTATGATGGGCACCAAACATTCCTGGCTCGTGGCAGCACTGTTTGTGAGTGGACGCAAGTCGCTCATCGCCCATAGCAACACCTATACAGATCTGGGCGGAAAGCCATCTGCCTGTCTGGTCTCCCCAGTGACAAAGGAGAGAGCTTCCAGTGAAGAGAACGTTGCCGGCCAAGAACATTTCCCGGACTCAGGCAGGTGAACCCCATCTGGTTGAGGTTTTGTCATCTTTTTTTTTTCCACACCTGTAACTGCATATTGTTATTTCTGCAATCTGCATACTTGGCTCACACTGTAGCACTCGTTCATTAAAGTCAAAAACTGATTTATTATGTAAGTTTATTTTTTAAAAAGAATGTATTGTGCTGAGTGACAGTTTTGATAGTGCTTCTGTGTGCAGTTTTCACTAGCAATCCCCTCAGCACATACCACCACCGCTGCTGCTGCTATGTGCATATACTGTACTATGCTGTTCACTAAAATATTTCAGAGTTTAAAATATAACAGAACTACCAGTTACTGTTACTATTATTACTATCATTACTAGAACAAAATATTCATTTATATACATTTTGATGTTTATTTTAGTTTTTTTTTTTAATCATTTATTCATTGCTGAGCAATTGATATTTTCTGTAAAATGACAGAATACACATAAATGTAGAATTGTAAAAGGTTTATGTTGATCAAAGGCAAATTCATTCTTTTTATGGACCATCAACATGACCAATGTCAAGCTGGTCTGTTTTTCAATTCACATCAAAGAAACTGCTGCGCTAAATATGTAAATTCAATATCAGAATACAACAACAAATTTGGAAATTCTGAATCTTTCATATGGGCGATTATCTGGAAAATGAAACCAAAACCTAAAAAATGATTTGCTTGTCCTAGTATTTAAGATGCGTACTCAGATAACAACAACATAATTTTATTTCAATATATTTACAAACCTGAAGGATTTGCAGACTTTTGAAGCACAGTTACCTCTCATGATGTAAAATTTTTACTAACTTCAATGAAATCATTGAACCCAGAGATTCAAAGTTCAGTTTATATATGTTACAATGAATAGTGCATCAGACTTAATTAAAATATTCACACAATGCACCACATTTTAACTCTTAGTTCTGGCTATCGTATGTTAAACTTAACAGCACTTGTGTAGATGTGTGACATTGTTGTCCTGTGCATCACATTATCTTGGTCATTATACTTGCCTATATTGGTATTGTATAAGTGTTGCACAGTTTTGACACCCATTATACATTGAAATAGTTTTGTCTGAGTGCTTCACAGAATTTTATTGTAAAAGTTTGTGAGACTAGTTTTCTGTGTCCCGTGCATCACATGACAAGGTTTCCAACTGCTTGTGTTACTACCCAGTAGTAACGCAGGACAAGTACTACATGCATGTCTCACTTGTTCATATTTCTGACCACTAGTTAAGGGGATAAAGTAGCTTGTGTTATCAAAATGTCATGCATCACATAGAGAATTGCCGTATGTATGGCAACCTGGAAGGTTGACTACCCTGTGGAAGTGGGTTTCTGAGTGCTCTTCTCCGAGCGTGGGATGACTCTTCCCTGTGTTCTCCACTCAGGGAAACAGGTGTTTCAGGGAATTGAGGGAGAGAGTCAGAGTTTTATATTACGCCAACAACGGCTGTTCTACAGCGAGTGCGCCATATGGCTGCAATCCACGCAGGGGTGTGGGGAAAAAAAAGAGAGCAAGAGAGAGCGGGAGAGAAATAAAGAAAAGAAAAATTATCCCTGTGTGTTGGTTAATAAATAATTCTCTTTGTGTCAGACAAAGAGAAAAAGGGTTTGCAAATATCATTATTTTCTATTTCATTTTCTCTTTCTCTGCTTTTTCTCTACGCTGACTTGCTCTGCCCACGTGGGAAAGCTGTTAACACAAAAACAAATCAGGAAATTCTCCTTTTGAAACAGATTCTCGTGGGAGCAGCCATGTGCAGAATTCCAGATGAATTCCCATAATCCTCGCAGACGTGTGTAATGCCATTGAAGTCGCGCTCTGTGATTGTAACCTTGGGTAAAATACAGACCGGGCATGTTTTTTTGGAGAGAGGAACTCTTTGCTAGGTAGCCTCGGGACGAGACACATATGGCAGCTCGTAATGCAGCCTTTGAGTTCTGCAGATCTGGCAGAAAAGAAGTGACCTGCGAGGTGTCTGGCAGCACCCATCTAAAATTATTTCAAACTGACAGGATCCTGTAGAAACAGTGGCCTGCCGGGGTAACACTGTTAGTTCAGTGCTGGGCTGAATGATATCATGATATCATCCCTAAATGTATATCATGACAAGAGTGTTCATCCCAAAATAATATAGAATTGATATTGATAGTCCCAGATATAGGACAGTTGTAGGGTGGGAATACACAACTACAAGGAGAAAAGTCTCTGACTGTTCACATTATTCCAAGAGAGAACCTAGATGTTGCTCTGTTCAGTGCAACTTCAAAAATACAAAAGTGTACAGGATGGTTGAATATCGACCCTCTGGCAATTGCAAACAACAGCTGTGTGTGTGCGTGTCTGTGTGTGTGTGTGTGTGTGTGTGTGTGTCTGTGTGTGTGCGAGCTTTGGGCGACATCTGTGTCTTGTGTTATAACCATGTGGAAAATCTCAGGTGAACACATGTGAGTTTTTACTCTCTAGTGATAATCAGCCCCTCTATCAAAGTGGATTCAAGCACACACACACATACACACACACACACACACAGGCACACAAATGATGGGGAATGATGAAAGACCCTTTGGAATAGAACAGAAGCATCAGATAATAAAATCCTCAAGATGGTTCCACTCCCCAAACCAGACCTATTATCAGCTTGGCAAAGCCTCCAAATAACTAATTTAAGAGGAGGCAGGAATGAGTGTGTGTTTGTGCATGCACACACACATTTTCAGCCTCTCTCTCACACACACACACACACACACACACACACACACACACACACACACACACGCCATTACCACTGCCACTCCTAAAGAACTGGCACTGCATCACAGAACCCAAACAGAACCTTCACACCACCAGACTCGCTCACTCTGCGTCTCACACACACACAATCACAGACATCACATGTTTATTTTCGACTATTCCGCATTATTAAACTGATAATAGCATTCACAGAAATACATGATACAGTGAAAGTGGGAAATGGAGAAGAGGTCAGGGATCAATGTTAAGAGCATCTTGATCAGTCTAGATTTCAACTCATCAATGGGGGCATTGAGCTCCGAGAGAGAGAGGGAATGAGAGAGAGATTGAAATCCTTGACTGTCCCTGGGGAAGGACACATAATCATTGAAGGAGCCTCCTGCATCAAGCAATCAGAATTTGTGTGTGTTTATGTGGGTGGGTGTGTGTGTGTGTGTGTGTGAGAGAGAGAGAAAGTGTGTGTATGAGCGTGTGATGTAGGGCTTTGATGTCAATTTGATTAGTTTAAGAAAAGTCTCTTTTTCGATTTTGCTTTGGATAAACGACTAATGAACGTGGCTGCAGAAAAATGATTTTACAGCATTTTCCCGCAGCACCAGAAATTGGTATCTGGCCAAAAACAAACTAACCTGTTCCCTCGCACAGACATAGCCTTCAAAAAGCTGCACTTCCACACACGCTCGCACAGAGCTTAGACGCTTCCACGGTATGTTTTTAACTCCTTAAAGGGGTCAAACGTAATCAGACTGACCCACTTCTTTGCACACATGCCCCTCTTTTCCAGAGTTATCTCGGAGATTAGGGCTTCAGGAAAGGAGCCATGGGGGACTGGGCTGCAAAGGGAGGCCTAATTGCCTCAAGTGTTGCCGTCTCAGCTGGAACACAGAGCCAAATTCACAATCACTTCAAATCAAATAAACTCGGCGCAACGCGAACAGCGCTGCAATCCCCCTCCCCTTAATCTTCACGCTGCTTTTTTAACTTCTATTGCTCTCCCCTCTCCTGACCTTCTCTCTCCGACCCTTTCTTTAAGAAGGCTTTGAGCCTGGCTGGACCCCCACAATAAATCTCCTCCTGTGTGGGTCACTGGGTCAACATTTCCGTTTCCATTCGTATCGGAGGCCCTACTGTCAAATGTGGATGGAAGTCCGCCTATCAGCAGGCCTCAGTCTCCTGTCTGTTCTCACCCTTTCTTCACCATATTTACCAGTGCAAGATGAACAGGGCTTTTCAAGGATGTCAAGGACAAGTCTGTGGACCTACACAAGGCTGGAATGGCCTAAAAGACCATCGCCAAGCAATCGGGTGATCGGGTGAGCAATTGGAAGAACCATGAAATAACTGCCAATCTCCCTCAGTCTGCAGATCCACGCCAGCTCTCAACTTGCGGAGTTTCAATGATGATGAGGATGGTGTGGAACCAGCCCATAGCAACTCTGGTGGAACTTGTAAGTCGGTAACACACCATGCTATGAAGGACTGAAGTCCTGCAGCCCACAAGGTCCCCCTGCTCAAGAAAGCGTATGTACAGAACCGTTTGAATCATCAAAATGATTCCAAGGAGGACTGGTGAAAGTGTTGTGCTAAACTGAGATAGTAAATGTACTCACAGCCTTTGTTATGAAGCTTAAAATTGAGCTCATGTGCCTCCTGTTTCCCCTGATCATCCTTGAGATGTTTCTGCAGGGTGGTAGTAGCCTAGTGGGTAACACACTTGTTCAAATCCCACTTACTACCTTTGTGTCCCTGAGCAAGACACTTAACTCTAAAGTTGCTCCAGGGGGGGGACAGTCCCTGTAACTACTGACTGTAAGTTGCTCTGGATCAGGGCGTCTGGTAAATGCTGTAAATGTAATTAACTGGAGTCCAGTTGTGGAAAAAAACAGTTGATTGGACCTGATTTGGAAAGGCACACGCCGTCTATATAAGGTCCCATAGTTGACACTTCATGTCAGAGCACAAACCAAGCATGAATTCAAATTAATTGTCTGTAGACCTACAAGACAGGACAGGGGGTAGACACAAATCTGCGGAAGGAGACAGAAAAATTTGTGCGGAAGGTTCCAATGAGCTGGCCGACCACCTACACTGAATAATCAGGGGTGAAGAACCTTAGTCAGGGAGGTGACCAAGAACCCCATGGTCACTCTGGCAGAACTTCAGAGGTCCTATCCACCAATCAGGCCTGTATGGTAGAGTGGCCAGAAGGAATCCACTCCTTAGTAAAGGTACATGGCAGCCTGCCTGGAATTGTGTATAATTTGTCCCACTACGGGACAATGCAATGTTAACGTGTGGTCAGCGATGGCAAAGAGGCTGTCAGTGCCGAATCTGGACCACTTGCCCGATCGGATCTGCGCATGCGCACGCATACACAAAAGGTTAGGCCTGTCTTGCTGCAGCTCCGATGTCCTCAGAAAATAACGGAAGTTTAGAGCGGAACAACACCCAAACTATTTTTTATGAATCGGAAGAACAACTCTTTTTGTAAGAACATATGTGACGACCACTTACAGTCAATATCTCGTACCAGAAACAGAGAAAAGAAGCAAACTGGCGCGAGCCAGTCATGCCAGCAAACCGGCTGTTTTATTATCATGGTTCCGGTTCATTATGGGCACCACTTTTTTTTTTTTTTTGGATTCCAGGTCTCTCCAGTGTTTATTTATTTGATACGTTTTGAGGTCAAACATGAAGCACTTTTATTTTACAAAAGGAAGAATGTTGTGAAATAGTTCTTTACATGAAAATGGTTTACGAAATCAAAGAGTAAATGCCCAGGCACTTTTTTGAGATTCAATGTGATTCGTCATACATTGCAGGTCATCTTTCCCCCACCCAGTCCATAATCAGACAGTTTTTAGGTGAATAAATATGTTTATAATGGAAAACAGAAGAAAATTCAGGAATTTGTGGAAAAGGTAATGCGCTGTGAGCAGTTTCCAGATGCACTCTATTTTTTTCCTGACTGTATATGTGAGATAATATTTGTTTGAATGTATCTGGGATTTTCAAAAATCCACATGGGTATTAGATAAATAGATAGACAGATTTGCCCTTTGCTTGTGATGCTTTGGATGACTGGACTAAAATTTGGCCTCAAGAGATGAAGCAGAAGAGAGGAGGAAGCAAATGGATTTTGACTAAATAAAAGCCCTGCAGGGAGCGCATAGTTAACAATTTGGTGGCTGTGTGGTTCCCACCACAAGACCAGATTTTTGAGCTGGTAGCTGCACTGAAGAGTTGTTTATTTGACAGAAGGAGATTGATCAGAGACTCTCAGTTTGGGTACCTTCCCACCTCCTGCACAGGAGACCTCGTAGCAGCATTGTATACTGTCCAAATCACCATGTGAAACCTAGACGGGGTGGTAGAAGCCTAGTGGGTAACACACTTGCCTATGGACCAGAAGACCCGGGTTCAAATCCCACTTACTACCATTGTGTCCTGAGCAAGACACTTAACCCTAAATTGCTCCAGGGGGGGACTGTCCCTGTAACTACTGATTGTAAGTCGCTCTGGATAAGGGCGTCTGGTAAATGCTGTAAATGTAAATGTAGATGCAGATGCGCTCCTGCATTAGATATTTGACCTGGGTCAGATTCAAGGTCAAAGATCTGCTGCTTTTTCCAGCCTTCGGTTACCTCCGTTCCCAGTCAGGCCTATGCTGGAGAACAAAAACTGTTGAATGAGCTGCAGATGTGATAAACCTATTATCTGGAGGGTGCTACTGGTTGTGTTCACCAGAATCGCCTTTCATGATCACCAGGGGGTGACGAGAAAAAAAGAAACTGAAAGTATCTACACCATGCAATACCACCGTATTAATTATTAAATGTAAAGCAAGATGTCCTGTCAGCACCTTATGGACGTCATGAGTCACGAGGGAGATCAAGTACCGCCTACTTCTAATGTGAACGGGCAGGAGTGTGTTTCAGAAAACCCCCAACATCACACACTCGGTGGGGTCCGGTTCAGACAAGCCTGTGGCAGAAGTGCAGTAATCCCTAATCCTCGGTTTAATGGCGTGTCTAAGACTACATGCTTTCTTTCTAGTGCTTCACCCACTCTCTCGCCCAAGCACGCACACACACACACACACACATGTTAAACATGTGTAATAAGACCCTACACCTGCCCCTACACCTGCCCCTACACCCAAATATAAATTGGAATGAAATCCGAATGTTCTGCAGAAAGCAGCTCCTCAATTTACCAAGAGTCGCACGTTCAAAATCATTTTTTAAATAATTAATGACATAGACGCAAACACACACTGTGTGAGGTATTCTGATGACACAAGGTGCCCCGTGGTAAATTGCATGGTTCCTACAGTAATGTCTGAGTTCGAGTGTGTGTGTGTGTATGTGTGTTACAGTTTATTTTTCACATAGTCATGATGTTGACTTATCCTGGCTTAATGAATGCGCCGATGTCATTAATATGTGCGGTGGGCTTGTTAATATGCACAATCAATGCTTAATTGGCATTTGTGGAAAACAAATCATTTCTTCTTTTTTTTCTGAAAATGAATTTTCTGTCTCATTATAAATGAATTAATTGTACCGATTCTTAATCATCTTTGACTGCTGGAGAGTGGAGGTGTTTTTGGAGGAGCAGCTGAACATCCAGCCAGAAACCAATGTGCTGAAGACGCACTAAAATACCGAGGTGTGTGTGTGTGTGTGTGTGTGTGTGTGTGTGCGCGCACAGTCAGCATGACATGGAAAATGTAATTACACTCACCTGATTCACATTTGCTAAGACCACTACTGTTTGTGTGTGCCTGTGTGTGTGTGAGAGAGAGAGATTGCTATGAAAGAGCTTTCTGTTGCGATGTGTGTGTGTAAGTTTTGCGGGAGAGTGTTGCAGTACGTGTGTGTGTGTGTGTGTGTGTGTGTGTGTGTGTGTATGTGCTGTAATCAGGCATTTTACAGCCCCTTCCATCATTTCCTGTCATTAGAACTGGACGATGCTCCTGTTTTAAATTGTGTTTTTGCGGTGCAACTCCACACAATTGTTTTGACTCAATTCATGTCACAATTTCCTCCAGTTCAGTGACATTTTGATGATTTAATGTAATATGTGTACATTTGGTTCAGCCTGGGGATTTTTTTTTTTTTGATAGCCTCAAGAAGAACCATCGATCGAGTCATTTTATGTGGAGCTCTGCCAAGAGAGAGATCATCCCTACACACACACACACACACACACACACAGTTCTAGTGCAGTTGAATGCATTGTAGGATAGAAAAGATGGATGTTTTATAAGTGTGGAGTGAGAAAGAGCGGCCAATTCTAGTGCTTTGCTACCTAATGCAGTATATTATGCTTATTTGAAACATACTTATTCAGAGAATGAACACTCTCTCTCCCTCACACAAAGTTGTAGGTGCTTTAAAAAATCATGACAAAAGGCAAATACACTGTGTACCTGCTGGATCTGCCTGGATGTACTTTTAACTCCGGTACCACCAAATCATCCGCATTGCGCACACACACACACACAAACACACAAAACTGTCTACATAAGACAGCAGCAACTAGTTATACAGCCTGTCCCGAGTTGCGAAATTAAAATTAATTCTCAAAATGTGATTGAAACAACAGGAACCAGCGAGCTACCAGAATGCTGAACCATACAAAAAGACAAAAGACAGAGGATGGGGGTGGGGGGTGTACACAGAGACATGTGCAGTGTGGCATTTTAAATTAAAAAACGAGAAACCTTCAACTTTCATCCTGTCAGCAAATAAGCGCTGCAGCCTGACAAAAAGAGTAGTTTTGCAGGAACAAATCTGTTCAGATGTATTATTGATAAACTACAGTACAACTCTCACCGGAGTCAAAGGCATGATGAATGAAGTGTGTGTGTGTGTGTGTGTGTGTGTGTGTGTGTGCTCCTCCTGCACATGTCTCAAATGTTTGTGGTTCTGCTCCCAAATGTCCTACACACACCAGCCCCACATGGGTCTACACACACACCACTGCAGAAGACACAGACACACGCAAACTGCATGGTGCACTGACACACATACGTGCACAGACTCTCACACACCACAGGGGTGTGTTCAAGGTCTGCTTAAGTGTGTGTGTGTGTGTCCGTTTGTTGGTGTATCTTGATACCTTTTCATCAGACTCGTACCAGATATGTGTGTGAACATCTGACAGAATACCTGTTTGAATGTGCGCATTTGTATCCATTACCCCATACACACCACAACACGGCAACACACGACACACACACACACACGCATACTTCACACACCACAACGCTGCATTACACATACGCCCCCTGCTACTTTAACTTGCTGCATTCAATCACATTGCTTTTCCACCAATTACCAGTAGAACTCAGTGGCAATTGGCGGAAAAGTGGCTCAATTAAATTCAGACCCTTTATTCTGAGCAGACAACACACAAAAAAATCACACACACACAGGGATCAATCAGTTAATGGAGTGAGTGTAAATCAGCTACTGAAGAAAGAAGAAAGCAGAGGAGAAGTAGAGGCGGCGCCTTTTTCCCACTCCTTGTCATGTCTACAACGCAGGGCAACAGCCGTCTGCTGTGAATCCTGCTGTCAGCTGTAATCCAAGACGTGGCGATGGAGGCAGGGCAGGGCAAGGCAGGGCAGCTGTTCCCACCCACCCTTACACCCTTTACAGACCCCCGGACCCCTGATTTCGCCAGCCAGCCATCCTCAAAACCTGCTCGCCCAGCTACACGTGGTCGGTGGCGATGGAATGGCGTGGACCGCAATATAATGATCCCAAACTGTCCTTTACCAACGGACTTCAAAAGCCTGAAACTATTCATGGAACACATTTATAGAATTACCATTAGAATTACCAGTTTAACCTTGGGTTTAATATGCTAACAATTTGGTGCCAGTACAAGGTGTGCCAAGAACTCTCCAAAACACAGCCAATCTGTGCCATCTTAAATTTTGTGTGGACTCGACAAAGGCCATTGCATCTACAAGACAAAAGAACAAAGGATACAATGTGAGGGTACAGTCAGAGCCTCTTTTGAAACTCGCCCATGATCGTTGAATTCATTAGCTAAACCATCAAATATAAATTAAAGTATGAAATACACACTCTTAGAAGGCACTTTGTGGTTTACAGCACTTGACTGGAACTGTCACAATACACTATAAAAAGTTTGGGATCACTCAGAAATGTCTTTCTATTCCATGAAAACAAATAAAAAGAATTGAATTTGAAATTTTAAAAAAGTATATAATGTAATTGAAGCCACATTTACCCAACTAGTCTGAATAAGGCCAGTTTTATTGCTTCTTTATTGACTAATTATAAGTGATAAAGTTCCATTTACAGCCACTTCCAGCTACTTTAGGTCAACAATGTCTGGACAAGAGTTTGATCAATTTAACGTTCTTAAATCCCTGAATGGCAGTGTAGGTCATCGTAGGTACACCGAACCCTCAAATCCCCATAACAGAGTTCTTTACTGACACTTAGTTTACGGATCCTATTACCTGATCTTCTGTGTGAGTGATGAAGAGAGAATAAAGGATAAAAGATAAGAGTCCCAATGGAAAGATGAATCTGCTTTTAAAAAATAGCTGGCTTTGTGCAGATAATCATTCAAGCCATTTTGAAGAATGGTAAAAGATACACACTCACAGAATGAGTGGTTTGGAGATATGTTTGCTGGTGGAACCTACTGGCAACTGGATAATGGATGGAATTTGACTGTGTTCCACGGGCAGCCAGTTTTCATGCCAGGCCACAAGGATGTTGGTTCTGTCAATGCCCTTGTGCACTTTCTAAACTATATTGATGTAAATCTTCGTCAGATGGATTTTCTACAGGGCTTTGGTCAAGATGTTCCGAATGGACGTCGAAAAAGAGACCAGTCAATCCCCATTTCCAAAGAGAATCCTGTTATTCCTCCTATAGACCTGTTGTTTGGTGGACAGGATATTAGAATCCAACAGACAGGACATGTTATTTATAAGAAAATATTTCACAAAGTACTTGGATCTTTGAAATATTGTCTTTCCAAAGGATTCAGTGAATTACATCCCCCCTCCATTATTCAGAAACTCATTACTTCAGCGTCTCATAATTCACACCGTCATTACAGCCGGCTTTGTTAGGGGGTCGACTTTTCAAAGCGTTCCCCAGCTCATCCTCTGTGAATGAAGAGGGGAGCGGCGGAAATGCCGGCTCCGCTCAACGCGGTGAACTGAAGGTGGGGGTGGTGCGGGTGCTCAGTTAAGGTGACGCCTTGACATTTATTGAAGTATTAAGACAGCACTTGCCAGATGTTGTTGGGACATGGAGCAGAACCAGAGCAACCGCTATTATAATAAAGCAGACTTAATCACTTTAGTTCGGATGTGCTGTTCCTCACACAGTTTATCACAGTTTAGGCCTTTTTAAGACGGGAACTCCAAAGTTGTAGATTCCAGTTTCTTTGACTGTAATTTATTGTTAACCTCTTACATTCTTCTTTCTCTTTTCTTTTTTATAGCTACAGTAACATGGCAATATTAAAGCTATCCAACCCCCACCCACAGGTAAAGCAATGGCCCACCCACTATTCCAAAGCCTGCACCTGGCCTGAAAAAGACCACAGGAAAGAGGGATGAGGTGGGGAGGGCAACCGGATGAAAAAGAGCAAAGCTGGGAATGAGGCAGGGGACGAAACTGAGGAAAGATGAAAGAAGGAACGCGTCACGGCCACCCTGAAGAGAATTGCCTCCGCTCCATCTCAATCCTTGTGGCTTGCACAAGTTGCTTCAAGCAGCACCGCTGCTAATCTGACCTCAAAAACAAGACAGGGAGAAGGGATGAGTGTAGGAGAGGGGGATGACTGAGGAGGAAAGATGGTGTGAATGAGACTAACAAAGCAGCCAACGGGGAAACAATGGCAGAGCCTGAAGCATCAACAAGTGTAGAGATACGAGGAAGAAATGGTAGCGGGGGGAATGGAGAAGAAATAGGAACGAAGATGAAATATTGCAGAAGAGCGATAGAGTTTATCCATTTTAATTTGCAGTGTGAAATATGTAAATGGCCCTCTGTCTTTGGAGTCATTTAATCTCGCCTCTGCTGCGAGAGCGTGACACTCATCTCTCCACGCCAATGAGCCTCTTTCAATAGTCCAAAGGAAAAGAAATGAAAGAAAGAAAGAGGAAAGGGAACGAATGGATGGAGTAAGAGATGTTGGTGGGCAGAGAGAGCGAGAACAAGAGAGGAAATGCTAAAAAGAAGAAGTCAGAACGACAGACTGAGGGAAGGAGTTCAGCTGAGCGTAAGTGATGGCCGCCCTCGGCTGGGCGAATTAGCCGCCACCCGTTACCTGAGGGCGCATCTTAGCCCTCGTTGCTGAGCGCAGCATAAATCAAAGTACGGCTCGGCACCTCGCGGCATCATCATCCTCATCTTCCCACAAGCGAACCTCACACAGGCTTTGTTCCTTTTAATTTAACCAACAACAAGCCCCGTGTGGCCGGTTGACTCCAGCTACGCTCGGGGGCAGCTCCGGACTTGGCCTTTTGCGGCCGTCTGTCTCGGTGAAACTGAGCGGTTGGGAGGTATAACAGCAGCGTTGACATTTTCTACCTTAAAGGAACTGACTGTAGTGGTTTAGCTGCAAACAACTAGACGTGTAGCACCTGACCACCTCCAGTACAACACATGGCAGGCACTGTGGGTACGTTGGAGGAGTCGATCCGACCGCTCAAGAACTCTGAGCGGTCTGAACGGCCTCATGTTTGGAATCCAGAGATATGTGAAGCAAGCCTAAATAAAACCCTTCCTCATATCCTGCGTCACACTGTTACGCTGCCACAGTAATTCCAGGTCTCGGCTTTCCAACATGGACCAGCGTGTGAGGGAGCTGAGCTGTGCACGGGAGCCGGGAAACGTAACAGATCCCGTCCAGGCTCCGAGTCTCGTCTATCGTGTGCTCATCATGTTACAAGGAGCAGCAGACATTTACACACACACACACACACACACACACACACACACACGCACCTCTTTCCAAAACACAACTTCAGCTGTTACCAATGTAAAACCAATATTTTTTTTAAATTCTCAAAATCAAGACTTCCAATCATCCATCTAAACCTGTTGATTCTGCAGTTCAGCAAAATGCTAGCATTAAAACATGCAACTAAAAAATAAAAAACAGGATAAACGTAAAAGTACACAGTCATAAAAAAACAGAAACTGGCTAATTATACTGAAATAGTTTCATTAATTCACAATGTGCGATAAGACTACATTGTATTATTCTCTAAAACTTTATTTGAATATATTTCTGACATACTGACTACCTTAACACCAATACAAACACGTTTTACTTAAACCTCTGCGAGTGATGATTTACTGTGAACTCACTGGACCCAACGAAATGAACCAAGGGGGAACGAACCTGAGTTTGACTCAAACGGACTAAAGCCTGTAGGTGTGAAGCGCCCTAACTTACAATACAATACTCACAAAGTGCTGCTACAGGATGAAATATGTTCTCACCACACCATAGACATATAAACACTAGATGTCGCATTCAGCCTCTCAGCATGCGTCAATACCGCCGTCACATTTAGACGGGGTTCCAAGCCCATTCGTCCACGCATTCTCTGACGGTACGAGCGAAAATGACGGACCTTTGCGCCACGTACGGCTGTAATAACAAGCGAACAAAGAATGTATAACATTTCATGAGTAACATTTTATTTTATCATCTTGTACGTTACGAAATTCTGTGTACGAGAAATAACGTTATTCATGGTGCAGACCAGAGCATCGGTCTTCCCACCCCAGAGCTGCTGCTCTCACACCCCTATATATTGAAGTTCTTGACATCTATACTAAATGCCTCTGTACATGGACCTGTCCTGTCTACAATTATTTTTTTTCTAAATAAGCAGGTAAATTCATGTTCATCTTTCATACTAAATGTAAAAAACAGGTATTTTCCTTTTCTGAAAATGCATTGTGTTCAGTTTACTGTCTATAGATTTCTATAAATGCCTGTTGCTTTGGATAAAAAAAAAACATAGATCTATGTCACCAAACAAGTGATTTAGGGATAACTGAATTGATAACACTACCCTCATTTCGGAGACACTTTTATCCAAAGCAGCTTAGGAACTAGGACAAACACTCAACCCTCAAAACAATGAATATTTTATTCTCTGATAAATCCCTGATAAAGACGCAAAGTGGAATATGTTCCAGCATCAATTCCAACCTATATAAAATCATGGTGTAATAACGTGATAAATCACCACATGCTCTTGTGTCGTGTACATCAGCCGATATAGAGGCGTGGTCGGTGGTTTGGGAGCTTGGTAGTGGAAATCGTCACAGTTGCACACAGAGCAGGGCTTGGCTGAAGTTTCTACTGCAGTGCGGGGCAGGGAGGACCAGGCTGGAGACTTTTTTTTTCCGCTGTAAAATGTATAAGAGTTTGGCAGCAGGAGAATCTGGTACAGGGATCTTTGCACTGATACGCCACTAAGCCAGAAGTTACACCGGGTGGTGGTAAAGTGGTAAACGTAATGCCTTGCTGCCTGATAAGGGGATGGCGTACACGAACATGGTTTTCTGGTCAGTAAAATGTGGTATAAATGTATTTATTTGTGTTTCGGTGTAACAGATGACCGATTAGCATTAAGATGACCTTTTTTGCCGGCTGTGAAACTTCGCCCCCTCCCCAACTTGGGGCCCACCAGTGGAAAAGCGCTATTCTGAACCCCAGGTCATGGGTCTGAGAACGGAGTTAAGCTGTCGGTGATGGAGCGTGTGGATGGGGGGAGGGGCGGTCGGGGGCAGGACAATAACATCATAACAAAAGGCAGCCAACGGCTCCGAGATGGGAAATAGATTTCCAGACACACACACACACACACACACAAGCGCAAACCGACACAATAGCGCTTATTCACCCACAAATGCGCGCGCACACACAATACTGCCTTCAAGAACGTACACACACACACACACACACACACACACAAGAAAGGAACAGAAAAGAATCTTGCCAATAAAAACTTTTCAGACTGTTTCAGTCAAACAGAATGCCTGAGCGAGGGAACGGAGAACGGAAGAATGAAAGGGGGCGTCGCATGAGGGCGTGGTCACAGCTCTCAGGTAAACCACAAATCCTCATAGCTCATCCTCCAACGCAAAATCAGACAGACGTGCACAAACAAAAGGTCGGGAGGAATTTTTGCGCGCTCATACACACACACACACACACACACTTTTTCTGTGTGGCTCTGTAACATGTTATAAAAAAAATGTATAACTACCTTCGTATTACTGGAATTGTAAGACTAAACTGTCTTCTGCGAGCTAAACTACAGGACCAAAATGTCCCCGTATGACATCTTGTCCTAAGATAAACATGCACGACGTTCACACACGCACACACACCCGTAGACGCACAGAAGTACACACTTGAATACACACACGTAGCCCGCCCGGCTTCATGCGCACACCTCAATTTTCTGCTCTCACTGATGCATGAGAGTGAAATCCAGAAAGAGAGAGACAGAGGGAGGGAGGGAGGGAGGGAGGGAGGGGAGAGAGAAGTGCTTTTTAAAACAGTGCCAACACATCCATTTAAAATAATGCGCTTTATACACAACATAAACAAACCTCTCATCCAATTTACACCCAACACGTCCGGTCTGCACAGACACACCTCGGCCACGGAGCTCTGCGGGATAATACCCATGATGCCCGCGCACGACTGGTGCTGCCATTACTGCGGGGTAATGAATGACACAAACAACAAAGAACAATAGCGGGACCTGAGCAAATGTGCAGCGGGGCGGCAGCGATCGCCGTGCCGACGTGGAGCTGAGATGATGAATGCAGCGATGACCTCTCTCACACTCTCTTCTATCCCTCCCTCCCTCGCCACGCTCACCGTGGCGCTAATGATTAGCCATATGCGTCAGCATCACACACACACACACACACACACACACACGCGCGTCGTAAGTGTGACTGACGGGATGATGGCTTAAAAGCTGTAATTCTGCCTCTGGTGACGGTTGGAAAAACGGGGCTCATCACGTCCCTGCCGGAACGACTGACCCATCCAGTGAATAGAGACCAAGCAGCCGCCTGCTTTCTTCCTCTCACTCTTTCATCGTCCTTTACCTGCATTCCTTTCCTGCATGTCATCCCTCCCTCGTCCCTTCCCCTCCCATCATAATCCGGCCGCGCCGCTCGCCTCGGACTCGAACTCGCGGTTCGGAGGCACTAATCAGACTGACTGGCACTAATTTCCCAGTTGACTTCTGCGCCATCACTCGATTATCAATTAAGGCAATCCATCTCGGGCCGGAGACCGCTCGCCCGATTCCATTTAATAGATGCGACTGAGCGTTGGCGTTATTGCACTCGGACCCCGCTGCCTGTTAACCTCACTGTCCGGAAGGGCCCCAGAGCAGAGACCCAAATCAAAGAGCTAATGTGCAGCAGTCACCTCCATTTACACTGAGGGGTGCAGGGGGCCGGGACCCGAGCGCATTAAACCAGCGGCCCTGTCCGACCCGCTTTCATCCGCAGCGTAAAACTCCCGTCAGTGTGGGACGCCACGCACGCACCGGCCCTTTACAAACTGGGAGGGGATTAACACATAAAAGTTTAAGATAAGAGGTGAAGGGTGACGCTGATTCTAATTCGCTGGCTTCAATTTGGTTGTTTGGCGTCAGAGCGGAGATCGATACCCGGCCAAGCTCGAGTCAGATCGGGTTTGGGTCCCCGCCAGGCTGCGAGAGACCTTGACATTAAACCCGGGGGGGGAAGCTGAGTCTGCATATGGAGAGACAGTGAGAGGGAGAGAAAGAAAGAAAGAAAGAAAGAAAGGCCACTGACTTCAACTCAGTGGGTCGTCCAACTATCTAATGTCCAAACTTGTCTGTAAGCTGCATTTCTGCAGAAAAACTGTGTGGGGAGAGTGTGGAACGTGACAGTCGGCAGAAGTGATGGTGAGACTGAGTGACGGGTGACTTTTATATTGCTGGAATCATGAATGGGATGTCAGGAATTAGGCCGCAAAGACCACCCCCCCAACATATTGGCGGGACTGACTGGATTTAGAAATGCTGCGAGTATAAAGCAGAGAGACCGGCTCCAGATGCCTTTTTTATTTCAAATCTGCACACAGAGAGCCGAACTTCACAGGAAAAAAAAACCTTGCCTTCTCACACAAACATCGAGATTCGGGATGTGATTAAATGGCCATAAATCCTCTAATCTCATTGGCACGTTAAAATCGGAGGCTCTGGACGAAGCGCGTGGGTCAGACGAGGGGCGGCGGGGCCCTGTTTAATGCGGTCAGTCAGCAACAGGTCCCCGCGCCCCCGCAACCGCACTAATCCGATTTAACACAAGGCCCTCGCACCCAGCGCAGACATAACATTAAACAGGGCCTGGGTGCGGGGGAGCCACACACACACACACACACACACGCACACATCCCTCAGACTGACATTCAAAGAGGGTGAGGAGACTCTGACCTGAGAAAATGTGTGTTGAGAGCATCTGACCTTTACATCTTTTGTTGCACCACTCACTTTGTCTCTCACTTTCACACACAGACACACACACACACACACACACACACACACAGCACAAAAATGCATGTACACCCAGTGGATCAATACACCCAAGTGTAGCCTAATCGTTATGCACACGTATATAGATTCACTGCGCCCCGTGGTTAATTATGGCGCGCATTAATTAATACAGAGCTAAGATAATTACTGACGCATGGTCCGAAGCAGGAGCCGCTCACCTTGCGCGCGCAACACGTGGCCGCTCCACAGCAGCGCGAGCGCCCACATCCACCCGCGCGGCGCGCGCGCAATCCCGTCCGCCCCTGCGCGCAAGCGCTCCCCGCGGCGGGCCATGTCGCGTCGGTCCCTCGGCCACTTGGGTGACGGACCCCGGAGGGGGTGGGGGGGGCAGGAAGCCGCCTGGTGCCGCGCGCAGCCCGTCCCGTTCTTCCAGCGGGTTTTATCGACCCACCATCCCCGCGCGCCGGTGCCCGCTTCGTCCACTTCTTATACCGCCTGTACAGGTCCGGCGGCCGAGCTGCTGTAGTTTGTTTGGCAATGACCGGTCAGCGACAACAGGTCCCACCCACCGTCGACCCGCTCCCGGCCGGACTTTATTCAGCGACAAAAAGCCGGGAAATCGCCTCTCTTTTGCTTCAGTTTGAAATCGGGAAGAAGAAAAAAACTCAGTTCAAAACCTGCGAAAAAATTACATCCCTCCGGCAGCAAAGGTTCACCGAAATCCACAAATCCAGGCGTTTAAAACGGCAGTTCCTTCTCCCGCAGCTTTTGTCGCTCCAAATGTAACAAGTTGTTGGGTTTTTTTTGTTGTTTTGTGGGGGTGCGGATGGAGAGAGAGAGATGTTTGGGGCGCAGCGGCTGAACACCTGCCGCCCCGAAGCAGGAGGTTATTTAGGAAGAGAAGCTCTTCTTCACCCCGCCGCACCGGCTCGGAGAAAGCGATCCGTGTGCGAGTGTGTGTGTGTGTGTGTGTGTGTGTGTGTGTGTGTGTTGAAAGGGATGTCGGGGGGGGGGTGAAGTTCCATTCACTCCGCTTCTTCTCCACGCCCCGCCCTCCTCTGCTGCGATTGGTCCGCGGGTTTCAGGGAGCGCCGATTCGTATTTTCGTCCGGAGCACGTGGAAACGGGGCAGGAAAAAAGCGGCTCGATGCGCCCCCACGCCGGGGAGCGGGAAAGCTGGAGAACGTGCTTAAATGTCGTGTTTTCTGAAAATGACGCGTCACAGAAGAACCTAGATAATCCAAACGTCGTTTCACCGTCCCCAAGACCCCTTTGTTCCTTGGGTCCTTTAATGTGATCTGCAGGTATCAGAATCTTGATAAGACACCTATAAAATGCATGTTTAGCATAGCATTTCCCTAAATGTTGTGTTTCATTCATTATTTTTGTTTGCTTTAGTCCTTCCGCTCATCTGTGTGCACCAAAGGGCACTAAATATATAAGGTGTGCTTGATAGATTTTAATTGGACATTGTACCTGAAGGGGTGTGCATTATTCACCAGGAGTGGTTTCTGTGATGATAACTATAGCTGGATTCACCAGTTACTTCTATAGCTGTGCAAGATGCAATTGTGATGGGCTTGCCCATGACTGGAAGTTTTGTTTTTACCTTGATTATGTGCAACCATCTTGATACGGTGCATCCACAAAGTATTCATAATCATTTTTTTCCTCAGAATGTTACACACAACACCCCATAATTACAACATGAAAAAGTTTTCTTGAGGTTTTGGCAACTTTATAAATAAAAAAACCCTGAGAAATCACATGTATATAAATAGTCACAACATTTACTCAACACTTTGTTGATGTACCTTTGGCAGCAATTACAGCCATAAGCTTGTCATGCCTATCCCTGGCCAGTTTGGCCCATTCCCCTTTTTACAGCAACTCTCAAGCTCCATCAGGTTAGATGGGACGTGTTGGTGCACAGACATTTTAAGATCTCTCCAGAGATGTTCAATCGGATTCAAGTCTGGGCTCTGGCTGGGCCACAAGGACATTCAGAGTGGTCCTGAAGAAATTCCTTTGATATCTTGGCTGTGTGCTTAGGGTCGTTTTCCTGCTGAAAGATGAACCATTGCCCCAGTCTGATTTCAAGAGTGCTCTGGAGCAGGTTTTCAGGATGTCTCTGTACATTGCTGCAGTCATGTTTCCTTCTATCCTGACTAGTCTCCCAGTTCCTGCAGCTGAAAAAATCCCCACAGCATGATGCTGCAACCACCATGCTTCACTGTAGAGATGGTATTGGCCTGGTGATGAGTAGTGCCTGGTTTCCTCCAAATGTGACTTCTAGCATTCACCCAAAGAGTTCAGGCTTTGTCTCAACAGACCAGAAAATTTTTATTCTCATGGCTTGAGAGTCCTTCAGATGCCCTTTGGCAAACTCCAAGTGGGCTGCCTTTTACTAAGGAGTTGCTTCCATCTGGCTTCCAACAGACAGGCCTGATTGGTGGATTGCTGCGTAGATGGTTGTCCTTCTAGAAGGTTCTCCTCTGTCCACAGTGGACTTCTGGAGCTCTGACAGAGTGACCATCGGGTTCTTTTTTGATCATCAGTTTAGGTGGCTGCCAGCTCTCGGAAGACTCCTGGTTGTTCTTCCACTTACGAATGATTGAGGCCACTGTGATCATTGGGACCTTTAGACAATACTGTCTCAGAGGTCTACAGACAATTTGTATGACTTCTTGCTTGGTTTGTGGGACCTTATATAGACATTTGTGCACCTTTCCAACAAGACATTAACTAGTCTGTTCCAATATACAGTGCAATAAAATATCCATTGTTTTCTTCATTTCATCATCATTTTCTCAGCCACATCAGTCTCCACAAGGGTGGAGATGACTCAGGTCTGTACATGTGATCTGTTTTGTTAGTTATAGATGCGTTACTACACACAAATCAGTGTACGGTCAGCATGCCTCAGGGATGGAGAGTTGCCTATGGGTGTGTTCCATACCTGTACATTGCCACCTGCATCCTGCTCCCTGGTTAGGGAATGGAAGATTAAGGAACCTTCCTTTGGAGCTCTGAACAGCCTATCACCAGCACAGACATACCAACTCAATGTGAGTGCATTTCGCTGAAAAATGTAATACACATGCGGTACTGCTGAGGATATTTTCAAATTCAAAAGAAAAAATATCTGCTTGAACCTTCAGAGGCTTAATGCATAACTTTTTGAAAAGCTTTGGCCACCTTGGCTCAAGACTCAAGTTGGCTATTTAACAATATTGTGCACAAGTTTATTTCCCAGGAGTCGTGTGTGGTATATTGGATAATTAACTGGACCATAACAAATATTACACTTGAACCGCGTCCTGGATAGTGTGATGACTTTAATAGGTTATCTCAGCTCAAAGCTGCAGTCTACGACTGAGCTGTAAAATTAGACCTTGATTAGACCAGGCTGGAAGGATGAACACTTTGGCATATTTCAAATTAAACCACATCAATCTGCATTAATATTAAACCATGGTGTGTGGGTGACTTTGTCTTTCTTGACTACATTACATTATACTTGCCTGATTACTTTCTCCATGTAATTACCCTTATCCACTGGTCCAGGCCTGGCCCTAACAAAGTTGGGGCCCTAGGCAAGACTTTAGGTCTTTTTTACAGCGTTACCTTTAAAAACGTACCATGAACCTGCTGATTATTGGCCCAGTTGACTTGCCATTTTGGAGTGTACAGGTTTGAACCTTCACTGGTCCTGACCATAGTATGCTTTTTATAACATATTTGTGATAGGTGTCATGTTACGACCATCAGACCAACTCCTCTACAATGGTCTACAACTTCTCAACCTTGGAAATTACCATCTAACCAAGCCTGATGAAGACACATTGGAGAGAATGCAGCATCGTCCGGGCTCCAAGCGAGCGGACCGCGGCAACACCAAGACCACACGGCCGCCCGGAAGTTCAGCGAAAGCGGTGCGTGAGGAGGCGGGAGCGTAGCAAGCGAGCTAGGCTAAAAGCTAACCACAGCCGAACCATGGTTCCATTGCTGCTCCTCTGCAATGTGCGCTCTTTGGATAATAAACTGGACTGCCTAAGATGGCTTGCTGGTCAGTGTTGGGGACTCAGTCTTTGTGTTTAAATCTAAACTGAAAACGCATCTGTTTTCTCTGGCCTTCTGTTAAAGTCCCCTGCACAGTGTCAATTATTAAGTCCACTTTATCACACAGTTAAGCACAGACAGTGTTTAATTCACCTTAGTTAGGCTGTCCTAGTTAGGGTACCGGGCCACTGTTGCACCAATATTCCACTATAACCACATATTTCAGTATCAGTCGTACAATGCCACCGTCTGCCGCTGCTTCTGTTTGTTCTCTCCGAAATACTGAATCAAGCGCACAGACTACTTGCAGACTCCAGTGAAGAGACCAGCAGATTAATCCTGGCAACTGCTAAACTACAATTTAGCATGAAACGACCACAACCACGACCACCATAACAACTAAAGCTTCAGGGATCTTCAAGTGGACCAGCAGCATCATAATGGACATGTAATGTACACCATGACGATGGACTGGACTTTGGACTTCTCCACCTCTAGAACTATAGGACTTTTTTTATTGGACAAATCATCACAAACCCTACCCTGACACAATTTGCAGGCTCACTCTACCCTGGAAGGGCGTGCCTCTCTGTATCACTCCTTCCCAAGGTTTCTTACTTTCCCAAGTTTTTCCTTGCGCGCAGAAGGGTAAAGTGTGGGGGGTGTCAACTGTAGGGCCTGTCAAAGCCCATTGAGACATACTGTATGTGGTTTTGGGCTATATAAGAAATAAATGTTGTTGTTGCTTCTTGCCTCCCGGGAAGAGATAAAACATTGCTGTGTATTTTATTTTAATCGAAACTTGGCTGCACAATGGCATCGCCGACCTGCTTCCGTGCCGACAGAGACTCCTGCTCATCAAGTGAGACGTGCAGTGGTGGCCTGTGTGTCTACATCTATTACAGCTGGTGCAGGCATGCTCTGTGCACTGTTCGGAGCTCATAGAGGTTTTAGCAGTCAGATGTTCTACATCCCGAGAGAGTGCACTGCAATGATCATCATGGCATGGTATACATCCTGCCTAGTGCTAGCAATAATACTAAAGCTAGTGGTGCACTCTACAACATCATCAGTAACCTGCAGACAGTCTACCCGGACGCCTTCATTGCGGGAGACTTCAACAATGCAAACCTCAAATCAGTACTGACAAAAATCCACCAGAACATTAACTTTGCAACACAAGGGGACCACATGTTAGAACTTGTTTACACAAACATCCAGCGTGCATACAAGGCTACACCTCTCCCCCACCCAGACAATCAGACCACATCTCCATACTTCTCACCCCAGCTTACAGACCCACCATCAAGCAGTTCAGACCAGCTATCAGAGAGGTAAGAACGTGGCCCCATGGGGCCATCTCTGCTCTCCAGGACTGTTTTGACTGCACAGACTGGGATATGTTTAGAGATGTAGCCACCTATGACCACTCTGTGGACTTGGAGGAGTACACAACCTCAGTCACCAGCTTCATCAGCAAGTGTGTTGAGGATGTCACTGTCTCCAAGTCCATCATCACCCAACCAAACCGCAAACCCTGGTTCTCTGCTAAGCTGCGCAACCTGGTGAAAACAAAGGACTCCACCTTCCTGTCCAAAGACAAGAAGCTTATTCTACAGCCAGAGCCAACCTGTCACGGGCCATTAAGGAGGCAAAGCGAGCTTAAGCAGAGAAAAAAATCAAAGTACATACGGCACATGTGGCAGGGCTTCCAGACAGGCTACAGGCCAACACATCAGGCCTGCCAGAACGAGCTGCATGATTTGAGGCAGAGATCAGGGAGCCACCAAGGAAAATTACTCCCTCTCCCAACAGTCTTTCCACGGCAGACATCGGGATGACCCTCCGCAGAGTAAACTCACGGAAAGCAGCCGGACCAGTCAACATTCCTGGTCAGGTCCTACGGGTGTGTGCTGACCAGCTTGCAGACATCTTCACAGATATCTACCTGCCCATAGCACTCACACCCATCATTTTGAAGTGCTTTGAGTGGCTGGATCTGAGGCACATGAAGACCCAACTCCCACAGAATATGGACCCATTTCAGTTCACCTACCGGCCAAACCGCTCCACAGACGATGCAATCTCGTCAACCCTTTTCCCACCTGGACAAGAAAGACACTTACACCAGAATGCTGTTTATTGACTTCAGTTCAGCATTCAATACTGTCATCCCTCAGAAGCTGGTCAGGAAATTGGACCTGCTGGGAATACGCTCTCCACTCTGCAACTGGATCTTGGACTTCCTAACAGACAGGCCATTGTCTGTGTCTATAGGAAATAACATCTCCAAGGTCCTCAGACTGAGCACAGGTTCCTCACAGGGGTGCTGTCATGATCCCCTGCGCGACTGGTCTCCTCGACCACACGGTAGCTTTCGTAGGCCATCGAAACCGGCCGCACAAATTCTTTGGTACTCCCCGCCTCCGGAATCGGCAGGGGGAACATGGACCGCGTGACAGATCTTCTCGACCCCACGGTAGCTTTCGTCGGCCGGCGAGAGTCTGTCACGCTTGGGGAAACTTTAAAAAAATGGAATGGATCTTGGCAGCGAACTGCCGATTACCGGAGCTGCATCGCTGGAATCCGGACGAGACAGTGGCGTCGGGAGACATCCATACATGGAACCTTGGACATCACCAGACATGGAACTGTGGGGCAGACGTCCTCCCGACGAACCACGGCTCCCTGGATCTCAGCGGGGCGTCATCGGCTGCATCCAAATATGGTCAGGTCATTCTGTCACGTTGGGCTGGACATGGCAAGGAAGGAGGACGCATACACACGACGTCACAGGACAGGGGCTTAATACAGAATAAACAGGACAGGGGAACATCACCAAATAATGACCTGACGGCGAACAGACACGAACAGGATCATTTTATACAATGAAACACAGGTGATAACAATCAGGGAACATTACACGAACATGAAGCTCCGGTCCGAACTCCAGACCCGGAGTAACCCCTGCCGGACCGGATCATGACAGGCTTGTTTCTTCACCACATGAAATCCTATAATCCTATGTCACTCAAAAGTGTTCCTGAAAACTTGTGTCTTAGTATGTCATAGTAACGTCCACATTATAGCCAGTAGAAGACTGCCCAGAACATTACACTGGTTTCCTACAGTGCATCCTGCTGCCATCGCTTCCCCAAGAAAACACCCTTGACAGGTGCTATTGTAATGAGATCTCTTAATGTCAGGGAACTTAATGCAACTTGCACCTACTAGGGTAGGTATATAGTTTGCAGTGGCCCAGAAGTTCCATTGCTTTGCCCAAGTATATTTTACATTTACAGCATTTAGCAGACGTCCTTATCCACAGCGATTTACAATCAGTAGTTACAGGGACTGTTTTCCGGGATCAACTCTTGCATTTTGTGGTCATGTGGTTCATCAGGGGGTCTGTTACACACTAGGCTACTACCACACTAGAAGGAGGGCAGGAAATATCCCTTGTTCTGAGGTGTGAAAATTCTCAGAAAATTCTATATAATATTGCACCTATGCACTAGTGTAGGTCAGCTAACATTTCATTAATTTAATTGCTGATAACTGGATGACCATGATACTTAGATCAATTGCCAGTGCCTAAATTATGCCTATTGGCTCTGCATACTGTAGTAAAGCCAAATAAATAAAGTCAACATAAGCCAAATTTTCACAGCACTGCAGATTTTTGCCCCCAGCCTGTTTAAAAAAGGTTTAGCTGCAGAACCTATTCCTGCGAAAATAATTAACATGGTATTGGGTTTCACTTTCTCGCTTCTGGTGTTTTAACTGTAAAAAAAACAGACAAATAAACAAACTCTACCTCGGAGAAATCTGGATTGCGTCCCGTTACTGCAGGCGAGACTCTGACTCGATTGCTCAACGGCAATTTCCCCTCTGATAATTGGAAGCCACCCTCGGCCGCTCATTACTCGACATCCATTAAGTATGTAATTGGAACAACTAATTCTAAAACCAATTTGGTTCGCCGTTATAGCGGAACCGACACGAGCGCACATTTCATTTAAGACTCATCTTGTGTAGGCTAATGCTGGATGCAGTGACAGGAATCTCTGCCTTTACCTGACTCTCTCTCAGACATAGCGTGGTACCTGTGGTTAACGTGAAACCCCTAGAGATGGTGATTCCGTTTTGCATTCTGTCATTATTCCACGCATTACCAATTTGAGTGAAAAACAAATACTTGTTTGTCTGACTTTTTGTTCTCAAAAATCATTATTGTTAATTTTCAAAATAATGAGGCTATTGAATTCTTGGAGTTATAAGGTGTCATAAATGTGCTTGAATTTGCTTTTTTTGGTGAAGCAGGTGAAATGAAATTGATTCTCACTATTATGATGCCTATTAATGGAAGCATATTACATGCAGAAAATGAACAATTGGTGCTTGAAGCTGGTGTGTTAAAAGTACATAACACAGGCAAGATAAGAATCTGAATGAAAAAATTGCTAGATGACCGGGTCATAGCATTTCTGTAAGCATGAAGTTGTGTGGTGTTGCCAGTGATTCACAGCAGCACAGCACACGGTGCACACAGTGAAATTTGTCTTCTGCATTTAACCCATCACCCTGAGTGAGCAGTGGGCAGCCATGACAGGCGCCCGGGGAGCAGTGTGTGGGGACGGTGCTTTGCTCTGTGGCACCTCAGTGGTACCTTGGCAGATCGGGATTCGAACCAGCAACCTTCTGTTTACGGGGCTGCTTCCTTAACCACTAGGCCACCGCATTTCATGTTAAATGATTTGAGGAACATGAAGATGTTTACTTGGTTTCCTAAATCCCCACATCTCAATCTGATCAGGACCTGCAGACCATGCTGGAAATACAAGGCTGATTCATGAATGTACCTTCACACAAATTAAGCCTGATTAAGACTGATCTTGACAGTCACCAACCAAATTCCCCAATGAAAAACTAAAAGCAATATGTGTGATCATGGTCAAGGATGCTGGTCAGACACATTGTGGACTGTGAGCAGATGCCTAGCATGCTTAACATGGAGAAAGAGAAAATGGAGAGAGATTTCAGACAGGGTTAAACACAGACAATGACTAGAAAACTGACTTGACACACCAAGTCTGCGAAAAACAGAGGAGGTGCAGGGATAATTTTTGTGGAACGAGGATTGGGCATGGCCTGCATTCTGTGATAGTGATTGGGGCCCAATGCCCATACGCAACAAAAATATATTTCTCAATATATTATGTGACAGCATATTTAATGTGTGATTATATTGATCACATATATTGTGATTTGTACATAGTAATATATGTTGATTCTATAATAATATATTTTATATGTAAGCAAAATATGCACTATTCACAATAAGTTAGGGATATTGTGAGAGATTTAGTGGATGTGATACATACGTTGTTTCTTTCACTTCAGACATTTTTTAGGATAGGGAGGCAACTGTATTGGGGTGATAGACACACCTCATTTTCTGTTTTCCATGTAACGGTGTCATGGTATTGTCAGTCATTCCAAGTTCAGCATTCAAACAGCCATGAATACACGACGTCACATAACGGACAAGCAGCATTACCTGGCCATGGCACGCCTTTGGGTCGGTGGTAGGCAGTCAGGTGTTGCTCGTGAACTTGGTGTGTCTCAAAGTGTCATCAGCAGACCTGCATCAAGACACAAAACTACTGACAGAGTTCATGACAGACCCAGGAGTGGAGCCCCACCTGTTTACGAGATGCGAGGGGTACTAGGGTTTCCAGACAAGCCATTCGCAACCAACTCCACCGCTTTGGCTTGAATGCCAGACGATCGTTCAGGTGACTTTACTGACAACGCCGTGAAGGTTGCAGTGGGTACAAGACCATGTGACCTGGACAGTGCAGCAGGGGTCTACCGTTGGGTGTCGGGTCACCTTGCACAGAAATGATGGTCGTCAGCTTTGCTGGAGAAGGCGAGGTGAGCGATACGCTGAAGTCAACATGGTCCCCAGGGTTTGCTTTGGTGGAAGAGGAGCAACAGTCTGGTCAGGCATCACCAGTCAGCGCAAAACAGATTTAGTTATTGTACATGGCTCAGTCACTCATCATAGAACCCATTATGCTCCCCAATTCCACCAGCACACCCCTAACTTTCTATTCATGGATGATAATGCTCCACCACATTGTGGAAGAATTGTCACAGCTCAACTTCAGGAAGTTGGAGTGCCTCATATGGTATGGCCATCAATGTCCCCTGACCTGAACCCCATATTGCACATCTGGGTCCAGTTGAAGCAGAGACTGAATGATCGTACAATGCATTGTCTCAGAACAACATCATGAGACTAGTGAGGAGCATGAGACCCCTCTGCTACGTTCCCTCCACTGGCTCCCAGTAGCTGCACACATCAGATTCAAAATACTGATGCTGGCCTACAAAGCCAAACATGGAGTAGCACCATCTGACCTCACAGCCCTTATTACAATTTACTTTACTTTACTTTACTTTACTTTATTTAGTAGACGCTTTTATCCAAAGCGACTTACAAGAGGAAGACACCAGCAATTCTCGTTCGACTTCTATAGAATATTGAGTTTACAAACTAAGAGCCCTGATAAGGCTCAACTTGTCAGCGAAGAGCATGCTCAGAGATTGTTAGGTGCTAGATGAAGAAAAATTATAATGTATTTACACATTTTTGTATTGTTTGTGCATGTGCGTGTGTAAGTGTAATATTTTTTGAATAGGAGGGTTTTCACCTGCTTCTTAAAAGTGGTGATAGTCTCGGCTAGACGTGTGGAGGAGGGCAGGTTGTTCCACCAACCAGGGACAACAACGGAGAACAGAGATGATTGGAATCGGAGACCCCGTGAAGAAGGAATTTTTAGTCTCCTTTCGTTTGCAGATCTGAGAGAGCGTGCAGGAGTGTAGCTAGGTAGTATTGTGTTGATGTAGGAGGGTGCAGTTCCATTTACAGCCCTGTAGGCAGCATCAAGGATTTGAACTCAATGCGAGCAGCTACCGGGAGCCAGTGGAGGGAGGTAAGAAGAGGTGTGACATGGGTGTATTTTGGCTGATTGAAGATGAGACGGGCTGCCATATTTTGTGTCATCTGGAGGGGTGTTATGGTGAGAGGAGAGAGTTACAATAGTTGAGTTTGGAGATGACCATTGCCTGGACGAGGAGCTGCGTAGCCTGTTGCGAGAGAAAAGGCCGAATCTTGCGAATGTTGTAGAGAGTGAACCTGCAGGATCTGGAGATCGCAGCAACGTAATGGTTCAAACTCAGTTTGTCATCTATCCATCTATCCAAACTCACCAAATTCGCACTGCACCTCGTATACTCCGAGCCTGCATCCTGTCCTGTTACAAAAAACTGATTCAGTTTGTTTTTCACTCAGTTTGTAAAAAAAAAAAAAAGATTCTCAGATACTACACAAAATGTATTATCAATTTTGATATCAATTAGCACTGGTATTAATACTTAAATTCCAGTTTTGCATCTGCCAGATCATGGCAGATTTTAAACAGACATTGCATCGGGCAGCCCAATTTTGTGAGTGTATGTGTGTGTACTTTTTTGTGTTATTTAATTATTTATTTTTAAAAGGTCCTGTGTTTGTTTTTCCTCACCCTGTAGTACTGAAAATATCCATCCTTGGTATCGATATCAAGGTTGAAATTTCAGTATTGTGACAAGCCTTGTTTGACGTTAAGTTGTCTCCTTCATTGCACCCACAGGTCACCTATAAATATCTTCAGCCTATATTACCTTCCACTGTATACGTGACTAAACCTTGTAATTCCTACAGCAGATCTAGTAAAAAAAATGGCAAGGTAATGTGTTCCCAGTCTACCCAATGAAAACGTATTCTTTCCCCCGAAGGCTGAAATGGGATCTACAGCATGTCCTTGTCTGGACTCCAGTGTAGGACTGTTGAGTAATTAGAGAAAGCCAATAGGTGAGCCTATGAATGGCCAGTAAATCACACTGGTGCAAAAAAAAAAAAAAAACTTAAAAAAAACTTTAGTTCATGTGGGAGCTGTGAACATGCTGGCGTCCAGCTCTTGCAGAAGTATTCGGTGTTGTGTTTCCACAAACCAGGGGGCTGCGCTGAGGCTCATCCGAGGAGAGGAAACCGTAACGAAGCGTATTACCAGACGTACACACACAGACACGCAGACACCTGACATAGCCGAACTGAGCCCCCAGCTGGGCGTCTGATGAATGTCTCCTCGGGATCCACTGCCTTTGTTCTTCTCCCACCACAGTTTCTGTTCACCTGCAGGCTGCAGGATGACAGGTGACTGAACAAATCTCAAACCGGACATCAAATAGATGCTCACAACTGGCGTAGCGGGCCCACAGCCGCAGCGACAGGGCTTCGAGGTGGGCGTTATACACCCCCAGGACCAGAGCAGAGACTGTGATTCAGCAGGAACGTGCAGACAGAGTCGGAGCGATTGGAGCGAGAGATGGTGCCCGGAGCCGTACTCTCTGGGAAAAGAGGGATAAAGGAAACTTAATCTTCTGGTTCCACCTGTTCATTAAAGAAAGGAGTGTATCCCTCCATCTCCCTGAGGTAACAAAAAAGAGGGGGGTGCTGGGAACAGGGTGGGCTCGCCGGCTCCTGCAGGTGAAGGTCTCCAGAGAAAAACCCGTACTGAACTGCTGCCTTTTCGTTTTATACAAAGGTGAGGCAGATAAAGTGAATATACATGTTTCAAGTAGAAACGAATTTGATTTGTTTAAGGACATAAGCAAGGGGGTGAATGAACAGAGGAAGCGAGAGGGAGAGAAAGGAAGAACAGAGAATTGGTGAAGCGTGTGTGTTTTTGGGTGTACTGTAGATGTGTGTGTGTGCGCGTGTGTGATTTGTAATGAGGACCAACAGTCGTCCTTACATCGAAGCAGTTCATTTTTCCAGCATTGTGACCCAAACACCTTCGGACAATCACTCAGGTGACCTCCCTGACATCAGATCTCCGGAAATCCGATCTGTTTTTGTTTTCTTTAGTTTTTCTTAGCTGCATGGATGGAATCTCACAGCAGTGTGTTAGAGAAGCTGCAGACACGCCCCAAGAACAAAGAGAAGAAAGAGAAAAGAAAGACTGACAGAAAGGAAGAAAAGGAAAGAGAGAGATATGGAGGTGTTGCTGTGTTGGATGAATGAGGCTTAAAAAAGTGAAGCTGTGCCTGGAGGCACACACACACACACACACACACACACACACATCCATTTTATCTCCAATATGCTGTGCTGTTTTTGGCCTCCTAATGGATAAATCTGCTCCTCTCTGTGACTGATGGGGCCAATTCGTCACTGATGTTTGTATTTATATACAAAACACACACACACACTCAGTCCATTTTCACACACAGTGACAAGGCATTTTGCTCTAACCAGGACAAGCTCTTAGCTGCACACACACACACACACACACACACACATACGGGTTCTGCTTTCTGTTCCTCAAATACACACCCTCCCCATCTTCACACAGACACATATCACCTTAAAACAACATGCTCTTAAAATTTTTTAATGAAGTGATTGTCATTGTGAAACACTGCAGCACAGCACACGGTGACACAACGAAATGTGTCCTCTGCTTTTAACCATCACCCTTGGTGAGCAGTGGGCAGCCATGAAAGGGGCCCGGGGACCCGGCCACCACTACCTCAGTAATTCAGTAGTTTGCTAAATAAAGGAATTTTCAATGTGTGTCTGTGTCTGTGTGTGCACCTCTAGGCAGACAGTATAGTTCATTTTTGAGTTTCAAATTCTATAAATAGACACTACACACAAACTCTGTGTATGATTACTCACCTCAGTCAATATGCACATGTGCACAGACACACACTCTGCACAGGACACTGCACTTCACATTGTTCTACTCAACAGAGACATGGAACCATACGCAAGAGGGAGACTGCGTGTCAGATGCCGAGTGTATGACAAGGTGCCCACCTAGCTCAGCTGCACTGTCAGAGAGAGATCAGCTTGGAGTGTATATGTGTGTGTGAGACAGAGAGAGAGAGGATTTGACAAGCTTATTGTGTTTGTGCGAGTGGGTAGAAAGAGGCTAAAGGTGTATCTGTGTAGGGGGAGTGAGAAAGAGTGAGGGTAGGTGTGCGGGTGTGAGATACAGAGATAGAAAAAGTGATACATTGTGTGTGATATGGGTGTGTGTGTGTGTGTGTGTGTGTGTGTGTGTGTGTGTGTTACTCCCTAAGGTACAATAAATCCCACTCTGAGTCACTCTTATCTTGTAAGCTGGTGGTCTAACACTTTCCACAGTCTCCAGGGATTGTGTGTGTGAGACGTATTTTTCCTATAAACTGACATCCCGGTGCTGCTGCTTATTTTGGACTAACAGTAACCAACAGTACTGCCAGGGGGCGCTATAAGGGGAAATTTATGACAAGTCAAGGGGGGCTTTTAAGTGGGATCTAGGTAAAGGTGAATGTAATCTTTTTCTTAAGGAGCCTGTGACAATAACTAACTCTAAATAAAACCAACATGCAATACAATATTTATGTGTGTGTGTGTTCATTCTCTGTTTAATACAATTCTTACATCACTTCACTTACTTACAAAGCATCTTAAAAGTGGATGTTTTGCACTTACACCTTAGTGAACAACAAATATCACCTTTATGCAAACACAACATTTTATTACAAAGGGGAGATTTAAGGGGTCTGCACAAGGAGAAAGACAAAATTTGATTTAATCTAAAAGAGACAAATGACATTTCAGTTTGGAGTAGGGATTATATCAGAATCAGAAAACTTTATTTATCCCAAAAGGAAATTGCTTTAATTGCTTTTGAAAAGTCTTATTTCACCCATGTCACAGAGTTATTTCCATTGGTCCTCACAAAGACACAGATCTGTGTGTGTGTGTGTGTGTGTGTGTGTGTGTGTGTTTGTCCGTCGAGTGGGCTCTCTGCACTCAGGCTACAACAACAACTAATATGTCAAAGTGACATTTGGACATAAGACTGGAGGTTAAGTGCTGTTTCGGAACATGGTTCTCAATTCATCTGCTCTCTTCCTCTCTTCTCATATCCTTTCCAAAAGAGTGCTGAAATCCAGAAACACTGACATTCCTCAACCTTGACCCACCCCACCTAACCAAACCACAGCCTGGAGGCTCTGCCTACTCAGACTAATGACGACTTATAAATCTCCCACTGTGGACCATATAAAATGATAACTGACTAATGAATATGAACCCTGCACTGATACCCAGTGCACACCACATCTTATCATCCTTACATGGCCCAGAAAGCGAACAAAAGGAAAAGGGCCCTTTCTTCAGTTCTCTTTCTGGTCCACTGAGGTCCACTCTAAGGGGACCTCAGTACATAACTTCACAATATAGTTCCTCTGGAGCTGTGGGCCCACACCATGTGATCTGTCCACACAAGGCAAAGAGGTCAAAAACAATCAAAGCGAGCCAGGAAGGCTTTGTGATTATAAAGCACAGGTTAAGTGAACTGTGATGTGAACATTTGGAAAAAAAAACCCCTGAAATTTCCTCACCAGTGTTTCTTCCTGGAAGAGAGTGTTTGGGATTTTGGGACATGTATCAGACATGATATGTGAAAATGAATGTGAAACTGAAAGTGAAGTGATTTTCACTGTGAAATACATCATAGCACACAACAAAATGTGTCTTCTGCTTTTAACTCTCACCCTTGGTGAGCAGTGAGCAGCAATGACAGGCGCCCAGGGAGCAGTGTGGCAGTTTGGGGATTCGAACCGGCAACCTTCTTATAATTGGTCCGTTTCCTTCTCCGCTAGGATAACCTCTGCCAAGTATCTCCTTCAGCTCGCTGTCTTAGTCTTAATTACCCTGCAGATATTTAGTATTACCCAAACACAGGGCAATTTTCAGCGCGCTGCTCAAGAATCTTATTAAGAGAAATGAAATGTAGTTAACTGAAAACCTGGAGCGTTGCCAGTCCTGATCTTCCTGGTTCTTCAAACATCGTAAAGAGTAAAATGACTGCTGCATAGCTGAATTCTACAGAAAAAGAGCATTATGGGTAGGATGGGACCCTGGGCTGTTATCACACCCAGCAGAAGGGCTTTAGAGTGCACTTTCCAGCCTGGGCACCGTTCAAAGACTTTTTTTTTTTCCCGTAACCCCACCCAGTGGGCACAAAATGGGGAATTTATGAAAAATGAAATCACTTTATGGCAAAGTGTGGGTACTGTAAGTTCAGCTGAGTTCCTAGGAGAACCACTAGAACAATACCTGCATTGTCCCAAAGGAGGTCAATTTCTTGACAAACCTCAGGCTGGCCTCTGCACCGTACCAGCACATAATCACATCCATGGTCTGACAGTAATCAAATCAGCATGGCAACTGTTGCCAGCTCAAATCTGGCATCAATTATAAACTTTCATTCCTCATGGGTGTAGTACACGGCGTTTAATTCTGACCCCCTGTCACCATCTCGCTTTTCATCTCACCGTCTCTCTCCTCTTCTCGTCTCTCTGCCGTGTTCTCACTCTGAAGTGAAATTTATGCCCAGTGTCTGCAGGCACGTTGGCTGCTATTTGAGCTGTAAACACCAATTACGGCCTCCGGTGCTAAAATATACCCACGCAGCATTTAAGCGTTAAATTCGTCATGTCTCCACGTCCTTATTTCACAAAATGCACAGCTCGTGACTGACAGCGTTCAACTTTTGATTCTGAAAGATTAGATTACTCTCTGTTGGAAGAATTATAAAAATATTCATTCGCTGCATGACCTTGTACTAGATAAAATAGTGCTTCTGAAACTTAAGAGATAGCGGGCAGAATAGGCAGGGCAGAAATGGCTTCTAATGTATAAATAGACTGGTCTGACTGTACCGTACTAACCGTGCTGACACATCGCCTTGCTGCAAGAACATTAAAACCTTTTACTTTGGGTGAAAATCTCAGAACGCCCCTCTCAAGTTTCTTCTTGGGCGTTTACCAGGGTCTTTACTTTCTCGCCGCTTAAGGACACGGATCCCTGTTATTGTCTCCTCCAGGTCTACTGCGGAGGCCACAGCTGGACAACAGGACAACAGTAACAGGGACAGAAGGCCAATGAATGCACTGCGTTGCACAAATTTACACACATGCATGAACCAGTAAGTGTGTATCACAGTTGCATTTTAATAATGCTCGGGGCACGACTCCAACAGACAGATCAATTTCAACATCCCCCCAGTTTAATCTGCCGCTTTCATCTCTTTGCAGCGTTCTCTGCGCTCTTCCTGTTCCACATTTTAATGGGAGTGACACCCGTCTTTCCGGGTGTCTTACAGATCCAATACGGATTACCTCTTACAACAAGATTGTCTGGCCTTTCAATGATTCTGTGTATGACTCTGCATCAGTGGGGCCAGCAACAAAATGAATCTGTCAGAAAAAGCTTCCATCCCTGCTGTAGAAAGCACTTGACAACCATTTCACAAGCAGAGCTTTGAGTTCACATTTTCATACTGTATAGGACAATAAATTGAGCTGAATAAAATCATGTGTTGAATCTAGAGTGTTTCATTCAGAGCCAGAACCTGAAACCAAGGAACCATGACAAGCAACGAATATGGACCATTTGAACAAAACAACGAATTAAAGCCAAATAGATATTTTGGAAAATACCAAATGTTGTTTTTTAGATTCTCTGTGGTGGCCTAGCGGGGGCAGTGGTGGCCTAGAGGTTAAAGAAGCAGCCCCGTAATCAGCAGGTTGACGGTTCCAATCCCGATCCGCCAAGGTGCCACTGAGGTGCCACTGAGCAAAGCACCGTCCCCACACACTGCTCCCCAGGCGCCTGTCATGGCTGCCCACTGCTCACACAGGGTGATGTGTTAAATGCAGAGGACAAATTTCACCGTATGCTGTGCTGCTGTGAATCATATGTGACAATCACTTTCTTTAAAATAAAACTAATTGCACTACTTTTTTTTTGCTTTTAAATGTATTGGCAGGAGCAGGTTTAAATCATCCAGAATGTCAGTCATGGCTATCAGCTGTGGCCATTTAAAATTTTGTTCACATCATCATTAATAAAGTTAATAATCTGGGTAAAAGAAATCATCACACACCAACAAAATGAACACCGACCCTGAAACACCTCGGCCATGTTACTCTGATGGCCACTGAACAGAAATGGGTTGGTTTGGGTTCCAGATTAGGGAGCCAGCGATGGAATAGCAGACATTGTTCTGCATTAAAACACCAATTAAATGCACAAATGTAGATATTGTCTCAACTCTCAGTGCTTCCAGATGGATATTATGGACTCTACTTTCACTTTACACATTTGCTCACCTTCACCCTACCTGTTACACATAGTTTATGTTTAAAAACATAAAACTTTAATATTTGGTTATGTGTGCAATATTTGCATATTGGTTCACGTGAATACTTGGAATATTTGCAATATTGAGGTCTATAGAAGTTGCAAAAGCATTTCACTGCATATCATACCGTGTATGACTGTGTATGTGACAAAGAATATTTGAATTTGAATTTGGATATATCATATCATTAGGCTAATAATGCAAGCCCGATCCTAATTACTGGAGAGGTGGAGTGAAACAAATGCAGAATGACAGGCCTCTTGGGGCAGAATTAAAAAGCGCCGCTCTGTTACCATGTCACCTTTCAAAGACCCAGGAAACTTGTTGATGAAATTAGTGTGCAAAAACGCCCTGCACTTTCTGCTGTGTGTGTGTGTGTGTGTGTATGTGTGAGGCGGAAAGGAGTGACAAAGACATGGAGAAACACTCCTGATAATTGAAAAAGCTCTGGAGTTATTTTCAAAGCTCATCTTTTACAAAGATCAAAGAATCCCAGAGGTTGCTCTCTCTATCTGTCTGTAGCGTTATCTATCTACATTTTTTCCCTCTGTCTTTTCATTCTTTCTTTTCACAAGGGCAAACAATAAAGCTTTAGATGCAGTACAATAGGAAGAGAAAAATGCATGCATCTGTTTGTTTCAGTTCAGGATCAATTTATTATCTGTTAGAAGCCGCCATGACCAAACAAGAGCATGAAATTGTGTGAAGACTTTAAAATATCCCAACCCTCTCAATCTGCATCTCAAATTGGCTGAAATTGAGAAATAGTAGACATCAAACGTGAAAGCAGGCCCATTGAAAGGGTGTAACTGCTGGAACTGGGAGATCCTTGGTGGAGGGACACCAAATGGTCACCCAAATGGAAAAAGCCTCTTCATGTCTTCTCTGGAGGTCTTCTGAAGCTTCATATTTGGAAAATGAAAGCCATATTCCACTCCGTTCCCATAAAACCGCCCGAGCAGCTTCGCTGCGCAGATTGTCGCGCTGCACCGCTCAAACCCAGCCTTTTCAACTGCATTGAATAAATCAATTGTGCTGCTGCTAATTCAGTAATGAAATACCCCTGAAGCCGCATGCCCTCTGCTTTGTCCCGGCATTTCATCACTAAATTAAATAACGTTCGGAGAGGCAGGTGCAGAACTGGTGTGCCCTCCGCGGGCCAGAGGTTGCGCGAAAGCAAACGTTGGAGCAGGTTCATACCGGACGCTAATTAATGTATGCAAATATACCGATCGTGCTCAGCCTGTGACCGCACTGTACCGGCAACTTTTCACGGTGAGCAGCAAAGGTCTCGCCAAAACAAATGGTTTCATTAACAAAGTCGGTCTACTATAACCTTCTGAGCAATAAAGGTAATTATGGACGGCATCGTCAGGCACGGCGGACCTTAACTCGTAGAGGGGGAGGGGGGGGCAGATTATGGCATTTAATTAACTGAAGTGCCCCTGCTTCAATCACTGTTCAATTCAATGTATTTCACAAGATGATTGCAGGAGAAACGCCAGGGTAATTGCTTTAGTAGGGGGCAGAATGCACTTTTTCAGCTGGAAAGACCTCTGCCAGCCGGTGGCTGCAGACTAGGCAGCAGAGTGTGTGTGTAAGTGTGTGTGTGTGTGTGAGTGTGCACGTGTGCGTCAGAGAAAATGCTGGAAATTGGGTATGGTCCTGTGCACATTTGAAGTCCACAGTGACATTGGTTTTTCCTACTTGGTCCAAGAAAAGAACTAAATTGAAAATCATACACAAAACACACACACTGGTATCAATAAATAATTAACAAAAAAACAGAAAAAAGTCAATTTGGGTTTACTTACTTTATCTTTATTTTGATGATCTGAAGCATTTAAGTGTGACAAACATGCAAAGAAAAAAACATCAGGACGGGAGATAATACTTTTTCAATGCACAGCACATTGATGGACACCAATTGTGACCAGTTTGAGACAAGGCTCGCTTCTCTGGTAGGCAGGTAGAATCCATGAGCTCTGACAAGGATCAACAGATTAAGGCGGCCAAACAGAAACGGGAAAGGTTATCCCATCATCACCGGGACGGATCATGGCCAGTCCTTCCTGAGTAATTACTGAGCGACAGCACCGATCACACCACATCAGAGGATTAGTGTAGGTCATTGTTATTACAGTTATTAATATGCACACGGGGGAGACGATGAGGCGGGTTCACGCAGGGCCGCCTGTGACCCCAATCCCTTTGTTTTTTATTGTTTTCCAGAATGTGATGCTTTGAGCTCCCCTCGGGTCGTCTGAACCCAAGACTGTCTCAGCTTTTCTGTTGTTTAACAGAGCTACATATAAGCACAGTATACACAGTAGCACAAACGTACATTCTACAGCTGCACAAACGTACAGCTGGGGAGAGAGACTTATACACACACACACATACCCACACATTGCTTGTCTCAGCTCGGTTAATGTCTTCTAGTTATTTTGTACTAACAACTGAAGGCTACAGTATTCAGATTTCATTTCTTTCTTGTTGAATTAGCAAAAAGTCAAAGCCACCCCCTCCCCTGTCAGCCTTAATTTTCCTCTTCTTGCTCTCCATTCCACTCGGAATTCTATCCTTTTCTGCCTGCAGGAGCGACGAACGTGATGCCTTAAACTGGAGTCATCCAAAAAGTGGCAATAAAGAAGAGGAGCACCAGCGTGCCAACACAAAGCAAACATACAATTTCGTGTATGGGCCTGCACACATACACACACTCACGCGCAAAAAGTCCACTAGGCATACGCAGCACCATAGAGCCATACCGCAGCTCCCCAAAGGGTGGAAATGATTAAAACAAGAGCGTCCAAGAACTGGCACTGTATAAGAAGCCAGATTTTCCTGTCCTGGAGGCACAGTGTTGTGTTAGTGTTGTGCGTAGGTTAATCAGCGACACTCAGGGCTGCCCCAGGGACGAGACGGAAACACTCAGACGAAATGTCCTCAGAATCCTCTAAGCATCCACCATGCTTAGTCTTAGTGGGTCAGGATTTTTGCTGAACACGGCAGGTGCAAAACACATTTTACATTTATGCCGTTTATCAGACGCCCTTATCCAGAGCGACTTACAATACGTGGTCTTCTGCTTCATAGATGAGTATCTTACCCACTTGGCTACAACCACAGTGGAATAAATTAATAGTTTTTGTAAAGATGGGGAAAACGGGAATTGTTACAGATGCATTAAATAGCATAAACTGCAAATCAAAATGAGGTTTGGCAATGTCAGGATTGACTGCAGCTGGTCTCAACACCGGTGGCCAATCCTGACGGTGCATATAGACCGCAGAATTCCGCCCCTTCCGAAGGGACTACATTTTCGTGGACGTTAGTGCGCGGTTGTGTATTTTCAGTTCTGGCAATCGCCACACGCCTGTAGGCAAGTTTAAGTTGATTCCTCTTTATTTCCGATTCTTGGCCACCGTGCCATTTGTTTATTTGTATTTATTTATTGTTTGTTATAATAAACCCCTTTCCCAGCATGTCAAACCTCTGCGCTTCCTTCCCCCGTAAGTCCGTAGTCGTAGGGGAGGAGTGAAGACGTTGGCGTCGGCAGCAGCGAGGAAGTGACGTGGGCAGCGAGCGCAGAGGATGCGACCCCCACGATCTTCGCCATGTCGAGCCAGGAACTCTGCCCTCTGATGGCAAGGCTCCCCGTGGACTGGGACGACACGGACGATGACAAGGAGAGCACGGGAGACGCGAGTTGGGCTCCGCCCATCGCGCCCGTCCATGATCGTCGCGAGGTCCGTGGGGACCCATGTCACTTCCAGGGGTGTAAGCGGCGACAACGGTGGCGTTCCTCCAACAAGGAGGTGGGCAGCCTCCAGCCCGAATGGCCAGAGTACTGTCCATGGGAGCTGATCGCGCCATGGGTCCAGGATGTCCGCAGGGTGGACGACCCTCGGAGTCACCGGTGGGAGGACATGGATGACGAAAGCGACGATGACGTGGATTTTCTGTGGGTGGTCGTGGCCGGGATGGCTCCCTCTGGCAGCAGGGAGAGACCGACAGGAGTTTTCGGGACTTCCAGCAGAGACTGAGGGCGGAGTTTGATCGGTCAGAGCCTGAGCCAGGGATCGAACTCTGCCCCTCCACATCCAGCGCCAGTCAGGATCCGGGGCAAGAAGACCAAGCACTGGCGGGTGACAAGAAGGTCGCGCTTCCCGAGATCCTGGCTGTGCCCCCTGAGGAGGTCCTGGAGAGCCCAGAGAGGGAGCCAGACGACCTTCTCTTCTGTCTGTCTCTGTCTGTGTGTGTGTGCATGGCATATGTGTCCGTATGTCGGCCCCACTTCCCCTCTTTGTGTCCACCAGATGGCGACCCAGCCGCGGCACCGAACCCCAGGGAGGAGGTTCCTGACCCGAATGTGCTGGTCCAAGATGAGGTGGACAAGCCCCAAGGTACCCCAGCATGTCAAACCTCTGCGCTTCCTTCCCCCGTAAGTCCGTAGTCGTGACAGGCAATAAAGTTAATTGGTTTTATGGCATAAATTCAGGGCAATCAAATTAACATATCAAATCTAATCCAAAATCTAAATCCAAGGCAAGTAAACTGGTTCACAGATTTTTTTGCTTTGTAGAAGAAAACCTTTTCTAGGATGAAAATAAAGTGAGCAGTGGAAAAAAAGAGCAACCCAAATGGTTTCTATCTCTAAGTGTTGAGGTTGTTGTCAAGAGTGTCATAGTCAAGAATGTGTGTCTTTGTCAGTACAACAGTCTTCAGGTCAGGGGTGCCCAGCCCCAGTCATCACGATCTACCATCTAAGAATCTGGCAGGACTTTAAGTGACACCTTAGTTCTGTATGTGGGGTTCTGTATGTTGAGTCTGTATCAGGAATGTTGAGGTAATTACTGTTGAGCCTAACATGTGTAGAACAGTAGTAACAGGACCCCTGTCTTTCTGAAAGAAAGAAATAAATGACTGAGTGATAGGATTGGTTCAAAATACACATCATGGAAAAGTCTAGTGTCTAGGTTATTTGACTCTGGACTTCAAATCCATATCCAGGTCTTGTTTTCATCTTTCCTGGGTAGTTACTGATTCTGACTGCTCACAGAGGCTTCAGCAAGACCCAAGAGTGGTGAAAGACATGGAAATCAAAAGCACACAGCTTGTGCTTTGAGGGCCATCAGTTGTGTGCAGTGTGGGCATTGCATGTGGTAATTTTGATGTCGCAGTGTTGTTTTTGTGGTGTAATTTGAATGTTTCTTGATACCTGGATATACAAATACATAATTTGTGCCTTGTATACCTGCCATCCACCTCTGCCTATGGTTTCTGACCTTTCATTGTGAACAAACAATTTTATGTTGTTCAAGCAAGAGGGAGCTCTGCGCAACAGTGTTCTTCCAAAATCATCAATGTGGTGAGTACTTCATGTTAGCTAACTGTCCTGCAAAGTAATCAGCAGATTTAGCTTTCTAATATAAACATATTATACAGCAACTTTAGAATATATGTGTGTGTGTGTGTGTGTCTATATATATATATATATATATACACACACACACACACACACACACACACACACACACACACACACAAACACACACACACACACACACACACACACACACACACACACACACACACACACACATATATTATACACACAGTACAGGCCAAAAGTTTGGACACATTAAATGAACAGATGTGGAGTTATGTACTTAACAAAAAAAGGTGAAACAACTGAAAACAGTAGTTTCTTCAAAATATCCGCCCTTTGCTCTGATTACTGCTTTGCACACTCTTGGCATTCTCTCGATGAGCTTCAAGAGGATGTCACGTGAAATGGTTTTCCAACAGTCTTGAAGGAGTTCCCAGAGGTGTTTAGCACTTGTTGGCCCTTTGCCTTCACTCTGCAGTCCAGCTCAACCCAAACCATCTCGATTGTGTTCAGGTCCGGTGACTGTGGAGGTCAGGTCTCCACTTTTTGTTAAGTACATAACTCCACATGTGTTCATTCATAGTTTTGATGCCTTCAGTGAGAATCTACCTATGTATATGGTCATGAAAATAAACACAAATGAGAAGGCGTGTCCAAACTTTTGGTCTGTAATGTACTTCCAGTATTGACTATAATTTGCAGTGTTTCTAAGTTGTCTGGCAAGTCATAAGGTGAACGTATCGCAAATGGTATATACTGTGGGTACGGAATGTATTCAGACCCCTTAAATTTTTCACGTTTTGTTATATTGCAGCCATTTGCTAAAAAAATTTAATCATTTTGCTAAAACCATTGCTAAATCATAAATTTTGCAGATTTATTAACAAATTTAAAACTGAAATATCAGAGTATTCAGACCCTTAACTCAGGTGCTGTCCATTTCTTCTGATCGTCCTTGAGATGGTTCTACACCTACATTTGAGTCTAGCTGTGTTTGATGGGAGTGATTGGAATTGATTAGGAAAGCCACACCCCTGTCTATATAAGACCTTACAGCTCACAATGCATGTCGGAGCGAATGAGAATCATGAGGTTGAAGGAAAGGCCTGAAGAGCTCAGAGACAGAATTGTGGCAAGATGCAGATCTGGCCAAGGTTACAAAAAAAGTCTGCTGCACTGAAGGTTCCTAGGAGCACAGTGGCCTCCATAATCCTTAAAGGTAAGACATTTGGGATGACCAGAACCCTTCCTAGAGCTGGACGTCCAGCCAAACTGAGCTATGAGGGGAGAAGAGCCTTGGTAAGACAAGTAAAAAAGATTACTGTGGCTGAGCTCCAGAAATGCAGTCAGGAGATGGGAGAAAGATTTAGAAGGTAAACCATCACTGTAGCCCTCCACCAGTCAGGGCTTAATGGCAGAGTTACTCAATGGAAGCCTCTATTCAGTGCAAGACACATTAAAGCCCGCATGGAGTTTGCTAAAAACACTTGAAGGACTGCAAGATGGTCTTTTTGGCCTTAATTCTAAGCGGTATGTGTGGAGAAAACCAGGCACTGCTCATCACCTGTCCAATGCAGTCCAAACAGAGAAGCATGGTGGTGGCAGCATCATGCTGTGGGGGTGTTTTGCTGCTGCAGGGACAGGACCACTGGAGGGAAAAAGGAATGCGGAAAAGTACAGGGAAATCATAAACAAAAACCTTCTCCAGAGTGCTCAGGACCTCAGACTGGGCCAAAGACAATGACCCTAAGCACACAGGTAAAATAACGAAGGAGTAGTTTCACAACAACTCTGTGACTGTTCTTAAATGGCCCAGCCAGAGCCCTGACTTAAACCCAATTGAGCATTGCTGGAAAGACCTTAAAATGGCTGTCCACCAACGTTTACCATCCAACCTGCCAGAACTGGAGAGAATGGCCAAGAATCCCCAAATTTAGGTGTGAAAAACCTGGATTAAAATGAACTTAAATGCTTTTAGCAAATGGCAGCAATATAACAAAGAGGGACATTTTTTAAGTGGGTCTGAATAATTTCCATAACCACTGTAGATTAACTTTAATGTAGGGTGACCAGATACATTTAACCAGGCAGTGCCGGGGATCAGGAGAGCGATTCTCCAGCATGCAGCCCGAGGGTTCCCCTTGTCCGGTGTCCCCATCGGTCTGGAGGAGTGCTGTGTTTGTGTGCTGTCTGTTTATGTGCCATACAGGAATGTTCGGACTATACTGGACAACTTCGTCAGTCCGTGAAGCAGGGGCAAGTGGATCACCTCAAGAGGGCAGCAGGAGGGCAGCAGGGAGCTGCAGACACACGCACCTCATTACCCGATGGGACAGTCATCAGCGCATGCAGTGATGGCTTCTTTGTGCCTTATGTTATCCTTGGTTTACCCAATAAACTTTTTCGAGTCCCTACCCTCAGTATCCATCGTTCCCTTCCCCCCCCTCGGCCATGACAAAATAATTTAATCAGTAATGAATATATTTTCCTTTTTGCATTTAAGTTTAAAATTAATATATGTAAACTATTTTACACAGTGGCAAGAAATTCTGCTAGAGCATTACATTCTTCATCACTGCCAAGCTGAGTTTAAGCAAGCTCCTCAGTAGCCCAGTGGGTAACACACTCGCCTATGAACCAGAAGACCCGGGTTTGAATCCCACTTACTACCATTGTGTCCCTGAGCAAGACACTTAACCCTAAGTTGCTCCAGGGGAAGGCTGTCCCTGTAACTACTGATTGTAAGTCGCTCTGGATAAGGGCGTCTGATAAATGCTGTAAATGTAAATGAGTAATATCAACATGTTTTGTTATAAACTATTTTGAGTGCGATATTATTAACCTCTAGTAACCTGAACTGCTATTTGCATTTTCAAATGTTATTTGCATATTTTGTCCATTATTTGTTGATATATAATGTTTCTGGATTGCACTTCATCAACAATTATTGGCTTTAAGAAGTGTAAAAAAAATTAATCAAATGTACTTGTAATAATTTACCCAACCTCAATTGAACCAACTTTGTAGGGCAGTGGTGGCCTAGTGGTTAATGAAGTGGTTGCCGGTTCGGTGCCACTGTGCACTGCTCCCCGGGCGCCTGTCATGGCTGCCTACTGCTCACCAAGGGTGATGGTTAAAAGCAGAGGACACATTTTGTTGTGTCACCGTGTGCTGTGCTGCAGTTTTTCACAATGACAATCCCTTCAATTTCACTTTTAATTTGAGTCTGATTGTTGGCCTAACTAGGCATATTTAGTCAACTTAGAACATTAAATTGACATTGTTCTTTTTTCACTTGGTTCTACATATAGACATGATAAGCACAAAAAAACCCAAAATACACAACCTTAATTGAACCAACTAAAAATTTTAGAAGCAATGGGTCACCAGATATTTTTTAGTTCAAATTGACAGAATTCTTTTACAGTGCAGGTTTACAACGAAGTGAACTACATGTAATCCTAATGAACATTTATCATTAATAAAAAAAACAAAATCCAAACTCAAATGGACAAGAAGAATATGATCAAAAATTTAGTAGAAGTTATTTCTGTTGTTTTGGGGTGAAAATGAACTTTCAATCCTTGATAACAGATAAAAAGAATATTTTGCATCCTTGTCACTAGAGAAGAAGCTGAAGTGGTGAGGTGCATTAATTATTTAGTATTAGCTCTCCTTGCCTTTCTAAATAAATTGCTGAAATAACCCACTGAGTGCGCCGGTTTAGCCAATTAACAATGTTAATGATAGACGAACCAGAACTGTTGAAGTTATTAAATCAGATGAGAGAGTTTGGAACGCTGGAAGGGAATGGAACAATTATGTTTCTGTTCTGAACTAACTGAAATGAAAAACAATTAATTTTTAATTCTGCCACAGAAGTGTTATGGAATATGAATTTGTCATATATAATGATAGTCACCACATTCAAATTGGTGTTATGAATATTCAAGTTGGAATAAATATGATTTTTTTTCATATTACTGTTCGCCGCAACAGTAAAATGAGGGAGTCAAGAAACCAAAACCAGCTAGAACAGGGCAGCATGGTAATTCAATTTCTTCTGGTTCAAATGTTAAGAAGAAGAATGTACTTTGAATATCGAACAGGCCATCTGTGCCACTGTCATCACCTCCTTGTGAAGGAACAGTCATGTGTTTGTGTCCCACCTTGTCAATTATTCACACCTACAGTGCAGAGTGCCACAAAAAATATGGATTAAGACAACATCGCATGAATTGTGAAAAGTATACAAAGGGGAAGCACTGTAGCACCAGGCCACCTACAATCTACACAGCCAGTCCTGCAACATCTTTTTCATGCGGTCATGTGACATTCTATTAAGGGCTGTTCTCCGCACAAACACGCATTGTCTTTTCATCTTGAATTTAGAGATACTGTATTGTCATGTTTATTTATCTTAATTTTAACACATGCACATACTTTATTACCTTTTATGGATTTGAACTTGCTCATTCATAGATGTGGCTCTAATATACATGCTTTCAGTGCATGCATTTATTATGATAACGTGTACGTATGTGTGGAAGGAGATGACTATTGGGACCTGAAGTTGAACCTGTTCAAGATTCTCAGCCAATCACAGCATGATAAATGACCTTTCCATTATCATTCTTCTACTTCCAATAAACGCTCTCACACACATACGGTTCATACTTGTGTGAAATATGAAGGTGTGATAATAAAATGTGTGTATGTAAGAATGAAATAAATTAATGTGAGAGTTAAAATACATATGTTTGAAAGAAGAACGTATTTAATGAGGCTGGAATGATTTATGACTTGAACAGTCCTTCACACAATGCAAAAACAAACACACCACAAAAAGAGGAATTAAAAGAATTCAAGCCACATGTGAGCTGGAAAGCCTGGTGTTTTAGGAAATTAGAGTTGTGCATTAATCTTCTACAATGTCTCCTTGCAGCTGCAGGCCTTTGGGGAGGCGGTCAGCAGAACAGGTTGTCTTATAGTCAAATATAAGCTCCTGCTAATCACTCAAACTCCCAGCGCAAGTGTTCAGACGCCTGTCTGCCTGCCTACCTGGTGCCAGAGCGCCCCCTTGTGGCTATCCTTGTTGAAAGGTGCACAACACCCACACACAGAGAGATACATACTGAGCAGTGAGTGTGAGATAGAAATAGAGATTTATAAGGAGAGATCAGCAGTATCAGTTCCATCTATCTGGGGACATTTAAGGTCCTGGTGTTGGCCATGGTGGGAGTCGTCCCACACACAAACACACACACACACACACACACACACACACATCAAGAGAAAATCTGCCACTGTCATCTGAAACTTTCCCTGAAATCAGCCAGTTAAAACAACATTGTTAAACTGTACTGAGTATCCATCATGTTCATATCATTTTTTAACCAACAACACATAAAGGGTCAAGCACAAGTTGCCAGATGACTCTGGTTCCCTCTGATGTCTCTCTAGCAAAAAATTGAATCCATCAGCAGGCTAAACTGCTGAACTCTACCCTGGAAGGGGGTCCCTCTCTGCATCACTCCTTCCCAATGTGTCTTCCTTTCATTTTTTCCTCTCTCCTAGGTGTTTTTTTTAATAGTGGGCTTTTCCTTGAGCGCAGAAGGCTCAAGTGTGGGGAGTGTCAACGTAGGGTCTGTCAAAGCCCATTGAGAAATATTGTATGTGATTGTGGGCTATATAAGAAATAAATGTTGTTGTAGTTGTAAACGAGGCAGGAAAAACATCCCTAGCTGAGATAACTTGGGTCAGAGACAGCATGAGCTCAGGGTTTCCAGTCTTTCTATAGGAGTTTTGTGGTCCTTTTATTTATCACTTTGCCCGTGGAGAGGAACACTCACTGTCTTCCTCTCTCTCTTCCTCTCTCACAAATACACAGACCTGCATACCCTGCACACAAGTTTGCTGGAGTGGTTTATGTCGCAATGCAAATTTTAACAGGAAGAATATTTCCATGTAAATCACATCATCCATCAGCTTCTTGGCCACCCGAATATTGTCTCCCTCCTTGTCTTACAAACACACACACACACACACACACACGCACACACACACCCATGATGTATGAAGTCATTAAAACACCTGTAAAATATGCCTCTGTTTGGACTTTTCCTTGGTTGTCATTCTTTTCTGTTTCATGTCTTATTTTCACATTTCTTTCATCCAGTTTTTCTCTTCTGTTCTCCAGAGTATTTACAATGATCTGAAATATTACAGTTTTATGTGGCCAAACTTTTTAAAATTGTCATTTCATTAGAATAGTCCTCAAAGTGTTCTAAAGTGGATAAAATTTCATGGTATCCTTTACACAAATGCATTTTCTTTGTTTTCCTACCTTGCGTATACACAAGTAGATGCACCAAGTCTCTGGTAACCTCTAAAAGCGCCCAGACCCCCTGGCTCTCATGTTTAGCATATAGATAACAGCACCCCTGACTGATTCCTCCCCCAGCATGTTAAGCCCAATTCACTTTGCAGCTGAAAATAAGACCTCAAGCATTTGCACAAATCATACACGCTGAATTCATAACTTACAAATATAATTCAGGGGATTCACTGAGCTTCATTTTGGCTTGGAGTAGTAAAATAATAATAATAAAAAAAAAAGTACAGTCTTTGAAGGCTGCACCTTGAACTGCAAAATATCACTGTATACTTCGTCTAGCAAAAATGATATTTTTCTTTTTTATCTAATACAGCCACTAGTCTTTTTGGGAAATATGCAACAAGTTTTTCACACCTGAATTTCGGCTATCCTGTGCCATTCCTTCTTGCAGATCCTCTCCAGTTCTTCCATGTTGGATGATAAATGATAGTGGACAGCGATTTTTAGGTCTCTCCAGAGATGCTCGAGTGGGTGTAAGTCAGGAACCTGGTTGTCTGCTTAGGGTCCTTGTCTTGTTGGAGGGTAAACCTTCGGCCCAGTCTGAGGTCCTGTTCACTGAGGACAGGCTTCTGTTGGGCCACTCTGCCATAAAGCCCAGACTAGTGGAGGGCTACAGTGATGACTGAGTTTCTACAACTTTCTCCCATCTCCCGACTCAGCCATAGTGATCTTTGGGTTCTTCTTTACATCTCTCACTAAGGCTCTTCTCCCCCAATAGCTCAGTTTGGCTGGACAGCCAGGAAGAGTTCTGGTCATCCCAAACGGCCTCCGTTTAAGGATTATGGATACCACTGTGCTCTCAAGAACCTGAAGTGCAGCAGATTTTTTGTAACCATGGCCAGATATGTGCCAAGCTTTTCAGGCCGTTCCTTCAACCTCATGATTCTCAATCACTCTGACATGCATTGTGAGCTGTAAGGTCTTTTAGAGACAGGGGTGTGACTTTCCTAATCAATTCCAATCAGTCCCATCAAACACAGTTAGACTCAAATGAAGGTGGCTGCAATAAAACAAAGAGTAAAACATTTTAAGGGGGTCTGAATACTTTCAGTGCCTCAGTGTTCTGGACTGTTTATGCAACAGTAAATTAATTACTGATTCATAGGTGAGTTTTCTGGCAACTATTATGAAAATTAGATGGAAACCATAAAGATATTAAGACCTATGACAAGTTATCTCAGATGAAAGGCCCATTCAAATGCAGAAATGTATCCTTCTTTTTTGCTCTGTGAATCATCGAACCATTGGATCCTTAGAACACCAACTCAAATTCAAAGTGCTGGCGACGCAAAAAGGAATTTCTCCATAGGCTAGACCCTCTCCTTCAACATGAAGGCTTTGCAGACCATGTCCTGAGTAGAATCTGGAATTCAGACATGCATGAATCTTCAGATCCTGCTAATGAAACCAACAGGACCTCCCAACTTGTACTTTGTTCAGATCAAAAGTAAAAAAAAATAATAATAAAAGTAAAAATTTGCAGGTATTGTTTTCCACCGTGGACTTTTTTTTTAAAATCTTCTCCCCTGTTGGTAATTACAGGTAATGTTTTGTCAGCCAGGCAGGTTTTTTTCACCTTCTTCTTCTCCTTAGAGTTGCACCAATCAGCCGAATCTTTTTCATCTAGGGTGGTGAGTTATTCTCCCATATGCTTTGATTGATGTTCACACTGCAACAGAAAGTGAGACCCAAAATAACTTTTTAACAGCCCTAGAACATCAATCCCATCCTCTCTCTTCAAGCCCAGGCAGCCCTTAGCTGCCGTATTTAAATATTCCTTTGATTTTGACATAATCCCGAAATCTGGCGGTTGTCTTTGAGCAGCAGTGTGGTGTAGCGTGGGCGAGCGCTGGAGTGTGGCACGGAAGAAGTCAGACAGATTGTTAGCTGGCGATAAGAAACATTTCACAGTGGTGGGCTTTTTGAACAGTTGTTATGCAGGCTCCGACAAGCATCTGGCTGCATTGCGGGCATTCGCACATCCACACTACACTCCGCCTAGAGACTTTGAGTGAAGACAACGTGTCCAGGAGGCAGGTGGGACAAAAACAAATCTGCATTCAGATTGGCTATAGGGTTTACTTGATTATTCCACAACAGTGGCCATGTATGAAATTAACATTTAAACAATCGTTACCAGTGGGCTGAGATGAAGAACTAAAAGCATGAAACGGCATTTAAAGGGCACTATTTTCAAACTGGCACTAAGCGCATTGCTATGCACTATATGGGGCAAAATCTGGTGAACCAGTGACAGGCTCATGATCATACAACACAGGCCACTATGGGCATCAGTGAACCTTGGCTGCTCAGTAGAAGAGATATTGTGGCTGACATTGATGAACTCATTGCAAAATGTGTAATACATTTTCCACAAATGTTTTAATCAGTTGACAAGACTAATTTGTCGTTTTACATCACGTGGATGGCTGAGTGCATATTTGTCACTTACCCAAGCAAGATGTGTCACTATGAACAGGAAGCAAGTTGTCAGAAGCGGTATACATAATATGCCCCTGCCATCCTGCAAAAAGTAGGTCAACGATGGTTTGAGCAACACAACAGTGAGTTTGAAGATTTCACTAGGCCTGCAAATTCTCCAGATCTCAATCCAAATAAGCATTTGGTTGGATAGCCAGACTGTGGGATTTGCCAGTTAAAAAATCTAGTAATGGAATCGGGGGGGGGGGGCAGCACCTTGCAACTTACAGATGCAAAATAGTCTGCTACTAATTGCTTGGTACCACACACCACAGCAGACCTACAGATGTCTCTGGGAGTTCATGTCTTAACCCTGTTTCAGTGTTGATTTGGGGCAAAATAAGAAACGTGCCTAATACTATGCAGGTGCTCGTTGTGTTTTGCCTGATCAATATGCAGTATTTGATGAGCTAGTCCTTGAGACACCATCATGCGCAACTGAAACCTGCCTTTGTAAAAATTTTATTCCAGAGCCAAAAACACACTCCACCTTTCATCTTTTATGTAGGTGGCTGACCTACAAATGGGCACTTTACAGCCCCACGTTACATTATTTCAATTTGTCGTCATTGGGCTGGCTGTTAGTGAACCCAGTGCCCTCAGTGGCTATGACGTCCCTAAATCTTAAAGGGCAGTCAGCCTTGGTGGCATCAAGATAAGAAGGTATATCTTTGTAGAATTTACATAAAATGAATAGACCAGTGTTAGTGTTTTATTTGTTCGAATGCCTGACTGTAAGTGTGTATTATTCAAAAGTGTATCACAGAAAAATAAAGCAGAAAAAAAGGAATAAACAGCAGGCTATAAATATACATCTGTGTGTTGACATGATTTTCAACATGAAAGCTTGAAAGGCTTTGCCAGTTAGGATTTCCCCCCCCTTCTTTTTCTCCTTTCTTTCCCCCTTCTGCTGATTCTTTTTCTCCTTTTTATTCTAGTCATCAGAAATTCTGTCAGATGTTGTTTGGGAGGCATTCATTGGCTCACACCTCTCAGATTCTCGCTCTCTCTCACTTCCTTCCCTTTTTTTGACACCATTTTCTAATAGTTGATGGTTTTAGGGTCTGATATTTGCAAATCAAGCCTCAGGGCTCCATTATGACAAGGCTCATCCGTGGCTGTGACTCACAAAATCAGGATTAAATGTAGAAATGCAAGAACAGTGTTGCAGCAAAGAGTTCATGACAGCTTGGTGTCAGGGTGGATTACACCCTTGCATTAAAGAGATGCATGAATCATTCACATGCAGCAACACCATGCATCCAGAACTAGAGGGTTAATGTTCCTCTTGTAATGATTAAGGTGAGCACGGGTCCAGGAGAACTCATCCCTAATCAGCCATGGAGAGCATAAAGCAATCAGTAGCTTCTTGTCACTGTTTATCAGTGGAAGGTAAAGAACGGGCTGATTTTTAGTAGCAAGATTCAAAAACAAAAATCTTTGAGGACCCTTGATGTAATTGACTAATCAAGCAGAGCGCTGTCTCTCTGTTGCAAATGGTCTTTTTGTGGTTAGAGTTGACTATTGTCTCGCCACACTCCAACCAGCAACAACAACTTCACACGGCTCTTTAAAAATTTATTGTAACGTGTTAGTGTGTTCAGCTGTCGGTCGAGGGGTTGGCTTTTCAAGGTTGAACTGGATGTGGGGCTGGGGGAGTTTTCCCCAGGTTTTTTTTGAGCGAGTCTGTACAATAAATGAACATGAAGCTACAATATTCTCTTTACTGGGGAATAACTCAGGGAAACATCACAGAACATATTATGTTATATTTCCCCCCTTTACATTCTTATAAAAAAACACATTTGAAAACTGGAATGTTATTATAAGGGGAAAGGTTACATCCCCTTTCTCATGCTTTGTTTGCGCAGAGAGAATTTCCCACCCCTCCCCTTAAAAAAGGAACTTTACCCACTACCATGGCTTGAAAATGTGCAAAGCATTGTAGTTGATCGATGGTTGGATGTAAAATGAGCACAAATATTTGTACATTTATTTACCAATGGAATTTTTTTTTTTTCTGGAAACACGCCAACATGTCTTCCTGTTTGCATCAAACAGGAAGTGTTAATGACATCATTCCTGCGAATGCCGCTCACATCTGTAGGCCACTCTCCTTGTCCCACCTCTCTCCTCCTCATTGGCATTTAAAGCTACAGAAACAGAAGTGCCACATCCTGGGGAAATGTAATTGTGTGACTGTCTAATAGTGGCTGTAATTCTGCACCACAGCTTTGGAAGAAGACTTCAGATATAGTATTAGGGGACCACTAAGACCGATGTAAAAATTCACAATAGGGGACTTTTTAAAGTTTCATGCCAGATGGATGACTTGCAAAGAAGGATAGAAAGAAGCAGAAAAAGCAGGTGCAATTCTGCTATTGTTGCATTTAATAGAATATAACATTGGCCAAATGCTATACGGACATGCCCAAGTGCTTGTGTCACTTTGTTTTGTTGCTTGCGTTTCTCGCACCCCCCCCCCCCCACCCTAATCCCTATTCCACCACCCGCCCAATCCTGCTCTCTCTCGCTCTCTGTCTCAGTGGGCTGTTTAGGGTTCTGTTTCCATGGTGACAGTCACCTTGATTCATCTCTATGCCACTCTGGCACCTGAATAAATGGACCACTCTCTCTGGCTCTCCCTCCTTCTCCTTCCATTCTCACGTTCTCTAAACAATTTTGAAGCAAAGAGTTTGGACGAAAGTTTTTCCTCAGTATTTTTCTTTCTTTCTGTATGTATGTAATTCTTGATTATTGGTCGGCGTTGGATCATGTGCATCATTGTGTATCTGTGTGCATGAAAGAGGCTATGGTGTCGTCAGCCACTGCTATGCCGATGACACACAACTCATCTTCTCTCTTCCTACCTCTGATCTACATGCTGCTTCCAGAATCTCTGCATGTCTAACAGACATCTCATCTTGGATGGCAGCCCACCACCTCAAACTCAATCCCACCAATACTGAACTAATATTCATTCCAGCAGATTCTTCACAACATCAGGATCTTGCTATTTACCTAGACAACTCACAGCTCTCTCCTTCTACAACAGCCCGCAACCTTGGAGTAACAATAGACAACCAACTCTCCTTCTCGACTCACATCAGCAATCATTCCTGCTCATGTAGATTCCTTGTCAAATTCAAATTCAAATTCAAATTTTATTTGTCACATACAGTCATACACGGTATGATGTGCAGTGAAATGCTTTCTGCAACTGCTACAGACCACAGTATTGCAAATGTTGCAAGTAAACAGTGAACCAATATGCAAATATTGCAGACATAACCAAATATTACACTTTTACGTCTTTAACATAAAATATGTGTAACTGGTAGGGTGAAGATGTGCAAATGAGTTACAGTTTTTTTTACAATGTTTAAAGAAAGAGAGAAAGAGCCATAAAAGAAAGAGCAGTAAGGACCTAAAAAGTGCAGAGTCATTTTGTGCAAAGTGATTTTGTGCAAAGTGGTTTTGTGCAAAGTGGTTTTGTGCAAAGTGGTTTTGTGCAAAAGAGTCCGGAGTGATTGGAGGTGAAAGTGCATGAGTTCTATGTACTGTTGTTGAGAGCTTGGACAGCCTGCGGGAAGAAGCTCCTCCTCATTCTCTCTGTGTTGGACTTCAGGGAGCGAAAGCGCTTCCCTGATCGCAGCAGAGAGAAGAGTCCATTGTTGGGGTGTGTGAGGTCCTTCACTATCTTCCTGGCCCTGGTGCAGCACCGTTTGCTGTAGATAGATTGAAGGTCAGGGAGCTTGGTACGGATGATTCGTTCGGCTGATCGAACCACCCTCTGTAGGGCTCGCCTGTCCTTCATGGTGCTGTTCCCGAACCAGGTTGAGATGTTTCCCGTCAGGATGCTCTCTATGGTGCAGGAGTAGAAGTTCCTGAGCACCTTGGAGGGCAGTCTGAAGTCTCTCAGGCGTCTGAGGTGGTAAAGACGCTGCCGGGCCTTTTTCACAACGGTGTTGATGTGACAGGACCATGACAGGTCCTACGTGATGTTAACACCGAGGTAACGGAAGCTGTCCACTCTCTCCACTGGGCTCCTGTTGATGACAGGGGTCTGGTAGGTCCTCTCCTGCTTTGTACTGAAGTCCACTATTAGCTCCTTAGTCTTGCTGACGTTCAGGTGGAGATTGTTCCTCTGGCACCAGTTCGCCAGATTTCCAACCTCCTCCAGGTAGGCCGTCTCGTCGTTGTCAGAGATCAGGCCCACCACGACAGTGTCGTCAGCAAACTTGATGATGGTGGTGGAGTTAGTAGTGGCTGTACAGTCATGGGTGTACAGGGAGTACAGCAGGGGGCTCAAAACACAGCCCTGGGGGGCTCCAGTGCTGAGGGTGATGGAGGTTGAGACATGTCCACCCATCCTTACTGCCTGTGGTCTCTCGGTTAGGAAGTTGGAGATCCACTGACAGAGAGATGAGCTGAGTCCCAGGTGCTCCAGTTTGGTGGTGAGTGTGGAAGGGATTATTGTGTTAAATGCTGAACTGTAGTGAATGAAGAGCATTTTAACATAATTTCCCTTCCGAGTGTCCAGGTGGGTGAGTGCAGTATGGAGGAGATGTGATATCTCGCAGTGCGAGATTTCAGAGCGTCGCGGATGGTTTTATCCAACCACGGCTTCTGGTTGGGAAACGTTCTGACGATCGTTTTCTGAACGGTGTCGTCCGTTAGTTTCCCAATGAAACTCACAACCGCTTCCGCAAACTCACTGATGTTTCCGGAACTACTCTGGAACATGCCCCAGTCTGCGTCATCCAGTGTGTCCTGAAGAGCGGCCACCGATTGGTTCGTCCAGCGTGCCACCTTCCTCTGAACCGGAACTTCCTGTTTAAGCCTTTGTTTGTATTTAGGCATGAGGAAGATGGCGGCGTGGTCGGATTTTCCAAATGGTGGACGAGATTGTGCCCTGTACCCGTCCTTTATGGTAGTGTAGCAATGGTCCAGTGTCCTTTTGCCCCTGGTGGGGCAGGTGATGTGCTGATGAAAGTTCGGCGCTGCGCATTTGAGGCTGGCATTATTAAAATCTCCTGCCACAATAAGCGCAGCGTCCCGGTGCTGTGTTTGGTGCTGTGTGAGCGCCTCCTGCAGTGACCGATGTAAACTCCCAAGGAAGGTAAAACGGACGACACTTGATGGACAATAGTTCCCCTCTGCTACGCTCCCTCCACTGGCTCCCAGTAGCTGCACACATCAGATTCAAAATCTTATGCTGGCCTACAAAACCAAACATGGAGTAGCACCATCCTACCTCACAGCCCTTATTACACCTCGCACTGCACCTCGTATACTCCGAGCCACCAGTACTGCTCGCCTGGTCCCTCCATCTCCATCCAGACTTGGCCCCTCGGTGGTGGAATGAACTTCCCCTTGAGGTCAGAACAGCTCAGTCACTGAGCACCTTCAAACGGCAGCTCAAGACCTTCCTCTTTAGAGAATATTTAGATTAACTCGTAACGTTCTTATTGTCTAACTTATGTACAGAATCTACAACAAGAGTGAATAAAAAGATTGTATTCATAGTTGGGAGTCCTAATGAACCAGAACTGATCACTTCATTGATGGTAGCTTGAAAGCACATTGTAAGTCGCTCTGGATAAGGGTGTCTCCCAAATGCCTTAAATGTAAATGTAAATGTATGGAGGTTAGGATCAAAAAGCCAAAAAACACAACACATCTGAGAATAGAGGCTTCACATAGACACAATCATGTGCTAACAACTCCCTTTTCACCTCAGGAGAATAAAGTGTAGTGCTAACGCAAGCTGCCAGGGCCAAGATACTTATATAAGCAGACGCTAACACGTGTAGCTGTCAGTGCTAACACTGTGAAGCAAGCTAACCAAAATAAAGGTTGCCAGTCAGTGCCGTTTGCTTTTTTCCAATGCGCAGGCTTTATCTTGAATTTCCTCACTTGTTCTGTGGTAGATTGTTTGGCCATCCAAGTTCAGAGCTGAGGCTGGATTCAAACTGTATTAAAAGAGTTAATGTTTTTATGTTTATTGTTCTATCATACTTATTGTACTGTTTTGTACTTTTTCCATCTACTCCATATGTACCTTGTCATATTGTGTTGAATCTTAAATAATTTTTACTGTATTCTATTCAGTACAGTACTTTTCACTTTAAAAATCCTTCTTTATTTTATATATATACTTTTACGGCATTTGGCAGACACCATTATCCAGAGCGACTTACAATGTGCTTTCATGTTAACATCAATGAAGTAATCAGTTCTGCTTCACTAGGACTAAAACCATGAATACCATCAATTTATTCACTCTGTTGTAGTTTTTCTTGCATAAGTCAGATTATAAGAAAGTTAGAATTTAGTCTAAGTATTCTGTAAAGAGGAAGGTATTAAAGTGAAATGATATTAATGGTATTAAAGTCATTGTGAAACACTGCAACACAGCACAATGAAATGTGTCCTCTGCTTTAACCCTCACCCTTGGTGAGCAGTGGGCAGCCATGACAGACGGCACCTCACCTTGGCAGATTTGAACCGGTAACTTTCTGATTATAGTGCTGCTTCCTTAGCCTCTAGGCTACCACTGCCCCTGTAAGATGCCATTTTATGATAATCAGTGAAGTTCATTAGAGCACCTAGGGGCCAAGACAGAGAAGAGTCTAGATGAGTGTCTTCCTTGTACCTTCAGCAGTGGAGGAACCAGGCGAGCAGTACTGGATGGTTGGCAACTAAGAGGTGAACTGCAAGGTATAATAAGGTCTCTGAGGTAGGATGGTTAAAAAAACAACAACATGTTTGGCTTTGCATCAGTATTTTGAATCTGTGAGCTACTGGGAACCAGTGGAGGGAATTAGCAGTGGGGTTGCAGTGGGGGAATTGGGAAGGTTGAAAACCAGTCGTGCTGCTGCATTCTATATTAGTTTTAGAGGCTGGATGGCATTCAGAGATTACAAGTAACTGAACAAGTATGTGGGTGGCCTGTTTTGCTAGATAAGGGTGGATTAGTCTGATATTGTAGAGAAGGAATCTACATGTGCGGCGAAAATATGGTGATGTGAGTCGAGAAGGAGAGTTGGTTGTCTATGGCTACTTCAAGGTTGCGTGCAGAAATATGAGTTATTCAGGTAGATAGCAAGATCCTGATGTGGTGAAGAATCTGCTGAAATTAATATTCTTTTTTGGTGGGATTGAGTTTTAGATGATGGGCTGCCATCCAAGATGAGATGTCAGTTAGATATGCAGAGATTTTGGAAGCAGCATGTACATCTGAAGGAGGAAAATAGAACATGAGTTGTGTGTCGTCAGCATAGCAGTGGTAGGGTAACCCATGTGAGGAAACAACTTCACCAAGTGATCTTGTGTAAAGGGAGAAAAGAAGAGGACACACTACTAAGCCCTGAGGGACACCAGTGGAGAGTCTGTGTAAAGCAGATGTGGAGCCTTTCCAAGTCAAGACTGCTCATCAAGGTAGGATGCAAACTATTTCAATGCTGATCCAAGTCTCTTTAAGATGGACAGAAGGGCTGTCTCTGTAGAATGACCTGCTCTGAAGCCAGACTGGTTGTGATCTAGGAGGTTGTTCTGAGACAGATAAAGTGATAGCTGGTTGTAGACACAGCGCTCAAGTACTGAGAAAGAAATGAGAGAAGAGACCCTCAACTGCATAATGTATCTTTGTTGGCACTTTAGTGTGGTGTTATTGTGTTGTCCTAGCCTTTCACTCTCATTGCATGTGTTGTGATGTAAATTGTCTCCAATAAGGCTATTGTGTATTATTAGCAGTTCTCTTTGTAGCTGTTTTTATCAAGTATAAAATGGTCATGACTTACCTTATGGTCTTTGGTGGTTTGATTACATGGGTCACCAGTTAGACATATTTTCAAGATCATCAAATCTAGCTATGTATGATCGTAATGACCATCATAAGCAAGAACACAACCATAAAGCAAACATTAAATCATGCAAAATTTACCTTAAACCAATGGAAGAAAACTGTTTTGGTTTCATTCTGTTACATTTATTACATTTTGTGTTAAGATTAATGTTTGTGTTCCTGAAGTTAGTTCCTTGGCTCTTTTTTTTGCCCCAGAGATTATAATTTCTGTATGTAAAATATGTAAAATATGATGCTAACTTTTGCAGGTCAAACACCAATACACCTGTTGGACAACAATGAGTATTATTGATCAGTCATCTCTAATAATGTGTTTCTGAGTTCACAGCACATTCAGCTGCTGAACCCACACTAGGAACAACCCAAACATTTGTGAGACTTACATCAAGAGTGGCATTGTACTGGCTATTCACCTGAGTAAGAGTTATTTAGTATTCCATTCCTCCCCCATCAAAGACATTTGTGCAAGATTAACAATTTTTGCAGCTCACGTTACGGAATTAATCAAGATCTGTTTTAAGAATAGACTTCTTCCATTAGCCCTATTTTGGGGACTTCAGATGTACTATTTTGCTAGTTTGTAAAATAACATGATATAGATACTCAACTCCTGAAAAGTGTTTTCTGAGATGTACATCTTACGAAAAAAGCCTGTATTATTTTTGTGTGTGATCTGGTCTTCATTGAACAGTGGCAATAAGATGAGACTATTACCATCTCATTACCCTCAACAGCAAATCTGTTGATCCAGTTAATCATCATCTGAATTACATTAATCATCAAATTTGGTGGCTAAATTTTCTCACTGTCATGACCGAGGGCTGAGAGGGAAAGAAAGCACAGGACATCATGGTTACTAGGATTTATTGACAAAACACAAAGTAAATGGCATGTGGGCCAAAAAAGGAACAAACCAAAACCAACCTGCAAGCTTGTGTGCCGGTACTTTACACAGTTTGCAAAATGTTTCTGTCAGGTTATTTTTATTTATTATCAGTATTTTGATATTTCAAGTTAATTGTAATATATTATGTGATATAAAAGGTTCAACAAGGATGTAATATTTTTAATTATAATGCACTAATTGAGGCACACACAGCTATTTATATAATGATGTAATGGGAACACCAATCTATACATTGTCACACGACTGCCCCATGAAGTATACTCAGTATATTCAGTATACATTCATAGTTATCTTATGTAAAGCTGCTTTAAAAAATTCAACCTGCTCCAGGTCTACTGTTGCTTTTGTAATGGCAATTCATTTCAGGACCTTCATTTTTTCTGCAGAAGGAAATATTATCCCATGTTCACAGGTGTGACAGATTAAATGACCAATCATGTCAGCATTCATTATTAAGATCATTTTGAAATGACAAATCTATCCAGGTAATGGCTGTTCACGTAGTAATATCTATTATTGAAGAAAATAGGTCAGCCAGCTAATGGCTCTTCTGTGTTATGGGCATGATAGACTGATGCCAGGGTGCATTAGTGTGTTGTATGGATGCAACCATGCAGGAAAAGATGGCTGCATTGTGTCTGAATGCAGTGAGGCACAAAAATAAACTGTAAAAAAATAACAGGGTCTAGTGACAAAAATGGCTTTGGAGCATGAACTGCATTTTTAGGGTCATGCCACAAGATCTCAATTGGATTCAAGACTAGACTTCGACTAGGCCACTTAACTCCAAGCTATTCAGAGGTGGACTGGTCTGTTGTGGATTATTATCCTGATGTAGAACCCAGGATATGGGTTATGTTTGAATAATGTTTACATAATTTAGAGAATATTTAGATTAACTTGTAAACTTCTTATTGACTAACTTGTGTACAAAATCTACAACAGAGTGAATAAAAATATTGTATGCATACTTGGGGTCCTAATGAACCAGAACTGATCACTTCATCGATAGTAATTTGAGAGCACGTTGTAAGTCGCTCTGGATAAAGGCGTCTGCCAAATGCCTTAAATGTAAATGTAAATTTTGTGTTTAAAATACAAAATTAAAATTTATTCTAAAATCTTCAAGGAGCTAGTGCAAATAAGTGAGTATGAGTGATATGTGGTCCTCCCGTTTACATATGCCAGTTAGAAGTTGGGCACTGATATTCTGTACCAACTGCAGGTTGTTAATTGAAGATCCACCCATTCCTATGTATAGACTGTTACAGACAGTCCAGGCAAGAAAAGATGAAGGCATGGATAACCTTTTCAAAGTCCCTAAAGCCAAGTTTTGGCTTCACCTTTATAAGTATTCAGAGTTGGAAAAAGCTTGTTTTTACCACAGCGTTTATCTGCTTTGTAAAGTTCAAGTTACTGTCAAGTATCACACATAGATTTCTAGAAAAAGGCCTTATCTGTTCTCACGCTTATTAAGGTCAGGGGTTCCAAAAATGAGCACTTTTTCCTTATCCAAGCTAAGAAAACTTAAGGCCATCCATGCCTTAATGTCTTCCAGCCTACAGTCTAATACATTCTTCAGGGGTGTTATTGGATCATGTTTCTCTGGTAGGCATGTCTGAGTGAAAGGAGAGGCCACGTTTTTAAAAACATTTTTCAGGGTTCATGTGTTTTTTTCTTTCTCAGACCCTTCCTTTCTTTCTCAGCATCGTCTGCACACCAGTTCTTGAATTAAGACATGAGGTGGAGTGGGAAAAACTGATTAAGAAAACCAATTACAGGAAGTAAATAATCCAACTGTGATTTTAGCCAAAAATGAATATGTAGACAATGAGAGGAAAATAACTGCCTTGCTCTTGGGAAATCATTAATTATAAATAGTCCTAGAAATCTCTGATACACTAATAAGTGTGAAGATTTCAGTCAAGAGAAAGGAAAACATAAAAAAATATGAAAATGATAAAAATATGAAGCAGGGCTGAAATGAGGCCCTATCTTTAGCTTGTCTTTTTTCACACAAGACGACACCACCTTTTTCTGTGATTTCTGTGACATTTACACAAACAGTTATACAAGCAAGTAGTATTCAACCAGTTAAATAGGACAGTTGTGGCCTAGCAGGTAAGGAAAACCATATAATATGAAGGTTGCTGGTTTGAATCCCAAGCGACCAAGGTGCCACTGAGCAGTCCCCACACACAGCTCCCCGAGCGCCTGTCATGGCTGCCCACTGCTCACTAAGGATGATGCTTAAAAGCAGAGGACACATTTCGTTGTGTCACCGTGTGCTGTGCTTCACAAAGACATAATGTCACAATGACTTGTCTTCTATTTTTAACAGAAATCACATGTGTAATTTATGAAAATTGCAACAAGCCTCATTGAGTAGCTGGTGCACATTAGTACCCCCTATGTCTCCTCCTCTTCTGCTTATATGCAGCTGATTGGCCATGGAAACTAAGAAGCTCCCGGTGCACTGCATTTGTGCTGAGATGAATGCCAGAGGTAAACTGAGTGTGAGTGGTTTGGCTATGTACTTCACTAAAGGCCAATTTAACATAAGAATAATGTAAATACTAACTTCAAAGTGGGAATTGTATCTGGTATTACTTGTTGTAATCATTGTTATCAAGGTGTAAACATTAACTACAGGTAATATATACAACTATATTCTATCTAATCTTATGCCCCAGAGATACCAGGTGAGGTGCTTTGCATTTCAACTAAGAACTGCTCAAAATGCAATCTTCTTAACTGTGTTTACAGTGTGCAGACTGTGCATTAACATGTGAGAACATGTCAGATACTTTCTCATCACCAGATAATCAGCACAACAGCCTGCCTGCTGCAGTGCTAATATGTAAGGTGGCAGCATGTGTGTGTCGAAATAAGGATTTCCTCAAGAGACCACAGAACTGGACAGGTGTGCATGTGCATGTGTAAGCATGTCTGAGTGGGTCTCCTCATTTATATGCAGTTGACGCTGAACTGCACAGTACAATTGAGTTGATTTCATTGATACTCCATCCTAGTGCAGAACATCCCAGGTTGACTTACATGTCTTTCTCTGAGTTAATCAAATTTGCATAAACGTAATTTGATAAATGCTCTAATTTCTGGTTCATGCTCTGTGTGTTTTAGACCTTTGTGAGATATAAATTACATTAGGGTTAAATTATGTTCCAATATTAGCCAGGCAGCTGTTAAGGTGCATGTGTGAAGGAAGGGAAGGAGCAGAAAGTGAGGGAGGGATTTGGGAACAATGCCTTTTCTGGCTCATCTTGCTTCTGTGGAAATGATCTTGGCATCTCAAGTCTCGCCAGCCCTCTCATCTCTCTCTCCCCAGAAAGTTTACACAGTCTCTGAGAAATTATCTTTTAGAAAAGAAAAAGAGCGTTGGCCCATTGAGAAATTAGCATATTTTCCTCCCATTTGAAATGCTAAAGAGGGAGTTGGCAAAGAGGAGAGGAGCTGGAGAATGATCACGCACCCCAGATGCTCAGAACATCAGAATATATTGTCATGGCTAATTAAGAGACTAAACAAAACTGTCTGGCCTTTTCTTGACAGTAAAAATATTGTTATTTTAAGTTTCAGAACTTGTCAAATGTCCTCATTAAAATAAGAACAAATATTTACCTACAAAAAAGAAAAAATATCATATGCAGATATTCACAGTATGGTGATAGTGCCTTACATTACATGAATGGAACTAATTTTTGCATTTTTAAATTGTCTTTTAAAAGGATAAAGATGTCTGATAAATGCTCTATGTATATGTACCCTTTATAAAATCTAAGGTCCAGTCAGTACTATATGCAAATTATAATTTCAAAAAGATTATCTGCATTGTCCAACTTGGCTTGAAGACCTTGTTCTTGAATTTTGTACCAAATTTGAAAGGTAAATCTGCAAGCATACCTTCTGGGTTCACTGGTTTCCTCTCACCATCCAAATAGGTAAATTGGTCATGGCTTGACCCAATGTTGATCTCCATTCTGCAGATAGAATAAGAGAGGGGGTTCTGGGACTATCTGACACTAAAACAGCAGTAGGGAGAAAGAAGCCTGCCACCAGTTATTTATTCCAAATATTTCCATTTTGTATGGAATGTCTCTGATTTCTTTCTCTGCTTCTAATGCACACAAAAGAAATAAACTTGATAACATGAAAGCATTGGTAATTGCAACAATTTTCCAGGAGGAGTGCTGCCAAAAGCTTCATGGAATGGGCTTGCAAGCTTCATGTCACCAAGGGCAATGGCAGGCGCCACCTGCAGTGGTGAAGCACTCCACCACTGAACTACAAAGCAGTGAAAACATAATTTTTTTCTGGCAGTATGATGGATGAGTCTAGTTTTGGCAAATACCATGATAATGTTACCTGCCTGACTGCATTGTTCCATCTGTTTGGTAGAGGAGGGTTACTGGTGTGTGATTCATTATGTGGTCAACACTGTGCTTCAAATTTTGTAGGAACAGTCTGGGAAAGGTTATTTCTTTGCTAGGAATGATTGTGTCTTGAAGGACAAAGCAAGGTCTGAAAAAAACAAAAAAAAAATTGATTTGTCAATCAACTTCTGGGCCAAATCCTGACTGAAAGCAACACATTCCTTCATAACCAGTGTTTGGAGTTTGTGGGTTTGTGTCCACCCACCTCTTGAGAATTGATCATGCGTTCTCAATTGAATTTAAGGTCAGGGGATTTTCCTGGCCATGGACCCAAAATTTCAATGCTTTATTCCCCGAGACAATTAGTTATCACTTTGGCCTTATGACACGGAGCTCCATCATGCTGGAAAATACATTGTTCTTCACCATACTGTTCTTGGATGGTTGGGAGAAGTTGCTGTTGGAGGCAAAATTGTGAGTGAGCCCATTCGCTTAAGAAGCAACCTCACACATGAATGGTCTCAGGATGCTTTACTGTTGGCATGAGACAGGACTGATGGTAGTGCTCACCTTTTCTTCTCCGGACAATAATTTTTCCAGATGCTCCAAACAGTTGTAAAGGGTCTTCATCAGAGAAAATGACTTGACCCCTGTCCTCAGCAGTCCAATCTCTGTACTTTTTGCAGAATATCAGTCTGTCCTTGATGTTTTCCTTGGAGAGAAGTGGCTTCTTTGCTGCCCTTCTTGACACCAGGCCAACCTCCAAAACTCTTCACCTCACTGTGCGTGCAGATGCACCCACACCTGCCTGCTGCCATTCATGAGTAAGCTCTGCACTGGTGGCACCCTGATCCTGCAGCTGAATCATCTTTAGGAGTCGGCCCTGGAGCTTGCTGGACTTCCTTGGGCACCCTGAAGCCTTCTTCACAATGCTTCACTCTCACACTCTCTTGTGTTAATGACAGGATTACTGAAATTATCTCTGCAGGATCTTTTGTGGCACAACGAAAATGTTGTGGAATTTTTTTTGGATTAAGTTAATTTTCATGGGAAAGAAGGACTTTGTAATTCATCTGATCACTGGTTAAAACATTCTGGAGTATATGCAAATTGCCATAATAAAAACGGAAGCAGAAAACCAGTATTTGTGTCATTATCAAATCTTGTTTTTACAACTGTATATGTGTGGAGGTGGATGCAAGAGAAAATTCTTCTCTACTGTGACAGACATTTCTTCTCTCCCCATCATGGAGTCTGGTCTCTACATTATATTGTTATGTGGGAGGTTATAGAATGGGAATGGCAGACACATGAACATGCCCCAGGGAGGCCGTGTATTACAGGGATGTGGGAACCCTCCAGGATGATACCACGGGCACAGGCTCTATCCATCACTTTATGTGGTTCATGTGATATATCTTTGCCTGTCGCTGGCCTGGATGGCTGACCTGGTAGTTGCACTTCCAGCTATGGTACTCCAGGGCAGCCTGTCCTGGGGTCAGCCCCAGGCAGCGGAGGATGGAGTCCATCAGCACTGATTAGGTCCCTGCTTCTGCAAGCTGGAGGTCATTGTATAGTATGCCTGCTGTGCTCCTCTGGAAAGGAAGGGCGCAAGGATGGCGGCCCACTCTAGCTCATTCAAGCCTCCTGCCACTACCTCAAACATGTGAAGGTAAGCCTTTGCATCCTCATCACTGGTCATCCTTTTGAGCAGGGCCTGGGCCACCCTATGCCCCTCCTGCAGACTCACCCGGGTGAAAGCCTCGGTTCACTGCCCCATTACAGCAGCAGTCAGTTGGGGCAATTTGCTCTGTGATGAACCTCACAAAGCCTACAAAGTTGATGGTGGACATCCTTGGCTACCTGTCGACCTGAAAACCCACAAAACGCTGTTAAACAGTGCAGAGTTAAACTTTTCTGTACACGGAACAAGGACAAACAGGACAACATCATGTAAGATGCTTTTAATGGATTTGTTGGGTGTTTCAAACAGGACACAAGACAAAATTAGCAGAAATGTGCAAAGGTGCTTGTGTGGGGCCTAGCGGTTAAGGAAGCGGCCCTCTAATCAGTTGGTTGCCGGTTCGAATCCAGATCCAGATCCACCACTCTTGGTGAGCAGTGGGCAGCCATGACAGGTGCCCGGGGAGCAGTTTTGCTCAGTGACATCTCAGTGGTACCTTGGCGGTTACGGGTCTATTTACTTACCCGCTGGGTCACCAGTCCTTCCTTCCTTCAGTCCTTCATAGTCCTTCCTTCATTCTCAAGTCCTTCATAGTCACCGCCTCCTTTCTGAGTACAATACCTCCAGTGTAACTTTGAGCGGGTACATTTTTAAGGTTAATAATCAGAACAATATTACATGCTTTGTGTGGCTGACATCAACTTGATACCTAATTACTTATTATATTTCATGATTTAAGGCATGCTGGCTGAGTTACTGTCACACAGAACACGAAACACAGGGCTTGGGGAGAAAGTTGTCCTGAGATATTACTCTTTATTGACCCAGCAGCAGTGAAATTGAGATGTGCAAAATGAATTCAGAGCACAAAGCCCATTATACCATCGAGCCCCATGGCTGAACGATCCAAGCTGTCTCATTACAAGAGCCGATAAAGCTTCAGCCTGCCACACGTATCATGCTCAAATCACCCTCTTCCTCACTGCCCACTACATACACAAACATGCACACAGGGTGTGCAGTCGTCAACAAATGCAGTATCAGATGTACAGATAAAACACACAGTTTGACCAATTATAATATTGACTGCACAAGGGTCAGTGGAATGGAGCAGTCAGAATTGACCCACCTCACCTCAGGTAGCAGAAATGTGTTTAGAGGGTTTCAGCTTCACAGCAGAACTGTATAACTGAAAGTACCCATTTGTGACTGTCGCCAGTTAAAAATGTTCACAGGAAACGTTTTCCAAAAGAAATGAGAGAATAAGGGTGTGGCTGGCATTGCATGATGAATGTTATCCATCTTAGATGACTCGCTAAATGCTAAGGGCTACGATGGTGGTGAGTGGTCTGCAGAGATGGCAAATAACATGCTACATTGTTACTGTACTGATTCCATTTTCTTTTTATTATAGAATTTAATTGAAGCATGTAGGGATCAAATGTCTTTACATTTCCAAGACTATTAATTCCAAAAAGCCATATAGATCTTATCACTGAGTCCTATTATTTAAAAACTCCTTCTCTATTCTCTAATCTTGGTGGGGCAGTGGTGGCCTAGAGGTTAAGGAAGCGGCCCCATAATCAGAAGGTTGCCCATTCGAATCCCAATCTGCCAAGGTGAAACTGAGGTGCCACTGAGCAAAAGCACCGTCCCCACACACTGCTCCCCGGGCGCCTGTCATGGCTGCCCACTGCTCACCAAGGGTGATGGGTTAAATGCAGAGGACAAATTTAACTGTGTGCACGGTGTGCTGTGCTGCTGTTTATCACAATGACAATCACTTCACTTTCACTTCACTTTCACTCTCAGAAAGTTTATTCTTGATATGCTGAGTTGGTGTCTATGTGTTATACAAAATATAAATCAGATTCATGCCATATTACAATCTGATTGCATTAGGTGATAATGACACTTTACCAAGGTCCAGATGGTCTCTACAGCATCAAAAATAATATTTTGTCATGAAAGTTTTAGGACCTTCACTGGAAAAACTGTTTTGTTCTATTGTGTGTTTTTCCCCATATTAAACAGACCTGGGTTATAGTCACACCATCATAGCTCATGGCAGAGGTTGTACACTGAGTTAAGCACACACACTGCTCCCCAGGCACCTTTCATGGCTGCCCACTGCTCACCAAGGTGACGCATTTCATTGTGTGCACCGTGTGCTGCGCCGCAGTTTTTCACAATGACAATCACTTCACTTGGACTTTAGTAGTCAAGCCTCTATTATCTTGAGCACTATTTGTGCTGAATTTCCTTTGTTTGCTTTTTTTTTTTGGCAGGTCTGAATTCTCTGGCACCCGTTTCTGTTTCATGGATTTGTTTCCTTTTAGTTTATATTTTTCTGGTGACAGTTAAGAAGGGGTTTGATGAATGAAGCCAGGGGTTTAACCATATTAATTTGTATCTTATCTTAATTTATCACTAATGTTTGCTTTATTGTTGTGCCACATGTTCCTCTGTAAGCAGTAAGATCAAGCTTTGCCATGATTGTACTGTGGTCTGTGATGTCCAAAATGGATAAACTCCTAGATTCTGCTGGAAGGTCAGTCAAGGCAATTTGTGAACAGATTCAAATCAGTGGACAGCATTCTGCATTATGCAGTAACAAAACAGTAGCAACAAGCACACAAATCTTTCTCTCTTCATTTGAGAAGAAATCATCATAGAAATTCTCCAATAAATAGGAGACAGAACAAACCAAAACTGCTGAAAATATCTGATAACTGCTACATAACAGAATCGGGTTTCTCGTTGTGTAGCATTTATTCCCAAAATATGAAATACAAAGCCTCTTCATCTGGCAACAATGATCACATGACCCTGTCTCCTCCCTCGTCCTCAGTTTTCATCCGGATTCTGTCTGTGCTGTCAGTAGTGATTACAAACGTGATCTCTTTCATAGTCATCTCAGGACAACACAGACTACCAAAGCATTAATGACTATAATTGATGACAAATAATAGATTAATAATGTCCACGGATTAGGGTCCCCTGACCCTGATTAGGACTAAGGGGTTATGGAAAGTGAGTGTGTGTGTTTTACTACCCTAAAATAGAAATTGTTCCAAAAGAAGAGCAAGGGCCAATCAGAAATGAAATTCCTGTTAAAGTGGTTGAACATGTGCTTGTTCATGGTTTGAGTGAATGTGTTGTGGCCTGATCCAGCCCTGAAACATGAAGATGAAGTACAATATCAATGTAATGTACAGTATCTGGCAATTATACTTCAACCGCATCTATTCATTGTCACGGCGACATGGTGGAAAGACAGGCACATTTGCTCGACTTTCACAAACAGTGGGTTTAATACAAAGAACACAAGCACGCCCCAAAACAAAACATACAGGTTAAGGACTCAACAAGGACATGGTACAGAAGGTAAACATTTATACACACAAAACAGATGGACATGATCAGGTTAAAAAAAATTTTTGGGGGGGAATAAAACAGATGATACAAAACAAATCGCCCTCTCCGGAGTCAGTTCCTGACAGACATTTGTAATTTTTTTTAAAATTCAGTTGTTTTACAATGTTCGCATACACACAATACATGCCGTCATCATGGCAGGAAGGCATGTTTTGCTTGGACCATGAGCATCAGGATCATGAGCAGACAGAGCCCCTTGTCTTTGTAGTCATTTTCAACAATGTTGATTTTTCTACAGTATGCAACTTCCGAATTTATTGAAGTGACAGATAGTTCTGCCACTGAGATATGGTTTGTTTGGGGTCTTTTTGGGGGGTGGGGGGTTACTATACAGTTTCATAGTTTTTTCTTATGAATTGCTATATGAACACTGAACTCCATTGTCTGAATCAAATGCTCAGTGGCCTGAACCCATGTATTTACAGTTTTTACGCATTGATAAAATGTTAAACTTCATTTTAAAAACTAAACCGTCAACTACCAAAACTCCTTCAATCAATCAGATCAAGATCAGATAAAGTTGGCAAAATCTAAAATACTATTAATCTGGTTGAACACAACTAGCAAATCTGAATCTCCCAATTAGCAAAACACATTCTCATTCCCAAAATACAATTTGCGATGTGGTGTGGTGCACACACACACTCCAAAAGGTACACACAAATGATGAAAGCTCAAATGTGAGCTTTCTCCATTTTATGAATGTTTCCCTTCCACCATATTCTCCATTTTTTTCCCAGTACGGTGGTGGAATGTATATGACCAAAATCCCTACATGCAAGAAAATCTCATCTAAGCAATGGATGCAGCATGTGGTGTAAGAGTGAAATCTTGTCAAGGCTGGATTCAACATGCCAAGAAACTTTTTTCTACATTGTCTTGCAAAAGAGAATGTGATGTAGATGAAGTCCTCTGACCTGACCCAATGCAGTACCATTGCAGGACCATTACCATGATGAGGAGAAGGAAAAAAATGATGCAATACTCACATGCAGAGACAATACATGGTATCATCACTCACATGATACACATGAGCACACGAGTACACAGCCCTGTGGAATAAAAAAATCTACTCTGTGCATTCAATATTGTTAGAGTTATTGATTAAACTGCATTATAAAGCAATAGATTTTTGCTGCTGTACGCCCATTAATTTTTCTGAAGAGTGTAAATGATTGCTCTTAAGTGTTTTGTTTTGTATGGCTTTGTGCATGTTCTTAAAACATAGTAATTAATTTTTGAGCCAAGATGAAAACCCACTGTTCATGCATAAAGAGTCAGAGGCGTTAAAAGCATTAAACATTGCAAGAAATGTGCTTTATTTTCACAGCATCTGTGCAATGTATTTTTGTGTGCATTAATGTGTACATACACTCTAAAAACTGCTGGGTTAAAAACATCCCAATTTGGGTTATTTTGGTAACCCAGCGCTGGGTCAAAAAGGGACCAACCCAACGCTGGGTTATTTTGACCCAACAAGTTGGGTTACCCGTTTAACACAGCATGCCGGGTTGTGATTTTTAACCCCACTATTAGTTAAAAATGACTATGTTGCTGGGTTGAATGAAACCCAAAATGGGTCAGAAATTTAATCTAGAAACTTGTGATTAAAATTACTGAAATAAAAACAATTTATACTTCAGTAATGCAATTTTATTTATGTGTCACAGATGAATTTAAGACATTTTCCCCCATCTCCACCTCAGCATTAAGACAATTTTTATGAAAATGTATCAAACTGTATCACAGAAACACTGTGACTGAAGTCAGTAACAATGAATCAGACTGAAGTCAGACAAATTAACTTTGGAAAAACACAATTTGACATATGAAAACTTTTCATTACATTTACATCATGCATAAACATCAATAGATACTAAGATATAAGAGTCATCTGTAAGAAACACAACAAAGCAGGCATTAATAACATCAGACTTAAGAACAACTATGCAGTAAGGATCAGAGTTGGTAAAAATAAACTTGCAACTTTTCTAAAATGTGCCCTCTGTGAAAAAAAATAATAATACAATACTAGACACAAGAAGAATCAGTGCAAAGTAATTGTGCAACACAGGCACGAAGAGCTGTGCTATAAGCATAATTGTGTCTTACAGGTAGCTTACTTCAACCTAAATTTCGCATTACCTGCTGAATGAAGGTAAAAGTGTTTTTTAAGCACTTCGGGTACTGCAGGTGAAGTGCGCAGGTAAAGCCAAACAAGAGGCACATTGCTTGAGGTAGGTTGGTGGCCACTCTTGCAAGGTTGTGTTGTGGCAATGCTGGGCTTGCAGCACTGTTGTCCTCTAGCAGAGGATTCCCACTGGGATGTCCATGGAGTCTCCCTCAGTAAGACTCTATATAGTGCAATAAATAAGACAATAAGAGAATATTCAGGTTAACAACAATTTGTCTACAAGCTGTATAGAATTATTTAATATTATATAATTCAATGTGGCTTTATTTTAGTAAACAAGCTATTTTATATATAGGTGTTTCATGTTGTGACAGTAGGTGGTATATTGCACAATTTGCTATTTGAATTGTACAAATGGAGAAAGGGTTTATTCCCTGAACTGCTCTTGAAGAACATAGCTATGTCATCTTCAAGAAGGCATCTAATGGCTGTTGGCTCTGTGCTCTGCAAAGAGGTATAAAACATACTTGAATGTGGAACAAAGGAAATATATCTTTTATCAGTTTATTTGTCCATATTGAGAAATACCACAAGTTTATGTATGGAACTATACATCAATGCCATTACAAGAAGAAAAGAGAAATATCAACCCACCCTTGTGTGTTGTAGCAGGTCTGCTAATTGCTAATTTTTCAAACCTACATTGAAATAATTGGAATTCTACATTACTTTTGCAAAGTAGAGAAGTAGATAGCTACTCTAAAAACACAATGCTGCAAGTATCAAATGTTCACTCAAGACGACCTCATAATTTAGACACATTTACATGCACGTTTCAAACTGCAAATGTTCCAGAAGTTTCTAATTAGCAGTATTTGAATAGAGAAAACAACTCACCTTGTTCATCCACAAAGTGGTTTCCTTGTTACTGCAAGCAAAATTCTTTTAAAAGGGCCTAAACTTGTAGACAGAAATGTAGACAGAAAGGTATACTTCTAAAATACAACATTAAACCCAAAACCCCCTTTCACAACGTATATGCAAAATAAAGCTTAACAATCTGTGAATACACACACAAATTGGTGGCACCAATGCAGTTGATAGGTATTAAGCAGTGTTAGCATAGCAAGTGTTAGTTAGCAAGATATTAAGCAGTGAAGCTTGCAGAAAACTTCTAAATTTCTCCTCTCTCCTTCCCCCCGCAGCTTTTGCCTCAGAATTTTTTTTCCCACCCATCTCCTACCCCCACAGCTTTCTCTCAGAAATTTATTTTTTCGCCCCTCAGAAACTAAAAAGGTGCAAAGACATCAGCTTCTCCCGCTGATGTCCCTGGAAGTTTTCAGAGAGCACGTACCCAACAGCAGTCTCAACCCAGCATTTGTGTTGAATAAACAACCCAGCGTTTTTTAGAATGTAGTTTTGAATTTGATCAACTGTATTATTGTATGACCTATGACTGAACTATAACTATAAAAGTTTGATGTTTCTGGTTGTCAAGAGTTTAAATGTTGATCTGTCCCTCTTCTGTCTGTTTTTGACTAGATGTTAGAGATATATCTCTTGTTTACCATGTCGTCCTTCTGTGTCTCATGTCTCTTTTGGTGGATATTTGGGATTGTTTGAGACGTTTGATGGCCTGTTCACTGAAATGTGTTCAGGCAACTGAGGAAAAAACTGTAATCTTTGTCTGAACTGGTCACTGCACATGTTTCAGGGGCTTGATGTTTGTGGCGCCTGTTGGCCCTGCAATACCTGCCAATAGTTTCCCTCACTCCTCTCTCAAACCACCTATCGTCTCTATCCAGTATTTGTACATTTTGGTCCATAAATGAGTGTCCCTTGTCCTTCAGATGAAAGTACACATCTTATTCTGGCTCTGAGGTGTTGCTCCTTCTGTGCTGGGCTCCTGTGTAGCAACTGTTTGGTTTCCCCAATGTACAGCTCACTGCACTGAACCCCATAAACTACATTGCTCTTCTTTTGTTTTGGTATCCGGTCTTTGGGATGGATTAGCCTCTGTCTCGGTGTGTTAGACCAGAAGTAGATGTTCAGTTATTCTGATTCTTAAACAAGTGACACATCAACTTTCATTGGTTTTCACCTGGGGCATGGGTCTATGTAGTGAGATGATAATATGGCATTGGTGTGCTAATCACTAGCAGGATGATTAATTAAAGTATTGCAGATTACTGTGACATTGTGTTAGTTCCTTTATGAATCAGCATAGCTCTGTGTTTCAATTTATTTGACCACAACGTGTCTGGAAACCTGTCTGTTGTTGCTTTTAATGCATCCCTAACCCGTGGTAAACCAGAGAAATCTGTGTTCAACTCGCTTAACTCTGCCTGAGCTGTATTGTCGGTGCTGTGTGTTCTTTGTGCTAATTCATGTTTAATATGCATTAGTCTCACGGGTAGTGGGGCTGAGAGCCCGTGAGGCTCTAATTGAGCTGAATAATTTCATTTATCACAACGGTTTTCACGCATGGACACGCTCACAACACCTCGCCCCTCTTGTTTCCCATTCAATTAAAAACACTGAAAATGAGTTTTCAGCAACCAGACCTCCTTGTTTAGTGCCCTTGATTCGCCAGAAAGGCTTTTGGCAATTTTTCTATATTCATTTAACTTCACTTTAATTAAAACTGACACCAGTGTTCACAGTGAGAGCAAAATTAAAGACATGCCATGTCTGTTTTCTTTAGGCTGATTTCTCAAGATGCATTGAACATGTCTGGATCATATTTTTCAAAAACAATCTTTTATTAATGCAGACTATGATATTTTCTTTAAAGAAATTAATCTGCACTGTAATTTAGCGATTGTAATGGTAAGGCTCCGCTGTTACTTTGATAAATGGGTCCTGATCACTCCTTTTAATGGGTGCATCAGGAACCAGTAGCGGTTCCTGCATTAACGTGGACACACCATTTTTGAACAGGTCTTAATAATCATCACATTCTACTTGGTTTTGTTGTTTATTTTCTTTCAGTTTTTCAAAAGTCAAGCTTCTGCGCCTCTTCACTTCCCCAATCGAACAGCATGACAGATTAATCCAAATTAAAATGTAAAATTATTTCATTAATGCATAATGTCTAGATTCCTGGTTAATATACATAGTAACTGAAATAATTGTCGTCACTAATGTTCCTCATTATTGTAGTTCTACTACATCTGGCTGTAAACAGTACACTATTGCATGTAAATCTGACCAGCCATCAGTATCACATAAGATTCAAAAGATACTCGCCCTTCTCTCACTTCACAGAATCTTCCTTTTGTTACACTTTTACACTGATCATAGTGGGCTGACACTCAATTTCTTTTATAAACTATATATTATACACTTGTTTGTGATGAAAATTCATCAATTCATTTTGACAGTTCATGTAATATGCCAATTTGCATGAATTGCATGGGGTGGCCTAGTGGTTAAGGAAGCAGTCCTGTAATTTGAAGATTGCCGGTTCGAATCCCGAGCCGCCAAGGTGCCACTGAGGAGACACTGAGCAAAGCACCGTCCCTACACACTGCTCCCCGGGCACCTGTCATGGCTCACCAAGGGTGATGGTTAAAAGCAGAGGACACATTTCATTGTGTGCTGTGCTGCAGTGTATCACAACGATACTTCACTTTCACTTTCCACTTATGAACTTGAAAAAAAATATTATTTCGCTACTACTTTAATCAAAAAGTAATATAGGGTCTGGGCACTTTAAATGAAAATTCATTTTTGGTGTGGTCTGCTGGGGCAGCAGCATCTCCGCTGGGCACAGAAAGAGACTGAACAGGCTTATCCGGAGGGCCATCTCTGTTCTAGGATGCCCTCCCGACCCAGTGGAGGTGGTGAGTGACAGGAGAATGGTGGCTAAGCTATCATCCCTGTTGGACAACATCTCCCACCCCATGCAGGAGACCCTGACAGCACTGAGCAGCTCCTTCAGTGGCAGGCTACTGCAGGCTACTACAGAAGGTCTTTTCTTCCAACCGCTGTCAGACTCTATAACAAAGACCTCACAGTTGACCACACACACAGACAAACAAACACACACTTCAAATACATCACAGTAATTACCAACTGTACAGGTGTACCCATTGCACATGTGTAGATTTCATTTGTAGATATATACATATACATAATTATTTTTGTTGCTATTACATCTGTTTTTGCTGCTATTGCCTATGTTTCTATCCACTTTCTGCCATGACAAATGCAATTTCCCACTTGTGGGACTAATGTCAATTTGACTAAATGTCAAATTAGTGCTGTCCATTACCTGCTGTCCAGGTACATAATGATTAGCATAAACATTAGTGTATGACATTGTTAAACATACAAAACTGGTCATCGAAGCAGAAACGGACAATCAAAGAAATTCCCAGAAGTCGTCAAAGCCAGATTAGTTTGAGAATTGCAAGGATGAGATCTCAGGTGGGTCTTCAAAAAGTGCAGGTGGTACAGAGGGAGGCTCATCAGGCAGACATGTTTGAATTGAATTATTGAATCAGACTTAGGAAGAATGGGTAAACAGGTTGAGGGTGTTACAGTTAATAATCTCAGAGTCAGGTACCAATAGTGGGAGCCTGGAAACAGTTTGAGAACTGTTATATTTGACAGAATTCATGAGAATAACCCAGAAATTTTTTATTTGTTGAGTTGATCTTAATTAACCTAAAATTATGTCAGTGTTGATTCAGTATTAAGTGGTCTCATTTTGTATGAAGAAATAAGAGATGAAAGTGAAATTAGGTATTATATGAGAGAACAAAATCCTGTAAACTGTCTACATTTGTCAGGATTGCCTGCAGCTGGCCTCCACACCTGACTTTAATCCTGATGCCCCATAAATGCCGGAAGTTTCCGCCCGTTCGGGGTCGCTGGCATTTTCGTGAACTCGCTGCACGAACTTGACCTAGTTTTGTTTCATGTGTTTTGAGTTCTGGCAATCGCCACACGCCTACGGGTTAGTTTGTGTTTTTTATTTAAGTTTAAATCGTTTTCGGCCACCGCGCCAGTCTTTATTTGTATTTCTTTGTTTGTTAATAAAAACCCCTTCCCAGTATGTCAGACCTCTGCGCTTCCTTCCCCCGTAAGTCCGTAGTCGTGACAGAATGCCAGCGACCCACCCAAAAGCGCAGAGGTGGAAAGCAGAGGAGAAGAAACGCCGCGAAAGACGCAGCCCGGCGCGGCGAACGCGGACGCCAGGGGAGAGACGCGCCGCCCGTTCTGGTGGAGCGTTTTCTCCCCGAGAAGCCGTGGTACGCGGCGCCGCGTGATGACGTCACCCCCGGGAAACTCCGCGAAACCCGGAAGCGACAACGTCGGCGGGTGAGTGGGCGGAGCGATGACGTTGGCGTCGGCAGCAGCGAGGAAGTGATGTGGGCAGCGAGCGCAGAAGATGCGACCCCCACGATCTTCGCCATGTCGAGCCAAGAACTCTGTGCTCTGCTGGCAAGGCTCCCCGTGGACTGGGACGACACGGACGACGACGAGAGCACGGGAGACGAGAGTTGGGCTCCGCCCATCGCACCAGTCTGCGATCGTCGCAAGGTCCGTGGGGACCCACGTCACTTCCAGGGGGGTGAGAAGCGGCAACAACAACAACGGCGGCGTTCCTCCAGCGAGGAGGTGGGCAGCCTCCAGCCCGAATGGCCAGAGTACTGCCCATGGGAGCTTATCGCGCCATGGGTCCAGGATGTCCGCAGGGTGGACGACCCTCGGAGTCACCGGTGGGAGGACACGGATGACGAAAGCGATGATGACGTGGATTTTCGGTGGGCGGTCGTTGCCGGGATGGCTCCGCCCAGCGTGCGCGTCCAAGATCATCGCGGCGTCCGTGATGACCCATGTGACTTCCGGGGGTACGAGGTGGACACGGACGACGACCAGGATGACGCCGTTTGGGCAGTCGGTGCCGGGATGGCTCCGCCCATCGCGCCCATCCAGGATCGTCACGAGGTCCGTGGAAACCCACGTCCCTCCCAGCAGTGTGAGGAAAGCTGGTGGAAGAGGGCGACGGGAGGTCGCCAGCCAGCAACTGCGCTGCCGGGACTTCCTCGCAGGGAATCCTCCATTCCTGCTCCAGTCGCCGACCCGCCTTCCCTCTGCCCAGACGTTCCCCAGCGAAATGGCAGCGCAGCACCAGCGTCCACACCTGCTGGAGAAGACGTCCACCCCCCTCCAGACCACACACCTACCACCATCTCCAGCGACGTGCCCAGCCCCGTGTGGGACCGCCCAATTGTCCCGGGACCCTTCAGTGGGGCAGCAGACACAGACGAGATCACTACCATCCTCACGTGTCTGACTGGATCAGCATGGGGCTGGAGCACAACCCTCTGGCAGCAGGGAGAGACAGACAGGAGTTTTCGGGACTTCCAACAGAGACTGAGGGCGGAGTTTGATCGGCCTGAGCCAGGGATCGAACTCTGCCCCTCCACCACATCCAGTGCCAGTCAGGATCCGGGGCAAGAAGACCCAGCACTGGTGGGCGACGAGAAGGTCGCTCCTCCCGAGATCCTGGCTGTGCCCCCTGAGGAGGTCCCGGAGAGCCCAGAGAGGGAGCCAGACGACCCTCTCTTCTGTCTGTCTCTGTCTGTGTGTGTCTGTGTGGCATATGTGTCCGTATGTCGCCCCCACTTCCCCTCTTTGTGTCCACCAGATGGCGACCCAGCCGCGGAGCCGAACCCCAGGGAGGAGGTTCCTGACCCGAATGTGCTGGTCCAAGGCGAGGTGGACAAGCCCCAAGGTACCCCTAAGTCCAGCCGGGGGGGGTGCTCCCCCAAAGAATTTTTTGGGGGGGTGCAGTTCGGGTTGGGGACTCCTCCTGAGGGGAGGGGAGGTGGGGAAGCGATGGAGCTGGGTCCTCCGGTAGCCAGTGAGGAGGGCGGGGCAGGCATGGGCCTGCGTCTGCCTCCAGAGGGGTGGAGCGCCATAGAGCCCCCGGGTAGGCATGAGGACCCAGCTGGGACAGGCAGGAAGAGGGCCTGCTTGTCCCAACGGACGCAGAAGGGGCTAGCCAGATGGTCTGGCAATGCCCCCCCCTTGGCACCAGGGCCGGGCAGCGAGAGGGGCTGCATAGTCCCAGAAGGCACCAGCCTGGGGTGCCTGGAACAGTCGCCGGAGGCTCTGGGACAATCTCCCTGCGCGGTGCAGGGGGTGACACAAGATGTGTCAGAGGGGACATGTGGAGACAGGGCCCACACGTACCCAGATGGATCGGCCCTGATTATTGTGTGCAGATACGGGAGTCCGGGGCCGTCATGCGGGACCACGCCGGGGAGCCAGGCCGAGGGTCCGGGGCCGCCATGCGGGACCACGCCGGGGAGCCAGGCCGAGGGTCCGGGGCCGCCAAGCGGGACCACGCCGGGGAGCCAGGCCGAGGGTCCGGGGCCGCCAAGCGGGACCACGCCGGGGAGCCAGGCCGAGGGTCCGGGGCCGCCAAGCGGGACCACGCCGGGGAGCCAGGCCGAGGGTCCGGGGCCGCCAAGCGGGACCACGCCGGAGAGCCAGGCCGAGGGTCCGGGGCCGCCAAGCGGGATCACGCCGGGGAGCCAGGCCGAGGGTCCGGGGCCGCCAAGCGGGACCACGCCGGGGAGCCAGGCCGAGGGTCCGGGGCCGCCAAGCGGGACCACGCCGGGGAGCCAGGCCGAGGGTCCGGGGCCGCCAAGCGGGACCACGCCGGGGAGCCAGGCCGAGGGTCCGGGGCCGCCACGCCTGACCACGCCGGGGAGCCAGCCCGAGGGACCGGGGCCGCCACGCCTGACCACGCCGGGGAGCCAGCCCGAGGGACCGGGGCCGCCACGCCTGACCACGCCGGGGAGCCAGCCCGAGGGACCGGGGCCGCCACGCCTGACCACGCCGGGGAGCCAGCCCGAGGGACCGGGGCCGCCACGCCTGACCACGCCGGGGAGCCAGCCCGAGGGACCGGGTCCTCCAAGGGGAGGATACAGCAGGGCAGGAGCCCTGTGGTTGCCGCCGTCCACCCCGCCGCCTCCACTGATGGTACTGTTGGGGCTCCGAGGACGTAGCCCTTGGAGGGGGGGCTCTGTCAGGATTGCCTGCAGCTGGCCTCCACACCTGACTTTAATCCTGATGCCCCATAAATGCCGGAAGTTTCCGCCCGTTCGGGGTCGCTGGCATTTTCGTGAACTCGCTGCACGAACTTGACCTAGTTTTGTTTCATGTGTTTTGAGTTCTGGCAATCGCCACACGCCTACGGGTTAGTTTGTGTTTTTTATTTAAGTTTAAATCGTTTTCGGCCACCGCGCCAGTCTTTATTTGTATTTCTTTGTTTGTTAATAAAAACCCCTTCCCAGTATGTCAGACCTCTGCGCTTCCTTCCCCCGTAAGTCCGTAGTCGTGACAACATTGCATCTAAATCAAACCCAGGCATAAATTTACTAAAACATTTTACAATGTTACCTAAAGTTTTGACAAAGGGGGCACCAAGAGTGGCGAGTAAAAAGGAACACTGTTACATTTTCACTTTTAATAGGATAGACATCTCATAATCTGTGTTTTAAAAGTTTTCAGTTGTTTAGTGAATTACAGACTCAGTCTGTCACGGCCAATACACCTCCAGCCCACAAGAGAGTGCCAGACCAGCCGGGGAGACAGCAAACCCGGAAACGGAAGTGAGAGTGGGCAGCGCCAAGTATAAAAACTAGGTGACACTGAGGAGACAGTGCCCGCTCTTTGACGAATTTGATGCCAGCCTTATTTTCCCCGCCCGACTAATTCATATCCATGACCATGACTTTTGCCTGTCCCCGACCTAGAACTTTGCCTGCCCCTCTTGTGACGACGATCTCTAATCGGATTCTCCATTGTGACCACGACCTTCGCCCGCCATTGACCTTGAGTTTGCCTTTTGCTAAAACGATCTTCCCCGTTACCCCCCACGGAGCCAGAGTTCGCCTCCGGTCCTCCTCTCCCAGTACGACGACTTGTCCACCCGCTCCAAGCATGCCTGCGAATGCGTCCCTGAACTCGGCCAGTGACACAGTCAGATCACTTTAAACATGCTTACTGTAGGGATATGTAATTATGAGATCATCTCAAAATGGCACAATATTTACTAATCCAAGGATCCCATCAGATACTAAAGGCTGCAAACAGATGTTTACTGTGGACATCTTCCCACCAAAAAAAATGCCTAGCCATCACCAGTGGATGGTGGTTTAGAAAGTGGTCACCATGCTCAGAGGTGTACAGTAACAAAGTAGATTGACTTTTTTTTTTTAGTTTTTGAGTGTCTATACTTCACGTGAGTAGAATTTTTTGGGGAAACGTTTTGCTTTCACTTCATCTTACTTTTTATTCCACTACTTTGGGTCTCGCTCCTCGCTCTCATTTCTGAAATTGGATGATTTTTGTTTCTGATTAAACCAATCAGTAATCAGTAGGGTCATATCACGTCTGACTTAATCTGTAACCAGATAAAATCTTGTGGGGGTGTGTAGTGGTACAATAAAAAAACTAATTCTGTCAGCTTGGATATTTTTCATTCTGTAATAGTTTATCAATTTCTTATTCTGAAGGTTCTATCAACTAGTCAGAGGAATTAGTGTCACGATCCGGTCCGAAATGGGGTTTCATTGTTGTCATGTGAAATGTTCCCTAATCGTTCTCACCTGTGTTAATTGTATAAAGCTGCCCTGTTCGTTTCTGTTCGCTGTCAGGTCTTTAACGTTATGTTCCGTGTTCACCCATGTCAAAGTCTCGGATGTCTCCCCTGTCCTGAGATTCACTATTAAACCCCTGTTTCATGATGTCAGGTGATAGCGTCCTTCATTCCTCGTCACTCTTCGCCCTGCTCTCTGTGCACCCGCCGCGTCATGCCCGCATGGATGTGACAATTAGTTGTTTTATGCATTTCGCCAATGATGCATTGACAAATGCAAAAATGCAATGCATTGAAAGATTTTTTTAAAGCAAGTACTTCAGTGCTTAAAAATGTGACTGTATGACTTTAATTAGAATTGGAGTAACATTTCACCAGTGGTATCTGAAATTAATCTGTAATAAAGTAATGAATGTGAGTATTTCATCCACCTCTGACCGTTCTCTTGATTTGTACATTTCATCTCCCGTTTCTTGCTCTGAGTCTCCATTTCAGCATTAACAGTGATTTTTACATGTTCTCCCTCCCTTGTAGTCTTGAAGGTCCTTGTATGATCCATTGCTTTATCATTTATTGTCCTCATGCAGCACTCTCCTGTTGCACAGGAGTCCTCCTGATCTGTGAAATGTCATCTGTGCCAGTTCAAGCCATTTATTCTCCCAAGAGAAGAGCTGCAGACTGGTGTGAGATTGATGTTCTCCTTTAGTGTGACTGGAACAGGAGAGTGAAGCTTGTCACATGCCTGTGTGTGTGTAAGTTTTATAATGGACATTTCACAGAGTGGATTGTGTTCCCTTATTTCCATACATACACACACACACAAAACGGATATGCATAAGTTGAAGTTCAAACAATAAAGCTCAATATCTACACTTCGACAAGCTTGACACAGAGACTGAAATATGTTTGTTTACAGCCGAATGGAACAGGGAATCTGTGAAGTCACAGTTCTCAAGGTTCTCAAGGAGAGTGTGCGTGAGCTGGATGCACATTGTATTGTACTGACTCCTGAGCCAGGAATCTCGGGTTGTCGGATGTATCAGGCTGCAAGCTACAAACAACTTACACATGGCCCCGTCCTAAAACAGATTTTGTTGACCAGAATTGCCATCTGCACACAAAATGCATGCCAACCAGGACAGAAGAGCCCAGAATTCAATTCTGGCCAAGTTTCACTGGGCTACATAAAGACATAAAGTCCAACCAGCCAAAGATGGCTGTAGAATAAAGCAAACTGCAGGGTAATGAGAGGCTCCATCTCAATCACTGGCCAGTGGTATATCTACACTGGATGAGATCCATGAACCATAAAAGCGGCCAGATCGTTGACATCATTAATAAGGCCACAGAGCCATTAATCGTGTCCTACTGGAGCTGTGAAACAAAGCAACATTGGTATAGAATACAGGGAAGGCGCTATATTGATTATTTAATAACAATGGAATTGTTACTTTAGATTAGTCAGATGACTCTCTTTGATAAGGTCATAACAAATACAAAATACTACAATTAACAAAATATGAATAAAATAAAAAAAATCTGTCCAACAGTTTTCACACTATACAGTGTGTAGGAACATGCACGCACGCACCACACACACACACACACACACAGCTGTCACGACGGCGAGCTGACGGGGGAGGGAAGCGCAGAGTCGGGACATACTGGGAAAGGGATTTTATTAAGGCACACAAATAAACAAGGTGCGATGGCTGAAAACAGGGAATAAAGGGGAAAACACGAACAAACCTGCAGGCATGTGGCGATTGACAGAACTCAAAATACACATACAACTTTTCAAGGTCAAGTTCATGACTGAGTCCACAAAAATGCCGTCCCTCCAGAGGGGCGGAGTCAGAGGCTTTTAACAGCTGTCAGAATTGGCTTCAGCTGTAGCCATCACCTGGAGCCAATCCTGACAACAGCAAATGTTCCCAGGGCAGCGGCCCTGTAATCAGAAGGTTGCCGGTTCGAATCCTGGTCCGCCAAGTTGCCACTGAGGTGCCACTGAACAAAGTACCGTCCCCACACACACTGCTCCCCGGGCACCTGTCATGGCTGCCCACTGCTCACCAAGGGTGATGAATAAAAGCAGAGGACACGTTTCACTGTGTGCACCGTGTGCTGTGCTGCTGTGTATCAGAATGACAATCACTTCACTTTTAACTTTTAATGCCCATTTTTAAAGTGCTCCAATATGGAAATAAATTCTTTAAAAATCTCATTTGCTTTGTCTCTCACAGTTGAAGTGTACCTATGATGGAAATGACAGACCTCTCATCTTTTTAGTGGGACAACTTGGTCACGACACCAAGGAAGGGGAGGGAAACCAGGAGTAGGCAATCAGGAAGGGGCGGGGCCTGCACCCCAGTAAATGCGCCCGGCTGATGCCGGACGCCGGGGAGGATAGTCACAAACATTCGGTGGCTGCCCCACTGTATATAAATGATATGCTGAAGTGTGTGCATGTCAGTATTTCAAAATGTTTTTTTTATACAGTCTACCTCAAACCAATCTACTATTCTTTTGTTTTGAAGTGCTTTAACTGATCTTAGTCCCAACAGCGTAATAACATAAACTCACATATACAGATTTAGAAAGATATCGACTATATGTTCTCTCTGCTGCTGTTGCCCACTGTCTGTCATTTCATGTAATGCTGTGATCCCGCACTCCACTTTCCACTTAACCAGCTTGTCTTGCCTCATTGGACAAGCATTTAACACTGAGGCTGCAGTTAATGAACGGTGACGCTCAATCCTCTCCATCCCGGTACCATAGAGACACCGCTGCCAATTCCACTGCATTAACGGTGCTGCACCCGGGCTGCCGTGGTAGCCGAGTGACCCTGTGTAATGGGTGTGTGTATTGACTGGCTGATGTGGTGTGGCGGTGAGCAACAGCGTTTGCACTAGTGGGCTGCGCTGGAGTGGGTTGGGGGGTTGAACCTGGTCGTCAGCGAACCTGAGTGGATTTTTAACTTTATTCCTGGGCAAACAGACAAGAGGGCGGGAAAAGAGAGGGACAGACAGAATGAGACAGGGGAGGCAGAAAGAGAGTGATAAGACTTTTAAACAGTGGTAATTATGGGATAGAGGATGTTGCTGCGGTTAATTCAGAGGCTCAAGCTGCACACAAACCCACATCAGCAGTTGGTCCGTATTCCACACGTTACATTCTCATTAGCGGAAATCCAGGAGACGCTTTTAATGATGCTGCCACTACACACACACACACAAACACAGACAACTGAGACCAGTAAGGCGTAATTAACAATTTTGTTTACAGTCTGGGTACTGTCTTGTCACATGTTCTGCCGCCTGTCATACACAAGCAAACATACACACATATCTCATTCATCTTTCCCGTATTTAATGATGCTGCCACTACACACACACACACACACACACACACACACACACACACACAGTTCCCTGATTAATTATACAACAGGCTGTTTAATTTCCCACCCCTGAAAACACCTGCAGGCTTTTAGCCCAGCGGCGGTGTCCAGTCCTGACCTCCTCTTTGTCCTCATCCCTCTTTTAACCCCCCTTTCAACTTCTGATTCCCAGCACACAGTTTTCACCCATCCCCTCATTTTCTTTACATGGTCTTCAGATGTCTTTCTCTTTTATCTATCTGTAGTGGAAATAAAGTGTGTACACACCCTTGTTAAACGCTAGGATAATGTAATATAAAAAACATTGAACAGATTAATCCATGAAAAATGGATCCCTCCTTTAATGTGACCTTTACATTTTAATCAAAAAACACACATATCAAAGAAATATAAAAAAAAAACGTACAATAAGCGTGGTGCATAAGTGTGCACACGTGTGCATAACTAATACTCCGTTGTATACTCCACTGTGTACGATATTCATCTCGACTCGGCGGTCTTGTGAACATTAGCACACGGAGACTGACCAGCACGCTCAGCCGAAAACAAGCCGAAGCGACAGGCCACCCTGTCAAACACCAAAGAAGGCTGTGAGATCTCTCACCAAATAACACACCAGAGCAGCAGGAGCACAGCGACTAGCGATTACTCAGGGGGGGGGGAATCCATTAAGACAAACAAGGCAAAAAATGGTTTTAATATTTTAAAACGCTGTTGCTCATGCATTAATACAGCCTTTCATGTGTGCTGGGGTTGCGTTTTGTTCTCTATGAACTATTTAAAGAATCATGTTTACTAGATGGAAATTTGAGCATACGTACACACACAGGCACAACGGAACCACCGCCACACAATTAGTCTAAAAGCTTTTTCATTACTCAAACTCCGTCTTTATAAAACAGAGTCAATAAATGCACTGAAAGCCTTTCCAGACGCTTGCCCTCCTGCTATCTCACTGTCATAAACAGTCTCTCTCTCTCTCTCTCTCTCTCTCTCTCTCTCACTCACACACACACAGTCGTGCTCTAAGATTAGACTGACATTTATAAAGGTTGTTTTCTTCACAATGACAACAGGAATCAAGAGAGGCCTTAAAAAGCAGGAGCCATTAAAGATCCATCAATGGACCAGAGTTTTTAAACCAGAACAGGTGCAGCCATGGAGGGAGGACACACACACACACACACACACACAGCAACTTTCAGGGACTTCGATGAAGATCTAAAAATGTCCAGGAAATTGGTCCCATTTTAATATAATCACAATCACTTTAATTGTGCTTCTTTGGTGAACATACAATAAGCTGGAACCCCCCTCCCTGCACAACAGCTCCCGGTTCGTGTTCTCACAGCACCACCTACTGGAAGTACTGTTCCCACCTGTTACTCACAAAGTCATATTTGCAGAGGTGTGAACTGGACACATGACTGATTAAAAATGACTGTAAATTTCCCACTTGTGGGACTAATAAAAGGATCATCTGATAAAAAAACAAAAAAAACAGTAAATACACACATTCATATCATTATCAGTGTCAGACAATGTGCAATAAACTGATGCAGTTTGCCCCAGTCTTGAGCAATGTGCAATAATCTCAACTATTTACAATATGTTCATCTAGTTATTCCTCTGCAAATAAATATATGTAGGTTGTAAACTTTTGTTGCATATGTAGCATCATGCTTCAGTGCAATGACAATAAAAGACATTTTGTTGGCATGTTCTCTGATATGCTGGAATGATTTCGAATGTGCAATTGATTTTGCAATGAATTTGGAGGCATGTTTTCTGGTCAGCAGAAAATCTGAATTCATGACAACAAATCAGAAAATACACAAGCAAATGCAAAGACACAATGTTTTTTCTTCATATTGGCACGCGTGTCAAAAAATGTGGTAAACTGGGCACACTGCTGGTAAAAACTCCAGATGCTTTCATGAACTTGCCAGGTAATCAATAATAATTATTTATTATAAATATCAATATTTAGAGCAGTATTAAACTTCTTATTGAAGTTTACAAAATTGATACGAAATGCAGAATACTCATTACACTTGAATGAAATTCATTAATAATAATAATTATTATTATTTTACTAGAAGTCATACAATACTGTTACTGCATCATTGGGGAATTCTAAAGCTGTTTTTCAAAAACAATATTACATTGGATGGGCTGCATGTGCACTGCTCTTTGAGGCAAGCAGCAGTATAACTTCTTCACACTACTGGTTTCAGGACTGGACAGCTCTTTTGTGTTATTCAATAGTTACATAGAATGCACAATACAAAATATACACACAGAATACATAGCAGCTACACATGGCACCTGGCAACTCTGGACAGATCCTAATTCTTTACAAGACATCTACAATCTGAGTAACAGGTCATGCACAGATCAGCTGAGCATGAAAACCAGCAGATGGCACTACTTTCAAAACAGTATCCCATACAGACCAGGAACCAATGCACTCTGTTCCGGAGGTGCAATTTATAATTGTTTACAGTTCAGATGCTATTTAAGGTATTTCTCTAATACAGATGGAAACCAGGTATGCATGGTTGGAGGGTTTTCTGGTTTTTCCTGCATGGTTTTGACTTTGCATGATTTTACTGCCTTGTTTTCTAAATTGCTGTCACATTTTTTGCATTTACTGATTTGCGAGAATGTTTTGTATTTAGCTGGTGTGCTTTCAGATTTGTTGGCTGGATCTTGCTGGCATGCTTTTGATTTAGCGATATGTTTTCTGGTTTGTGTTTTTTTCTGTTGAAATGTTCTAATTTGCTGGTATGCTTTCTGATTTCCTGACATCATGGCATGAATATTTTCTGTTTAAATTTTTTTTTTTTGCATTTGCTGCTGTGATTGATGATGTATTTTTTTCTGGAATATTTTTCTTTTTGGTGAACTGCTCTGTGAATAGTGATTTTACGTGAGACTAGAAAACGTTTGTAATCAACAGAAATGTCAGTATCACTCACTTCACTTTATTATAAATAAATATGAATGTGACCCTCAACTCAACCTGATACCCATTTGCAGTTTTGCATTTTCACCCATATCCAGAGCGACCTACAACCAGTAGTTACAGGGACAGCCCCCGTGGATAAGTGTCTTACACAGTGACACAATGGTAATAAGTGGGATTTGAACCTGTGACTTTGTGGTCTTCTGGTTCACAGACGAGTGTTTAACTCAGTGGGCTACTACAAACCAAACTCATACATACAAAACACGCAAATCTTCAGTAGTCCGATAATCTCCCAGTTCCCGGTCTTGTTCAGAGTGCTCAAGGTTTCCCATGGTGAGCGTCACGTGTGAATACGTTCAAACCGGACGCCTACAAACCACCCGCCTACATGATGACGTACGGCTGAACACGCCCCCCAAACCCCGCCCCCAAGTCATCAAAAGTCAACTAAAAGACCCTCCCGCCAGCGCTGAGGCGACGGTTTGCTCGGCGTTAATAAACTTTCTCAAGTTTCTGCTGCTAAAGGAACGTTTTTACCGGCGAGCGGATGTTGCGTGGAGCACAGTAGACGTTTTTTGAACGTTTCTTTCATGTTAGCCGGGATTCGTTTGAGATTTTTTTAAAACCCGTGACGCCGCCCGTGGGAATGTGAAGTTTTGTTTTTTTTTTGTTTTTTTTTACTGCAAACGTTTCGCGGCTGCCGGACATGTCGGGGCTGGTGCGCAGCCTGAGCCGCTGCTTCCTCCCGGCCGAGGCGGTGGCGGAGCGCGGCGGCGGGAAGGGGAAGAGCGGCGACCGGGACGCGCTGCTGGAGCGCGCGGCGCGCCGCCGCAGCCGCGAGATCGACGCGATGCTGGAGCGCGAGCGGCGCGCCACGCGGCGCCAGGTCAAGCTGCTCCTGCTGGGCGCTGGAGAGAGCGGCAAGTCCACCTTCCTCACCCAGATCCGCATCATCACCGGGGAGCAGTTCGACCGGAGGGCGCTGCTGGACTTCCGGGACACGATCTACGAGAACATCATAAAGGTCAGGCTGAGGTCAGAGGTGGAACCCGCACCCGTCTCATCCACCTGAGTGTGGTCTGGACGCGGGTTCCTCTTATTTACTTGTCCATTCAAAGATAACCTCATTCCCATCAAAGAAGGCATTCAGTTATTACATGTAAGGTGATTTTATATATACAGTACAACCCAAAAGTTTGGACACACCTTCTCATTCAATGTGTTTTCTTTATTTTCATTTATGTTGGTAGATTCTCACTGAAGGCCTCAAAACTATGAATGAACTCATGTGGAGTTATGTACTTAACAAAAAGTGGAGACCTGACCTCCACAGTCACCGGACCTGAACCTAATCTAGATGTTTTGGGGTGAGCTGGACCGCAGAGTGAAGGCAAAGGGACCAACAAGTGCTAAACACCTCTGGGAACTCCTTCAAGACTGTTGGAAAACCATTTCAGGTGACCACCTCTTGAAGCTCATCGAGAGAATGCCAAGAGTGTGCAAAGCAGAAATCAGAGCAAAGGGTGAAACTAGAATATAAAACATGTTTCCAGTTATTTCACCATTTTTTGTTAAGTACATAACTCCACATGTGTTCAAGTTTTGATGCCTTCAGTGAGAATCTACCAATGTTAACGGTCAGGAAAAAAAAAGGAAACACATTGAATGAGAAGGTGTGTCCAAACTTTTGGCCTGTACTGTATATAAAGTCCGTTTTCACAATGTGACATTTTCATGAATAGGGGACCTTTTAAGTTGTTCGGTAGAAATCACTTTATGTTTGGCTGAAGTGTGAGGTATTTTTTGCCTTGTAGTACCCCCAGGTAGATTACAAAAAAAAAATAAAAAATTAAAAATGAGCAATATTCTACTGTTTGTTGACTGACCAACAATACAATAACATCCTTGGCATGTTTCTTAATTGTACGAAACATCAGCAAATGACCATTCACGGGACAATTAAAGTAACAACAATGTACAGATCTGGGGAATGCTCATAGCTGCTGTATTAATACCACGGTCTTTTCTGACCTTCAGCTTTCTGGGAATGGTTTGGTTCGCTCCTGTAATTGCTTGTGAGTGGGTGGGCAGGGCCGGGGATTCCCACCTCAAACCGTCCCTGATTTTCTCCTGATCACGGTGCCATTATTGTTGTCGTGGTTACAGTGACCCTGAAACGAAGGTAAACGGAAGGAGTTCTGCTTGAGCAAATTTTCAATCATAGTTGAAACTTGAATAATTCTGAGGAAAAGTGGAGCTGTTTAGAAATGAAACTGAACTTCCTTTTGATTTTCATAGCAACATGGGCATCTTGGTTTCTGTTTCAGCTCGTAGTACGTTTACAATGTAATATAATGTAATAAAATATTGTACTGTTATATGCCGTTGTAATACATCGTATATGTGTCTGACCACCAGAAGTGCACAGAGCTCTGGATCAGCCCCCATGCAGGGAATGTTTGTGTGTGTTTCTTTATGGGGTCGCATTAGGGTCAGTGTTGGAAAGTCAGAGGTCACCCTTCGCAGATGTAGCCGGGATGTTGTATTTGGAACGTTCACAGGGATTAAAGTTATAAACGGGACACTGAGGCATGGTATTCTCAAGGATCACTGGCCATGTTCGATGAGTTCCCTTCTTTGGCAGCTTCCTTAAGTTTCTGCGGCTGAGGGAACGTTTTACAGGCGAGTGGACGTTGTGCGGAGCAAGTCTGGATAACTGGATATCCAGACTTGCTATTTCCACTACTGTGTGTATGTGTGTTTATGAAAGACACTGTGATCTTTAAAGCTTTATTATGTCTTAAGGCTGCTGTGGTTTGAGTGGAGTGTGTGTAACAAGATGTCTATTTCTTAATTCTTTTTGACCTAGTGTTTTCCATGGAGACAAGAAGTCAGGCAGGAGTTCAGAAGTTCAAGAGAAAAGGATGTGATGTCATTATTGTTTATCATGTGGTGCACGGGAAAAGTGTATAAAATAAATCAGTGTTTCTCACAAACATACACACACACACACACACATATATATGTATCAGTTATTAGTTTTAAGTTGTGGGAAACACTTTAGGACATTTGGGTGTGTCACACTCCATAGTGTATGTTTCAAGTGAGCTTTATTGTCATTTCAGCTACGTACATGTTAGACAGTGAAAGGAAACAACGGAACCTGGTGCTACATGTAACATTTAAACAACGTTACATACTGACAAAGTGCACGTGTGCAACACAAAGCGGCTAACGTGCAAACTGGGGACACAGGCAGTGCAAGAATAACATTTAACAAAAAACATGCAGACAACGAGACAGCCTGCGCTAAAAAGGTGAAATGTGTAATAAATGTGCAAAGTAAAATATTGCTGTGCAAAATGGAATTGTGCAATAATAGATAATATTTTCTAAACATATAAATGGTGGAGTGTGTTTGGTGGCTGATGGCCTGTGGAAAGAAGCTATTGCACAGTCTGGCAGTGAGGGTACCTTTTTGGCAGGAGAGTGAAGAGTGTATGTGAGGGGTGCGTAGAGTCCTTCACAATGCTGGTGGCTTTCCTGGCGCAGCGTGTGTGGTAAACGTCCGTTATGTGTGTGCTAACTGGCCACATCTTTTTACAGCTGTGTGTTACAGCTGGGGAAAAAGGGACTGACGTTAACGCTCTCTCCCTTCTCTCTCCCAGGGCATGCGCGTGTTGGTAGATGCTCGGGACAAGCTCTCCATTCCCTGGCAGAACCCTGATAACGAGAAACATGGCATGTTTGTGATGTCGTTCGAGAGCCGGCCGGGCGTGCGCATGGAGCCGTGCACGTTTCAGCTGTACACGCAGGCCCTCGACTCACTCTGGACGGATTCCGGGATACAGGATGCCTATTCACGCCGGAGCTCATTTCAGATGGCAAGTACAGATGTTGGAAGTGTGTGAGTGTTATGCGATTGCAATATGATAAAGTGCACTTGCTTGTATATCAATGAAAAGTCGCATACAAATTACTAATAGTGAAATGTTTAATTTCAAAGTGAAACATACAAACTACTTATAACAACTTGAAATGCCCAGTGCTTTCAAAATACAATATTCTACAAAATTAAATAATCACAAAAAAACTCTTTACTTTAAAAAACATTACTGTCGAACGACAAACCCTGGTAAGGCTTAACAACTGTATTGATTATATTTGGCCATTATAAAATCCCGTATTACAGTTCTTACGTTTAACCAAAACGTTGTTTGGAGGCTGACTTGAACACAGGGATGCATAGCTTTGCTAGCTTAGATTTGTAAACTGAGGTGAATTTCTTTAGGAAACCTTCAAAGTTTGAGAAAAGTTAACTAAACAGCTAAGAACAGTCTAAATAGTTAATGCCTACGTTTAGCCAAAACGTTGTTTGGAGGCTGACTTGAACACAGGAATGCATAGCTTCGCTAGCTTAGCCTAGCTTAGCTAAGGTTAAGACTAACAGGATTTTCTAATGGCCAAATATATTCAAAGCAATTGTCCAGCATTACCTATGAAATGTAATCCCCCGTGATCTGGTTTGGAGCATACAGCGGTTTGTACAGCCCCAAGCAGCACAAGAGTGAGGCATTTTTATGCACTTCTCTCCATAGACATGTATATGCTTCACGCCACAGCAGAGCCTATCGCAATATGACGGTGACGTTGACGTACGTGTACCAATATGTCTATGCGAATCACGAATCTGAGGTCTCCATTGAACCGAATCGAAAGTCATGTGACCAAACAAGTCACATTTAAATCGCAACTTTTTGCGTTCATGTAATCGCACAGACTGACATCGCGATTACGATTGCGATTAGATTAATCGTGCAGCACTAAAATTAACATACCATGGGGCAGTGGAGGCATATTGGGTACGGAAGTGGACCCGTAATCAGAAGGTTGTGGGTTCTAATCCCGAACCACCAGCCACTGAGTAAAGCACAGTCCCCCCAAACTGCTCCCCAGGCGCCTGTCATGGCTGCCCACTGCTCACTAAAGGTGATGGGTTAAATGCAGAGGACACATTTTGTTGTGGCACCGTGTGCTGTGCTTGCTGTTTATCCCAATTTCAACTTCACTTTCACATACAAACAACATTCCACTGTCACACCACTGGTGCTACACGATACGTTACATTTTATTACATATTATATCTGTATATCTTAATATGACACAACTCAAGTCTCAAGGCTTTAAAATCGTCCAAAAAGGGGTTTGGGTGTAATGTAGTTCATGGAACAGAAATATGATTTTAGAATAGAAAAAATATGCAAGTGTTCAGCCATTACATTTTACAGTGTTTAAAATACAGATAATAACAGAATACTTTAATTAATCTTCTGTGATATTTCATATATTTAATCAGTTTAGAGTGAATGAATAATAATGATATTCATGTTGATGCCAACTGTTGCTCATTATCCAGGACGTCCCAAATTTTTGGGCTAAATCTGGATTAATTTGCATTTGTGCTCACTCCATGCTCTGCCGTTGTTCTGATGTTTGATTTTGACTTCAAAAAGCATCAGCTAAATGAATGTAAAGTAAGAAGCTGAAGTTTCCCAGGCATGTATTGGCTGGATTAGAAGTATGCATGCAGTGGCACTCCTTTAATGTTTTTCTGTATTTATGAATTTGCATCCTTAAGCAGAAATTACCATGCAACCAATGGGAGGGTCTGGTTTGCATTGTGGTTTCAAGTATTAACGCTTAGAGCTGAAACTAAACTGCAAGTATATATGAGGATTCACCAAAAAACACAAGGCTATGTACGCACCTTTGATCTGGCAGTAAAGGCGGCTTTGTGCTTTTTGATAGTGTTTTGGACTTCAGCTGTTGACGCACACTTTTTTGTCCGTGCTCCCTGTCTTTTTACATCAATTCACTCATTCAGTCTCATTCACATTCGCTGTTTTTCAGTGTGACCCTCTCTCTCTCTTTTACACACACACACACACACACACACACACACACACACACACACACACACACAAACTGCTTTTAAACAGAAAACCACATAAGAGGCTGGTTGCTGGTTGAAGAGAGATCGCAATTACATCAGTTTTATTAGAAGAACAGAATGTGTGTTTGAAACATCTGTAACTCAAGAAGAGACCTGAACGTCAGACTTCGTGCATTACTGTCAGTCGCTCACACACACACACACTTGTGATCAGAGACATCATGCTCAGGGCCAGATCATATTATGGCATTTATATTACCAGGATTTGCATGATGTACTTGTGTGTGTGTGTGTGTGTGTTTGATCTTGTATTTATGTTTTACTGAGGGCCATGTCTTCACAAAGATTTTTTAAGTGGGAATAATTTACTAACCCTAACTAATAAAACTGAACAAAGAGAGTAAGGTTTTAAGGTTGTTAAGTTTAGAGGTAGGCTCACACGTTTACAATATATACATTACATAGAAACGTGAAGATGAGGATAATGTGTGCATGAAGTGTGTGAAGAGAGGTGTCTTGAGAACAATTCAGTGTGTCAGGCTGGTGAAAACACATTCTGCAATATCTCTGTCTCTCTCTCCCCCTCTGTTTTCCCTCTCAGGAAGGAACTCTAAAATAGAATCTACAAAAAAAGACCTGCCTCGGCTTCAGAAATACACACACACTCTCTTTCTCTCCCTGCCTGTCTTCTGTAGGTTTAGTAGTTTCCGTTTCTACCCTGTAATCTGCAATGTTCCCTCTAACACAGAGACGGCCTGCGCCAGTACCTAGTGTTTATTTTATTAAGATTGAGGTTTAAACAGTTTGTCTGAAATAGTCTCTTATTTGTGCTCTCAGCTTTCTGCACAAAGCCGATCCCTCAGTTAACTGAACTGGAACTTCAATATAAAACTAGCTTTGCACATACAGCTCTGCTTATTTCTCAGTCGATGGACTTGTGTATGTGTAAAATATAACATTCTTCAATAAACTACAGATTACATTTGAATCCAAATTCCAATTGTTCTTATAAGCTTTTATCTAAATTAGCTGAAACTGGTAAAAAAGGGCTTATAGCCTTTTTATTAAATAAAGTGTAGTAACAGTCAACATGATCATATTATTATAATATTCAACAATCAATGCACAAGGACCGGCTGCCATTCAAAAAGAAAGGCAGCGTTTTTCAGCTGTTTATTGTGTGTGTGTTTTGTGGAATAGTATGCGTCTGAATCTTCTGATGCATCATGATCAAGCCGGATGTGTGTGGTGGTGGGTTTTTTTTTCTGTTTTTATCCAGCCTGGGAAACCAAAGTCTCTCCCTGTCCCCCCTCCCCATCTCTCTCGCTGTCACAGACTTTATCTTTGTTTTCTGGCATTTTGTGGGTCATAAGTAAGGTCAGAGGGGGTCCTGTTTCCAGAGTGTATATGTTCTCTGTCTTGAAGTTATTGTATATTGCTCTTTGCCTCCTCTTTCCCGTTATGTAATATTTAAATCTCTCCCTCAAATAAATTTAGCAAATTAAAGGAGCATTAAAGAGCCATGGCTGAATAGAATGGATGGTTTTATTATTTTGGTCTGTTTCAGTTTGTGAGGAGGGTGGTCTGTGTTGGAGTGGACCAGGAATCCTGTCTCCTGACTCCATAATTTTTCCCTGGCGCTGCCTCTTTAATCCCGCCCAGTGTTTCAGACACAGCTGTTTCCTGTTCAGACAGTGTGCGGCAAGACACACACACAAAGCCTTTTGAAAATACACCCTGGTTTCTCACCCTGACTGTGTTCCTGCAAGTCATGTGATGTCATGTCTTGTGTCTGTACAGTGTTTGCATTAACCTTTTCCTTTTTTTTTTTTATTAAATATGTGTATTAATTTAAATGAATTTATAAACTAATAAGAGGCATCTTCATCAGTATCAAGAACAGAAAAAAATGAAATTAATCGATAAAACAAGAAAAAGTGAAATGAACATTTAGCATCTGTTCATACAGCACCCATGTTTATAACAACTATGTATATTAGGTATGATCAAGAAAAATCTCTGCAGCTCCAAGCGCATTGTTTTTCGTTCGACTGTGTGAGTGAGAGGCTGCTTTTCCGTGTTTTTTGTGTTTGTTCACATGCCAGGAATGGGATGGGGGAGGGAAGCGCTTGCCTGTGATGGGATGTGACATCATAACAGGAATTAAGACCTCTCTTCTCTCCTTTCAGAGCGAATCAGCGAAGTACTTTTTGGACAATCTGGAGCGAATCAGCCAGCTGGTGAGTGCGTCTATTAAATTAACCGGTCAGTCGTTTTTAAATGTAAATATGCTTACTTAACCATGTCAGACTAAATATAATACAAACCTTTTCATTTTGTTTTTTTAATTCATTAAAATGTGCTTTAAAATATCACATTTGACTGCATCAACCACTATTGTTTTTTTTTGTGTGTGTCTAGACCAGGGGTTGCGGCCTGCGGGATGATATAAAAGTTTAATGTTAATGCGGCCTGCAAGTTTTATGTGAATGCTTAACAACTTCTTTTGAGTTTTCAATTGGAAAAATTGCTGAAACAAGGGTAAATAATTTTTTTTCTTCCCCAGAAATAAATAACTCCCCCTGGTCTGACCCTTTACCATGATTTGCATGGAAGGTTCCTTTTTGGTGCAAGCTGAAAAGTATTTCACAAGCGCCCGTGTAACATCTCATAGCAATCATAGAATTACTACTTCGTACTGTGTTTGAAAAAAGCATGTTTGACTTAAAATCAATTTCGCCGGTGTTTGATTCGGCGTCATATGGATTGTATTTAGTTTTTCCATCAGTTGAATGGGCTGATTTGTTTGAAAGTTGACAGCGATATGATCGGCACTTTTCATGCGTATGATTATCATGATAAGTCTGCAAATTCCGTTGATTAATCAGATTAACTACCAACACCGATGTCAATGGAACAATGTCACCAGGAGGACTGGACCTCCGATACGGCCACTCGGCTATAGCTGCCGTCCATATTTCTGCTTTGGAATCAGTCTCCAACCTGGAGCCTACCCACCATGGTTAAAAAGTCAACAGTGTGCTAGGACACACCGCTGAATCCATTATAAAAATTAAATGGCACTAAATAACGGTGTCTCGCTGTTTCGGCGTATAATGAACAGATCGCTATCCCGACATGAACGTGAACATCAAGCGCAAAAAAAAAGATTGCAATTTACATTTACAGCATTTATCAGACGCCCTTATCCAGAGCGGCTTACAATCAGTAGTTACAGGGACAGTCCCCCCCTGGAGCAATTTAGGAATAAGTGTCTTGCTCAGGAACACTATGGTAGTAAGTGGGATTTAAACCTGGGTCTTCTGGTTCACAGGTGAGTGTGTTACCCATTAGGCTACTACCGAGCTGTTCATTATCCTCGGTGCAGTTGTTGCAGAGAGTGAAAGGTCACGGAAGTTAAAGAACTCTTAATAATGATGTTTGAGAAGCAAATTTTTAACAAAGCTTTTTTTGTGGAATACCTGATGTGGCCCAACCTCATCCAGACTCTGTTTCCGGCAGCCCTCAGCAAATTTGAGTTTAAGACCCCTGGTCTAGACCCTAAATATAAGATGACAGAGGTAAAATTTGTATGTGGATTCTAATAAAATTGTTGGTGATTTATCCATTTTATTTTCATTTCCAAGAACTACATCCCCAGCCAGCAAGATATTTTGTTGGCCCGTAAAGCCACTAAAGGCATAGTGGAGCATGAGTTTGTCTTCCGGAAGATACCCTTCAAGATGGTGGACGTCGGTGGGCAACGCTCCCAGAGGCAGAAGTGGTTCCAGTGCTTTGACGGCATCACCTCTATCTTGTTCATGGTGTCATCCAGTGAGTATAACCAGGCATTGATGGAGGACCGACTGACCAACAGGCTTGTGGAGTCCATGAACATCTTCGAGACTATAGTCAACAACAAGCTCTTTGTCTCCGTATCCATCATTTTGTTCCTCAACAAGACTGACCTGTTGGCGGAGAAGGTGCAGATGGCCGACATCCGAAAAAACTTTCCAGAGTTCCGGGGAGATCCGAGGAAGTTGGAGGATGTGCAGAGGTTCCTGGTGCAATGCTTCAACCACCGGCGGCGCAACCGTGGGAAACCACTCTTCCACCACTTCACAACAGCTATTGACACAGAAAACGTTCGCTTCGTCTTCCACGCCGTCAAGGACACTATTCTTCAGGAGAATCTCAAAGACATCATGCTGGAGTGAAGTCAGAGGATGTTCAAACTCTTCAAATACCAACATTCTCCTGCACTTCCAGCAGGTTCCATTGCAGACTGCACATGTATTTTACCCTCATGGTTGAATAAAGCCCTGTTTTAATGTCGAATTTTGATCTAGACTGAATATATTGCTGTGAAAAGGGCTACAAATCAGGAAATGATAGTGGGAAAGTACAAATGAAGAGCACTTAACCACACGAACAGCCAAGTTACCACTTAACAATTAGAACCACTTCACATGCACTTCTGATTGGCTGCTGTTTCTAAAAGATCACACGCAGGTCCTGAAACACCAGATATCAGTCATGCTGAATATTGCTAAATATCTTGTTGAGTCGCCAAGCTACAGCCAATGAAAGGACTAGACACGGGATACATGGACTTCCAATGGTGTCTGTGGAAGAGACCAACTATACTGCCTGTGCATGTCAGTTCATTTTTTGTCACATAGTAGTTTACTTAGTGTCACTATAAAGACCCAGTACATCACTCTACTGATAAAACATTGTGTTGTGTCGACAGTGATCATCTGACTTTAAAAGTTGTGCAGATTGAATTTAGCAGGAAAGTATATACACACACACACAGACACACACACACACAGACACAGAGTACAGGCCAAAAGTTTGGACACGCCTTCTCATTTTCTCTTCTTTATTTTCATGACCATTTACATTGGTAGATTCTCACTGAAGGCATCAGAACTTGAACATGTGAAGTTATGTACTTAACAAAAAAAGGTGAAATAACTGAAAACATGTTTTATATTCTAGTTTCTTCAAAATATCCACCCTTTGCTCTGATTTCTGCTTTGCACACTCTTGGCATTCTCTCCATGAGCTTCAAGAGGTCGTCACCTGAAATGGTTTTCCAACAGTCTTGAAGGAGTTCCCAGAGGTGTTTAGCACTTGTTGGCCCCTTTGCCTTCACTCTGCGATCCAGCTCACCCCAAACCATCTGGATTGGGTTCAGGTCCAGTGACTGTGGAGGCCAGATCTCCACTTTTTGTTAAGTACATAACTCCACATGTGTTCATTCATAGTTTTGATGCCTTCAGTGAGAATCTACCAATGTAAATGGTGATTAAAATAAAGAAAACACATTGAATGAGAAGTTGTGTCCAAACTTTTGGCCTGTACCGTGTGTGTGTGTGTGTGTGTATATATATATATATACACACACACACACACACACACACACACACACACACACACACACACACACATGGGTACAAGGAAGTGTAAATCCAACTACATTTTAGATATCTGGGATTTCTGGGGCACACAATGTTTAAATGTTAACAAAACACCTACATGGCGTAGGTTCTCTTTATGCACATGTGATTCATACTAACGCACTAAATGTATATAGATAAAATACAACTATTTTCATGTTTCCAGTCCATTGTTACATAATAGTTAATTGAATTATCAGGCTTGTTGATTCCTGTAAAATATATCTCTGTTCTGGAATTGGGGCTGAGTCTGATAATGTTCACTCTTTTTTTTAAATCACATTTATTGTTTATCTAATATAATAAGCTGGATACTTGTTCATGAAATGAGCACAATTTTTGTGGTCTTTTTGCTGTAGGTAAGATATGTCATACAAGCCCAAATTGTGCTAAAACATTTAACACCATTGCTATGTCGCATCCTCTTTGTAAGGGATGAACCATTTTGAACCAGTCTTCGAGTGTGTGACCACATGCACTTTTAAAGTTTGGAATTGCACTTCCAAACCCCTCAAACTCGTCCAGTCTCATTCTCTCTGCATTTACTGTACACAGTAGCTGCGAGGAAGAAGTGTGCCAGCTTCAGAACACAGTGATGTTCAAATGGTGTAACAAACTAAGCTGTAGCTTCCTATGCAGTCTTTGTATTTCTGGATCTTGAGAAGTAAATGTATGGCCATGAAAACAACTGAGCTCTGTATGAATATGTGAAAACGCTAAATGCTTTTTATTTTTAACCCTTCACTATGAAATTCTCTATAAATACATGTAATGCGCAGTATATAGTGCAGGGGTCAGATGCTCAGTGATCCAACATGATCAACACTGCATTTGGTGGATTTTGAGTTATTGACATTCTGAATCTGATCTTTTTTTTTTTTTTTATCAAACTGCAGAGCTCAGAAGGATGTAGACAAATCAGTACCTGAGGTCAGTAGAATTTGGTTGCACTGCTCCATTTTTGGATGGTACATGTTATAGATTTGCTTTTCCTCAAGTTAAACTTCTCCAAAGCTCAGAGAACAGCTGCAGAGTTTCATTCTCTCTTTCTGTCTGTGTGTGTAGGAGGGCTTTCTCATGTCTTCTCTAGATACAAAGGAACGATTGTGTGTCTATCCCAGGTCTCAGTCAGTCATATGAGACTAAGCTTACTCAGAGGAAATGCTGTGTGTGTGTGTGTGTGTGTGTGTGTACGCACACTTAAGTGTGTGAAAGACAAAGCCAGGATACAGGAAACTCATTCAACAAGTCATTTCATCAGCCGTGAATACAGTTCAGAATTAAACAAATGTCTTTAAAGTGTTTCCCCTCCGTAATCTCATGCTCCATATCTCTCTATCGGGTGGCGTCAGTCTTGTGACCTCCAGTGTAATCCATTGTCCACTGTTGTCTCATAGATTCATTTTTATTACAATTTTTCTACTTTCCTGTCCAATCGTCAGAGGTGCTGTACTTAACTCAGATATAATTCATCCGTGTGTATAGTAAAAAAACAAACATATATAAATTAATCTGAAGAATTTTTTCTGTGTTTCTGTGAAGAAATATTGCAATCCTCACTGCTTATATACAAAAGGAAAAATAATATAACAAAATGGCTTCCATACCAACAGAATAAAAGAAATAAGAAGTAAGACACATTTCAACCCTTGAGTAAAAAGAAAGTCGTTAAGACTGCAGCCTTGATTTTGACCTTCATGTTCTGCTATGGGCCGCTTGGGACTTGCTTATATAATATACAAACTACTAGACTGTTGACTTCATTATTTTGTACCTAATGCCATCTTGCATAAGCAGTGCAGCAGTCTAGTACTACGGTCGTTGCCAAAAGTTTTGAGAATGACACAAATACTGGTGTTTTCACAAAGTCATTTTCTCTGATGAAGACCCTTTCCAATTATTTGAGGCATCTGGATTGTCCAAAGAAGAAAAGGCGAGCACCACGAAGACCAGCATCCTGAGACCATTCATGTGTCTAACAAACCCCAAGCACCGTTTATGAAGCAACGTGTTGCCGTCAGTCAGGATTTGGCCCAGAAGTTGATTGACAGCATGCCAGGCGTCTTGAAAAAAGGGCCAAAACTGCTGACTCGTTGCATAAACTTGATGTAATTGTCAACAAAAGCCTTTACAAAACATTTTATACGTTTCAATTATACTTCAGTACTCCACAGAAACTGACAAAGATCTAAAAACACTAAAGAAGCAAACTTTGACAAATACTGGTTTTCACATTCTCAAAACCTTTGGCCATGACTGTAGAAATGCCAGATTTACTTTGAATAGGTACACTAACATTCAAAACTTTAGGCTATTTCTGAACAATCATTTTGTCCAATAAAGTATTAAGTTCATATAAAATCTTCTCCAGACATATCACCTTGTAAATGACTTTGGTATCTAGAAATGAACGGAATACCAGCATTAGGTATGCATGAGCAACAAGTAGTCTAGAGTTCTAATGGAATGCTGTGCCTTTCACTTCTGAAAGGTTAGAATTGATTAATGTCAATTTAAATTAGGTAATTCTAATCTGCCATGGTCTGCAATCTGTAACTCTTGTTACTTTAAATAAAAAAAGTTTCAACTTTTAAAACTTTTTAAATTTTGTATTCAAACTTTTCTCCCCATTGAAACTTTAATGAAAACAATAAAATTTCCCCTAGTGAAGCTTGAATCCTGAATCACCAGCATTTCTTGTAGAAATGCTCACGCACTTTTTTGTCTCATAAATATGAATGCTTGCAGAACAAGCTGGAAGTTTTTTTTAGGATGTTGGGATTACAGGACAGGACACTTCCATTCTTTTTTTCATTACGCAGCAGTATTAGCATATAGCCTATCCAAAATGTCAAAATAAAGACAAATAAAAATTGTGTGCAAGATATTAAACTAGAAATTTAATGGAATTTTCTCGGTTCTGTGTAGTACGGGTAGGGCTGCAAAATCAGTAGCAGTCGACCATATTGTCCTCACTCTGCTGGGCTGCAGACAGGATGTCCTCCATCAGAGACCGGGGTGATGTCACCACATGGTCACTGCTCAGGGACAAAGTCTGTGCCCTCAACTCCAGATCAAGACAGTTCAAGAGCTCCCAAAAACTTAGTTTTGTAGGCCAATCAGATGCTGCCACACATGCACCCGCAGTCCTATCAGGCGTCTTCTGTAAGCTTTCTGATGCTGAGGTACTTTTGCTGTTGGCCCTCTTCTTCAGCCAAGTCTTCACCATTTCCTCTGCAGACTGACCTCCACCTAAAATGGCTGTGGCCTCCACTGAATCACATGACCCTGCCGTGAGCCCCAGGTCCTCCCTGAGCCGAAGCAGGAGCTGACAGGCTTTATGGGCAACAGGTCGATCATAATCAAACAGGTTCTTGAGGAGCACTGGTAAAACCCTGTTCTCCTCCAACTTTTTCTGGGCTTCTGTAACGTCCGGTCTTTCTGGGCCAGGACTGGGCTCATTAGGAAAAGAGAGTCCAAGTGACTTATTTATTAATGCCTCCGCCAGCTCCAGTGTGTACATTTTCACCTCCCAATCTAAGTCATCACTGCCTAGTGACAAGACCCCATGCAGGTCCAGGCCAGGAGGAGAATCTTGGTACTTCAGCCATGAGGTGAACACTTTAACGACGGCACGTCGGGAAAAACCCTCAGAGTCCTCTGCCAAGATGGTCATCAGACGGGTGACGACATCATCCTAAGAAATTATAAAAAGGAAACAAAAAGTTAGCGGAGTGGAACACCACATTCTACACTTGACAAAATAATTTGTAAAAAATCTGTTCATGAAAGAAAACAGAAGACACTCAGAGTTCAAATAAAATATCAAAAACAAGCTCAAAACAAACTCTCCCTTCAGGGTACTCACAGGTCCACAGACTAGCTAGGAGGTGCTTGGCGATTTAAATCGGTACACCGTCAGACTGAAGTATCTGTTTTTCTTTTTCCAATTTCCACCCCTCTGGTTCGAACACTCGTGATTAACCCCCGTAAAATTTACTTTCAAGCTGCATGGGGGAAATACACCATAGCAATCTGCTGTGACTTTATTCCCAGGGAAAGCCTTTTGGAACTGGATTTTATGCCATTCAGTTTGTCTGGGTTTTGGTTTCGACACGGTCTGTTTTCCGCTGTCCAAAGGGCAGCCTTCCTTCACCTTCTTCAGACTGACCACACAGGTCGATAGGTGGAAGATCTGAAGCAATGTCAAGGAACAGCATTTAAATGGTAAGCAAAAACGGGAGACCTGTAAACCGCTTTGGGGGTCTTGCACCCCCTGTGGGCCTAAGGTGGTAACCGCCTGACCGAGAGCGGCGATGGCGCTGGCTCTGACGTAACTCTCGCCATCCTCAGCAGAGGCGAGCAGTAGAGGCAAAATACCACTGCAATCCAGGAGCTCTCGATACACAGAGTTATCTGAAATATAGAGAACATTCAAATGTACGATGTGTCTGCTTCATTCAAAATGAAATACAGGTGTAATAGGGACTGGTATCAAAACCTGGTATTAATTCATTTGGCCCTGGCGCTAAATTAATCATTTCATCTGACCCACTCCATTGCTGCAATCTCTCTCTATGAGACTTGTTTCCACATGTGTGACAGGGTTTTTGCTTGAAAGGCACAAAAGACAAGCAACCAAGTCAATCACATTCCAGTTGAGAAATGCAACCATCGGCCCAGTTATGTTTTATATAGTAGCGTCTTCATGCACGCACAATAATGTAAATAATTGTAAATACGTACATAGATCATAGAACTTAGCATAGAACATAGAACTATTAGCAAGGTGACTTAGTGGTCTGAAATGGTCAAAACATTCAGAAGTTTAGAATTTCAGTATCAGTGTGACTGATTTAGAGACTGCAGTAAAATTAACGGTAGAAATGTGTTTAGAAAGAAATAATGTAAGATGTTTTGTCAGCAGTGACAAAGCAGCATTAACCTGCTTCAGATTTTGCCACCTTTTTCCATCGTTAACATAAAAAAAAGAATATATTTTGGATACAGTTGGCTAATTTCTTTATTTAAAATAAAAACAAATAAGTGTTCATGCTTACCTGTGAAGTGAGCAGATAGTTGGGTAATAAACTCCAATGTCGAGTCCCGCACCTCCCACTGAACATCACACACACGCCTCTTCAGCACTGGGAACAGGTCTGTAGTATAACACACAACATAATAATGAACTAAACATTCAGGCAACAACAGTAATAATGCAGCACATTAGTGTTAAGAGGAAGAAACTGTCACAAAAAAATGGACAATTCATGTACCCTGACTGAGAAACTCTGTCAGTTCAGAAGAATAGGAACCAACACAAATCCACTTCAACACAGCCTGCAGGGATTTCTGCAACACCTACACACAGAAAAAAAATTGCATTAAATCAACTCTCAATTAGCACAAAAATATCAAATTGCGATGACAAATCTCACCGTCGGTTCTGAATCAGGATTCCGAAGGCAATGGTATAGGGCTTCCAGAACATTCTTCCTAATAGCTGAACCTCCTTGGCAATACAGAAATTAAAAACTGTTGTTACTATTATTCTGATCAAATGAACAGAACCTGACCTGTGAAATCAAATTGGTATTTTTGATTTTTTTTGGCTCACCTACCTTGACATGTGCTGAGGTTGGACAACGCATCTAGGCAACACCTCTGAAGCCTACTGCAGCCAATCAGATGTGTGGAGGTTTTGCTTTCTCCAAGACACATCCACAGCAGCTCCATCACAGCACCGATAACCAGCTGTTCCGGGATCTCCATAAACTGGAACTCCTTGTAAAGAAACAGACTGCATTCATGGTACCGTTTTAGGCTGAATTAGACCATAGTAAATCCTTCCAAATCCTACCATGCTGGTCAGTTTAGAAACACTTGTGAGAGACAGAGAAAGTAGAGGAACACAGGTGGACTTCTGGGTCAGCTGTCCCTCCAAGACAGCTCTGTGAACTTTGACACTGTCACCATTCACTGATTTGGGTAAGAGAATGAGATACTTTCAGGTCTTTTAAAAGATACTATAAATTCTTATGAATATTCTGTGATGTAAATATACACTTGTTCATTTTAAGATGGCTGTTCAGTGGTGTTGTGCCATACCTGGGCTGGGTGTGTCTGTGGAGGAAGATGAGATGAGCAGTAATGGCTGAAGGATGAAATCAAGGGCTTTCCTCTTCAAACTCTCAGAGCTACAGGAAGAAAAAAAGCATGTGACCTAAAAGGCCAGTGCATATTTGTGCATTTATGTATGTTGCTTTGAGGTTAAATTCAGAATCCCTGTGTCTACTTTATTGTTTATATTTGCTAATTAACCCCTCCCAAAAAAAAAAAAAAAAAAAAAAAAAGTGTATTACCATTGTTCCAGGTGTATAATGGCTGAAGCAGACTGAATAACTTTATTTGGGTCTCCTGATGTCAGCATCGCCTCAATCAGATCCTCTATTCTGGCATCTGATTGGCCGAACAGGTCAGTCCTGAAACACAGAGGAGAAAATCCAGTGTAAATAAAGTCTGAGTATTCACCAACAGATCGCTCAGATGTCATGTAGATGACTGAATGATTCATGGATTAAACAGACTACAATAATTATTTCACTTTCGAAATTATCGTATATATACTATCTGTTATTTGTAATCACACACATTATTCCATTTTAGAAAACTGCTACTAAAGCTTATATAACCAGGCAAAGATAAATAGCAACAATTCAAATATTGCAATTCCTTTTTACCTGGAGGCAGCTTCGAGGGTCTCCATAACAGGCAGGACAAGCGAGTTTGGCTCCATTTTAATCTGGAGCTCCAGAGGACCCAGTACTGCTGCCCAGAGTCTATCCAGGAGAGGACGCCTGCAGCCGGGGAGCGTTAGGGCCAGCAGCTTCAGGGCCTGTCGGCGCTGAAATTGGGCGTCTGAGGACAGCGTGTCGCTAATATGTTTGACGATGTCCACGGTAAGTCTGTCCCAAGCTGACCTGCAGGTGACATCGCCCTGAACTGACTCTTCACATTGTGGTAGGCAGGCAAAGTTCAAAATATGCGCAAGTAGATTGTTGGCTCCAGATGTGACAAAGAGACTTTTGTCGTGCTGACACTCAAGGGCAACTCTGTTGAGGCCTGTGGAAAGATTACAGTTATGATGAAGAGCCATTCGGTGGGTTTTTCAAATAATGACTTCCAGGAAGTGAAGATGCAGCCATGATTCAGATGAGGTTGGCTGCACTTTCAAGCGCCTTGCTGCAGAGTCTCCATTTGTGTTCATACACATGCAACAGTGTACATGTTTATGCATGTGAATGTAATATGATTAATCTGATGGTCAAAAAATTATTTATTATAGAGTTGCTGTGTATGCGGGAAGGCAGTAAAACTTACCACTTTCACAGAAGAAACGCAGTCCTCGTTCGTGCTGCACCAAACCCCCAAGGCCATGCAGCCAAGCGCTTCTCACTGAGGGATCTTCCCACATTTCTTTCATGATCCCCTCCTCACACCCGAAGACCATCCTGATGACGCCAGTCTCCTGCCAACGGGGGAGTAAAGGAACCTCGTTAGAAATGCATCCAAACGCAGATATACAGTAAAGGGCAGTAATAAGTAAAACGTACATCTAAGCGAAGAAACGCTCCCTCATTTGCAGCCAAAATACCAGTGAATTTAACAGCAAAGGCGAGGATTGCGGCATCCGGACTCTCGGACGTACACACGGCTGAAATGAAGTGCGGTATGCATGGATGCTCCTGCACAAGGGACTGGGCATCTTCTAACATGGAAACAGGCCAAAATGAAGGAAAAAAAACAAACGCACTTTATCCACTCACTCAACAACGCAGAAACATAGCTGGACACATACCGAGACGGGCCTGGTCCTGCAGCCAGTCCAGGAGCTTTTCCAGGCAGGTATCGTCGGGGATGTCGAACGTCGGATCGGCCAAAACCTTCAGTACACGGGGCAGCAGCGCACCGCAGTCACCGTCCATCTTCACTCCCTACTTACCTATGAATCTACCACATAAACAAAACGTTTTCACTTCAGACGTCGGGAAAGGCTCGTGTGGCAAAAAAAAAAAAAAAAAAGTTCTGTGATGATCCTGAAATCCTGTGTACGGCTAGTCAACTGAAAACATATATAAAGGGGGGAAAAGGTGCTAACTTACCAACAGGTTGCCCACTGAAATTACAGCCATAACCCAAACCATGCACTTGTACCAGGTTTTAACATTAAAAGCGTTGTTTCACTTTGTCGTGTTAAACTTATCACTTCACCGCTAAGCAACACTTGTGCCTAGCATTCTCTCTCTACGGAAAGCGCGAAGGTAACAAACGCGTTTCGTTTTCTGGCAGAATCGTCGGATTCGAGAAGGGTCTGGCTGCAGCCACTGTGGAGCTCCACAGTAGACGGAAACATGTGACCTGCATAGATACAGTGAAAACTACGCGAGTGGATCGTAAAGGCTGGTACAGAGGCGTTCATATACAAATGTGCTGTTAATTATTTAGTAAACCGATCATGTTGGCACTTTGTATGCGTTACAACATGGAAATATTAAAAACTTTTTTTTGTATCGCGCTCCATGGAAGGCAAACACACAGACATGTTTATTTCCTTGCCTTCGTATTAGAATATGATTTATTGTTGGCATATAGTATTCAGTTGCAAATGTATTTGTTTTTTGCTTCTTATTGAACAAATTCACTTCACTATTTTCCACATGTACATTGTTCCATTTACTGCATATTGCACTTAATTCATGTCTCTCATTCAACCTGCATCAACATTGCAAAGTACTTCACAAAGAGATTTATATATTTATAAATACTTCTATTCTCTACTGCTTTTTATTGCCCAGTTTTTAGTTAGCTTTTGTTAAATTGTATGTCACAAATAAAAGTATATTGTATTTTTTCTCTCCAAATGTTCATTTGGAACTTTCATGTAATTCTGCTAAATCATTATCACGAAGCACAACAGTAATTATTGCCAGTGTAACATTGAAAAATCATTATTACATGCTAAGTGTAATGTGTTATTTCTGCTAAAACCTGAACTGACTTTTTTCATTTTGCTTATTTGCTTATGCTTATTGTTGGCCGAGCGGGCACGAGTTTCCGGAAATGAGCTAGCAAATAGTACGCAATGTGGAGCTGAGCAGCTGAATGGGAATAATTAATGGCGCAGCAGAGTAAAAACGCCAGTAAGCGTAGACAAGGCAGGCATGGGTCTGTGGGACTGGGACATTTTAACACCCAGGCTTTTTCAGTGAGATAGAATAGCCATTTTTGAATAAACCGGGGTTAAACTTTCTCCATTCAGTGTGTGTTGCCTCCTCTCCCCATCCCATTCCCTGTTTATCTGAGCGGATTCGTTTTCCCATCCTCTTGAATCACTAAAATTCCTCATCCCCATGTCTTGTGTATTTAGCTCAGGCTAAGTTTAGATCACACAACTCCAGTACTACTGACACTGAAGTTGCTTATTTGATGCTTTCACCGTACGTTCTACTCACTAATTGTCGTTGCTTTTTTACTAGCGAACAGCTACACAAACCTCTCTCTTCTCTAGTCTCGTCCTGCGAGACACACACGCACAGCCTGCTTCAGTTCAGACAGCTCTTGTTGCATTCAAGTTCATCACGTAACTTTCACCTGCTGAACGTTTAGATCAAAATAAAAGAATATATTCACTCCAGTCTCCAGTACAGTGTACTGTAGTATTTCTAAACGACGTGTTAGCAGATGTTTGTTTTTTAAGTCAGATTCATCATGTCACTGCCAAGCTTTTAATTGCCTTTTTTCCACTGATGCTGAAAAGAAAAAGGCAGACATCCTTTAGGTGAAATTACTGAAAATCGTTTTAAATTAAAAATATAGTCATTTGTGGTATTCAACATTTTTGTGTAAACTGAACTGTAAATAATTCAAATCATTCAAAGCTTGTTGGACAGGTAGCTGCAGGAGGCATCTGGTTCAGAGAGAAAAAAAAATAAGGTTTAGCTGTCAGCAATTCAATAAATATTGGTTTAATACAGTGTTTTTTAGTTACAGTTTGTGAACAAAGTCAATTAATGCATACTGTGTGTGTGTGTGTGTGTGTGTGTGTGTGTGTGTGTGTGTGTGTGCAAACACATGTGTGCATGTCAGGTGTAAGTGATGCTGTCAACAACATTCCCCAGTCCCCACATTTTTAAAAAGGTTGCTATACCACTATACTACACATGAGTATCAGGCTATTATGCATGTTGTTAAGTTGTCTTGTGGCAACTGACGAAGAGATATGAGCTGGTGTGTGTGTGTGTGTGTGTGTGTGTGTGTGTGTGTGAACTGTGCAACAGAACAAAACATTACCTGTCATTTTAAGTTCTGAAGTGTGGTTCTTGTGACCATTTTAAGTAAGGTACGTTTTTTTTCCAGCCTTTCTTTATTTCACTAAAACTATCAAATATGCATACTCACATAATGCAGTTAGCTTGTGGCCATAGTATATACAGCAGTGGTTCTCAACCTGCGGCCTGTCACATATGCAAATGCGGCCCGCGATGCTGACCACGTAAAAAAATTAAGATAAGATAAGATAAGATAAGATAAACCTTTATTAGTCCCACAAGTGGGAAATTGCACTTGTCACGGCAGAAAGTGGACAGAAGCAGAAGGTAATAGCAGCAAAAACAGAGGTAATAGCATCACAAAAAAAATAAGATAAATATGTATCTGTATATATGTACAAATTTACAATTTAAACAGTTAACAATTTAACAGAATGTGCCCAAGTGTGTGTGTTTGTCTGTGTATGTGTGGTCAGCTGCAATGTCTTTGTTATAGAGTCTGACAGCGGTTGGAAGAAAAGACCTTCTGAACCTCTCCTTCCCACATCGTGGGTGCTGCCACTGAAGGAGCTGCTCAGTGCTGTCAGAGTTTCCTGCATGGGGTGGGAGATGTTGTCTAACAGGGATGACAGCTTAGCCACCATTCTCCTGTCACTCACCACCTCCACTGGGTCCAGAGGGCATCCTAGAACAGAGCTGGCCTTCCGGATCAGCCTGTTCAGCCTCTTCCTGTCCCCAGCGGAGATGCTGCTACCCCAGCAGACCACACCGTGAAAGATGGCTGATGCCACTACAGAGTCATAAAAAGACTTTAGGAGTGGCCCCTGTACTCCAAAAGACCTGAGCCTCCAGTGGTTGCAGTGGAGGATGTCCAGTGGTTGCAGTGGAGGATGTTTGTGCCTGCGGAAGTCTACCACCAGCTCTTTGGTTTTTCCAGTGTTGATCTAGAGGTAGTTCTGCCGGCACCAGTCCACAAAGTCCCTTGTCAGTTCCATGTACTCCCTGTCGTCCCCATCAGTGACGAGGCCGACTATTGCAGAGTCATCAGAGAACTTCTGCAGGAAGCAGTTGGTGGAGTTGTGTGAGTAGTCTGCAGTATAGATTGTGAAGAGGAACGGCGCCAGAACCGTTCCCTGCGGGGCCCCCGTACTGCAGACAACTGTGTCTGACACACAGCCTTGAGTTCTCACATACTGTGGTTGGTTAGTGAGGTAGTCCAGGATCCATGTGGCTAGATGAAGGTCCACTCCTGTGTGCTCCAACTTGGCCCTCAGGATTGTGGGTAAGATGGTGTTGAAAGCACTGGAGAAATCAAAGAACATGATTCTCACAGTGCTCCTAGCGGTCTCCAGGTGAGAGAGGGAACGATGTAGGAGGTGGATGATGGCATCACCAGCCAGCAAACTGAAGCGGGTCCAGTGATGAGCTCACCATAGGCCGAAGCTGGGCCAGGATCAGCCGCTCCAGGGTCTTCATCAGGTGGGATGTCAGCGCCACCGGCCTGTAGCTGTTGAGGTCCTTGGGATGTGGAGTCTTTGGCACTGGTACCACACAAGAGGTTTTCCAGATCTGTGGGACTCTCCCCAGCTTCAGGCTTAGGTTAAAAATGTGCGCCAACACCCCCCACAGCTGATCTGCGCAGGACCTGACAAGCCTTCAGCTGATTCCATCTGGGCCCGCTGCCTTCCTAGCTGTCATCCTTCTCAGTTCTCTCCTAACCTGCATGGTTGAGAGAGACAGGCTGGAGTCGTGTGCTGGATGGGTGCTGGATGCCGTGGTTGGGGAGGGGGAGCAGTCAGCGGTGTGAAGTGTAGAGGAGGTGTGAATAGAGGTGTGAATAGAGGTGGGTTTTACAAAAAATGGTTTTACAATTTTAAAAAATTTATTAAACAAATAAATGCATTAAACAAACTTTGAACAATATTTTTGTCACATAAAATCATTTTGGTGATCATGTTTTCATATATGCGCAGAACTGACGCAACTATGAACTGATGCAATTACACCGTTAACGCACACAATTACAAGCGCGCGTGCTCTGACAGATTTAAAACAATCATCAACTAACGATCAAAATGGACAAATTTGTTATTAGAGGAGAAAAAAAGACGTGAGAAATACTAATGAAGGAACACATGCAAACAAAAAGAGTAGTTGCATCAGCAATGAAGGTGTCACGACTACGGACTTACGAGGGAAGGAAGCGCAGAGGTTTGACATGCTGGGAAGGGGGTTTTATTATAACAAACAAAGAAATACAAATAAAGACTGGCGCGGTGGCCGAAAACGATTTAAACTTAAATAAAGAACATAAACAAACCCGTAGGCGTGTGGCGATTGCCAGAACTCAAAACACATAACACCAAACAAGGTCAAGTTCGTGCATAGAGTTCACGAAAATGCCAGCGACCCCGAACGGGCGGAAACTTCCGGCATTTATGGGGCGTCAGAATTTGAGTCAGGTGTGGATCCCAGCTGCAGGCAATCCTGACAGAGCCCCCCCTCCAAGGGCTACGTCCTCGGAGCCCCAACAGTACCATCAGTGGAGGCGGCGGGGTGGACGGCGGCAACCACAGGGCTCCTGCCCTGCTGTATCCTCCCCTTGGAGGACCCGGTCCCTCGGGCTGGCTCCCCGGCGTGGTCAGGCGTGGCGGCCCCGGTCCCTCGGGCTGGCTCCCCGGCGTGGTCAGGCGTGGCGGCCCCGGTCCCTCGGCCTGGCTCCCCGGCGTGGTCCCGCTTGGCGGCCCCGGACCCTCGGCCTGGCTCCCCGGCGTGGTCCCGCTTGGCGGCCCCGGACCCTCGGCCTGGCTCCCCGGCGTGGTCCCGCTTGGCGGCCCCGGACCCTCGGCCTGGCTCCCCGGCGTGGTCCCGCTTGGCGGCCCCGGACCCTCGGCCTGGCTCCCCGGCGTGGTCCCGCTTGGCGGCCCCGGACCCTCGGCCTGGCTCCCCGGCGTGGTCCCGCTTGGCGGCCCCGGACCCTCGGCCTGGCTCCCCGGCGTGGTCCCGCATGGCGGCCCCGGACCCTCGGCCTGGCTCCCCGGCGTGGTCCCGCATGACGGCCCCGGACTCCCGTACCTGCACACAATAATCAGGGCCGATCCATCTGGGTACGTGTGGGCCCTGTCTCCACATGTCCCCTCTGACACATCTTGTGTCACCCCCTGCACCGCGCAGGGAGATTGTCCCAGAGCCTCCGGCGACTGTTCCAGGCACCCCAGGCTGGTGCCTTCTGGGACTATGCAGCCCCTCTCGCTGCCCGGCCCTGGTGCCAAGGGGGGGGCATTGCCAGACCATCCGGCTAGCCCCTTCTGCGTCCGTTGGGACAAGCAGGCCCTCTTCCTGCCTGTCCCAGCTGGGTCCTCATGCCTACCCGGGGGCTCTATGGCGCTCCACCCCTCTGGAGGCAGACGCAGGCCCATGCCTGGCCCGCCCTCCTCACTGGCTACCGGAGGACCCAGCTCAATCGCTTCCCCACCTACCCTCCCCTCAGGAGGAGTCCCCAACCCGAACTGCACCCCCCCAAAAAATTCTTTGGGGGAGCACCCCCCCCGGCTGGACTTAGGGGTACCTTGGGGCTTGTCCACCTCGCCTTGGACCAGCACATTCGGGTCAGGAACCTCCTCCCTGGGGTTCGGCTCCGTGGCTGGGTCGCCATCTGGTGGACACAAAGAGGGGAAGTGGGGGCGACATACGGACACATATGCCACGCACACACACACAGACAGAGACAGACAGAAGAGAGGGTCGTCTGGCTCCCTCTCTGGGCTCTCCGGGACCTCCTCAGGGGGCACAGCCAGGATCTCGGGAGGTGCGATCTTTTCGTCGCCCGCCAGTGCTTGGTCTTCTTGCCCCGGATCCTGACTGGTGCTGGACGTGGTGGAGGGGCAGAGTTCGATCCATGGCTCAGGCTCTGGCCGATCAAACTCCGCCCTCAGTCTCTGCTGGAAGTCCCGAAAACTCCTGTCGGTCTCTCCCTGCTGCCAGAGGGCTGTGCTCCAGCCCCATGCTGACCCAAGCAGACACACGAGGATGGTGATGGTCTCATCAGTGTCTGCTGCCCCACTGAAGGGTCCTGGGACCATTTGGCTGTCCCACACGGGGCTGGGCACGTCGCTGGAGATGGTGGTGGGCGTGTGGCGTGGGGGGTGGTGGACATCTTCTCCAGCATGCGGGGGCGCTGGTGATGCGCTGCCGTTCAGCTGGGGAACGTCCGAGCAGAGGGAAGGCGGGTCGGCGACTGGAGCAGGAATGGAGGATTCCCTGCGAGGCAGTCCCGGCAGCGCAGTTGCTGGCTGGCGACCTCCTGTCGCCCTCTTCCACCAGCTTTCCTCACACTGCTGGGAGGGACGTGGGTCTCCACGGACCTCGTGACGCTCCTGGATGGGCGCGATGGGCGGAGCCATCCCGGCACCGACTGCCCAAATGGCGTCATCCTGGTCGTCGTCCGTGTCAACCTCGTACCCCCGGAAGTCACATGGGTCATCACGGACGCCGCGATGATCTCGGACGCGCACGCTGGGCGGAGCCATCCCGGCACCGACCGCCCACCGAAAATCCACGTCATCATCGCTTTCGTCATCCGTGTCCTCCCACCGGTGACTCCAAGGGTCGTCCACCCTGCGGACATCCTGGACCCATGGCGCGATAAGCTCCCATGGGCAGTACTCTGGCCATTCGGGCTGGAGGCTGCCCACCTCCTCTCTGGACGAACGCCGCCGTTGACGCTTCTCACCCCCCTGGAAGTGACGTGGGTCCCCACGGACCTCGCGACGATTGCAGACTGGTGCGATGGGCGGAGCCCAACTCTCGTCTCCCGTGCTCTCGTCGTCGTCCGTGTCGTCCCAGTCCACGGGGAGTCTTGCCAGCAGAGCGCAGAGTTCTTGGCTCGACATGGCGAAGATCGTGGGGGTCGCATCTTCTGCGCTCGCTGCCCACGTCACTTCCTCGCTGCTGCCGACGCCAACGTCCTCGCTCCGCCCACTCACCCGCCGACGTTGTCGCTTCCGGGTTTCGCGGAGTTTCCCGGGGGTGACGTCATCACCCGGCGCCGCGTACCACGGCTTCTCGGGGAGAAAACGCTCCACCAGAACGGGCGGCGCGTCTCTCGTCTGGCGTCCGCGTTCGCCGCGCCGGGCTGCGTCTTTCGCGGCGTTTCTTCTCCTCTGCTTTCTACCTCTGCGCTTTTGGGGGGGTCGCTGGCATTCTGTCACGACTACGGACTTACGAGGGAAGGAAGCGCAGAGGTTTGACATGCTGGGAAGGGGGTTTTATTATAACAAACAAAGAAATACAAATAAAGACTGGCGCGGTGGCCGAAAACGATTTAAACTTAAATAAAGAACATAAACAAACCCGTAGGCGTGTGGCGATTGCCAGAACTCAAAACACATAACACCAAACAAGGTCAAGTTCGTGCATAGAGTTCACGAAAATGCCAGCGACCCCGAACGGGCGGAAACTTCCGGCATTTATGGGGCGTCAGAATTTGAGTCAGGTGTGGAGCCCAGCTGCAGGCAATCCTGACAGAAGGTAGGAGATTGCTTGAAGAATGGAAGAATCAATTTGCAGTCAACGAGCGAGATGGACAGCCTTTCTGCTTGCTCTGTAGAAAAATACTGGGTGTATGCAAAACTTACAATGTGAAAAGACATTTTGATACCACCCACGCATCTTTTGACAAGAAATATCCACTTGGATCTCAGGAAAGAGCTTTCCAGATAACTAGTCTTGAAAAAAAATGCCATCGCTGAACAGAATACAATGCGAGCTAGCTTGAAAGTGTCTCAGGCCGTGACATTAGCAACGTTCAAAATTTCCTGGCTCCTTGCCAAACACGGCAAACCATTCAGTGATGGGGAGCTAGTTAAGAACTGTTTTCTGGAAACAATGTCTGCTTGATGATCTGAGCAACAAGAACAAGATAATTCGTAGGATAAAAAGTTTGCAGCTCAGCAATGACACAGTTACTTGTCGAATTTCTGAAATATCTGAAAATTTGACAGAACAACTAAAAACTAAGCTAACCACTGCTTCAGCTCTCAATTTGGCAGTGGATAAATCGACAGACATCGGAGACGTTGCTCAGCTTTGCATTTGGGTGAGATGTGTGAATTCAGAGACCTTTGAGGTTACAGAAGATTTATTCACGTTGAAATCGCTACACGAACGAACACGTAATGATCGATAAATGTTATCCACATTAAGTATAATGAAGCCTTTATTCAAATGTGTGATAATATTGGACCCTGCCAACCAGTACTGTCATCATACCCAAAGAATGAAGATGTCAGGATTGACTGCAGCTGGGCTTATCACCTGTGGCCAATTTTGACGACGCTTAAAAGCCAGAGTTTTCTGCCCCTTCGGAAGGGACGGCATTTTAGTTGACCTAGTGCACGTATGTGAATGTGTTTTTGTGAGTTCTGGCAATCGGCACACGCCTGCGGGTAATTTAACTTTCTTTATTTAAGTCAAATTGTTTTTGGCCACCGAGCCGCATTTATGTTTATATATCGTTTATTAATAAAAACCCCTTCCTAGCATGTCACACCTCTGCACTTCCTTCCCCCGTAAGTCCGTAGTCGTGACAGAAGAGGGACGCTCATTTCAAAAGAAGTGGTATGAGAATAATCCATGGCTAGACTATTCTCCAAGTGCTGATGCTATGTTTTGTTTCAGCTGCCATCTTTTCTTAAATGATGAAAAATACACAAGCTGCAAAGCCTTGATAACAGAAGGGTTTAATCAGTGGAGAAAGGCTTTACAAAAGGTTAAAGAGCACAGTGCTTCAGAGTCTCACATGTGTGGTATTGTGAGGTGGAATTCATTTAAGAAAAAATCATTGGAGGCAGCTTTTGAAGTGGCTGAACAGGTGTCGCAAGCTGCAAAAGACAAAGAGAGAGAGAGAGAGAAACAGGGAAATATTATCTCGTTTGATATCCATCACTCTTTACCTAGCCAGACAGGGTATGCCTTTCAGGGGAGATGATGAGACCTTGTCAAGCCAAAATCGAGGAAATTTCTTAGAGTTAGTTGAGTTGTTCAGCAAGTATGACAGTGTAATTAAATTACACCTTGATGCCATAAAAGAGCAGCAGGGACCTGAAAAAAAAAGACCTCTTGTCTCTCTCCTCTCAAATAGAAGTCAAAACAACATCAAAGCTTTGGCCATATCAGTAAGACGCATCATCCAAAAAGAAATGCAAGAGTGTGAAATCTTCTCAGAAGCATCAATTTTTAATTCCTCCTGTGTCTGGAAATCACTTGTCCAATCGTCCAAATGACTGCTACTGCATCAGATACATTGCAGCAGAAAGACATTGCTGCATTTTACAAAATTGTTGATGGAGTTTTGCAGAGGCTGACTCAGAGCAGAACAGAGGAAGAGTTTGAGAAAATATATGAACAGGCTACAGAGAAGGCTGCATCAGTGGGCCTGGACCACCCATCTGAGGTGCCTGGACAAGCTAGGAGGAGGAAAGTGCCAGCAAAGTTTAAGTTTGTTGCCACAACAGCTACTGCTGACCATGCTTTTTCAACTCCTCAAGAGTACTACCGCATTAAGGTGTAGTACGTTTTTGTGGACACATGACGCAGGAGCTTCTGAGGCGCTTTAAAGGAGGAGATAATTCCACATGGGAAATCTTGAATGCCTTCCATTGCCTGATGATTCCAGAGAACTGGAAGACAGCAAGACTCTCAACAGAGGCCCTCCAAGCTGTGAAGAAACTTCCAGTTCTATAACATTGAGGAGGAAGACAAACTACAGACAGAACTTAAGGTCTTTCATGCTTCATACTCATGCCCCCCACCAATCAATGTGACATCCATTCTTTCAGTGGTCAAAGAAAACAATGCACATTTGATCTTCCCCAAAATGACAGAACTGCTGAAGACATACAGGGAGTGCAGAATTATTATATACCCATTTCAATTATTTATTTTTACCTGTGAAACCAATATAACATCTCCACATTCACAAATATACATTTCTGACATTCAAAAACAAAACAAAAACAAATCAGCCACCAATATAGCCACCTTTCTTTGCAAGGACTGCCATCCATGGATTCTGTCAGTGTTTTGATCTGTTCACCATCAACATTGCGTGCAGCAGCAACCACAGCCTCCCAGACAGTGTTCAGAGGTTTTCCCTCCTTGTAAATCTCACATTTGATGATGGACCACGGGTTCTCAATGGGGTTCAGATCAGGTGAACAAGGAGGCCATGTCATTAGTTTTTCTTCTTTTATACCCTTTCTTGCCAGCCACGCTGTGGAGTACTTGGACGCGTGTGATGGAGCATTGTCCTGCATGAAAATCATGTTTTTCTTGAAGGATGCAGACTTCTTCCTGTACCACTGCTTGAAGAAGGTGTCTTCCAGAAACAGTAGGACTGGCAGTAGGACTGGGAGTTGAGCTTGACTCCATCCTCAACCCGAAAAGGCCCCACAAGCTCATCTTTGATGATACCAGCCCAAACCAGTACTCCACCTCCAGCTCTGAGTCGGACTGGAGCTCTCTGCCCTTTACCAATCCAGCCATGGGCCCATCCATCTGGCCCATCAAGACTCACTCTCATTTCATCAGTCCATAAAACCTTAGAAAAATCAGTCTTGAGATATTTCTTTGGCCCAGTCTTGACGTTTCAGCTTGTGTGTCTTGTTCAGTGGTGGTTGTCTTTCAGCCTTTCTTACCTTGGCCATGTCTCTGAGTATTGCACACCTTGTGCTTTTGGGCACTCCAGTGATGTTGCAGCTCTGAAATATGGCCAAACTGGTGGCAAGTGGCATCTTGGCAGCTGCACGCTTGACTTGGTTCATGGGCAGTTATTTTGCGCCTTGGTTTTTCCACACGCTTCTTGCGACCCTGTTGACTTTGCAATTTTAAGAGTGCTGCATCCCTCTGCAAGATATCTCACTATTTTTGACTTTTCTGAGCCTGTCAAGTCCTTCTTTTGACCCATTTTGCCAAAGGAAATGAAGTTGCCTAATAATTATGCACACCTGATATAGGGTGTTGATGTCATTAGACCACACCCCTTCTCATTACAGAGATGCACATCACCTAATATGCTTAATTGGTAGTAGGCTTTCGAGCCTATACAGCTTGGAGTAAGACAACATGCATGAAGAGGATGATGTGGACAAAATACTAATTTGCCTAATAATTCTGCACTCCTTGTATGGCACACTTCCGGTGTCCACAGCAACTGTGGAACGTTCTTTCTCAAAGCTATAGCTAGTTAAAACTCTTGCGTAGTCGTGAAACGGGTGTAGTTAGCGGCACTTCAGGAGACCGGGGGAACTTTGTAGAGGAACTAGACACAACTCTCTCCTCAATTATAGATGAGTAACTGCCCCTTGTGCTACTAGGAGACTTCAACCTCGATCTCCTCAAGCCACAAACAACTGACTTCCAACACTTCATCTCTGCTTACAACTTTACACTTCTCTGCACGCCCGCAACGCACAGAGCTGGAAAACAACTAGATCTCGTACTCACACGCAAATGCTCCACAGCCAACACTTCTGTCATTTCTCTACATCTATCCGATCACTCTTTTATTCACTTCAGACTATCCCCCCTGGCACGCACCACACCCACCTCACACTTAACACAATTTCGCCGTAATCTCCGCACCCTCTGCCCTACTCAATTGTCTTCCGCTGTCTCCTCTGAGCTCTCCCCCCTAGACATCCTCTCTATTCAGGACACTAACTGTGCTACAGACATCCTCTTCTCCACATTAACATCTTGCCTCGAGAGACTCTGCCCTCTAACCTCAAAACCAACACGTGCGACTCCACCCTCGCCATGGATCTCTGACGAGGTTCGTCGCCACAGGACCCATCTTAGAGCAGCTGAAAGGCAGTGGAGGAAATCCAAGTGCCCGCTTCAACTTAATAAGTATCAATCTCTCCTAAAATCCTTCTCTGCTGCTGTAACTACAGCAAAGACCAGATACTTCCAGGACAAAGTAAGCAACTGCAATGACTCTCGAAAACTTTTCTCGACTTTCAACCGTCTCCTGAATCCTCCACCCCCTCCCCCCTCCACTTCTCTCTCATCTGAAGACTTCGCCACCTTCTTCACAGAAAAGGTGGCTGACATTAGCAAACAATTCTCACCACCTAACCCCAGACCCCGTCCTGCTGTTACCTCTGAAACCAGGAATCTGTCTTCCTTTACTCCCCTCTCTGAATCAGACGTGTCTAAATTTCTCCAGTCTAGTCACCCCACCACCTGCTCCCTGGATCCAATCCCCTCAAACCTCCTTCAGTCCATACAGCCCACCATATTATCTGCTCTGACACATGTCTTAAACTCCTCACTCACAACAGGAGCATTCCCCACTGCTTTCAAACAGGCTGTCATTGCTCCCCTGCTCAAAAAACCCACATTAAACCCATCACTACTGGATAGCTACCGCCCAGTCTCCAACCTTCCTTTTCTTTCAAAAATTCTTGAAAGAGCAGTCCTGGCTCAACTTTCCTCATTTCTCCTCAAGCATGATCTTCTCAACCCTTTTCAGTCTGGTTTCAGGAAAGGGCATTCTACTGAAACCTCCCTCCTGGCAATGATGGACGACCTTCGTGCTGCAAGAGCTGCCCGCAGATCATCTGTCCTTGTCCTACTTGATCTATCTGCTGCCTTCGATTCGGTTAACCACGAAATTCTTCTCACCACACTCTCTGATTTAGGAGTCACAGGAACCGTACTAGATTGGTTCTCCTCTTATCTTTACGACAGGTCCTTCAAGGTATCATGGGGAGGTGAGACATCTGTCCTCTCTAGGGTAACCACAGGGGTTCCACAAGGTTCTGTCCTTGGCCCCCTTCTATTCTCAATATACACTCGCTCACTTGGTCACATCATCCAATCACATGGCTTCTCCTATCACTCTTATGCTGATGACACCCAGCTCTATCTGTCATTCCCACCAGAAGATGCTACTATAGCAACAAAAATTTCGGCCTGCCTCTCAGACATATCGGCATGGATGTCTGAGCGACACCTCCAACTCAACCTATCCAAAACCGAGATTCTGATCTTTCCGGGCAACAATTCTCCTCAGCAAAACCTTGTGGAGAATTGTTATTAATAAAATGTTCTTCAGTTCTTATCCATGTCTAGTAATTTCTACTGTTGTGTTGTTACCCTTGATGTTTGAGAGAAGGAAGGAAGGAAGGAAAGATAGATAATGAAGGAGAGTTCTACAATCCAATCCCCTCAGTTGCTGGTAAGGTTGATGCTACTCTGTGATGTTCAGACGATGCCAACAGGACACAAAAACATTTACACTTTTGTCTATATCATTTTTTTGTTACATTCTTACCCCTACCATGTCCTACTAAGGTGGTCTTTTCAGTTTATTTTCCTATTTTTTTATTTGTTGTCTTACAGTTCCATGTTTTGTCATCAATTCTTGCATTATGTTATCTCATAACACTTGTTTAATCAGCTACTATCTCACTATTGTCTTTCTAATGTCTAGAGTCTTAGATCAACCCAGGTCTGCTCTGCAGCACTGTCCACAGCAGTATCAAGAGCAACAATCAATCAACAGCATCAGGTAAAACAGGCTACTTTAGTTTTGTATTGTCCACACCTGATGACACTGATAAAGCATAGTGCAAATACATATTAGATATGAATATGGATTGTTTATTCAGCTTGGTATACTGTAAGTTATATTGTTATATGGTCTTATAAAATCTTGTATGTGCCCCTTTTTTTTAATTTTGAGCACCTGCCCCTTCAAGGGTCTCTGCACGTCCCTGCACCAAAGGACTGGTGTCATAAAACAATAGTTGTGGAACCAACTTTTACTCCACTGTCTCGAAGTGACATATGGTGGTGGTGTGGGGTCAATAGATTGTTTGATCGATTGCCCACAAATACCACCGGGTTGTGTGCACTAGTAACCCTTTTATTACCAGTGTCTGTATAGCCAACAATGAGTAACCTATTATTCAAATTGGACAGCCTGGTGCCTGCAGACTGGTACAGGATGAAGTGGTCATCCCCACCCTGGGAGAAGTTAATGGACCCAACATACATAGATGTAATTGGGGTTCCCAGGAGGCTACCTAAGGAATGTAAGATAGCTAACCAAATAGCAGCAGGATTTGAATCAGTCTGGTGTTGGTGGTGTACGATTAATAAGAATGTAGACAGAATCTGGCATTCCAAAACAGAATAGTGCTGGATGTGCTCCTGGCTGAAAAAGGTGGGGTATGCGCAATGTTTGGAGAGCAATGTTGCTCGTTCATCAGAATCAGATCAGAATCAAAATCGTATTGGCCAAGTAAGTGCAAGCACATACAAGGGAGATGATGTCTCTCAAGTACAATGTAGGAGAAAAAAAAACAAAACAACAACAACATTCAACAACAACAACATACCAAACAGACTGCAATGTTAGACTGCAGGAGGCAGTCTAACATTGACCATTGATGGCCTGCGCACCCTCAACCGGAAGATGAAGGAGCATTCGGGGGTGGAGACTACGTTGTGGGATTCCTGGATGACTGTATTCGGAAGATACAAAGCCCTAGTTCAATCTATTTTAATATCCATGGCTGTGTTTGCAGCAATTCTGACCTTGTGTGGATGTTGTATTTCTTTGTCTGCGCATTCTTGTGAACTGTCTCATCACTACAGCCTTATCACCCAAGGAGGTTGACCCTATACAGTTATACCTGCTTTTGGAAGATCAACAATGTGGGCTTTGAGATGGTAATGGAACCCAGTGACTTAGTTGAACCAACTGTTCCAAGAACCTCTCTATGAGAATTAAAACAACAAAAGGAAAAGATTATTAGGGAAAACAACAAAAAGAGTAAAATACATGATAAACAGGAGGGAAATGTTGGAAAAATGTATATAAGTTATCATGCAATTACCCTTTTTATATATCTAACATGTATTAAACTGTATTAAGCTTTGGATTACACAAATCATATTAATCTCTTGGATGGGAGAATCAGATCTATGTGTAAAAAGATTGTTGTGAAACTATGTTGAAAGCTGCAGTCACATGAGTTTCCCCCTCCCTTGAAAACTGCGGACCACCCCAACAGGAAAAAAAGGAAGGAGGCACCAGAGACGGCAGAGCTGTTGGAGGCATGTTGTAGTGGACAGGTTACAACACACAGACTGGAGTATGTTTGCCTCACAGGCCACCTGTGGCTCTCACACGGACATCGACATCTACACCTCCTCTGTTCTGAACTACATTAACACCACCATAGACACTGTTACTACTCAGAAACAGATCACCACATACCCAAACCAGAAGCCTTGGATGAGCAAGGAGATGCGTGTCCTGCTGAAGGCACGCAACAATGCCTTCAGATCAGGTGATGCACAGGCCTACAGCATTTCCAGGGCAAATCTGAAGAGGGGCATCAAAAAGGCAAAGCACTGCTACAAACTAAAGCTAGAGGAGTACTTCTTCCAAAGCTGATCTTCAACGCTTGTGGCAGGGCATTCAGGCCATTACAGACTATAAACCCCAGCAATTCAATCCCCACAACTACAAATGTCCTCTTTCTGAATGAGCTTAACGACTTTTATGCTCACTTTGAAAGAGACAACAAGCAACCTGCTGTCAGGATCTCCTCCTATACTAACCACTCACCCATCACACTCACCTGCTCAGATGTTTGCACTGTACTGAGCCGGATCAACGCAGGGCTGCCGGACCAGATGGCATCCCGGGGGGGCCGTACTTAGAGCATGTGCAGAGCAGCTCGCTGGCGTATTCACAGACATTTTTAACTTGTCCCTTGCCCAAGCAGCTGTTCCAACATGCCTCAAATCCACCTCCATTGTGCCAGTGCCGAAATATTCTAGCTCAACATGCCTGAATGACTACCACCCTGTAGCACTCACACCCATAATCATGAAGTGCTTCGAGCTGTTAGTCGTGGCACGTCTGAGGGACTTTCTCCCACCAACTCTGGACCCACACCCGTTTGCGTACAGTGGATGCCGTCTCCATAGCGCTGCACTATGTACTCACACACCTGGACAAGCAAAACACCTATGCACGGATGCTGTTTGTTGATTTCAGATCAGCATTTAACACTGTAATCTTTAAATTTAGAGCCCTGGACATTAACACCTCACTTTACAACTGGATTATGGACTTTCTGACCAGCAGACCACAGCATGTAAGGTCAGGCCACATCTGCTCCACTCCACTCAGCACTGGTGTACCACAGGGCTGTGTGCTGAGCCCCTTCCACTACTCCCTCTTCACTCACGACTGCCGACCTATGTATGGATCAAACTCCATTATTAAGTTTGCAGACGACACCACGGTGATAGGTCTCATTGACAACAATGATGAGACTGCCTACAGGGAGGAGGTCCAGCATCTGGCCACTTGGTGCACAGAAAATAATCTGCTCCTAAACACCACCAAGACCAAGGAGCTCATTGTAGACTTCAGGAGGGAGAGAAGAGGCTCGCATGATCAGATCCATATCAATGGGATGACTGTGGAGCCTGTTACATCCTTCAAGTTCCTGGGGACCCACATCTCAGAGGACCTGTCCTGGAGCATTAACACCTCCAGCCTGGTCAAGAAGGCTCACCAGCGCCTCTTCTTCTTGAGAGCATTAAAGAAGATCCAGCTATCCACTACCATCCTGGTGAACTTCTACCGCTCTACAATAGAGAGCATCCTAACCAGCTGTCTCACAGTGTGGTATGGAAGCTGCACTGTTGCTGAGCGTAAGGTGATGCAGCGGGTGGTGAAAACTGCCCAGCGCATCACAGGAACTCCACTTCCATCCATCGAGGACATCCAGAGGAAGCACTGTCTGCGTCGCGCTCGCAGTATTCTTAAGGACTCCTCCCACACGGCCCACGGACTGTTCTCTCCCCTGCCTTTGGGCAGATGCTTCAGACACTTCTGGTTAGATCTAAACTACATTTCGTTGCCGTGTACTTATACATCTGTAATGACAAAGTTTTATCTAATCTAATCTAATCTAATGCATGTCTCTGGCTACTCTCCTAGTGAGTAAGAACTTAACTCTCTCTTGTGTCTTTCTTCTCAGTGTTAAATGTCAAAACGGGTATGGACCTGACAGCCTGATCTCTGGCGACAAAACAGCCTACCTGGAGGAGGTTGGAAATCTGGAGAATTGGTGCCAGAGGAACAATCTCCCCCTGAACATCAGCAAGACAAAGGAGTTGATAGTGGACTTTAGTACCAAGCAGGAGAGGAACTACCAGACCCCTGTCATCAACAGGAGCCCAGTGGAGGGATTGGACAGCTTCCAATACTGTCGGTCCTGTCACATCAACACCGTGGTGACAAAGGCCTGGCAGCGTCTCTACCACCTCAGACGCCTGAGAGACTGTAGACGGCCCTCCAATGTGCTTAGGAACTTCTACTCCAGCACAATGGAGAGCAGAGCATCCTGATGGGAAACATCTCAACCTGGTTCAGGAACAGCATCATGCAAAACAGGCAAGCCCTACAGAGGGTGGTTCGATCAGCTGAATGCATCTGTACCAAGCTCCCTGACCTTCAATCAGGCTTTACAACCACAACACTTCATAGAACTAATACACTCAAGCACTTTCACTTTCAATCACTTCTGGACTCAATCCAGAATCCACTTCTCATTTGCACACCCTACCTGTTACACCCTACCTGTTACACATGTTTTCAACAAAAGTTAAAAGAAGTGTAATTTTTGGTTATGTTTGCAATACTTTAGCAGTCACTAAAGCATTTCACTGCATATCATACTGTGACAAAATTTGTATTTGAAATCATTACTAAGCAATTTTTAAATTTAAGGCTATCATAGGAGTGTTATACGTCTGCAAATTCTGCTATGCCAGTTACACTTCGTACCAAGATCATAGTTGTAAATATCGGTGTGATGTAACAATCGTGAGTGTCAAACAGCCCAAACCTATAATGAGAAATCTCTGTTTGGTATCAAATTGTGACCTTATAAAATTCAGGTATCGTCCCAGCTGTTGGTTGGCCATCTCCACCTGGCCGTTGGTCTGGGGATCCACAGAATGCCTTCCACACAGCTGAGACGAATTGGGGTCCCCGATCGGAGACGATATCCTGGGGGTACCCATGAAGGCGGACCACGTGTTGAAGCACGAGGTCAGCGGTTGTGGCAGAGGACAGTAGGCCGGGCAGGGCGACCAAGTGGACCACTTTGGAGAAGCAATCCACTATGATCAGGATGGGGGTCATACCATTAGCTTCTGGGAGACCGGTTATGAAGTCCAAGGCGAGGTGGGTCCAGGGGCGATGAGGAATGGGAAGAGGACGCAGGGGCCGAGATAGTAAAACCCAGGAACGTGGTGGAAGGTGTATTTCTCCAGCTTACAGTACAGTCGATGGGCAAGCAATATCTTCAGTACTGCTCTCACGTGTTGGATATGTGATTCCAGGGTGGGCGAGTAGATGAGCACATCGTCCAGGTAGGCATACACCCACCGTCCCAGCATGTCCTGGAGAGCATCACTGATGAACTACTGGAAGACGGCAGGTGCATTGCACAGACCAAATGGGATGACCAGAGACTCAAAGTGACCAGTGATGAAGGCGGTCTTCCACTCGTCGCCCTCTTGGATGCGAATCAGGTTTGTGAAGTACTTTGCTCCAGAGAGGGCGTCGAGGGCAGTGATGGTTAGGAGTAATGGCGTTTGATTTTTGATAGTGATTTTGTTGAGTCCAAGATAATCCACGCACGGTCGCAGACCACCCTCCTTCTTGGTCACGAAGAAGAACCCTGCCGCGGCCGGGGAAGTTGATGGGCGGATGGTGCCATTCTGAAGTGCCTCCGCCACAAACCGCTCCATTGCCAATTGCTCTGCTTTCGAGAGGGAGTAGAGATGTCCTTTCGGGGGAGTTCCCGGTAGCAGGTCAATGGCCATGTCGCCTGTTCGATGGGGAGGCAGCTGGGCAGCTTTGGCTGGGCTGGAGACGGTGACTATGTCATGATAACAGGAGGGAACATTGTCAAACGCAGGACGGGTCAGCTCTGGGTTCGAGGTAGCAGATGGGGAGGGCTGTGGCAGAAGGCAATCTGCTCCCCACCCCAACACCACGCCCGACGACCAGGAAAGATAGGGTTCATGGAGGGATAGCCAGGGGAACCCGAGGAGGAGTGGTGAGGTGATAATGTTGGTCACAAAAAACTGGGTGAATGGTCACAAAACTGGAGAGCCAGTTTTGTCAAAAAGAAAATAAAAGTCTTTAGAAAAGAAGAAAATAAAAGACACAAGAAAGAAGAAATATATTTATAAATCTAGTGTAACCATTTAACTCTGGCACAATAGCTTGCGTAGTATAGACCCAGCTCCCAACCCAACTTTGTGAATAGATTAACAGCGATATTTTTTTTATTGCCCCATAAGAGTCTCACGTTAACGCAGCACGTTTTAATCACCCGATAAGAGTCTCACGTTAACGCAGCACGTTAACGCCGATAACGGCCCACCACTAGTGTATATACATATATATATTTTTTATGATTGCACTATGGGGTGTGTGTGAAACACTATTTATTAGACAACCTTCACACTTTGTCACCTTCATCTGTATCTTCCTGCATTTTCACATCTCCCAACCGCTGATTCTTCTCCTTACCGCTAGAGACAGCCACTCACCTTCTATGGATCACCGGTCCTCTATCTTCTAAACCCAAAAGGACTGCTCTCCCTGTGCCGTGGCTCTCCAATACATTGACCTCTACGCAGAGTACCTCTGCTTTTTACAAGGCAAAACTGTAAGCCTCTGCCCACAACCCTAAAAAAACTCCACAACATTCTTATTTCTACTCAACCCTTTGCAAACTTCTTCACAGGGAAGGTTTGTTTAATCTGTATGACACTCAACCACAAATCCTACTCTACCCTCCAGGATAGATTCTACAACTGCTCTAAATTTGTTTTCTAAGGTCACATCAGATGAAATCAGATTATATCTACAGGCAATCCAACTACCTCTCCACTAGATCCAATCCCTTCTGCAATGTTCCAAACCATCTCTCCTGACCTCATCCCTTTCATTTCTTAGATCATAAAAAGCTCCATCACATCCGGCCATGTAACAGGCTACCATGTACCAAACAGTCAGGGTTTGCTGAGCCTATAGATGTTAACAATTACAGACCAGTTTCTCTCCTCTCATTTCTTTCTAAAATCCTTGGGCGCTGTGTCTACAATCAGCTATCACTTCATCGGTCACAGAACAATCTCCTGAATCCTAACCAGTCTGGCTTCAGAACAGCTCATTCTACTGAGACTGCCCTTCTGGCTGTTTCTGAGAAACTACATGCTCCCATATTGGCAAAACTCATCTGTACTCATTCTCCATGACCTCTCTGCAGCATTTGACAGTGTAAGATTGGGCATTGCAGGACCATGCTTTTGTTTTGCATAGCGACCGTCTACAAGGAGAAATGTGACATTCTTGTGCAAATTGTTGTGCATGAAGATTCAACACCTCTGTTTCACATGCCTGTTGTCGGACGGCCTTTTGCCGAGCCAAACGTGTGAAGTGTTGGACGTCGGGACCACCTACCCTCTTTGTCTTGCGCAGACGGGAGGCCCCCGAGCCCAATGTGTGAAGTGTCGGCCGTCAGGACCGCCCACTCTCTTTGTCTTCCCAAGATGGGAGGCACCGGGGGGCGTGACATCAGAAACAACAGGTTCTGATTGGTCTGTGACAACTTCCTGTAGGCCAGGGGTATAAAGGTCTGCTCACATGTGGGGAAGGTACTTTTTTCTTTACTTTTTCTTTCCAAGCTGTCTTTCCATCGAAACCGGATCTTCTGGTTTTCGAGCCTGCTCTATCATGTAATTTCTCATGGCTCTGCCTCTTTCTCTCTCTCTCTCTCCCTTTACCTCTTTCTTCTCATTTTTGTTTTCTCTGTAACCTTGGTACCTTTTTACATTCAATATTCACATGTAACTACAATAATTATTTACCGGTGTTAATAAATTAGAAACTGTTCATTTTTAACCTCTATTGTGCCATGCCTCTTTCTGCCAGGTAACATCAAATTGGAGTGGTTTGAATACAGTGTTTTTACAACAGTTAACCATAAGACTCTTGTATCCTGAAGAGGCTTGGAAGTCATGGGTCCTCTACTAAGGCCTCTCATTTTCTCCTTCTACACGAGACCACTTGGTGAGGTCATTTTCTCACATGGATTATCCTACCACTGCTATGCCGATGACACACCTCATCTTTTCCTCACTCAGATCTACATGCTGTTTCCAAAATCCCCGCATGTCTGACATCTCATCTTGGATGGCAGCCCATCACCTCAAAATCAAATCCCCCCAAAACTGAACTAATGTTCATTCCAGCAGATTCTTCACCACATCAGGATCTTGCTTTTTACCTAGACAACTCACAGCTGTCGCCTTCTACAAGAGCCCACAACCTTGGAGTAACAATAGACAACCAACTCTCCTTCTCAACTCACATCAGCAATCTGGTGATACTGGTTCAGTCCTTAGTAATCTCACGACTGGATTACTGTAACTCCCTTCTAGCTGGTCTACCTCTATGTACCATCTGACCTCTACAACTAATACAGAATGCAGCAGCACGACTGATCTTTAACTTTCCCAAATTCTCCCACACCACCCCTCTGCTACATTCCCTCCACTGGCTCCCAGTAGCTGCACGCATCAGATTCAAAATACTGATACTGGCCTACAAAACCAAACATGGAGTAGCACCATCCTACCTCACAGCCCTTATTACACCACGCACTGCACCTCGTATACTCCAAGCCTCCAGTACTGCTCGCCTGGTCCATCCACTTCTCCATCCATCTCCATCCAGACTCTTGTCTTGGCCCCTCGGTGGGGAAATGAACTTCCCCTTGAGGTCAGAACAGCACAGTCGCTGAGCAATTTTAAATGGTTTAAATGAGCCTCTGGTACAAGAAAAGTACCAGAGGCTCACCACAGGCATCACCACCATAACGGCTAAATCTTCAGGGATCTTCAAAATGGAGCAGTACCATTACAATGAACATATGGTCCATGACACTAGACTAAAACCTACTCTGCACTGTCTAGTACCTCCAAACATGGACAGATGCTCTATAATACACCTGTGAGTTTTTCTCCCTTTTGAAAAAAAAGTTCTGCTGCCGTCGCAACTGCTTTGACCCAGTTTGTTTTTGACTTTTAAACCTATTTCTAACAACCCTTCACCGGCAAATCCACCATCATCGAGCGCATGCAATATCGTAGAGACACTTGTTTCTATTAGTATACAATGCCCTTACAATTCAAAGATTTTAACTGCTCTGGATCCCAGCTGGCCGAGTGAGATCCTGAGGAACAAATGATATGACGCGAAGCGGCAGCCCCTGGGGGAAACAAGCCAGCATCAGGAACAGGCTGAGGGCCTGTGCACACCGCAATCCTCTGCCTAGCATCCTGCTCGCCAACGTCCAGTCACTGGAGAACAAGCTCGATGACCTCAGGGCGAGGGTAAAGTTCCAGAGACATCCGGGACTGCAACCTCCTCTGCTTCACCGAGACATGGCTGAACCCAGCGGTGCCGGACCATGTCATCCATCCGGTCGAGTTCTTCTCGGTTCACCGCATGGACAGGACACGGGACTCAGGGAAGTCAAGGGGAGGCAGCGTGTGCTTGATTGTAAACAGCTGGTGCAACAGCGTTGTCCCTTTCACTCACTCCTGCTCACCCAACCTGGAACTATTGTTCATCAAATGTAGTGCTTTTTACCTTCCTCGGGAGTTCACATCGGTCGTCAGCACTGTTTACAATCCACCGAAAGCAGACACTGAAACTGCCTTATATAAGCTGCACTCACACAGCCCCAAACGCAACACCTTTCACCAGCGCGTCACCTGCTCCACCAGGGGCGAAATTAGACCACTGCTACACTACAGTTAAGGACTGTGCCCTGTAACAATCTTATCCACCGTTTGGTAAATCAGACCACACCGCCATCAAAGGCTAAAACAGGAAGTTCCGGTTTAGAGGGAGGTGGCACACAGGACAGACCAATCGGTGGCCGCTCTTCAGGAAGCACTGGATGATGCAGACTGGACCTGTTTCGTAACAGTTCCGGAAGCATTGACAAATACACGGAAGTGGTTGTGAGCTTCATAGGGAAGCTAATGGACTATACAGTTCAGAAAACGATAGTCAGAACATTTCCACAATCAGAAGCCGTGGGTGGATAAAACCACCCGTGACGCTCTGAAATCTCACACCGCAACCTATAACGCGAGGCTTGCTTCCAGGGACATGGGACCATATAAGGCTGCACCATACAGTGTCAGGAAAGTGGACCTGGACACTCGCATGGGAAATTATGTTAAAATGCTTTTCATTGACTACAGTTCAGCAATTAACACAATAATTCCTTCCACACACCACAAGCTGGAGCACCTGGGACTCAGCTCATCTCTCCGTCAGTGGATCCAACTTCCTAACTGGGAGACTACAGACATCTCCGCCACATCACTCAGCACTGGAGAACCCCAGGGCTGTGTTTTGAGCCCCCTGCTGTACTCTCTGTACACCCATGAATTTACAGCCACTACAATCTCCACCACCATCATAAAGTTTGCTGACGACACCGTCGTGGTGGGCCTGATCTCGTACAGCGACAAAAGGAGTGGATAGTGGACCTTAGTACCAAGCAGGAGAAGAACTACCAGACCCCTGTCATCAACAGGAGCCCAGTGGTGAGAGTGTCGGTCCTGTCACATCAACACCGTGGTGACAATGGCCTGGCAGTGTCTCTACCACCTCAGACGCCTGAGAGACTTTAGACTGCCCTCCAAGGTTCTTAGGAACTTCTACTCCTGCACCATAGAGAGCATCCTGACGGGAAACATCTCAACCTGGTTCAGGAACAGCACCATGCAGGACAGGCGAGCCCTACAGAGGGTGGTTCGATCAGCTGAACACATCATCTGTACCAAACTCCCTGACCTTCAATCTACAGCAAGCAGTGCTGGACCAGGGCCAGGAAGATAGTGAAGGACCTCAGCCACCCAAACAATGGACTTTTCTCTTATGCGATCAGGGAAGCGCTTCTCACTTTCACTTTATACCTTGCTGTTACACATATTTTATGTTTTATGTTAAAGACATAAGTGTAATATTTGGTTATGTTTGCAATATTTGCATATTGGGAATCATTGTATACTTGCAATATTTGCAATACTGTAGTCTGTAGCATTTCACTGCATATCATAGTGTATGACTGAAATAAAATTTGAATTTGAATCTTTGAAGGGGTCCCTATGTTTCACTCCTTCCCAAGGTTTCTCCCTATCTTTGTCGCTCCAAGAGTTTTTCCTTGTGTGCAGAAAGGGTCAACTGACTGTAGGGCCTGTCAAAAGGTACATTTAGAAATTCTGTATGTGATGGTCTCAAAAGAATCAATTGTTATTAAATGTCAAATGTGTTCTGGAAAGACAAGGATGATCGAGGGTGTATTCCTTGAGGCCTTCATGCAGTTTCAGAGATGGCCAAATACAAATTCTCATATGGCATTAGTTAACGTAGTCCAAAGGAACCAAAACAGACAACATTTTTGCATAACTACAAAAGGAATTCTCATTGATAGTGAATCGCTTTTCAAGACTAAAGTACTTTTTATGAAACACAAGTGAAACTACACAAAAGGCTGCAGCTGCTAAATCACACTACAATAACTAATGAAATAAGGCTAATTACTTCCAGCAAATCTACTATCCCGCTTACTATCATTGTGTCCCTGAGCAAGACACTTAACCCTAAATTGCTCCAGGGAGACTGTCCCTGTAACTATTGATTGTAAGTCGCTCTGGATAAGGGCGTCTGATAAATGCTGTAAATGTAATGTACTTTATTAACCGCGGTGTTATAAGTCCCTCCTGCACCGGACTGACGTGCTTATGTGAGTAAACCAATGCGCGCTCTGGAGAGAGGTGCACTGTTGCTATGGTCGCCGGACGCGACACCGCCCAGCGATCTGAGCAAGACGCTGAAAACCAGCGGGAGAGGGGGACACGTGGGGGACCGCTCCACATGGGCCGCAAGGAGGCTGCTGCTGCCCGAACCTCCAGGCGCCGGGCGCGCTCGACCCGCTGCTGTGGTTCTGTCCGGTGACAGCAGTGCATGTCACTGCCCCGCCCTGCATCACCTTAAAAGAAGAGGATAAGCGTCGACAAGATTAAGGATCTGGCCGCTGATCCGGTAATAACCACGCAGTGGGGATTACAGCAGGACAGCATGAAGGAGCTTCCAGGAGGGTCAAAGGACCACCAACTCACGGTAACAAACAAAAAAAAACAAATAGTATGGTTTATTTAGGAGACAATTTGATGCATACGATGCATACTTCATCTATGGATAGAGAAAAATATATATAATCTGAGTCTCTAGTAGAGATCAGGAAGAATTAGTTCTGTTAGACAAAATAAAGGGTGATAGCATGATTCCAGTTCTGATAAGCAATGTGTTTAGCCATTTCACCACTGTTTCCAATTTCATAACCATATGTTATTGCAGTTACCTTGGTAATACTGACATTTTTGTAATAGTCGAACTTAAAAATTTAGAAAGTACAAATTAATGCAAACATATTAATTAAAACTGTCTGGTAAGTTATTACATGAGTTTTACATGCACATGTGAATTTAGAAAGTGAACGGAATGTGTTCTCTGTATTTAAAATAAATGCAGGGATGGTGACCTGCTATGTCACAGCAGCCACACGGGGTCCTGACCATAGTGCACGTTTTGTAAAATATTTGTGTCTGGTGTTGTGTAAAAGGTGGTTATGACAGAACCATGGACAAAACACCCTAAAATAGTAAACAACTTATTGACCTCAAAAATAAATCAAGCCTGATGAAGACACGCTGGAGAGGCTGCGCCGCTGCGACACATTCTCCGGACAACGAGCACATTCTCCGGCCACAGAGAAGTTAGTCAAAAGCGGTGCACGAGGAGGCAGAAGTACGGCAAGTGAACCAGGAAGCAGACTAGGCTAAAAGCGAACCGGCGGTACAGTCTCTGCTCCTCTCTGTACTCCTTGGACAATAAACTTGACTGCTGCGTTCTTATCTTCACCGAAACTTGGCTGCACGATGGCAACAGAGGCTCCTGCTCGTCCGGGAAGATGTGCGGCGGTGGCCGGTGTGTCTACACCAATAACAGCTCCGTGCACTGTTCGGAGCTTGTAGAGGTTTTAGCAGTCTGATGGACCGTTCTACTACCTGAGAGATAGTTCAGTGCTGTTGAGACCCCTCCCTGCCAGGTGAGCTGAACGGTTTGAGGCAGAGGCCAGGGAGCCACTGAGGAACACCACACACCTGGGTGCTGAGAGGGTGTGCTGACCAGCCTGCAGAAATCTACACAGATATCTTCAACACATTGCCGAAGGCTGTTAATCCATTTCGGCTCACCATTTAATACGGTAAATCAGAAGCAAGTAAATTGGACCTGCTGGGAAAAATCTCTCCACTCCACAGCTGGATCTTGGACTTCCTAACAGACAGACCTCCCTCCTCCCATCATCACTGTTCCACATCAGAACTGCAAGGGCTTCCACTGCAAGTGGTCTTGTGCTGTTTGAAATTTCCAACATATCCACTTACAGGCATTTTACATTATGTCCGGTTTTGTCCTTGTTCAGTGTACAGAAAGTTCTACAATTTTATTTTATAGTCTAAAAGTATTTAAAAGGTTTGTCCTGAGTTTGGGCACTGGCAACTGCCTGATTCAGCTGATTAATTATTTGTATTGTAACAAGTTTGAATAAAGTGTGACAATGAAATTTAACCCAAAAAACGTGCAGACTGAATGCTCTCCAGGTAAAGGGTTGTTAATACCTGTACTGTAACATAAGAAACCGTGGAATGAAGTGATTGCCTAAGTAGGAAGAGACCATGTACATCTCCTGCATTGTGTAGTGAGTTTGCCATAAGGGAACCCAAACAGGGAGCACTCAGTTTCTAAAATACAAAATGTAGATTAACACAAAGAAAGTATTTCAATTGTGTGTTGAAGGGGGGGGGGGTGCTTTTGAAAATTGTGTAATGTTACATATATATTTCTCTTTTTACAATGGACTATGAGGGGGTCTGTGTGAAACAGTATACTGTTATACTGACAAATCTCTTGATCCAATTACCCTTAGAACACCTCCCTACACCTTAGTGGCTCGGGATTTGAACATGCAACCTTCCGGTTACAGGTCTTCTTCCTTAGCCGCTAGGCCTTTCACTCTTGTCTGAATCTATCTCAAAATCAGTCAGTGGACATGGACACTGTAGATCACTCCACAATGTGGTGAATGAACAGAAAGTACCTTTCAGCCACAGACTGATCAGTTGGGGTGGTAGTAGCCTAGTGGGTAACACACTCGCCTATGAACCAGGAGACCCAGGTTCAAATCCCACTTACTACCATTGTGTCCCTGAGCAAGACACTTAACCCTAAGTTGCTCCAGGGGGACTGCCCCTGTCCTCTGATAAATAATGTAAGCTTAAAGAGTTACACTGAATGCCATAGAAATCCCTTCCTTCCCACAGCCATTAGACTGTTCAATATCCTGCTGCTTTTTGCTGTATATTTGTTACAGGATAGTCCAAAATGGCAGCACGACAGTAGCGGCCTTGCCGAACCCAGATTTTTTTTTTTTTTTTACTTTAGTCTTTCAGCACATCCAAGACACGTTGACACTGGAGAAAACAATTTTAAAAAATCTACAGCATTTGCACATTGTTACTCTGCACATTCATTCACTGCATGTGTCCAATGTTTGTACTTTATGTAGTTTGTTGCACATGTGCATTTTGTCAATATGTAACATGTAAGACCAGGTTCTGGGGAAACGTTTTGTTTCACTATGCACTGTCTAACATTAATGTAGATGAAATCACAAATTTGCCTAAATGATGTGTAAAGATGTATAAATTAGGTATTAGGCCCAATATCCATGATATTCATGTCAAGTAGGTAAAAGTAAAATCCTAGTAATATGGATGTAAACCATACATACTGCTGTAAAGGTGCACTGATATGGTCCTCAGGTTGCGCTCCGCATCCGCCCAATGAACGAGGCTGAGCTGGAGGAAGGAGCCACAGTGGTCGCAAAGAGGGTGGATGATCAGGTACTTGAGACAAAAAATAAAACTATAAAAAAAAGACACTGCAATGACTAATAGATTTTAACTGCTTTTATATTATTCTGTAACATTATTAATGTAAATACTAGAGGGATATCAATTGTTCTCTTTGTATTGCATATATGTACAGAATTGTGGGGCATTTTAGTGTTTGTATTATAGCAGATTTAGTTACCAGACAGGGGAATAAGGGAATGTGCTAGTATTTTAAAAAGAAAAGAAAAAGGTGTTCAAAACTACACCAAGGATTTTTATGGCTCTATGTTCTTGCCTAACCAAGAAGAAAGCAGACAAGAAAGCTTTCAGTCATACTGCGTATTACTCTGTTGCTTTCCATTTGTTAATTTGTGTTTTGTTGTGTTGACATACATTATATTCATGAATTATTTTAAAGATGAAAAGTACTACACATAGGTCTGATCAAATGTTCTACCATGTTCTATAGATTTTTTACATTTTAGAATTAACTTTGCATGGGCAATATCCACACAGACACCAACACACTAGAGCAGCCTTTTACCACCTAAACTGGATTTTGAACTCTTTGTAGATGGTGGTGTTGATGGATCCCTGTGAAGACTCCGAAAACCATCTAAGGGCAAATCGTTCCAGAGAGAAAACCTACATGTTTGACGTGGCATTTGATCAAAAAGCTCAACAGGTCTTTAACTTCCTTGTAGCCCCTAATACAGCAAGCATATCTAAAGTTTAGCTCTAATACACACTGATGTTCATGGGCACTATTCAAACTGGTGCGAAGCAGAGCGTGGGGCTTTGTTGCCAGTGTAAGACCATATTTTAGGTAAATCCTGAGGATCTTACCTCACACTAGGAAACACGCCAGTTCAAAAATAGCACCCCATATATATATCAGTATGTAAAATGGATTGTGACTGGCTGGCTTGATATTCAAGTAATTTGAGATTAAAGTCTAACTTTATCTATATATATATATAAAAAATATATATCTATATAAATCTATATATCTATATAAAAAAGCCTCCATGTTTTATTCATAGGAAGAGGTTTATGAGGCCACCACAAAGAACCTGATTGAAGGAGTGATATCAGGATACAATGCTACGGTCTTTGCTTATGGTCCCACAGGTAGAGTTACTGTTATCTTTAATGATTTGGTTTTATAATTAAAAAGTATTAAAAATAAAAGGACATTTATTTATTTATTTTGCCCGGGACAGTGTCATGTCAATTTTTAAAAGTAACTTCCTTAACCTCTAGGAGCAGGGAAGACCTACACCATGCTTGGCGTGGACTCAGAGCCAGGGATCTATGTCCGCACACTTAATGACCTCTTTAAAGCCATTGAAGCCAGCAGAGATGACATGGACTGTTGTGTATTCATGTCATATTTGGAGGTGAATCTTGTTGAAGTAGGAATCATTCACAAAACCAAATTATAGTGTAGTTATTCTAACACCATTGTATTTAATGAAGTCCATACGGAGCCAGTGAGTACACACAAAAACAGAAAACATGAATGTGTTTAGCCAAGAACCATTAACTTTTTTTTCCCCCATTGCATGTTTTAAAGATTTATAATGAAGTGATCAGAGACCTTTTGAATCCATCATCTGGGTACCTTGACCTGAGGGAGGATGCTAAAGGAGAAATACGCATTGCAGGCATTACTGAGTTTTCAACTAGCAACGCTAAAGAGGTGAGCGGTCACATAGCTTTTATTTTATGAGTCACACTGTATGTTTTGGTGGACCACATGTGAATTACAGGATGAAAAAGGTAATGGGAAGACCGGCAGAAAAAGTGTAAGAATACAGAATCTCTACCTTTCTTGAGCACTGAATAGCATCTATGATTAAATCACACAAGGGTGTATTTTATTCCATCTTAACTGCAGTCTTGGCCTTTGTTGCATTAATATTTTTACTGGTTTTGGTGGACATGGCATATATTTCAAATGTTTGTTTTTTTTTGTGGGGGGGGGGTTAGATAATGGCTCTTCTAACTAAAGGCAATAAGCAGCGAACACAAGAACCCACTGCAGCAAACAAGACTTCTTCTAGATCCCATGCCATCCTACAGGTAAAAGAAATCAGGCTGTACATTTCTGTATTGTGAATCCACCCTCCCCCCCCCATTCACAGGTGTAATAGTTTTTATATACTAACTTTCTGGTTTCATGAGCAGAAAACAAAGCAAAAAATATATACACTAAAATAAGATCGAATAAATGTACATAAATAAATATTAAATAAATATTAAATAAATATTAAAATACTCTAAATGATTCACTAGTATAAACAATGCAAATAAAAACATTTTTCTCCTGCAGGTAACAGTGAAACAGAAGAACCGGATAAAAGATGTCAGTGAGGAAGTCAGGATGGGAAAACTCTTTATGGTGGACCTCGCAGGCACAGAGAGGGCTTCACAGGTTTGTATTACAGCTACAAAACCGCTGCTTCTTGTGTTTAATATTTTAGTGTTGGTGCAGTTTATTTCATTTCATGTCCCATCACAGTGTTTCTGTATCTTCACTATTCAGCACACCCCACATTAATTTCCTGGTACTTAGTTTTGCTCATTGAAATGCTGCAGAACCTGTAGAGTCTGTATAAAATCAGGTCCCATTATAGCTTTTCAGAGCGTTTTTTTTTTTTAAATCATGCTCTTAAAATGCTGCAAATCTCATTAAAAAATTTCCCCAAAACTTGACTCTTACTGTGACACCTGAGTCACTCACCGTGAAAGCTCCAGTTTCAGTCCTATGAATATTTCATATTCAGACTCATTCATTATTTAAGACATAATGAACATCTGGTGAGGTGGTGAAAACTTGGCACCTCTCACATAACAGCGCCACACAAATGTAACCCAGAGCCAGCGTTCACAAACAGTCCCAATCACCTTTGACATCAGGGTATGGTGTGCAGGCTGCTCTGTAGCCTATTCTAAAATCCGGTGACATCATTCAGTTTCTACCAAAACAAAGCCAGTCCATACTGTGACAATCTTAATCAGCCAGTAGAGGGCATAAGTCCGGATGTTTAAAAAAAAAACCCCAAAAAAAACACAATGAAAACAAATAAGCCTACAGCTGCTATAAATGCTATGGAGACATGATTGTCCAGTATAAAAATTAGAAATTGCCCACAAAAGTAAGCTTACTATTTCCCCCATGTTACATGGGTCTGAATGCTTGGTAGTAAATGCTGCCTTCCCATATTTATATGCGCATACCATAGGAACGATGTATTCAAGGTCTTTTCTGTGCCTAAAAACCCAATACAGTCATGGCCAAAAGTTGACATACTGGTTCACAAAAACCCATTTCCACAGCGTTTCAGCCCTGCCAAAAAAAAACCCTGCTGAGATCATTTCAGTTGAGGAGCACAAGGCTGGAGATCATAGTCATGCTGATTGAGTTAAAATAGCAGATCCAATTTTGCCTAAGAACACAGCCATGAATAAAAACAAATAAATAATAAATAAATAAATAAAAAAGGTACAAAAAACATCCAACAGCTACTTCTCCAAACCATCCAAGGACAGTTTGGTCAAGAACAATGGCCTTATGGCATGATGCTCAATCATGCTGGAAAAGGCTAAGTGAGAACTAAGGATTAAAAATTTGAAAAAAAGGCCAGGAAACTCTGGACCTTAAATCAAATTGGGAACTTGGTCAATCCTCAAGGAGGCAGGTGGACAAAAAACCCAAATTGACAAACTCCAAGCACTGATTATGAAATGGGTTGCAATCAGCCAGGATTTGGCCCAGAAGTTGATTGACAGCATACCAGCATTGCAGAGATCTTGAAAAAAGGCCAAACACTGCAAATACTGACTGTTCGCAAAAACTTGATTACGTTTCAAAAGCCTTTTTTGACAATTACGTTATACACCACAGGAACTGGACAAGATTTATATATTTTAAAAAATCATTATAATTAAGCAGCAGACAGGTAAGTCTCAATTTTTTGGCCACAACTGTAGATATTTTCATATATTAACAGCCACCAAAGTATATATTTTTCACTTTGATTAAAAATCCAACCATTTCCCTACTGACTAGCTGTCTTTTTTGTCATTCAGAAAAACATATTTCAAATATGTCTTATCCAGGGAAACTAATTAGTGTGCACTTGAGATACAAGTGTCATGTAAATGTAAAAAAGTTATACAAGCTCGACAACCTGGGATTAACTGGAGTAAGCATACAGTTCTTGAAATAGTTCAATTTCAAAATCAGGGATTCATTAAAAATCTCTTCACTTTTTCTATTTTCTCTCAGACTCAGAACAGAGGCAAAAGAATGAAAGAGGGAGCTCACATTAACCGCTCACTGCTGGCACTGGCCAACTGCATCAATGCCCTGAGTGAAAAAGCCGGAAAAGGATCCCAGTTTGTGAACTACAGAGACAGCAAACTCACCCGCCTTCTCAAGGTAAATTGATTTCACCTAGGTCTCCTTATGTATTATAGTAATAAAGGGGATTTTGCTAGAAAATGGCTTGATGTGCAAAATATTGTAAATTAAGCCATTGGGTTTGTATGAAAATGGTTCACTTCAGTACTTAAGCGTATAAGGGTGTTCACACTGATTGCAGTCCCATATGATCCATTTAAGGGTTGAGTTTAAGAGCTCAAAAATAAATAAAAATAAAACCGATGGTCCAGAAGCTGCACTACAGAAATAAGATGTGATTGCATTTCCACAGATATTATTCATAGTCTGCAGGTACAGGGAGAAACATTCCCAGATCTGCCCTGCAAATACAAAATGGTGCATGTTTTAAATATTCTAGGATGCTCTGGGAGGAAACAGTCGGACTGTTATGATCGCCCACATCAGCCCTGCAAGCACAAATTTTGAAGAGTCCCGGAACACATTACTGTACGCGGACAAGGCCAAGAACATCAGAACCAAGGTGGTGTCAGTCTACAGAATTTTACTGTAGATCTAGTGTCACCATACCAGTTTGTACCAGTGTAAAAACAGTTTAGAAGGCCTAACAATAGTGAAGCCTTTAAAACCATACCTGTGCTTTGGAATGGACAGGTTAAACGAAACCTGCTGAACGTGAACTACCACCTTGCCCAGTACACCAGCATTATTGCAGACCTCAGGAAGGAGATTGATCGACTGAGGACAAAAATCGAGCAGCAGAGTCAAGGAGAAATGGATAACATTAGTCAAGGTGGATTTCTCTGTGTGTAAGGTGTATTTTACAGTGGAGGAAGAAAAGGTGATGTGTGTGTGAACTTTTGTAGCAGAGGGCCAGCAGTACAGCCGTAAGGAGGTGTGTGTGTTACGGGATCAGCTCCTTTCTGCATTCAGAGAGCAGATGGAGGTCAGACGGAGTCTAATGGAGCTGGAGAACAGCAACATGGAGCTTCATATTGACACATCCAGACACCTGGTCACCATAACAGAGTACAAAAACCACACATACACACAGCCCCCACACAGTTGCACAGTGCAATTTGCTCAGTTGCATCTCCTCTTTAAAATAGTTGGGAGCGAGAACAGACACGGCATGTCAGGTGCAGGGAGCATGAAAGAGGGGGGAAGAGAGATACTGGTGAAGATGGTGATGACAGTGGAGGAGAGGAGCTAGCAGAGCCTCAAGATGTAACAGCTGCACGTGAGGAGATTGTCTCTCTACTTGCTGAGCAGAGATCAACCATGGCTATGAAGGTATAACCACTCAGAATCTATCTTTTTTTTTTTTTTTTTCCTTGATGCCCCAGAAGGGCTTAACATTTAATAATTAAATAAGAGCCTCAAATGTAAAATGTTGAGACCTGGATTATGCAAAAAACTTTCCTCCCTCTCAGTGTGAGCTGGAAGGAAAGCTGAAGACCATGAAGTTGAAGTCATCTCAGATGGAGGAGCTCTTACCACAGCGAATCAGTGATACAGAGCAAAGGGAGATCCTCACCCTGCTCTGCCGGCTCCATGAACTGGAGGTGGAGAACACTGAGGTGCGAACGCTGGCGCTCTGCAAGGAGAATGCGCTGCGCAGCAAAGACTTCATTATTCAGCGGCATGAGCAGCAGCGGACTCTCTATGATGACATAATCCAGCAGCAGAAAACCATCATTGAGGGTAAGGGACCAAAGCTGTTTGTGCACTGTATAGGTGACAAATTGCCTCATGGACAAAATTCACCATTTTGATGACAGCCACCAAAATATATTTAATGGCCTATTGAATACTTGTCCTGATGCAAATATTAACCCTCTATTGGTTGTGTTTAACTTCAGAGCAGGGTTTGACTGTACCACAGGAACTGCAGCTCTTATATTCTCGTTATTTTAATGAGCTCAGTGAGGGAAATTTGGATCAGATCCTCAACCTTCACACCATCACTACCAGCTGCATGAGGGTAACACTTCCACCTCACCCCCAATACATGCTTTTTACACATCTTGCATCCGTTCTGACCAATCTGACAGTGCCAGTACATAAAGTGTCAGTGTTTAGCCTGTAATATAATGGGTAATAAAACACAGCTAGTGCAGGAGAGACTCTGTGCATGCCTGTGTGTTTTATGTGTGTAGGATGGCTCCATACTGACTGTGGCCCGGCAGCTAAAGTTGGATGATCTGGTCTCAGAGCTCATCGAGAGCAGTCAGGCTGACCTTTCACCCCGCAGTGGAAACAGGACTTTTAATATTTCTACAAGCAGAGGGCGTGCTCTTCCCTCTTCATTTGGCCCAGACAATGACAGGTGCAATGTTAAAATCAGCTCAAAGACAACACATTACTAAAACGCTCATGTTATTGACCAAAAATGTAATTAATGATAATCAGTGACTCCAACAGAGCTTGTAAGTCCACAATTAAACATCGCCAACAGACACGACGACCATTATCCATCAGCCCTCAATCAGGCATGCAGGTAAACTATACAATTCAGATTACATAATGTGTTTGAGGTAAAGGGCCACAATTAATAAAAGAGTCTCACTGATGCCAATGTTGACGACACCCCCTGCATTGCAAGTGGCTAGTTTATACCAAAAGTGGAGAAACTGAATGGTGTGCGCTTCATGGTCCTCTCTTGTCCTAATACAATGTCTTTCTAGGATGTATTCTCTCATTTTATTGGTGGCAATCAGTGTCACTTTGCAATCTCACCATATATTTTTATTAATTAGTTTTATAAAAATATTCACACCATATAGACAATTTTAAAGCTGCACCTCAGTGCCCAGTATGACAATTATTTTCAATTTTTAATTTGAAAATCTTGTTTTGGACAATGCCTCACTATTGTTTCTTTTGTATGTATGTGTGAACGCAGCCCATGGGAAGTAAAGCAGCAGCGGCGGCAGCAATGAGTGCAGATACTCTGAAAGAGATTGCCAGCGACACAAAGAGCATTTCAGTCATAGCAGCCCAGAGGAGAACACGCATGCAGGCTGCTAATACAGTTAGTATCTCATGCAGTATCAAATGGTGTATGGAAACAAGTTATTGTTATTGTGAAACACAAAATGTGTCCTTTGTGTTTAACAAATCACCCTTAGTGAGCAGGGGGCAGCAATGACAGGCCGGGGAGCAGCATATGGGGACGGTGCTTTGCTCAGTAGCACCTTGCCGGTTTGGGATTTTAACAACCTTCTGATTATGAGTCCGCTTCCTTACCCACTACCCACTTTCAGAATCGAAATGTTCCCAATGCCGTTTGCATCAGTATTACTTTTTTTCTATACACTCGCTCTATATGTAACAAGTGCATAGTATAAATAGTAGAGGGCTCTTACTAATCACATGTACAAAGTGTGATCATAGTTTCATCTTATTCTAGAGAATATTTACAAAAGAAACAAACAAACATCTGATGAGGTACAGGTGGAAGTGATTGGCTGGTGGAGGCGATTGGCTGGTGCAGATGTTGGTGATCGGAATGAACAGCGAGGCTGGAGGTGTGATAATTCAGGACTAAATATTTTTGCTCAATTGCACCACCTGGCAGTAAACAATTTCATTAAATGCAAATATTGAATCGCTATTGAATCGCTAAAAAAAAATTATATTTGTTATACTTTTTTTACATTTATAATATTTGGCAGATGCTCTTATCCACAATGACTTACATAATTGCTTTAAATTGTCCATAATTTAAATCCCTCATTTGGTTCACTAGTAAATTCTATTACCTTAACAACCAAACCTTTTTTAAATATATGTAACAGCTTTCTTTTAATCTAAGTATTTCCTACAAAGGTTTGAAGATATTAAGTAACTCAGCTTTTCGAACATCTAGTGGAAGTTCATTCCACCTAGAAGGCATGACAGAGCTCTTTCCGGACCTGCCCTTGGTTTTGTAGGCGAGCATGAGTATTTTGAATCTGGTGTGGGTAGCTTCAGGAAGTCAGTATAGGGAATGTAGCAATGGAGTGTGGTGGAGGAATTTGGGAAGGTTGAATCAAGTTGTGCTGCAGTGTTCCCAGGGCCCGCAGGTTCTGGATCAGCTTGGAGGGGATAACTGTGTTGAATGCAGAGCTGAAATCTACAAACAACAGTCTGGCATAGCAGTTCTTATTTTCCAGGAATGCGTACCCATTGATAGAACCCATAGGCTGTGATGAAGGCGGTTAAGGGGCGACTTTCTTCTTCCAAGAAACCCTGGTGGTACGCCTTACCATGGTCCAACACCGAAAACCAAGAGCTTTCAGCATATCTTGAATTCTTGGTATTGGATGGCGGTCTGGCACTGACTTGCAGTTAAGCTCTCTTAAGTCGCAACAAAGGCGAAGAGTGCCTTTCTTGCGGACACATACCACAGGTGATGAGTAGGGGGACCGTGATGGTGTGATCCAACCTTTGTTGAGCAGGTCTTGCAAATACTCTTTCATACTGCAAAAAAATACTCTGTAAGTCTTTTGCACAGGACTTGTGTCATGGAGGGTAATGTGCATTTTTAGTGATGGTATGCAACCTACATCATTACTGTCATATTCGAATGCCCCACATTCCTCTCGCAACATCTTCCTTGCAGCGGCTTGTTGGCTTTCTGCCATGTGTTGGAGATCCAGTGGCGGGTCCCATGTCGCTTAGGAGGGGCAATATCTGATACTTGATAGAGTCACTGAGCAGTTCAGTTTCAACGGAGCGGAGGAACTTCTGCTGGATTGTGGCTCTACTGTACAGTTCATCCGTCTTCTCATTTACCACCATCCATAACAATTTCTCTTTGAGTTCAATGGCGCGGAAAACAAAGTTCAGGGCAGTTTCTTTGGGTTCTTGGGAGATATTGAGAAGCTGATGATTGGGGCTGTCTACCCTGTAGTGTCGCTTTAATATGGTGAGCAGTTTGCTAAGAGTCAGCCCCCGTTTTATCTCCAACATGTCTCTTAGAGGCAGTCTTGGACTGATGGCCCTAATTACTGCTTCAATTATTTCAGTCTCTGAGTGTCCTTTTTCACTCCCATTCTGAATCTGACAGACTAGATTGAGATAGGATAGCTTGTCCTTCTGCCCATTCTCTCCAATCTGCCCATAGATTTTAAACTCTGTCCTCAATGTTACCTCTTGCAGGAATCGTGTTGGCTCTGGTCGAGTTTTGGGCAGATAACCTGTGGTCTGTACTGGGGTTGCACGCTGAGGGTTGTCCTCAGGATCTTTCTTTGGTGAAGACTCTCTTGATGGGGGTTCCTCTTCTAATGGACACTCTCCTTCGTTTAGTCTCTGAATGTTTATGGCTGTGTCTTGGTAAAACTGTTCCACTTGATCCTGTTCCTCTCTTTCCTCGATCTCGTCAAACACACCCTCTGGCAACTTGATGAGTGTCCTCTTGGTACTGCCGTGAGACTCTCTACTGTCCAGGCCAGGGCATTTCAGTCGCCTGCAGACATCCACCAGAGGCTCTCTCTCCAGCTCCCACAAGGCTGCACTCACGTGATCGTGCAGAGACTGTATCGCTTCCATTTTTTTAATAAAGGGTCGTCTCTTGGGCAGTGGTGGCCTAGCGGTGGGCAGTGGTGGCCTAGCGGTTAAGGAAGCGGGCCCCGTAATCAGAAGGTTGCAGGTTCGAATCCCGATCCGCCAAGGTGCCACTGAGGTGCCACTGAGCAAAGCACCGTCCCCACACACTGCTCCCCGGGCGCCTGTCATGGCCGCCCACTGCTCACTCAGGGTGATGGGTTAAATGCAGAGGACAAATTTCACTGTGTGCACTGTGTGCTATGCTGCTGTGTATCACATGTGACAATCACTTCACTTTCCCTTTCTTGAAAAGGAAGGTGGTTGGTGATGGTGTTGACTCTCTACCGCCACCTCCTGGCTGGCTCACCAAAATATGTTACACTTGAAAAAATGAGTAAACTTTTTCTACTGCAGCGTCAGCGATCTTACGGCCAAACAAAACAACTGGAGCACCAACGCTAGAATATTAGTGACGGTCACACGCGGCGCAGTCTTCAAGTGTGCGCGTACGTGCGCGTCATCAGACGCCTGACGTGCGCCTGTGTCTCGGCTGATCTCGCGGAGCAGGCGACGGGCGCGTTTCACCCCTTAAATCAACAACTTTACTGATGCGTTAACTTTACTCATGTGTTAACTTAGTTTGCCTTAAGGACACGAACGTAAAGTATAAGACAATTTATCTGCCTAACAAGAGAATACACAGAGCAGCTTCAACAGCATTCTTAGTGCCACAGGGGCTTCAACATAATGATTAACTCATGGGTGTAAATACTTACGCAACACTGCATTAACAACCTTTTTTTTCTACATGTCATTATGGGGTACGGAGTGAAGAAATTTGAAGAACAACTATACTTAGAATAAGCCTGCAACGTAACAATGTTGCGGAAAAGGTGAAGGGTGTTAATACTTTCTGGTGCCACTTTAGGTAAATCACAGTTTTTAACAAGGATATCACAAGATTTTTAAATATTGTTGGCAGCTGAGCCAGGTTTATTTTGGATTTAAAACAATAGACCTTTTTCGATCTTTTCTATAAACGTCCAGGATTTCTTTATAGGACAGTGGTAACGTTTCCCCTGGTAATATTCAGATTTTCAGCATTTGTTCGTCTTTCTCATAAGGATAAGATTCACCTTCCTAATTCAACTCTGGAGAGGGGTGTGAGAGTGCTCAAATCCTCATCAGTGCGATCCAGCTCCGGTGAACTTCAGCACACCAACTCAGCCGCCAAGACCATGCCCCGCCCTACAGCCCCTGTCACCATGAAGAGGAGGCTGAAGCCTGCAGCCAGCATGGAGAGCCTGGTGGTCAGTACGCCTGAGGAGGGGGGGATAAAGGCCAACCGACCAGCTGGCAGCTCGCCTAGCGTCAGGAGGAGGGGTCTACCTGGAACAGAGTGCAGCGCAAACTCTCCTGGGACACGGACGAGAAAGAAGCGTTCAAGGTCATTTGAGATAAACAAACTGGTAAGGATGTGTAGTGTACTAGTGTTCCTGCAAGTAAACCTGCCAGTTGTTTAGCCAACTCTAGTACAAATGATTGAGTGAAAAGTACAGTCTGTGGTTCACACTGACAACTGAATTCTTATAAGTACTCTTCCACTGTGTTATCCACAGAAACCTAGAGCCGTGTTGGAGAGCGCTTCTGATAATCGGCTGGTGTGCCTGCCACAGGGCAACATCCAGACCTTGCTAAACAGCAGGGGAAACCCTGCAACTCCTCCCGTTGCTAAATTCAAGTACCCCCTTGCCCATCATACAGGTATTCTGAACAAGTAAAAATACACAGTATTCAGTTACTGTTTGTTTTTTGATGTTCATGTATTTTCTATGATATTTTTTTGTAGTTTGCGCTATATAAGATGCAGAACGTACCAGAGAAATTGCTTGTTGACAATGAGCATTCTCTTAAAGATGCTACATTCTTATTCATTTCAGTCTACACCAGTCTACATCTACATGCTACATCTATTATAGCTCTTTGAAAAAAAGATTCTGGGTCACATTTTCATTGTCTCAGCAGAGAACCAGTTACAGAAACTGGAAATCCGAGGAACACAGCCCAGCACCATCCACCAGAAAAACGTAGAAGGTAGAAGAGGCCAGATACTTAACAAGCATGGCAGAGGTTCGTCTCTGGGTGAGAGAGAGAGAGAGAGAGTGTGTGTCTGATTTATAATCAGTAACACACAATCTGGTTTTGTAGGCCAGCTGGAAGCTTCTGGCCCTTGTTATCTACTCAGGCAGCCAGGAAACCACAAAAAAACTGCCAATGGAACTGTCCAGCAAAAGGTACTCAGCAACGGAAACAGCAAAAAGAATGAAAGACATATAAAGAAAGTGGCATAGTGACTGTTAATAAGTCTATTTAAATAGGTCTTTATTGTAAGATTTACTAATGTCACATTTTTGTCTGCTCTGAATGTCATCTACAACAGAATACTTTTTTTCAAATTTTCATGAAATGTATGTGTTTAAAAGCAGTATCTGAGAGAATAAACACATTCCCATAGCTACAGCATCATTGACTCTGGTTTGTTTTCATTGCAAAAGATTTTTCATTGCAAAAACTACACTGTTTCGGTTCTTTGCAGGTTCAAAACACAAAGAATAATATAGGATCATTTCATATTTTATAATGACAGCAACTTTCAACATCTTTCTTCCAGTATGATTGTTTACTGCTGAAAATCCAAAATAAAGATAAAACTCTGTTACTAAACAGATAGTATTGATCATGCTGATTTAATGAACAGTGCATTTACTTTGCTCACTATCAAGCAAATTATGTTATGACATATGCACACACACAGTAATATATTGTCAAACACTACAGGGAGTGCAGAATTATTAGGCAAATGAGTATTTTGTCCACATCATCCTCTTCATGCATGTTGTCTTACTCCAAGCTGTATAGGCTCGAAAGCCTACTACCAATTAAGCATATTAGGTGATGTGCATCTCTGTAATGAGAAGGGGTGTGGTCTAATGACATCAACACCCTATATCAGGTGTGCATAATTATTAGGCAACTTCCTTTCCTTTGGCAAAATGGGTCAAAAGAAGGACTTGACAAGCTCAGAAAAGTCAAAAATAGTGAGATATCTTGCAGAGGGATGCAGCACTCTTAAAATTGCAAAGCTTCTGAAGCGTGATCATAAAACAATCAAGCGTTTCATTCAAAATAGTCAACAGGGTCTCAAGAAGCGTGTGGAAAAACCAGGGTGCAAAATAACTGCCCATGAACTGAGAAAAGTCAAGCGTGCAGCTGCCAAGATGCCACTTGCCACCAGTTTGGCCATATTTCAGAGCTGCAACATCACTGGAGTGCCCAAAAGCACAAGGTGTGCAATACTCAGAGACATGGCCAAGGTAAGAAAGGCTGAAAGACGACCACCACTGAACAAGACACACAAGCTGAAATGTCAAGACTGGGCCAAGAAATATCTCAAGACTGATTTTTCTAAGGTTTTATGGACTGATGAAATGAGAGTGAGTCTTGATGGGCCTGTGGCTGGATTGGTAAAGGGCAGAGAGCTCCAGTCCGACTCAGACGCCAGCAAGGTGGAGGTGGTTTGGGCTGGTATCATCAAAGATGAGCTTGTGGGGCCTTTTTGGGTTGAGGATGGAGTCCAGCTCAACTCCCAGTCCTACTGCCAGTTTCTGGAAGACACCTTCTTCAAGCAGTGGTACAGGAAGAAGTCTGCATCCTTCAAGAAAAACATGATTTTCATGCAGGACAATGCTCCATCACATGCGTCCAAGTACTCCACAGCGTGGCTGGCAAGAAAGGGTATAAAAGAAGAAAAACTAATGACATGGCCTCCTTGTTCACCTGATCTGAACCTGTGGTCCATCATCAAATGAGAGATTTACAAGGAGGGAAAACAGTACACCTCTCTGAACAGTGTCTGGGAGGCTGTGGTTGCTGCTGCACGCAATGTTGACGGTGAACAGATCAAAACACTGACAGAATCCATGGATGGCAGACTTTTGAGTGTCCTTGCAAAGAAAGGTGGCTATATTGGTTGCTGATTTGTTTTTGTTTTGTTTTTGAATGTCAGAAATGTATATTTGTGAATGTGGAGATGTTATATTGGTTTCACTGGTAAAAATAAATAATTGAAATGGTATATATTTGTTTTTTGTTAAGTTGCCTAATAATTATGCACAGTAATAGTCACCTGCACACCCAAATATCCCCCTAAAATAGCTAAAAATAAGAACAAACTAAAAACTACTTCCAAAAACATTCAGGTTTGATATTAATTAGTTTTTTGGGTTCATTGAGAACATGGTTGTTGTTCAATAATAAAATGATTCCTCAAAAATACAACTTGCCTAATTATTCTGCACTCCCTGTATATAGCACAGGCTGTACAAGACACACCCAACGGCAGTTTGTCCTATGAGGTGCTTCCATCAATACTGGCCATTGACCATTAAAACAAAAGTAAACACAGATTAACAAAGAGAACATGAGATCAATGGCAAATGGCTGAGCAAGATTACGAATTAAATTGTGCACTGATTTGAGTGAGCAGTTTTTAAAACACAGCCAATCTTTGCGGTGGATTGAAATCTGTCTTACTCAACCATCATTAAAGATTCATGGTGTTGAAGCTCATCTAAATTACTTTAATTATTGCCATTGTATATATTGTATATAGAATATTTATTGTGTGTGTATGTGTGTGTGTGTATATAAATTATATATATATATATATATATATATATATATATGTATATGTGTGTGTGTGTGTGTGTGTGTGTGTTTGTGTGTGTGTGTGTATATATGTATATGTATATGTATATGTCATATTTAAACTGTTCCATTTTATCCTTACCCTATGAACACATTCAAATGTTGTGTCCAATTGAATTCATGCTAGAACCACCATTACAACCCTATATGTAGGAAGTATGTGTTTGAATTTTTGAAGAAATTGTGTACTGCTTTCTGACAAGTAATCCTAAAAAAATCTCTAAAGAACATCTTTTATACATACCCTGAGATATTTGTTGGTTTGATTTCCAAACTTTATATTCTTAATGACCAAGCAAAGTGAAGTGATTGTCATTGTGAAACATTGCAGCGGTGGTATCATGGTGACACAATGAAATGTGTCCTCTGTTTTTATCCATCACCAAGGGAGCAGTGTGTGGGGACTATACCTTGATCAGTGGCACCTCAGTGGCCGTTTGAACCCACAACCTTATGATTATGGGTTCGCTTCCCTACCTGCTAGGCCACGACTGCCCCAGACATCAGAATGGTTAGGGCAGCATGACTATTCCATCCCACTCAATCATTTCACAATGTAAATTGTGTCATTAGAGTGGAAGAAACTGCTGGTCTTCAGTTTCCTGGAATGTTCTTCCCAGCAGAACATTCATTGTTAGTTGTCCCTAAGACAAGGAGGAAACAGGGGTGACTGAGCTTTTTCAGTCGCTGCTCCAAGACTTTGGAACGAAATGCCCTTGAACATCAGGCAGGCCAACTCCCTTCCTGCTTTTAAGAGCTCCCTCAATACACATTTTTTCTCCTTGGCTTTTAAATCTGTATGAGATGTTGGTTTTGCTGTTTTATTATGGTTATTAGTATTTTATTGTTTTACTCGCTGTCTTTCTTTTCTTTGGTCTGTGTACAGTCCTTTGGTCAACTGCATTGTATAAATAAATTTGAACTTAAACTTTCAAATTTAACAGTGATTGAGATAAAGAAATTTGCACATTCCAGCTCCAGTTTCACTGTGTCATGGATTGACCAGTACATTCTGTCCAGTTCACACACTCACGCATATACACAAACACACATATCAAAATGAGCCCATTTAAAAGCACAAAACACACACTTGCAGTAATACAGGACATGTTGTGAATGATGGCTTATGAATCGTGCTATTCATTGTCTGCAATGTACTTTGTATTTTAATCCCTCTAACCTTCTTGCAAAAAGACTGATGTCATGGCCCTGTTTGGTCTGTACTGTGTGTGTGTGTTGTGCATTTTTTCTTGTTAGACGCCACAAGTTCCAGGGTGGAGCTGTGCACCTGATTGCCTGTAGTGTGGATGTCCAAACCAAACCTCCTTTCTTCACTCCACGCCTGTGTTGCTAACCCTCTGCCCTCTTTTTCATGGTTCTACTTCCATTCTGTCGTTATTTAATTACCCCTAGACTTGTTGGCCTTGTTAATACTTTACTTAATAATAACACGTATCCTCCATTATGTTGCAGACCTTACACGTCACCCCCTGTACACTCTCTCTTTCACACACAAGCACAGAGAGAGAGAAACTTACAGCAGCTATAGAAACTGTGTACATTAATATCTAAATGCCAGGTTTTCATGATGTAAAAAACGTGATTACATGAAAGTTACATTTTTGTTACATCATAAAAACCTGGCTTTTTAACAGGGATGTGTACAGTTTTAAAGTGAAAGTGAAGTGATTGTGAAACACTGCAGCACAGCACATGGTGAAACAACAAAATGTGTCCTCTGCTTTTAACCATCTCCCTTGGTGAGCAGTGGGCAGCCATAACAGGCGCCCACAGAGCAGCGTGTGGGGACGGTGCTTTGCTCAATGGCACCTCAATTGCCTCGGCGTATAGGGGTTTAAACCGGCAACCTTCTGATTATGGGGCCGCTTCCTTAACCGCTAGGTCACCACTGCCCAAAGTCTACTGCATGTCAACAATGGAGGGTACAGGTCCTGTTCTGTTCTTGCTGTGCATAACCTGCTATACCAAACTACAAAGGAGGGCATTTCTGAGCAAGATAATAATTCCAGGAAATTTGTAATTGTATTCTATTTGTCTAAAGTTTTTTTTAGGTTCTGAAGCAAGCGAAAAGTTCAGCTCTTGATGATAAAGAGCAGACCTGACAGTGTGTGTGTGCTTCTTAGATGATGACCCGTGTGACCTAGACCAGTGATGAGTCATGCTGAGGAAGTCCTCTCTACATGTCGTAAGCCCAGCACACACCTCCAGGGACTGTAGAGTGGCAGCTGTGATTATGTATAGATATAAAGACAGATGTAGATGAAGAAAAATTAAATATGGATAAGTAGTATGTATAATACTTTGTCAAAATGTCAAAATTATTGCCAATCATCCTACATTCTTTCTTTCTTTCGAACTTTGTCCATCCTCTCAATTTTATCACCCATTTTTGCTTTCACTCCCCTGATACATTTATGGGTTGTGAGAGGACTCCTGGTGATGTGTGTCTGAACCAGTGCTCATATGGCTGTATCATCCCCATCAAGTGCTCCAAAAAGAAAGTTTGGTGTGTTTTCATCTAAATGCAGAAGCTATAGAGGAATATGAACGGGTGTTGTCTGAAGGCCATTATAGAAATTTCATTTACTACTAAAGATTCAATATGAGGCCTGGAGAGACCAGCATCATGCTTGTGTAAAATGGTGCACCAGCATTTAACTCTAAAATAGTTTTCCTGATTAGAATAACAGCATCCTTTTACATTTGTTTATAGAATGTAACATCAGAGTGATCATAACCAAATTTGACAACATCATATTTATAATGTAATATACATTTTTTGTTTGTACAGATGAACTCAATATGCCTCAAGAACAAGGAAAAGGATTTGTCACACCTCTGGTTTAAAACGTTCCTGTTTTTGTCCTCTGTGAGGCTAGTGTAGCTGTCTAGCGTGGTCCACTTTACATCCGTAACAGCTTTCTTGCAACATTCGACCCATGCACAGGCTATTTGCAGGTCTTTATGAGTTTCAATCATCAAACCACATCATTAAAGTATGTCTTTGGGGTAATTATAGACAAATCTCTATTTTCTTTCACTTCTCCAAGATGCAGATAACTAACAAGCAGTCATTTTCCTTTAATCCAGGAGACATAAATTAAATGAAAGTAAAAGTGAAGTGAAAGTTACAAAGATGTACTTCATGTTATAATTGTATTTGGAAAATATGGCCCCAAATCCTGGAATTAATGGGATTTATATTTTACAGGACAAACCATTTGCATTTATTGTTAAATTGAGTGATATTATATGGTGTAGCAGTACCTGTTTTGAATTCATGCTTAATATTAATAAGAAGAGAGCGAGAGAGCAGATGTGGAGAGAGAATAGTAATGGATAGATGGGGGAAGAGTACACCCTTGAGAGAACACCACAAAGCCAGGACCTCCCTGCACCTGTCATGTGTTTGAACTGTACGCTTATAACTGAGCCTCTACTCTTCATTCCATTGTTTCTTTCTCTGAATATGTGCTATTTTGATGGCCAGGTGGCTCTCATTAGAAGAATTCACTCTCACTTTTTACAGTTTCAGAGCCCTGGACATATGCGATCAAATACTGTCCTGTTTCCCCTGACCAAATTATCTTCTGAACTGTAAATCTCGGTTTAAAAGAAATGCCTTTCTAAACACAGATACTGGGTTAAGATAAAAAAAAAAAAAGTGATTTTCACTTGTGATACACAGCAGCACAGCACACGGTGCACACAGTGAAATTTGTCCTCTGCATTTAACCCATCACCCTGTGTGTGCAGTAGGCAGCCATGACAGGCGCCCGGGGAGCAGTGTGTGGGGACGGTGCTTTGCTCAGTGGCACCTTGGCAGATTGGGATTCGAACCGGCAACCTTCTGATTATGGGGCCGCTTCCTTATCCGCTGCGAAACCACTGGCCCAGATGAGCAACCTTTTTTTCTATTTTACTTAAATGTACATTTTGTGCATAGACTACTTGTTTATTAGATATGTATATGTTAGGGCTTAAATTACATTTAAATCTATTAATATTAATACTATATTACTATATTAATACTATATTAATTTTAAACTATTAAATTGTGAAACACTGCAGCACAGCACACGATGCACACAACAAAATGTGTACATGTGTATATATGTGTGTGTATCCAGGTGTCCATGGGTTTGGGAGAGTCAAACTACCCTGAGCTGCAAGCTTATCCAAGATGCTGTCCAGTTTACGGTTGATAGTCACAGTGATGGTATCCAATTTGTGATCAATAGTCACAGTCTGACTGCCCACAGATCTGCCCACTCAATCAATCAATCCTGCCAGCTTTGTGGGGTTTTGAGCAACCATCACCGTTTCCTTCAATAAACCATGGCAATGCCTAGTCCAATCAGAAAAAGTACTTTTATCATGGTTCCGAATAGGTAAAGTCTTCAATGTTCTTCATCTCTCCCATCCAATCATCTCATATCCAGCCATATACACTCCAACGGGACACTCAGTTTCCCCTGCACCTGGATTTCTCTTCAAGAAGATTGTGTCAATAACAGTGAGAGACCAGTTGATCAAACAGTTGACCATTGTTCGTAGTAGGTCTAGGAATAGCAGTGCGTCTGCCTCTGGTAAGAGCCAAGGTTTCAAGGTTGGAGAACATTGGCCAAGGCTTGAATAGACACAAACACAACTCCTGGCAATCCTTAAGTCAAATGTTATTGGTATGGACATGGCTTGTCTGATATGTCTGATAGGGGCATTATTTTCATGCCTACAGTTCATGTCATCTGAAGTAATAAGGATTATAATTTTATTATAATTCCATTGGTTTCTATTTCCATGTGACAAGTAATTTAAGAAATACTGAACACGATTTTGTGTGCAATGCTGACTATTATGTAATCTGTGTTATGCTCTTTGCTATAAAATCCAGAGCCTCCATAAATGTATCATTATTTTCAAATAGTTCTGTGAAATACTTTGTACACTGAACAATATTCATAAGAGGCAGTGGTGGCCTAGCAGGTAAGGAAACAAACCTGTAATCCAAAGGTTGTCTGTTCAAATCCTGAACCGCCAAGCTACCTCTGAGATGCCACTGAGCAAAGCACCGTCCCCACACACTGCATTTCATGGCTGCCCAATGGGTGCTGTGCTGTGTCACGTGACAACATTTCACTTCACTTAAAAGATGGATTTTATTAATCATTTAGTCTTAAAACGCTTTTGGGACATGCAGCCTGTCACGTTCCTAGGTCTAGGGGTCTTAGAAACGCAACAAGGGTGTGGAGAGGAGGTCTAACAGGTACAATAAAACAGCAGACTCAACACAGCTAATAAACATCAAAACAGCCTAAAGGAAGGGATGGTCCAGCGAGGATAACTCAAACATGTACAAGTTAACAAAAAGGGCACATAACAGGCTAACAACAAAGGGTCTATCACACAAAGCAACAAGACACACAAATGAGATCCCCAGCGGAGATCCATGCAGATCTCCGTGGACCCTGGGGACCTCCCGAAAGCGCAAGGGCCTAGCAGAACACCATCCCGAACACCATCTGAAGTGTCTTTATATAGGTTGTGATGACCAATGGCAGATGGTAGGTGGAGCTGGAAGGCTTCAACTCCTCCCATGAAGTCAACCTAAAAGAGACAGGACGCAAAAACACAGCCAGATACACAGAACACGTGGGAGCATATGTCCAGGGACGTAACACCCCCAACCACCAAATATAAACCCTTCGGTTGATCCAAGAGTGCACAAGATAAAGCATTGCCCCTCAAATACAATATCTGCACTATTCAACGAATCTCACATAAAAAAATGACGAAGGTCCAAAAACAAGCAATGGACAACAAATTTGTTCAAAAGCAAATTTGTTCAAAAGCAAAAATGGTGGTGGTTGTATAATAGGGCAAAACTTAAGCAAACTATGGTGCAACAAAATATGTCCCCCCCCCCACTTCCACGGAAATACAAAATGTCAGTGATGGGAAAAATAATAGGGCAAACTGGGCACTCCTCACTGCTCTGGGGACTAATAGCCTGAGAGACAGTAGGCCCACAAACAGACGCACCGCCATACAACAGCAGTCCTAGACTTATCCCGAACGGGAGTTTTACACAAAAGCACACTCGGTGCTCACGTTGGTACTTAGTCACGTTCCATTCCAACCTGCTGCTCCAACTTTCTGAGCTCAAGCTCACGCTGACACTCCTGCACCATCTTGCGAGCCCATAGTTATGGTATTCGCATTCTGGACAAACTCTCGCTGAATCAAGCCACTCACGCTTCTCCAATGAGCACTCACAGATTTTTACATCCGCATCAGAGTCACTCGCCAGATCGGCAGAAATGCTTGATAAGAGCACATCAGACAGGGCTGGGAAAAATGTTCCTATTAACCAACACGCTCCACAACTGAAACAGAGTATCCTTCCGCCGAAGAACCTCACTACTGAGAGTGAGCGAACACCACACGGCAATTCAAACAGCGTCTCTTTCACACAAAGCAACAAGACACACAAATGAGATCCCCAGCGGAGATCCATGCAGATCTCCGTGGACCCTGGGGACCTCCCGAAAGCGTAAGGGCCTAGCAGAACACCATCCCGAACACCATCTGAAGTGTCTTTATATAGGTTGTGGTGACCAATGGCAGATGGTAGGTGGAGTTGGAAGGCTTCAACTCCTCCCATGAAGTCAACCTAAAAGAGACACTGTGCCAAACGAATGCAGAAGGAGCACTAATGAATATCCACAAAAATTATACAACACAGCCACCACACACAAAATGAATCGTGTGCTAACATTAGACCCACACCTATGTACACAAACAGATCAAATGCCCCACACAAACTTGTATGCCAAAAAACAAAAAGCTGAATACTGACAACCACCCAAGCCTACACAAACTCCTCTCCACCGAACGTATACCTGAGGCCACAAACACAGCAGCAAAATAGTAAATCCGGTCCTAAACCTGCCTAACACAAGCTACCTTAACCTACCTGCTCTTCAGAGGGTACCAATTGGAGGCAACTTTGAATGCCGAACGTCACCCTGGCAGACTCAAGCTGAGGCTGTTCGTGTGACGGCGTACCCCCACCTGGAGTAGCTCCAAAAGAAAGAAAGGAAAAATAACAAAGCAAAATAACAAAGTGGTGCTCTGCAGGGAGGGCATTGCCACAGCAAAGACCCCAAAAGACACCATAACTTCCTGGATATACGATTCTGATCACAAACACCAAACCAGGAGAAAACATGAGCCCCTATTTGTCACGTTCCTAAGTCTAGGGGGCCTTAGAAATGCAACAAGGGTGTGGAGAGAAGGATGTCCACTGTTACACACTCACCCACAAACAAAGCGTACAAACAGTGATTTTATTCACTGTGAGCTAACAGGTAAAATAAAACAGCAGACTCTACACAGCTAACCAACATTAAAACAGCCTAAAGGAAGGGATGGTCCAGCAGGGATAACTCAAACATGCACAAGTTAACAAAAAGGGCACATAACAGGCTAACAGGTTAACACAGGCAAACAACAAAGGGTCTATCACACAAAGCAACAAGAACACAAATGAGATCCCCCAATGGAGCTCCTTGCAGATCTCTGTGGACCCTGGGAACCGCCCAAAAGAGTAAGGGACCTCCCGAACACCATCCGAAGTCTCTTTATATAGGTGGAGGTGACCAATGGCAGATGGTTGGTGGAGCTGGAAGGCTTCAACTCCTCCCATGAAGTCAACCTAAAAGAGACAGGACGCAAAAACACAGCCAGACACACAGAACACGTGGGAGCATACGTCCAGGGACGTAACAAGTCCAGAATTGTGAGAGTTCAAAATAAACATATAAACATATATTAAATATTCTGGATGTTCTAACCAATATATAAAATACTTAATCCTATAAAACTTATTATTTAAAATTTACACAGAAGTTGAATTAATTGGTGTCAAATAACAGATATGAGCTGAAACAAGATAAAAAACACTTAGATAATAGTAGAGGTGAGCAGAGATTTGGGGTGAAGTTTCCCACTTCACTCTCATCTGTGATACACTTCTCAATCAGACCTTGAGAAGTGTGGCTGAACCCATGGCTGAACCCATTGTACGAAAGAAGGTGGGACTAGGTGATATGAGGCTGGGACTGGTGTTGAACAGCCGCACTAGAGCTGGAAGCTCTCTGGGGGCTCTGTGCATGCCTCCACCTGCCTATTTATACTGCACCTGTTTATTATGTGTTCGGTTTTGGTCCTCACGCCCATTTAAGTTTGTAATTTGAGTTAAGTTGTTGTTGTGCACTTGTGCCTCATTCCCTCTATACAGTGCTACAGTGATAGAGAGAGTGTTTGTGCTGTGTGTCTGTGCTAAATAACATGAGTGTGTACATGTCAGACATCAATAGCAACCATTAAAAAGCATTTCCTAGACTAGACTTTAGTTTTGTGTGTGACCAGGACCCAATTCAATCTGTCTGACTACTGACTGCACCCTGCAGTGGCGTGGCCATCCAACAGAGAAACAGTAAAAAACAGAAAAGAAGGACAGCAGACAGATCAATAGAACACGAGATAAAGGCTGAAATGTGACTTTTAAAAGGTCTTCATTTAGCCTCTTAGACTAAATTAACCATTGTTTGATAAAAAATAATCTTGCTTGACAATGCAAATGACACAATTGTGCAGAAACAAAACACCCTTTTCATCGGCCATCTGATCCCCAGGGACATTAAATCAGTCCCCACACCAATCATCCACATCATTAAAACCAATGACATGTGAAGTGAATAACTGATTTTCTTTTTCAAGGGAACTGGTCAGGGGTTGGGGTATGTCAGGCAGAACATCTTGTACAGTTCTTGTGGAGGATGTGCTGGTATTAGGAAAATTGCTCAGTTGCTAAGAATGCCCCCTCAACATTTGTAAAAAAACAAAGCTGCGAAGAACATGAATGTAATGGTTGTGTTTATTTTTCCTTCAGTATTCCCTCAGTATTGTATAAAGAATCAACAAAAATGAGCGGCGACAGATATTTAAAGGAGGAAAATGCAGGAGGAACAGAGCGAGAGAGAGAACGGGCAGACTCGTTGGCTCTAAAATGATGATACATCCTGATTGGCTGCCTGTTTGCATTATCTGGTGTGTAAACAGCCAAGGCACTTCCAGGTCTCCTGGAAAAAAGATCAATATAGCAGTCCTGGCCAATTGTTCACTCGTTTGAAACTCAAAATCAATCAATCAACAATGGAAATGACTCAATACTCTAGCTTGTTACCATTTCACATACCCATTATCAATTAAGTAAAAAATATGAGCAACCAGTTTTAACCTTTGCTAAAGCATCTTTATTATAAACAAATAAGGCGGTGCTTACCAGCAAAATTGTATAGCTCTTGGCTCATAGGTTCCCAGTCTGATAGTAACCCAAACACATGGCCACACATTGGTACACACACTGAATGTCAGATTTAATCCATCCATGGGCTCCGGCAATGACTAAGATCCCATAAATCTTTCATCGGGGAGTCAGAACACCATCTTTGTGGATATACAGAATGTCCACATTCCGTTTCACACATTTTCTGTGATGAGACTCAACAGCACCCAAATTTAGCAACACTCCTGGGCTAAGTAGCAGCAGTGTGCACCAGCATGAAAGCACTTTATTTCATGTATTCTTGTGTTGTAAGGGTTAGAAGAAAAATTCCTGATGCTCAGATTGGACTGTAACTTTCAGCATCAAAGGACTAAGATGCAGCACCACATAAGTAAACACATATTAAACTACTTTATTTTCTGAATTTACCATATTATTTTAAGATATTCACTCGCACAGCTACATTAAATTTTTACTTAGATATTTATCGTTTTTTTTTATATTGGTATTTAGAACTGCAGTGGGGTGCATTGAATATGCGTGCGTGTGCATAATATCTGCAAATGTGATCGTTAATCTGCGTGTCCCCGTCAGAATAAGCCAATCACTCAATTTAATTGAAGCTGATTCCAGCCTTAGAGAGACACTGGAAGCTCCCCTGGGGGCACGTTGAAAGTCTGGAAAGGGGGTGGGACTGCGGCCCAGGATCCGATGTTGACGCACTTTGCTGTTGTCATTGGAGTTTCCCTAAAATGTAATGGAAAAGGGCTGTTTATTGAGTGGTACTATTGACTATGGCTACGACATCACAGGTGGATGGAAGGATAAACAGACAAAGGAAGGCAGAAAAAGACAGAGAGCACCCAACAAAAGGCCACCGGGGTTCATCATTTGATTTTGAGAGCACTTTCTTCCGGAAGTAAATCAGCAGTGCCATTTTAATGAGGATTTAATTAAGCGATCAATAAATTAACAAATTGAATTACGAAGGCCCTCTGGAACTTCTTGGGGTCAGATGGGATTAAACTCAACATCTAAACATGAGATTAGAAGAACAAATCGTTGCCATTCCCACTCAAAATATCTCTATTGCATTGTAATTCTGTTTTTTGGTCTTTTTTTTATTTGTACTTTGTAAATTTTATACAGTAAAACTATGATAAACTTTCTTAAACTGATATACTTGAACTGATCTTATATAGTTTGTAAAATGTTTAAACGTTAAACTGACATGACATGAAGTCCAAACTAAAAGGTGCCACCTGCATACAAAGGATTACTATGAACAGGGCTGGGAAGTGACAACTTATGTCCTGTTGGTAATGTCATAAGCATCGATGAGGGATGAATAGAAACATAATCAAGTAATTCAGAGACTGCTGATACAATTTGATAATTTGATAATTTTGAGCGGCAATAGTTCTTGAGTTCTCAAGCCTTGGCCGGACATGACCCTGTGTCTTGCTCCTGGATGCTGCTCTGTGCTCGGTGCCGTGATTTCCTGCCGTGTCCTGTCCTTGTTCCATTATTTCACCCTTGGGTCGTGTGTGCATGATTTGTGTTCATGTGGGCCATGTTAATTTACACGTTGTCCCGTTGTGTACACTCCTTTAGCCCTGCCACACATTTGTGATACTGGGGCGGTGGTGGCCTGGGGGTTAAGGAAGCGGTCCCGTAATCAGAAGGTTACCAGTTCGAATCCCGAGCCGCCAAGGTGCCACTGAGGTGCCACTGAGCAAAGCACCGTACCCACTCACTGCTCCCCGGGCGCCTGTCATGGCTGCCTGCTGCTCCTTCAGTTTGGTCACTTAAGTCCTTACCTTTACCCATTTTTTTCTGCTTTTTTTTTCAACTTTAATCTTTAATGATGTTTGAGCATATTTGTTGATAGTTGCAGGTTTTCATCATGCAAAACTAGGTAGTATTTATATTTATAAAATCAAAACTAAATATTGCATTCTATGTGAAATAAATAATTCCACATCAGCAGAAAGGGTAGTATTACCAAGTGGTTCTTTTCTGACCTTACAGCAATCAAGCCCCACGCACTAATGTGCCAGTATGAAAATAGTTCCCTTTGAGAACCCTTTGTGTGAAGATGTAAGAAAACCATTTCAAAGATCCAGGCTAAGTTCTGGACATCCTGCAGTAAGACATCATTTCAATTTCTGTCAAGCACCACCCTCCCGACTTTCCCTGAAAATGTCACCATCCACTGAAGTGCCCACAAAAGGCAAGGACAGCGTGAGATCCAAACATATGAATATTTCTGAAAGGAGATAAAACGTGAGTGACCTGAAGGCAGAAGGAAAGAGGAGGCAGGGTAGATAAAGAATACAGAATTCAAGAGCAGATGGATGAAAGAGTTCACGGTACAGAAGAGTGCAGCGAGAGGAGGGTATAGAAGGGATTCTTTGGAGAATGAAGAGAGAGAGAGAGACAAAGAACAACAAGGCAGGACAGAAAAACAAAAGAGTGAGAAGGAGAGTAAGTGAGAGGGTAAGTTAAAAAAAATATTATATAATGACTAAAGGCCATTTCTTAAGTACATTTTCTCCTGGGAACACCAGGTCAGAAACCTAAATTCTATGAAAACCAAATGAAGCATGAAGAAAGGACTTCTGGAAGGATGAACTTCTATATATTTTTTTCCTTTCATTCAATTCAGCTCTTGTTTCTGGTTCTCAATTTGATGCAGATATGTGCAGATGCTGTTGGGTCAACAAAAATGCTTTCAGTGCACATTGAAAAACAGACATTTTAATATCACAATAGAAGTGAGACCACTCTCATTTCACCAAACTGAACGTCTGACTATACAAAACAAAGCTAATTGTATATCAGATGCTGTATGTGCATTATAAAAGTTCAGCTGCCTGCACTAGCACAGGTATTGCAAATGGATCTGTATTACACAGCATAGACTTCAAAAGTCCATTAAAATCACAATAACAAGACAACACCATAACACTCATCTAACACATCATCATTAGCTAGACAGTAAATATCCCTTAGTCGTGATACACAGCTGCGTAATTATGGAGATCACGATGAAGATGATAATGAAGAGTGACAGTTGTGCTGTCTAATTCTTAAATGTTAGAATGCATTTTTTCATTTAGTCTCCTAGCGTCTGGAGATGTGGTTATGTAAAAGAAAGCATGAATTTTTGAGCTGGGTGATAAAATTTTGATTTGGCTCCTTTAATCAAGGCTTCTTATGAGAAGTCCAGTAAAAGACAGATGGATTGGACTGGATAGCCATAATGCTGATGAGCCGAAATGTTTTTGGTGTGCATGAAGTCCAACAACCGTATAAGTATTAGTGCAAAGCATCTGGCATTTTTGTAAGGACAAAATGGTGTGTGTGTGTATGTATATGTGTGTGTTGAGATGGAAAGAGGAGACTGGACTCTTGTATGTTCACCATTTATACACTTTCTGTGACACAGCAAGGTTGTAGAAATGTTGTTGAAATGTTGTGGTCATCAAACTGTGCTCTGAAAACAAAGCCATTGTACAAAAAGAAGCATGGCGTAGTTACATGTGAGTACTGAACATAGCAGGGCCCATTCTGAAAGTCATAGTGTGTTTTTGGCACAACTAAAGAAATTATTATAGTCTTTATTAATATAAAGCTCCCAGAATACAGTATCAATGTCCACAATGTGTCAATGTGTCCTGCTTAACCAGCTCTGTATAGTCAATACAATGCAATATGTGTGTGGATCAGGGGGTACAAGATGTTGGCCTTAATGGCAGCATTACAGGAAAAAAGCTTCCTATCTTCATCAACTCAAAGGAATAAGCAAACGGATACAGCCGCTGACATAAACTGCTTATTTTTGTGAAATTGGCTGTCCAGTGCAGGGGTCAACTGGCAAATGTAGAGAGGACATAACAACGTGTCAATTCAACAGTAAAAAGTCATCGGCATCGCAAATCTATAGAATATGTGGGCTGGTTTAAAAAGAAAAATCAATACCAATTCACATCTGAATACCTTCAAAGGGATGACTGGAGAAGCCTAAAGTAAACTGTGTGTCGAGTAATCCCCACGCGTGTAAAATAAAAACAGAAAGACATCTACGGTTCTGCCGAGAAAAAAAATTGTGACACTCACCCAGCGAGGCGGGGCTGCAGTCCAACGTTGTTTGTTTGATACCCTGTAGCAGTGTGTGGCTTTGTTAGCACTTGGCTATTTAGAGGTGGTGCTTGAGGCCAAATTTGTCCTCGGCTCCTAACCGACCAGGCGCTCGACTTATTAAGTGAAAAGTTAGTTGGATTGTTCACTTGACAGGTTGCAAAAAAAAAAAAAGAGGCCAGAAATACAGCCATCTGCAGCGCCATATGCTTTTAAATTTCTTGACAAAGCCCAAAATTAGCTGAGGGGATGCGAATTGCCTGCATTTATTGTCAGGTCCCCCTGGCGCTAGCAGCGGCATGCTGGACGGTGTAACTGTGCAGTGCAGAGCTACACCAGTCCCAGCTACTTTACCCCTGGGCTTAAGTAGAGTTATCAGCATGATGGCACTAAAGGCTGACCAACCCACCCGGTCCCAGCAGGGTTTCACTTTTTTTGGGGGTGTGAAGTGTATTCCCCTTTTTTTTGCAGTGAAATGGCGTGAGTGTGGGAGGTCAATTTTTCCAGTAAGAATATATCGGAGGTCATTTTTGTTGGTAAATTCCCCATGTCCGCTATCTGCCGGATCTTCATCTGTAGAGTGGTGCTGTGTGAATTGGGAGGAGCCCAATGAGGATTTTTCTGGATGATTTAACCCCATTCCCCTAAACTTGTCACACAGGCAAACATCATTGAAGACAATGTTTCATCTATTTATGAAAGGACGTCCTGAGGACGTCTTTGACCTTACCCTAGCGAACAAGTCCCATGCTCAGCACATAGTGCACACGGTCTAAGCCATAACATAAAAACATACTGACACAAAGCCACTCCAGAGGCAGGCCTTTTAAACACAAGTCTAATTGATTTACTTTTAATTAAACACATTTAGTTACTATGATGAACATAGTTTAGAATTTGAGGACAAGACAGAAAAGGAAGGGAGAAGGAGAGCGAGAGAAAGATTGTTACTGATGTACCTTCGGCCTCTAGAGGTAAAGGTGTGGTAGAATGTGTGAAAAATATTTCTGAGACTTTTTTTTTTTTTTTTAATTCTCCAGACAACAGCACCACGGAGAGCTCCTCTTTGTCCAGTGGCGTTCAATTATGTGTTTGTCTAAATAAATACAATGAATAAATGGATTTGTTGGTGGGTTTGGAAAAAGCAGAGAAGAAATCTTCACCTTTGATCTTGCAGGAAATGGTCACATAGGACTTTTTTTTTTAATGCAACACAACTCCACATTTAAATACACAAATAGCCTCAGGCAAAATAATACATAGACGAGAACACCCACGCAGACCCCCTTTCAACACAGAAACAGTTAAATTAAAACAGTGTTGACATTTAACACAAATGCTGATGCAGCCCTTGCACCACCATGCACAGTCGCACAGAAAAGTCTTCTTACTCTCCCTTTCTGAGAGTGGAAGCAAAAAAACAGACATTAAAGGCCGCAATATCTATCCAAATCGAGTTACAGCTTGTGCTCAGGACAGCGCGGGCCCTGTGTTGGTACATGATGAGTAAATGTGTTTGTGTAACTGTGTTACAGGCGCTGGTTGTTAAATGCATCTCTGGAGGGGAACTATTAAAGCGGCGACATTAGAGAGTTCATCTAAGTCTAACTTCAGGCTGTGAGAACAGCAGATATGTAAATTCTTCCTAATTCAGTCATCAAGAGCTTCTGACCACGGCGCGGGACATAATGTTCCACAAAAAGTTGTAGAGGAGAGGAAAGGATGAGGAAGGATGACCTCTGGTCACCAGGGCAACAGTGCAGCCTAACAGGCGCTGGTCCTTGTCAGGCTCCCTGACAGTTCGCTGCGGCCTCGGGTCACACTGCTCAAGTGGCCCTCGGCCATGTCCTCTTCTTCCTCCTCGGCCCTGCGCCTGCGGAAGCTGAAGAGCTTGGGAAGGGACGCCAGGGCCAGGGCGGAGGCCGGAGACGCGGTGCCGTCGCCGGGGTCCATGGTGAGACCGGCGCTGCCGAACAGCGTGAGGATCCTTTGGTGGTAGCGCGTGCGCAGCTGACGGGCGGAGCGGTGCAGGTCCCCGACGAAGCAGTAGCAGATGGGGTTGAGGCTGGAGTTGGTGAGGCCGAGCCACTGGGCGAACGGCCGCGCCTGGAGGAGCCAGCCGGGCGGCGGCTGCTGCTTGCAGTCCACCCACAGGTCTACCAGGTACAGCGGAAGCCAGGACACGGCAAACAGCAGCACCAGGGCCACCACCATCCGTGCAATTTGCCTGCGGCTCCGCAGACGTGAGGCGTGGACGGCCTGTGACCGCGGGTCCAGCTCAGAGAAGCACCTCCCACCGACCGCGCCCAGCCCCGCCCCACAGAGCCGCCGTCCTGTCAGGAAGCCGATGACCAAGTTGAAGGAGACAGGAAGGCAGTAGAGGGCGCTGAAGAGAAGGATGTTGTAGGCCTGGCGGAGACGTGGGTGGGGCCACGCCTCGCTGCAGACAGGAAGTAGCGGGAGTCCCTGAAGGCTAAGCTCATCCAGGCGCATAGTAATGGCCAGCGGGATGCAGATGGACGCAGAGATGACCCACACCACAGTGATGGCTGCTAGGATTCGGCGGCGGGTGAAGAGGGAGCGCGAACGCAGGGGACATCGTACGCTGAGGTAGCGGTTAACACTGATGACGGTGAGGCTCAGGACGCTCGCCGACACCGAAACCGCTTGGGTGAACGGCACCGCGCGGCACATGAAGTGGCCCCACACCCACGGGATGTAGACGTGGTTGCCGAGGGTGACCGGCATGCAGACGCACACCACGGCAAGGTCGCACACGGCCAGGTTGACCAGCAAGTAGCGGGTGGCCCTCACGCCAGAGAGACGTTCACTGCCGCGGCGACCGCACAGCACCTTGATGGACAGGACGTTGCCTAGGAAACCCACCAGGAAGGAGATGGAGTATAGGACGGTCAGCGCAATGGTGCCTGGCTCATGAATGGTCAGGAGGAGCTGCCATTCAACTGTCCCAGCACCATCTGTAAAGAAGAAGCTGTTGTTGGGATGAACGTGAAGTTCCAGCGCCTCCCCATCTTGGTCCAGTGTTGGGTTCAGGCTCTCATTGGCTGACTGGGCAGTGCTGAGGTCACTGACAAGAGACAAGACCCGGTCCTGGTCAAAACCAGTCTGGTTCATGGTGGTTTCTTGTAACCTTCTCGGGCCGGTCCTAGTGTGGCGTTCGTGATGCTGTTTACATCCTTTCCCAGATGAACCCCCCCCCCATCCTGTTACGTCCACTCGATCTTCACACCTTCAGGCCATTTAAGTTTGAGTGATGGCCACCTGAGGTTCAAACGGAGAGAGAAAAAAGGGGAGACATTTTCACCCTCAAAAGCCGACAGGAGAGGGGAGACACCATTATATCTCACAAAAGTATTCCTATTTACGCCTGAACAACAGCCTATTAAGACAATTAGACAAAAACTTGTGAAGACATGTGTGCATGTCCACTGCCATAAGCAAACGTCGACTGTTCTCGACCTGCGTCATTCTTTTAGCTCGAATTTAGATTGCATGCCGGAGAAAAATAAGGGCAAAACAATCCCTTAAAACACACAACCCTGCCTAACCGCACTCGTAAGTCCCCGTCACTCTGGACAGGGGCGCCGGCTAATTGTCACTGATGGAAAATGAATAATGACCATAATTTTAATAAACCGAAGCAGGTAAACGCGAAAGAAGACGCGAGACTCACTGGCCCCGACGCAGCGTGTAAAGTTGGTCCCTCGTCCCGAGGAGCAGGTCGGACTCGGCGCGCCTCGCCTCCACGGACCTTCGAGAATAAAACCGAAATCCCCTAAATGATAACGGAGCCCGGCCGTTCATTCCCGTGAATAAAGTTCCGCCCGGTCGGAACGGGAGCGCGCGCAGTGAATGACGAAGCGGGAGCGCGCGTCCGCCGCGCGCGTTCACGGCGCCGGAGGGAGAGACCCGAACGCGGAGACCCGGGAGGAGGACGAGACGAGACGAGACGCAGCCTCTCCTTCCCTGGCTGCTAGGATCGAGTTGTTTCCATGGTTTATGATGGCTTTTATTATTAGATTGTTATTGATATTTTCAGGTTCACGCAATGTCGAGCAGGTCCCTCCCAGCCGGATCCTAAATCGTACCAGCAGCTAAAAATGATTGCATTTTGAGAAAATCTGCTTCAATAACACATATCATCATAGACTGCGCATATCATATTGCATAATGCAACTTTTACCCACACAACGTTTGTGTTGATATTAAATGATCTTGCATCATTTGGGACTTGTTAGTCGTGCTAAAGAAGCGGTAAAATGATGGTCCATTGTGGGGAGTTTGGAATTATTGATTGTACATGGTACAGAGGGTAAAATCATGGCATGCCAAGCAACACTGATCCCACCTCTGGCATGAAAATGGGGAAACGACCACAACTTCCGCTATGCTTTGTACAGTACAGCATGAGAGCTTTCGTATTTCTGAGCTTTAAGTCCATGAGTACCGTTTATTAATTACAAAAAAAAAAAACTATTCTAGGTCCAGACTGCCTAACACCGTTCAATTAGGCTTACGCACTGCCACACACTAGGACTAGGCCAAACATTGTCGTGATCATGATCCATCCTTTTCATTAGCAGAAACCTGGGCATCTCTGAACCATTTACATTTACAGCATTTATCAGACGGCCTTATCCAGAGCGACTTGCAATCAGTAGTTACAGGGACAGTCCCCCTGGAGCAACTCAGGGTTAAGTGTCTTGCTCAGGGACACAATGGTAGTAAGTGGGATTTGAACCTGGGTCTTCAAGTTTATAGGCGAGTGTGTTACCCACCCATGTGGTAGTACTGAACCACTGCACTATTGGGAGATGAAGGCTGGTGAGAAAGGAGTTCACGCCTATATACAATTGTTTTCCAATGAAGTAAATTGAATTGAATGTAAAATTCAACACTATAAAAATCCTCTAAAACTTTCTGTAATCTAGTTTTTATAATCTGAGCAATGTAACCAGTTCAAAACTATTATAAAGGTTAAGATATACCATAAGCAATTGTAATGAGCTAAATAGATGTATAGTAATGTACATTATTTGCCCTTTTGCTTTCAGTTACTTTGAACATGCTATGTACAAGTTCTGATTAAGGTTAAATTGAAATTTTTATTTTAAATCTTTTAAGCGGCTCCGGTGTTTGGGTGGCTTTCTAAACATGTCTGACTTGGTTAATTTGTTAGCAAGACAAAATGACAACGGACAACCTTAACAGTTAAAACTTTAATTTATTTTAAAACATTTATTTCAGGCTCAGTAAGTTATGCTTGATGTATTTTTAGTAATCACAAATCAATGAAAAAAATAACAATGATAAAAAAAATCTACAGAACCATTATTAATACAGCAATGGGTGATCGTTTGTATTCACAATTAGGAATCAAGCTGGCCGAGTTGCCACTATTCTATACAATTTGTAAACCTACAGAAACAAAGGAATCGAAGGGGAAAAAAATAAAAATGTTGAAATTATTATGAAAAATGCAACCGTGTAGAAAACATTACGAAAGGCAATATTATGTTATTTTTGTTCACCATCGTGCAACACCTGTTAATACGTTGTACATACTGTAGCATTACAGAGCGGAGATTGTCTGACTCTCACGGTTAGTGGTCTAACACTCATAAAGAAATAAAAGTGGAACTATTCGCACAACAAAATATACCCAGATACCTTCTATACCAGGAGAAAGGCCGAAAGGTCGAGCCGGACGCAGCGCTGCGCGCCCTCAGGATTCACATAAATAGAAAAAAACAAGAACGAACCTCTAGGTAGTTGTCTGTATGCTGTTGGTATGTAATTATTTATTACATCCATAAAGCAATCTTTATCCATGCTTTTATAAACCGAGGACGACCCCAATTATTTACAGCTCACACGGTTCTTTCTTGTTTGTCTATTTCTTTATGTAAATTCTGAAGACGTTTGACCTTTGAGTAGCACTACGCTTAGTGCCAGTTCCACTGTGTCAAATTTCGGTACCCTGGGAGGAGAACTGTATGTGCTTTTACAATGTATGTGTCATTTATGTGTATGTCTCGTGATTGAGTTCCAATGCCCTTGGCCATTGGCATCCAATCAGAGACCCATTTCCTCTTAACAACATGAGAAAGAAACATCGAATGAGCTATAGAGGAGTGAGTTCACAGCAACCTTATTTTACACAGTCCGAAAGCCATTTATTCCTCTTCCCAGCAGACAAAAGTGATATTTTCCTTTTTATCTTCTTCATTTCACAGCTTGTGCTTTTTTAGAAGGATGAGAAGTGAAATAAAAAATGTCCTGTTTACCATTGACCTTAATTTCTTGTGTGTTAGTCTTCAAAAGAACAGTGACAAGGTATTCCATGAAAAGAATGGAAATATAAAGGTTAGGATGAACTAGTTAGCAGTCCAGTCTCAGAAACAGCAGAGTTCCAGATCTTTTTTCCTCCCATGAAACTCTCTCCAGCAACATCAGATTCCACATTCAATTTCTTCAAACTTCGCTTCCATTTCTTTAGATGATCAAAAAAAGAGCCACATATGAATGGAGGGAACTTCAAATTTTTTTCTTCCCTCTGTCCTGTTCTCTTTACTTTCTTTTATCTTGTTTTTTTCCCTTTTTAGCTTTAAAATAAGAAATGTGTTTAGATAGGAACAGCAATTTCAAACAGCATTTCACCGCAAAGTTGACATTTAATGTGTGATCACACACACTATGTATATAATGTACACTCACATAGAAGATTTGCAAGAGATTCATTAAAAAACATGTATCGCCACAAACCATAATGACTGTCAGGTCCCACTGTAGTTGGTAAAACATTACTGAAATTTTGAGAGCGAGTCCTGGAGACTGCTCTTCATTTCTATATTTACACACACACACACACACACACACACACACACACACACACACACACACACACACACACACACACACACACACACACACACAGATGGAGGGCAGCGATTAGACCAGAGGCTGTCTGCAGGTCTCACATATAAAAACACTTAGTATTTACACAAATGGAGTGGGGTTAGTATGCTTTGCTGATTTGTTATTTGCGTGCACACTTACACAGACACACACACACACACACACACACACACACAGTGCCACAGAGGGACAGATCAGGGGCAGTGTTACTATGCCATATGGTCCTCTGCTTCACATGAATTCGAAGAACACAGACACAATTTCAATAGTGTGCTCATTTTTTGTCAAAACACACACCCTCTGTCACACACACACATACACACACACACACACACACACACACACGCACTAGGCTCAGATCGGCCATGGCTATTGTGGCAAAGGGTAGTGTGGCATTGTTATTCATCCGGGAGGTGTGTAGTCCCATCTGGTCAGAGTGGAGGTAGAGCTGTTCCCTGTTGTGGGGCTATTTCCAGTACTTTGTGTAGTGGCAGTGTTAGACTGCTGAGTGAACTGCAACTCCTTCTAGGTGTCAGGATTTCAGGATAAAGTGTGGTCGTAAGGTTGCAGGTTGCTGGAAATTCTCAGGTGAATGCAGAATGAAAAATGTCGATGGAGAACAGACACAATGGTCAACATAGAACGTTAGCCTTGGTTTTCCAGAACGTACTCGTACTGGACATTAGGATGACAGTGAGAATATTTGTTGCATTGAGAGGGGTGTTTGGGATATCTAACAGGCAGAATTGCTCTCAGGAGAGGTTCAAACGTTGGTTAATGAATGGAAGAGTGTGGCCGGTGAATGGCAGAGTTGGGTCGGCTGTTGGGGACGGAGCGACTGTGGGAGTCTGGGCGGAGCTGGGCTTCTGTGCGGTTTTGCTGGCCTGACCGATTGGGCTGATCAGGTCGGCTGGTGGCCAGGTACTTGGCTCTCATGCTCGAGGTGTACTAGAGGAGAATAAAGAGTCAAGAGAGACATGGAGAAAAAGAGAGGCAGATAAAACATTATATTTTCTGGGCGATAATATGAGTACATCTGATAGACCTTTCATGGGATGATCCCTAGTGCCATGAAACAGTGGTGTTTTGACAGAGAGCACTACATGCAAAAGAATGAATTGTTACGTTTAATTTCAACTTACTTTTAACTGAGTTGATCCTCCAATACTAATCTGTCTGATATTATTTGAAGGCTAATGTGTCCATGGTTTATGCTACATGCAGGAGGTTAGATGATGTTAACAGCTTATCTTTCTTGAGGAAACAACTGAATGGCAAATGGAGAATTTGGACAACAGACGTATATTGGAGGATATAAAAGTAAGAGGAAAGTCCTTGCGATTTTGACAGAAATACTGATGATTTATTTTGAGATCACAATTACCTTTTAGCTCATAATGGCTAATTTCTGAATTTTAAAAAAACAAACTTTATAGGATTTTCTTTTACTAAAGTCAAAAACCATTTTGGGCTAAAAGAGAGTTGATCCTCAGTCTTCACTTTTGGCCATCTTCACCAGGAAAAACAAATGCTTGAAATGTCTTTAGTTGGACCAAGGTGTTAATATGTCAAATAAGTTTCATATAGGTGTAACAACTACAAACACATATAAACACATATACACACGTATAAAACAGCCAACGAGTCATTTGGACAGCCTGAAGTTGTTAAAAAGATCAGAAAATGATAGTGTATAACTGCATACTGCAGTAGTTTTTTGTTATTAGTGTGAAACAAAATGAATGACCTTAAAGCAATTTAGTGAAAGTGCAAAAGGATGTGTGTTTGTCCTGTAATACAAAAAATCTATATATAAACAGTCCACGTGGATCAAAGACTGGGACTAATAGCTGTAATCCCAATACCTCACCGATACACTATGGGACTGCATCTATATGAGCACAGAGGAAAGAACGGGGAGGGGTGGGTTTACAACAAACAATACAACATGCTGCAAAGGGCCTGGGTTGCGGGGCTGGGGAAAGGCATTTTGTTTTGAAGAAGCAAGATGCAATACAGTGTCTGGTAAAATCCTTCAGTTGTGGAAGTTAGTTGAATTCCACTCTGATGGACAGAGAAACAAAGTGCGAAACAGAAAAGGGAACACTAATAACCAAATGGTCATTTTCTTTCCGTCTTTCCCTCTCCCACTTACGCATGATTATTTACTGTGTTCAGTGTGGTTAACACGTTGACCAGTACAATAAACAAACCAAAAAATTAACCTACTGTTCTCCTCTTTGTAAGATGGAAGGGGGAAAGACTGTCATAGGCATGCCACTATCAAAATGACAGGCAAGAGAACACATTTCACATGACAAGACTCTCCCATTGAGAAAATATTCATGTTTTCTCGACCCAGACCATATCATGCAATCTTCATGCAACCTTCCTGTAGTCATTACACCCAGATTTTCATCTGGACCTCAGCTATCACAAATAAGGAGGGCACTATTTTCAAACTGGATTTAAGTGCAGCGCTACACAATAAGCATGGGGCATGTTCACAAGAACGTCCTCAGGATTTACGTATGAAAATAGATAGAATAAGAAAGAAACAAGAATGTTTGCATATGTGATTTATTGATGTCCGTATGATTAAATGATCCTGAATGAGGAAGTGAGACCTGTCAATCATCAGGCCCCTTCCATTTTATACACCAACAAAAAGGGAAGCTAGCTTCTCTTCTTCGAGATACGGACAACAACAGCATGGTTCTCTCTTATTTAATCTATTTATGTTACTCATGAACAAGCCCGACACCTAGCACGTAGCACTGTGCTTAGCACCAGTTCAAAAATAGTGACTACTTTGACTGATAGGAACACACTAAAAAATAATCAGCATGATTATTCCTCTATTAGGGCCACACATGTGAACAGCCCAGGCTGCCAAAATGACCCTACAGTCCTCCTGTGAAGTGTGCACTCACAAAGGTGGGGGGAACAGAGAAGTGTTCGAAATCCAGAAATCTGCACTTTATTTTTCCAGAAAGCTAGGACTGTACACTGAAGACATGCACCTCTCAGCACTGCATTAAAATGGGTGAAGTATGTGCTACACAGGCCGGAAGGCATACGGCAAATGTACCTTTTGGCAGAGAGTATTTTACACTAAGTGGTTGCGGTTTATAATGTTTACATTGCATGCAGAAAATGCATGTGTATTGTTAGCAAAGGAAATGATGCTTCTCAAAAATGAATGCTGTTCTATGTTCCCTACAAGTTAAGCGTAGAATGCACTTCACTGAGGGTATAAGGTACATTGTATGTCACTTAAAAGTGTGCACTTACAGAGGGCGGAGGGGACTCTCTGCCAATCAGAGGAGTGTTCTCGCAGCGGGGAGTCTGAAAGTTAGCATTCTGGCTCCTGTGTCACAAATGAGAGACGACGGTTACACTGACTCCCCCCGGGGCGGGGGATTGTCCTCACTATGCCTGGCAGCCCAGTGCACAAGGTGCATAAAACCATTTCTACTCTTCTGTCATTGGTGCATCATGTGGATCGATTCTGAGGACAGAGCAAGAAAGTGTGGAGTCTGGCCTCAGAATCCCAGAAAGGTGTGCCATCACACTTGCAATTCTTTGACTGCCTTAGAGGTTGGATCCATGCACGTATTTGATATTTCTGTATAGTGCAACCCCTGGATCCCACTGGGTGCAGCTCTATGTAGTTGTGTGTGTCATGAGATTCTGTTCCATCACCTGACAGGCAGAGCAGACTTTTCCTGCACTTCTCCTTAAATGTTTGTGCTAGTTAAATGCTTACATTGTAAATTACATTTACGTTTACAGTTAAGGCATTTAGCAGACGAACATATCCAGAGCGACTTACAATCAGTAGTTACAGGAGAAACTCGGGGGTCACAATGATAGCAAATGGGGTTTGAACTTGTGAATTTGTGGTCTTCTGGTTTATAGACGAGTGTCTTACCCTCTAGGCTATTGTTTATTGTTATGATCGAGATGGATAAAAAAAAATTTCAGGCTGTGTTTTAGTTAAAAAAAATTGCAACAAATTTACATTAACTGACATTAACATTACATTAGCCATAACTTGATTAAAAAATATTGTTGTGCTTGTCTTCTTTAAAACTTTGCAATTCACTTTGAGGAAAAAACTGATGTAAATAGCAGTAATCAGATTGTTTAACCATGCTGTTGCTAGATTGTGACACGATCATGGCTGATGGAATCCAGGGGTGACACCTACTGGTTTTGACCTAAGAGATTTTGGCAGGATTTATCACTTATGATCAGTTAAACAATCAAATTTCATTAATTAAAACATTAATTACGATGATCAAACTAGCACCTTAAACCTACTTTGCCTTTGTGGTCCTCTGTGAATATGAATTATCTGATTTTATTAAATGTTCTCTATGAACTAAGTTTAAAATTGATCTGGTCTGATCCTTGAAGTTCTTCAGTAACTTCACGAAATAATACTGTTTGCACCATCCAGCAATAGTTTCTCCTGGAAGCTCAGCTAATGCTAACCTGTAGTGGAAGTGCTAATACTTACACTGTGCTTATCAGTATTATAATCAGTATTATATACTTATTATTTGCCAGTTTATTCTGTTTTACATTGTCACAATGAGCAGCTAATAACTAATAAGTCACGTTTTTTTTTGAACGGTTAATAGTATTATTTAGTAACGTGTAGAGTATTCATTAGTCTGGTTGATATAAAGAACAATTTCATAGAGATCTTCATGCAAAACAAGCCACATGTTAATTCTAACAGTGTGTCGACTGTTTGGAAAGATAAACTGTACCTCCATGCAGTATGAGTGGTTTGCGTAAGCATTTAGCTACACTCACATGTACTCGGTAACAGGCGCGTTGCTGACGGTGTGAGCGGCGGCGGGGAGGCTAGCCTCGCTACCGTACGTGCTGCTGCCGCAGCTGTATAGACTGGGCATATGCACGCGGTACAGGTTATCGTGAGGCTGCCGCGAGCCGTGAGCCGCCGTAGACTCGTCACCGTCATCATCCTCACTCCTTCAGAACGGGGGAGACAGCAGAGTGAGACAAAGCAGTGCCACAACAGGGCGACATTTCCTCTTCTTTTTTTCATTTCTGTCTTGGCAGCATTCTTCATTTAACACACACAGGGACACGCACATTTTCACACACATTTCCTCTACTATTCTGTATTTTTACAGGCCTGTTCTGAGCCAAACTTGCATGTCTTTCCATAAGCATACGGTGTAATAGGTCAATGTTGGTCACTGTAGAGCCAATATAAAAATACATCAACAAAAGCCTACTTACTACATTCTGAGTAGATAGAAGTACAGGTCAAAGGTTTGGACACACCTTCTCATTCAATGTGTTTTCGTTATTTTCATGACCATTTACATCAAAACTATGAACGAACACATGTAGAGTTATGTACTCAACAAAAAGTGGAGACCTGGCCTCCACAGTCACCCGACCTGAACCCAATCCAGATGGTTTGGGGTGAGCTGGACCGCAGAGTGAAGGCAAAGGGGCCAACAAGTGCTAAACACCTCTGGGAACTCCTTCAAGTCTGTTGGAAAACCATTTCAGGTGACGACCTCTTGAAGCTCATCGAGAGAATGCCAAGAGTGTGCAAAGCAATAATCGGAGCAAAGGGCGGCTATTTTGAAGAAAGTAAAATAATAATAATAAATCTAAAATAATGTTTTCATTTATTTCACCTTTTTTTGTTACGTACATAACGTACATGTAAATGGTAATGAGAATAAAGAAAACATATTGAATGAGAAGGTGTGTCCAAACCTTTGGCCTGTACTGTATGTATGCATGTGGACTCGCTCACACACTCACTGTCCATTTCACACCACAATAATCACATGAACAATACTATATACAATGTATCAGTATTGTCTCATCTGCACTGAGGCTGAAAATATGGCAAGATTCAGTCCAGCATGAGTTCCGTTGGTGATCCGACTCATGCATCTAAATGTGCAATGAGCCTAAGCATCAAATGCATCAAATTAAATAAAAAATGGATTTGAAGAAAGAAAACAACTGGCTACAAATGACCAGAAAGATGGCCATAACAGAAAACAAAATTATACAATACAGTAAAATGGGAATAAGTCATTCTGAATGGTACAGATTTGGAGGTCACCTAACATTGTTTTTTTTTTTTTCCAGTCCAATGAGCAAATACTTGGCTGATGGACATATCTATAATAACCATGACTGGTTCTGACACGCCAACCTCAGTTGTCTTTAATAAGCTTCCAGAAGAGGGCAGTAGTGAACCTCTTTAACCTGACTATCTACACTCAGCCTGAGACGATCAGAGTGGACTATAACTCCACAGACACACACAATTTCCGCACACCAGAGCACACGCACATTGCTGTTTTCAGGGTATTGTTTAGAGAGCGGGTCAGTGCTGTTACAGGTTATGACACCTTAGCATCGCTGTGAATTTATTCTCAAAATGCACATCTCTGTCTTTCCCACCACCACTATGAGGCTACATTTGAATCTGATTTGATTTATGAGTCCAGTCCATTCATGAAGAGGATTCTCCAAATCAGGGACACGACAAGAGGGAGGTAAACACAAAACAACAACAGAGGAAAACCAACAACAAAAATGTCAACATTAAGAAACAAAATGACAAAAGCAAGACAAAAGAATAAAAAGGTCTGACAATTAAACCGAATGAGCCAACACAACTCAGACAGACACAGAAGCGTGATGTAGTGTAGATTAGTTTGATGAGAAAATACTTCCTGCCTGCGGGAACCAGAGCTGGTGCTTCAGGTATGGAAGGTCTGGGTGAAAGGATGTGTAGGTGGTATGTAGGTTTGGTTAATGTTGTGGTGAAGTTGCAAAAATGTGTACTAAGAGGCCAAAGGAAGACCATTTAGTCACCTCAGAATGGGTTCAAAGAGTGACCTCTGTATGACCTCTTACCTCTTGCCCTGCCAGGTGTGGGGCACACTGCACACGATGGAGCTAAACATGAGGGCGGTGACAAAGGAGAAGAGGACCAGATAAATAAGACCCTCGACACCATCATAACACAGTCCGGTCAAGGCCTGAACATAGTCCTGGAAAGAGAAAGAAGACATATGAGGGGATGAGAAAAGAGAAAACTGATTTTAACATATTCGGACACAATTTTTACAATTACATCACTATAGTAAAAATGCTAAAGACTTCAAAAGATCACAGAGCAGCAGAGGAGTGATTACACACTGAGGAAAAAGTACAAGGTGGTGAGAAGGAGTGAGAACAGTGTGCTTCTCTATGTGTGAGAAACAGAAAACAGGGATGTGTGTGAGAAGCTGTGAGGCTTGTGAGTGTATGCGTGTGAAAAAATAGTGAGCTGTCGCATACAAATAAATCAGGCCTCTGAAGCCAGCAGGACTTTTACTTTGTGCCTTATTTGATTTAAAGAGAGGACTTGTCTTCTGTGTACGTTGCTGGTGAAGAGACGATTCAGGATCTGTGTTCGTCAGTAAATGCTCTGTATGTGCATCAAATGGAAGAACAGTTCCCTGGCAGCAATCAATACATGAGCCTGTCTTCCAACAAGCATCTGAACAGAAAGCTAGTGGAAAACGGGCTGCTTCTGACTGCACACAGTTATCGAAGAGGATCCATTTTTGAGGAGAAGAACAACATTTTCTTCATATATGAGCCTCATTCCCACACACACTCACCCACACACATTCATACGTACCATGTGCAGGCTGCGACAGTCAAGCAGGGCAGTCAGTTGGTGTAGTCCAACCTCGGTGGAGTTCAGGACTCCCTGGATCTGCTCCAGATTTGCCTAAAACAGTACCACGATTAATGTCCACGATGTGTATTTAAACTTCTTCGTTTAAGGGTTGTGGAGGTTGTTCTGAGTTTTCCAATCAGAAGTGTCACCCCCAGGCATTGCAGTAGAAAGTTCCAATTTCCCAATAAAAATGGAACATATATAGTACTTGTTTCTATATGTCTCCAATTTTTCAATGAAGGAAATGTGTTAATTTTTTATAAATACAGATATGTAAGGCCATAACTGAACTAATCAGCCAGGGACCTGCTACTGATGAAGACACATGAATGCACAATATGAAAACACACACCTTTGTCTGAGGGAACTCTCGGGTTGCAGAGCGTAGAAGTTCGGCCACGTCATCCTGCATCTCCACAAGAGACTTGTGACTTCCAGACAGTTTCTGTTGTTCACACACACACACACACACACACACACACACACACACACACACACACACACACACACACACACACACACACACACACACAAACACACACACACACACATCGGAAAAACAGTAAACTAATAGTGAGACATTTCATCCCTCTTACTCATTCACAGTTACCCTCGGCTGTTTTAAAGAAAAGTGTGTCAGGGCCAGAAGAGGGCGCTGTTGTAAGTCTATTACATACCTGCTGGAAAGGGTTGGGTTGACCCATACTGCACCTCAGATAATACTGGAGAATGTCTGAGTAAAAACACAAAAGGCTATTGGTTAGTGCTCTGTAGTCATATGATAACTGACCCGATATGTAGATATGTACGGAGGACTATGAAATAAGTGCACAAAATAATGAACTACGGTCCGAATAATGTGGTTGGATGTGATTAGATCTATTCTATATGTGCATGTGTGGTGAAAATCCTTCCAAATTTTAGGTCTGTGAAACACATTGTTCTATAAGTGTAAACGGCAGTTATGTAAGTTACATTGAGCAAAAAATATATCCTACCAGGGAGAGAAAAGGACACCTCACTACATTTTCATTTTTACACAGCAGGACATTCTGTCTCGTTCACACATGCAGTTTTTAATATGAATGTGCACTATAGGGATTTCCATGTCCACACAGCTCAGGCCCTCAGTGTTTGTGTGTCTGTGTGTGTGTGTTTGTTTTAATTAACACTGGCATCCAGGTTGGTACTGTGTCTGAACTAAGCTGACTGTGTACAGCAAAGCTCAGCAAGAGAGAGAGAATAAATATGCCACACTGCTGATGCAAGATAAACACAATGTGTGTGTGTGTGTGTGTGTGTGTGTGTGTGCACTTGTGCATGCAAATGTTTTCTTTACACAACACTCAAGTCAATGTCTCCTGAACACTAGAGCAAGAACCTCAGTTCAGTGGGCCCTAGAGCTCCACTCTTTACTCTGTGCTTCCATGTATGTTTTATTGTGTTCTATCCAGGATCTAACATTTGCATCGATGTAAAGAGCCAGACAAGTCCTACCTTGGTTGATCACAGCATTCTCCTGGGTTAGCTTGGTGATATAGGCATCAGGGGCGACGCAGAAATCGCTAGTGGCCTGTGGGTACAGAAACAGAATTATCTTTTTTTCCATGGCTTTCATAACATTGTGAGCACTAGTTAGGGAAACATCTCCTCTCTGTCAGATGATGAACTGCCCATTGTCATGCGCAGCAGTGCAGCGTTCTAAAGCCTGTTAAATAGTTTAATTAGCCTGGTAATTACAGCCAACCAGGGCCTATAAAATGTCCTCAAAGGACTCTCAAGGCATTTACAGTATTAAATTGACAGTCTCCCATTCATCTAAGGGTCTAACCATCTTCTTGTGCTGCAAGTTCCACAAAAATGGCCAAAAGAAACAAAGTGGATCAGATCAAGTCAGGAAAGAAAGACAGTTATATTCTCACAAAAAATAAAGATAATGTTAAACAACAGGGCAATAGAGACTTTCAACAGAGACTTTCAATGAGCGGACATTTCATGGCAATCATCCAGTCAGAACCATAAACACTGGTCATGTGATTCCATGTCAATATTGGTTAAAATAGAGGAAAAAGTTGTCAAGCCTTAAAGAAAAGAGATTATAAACGTATAGCTAGACAGATAGACAGGCAGGCCCAGTATCAGCTGATCCCTGGATATGTAAGATTTTATTATGCTAAGAAGGTATATGAAGTCCTGTTGGTAGACGATTGGTGGAGGATTCGCAACTGTTTCCATGGAGACACTTACCACAGCAACCGAGAGCTCCAAACCCAAGGAAGCCCAGCTGATGACAAGCGTCAGAACACCGAGAATACACACACTGGAGACAGAGAATGAGAAAAGAAAGTAGGGAAGATGTATAGATGTAGATAAAGAAATTTTGGGCTTTTGTATTTCCCATCACTTCTCTATGCTCTTGACAAGGCACTACAGGTCAGAACCAACACCCACTTAACAAATGTGCTGTTGGAAAGAGCGAGCACACACACCCCCTCACACACTCAGCTCTCTTGGTTGAAGAATCGGGCCTAAAAGCAGATGGATCACCTCACCTCACCCCAGCAGAGAGTGACTCACCAGCGCAATTTAAACTGCTCTTTTTTCCCTTCTCTCTACCACCTTTTCAGCCCCAAATCCCTCTCTTTTTCATGTATCTACAAATATGTTCCTTCACCAAGTCATCTTAACCATCAGCTCAACCAGTCCATCTTTCCTTTTGCTCAATCTCTCCTGCCTTAGAGGCCCTGTTCTTGTCTATCCTCTCAGCCACTCTTCCCACCCCTATTCTAGCTAAATGGTTGTCTGGTGTGTCACTTGACCAAGAAATCTCACCCAATCAGTATTCCTTTAGAGTTCCGGATGAGCCCCACCAGGACCAGGAGACAGATGAGAACATCAAAAAGCAGCAAAGTCAAATACCCTAGCCACCTGTAACACACACACATATATAAATGAATTGTAACACATGATATTGATAAAAACTACGAATAGGCTTTATAATAACGTCTTCATTCAATTTGACTACATCCCCGAACCTACATTAGTGCTTGAACACACACACTGACCTGTACCAGTCATAGTACTCTGTAGTGGTGGCGAGTTTGTGTAGTGAGAGCTCAGAGCTGCTCCAGAACGGGATGTCCACCAGCAGGCCCAGCAGGTCGTCGAGTTGACCCTGCAGCTTCTGAATGATGGACAGGTAGTCAGTCTGCTGGGCGTAGGCACTCTCACACTGCAGCAGTCCGGCCTGCACCGTCTCATTCAGTGACACGGAGCTCTCTGTCACCTGCACAGACGCACATGCAGTCAAGCACAGACACTTTCTATATGTTACACAGTCAAAACCTGCAACAAAAGTAAACTTCAGTTGAGTTTATTATAAATAGCCTAAAATAACACGAACAAGAGGAATCTCATCATGTTTCATATTAGGGCTGCACAGTATAAACAGTGTTAATGGTTTGCGATATAAATTTAGCCATTGGGAGAACAATACCGGACAACCGTAGAAATATATGCTCCTTGTGAAAACGACAAAGTCGCATCACCTACTTGCAACACGAGCCATTCATTTTGGGCGAGAGCACACATCGCATGCCAGGGATCTGTGGATCTTTAAAAAAAATCCTCCAAAAAATCGAGTTTCAAACAAAAACAAGGCCTTAAATATTGTTAAAATGACTAGTAATCATTAAATATAGACTTTAAAGGTCTTAAAAATAAATATTTACACAATAAATAAAAAAACAAGCCTTCAATCTGTCAGTAATCCGCCAGTCACTCCACACTCTGCACTTCTGACATATATTTTTATAACCACATAATACAAATACCTGGTATTTCACTGGTTTTATGGGTGTGCCAGAAATTCCACTTTCAGTAGAATTGCCCAGATATTGTTTTTTCTGGTATATAGTTATGCATGTATTTACTAATTGGGGCAGTGGTGGCTTAGCAGTTAAGGAAGCGGCCTCGTAATCAGAAGGTTGCCGGTTCGAATCCCGATCTGCCAAGGTGCCACTGAGGTGCCACTGAGCAAAGCACCGTCCCCACACACTGCTCCCCGGGCGCTGGTCATGGCTGCCCACTGCTCACTCAGGGTGATGGGTTAAATGCAGAGGACAAATTTCACTGTGTGCATCGTGTGCTGTGCTGCTGTGTATCACATGTGACAATCACTTCACTTTAACTTTAATACATGTTAGTTTATTAGTTGGTTAGTTTATTTACAACTTCCTGCTGCAGTGCCCTTGCGTTACCCTTTCAAAAACAGTTACGTTTAAATATATTTATCAAATTGTATACCGCAAAATACACCGTCTACGGCTATGGTTACATCTATATCACAATAGGAATTTTATATCGCACAGCCCTAATACATATTGTTTTTATTGTAATAGCAAAATATTAATAATGACATTATAATAATTAGATGAAGTCAGGATGTGAGGTAAACATATCCTGGAAAGTATCAGGGTTCATGTAATGTTCTAATCCTTAATGATGTAAATGTATGTAATGATGAAAATGTTTACAACGCCAAACTAAACTAAATCAAAAACAACTTAATGCTAGCAAAATAATTATTGGTATCAATGATGTGCTTTTAAACTACCCTACGGTTTGTGTTGTTTGCCGTGCTGTGCTGTTTACCAGTTTGTCGATTCCAGTCACGGTTTGGTTGGCATGGCGCAGTGAGTATGTCAGCCTTGTCACCCCATCACAAGTCTCTCCGTTTCCATAGAAACCCACAGCAATGCCAGCACTGACAGGTAGCAAGAACAGAGGGCATGAGTGAGAGAGGAGGAAAGGAGGGGGAGAGAATATTAAAAATCCTGCTATGCTCTCTTCATCTTCCAGGCCAGCAGGGGGCAGCACTTCACGCTGCTGTACAAAATGTTCCTTATAACCTTCAGGTCAAATCTGTCATTTGAAATGAGACGAGGCTGCCCTTAAGTGTACATCAGCATTCATTAGCCCTTAAATGCACTATACTGAACAGATCACAAATCAACAAAAATAGGTCTAATTCCAACAACACACAGGCAGGAGAAGCAGAAGGAAGTGCCAGATTCCTCTGCTTTTGCTTTCACACAGCAGCTTCCTTCATCAACACCTTCATGCTTGTTTGTACAGACACACGCAAAAAAAAACACACACAGGCACATAAATAGACCTACATCGCTCCCCTATAACTTGACTTTTCTGACATGACAGAAATCTCAGCTCTTCTCATAAGCAAGCAGGTGTCTAATGAGGACATTCAGTGATGCACACACACACACACACACACACACACACACGTACATGTACCGAGTCAAAAACTGATTGTGATTATGCTTTGTTGTTCCAAAATGAGAGAATGTTGGACCAATTAGCACAGACATTATCCAGAGTCAGATTCTGTGGTACATTACCTTCAGCAAAATAGTTAAATTGGTTCCTCTCTCTTTGTGTGTGTGTGTGTGTGTGTGTATCAAGGGTCGGCAACCCGTGGCTCTGGAGCCTCTTTCATCCTTACACTGCGGCTCCCTGTGGCTTTGGAAAATAAATAATAATTTAAGTGTATTTTATTTTTATACGTTGATTTTTTTTTCTTAATTGCAGTTAAAAATTGGTAGATTATTGGGGTCTTGTAACATTAGAATGTATTAGAACAAATGCTGTATATGCGTATATGCCCGCCACCCCCAACAGAGCCGTTAATCAGTTCGTTCAATTTGAGACGCATTTAAAAATCTGTAGCCTGTTGAGGTGAGTAAACTGTTGTTTGCAATATTTAGTGTTCAATGATTTGTAAATGCTGACTTTAAATTGCTAGGTGAGTTGGGTAGAGTTAGCATAACGCCGCTATTTTAGGGTGACCAGATCTCCTCTTTTCCCCCAAACACGCACGACCGGGTTTTTAAGACCTCTCTGGGTGACTACATTTTCATCACATCATCTGCTTCTACACACATGTTCGTGCTACTGATGAAACTGCGCAAAAACGGTGTTCTGGCAGCGTTTACCCCCAACCCATCTGCATTTTTGCAAACCCCGGAACTTCACGAATTTCACAAGCAACACACTAACTAAAAATTAAAGTAAAAATAATATACACAGTGTAATCAGCCAAAAGAATTTGCGGCTCCCGGTGCTTCTGCTCTATACTAACAACTCAAATAACCACAGCAATTTCACCAAATCATCTCTTACACTACAGTTAAGATGATGATCGAAAAAGGAATGCAGCTTATCTGCTGACTGTGCAGATATTAATCCACTTAACTGGTAGTAGCCTAGTGGGTAACACTCGCCTATGAACCAGAAGACCCAGGTTTACATTTACATTTACATTTACAGCATTTATCAGACGCCCTTATCCAGAGCGACTTACAATCAGTAGTTACAGGGACAGTCCCCCCCTGGAGCAACTTAGGGTTAAGTGTCTTGCTCAGGGACACAATGGTAGTAAGTGGGATTCGAACCCGGGTCTTCTGGTTCATAGGCGAGTGTGTTACCCACAGGGCTACTACCACCCTATCGTGGGGTTCAAATCCCACTTACTACCATTGTGTCCCTGAGCAAGACACTTCTCCAGGAGGACTGTCCCTGTAACTACTGATTGTAAGGCACTCTAGATACGATTGTTTGATAAATGTCATAATGTAAATGTACACTATTTTACTACTAGTATGTTCTGAACAACTACGTTCTGAAATTCATATGTAGAAAACAATAAAATATGAAATTAAACACTGCTGACACTTCATCCACAGTCACACTACACATTTATTATTCTAGGTCTTCACAAAGACCTTTTATAAATCTTTATATATTTGTATCTCCATGCTTCCTGCACTCACATTTTTTAATTCCTCCAACTACAAGAGGATTTATAAAGTCCCGCTGCCATTCGCTTACAGAGACCAAGCGAGAGAAAATGTGACAGATGAAAACCTGATATTAAACTGAACTGGTAGAGGTCATGCTGATGTTTTTTATTAAGGTCAAGGTCCTATCACCATGTGGAGTCCATATGTGCCTATGTACCCTGACTAGTGATGCTGTCTTTGCTAAAAATGGCAACAGCAACATGCAGCCTTGACTCCTGGACTCTTTCTGATGAATCTCAAATAAAAATAAATGATATTCACATGAGTACACTGTGTCTGTATTCATTTGTGTATGTGTGTGAGTGAATCTAGGCAGGATCGTAATTGGCCATCACTGGGTCACGGCAACCAGGCCTAGTTGGCTTCCTGAGGATTTCATGTGGGTGCCTGCACTGCAACATGAAACTGGGTTAAAGCGCTCCGCTCCGACCCGACTAACCGCAGAATCAATACGCAGCCTTCAACAGCGATAAAACTACATGCAAACGAGTGGCACTGGCCTCGCATTATAACGACAATAAGTGTGAGAGAGTAGCTATAAAGCAGTGACATCGTTACCGGGGAGACCACCCAGTATGGCTGTCACCTTTTATTTCGCTCCAAATGTAGCCATATGGACGCACACACACACAACACTGAGTGCATAAAACATAACAAATGAAATATTAAATATGAGGTGCTAAATATTAAATACTCACCTCTCTCTCTCTCTCACTCACACACACACACAAAAAGATAAAAGTGGGTTTTCTCTTTTCCTTCTCGCGCTTTTTCTCTACCAAACTGTATAATATTCATCTCTCAGCATCAAACGATTGAGCTCTGACTCTGTTGCCATGGCAACTTCTTTTGAGAACAGCTGAAACAGCCTGAACAAAAGAAAGAGACTGAGTGCAAAAAGGAAAGCGAGCAAATCATGCACACACACAGAACAAAAAAAGAATTACGTCATGTGACTGCAGATATGTCCATATGTAGCGCGCATTTGTGAGTATTTCTGAGCTTGTGTACGTGTGTGTGTGATGTGTTAAAAGACCAGTCATATCAATCTGACATCATATCTTTCTTCTCATCATTGCTCATCCGGGTCTGTTGAGTGTTAAAGAGTCCACTCCTCTCCCTCTTTCTCTTCTAAAATATTTAATCAAATCCTTTCTGCCACAATCTACTGGGTAAAACACTGTGTAATACACTCATCTCTGAGCAAAAAAGAAAGTTCATGACATGATCTCATATTGTGCATCCTGTAAGCCGTCGCATGTTCGGGAGGAATTAACTCCAGTAGCGCCAGAATGATTCTAGCATGTTTACTCACTTTAACATTCACTATAACATGAATGTCCACAAAGAAACTCCTAACAACCACCAGCTCAACAATGTTACACCAATTTTGGACACGCTATAACAGATAGAATGCATGGGACTGGCTTGCTGTTCCAGTCATTAAATTTTCCATACATAAAAAGAGATAAAAACAAGAAAGAATCACTTGCTACGATAGATTCACTACCCTTTTTGTTGGTGTGTAATTATTTCTAAAAACTAGAGATCTGTAGTGATATGTTTTAATGTTAAATTGGGAGGCGCCCATGGAAATGATTGACAGCTCTCACTCATGCTCCATCCTCAGTGTGGACAGTTTAAAGCAACACCCATCAATATGCTACACATGCAAAGTACAGTAGGTAATGTTGCCATATGCTCAAAAACACACTGTCTAAACTATCTGGTAAGGATTTACCTGCTTAACGTGCTTCAGTGCCTGTTCTTGACAAGCAATATTCCCAAAATATCAAATACCAAACAGCACAATCTGGAAACACTGTTATAATCATCTCAGGATGAGATGTCCACAATCAGATAGATTATCAGAACGTCAGTAATTGGCATGTAAAAACAGTCTTAAACATCTTGAAGAAGCAAATTACATAACGATTTACCACCCTGGATCTCAATGTACTCAATGTAATGATCTCAGTGTAGACATTCTCTTGACCTCCAACAATTCACACAGGGTGGTAGTAGCCTAGTGGGTAACACACTCGCCTATGAACCAGAAGACCCAGGTTCAAATCCCACTTACTACCATTGTGTCCCTGAGCAAGACACTTAACCCTAAGTTTCTCCAGGCAGACTGTCCCTGTAACTACTGATTGCAAGTTGCTCTGTATAAATGCTGTAAATGCACACTATAGTTCATTTTAATGTGGTTGGAATGAATAATCCATTCTGATCACATTTAATCCTATCGATACAATATCAAGATAAATCTTTTTTTATACAGTAACATTCTGAAAGAGAAGCAAGTCTGGATATAGGATTTTATTTACATTTACGGCATTTATCAGACGCCCTTATCCAGAGCGACTTACAATTAGTAGTTACAAGGGACAGTATCAAATGGTCCTGAGCATTTCCTTAACTCTGCTTGCTGTGACTCTAGGCTCTGAGACCCTGCAGTCCGTGTCTTTTCATCTCCTCTGAGATGGTCTGTCTGGAGGCCCAGGTGCTGAACCCAGACACTGATCCTCTTTAGACCCATTCCTCATCCTTTGGGCACGTGCCAAGGTTAATTTTGGAGCTCTGTCCATATTACAGTTTGAGGGCTTCAATCGCTTTGCACTGAAACAACTTAATAAGTAATAAATGCCCTAAATATTGATATGATATTTATATGATCATGTTTTTTGTAATATTTTTTATGCTAATGTCTTCTAACTCTTGGATGTCATCGTCATGACTGAGCCATCCCACCAATGGAGAACAATTTGATCTGAAACCTCAAAAATATTTTTTTTAGTGCAAACTGTGAGAATGTAAGTGGGAGTGTGTAGGGGAAGCAGTGCAGAACCCTGTCGGTACTGCTGTTTATTTATGTCCTGCACATAGTAATGAGGGATCCTTGACTGCAGTGTTTCTGCTGTCAAAATGGGAATTCCATCATATTTTTTTAAATAGCTGGACGAAGGCAGTAATTCAGACTCAACTGACTGGAGACAAAATCTGAACTAGATTATACTAGTCTACTAGTTTAAATGATACAGGAGCCCTCCCATGCTTTTAAGCAGAAACATAAGTAAACACCATCCCATCAACACACATACTCAAGAAATCAGGAAGGAAGAATGGGGGGAGAGAATTAAAAGTGCTACAACCTCTGAGTAGGTGAGTAAGTAATGCAATAAAGAAGTCATCTGGTTGCCTCCCACAGTGTTGTAAAGATCAGATTAAACCTAAAAATACCACACTGAACTCACACACATACACGTGCGTGCAGAAGAGATCAATTCCGGTTCATGAATACAATCTTTTTATTCACTCTGTTGTAGATTCTGTACACAAGTTCGACAACAAGAAAGTTACAATTTAATCTAAATATTCTTTAAAGAGGAAGGTCTTGAGCTGCTGTTTGAAAGTGGTCAGTGACTGAGCTGTTCTGATCTCGAGGGGAAGTTCATTCCACCACCGAGGGGCCAAGACAGAGAAGAGTCTAGATGAATGTTTTCCTTTTACCTTCAGAGATGGAGGGACCAGGCGAGCAGTACTGGAGGCTCGGAGTAAACGAGGTGCAGTGTGAGGTGTAGGGTGGTAGTAGCCTAGTGGGTAACACACTCGCCTATGAACCAGAAGACCCGGGTTCGAATCCCACTTACTACCATTGTGTCCCTGAGCAAGACACTTAACCCTAAGTTGCTCCAGGGAGACTGTCCCTGTAAATACTGATTGTAAGTCGCTCTGGATAAGGGCGTCTGGTAAATACTGTAAATGTGTAATAAGGGCTGTGAGGTAGGATGGGGCTACTCCATGTTTGGCTTTGTAGACCAGCATCAGTATTTTGAACCTGATATGTGCAGCTACTGGGAGCCAGTGGAGGGAACGTAGCAGATGGGTGGTGTGGGAGAATTTGGGAAGGTTGAAGATCAGTCGTGCTGCTGCGTTTTGTATGAGTTGTAGAGGTCGGATGGTACATAGTGGTAGACCAGCTAGAAGGGAGTTACAGTAGTCCAGTCTTGAGATTACTAAGGACTGAACCAGTATCTGGGTGGCCTGTGTTGACAGATAAGGGTGGATTCGTCTGATATTGTAGAGAAGGAATCTACATGAGCGGGAAAGATTGCTGATGTGAGTCGAGAAAGAGAGTTGGTTGTCTATTGGTACTCCAAGGTTGCGGGCTGTTGTAGAAGGAGAGAGATGCAAGTTGTCTAGGTAAATAGCAAGATCCTGATGTGGTGAAGAATCTGCTGGAATGAATATTAGTTCAGTTTTGGTGGGATTGAGTTGGAGCTGATGGGTTGCCATCCAAGACGAGATGTCGGTTAGACATGCAGAGATTTTGGAAGCAGCATGTAGATCAGAGGGAGGAAAGGAGAAGAGGAGTTGTGTGTCATCAGCATAGCAGTGGTAGGATAATCCATGTGAGGAAATGACCTCACCAAGTGATCTCGTGTAGAGGGAGAAAAGGAGAGGACCTAGCACCAAGCCTTGAGGGACACCAGTGGAGAGTCTACGTGAGGTAGAGGTGGATCCTTTCCAAGTCACTTGGTAAGATCGCTCATCAAGGTAGGAAGCAAACCACTGCCATGCTGAGTTCTGAATTCCAATCCTCTTCAGGATTGACAAGAGAGTCTTGTGGTTAACAGTGTCAAATGCTGCAGAGAGGTCGAGTAGAATGAGCACAGATGACAGTTTTGCCAATCTGGCCGCATGTAGCTGCTCGGTAAGTGCCAGAAGGGCAGTCTCAGTGGAATGAGCTGTTCTGAAGCCAGACTGGTTAGGATCCAGGAGGTTGTTCTGTGATAGATGGAGTGATAGCTGATTGTAGACACGGCGCTCAAGGATTTTGGATAGAAATGAGAGGAGGGAAACTGGTCTGTAGTTGTTGATGTAACAATTAAACTAATTAAACTTCTTGAGGACTGAAGTTATGATAACCGTTATTGTTTCAAGGGAGCATCACGACAGGGGGGGAAAATGGTCAGATTAAAGAAGCAATAAATCTGGCCATCTTCAGTATACTCGAGTGTCTGTTGCATAGGGAAAATACTTTATTTTTGATTACTATTTCTTATTTAATATGTTCTTTTCAAACTCATGTCTTGCTGTACTCACCTGCAGACGAGTGTGGCGATGATGACACACCAGGCCGTGCAGCAGCAGTCGGCGTTGGGTGGCTCCTCGCTCTTTCGGCGCCGGCAGCACAACCAGAATGAGTAACAGAGCAGGAAGAGAAGATCCAGCCCCAAACACAGTAGCGCAATGGCGCCCAGCAGCAGCACAGACTGTGGAGACAACACAGGAAATGACATCATCAGCATCTCAAACAGCTGCGGTTCTGTGACTCCAGAAACTCCTTACTACAGAAGCACATTCCAACAAAGACGTAAAGGAACATGGTTCATTTTCCCCACTCAGACGCAAATAATTCTTCAATTCTTTGGTTCTCAAAATATGGTACTTAGGCTCCCTCTAGTGGTACCAGCCAAGAGACTCTGACATAACCGTTAATATTCACAGCTGCTGTGCGTAGTTATTAGTACAGGTAATAATCTCACTCGCTGTGTGTTTGGAGTATTGACAATGAATAGTATTGACAATTAATAGGTGGTAGTAGTCTAAGAGTAACACACTCGCCTACGAACCAGAAGACCTAGGTTCAAATCGCACTTTACTACCATTGTGTCCCTGAGCAAAACTTAACCCTAAGTTGCTGCAGGGGGGACTGTCCCTGTAACAACTGATTGTAAGTCGCTCTGGATAAAGGTGTCTGATAAATGCTGTAAATGTCAATGTAAATAGGTCTACACTACTGTTTTTAATGTAAGTAAAGTGGCACTCATTGTTACAAATTTGAGGACCTCTGCATTAAATAATTCCTATGGTGTGCTTACAACTGACTAAAGAAGACACATACAGAGGAAATGGCAAAAGACGTGAGAGACTGTGATGTGGGACACGGTGCTAAAGAGGGATGCAACAAGCAACACACAACCTGCAGCGCCTAGCAACAGCAACGACAAAATGGTGTATTTTTGAGTACTGACTGTGTGGCTGGGGTGGAAAAAAAAACACACACATTCATGCACTCACACTCACACACACATACACACTGCAGCCCTATGATGTGTGAAAATATTGACAAACACACAGCTGGGTTTTCTCCAGGGTTCATCTGTTGAATAAAACAGGGGCCAACAGGGAGCGTGCACAACATGTCTAGACAACGCATGGTTCTGAAGATAAGAATTACAACCTGCTTGAAGACTCCTGCAGGTTCCATGTGAATTGCTATTCACGTTTGCATCGTGTTACAATCAGACATGAAAATGAAATTCGATATGATAGCAGATTTCCCATCATATCCCTGGAATTCTTGACCAGGAATGTAGGTCAGGCAAAATCTGAGGGGCTGTTTCTCCTCAGATGGAAGCCATGAGGGAGTGCATTTCAGCAGCACTCATACACACATGCAGGCTCTCGCAGACACACATGCACACACACACACACAGTACCGCAGTATGCTGCAGAATGACTTAATAGGTTTCAGACAAACCCGCCCGTTCTCCTCCTGCTCAGTGTGCCGGTGAAGTGAAGTGAAACCAAACATTCCAATATTTTAACAGCCACATCCGTCAAAAATATCCACATTTCTCACAGTGTTTGGTGTGAGGTGGTGAGAATGTGTTTGGATAATAAATGTCTGCATGGTTTCAGTGAAAATACAAAAAGCAGAGAAAGAGATTTGCCTTCACTGTGAATGGATTACAATTATTACAAAATGTCACAGATTGCCAGACAGGAACCACCACATCGACCACAACATTAAAACAGTACAAAGGTAAAAGGTACAGTGAATAACAATTTTCTAATTTCAATGGTAATAGTGAAGGAGTGTGTTTATTGGGTAGCAAGCTAATGTTTCAATCAAAGAAATGATGTTAGACGTGCAGCATCTCGTCAAACAGCAGGACTTCCTGGTATGTAGCAGCTCCAAAGAATGGCCCAAAGGAGGCTGGCTGCTGAACTTTCTGAAGGACCACTAATGCATGTGTCCAGTGCTAACTGAAGTGAAAGTTCGCCTGCCAGTTCTTCAATGCATGCAGCCATAATAGGAACATTAAGCATCATTACCGTGCCTGGTCAGAATTTGGGTGAGTGGGGCCAGTTCTCCACCATTAGGCTCTAGGATATTATATTGTACATATAAGTATCGTACAGCTATTATTTGGTATTTTTTTTAAATGAGGTCTAACAGATTGAGGAGGTTGGTGAGAAAATGGTTTTCATTTCCATTGCAGTATGACTCAGACCTTCAAGCTTCAGGGTTCCAGTTAAAACACTCCCAAGCAGTAGAGTAACAGAATTGTGATGTATAAAACTGAGGTTTCAAGAAAATTATTTTATTAGACACAAGTTAAATATTATAGAATTGGAGATGGATAGTTATAGAAGTAGAGGGTGGATCAAACTAAATATGTTATCTACTGTTTATGTATGTATATATTTGTCATAGGAATAACTATAATATTAAATGACTAAAATAACAAACACAAATATCTAATTTGAGGCCAAATTCTGTTTATCTGAGGTCTGGACTGAGGTCTAGTCCAAACACTGCATCTGTACAGATGTTTAGCAGGGTTTTCAGAGATCAACATTGGCCTCAGGATGTGTGAGAATGATGTATTCAGTTTGGTAATGCTGTATTGTAGTGTGTAGAAACATCAGTACAGAGTGTGTGCAGTAGAGAGAAATGAAGTCAAGGTCAAGGCTGTATGTATTTACATTTACATTTGCAGACCCACATTTTACATTTACAATTACGGCATTTATCAGACTGCATTCCCAAGTGAAACTACATATTTGTTTGATATACTTCAAAATTGCTGTGGGAGCAGTTTATGGGAAACAAGTGACAAAAAAAATTTTGTCACTGAAACATATGAGAACAGTACTGCAGCCAGGCAGCAGGGGTGTTAGACCTGTGGTGGCTTCATTTTAAAGAGATGAGGCAGACAGGAAGAATCCAGATGGAAACCAGGGTCCTTTAATCGCTAAACTGAAGCCTTCCCTGGCATGAGAGAAGACAACAACGTGACATGTGTACTTCTGGGCATGTGTGTGTATGTGTGTGTGTAAGAAAAAGAGGGATGAAGTGATTATAAAAGCCATCATAATATTCCAAACAGATGGACAATGTGTGTGTATAAGTGTGTGGGAGTAAGCCTGAGTGCAAATGTACAATTATGCTATTCTGCTATTTACCACAATGATGTACGTGTTGTGTGTGCGTCCTCTTATTTAAACCAAGCAAATTTTAGAAAATGGGGACATTCTGCTGGTCCCCACAAAAAGGTAGGTGTGCAATGAAATCCTGCCGGACATTTAATCACTGTTCTGAACAAATACACCACAGCTGTGAGAGTAGCAAGGTGGTGTCTGGAATGCACTGCATTAGACATTTTTACCCAACTTCACAGAGCATTCATGTAAGCCAGCCACTGGGGATCCATATGCCCCCGCGTTTCTTGGCCGGTCCCAAGCCTGGGTAAATGGAAAGGGCTGCGCCCTTTGTGGGGACAATCCGGTGTACATGTGGCTATGTAGTTGCTCTAGTTTTTCATTTGAACTTTTATCTTACTAGTCGTACTGGTTTCCCATCAGGTCCTGATCATTGCTTCTAACTCTTAACCCTCATTTATTCTACCTGCCAAGAGGAGCCCCAGATCACGGGCAGCTGAGGCTGATTGGGGCTTCATATCACCAGGCGGCACCGGGGATCGGAAGAGCGGATCTCCAACATGCAGCCCGAGGGTTCCCCACCCCCCTTGTCTCCCTCTGCCTGGTTTGTGCGTCATGTCGTGTGTTTGTGTTTTGTGTACCATAAAGGAGCGTGGGTGAGGTAGACAGGCAGCAGTGGATTATTTAACCCCATTGACATTCCCTGTATGATTCCCAATAAACGTTTTTTCCCTACTCTCTTTCCTTTTTTCCTACTATCATTGTACATCGTTTCCATTCCCCCCCTTGGTTGTGACAGGATGTCCATTTCAAATGTTTTAATCAACACTGCCCACGCTGTTCCGTACATCATTTATGCTGGTGTTGGTGTTACAATACTACAAACACAGCATTGGTGGAGAAGGTCTTAAAAATGCCAAGGGGTAAAGCAGAGGAAATGACAGCAGTAAGCTGAATTTTACAGATTTTAATGGTTAGCCAGTAGAGTAACATCATGTTAACCATCTTGCACAACTCGTCTTCAAGGATTTCCAACACTTCTTCATAGTGACTATCTTGAGCTATTGGCTTTACATTTAAAAAAATAAAACAGAACTTGCTCTCCTTCTGTCACTCCTCTCAGTGCCCCTCCCACCCTCATGCCTCTTTATTATGCACACAGCAGAGGAGGTTTCTGCCAGCAACATCCCACGCCAAAAGGAAGCGAAGGGGGAAAAAAGACGAAAGACAGATGAAAAGAGACAAAAGAAAAGAACGGGAAAGATGTTAAACTAATGTAGGCATGGATGTGAGACATGGTGAGAGAGTGAGAGGGAAGGAGGGATAAAATGGAAAACAATAAAACAGGAAGACGAACTCTGCATTCTAGTCACGTCTCTGAAAAGAAAAGTGCAAGAGAGAAAGAAAAGTCCAATGCAAGGGTCTCCGTGAGTTTGTGTGAGTGTATGTGACAGGGAGCGAGAGAGGGAGGAAAGGATGAGGAAAGAACAGCCAGAAAAAAAAACTGAGATAATATTAGAGATGCACGAGAGGAGGACAGAGAGTGAAAGAGCGGGACGCGTGGAGAGAAAAGCGAGGGATGGGTGAGCAGGACAACCAGAGCTCAGAGGCAGAGAAGGATGGCTGCGGCTGAAAATGCGGAACGGACCCGAGTCGCTCTGCCGAATCAACGCTCAGCAGTGCTGATCCAGGGTCAGTCTCGGCTGCGGCAGTGAATATGCATTCCGACCACCACGGATATCTGGGAAGGATTCATTGTGGATCAATTATAAGCCGTTCAGAATGAGGGGAGAAGTAGGGGAGGCTGGGGGTGGGGAAGACAGAGACTCTCAAATGTAATTATCTCATTAGCGTCTCCAGAGGTAGCGAGGGCGGAAGATTGTGAACGAAGAAGAGAGAGATAGAAACAGAACAGAGAGGAGAAAGGAAAGCCTGACAGAGGCAAACTGGAGTTTGAATGGAAGGAAAGAGTGTCCCTCACATCACTCCGAAATCAAGAAAACCAGAGCTAAAAAAGGAAGCCAGGACGAGGAGCTAATTCCTATCTGCAGGAATTCGACATGCTACAGTCGGCTGCCTACTTCCATCCACCCATCCGTCCATCAAACTTGACCCTATCGCAGCGGTAAACACCCAGGTTTTCACGACCACTTCATTTTACGCTGCCTAATGTAATAACTACTTGGCAGGTCATTTTATAAAAGTGTAACTACTTCATTAAGACTCCTATAAGCCTAATGACAATCTCCGATACACTCCGGTCTTACCACACTGCAGCAACAAATGTGAAACAGCCGGGACAATATTTTGTGACTAAACAGCATCAAAAATGGATGAGGTCCACCTCACAGCATGTGTTGCCGAGACCTGCTTCTACTGACAAGCAAGGGTGTTGAAATGAATCGACATATCGCAGTACAGACTGCGGGGTGGTAGTAGCCTAGCGGGTAACACACTCGTCTATGAACCAGAAGACCCAGGTTCATATCCCACTTACTACCATTGTGTCCCTGAGCAAGACACTTAACCCTGAGTTACTCCAGGGGGGGACTGTCCCTGTAACTACTGATTGTAAGTCGCTCTGGATAAGGGCGTCTGATAAATGCTGTAAATGTAAATGTAATGTAAACAGACGTGGACATTTAGTCCATGATCACCTGATGCCATGAACATAATGTGAAGTCACGCATGCATTCATGACGCAACGATAATCGAGGCATTGGTGATCATAATCATTGAATCGTGAGACCAGTGAAGGTGCAACATAAAATGACGCACCAACCAACACGCAAACAAAGAAAAAAATTATTCATCTTTGATTCCGCTACAATCGTTGTAGAAAACGATTCAGGGAAACTCAGTGGGAAGTTTTGGCGCACTTCGAAAACGTGGTTCTGATGCTGAGTGTCCTGGAAAGGGCAGTGAAGTTCACGCTGACCTGTGGAGACACTTGCACGCTACGGGAGCAGGGAATCCCCTGGCCGCCATCCCAGCTAATCTACGCTTAGCGGCTCGCCGACAGGAGGGAGTATATCTCCGAGGTGCTCGCTCTGTCCCCGTTCGAATCGCTAACAGCCCCTGGCCCGGTGTCATCGAAATTTATTTTAAGTGAGCTCTGCAGGCTCCGGCTGCAGCGGGCCAATCAAAAGCCACGGCTGTGGATATATACAGACTGTGATAAATGAACCGTGATCATTTCCATAGAAAAGTAGGCCATGTTTCCATGGGCAGATGGGTTTTGGCTGGAGGGTTTTCCTGCTGCTATTCTCTCCCCGTTACCCCCCACGCAGAGTCCATCTTGGAGATCTTTAACAAAAGCAGAGCGGTAACTGAGTGGCCAGGGAGGAATTTGAGGTCACCATCAGCGAGATGTGTGTCAGATATCTACTCAGACATTCCAGGAACTGACCAAATGAGCAGGTCGCATAATGATAGCTAGGCCTAGAATGCGGGCTCGGGGGTGGGGGGCGTCTCCAACGCCTTTTACAGATCAATACTGCAGGATTTGTTAGGTGATATAACTTATATAACACATGTGATGTGAAGTGGAAAAAAAACTATAGACCCAACAAAGATCCACCCCCTGCCCACAATCTGAACAGATCTAGCGCACACTGTGAACGGCGTGTGTGCATATCTACAACCTAAAGAAAAAACAAATGTTGCATGACGAACAGACTCACACGTCTCAGACATAACACAGCACACTGAGGGACAATTACGATCTCTGGACCCTCAAACGTGAAATGGGACAATCGGACCATAAATCGCTGCATAAATGGACTGTGTAAGTGCTGTCTGGTAGAAACTGCCTTCGCTCAGACGCAGATTTAAGTGTTCTGTATTGATGCATACTGTATTGATAATGTATCACCAAAGAACGTATTGTGATTTATTGCCATATTGATCCCCCCCCCCCAACCCTAAATCATTCCAATATGTAATTAAATCATGAAAAGCACTCTGCGTGCTCTCCACGTGTTCCAAACGTCCACCCACACCCAGATGCATCGGCTGTGGGAATGTACAGGAGGGTTGACCCAGCCCTGGACCGGCACTCTGTTCAAGGTCTGTCCTTGACGTGGTCCACGGCCCCGACGGGCAGAAGTTACAAGCCGCTGCGGTCACTGTACACAAAACACATGCCTGTGCGCCGCTTCCTGTGCTTGTAATTTCTTCCACGTGCCTTCAAACATGCGCATGTACACAACGTGGGTCAGGTTGCACGTGGCGTAGGCGGAGAGGATATTGGACGCAGCTGCTGACGTGTGTCTCGGACATCCCACATACAGCGGTGCTCGAAAACATCAGCAAGGGAAACCAGATGACGGGGAATCCAGTTAAACACCTTCGGGGTCCTTTAGAAATGTCCTTATTTTGTTACATGATGACAATAAAATAGTCACTTATAAAGATCCATCCTGCATTAGTGAACATTCCATTTCTCAGGGTACCCATGGTACTGCAGTTCCACATGTTACACCTTTTCTTTTCTTTAGGTCACTGATTACAGGACCAGGTACCTCCTGGCTTTAAAGTGTCTTATGTCCTGCAGGATGTAAGTAATAGTTGGACCGGCCCGCTGGTCTGGCTTGAGTAACGGCAGATCCAAAGCTCTGGGATTGCGCCCCGGTGTCTGCTTCGACAATCAAAGCGGAAACAAATGGTGGCCGGCACGAGGTCGTCCGTCAGCTGCCGAGCAGAGCTGGGATGCAGGGGGAATGGGAGAAGCAGCTGTTGAAAGCCCACATGTTACCGGGGTTACGACCCGCTGCGGCGTGTGGACCGAGCAGGAAGAAGCTGCTGGCAGCAGGCCGAGACTCTGGGCTTCTCACGGAGAACCGGGTCCGGTCTTACACAGCTCTCTCTCTCTCTCTCTCTCTCTTACACACACACACACACACACAAGCAGAAAGAGAAGCTTGGCTGCCATGGTGTTCTCCGTGTGACAGCGTTTAGGAATGAAAAATGCTGATCTCTGGCTTTGGTGTGTGTGTGTTTGAATGGACTGAGGTACTTTTCCTTGCTGCCCTTTTAGAAACTTTATGAGCCCCCCTTCAAATTAAACTGTCCTTGAGCGACCTGAAGTAAAAACCCCAGCACAGCAGGACCAGATGCTAGAGCGCCCCCTCAGATCCAGGTCTCTGCCAAATGTCCACCATTTGTCCATTACTTGGTACGGGAATCTGGTGTGAGAACATGTGTGTGAACCTCAGACTTTGCCCTCACTGTTTGTGTACACACAAAAGTTCGAGGACCAATCGGGCCGCAGGAAGCCAGAGAGAGAGACGTGAGGGAGCGAGCAGACAGAGAGGCCCACTGTCAAGCAAACAAAAGAGCGGTTGAAAAGCATCCTGGGATACAATGAGGATTGGACCCCATTCCAAAAGAGGCGCTCAGTGAAAGAGCGCATTCATTCTTTCATCAGAGAGAGCGAGGAGGGGGGGGGGTTACTAACAACAACAACCCCACTTCAGCCGCCCCCCCGCCACCGGCTCCCAGACGGACCCCCCGGCCTTATCACGACCTCGTCTCAATCGGCCCCACCCACAGATAACGCGGCACACAAACACACAGGAACGGGCCACGGCGGCGCATGCAAACACAGCACGTCCAAATTCTGCCCCGTGGGGGAGGGCTTTGGGGGACCCCCCCCCTCAGAGGGAACGGCCAACTGGGTCATCCCGATTAATGCACTCGGCTTTTCCTTTTCCCGTCCAGATGAATGACTCGCCTCACACGCCCAGAACAGGGACTCTGTGTCGCATCCGTCACTCAGCCGGCGCTACATCATGGTAGCTGTTTCGGGGCGTCTTGCGAGCGCGGGTGTGTGTTGCACGCTCATTATTAGCTGCCACCACGTTACGTAAGGGCCTTTTGTGTGCACTTTTTGGCTCGCCTTTTTGAATTCCACCTATCGTTATTCCCCCCAAAAAAACAGAGACGATACAGAGCTGCATCGGCGTGGGAGCGCCGTTGTTCCCAATTTCCACGGCATTTCGGCCACCCGAGCGATGACCTTCACAGCCACGGCCGTGATTTTAATATTCCTCCTATTATAGTTCTCTCCTTCGGATAGAGACCTCCAAAGGATCCTCACAGTGCTCCATTCCTATTGGCTTGGGAGAAACGACACCTTGGCCTCTCCACCAATCCACCGCGGGCCGGACTGCGGCGCGAGACGGTGCATGTTCCCCCGACCCTTAAGGTCAAGGGTTTGGGGCTCGGGCGCTCGCCCATGTTCCTCTGCTGATCTGGTGTAGCCACGTTCCGCAGGTGAACATGCTGAGCGTCCGGCTTCAGATCTGGGATCAGGTTGCCGCAGCCCGGCATCATTCACAGCGAGGACGAGTCTGTTCTTAGATCGGTGGTTTAGTTTCTGTGTCAGTCGGGCTTCTTCCTCCTTGACGCATTCGCCAGAGGTGCCAACCATATAACACGTTGGGTAGGACTGACCACAGAGACCATCTGACCAGGCTGCATGGCAATGTGGGTCAGAAGGTCCACCACTGCCGTTATTTTACTTATGATGCAGCTGTTTTCATGGTCTTCTACAGACCACACGAGGCCACACCCAACCTACCTCGGTTCACTTCCACACCCTGGGGGACGAGGGTGCTTCCCTCAGGTTTCATCAGGGACTTTGTGGACAGCGCGGTGCGGCGCAAAGCTGGACACGAGAGAATACAGCTGCGCTGGAGCACATCTGTAACTACTGCAGCCATGAAATGGCGGGTTGTAGGTCACACACACACACACACAATTGGGTTCTGAGGAGTGGTAAGAAAGGCCTTGGCAGGAGGTGTGCATGTGTCCTCCGATCTCGACCTACCTTCTGGTACTCTGAGTCCTCGGGCGTGAACTCGTTGGCCGTCAGCTCCAGCTGCAGGTTAAAGTGGGGGAGGCGGTGCAGGAGGTTCACCCACCACGGCGGGGAATAATTCACCACAGCGGCCATGGCGAAACGAGGACGGCGACGGCAGAGGCGAGAACGGGGGTCCGATTCACCGCGCACAGGCGGGACGCATTTCAGGGGCTGGAACCCCGATCCGATCCGCAGTCCCTCTCAGCCTGGACGGCGCGAGTCTCTGCTGCGTGTGTGTGTGTGTGTGTGTGTGTACTGAACTCGTCTGTAGAATCGGGCTGCCGCGGGATCCCGTGTCACTGCGGCTATTGTCCTGCAGGATCCGCTGCTGGGGAGCAGAGGCGCGCGCGGTCGTGGGGGGTCGCTCCGGCGCGCGCGCGGCGAGGGGGTCCCATCTCGTCTCCCGCCGCGCACAAATCACGGGCGATCGCGGTCGCCGGTTCTCCGCGACGTCCGACGTCGACCCGCAGGAAACCTGCCCGTGTGCGGCCCGGCGGTCGGTGTGACGTCGACGCGGCTTTTTTCTTTTTTTTTTTTTTACGGGGGAAATGGCTGCAGCGGCGGAACGGAACGAGGAGAGCCGAGAAGGGAAGGACGCGGGGAGAGAGAACACAAAGGCAGCCTGCCCGCCTGCCCCCTCCCTCCCTCACTCTCTCTCTCTCTCTCTCTCTCGCCGACGCGGCTCGGTGCGGCGGGATGAGAAGAAGCGGCGCTGGGCTGCAGTGCCATTGGTGGCCAGAGGGGGGCAATATTTCTCAATAGCCAACATTTGGCAACTACGACGAATAAAAGTACAAGCCCACAAGACCGATTAAAATTTGTGAAAACATTCAGAACTAGATGCGTTAAGGCAGTTCGGCTGCAGTGCCATTAGTGGCCAAAGGGGGGCACGGGGCTTTAGTAACAACACCTTTGGCAACTACGACGTTGGTCAGAATAAAAGTACAAGCGCACAAAATTTGTGGAAATTAACGCGTAAATGCGTCGTACTGCAGTTCGGAGAAGTTGATACTTTTTGTCTGTTTAGGCAAGTCAATATTTTGCATTGGGGTTTTTATTACTTAAAGTCTTGCAGGTTAGACAAACAGCGTTCACTCTGTTGGTCTGCATTTACAACATCTATGCAGTGCCCGCGTTAAACAGAATAAACTCGTCTATAAAATGTACATAAGTAAATAAGTCGTACAATTCGATCTCCGTATTTTCTACAGTCTCTGGACGGGGAACCAAAGGTGTAAACAAACATACGAAATTCCTATTTATACGAATACATATTTAGGACTGCAGTTTATTAATGTGCATTGAAATCATGCATGCACACACGTTTGCACATTTATTTAGGTGTTTACTCATTTTAGTGAGTGGGCAAAACTAAACATTTTGGCAAGTGCAAGTTTACTTATTTTGTTTTGTAGTTATTTTGTTCCACTTTTTCCAAACAGTGGAACAAAAGAAATGTTACAAGTAATAGCTTAACTGAAAAAGCAAAACTGCAATTGGAAAACTGTTAACAATGAACCCAAATTGCATAAATTCCACACAAGAGCATGGTCCAATAACATATCTTCTGCTATAATAAAATACAACGTGGCTGACATAGCTTTGAGAAAAAATATAATCAAATACTTGAGTAAAATTGAACACACTTTAATGGATTTCACACACAAGGCACTTGGTATTGTGATCAGCAATTAAAAAAAATGTGGTATAATTAAGGTCACTTTGCACATCCATCAGCCTAAATATTACATGTACTCACATCTTTCTAGACAAGTAGTGGTAGAATAAACCAGAAGACCCAGGTTCAAATCCCACTTACTGCCATTGTGTCCCTGAGCAAGACACCCTAAGCTGATCTAGGGGGACTGTCCCTGTAACAACCGATTGTAAGTCGCTCTGGATAAAGGGCATCTGATAAATGCCGTGAATGTACAAGTACACTGAAAAACGGCTTTCAGAACTGGCTACCCATATCCAAGCCTTTAGCTCAGGTCTGGATAGACTATTTTGTGGAGTCCCACCAGTACATCTCAGTTACATATTCGTCTAAATCCAATCCAGTTACACCAAATACAAATACTGCAATCATGTTTAATTGTGGTTTATTTCCTTTTTTTTCCAATGATAAAACAATAATTGCTTCAGGACATGGAATCTTTAGATGTGGCTCAGTTCAGGGTCTGTTCCCTCTTGATCAGAAGAAAGACTCCCTTTTCCTCAAAGGCTGTGAAGGTGAGACAATGATGTCATCAGAGTCATCAGAGTCGCATGTTTTGAGGACATCTGTTGTCAGTGGAGGAGGGAACTGAAGCTTTGCTAATAAACAATTGGATAAACAAAGAAAACTATCATCTGAAATACAGCAGAGGTGACCATATACACAGTACATCGACACAAGAACAATGTTCTGCCAACTTCTACAGTCTTGTATCTCACCTGGAAGTGGTTTCTTACTGGATGAGTCAATCTGAGAATGGTCATTGAATGGTGACAAACTCTTCTCTACCCTCATGTCCTTGGCTGAAAAAGCAGAACACAAAATCAATTAAAATGGGGTTAAGCGGTCACCCAAAGTTAGACAATTAACAACATGTTAGATGAAACAAACATTTTACATTATGATATAACAACATAAATAAAAAACTAAATCGCTGAATCAGATATAATTAATTCACCTTGCTTTTTACCATCATGCTGGGTTGCCAAGTTGAGTCTGGGTGCTGGTGTTGGCATCACCCTCAAAGGAAAAATGGCCTTAGCATCACCATCATTACCTGTCCTGTTTCCAAAACCACAGAGTTGAACAATAGGCACGGCCTTCTAATGGTATGATCTGCAACAAATCTTGGTATGAATGCGTTTATTAATTTATGTATTTGTACCTGCTTGAAATAAGGGCACGCCGCTTTGAATGAGACCTGAATGCAGATTGTAGCAGTGTTACCTCCTCTTCTTCTAAAACCGGACTATTTTCTGTACCACATCTGACGTCTGCACGCAAAGATTTGCAGAACTGAAAAGCAAGAAAGCTCACAGTAAACGTCACTTTTTTGCAAACCACAGCGTTCATCAGCATAGAAGCACAGCAGTGCCACCTAGTGGCTGCTTTGCATCCCCTAAAATTCTATTCATATTATTGTGTGATGTGCTTCACCAATGAAAATGACTGTGTTGTTGGTGGTTGAACCATGGTTTTTTATAGCTGCTGCAATAAACTGTGATCTGCAGTAGTGTAGTTTTTCCATGAATTGAATGAATCAACACAAACTGTACATTTTTGTGGAAAACGCTCTGAAATAACATCTCTCTGGGTTTAACTTATGAACAATCCATATTGCAATACACATTCAGACAAAATGATCACATAAAAACATATAATGTAATCATATTGATCACAGAAAGAATATTGTGTGTGTGTGTGTGTGTGTGTTTTACCTTGGAGTTATTGCTTTGAAGGGTCAGTAGCTGCTGTTTTCTGCTGAGGTGAGCTCTGACTGCTGACTGGAGTAAGATGAGATCCTAAAATCCAGGAAAGATGTGTGTGTCTGTCAGTCTAGGGTTCTCACCTATAGAGAGTTAGGATTCGAGTGTGTATGTGAGTGTTTGTAGTTCTTTACCCGGTTTCTGTGTGAGTGCCAGTGTCTCTGGATGATTCTGGCAGCTTGGTTTTTCTTCGTCTGCTCTTCATCCTGCCTGAGTACCAGTGATGATGGTTTTTCATGTACCTGTGGAAAAAAAATCCCTTGAATGGACGGTTATGGTTAATAATTAAACCAGAATGAGGGTGTGTGATGTATGTGATGTTACCTGAGTGCCATCCTGATCCTGATGTCTTTTCTTTTCTTTTTCCAGTTGGCTTTGCAGATCCTTAATATTTAAGGAGAGGTTTTCGATTTCATCTCTGTCAAAGGAATACATGCCACACACACACACACACACACACACACACACGCAAGAGTATGCTGTATGATGGCTACGTGTGAAAATGCACTCAGAAATAACAGCGAAGCTGTAATGAGTGAGGTGGAACAGCTATTAAAATACATTTTACATAATAAAACACACACCTTTGCTGCCATGTCTCTGTCTGGTGTTCTCTCTTCAATTCTTCAATTTTTTTTGCTTGCTCTGCAGAGTCTTGCTCTCTTTCAGCCAGCAGATGCCTCAACTCCTTCCTGACAGGAATTTTTTTTTAACATGAATGGATGCTAAATCCATAAAACCGTTGCTCATCAGATATCAGCAGTCAGTGATTTTAAAAAATGTGGGTCGTGGCTCATGGATTAGCAAATATTTTTTGGCAATTTAAAAAAAAAAAAAAAAAAAATATGTATATATATATATATATATATATATATATATTTTTTTTTCTGTAACATTTGAACTTTTATTTGTCCTAATATTTAAGATAGGTACTCAGATAATGTGGAACGTTGTTTAATTTCAATGTATTTAAAAAAACTGATTATTTTGCAGACATTAAAAAGTGCATGAAATTCAAAGGAAATTATTATCATAACCCACACATTCAAAGTCAGTTTAAATATGTGTTATACTGAATAGTGCATCTGGCTTATTCCGGTCACGGATACAGTTGAATTAAATTATCGCTGTTATAAACTTGTAATCTCTGTTTCTATTGTTTGCATGTTAATGCATCACAACGCGCAGAGGTCAAAGTTGAACAACATATTCACTGCACCATATTGACTGCAAAAGCAGTATTGCTTTGAAAGGCTGCTCTTCAGATGTGACTCAAACAATGGTATTCTGAGCGTAGTGCCACACTGGATGCGTTCGGTCTGTGAAGGACTAGTGCACTCAGCTGACAGTAGTCCAGCACAGAGACATTTAAACCATTGGTTACTGTACTTTAGCAAAATATGAAACATATATAATATACGTTATGTGTGGGCAGCGAGTGTATTTGAATCAGAATAAGTTTATTTTGGCAAGTATGTTACACATTCAAAGGAACTGAAAAGGAGGGAATTTGATGGAAGTGAACATTTCTATGATTGCAGCACATTATGTGATTAAAATGTGTGATTAATGTGTGCTCTACTGATGCATCCTCACTCTCTGCTGGTCAGCGCTTCTCTCTCCTGTCTCAGACGCGCACACTCCTGCTGTATGTCCCCCCCTTCAGACAGTGGCGCATCCGTCTCTGTCGCCACGGAGACAAGCTGCAGTGCCACTGACCCTGGCGCTGCAGAGGCAGGAGGAGCGTCCTCAGACCTCTGATCTGCACGTGAGTCCTTGGTAGAGCAACGCTTTTTTAGCTCCTCCAGCCTCTGATGTGACAATGTGCACAAGGAGATAAGAATAAGGAGATACTACAAACAGCCGAATGCCACAAATGAAAACGTAATCATCCACCACTTTCAGATTGCAATGGTGGTGGTGATGGCGAGGAGTGTGTTCACCTCCTCCAGGTCCAGGATTCGCCTCACCAGCCTCTGTTTGCTCCAGTCCATATAACCTAAAAATGCACACATAAAGAACAGCCATGCAGGCAGGTGAGGCTGGGTCCAGGAACAACAAACATACAGAGCTAACACACAGCTAGACAGCTTCAAGCACAAGAAACATGGAAAGCCTGGAGGTCAAGATGAGTACCACAACACGAACACACCAGTGAAATGACTTCTTTCATTTGGACGGAGGTAAAGAAGAGTTATTTGACAATAATGTGACAATACAAAGAGGTTTATATAAAATGAAATACATGGAATACAAAATTCTTTATCCATTTTCAAATATGTACATTACTTATGGCATGAGTACATATCTGTGTTCACTATTTAGTCATCACTACTTTTCCTACATATTTTGTACATCAATATGAAATCGGAGGGGTTCCTACTTTTTGCCCTGCTGGACGTGCCGCCACCCATTGTAACATTTTCTTCCTGTACCACTTCCTGTCTGAGTCTGCCGTTTTCCTCTTCCAGCTGTTTAACGTTCTTCGAGAGTTTGAAGACCGTTGTTCTCAGAACCTTCTGCTGTCTTTGGTTTTCAGTGCCTTCTGTTCTGTGACTGAGGTACAAGAGAAGCAGGGAGTAAATGAGAAAGATTTTAGAGAATAATACTAAGGTATACCATTGAAATTAATTTGTAACTTTTTTGATGTCAAAAAACTTCGTCTATGGGTGTATTGCATGACAAAACTTGCAGACATCTTGGTGGTTCTCATTGAGAAAAATAACAAAAAGATTTGCTTTTGGTTTTCTTGCAGGGTTTTAATTACAAATTTATAATATACATAATTACTAAAATTTTGGTATATATGTGTGCATGTGGGGGAAGGGAGAGAGAGAAAGCATTACCTCTTTTCTGCAGATTCTAAAAGATTTTTTAACCGCTGAACCTGGAGTCAAACAAATTTAGGCGTAAAATAATAAATTAATTGGAAAGGAGCCACAGAACCTGAAAGATAAAAATAAATAGAAAGAAGTACCTCTTCATAGTACGTCTCCATTGTTATCTTCATTTCCTCCATGTTTGTAGTTCTTAAGTCACTCTGCAGTCTTCTGCATTAATTTTAAGTAAATGTAACTTTTTTGTTTCATGTGTAAAGTGAGTTATTCTGAAATGATACTAATGTTAGTGTTGCTTTGATGACTATTTCATAATGACATTGCAAAGAATAATAAGACAGGGAAAAAAAACCTGAGCGCGCTCTCCTTCTCTCTGCATTGCTGCTCCAGCCTCAGGATTTTCTGCTTAAGGCCATTTACCACCTGATGGAAAGGAAGTCAGATTTTTATTTTCTTTATTTTATCATGGCTGCTGGGATCAGGAACAGTAGAATCTGTCACTACTACCAGTGATGAGATTCATTAGATGTAACTGTAACTCAGGGGCAGTGGCAACAGGACGAACCCTGAACAGCTTCATTTGCCTGTGCTCAGGTTAGAGCACTTGTCTGTTTAGGCCAGAATTCACTCACTCACCGCCCTGCCCTCTGTCTTTTTGTCCAGTAGACTCCTGCTGTACTCAGGACCCTGAGGAGATTGAACAATAAATACATTTTTCCCTGTTCTCATCAAACCCTCACAGTAAAAGTTCACTTAGGCAGAGGAACCAATATAGTTGGTATAGAAACCAATATAGTTGTAACGTTGGTTAATTATTTTTTTTTTTTTTTCCAACTGTTCAGCATTTATATTATAAATGCTCAGACTGCAGCAATCACACTCAAACCAGCCAAACCAAACTATTTTATGGGTGATGATAAGTTGACCAGTTATTTACCTTGGTAGGGTCCAGCAGCTGCTCGATCTGTTTTTCTTTCCTGCTGTTGTTCTCCTCCAGACGTCGTACTTTTGCTTTCAGCTGATCAGCCTCCATTTTCTGGGTCTGAAGGTTCTGGCACATACGTACATGCACAACTGTAAATACACAGGCACGAACAAAATGCATGCACACAAAAACTCTACTGTATATGAGCGTCTGTGAGTTGTGATTGTGAATTGCTGTGTGAGGAGATTAGATCAGATTTCAGATGTGAATACCTTCTTCAGCTCTATGATTTCCTCATACATCTCCTCCCTGTCCTTAAAGTTTGGAGTGCCCGGAGTGTAACCTGAGAGAGAGAGGGAAAAAAATAACGAAGGATAACTTCCAAAATTAATTAATTAATTAATTAATTTAACTTTACTCTTCCGCAATTAAAAGTCACAGTACAGTTTATACATATAAACACTAGATTTGTGTAGGTTTATGTAATAATATAAAATATTGTACGTAGAAACCAATATAGTTGTAACGTTGGTTAATTTTATTTATTTTTTTGTTCAACTGTTCAGCCCCAGAGTGAATAAACAGTTTTCAATGCAAACCTTTTTTAAAAAGAAAACACACACAACCACTGAGATTCTTGGCCGTCTACCGTTCACCTTTCACTAACACAGCTCGCATGCAACATATATGATATTAGAAATATTAATCGAGTCCCAGAGCCCTCCGTGTCTCATACCATTAGAGGCGGAGCGGGAGTGTTTTGGCTTCTTCATCCCTAAGGCTTCCTTCAGGTACTCCGGAGTGCTGGTTGTCATGGACAGTCGGGCGTGTGTGACATCAAATTCCGCTTTCATAGGTGAATGGGTCACGTCAGTGGGGGGGGGAGAAGAGGAGGGGGGAGAGAGGAGAAAAAAAAATGGAATGAACCTAAAAATCACTACCGGTTACCAAAATCTATAATTTTTCTTAAGCAACGCTTACATTCATGGCCCCTCCAGACCATTAAAATCCCAAAACTTATTACCAGTCTTCCATGCGGCTGCCGGCGGTCTCCGTTGGTGCAGGTTGGCACTGGTCAAATATGGAGATCCTTTCAGAAGAGAGAAAAATGACACGAGTCAGTTCATACACGTTATCTACTGCATAACATGAAAAGAAAAAAATATAAATAAAAGCTCTTACTTGGTGAAAGTGGTTTGCTCGGAGTCCTCTTTTTCCTGATCTGAATAGCAAGAATCTCAATTATTTGACATACAGTACAGGCCAAACACACCTTCTCATTCGGTGTGTTTTCTTTATTTTCATGACCATTTACATTGGTAGATTCTCACTGAAGGCATCAAAACTATGAATGAACACATGTGGAGTTATGTACTTAACAAAAAAAGGTGAAATAACTGAAAACATGTTTTATATTCTAGTTTCTTGCTCTGATTACTGCTTTGCACACTCTTGGCATTCTCTCGATGAGCTTCAAGAGGTCGTCACCTGAAATGGTTTTCCAACAGTCTTGAAGGAGTTCCCAGAGGTGTTTAGCACTTGTTGGCCCCTTTGCCTTCACTCTGCGGTCCAGCTCAGGTCTCCACTATTTGTTCTGTACATAACCCCACATGTGTTCATTCATAGTTGCCTTCAGTGAGAATCTACCAATGTAAATGGTCATGAAAATAAAGAAAACACATTGAATGAGAAGGTGTGCCCAAACTTTTGTTTACTGTTTATTTGATTTATGAATCCAAAAATTCCTCACACTTCCCATTCGAGATGTCTGCAAACACTGCAACTTTGTTTTAAAACCAGAACCCATGATAATGATCCATTCACACTCGTGCCAGTTATATTGAAGTGTGAAGCATGTCCTCACCTTTTCCAAGTCTGACACACAGGTGGCCTGGGACAGTCCGTCCTCGCCCTTTCAGACACAAGAACACGAATGCAGCCCCCACACTTGTGCTCCATCAGTATATGCGCGACAGGCGCTCGTTACTCACCAGATCCTCCAGCTCTTCGTCCGAGACGAAATCGCACGCGTCCGCGGACATGGCTGCTTCTCCGAGGGTTTTACTCACGGGTCCTTGTGGAGCACAGCCGTTCAGGGTGTTCCGCTGTAGCCATGATACATGGAGCTGCTGATGGCGTTGTTGGGACTGTCGAAAGCCTTTAGCCTCGTCTTTCGAGCGGACTAAGCGGCGAGTTATTCATTGCAGTCTCGGTGAAATAATTAGCCCGGAGTCGCTAAAGTGACAAAAGCAGCACGTCTTCTCCGGGCTACAGCGAAGCCGCAGTCTGCTCCTTCTGCTCCGGCCACGAGCTTCGCTTCAGTCGTCTGGCAACCAGCAACGCCTGCAGTGGAAACAGAAACCAGGAGGAAACCGGGAGGAGCCCGGAGCGCGTCGCTGCGCGGACACTGCGCAGGATGTGCGCAGGATCGCAATTACTCGCAACAAATGCGCAGGAGTTACGCGACGCGCGACGGACGATGAATCTAGCGGCGCGTAAAAAAAGACGGTGCGCGCAGATTTTAGGAGGTTTACGGTATCGTTTGAAAGCCCAACGCTCTTTAATGGAAACCTTGTGTTCAGCGTAGTATTTCATTATCGGACCCAGAAGGACAATACTGAATTGAATGGGGGACGAAAAAATATTATACATCTAATGTAATGTTTTAATTTTACTGTTTGCATATGCAGTAAGTGAAATAAAGAAAGTGTTTATGATTTTTAAAAATATGACAAAAGGCCAGAACCAAACCACTACAGATCCACTCAATAGCGCTCATACGTTGTTCATACCAAATATGGACACTTTTTACTGTTGCATTTTTTAATAGATTCCTTTTCAAATCAGCACTTTCAGCATTCGTCTCTTAATATGTCAACTTTGACGCAATATTTCTGCCTTCTATGAGATAAGTCCAGAACCAATTCAGTAAAGGTACACTCAATATCTCTCATACGTTGTTCATACATAATATGGACACTCTTTACTGTTGCATTTTTGAATAGATGAATTTTCAAATAAGCACTTTCAGCCATCTTCTTAAAAATTTGTGTCTCATTATGTATTATGACACAAAATTTCTAACTTATATGAGATAATGCCAAAACCAAAGTGCTACAGGTCAACTCACTAGCTCTCATACCTAATGTGGACACTTTTTTTACTGTGGCATTTATGAATAAATTCATTTTGAAATCAGCACTTTCAGCATTTGTCTCTTAATATGAAAATTTCTGTTTTTAGATGAATAAATAACTAAAATATTATTGAAAAAAAATTATTTCTAAACAAAGCTCCTGACTAATCTATAACTTACTTCTGAAAAATTGTAAAATATCTACATTTGCAGCATTTATCAGATGACCTTATCCAGAGTTACAGGAGACACTCAGGGTTAAATGTCTTGTTCCTAGACCCTCATTTCACTTCACTTTGACGCAGTGTCAATTATAAAGTCCAGTTTATCACAGAGTCCCCCTGTTAGACACAGACAAAGTTAAATTCACCCTAGCTAGGCTGTCCTAGTTAGGGTACCGGGCCACTGTAGCACCAATATACCGCTATAACCACATATTTCAGTATCGGTCGTACAGTGCAACCGTCTGCCACTGCTTCTGTTTGACACGGAATCAAGCACCCAGACTACTGGCAGACCCCAGTGAAGAGACCAGCAAATAAATCCTGGTTCCTGACAACTGCTAAACAAGGACATACCATGAAACAAACCAGAGGGTCACCACAGCCACCACCACCGTTACAACTACAGCTTCAGGGATCTTCAAATGGACCAGTAACAGCATTGTGGACACATAATCTAGACCATGACACTGACTACATCCTGGACTCCTCCAACCCTACAACTGTAGGACTTATTATTATATCATCCCCAACCCTGCACTGACACCATTTGCAGGCTCACTCTACCCTGGAAGGGGGTCCCTCTCTGTATCACTCCTTCCCAAGGTTTCTTCCTCTCTTTTTTTTCTCTCTCCTAGAGTTTTTTTTGTGTGGAGTTTTTCCTTGTGTGCAGAAGGGTCAAGTGTGGGGGGTGTCAACTGTAGGGCCTGTCAAAGCCCATTGAGACATACTGTATGTGATTTTGGGCTATATAAGAAATAAATGTTTTTGTTGTTGTTCAAGGAGACACGATGGTAGTAAGTGGGGTTTGAAACTGGGTCTTCTGGTTCATTTGCAAGTTTGTTGCCCACTAGGCTACTACCACCCCGTCTTTTATTATAAAACCTCAAATCACACACATGCCATAGAAAACAGCGAGTGTGTTGTTTCATGTTTAAAAGTCTTCCAGTCCAAAACCAAATATGCATTTCTGGCTGTTTTCAATCAAAACTTTTAGTTGGCCAAATTTTTGGTCCATCCCTATTTTCTAACGACGGCAACTCACAGACCACTAGAGGTCGCTATTTGAATGATTAAATTCAGAAACAGTGGACAGAAAAAAACGCAGTTTAATCAACTTTTTAAATAAACCACAAGATCATTTCATAGAAACATGGTTCAACTGAATAGAAATGATTTGCCTTCAGTTTTGTTGTACTTATGTATATTAGAGTAATTAATTATATTCTATTATGTAAAGAGTGACATTAAGTCTTTACACATAAAATGAACCCATTAATGACATTAAGCACAAAATGTTGATAGTAAGACACTAGTCCTAAAAAGTAATGGTTCTTTTACTTTTGACAGTTGAAGGCAAATTCAAGTACTTTTACTCACATGGATGTTAAAAGGGTGGATTAATCCAAAAGGGTGGATTACTTTGCATAAAGGACAAAAAAGCAATTCATTTAATTTAATATGTTATTCATACATTCCAGTTGCATCTCATGAATCAGCTTTAAATGATCAAACATACTTCACTTTCTCCTGCTACAAATTAACTAAATATGTTTCTTGCATTGGATTCTTCAAAATGACCTCTATCTCTGTAAATGCTACAGAGTAGGGGCATCCAAACGTTTGACTCGAATTGTAGCTGCATGATTAATCTGTTTTGAAATATATTTGTTTTGGATTCGCTGTTTTTTTCATTAGTGATTTATTTACTGGGACTTTGTTCCCATTGGGAACATTAAAAGTAGACATTTGAAATTTGAAAGTGATTAGTCTTCAAATGTGACCCACCACAGCACCCAGTGCACACATTGAAATGTGGTTTCTATATTTAACTCATTCCTTGAGGGAGCAGTGGGCAGCCAGGAGAAGCACCCTGATTTAGGGTCAGCAACCATACCCGTTAGGCCACCACTGCCTATCTTGATTATTGAGCACAGAAAAAAAAGGGCACTTTAGAAGGCAATCTGTCTTTTTTCACATGAAGGACAGTCCATTGCTTGATTTCCATGAATGCTTTATGAAGGACCCATCTGAGATGGCGCAGCTGTAAAAGTGTAGAGGTGTGTGGGGAGTTACTGGCCGTACTGAAGTGGAACAGCTCTCTGCTGGGCTGCATCGATGAGCCACCGTGGCAGCGGATCCTGCGGATTATCCCACACTGATGAGACTGCAAGACATGAACAGAGATCAAGAATTCATGAACACGTGCATATCCATACCAGCTGGACATGCATACCGTGCATGAGGATGAAGAAGGAGACCCCAGATGCTTAATCAGAGCTGTCCACCCTGGCTCTGCCTGACGTAATAGGTAATACCCCTGCGCGTCCGAGGAGGTCGAGGTGGTTTTCTGCCGATCGGCTTAGGTTGATTACAGCTTATTGCTTGTTGCTCTCTCTCTCTCTCTTTCTCTGATTGTCAACCTGTTGTTTTATTCTGGTTGACAACAGGCTGACTGAAGAAGCGTGGACTGTGGGCTATAGGCAATGTACCGACTGAGTCCAAAATAAAGGGAATAAGGTATGGAGCTGTTGTAGATTCTAAACTACAGATTGACTCTCTTATGCTGTAATCAGGACATACAAGCATTGTGCAGGCTAAGAGATGGTTTATATCTGTTGATAAGGAAGCACAAGAATCCTTATCTTTCTATCTATATTTGACATTTGTAATTATTATAATCATATGTGTATTTGACATTTCTAAATATTAATTACAGACTCAAGGCTTATTCAGTTGTCTTGACAGCAGTACAGCATGATGGAACTTCCTGACCAGACTCTCATGCTGTAAAGCATTTGCCCTGATTGCTGTGTTAGTAGGTGGAAGAAATCCAGTCTCTGTACTTCCAGGATAATCCACACCAGCACAGTGGACTCACTGACTGTAGAAGTCTTTTCAAGAAAGTCACACCTTTGGTCTGACCAGTAAGGTAATATGAATATCAATTGATTTAACCCTATTAATGTGGATAATATAAATTATTGTTCTCATACTGAAAGGTGTGTTTAAAATCTTTCTTAAATAGCCATAACTTGATGTTATGTTAATCGCACGTCTATGTTATATTTCTGAAAACACTGCTTACATGTATGGGAGAAAAAGAAGTTTGTCTAGGGCTGTAGGGCGTATCTGTGTGTGTGTGTGTTGTACCAACAAACACTTGGCTGATGTCACTGTCTGTCCATTTGCTGGTCAAAGGGTCAATTAAATCAGGCCATTCCGTCACTAGATTCCATTAGAACACAATGGCATTTCAGCGCAAACTATCCTGATTGAATTAGTATTATTCACTCCAACTGCACAGTGCCTTTCCCTATGCTCTGTGTTATTGCAGATGTTACTTTGCATGGATATTTTGCAGATGTCAAAATGTGAGTTGGGTCCAAAAAAAAAAATTACAATTGCAAGTGAAATGCTGAAGGGCTCTTCTCAATTAAATGATACACTTGTGTGGGGGCGAGTCTTGTATTTTAAAAACTTATCTGTTTGAAATGCTGAGCTCTGTAACATATGCAAACATTTTATCTTGTTACAGTTTAAGGAGGACCTTGACTCTTGGCTTGTCTCATGGCCTGTTCCTTTCAGTCAAGTCATAGTTTAAATGTTTGCTGACACCGCACTCATTAAACCCACATCAGATGAACACAGATACGTCTTTCTGGAGTGATATGGTGAACCAAAGCCCTGGTCTAATCCCTCCTGGATAGCGATTTTCCACACCTGCTGGCCTCCTTTTGCCTTGACACTGACTGAAACACCAACCAGTGTCACAAACTGTTAATAACAATCTATTTACTTACCTAACATTCAATAAAAGTTATTTACTGAGGTTTTATTCTAGGTACAGTGACATTTTTAGTTGTACGCAGGTTTTATGTTTTAGGTGTCAAAGAGAACAAAAAAAGATCCTTTAAACCTTCACAATAATTTTGTTGTAGTAAAAAATTACTCTTAAGTCCTGGCCAGCTGTTTTTCCTCACAGTGCCTTCACCTTCTTATGTGTGTCAAGGTAGGAGATCTGTAATCCTTTCCTTCATTACGACCTGAAATTGGGCAGCTTGCATGCTCAGAACCTTTGGAAACTATCCAAGGGAGCACCACACACACACACACACACACACACACACACACACACACACACACTTTTCAGCCTTTTTTCAAACAGCTCTATAATCCGGTCTCAACAACACAAGGCTGAAGTTGTATCTTAACTGTGCCTTTTATTTCCATCAAAGGTCTTCTTACCTCTCCATACGTTGGCTGGCCACACCCAAAATGCATGTGGCTCGGGGAGGCCCGCTGGTGGACACCCCAAATCTGGCTGACTTGCTTCAAAGGGATGGAGTGAAGCTGGAGGTTGTCCCGGAGAAAAAGGGAATTCTTTTCCTCAAGCATGTTGAATACAAACTCTTCAGCAAGGTAGAGGGACAATAAGCAGTCTCAACTAAACTAAATAAAAAAATTATCTATTTTCTTAAATGATTATAGCATTTAACTGCTTTTGGCATACACACTGCAATACAGTGATCTTGTCTGTGTTCTTGCTTTGATGCCTCAATTTCATGTTTTTGGTCTGCTCCAGCATTACAAACTGCCAGTCATTCGCAGATACAGTGACTTTAGTGTCCTCCACACATTGCTGCTCCAGAAGTTCATTTACAGGATGGTCCCTCCACTACCTTCGAAACATGTCCTGAAACAAAGTAAGGAAAAGAGAATCACTCTACATCACAAACCCTTGCTTCTCATATATGGTCAGCTGCTTAATAATCCAAAAATGTAGTAATTGCTTCATATTTATGCTTCATATTCAACCATGACCTTCGACTTTGGTTTCTATTGTGTGAGTGATGGTGATGTGGTGATGTGTACATAACTTTGCTGTATGACATGTCCCAATGCCAATCATTTGGATCCACAGTCTTGAACTCCACTTGTGAGAGGGACTGCGTTGAGGGCCGTTGCCGAGCGTTACAGAGGTTCATGACCTTGGTGATTCGACACCCAATCCTCTCTGTAGATGAACTTGTGAAAGTCTTCATGACTGCAAGCAGCGTGGTAAATGGGGCTAGCACTGTCTCTGCTGACACTAGCATTTCTGTTCTGTACACTCTTTTTAAGTTAAAGTTTTTCCACATTTTCGCATATGTGCATTTATGTATAACATCCCACTGATGCAAGCCCCTTTACTGACCTAAAGAGAGAAACACACAAACAAAGAATTAATACATTTATCCATGTTTTTGAATTTTATATTTTGGCACCCAAGCTAAATATGATTGACGGGTGGTGTTTTAAAAGCACTGTATCCTGACTGCCTGCTGTTCTTAATCCTAGGATGTTCAAGTCAAATTACGGGAGGTTTTTAAAAGAGCAGGTGATGAGTACATGACCTGTCCCCTGGCAACGCATGTCAAGGTATGTTACATTATATATAATGTGGAGGCATGACCAGGTGGTCTCCATTCACAGATTTAAGGCAGAGGCAGACCTCAGGCTCTTAGACACATAAAGAATCTGAAGCAAGAATGTCTGTTTTTGCAGGGATACATTCCAGATGACATACAGAGCCAGGCGGAGGCCAGCCGGGAGTTCATTTGCAACATGCACAGCAGCTTCCAGAAGCTCCGTGACGTGACAGAGAGGATGTCCCAGCGCACTCGGGAAAACTCTGCTGACTTGCTCATGTTTGGGAAGGACCTCAGGCAAGAGCCTATATCTGTCTGTGCAGATTACTTCCAATGCGAATGACATTTTACATCTTACAACCAAAACCCATTTGTGTATTCTATTATTCTAGAGCTTTGGGCTCAGATGCATCTCAGCCTCCCCAGGTTGCCATTTTGCATCCATCTTGGAAAGAGCACCGGCAGTCCCTACACGGCCTGTCAGAAGAGTTCAGGGTGCTTGCAGATAAAGCTGTGATACAGGTAGATCCTATTACCATACTCACAGTGTATCCCAGTAAGAATTATGGAAACTTCAAGACACATTTTTTCTAAAAGTCCTGATTTTCAAAGGGTGCAAGAGAAGAGGAGGATGTTGTGGAAAAACTGAGCATTTTTCTGGATTTGCTGCAGTCATACAAGGTGAGCATCTGTCAACATATTTCTATGCTTATATATCAGATCAGATTCAAATCCATTCAGGATTATGCTTAACAATCAAGTGTGCAGAGCTGATAAAAAAGCAATCCACTGTCATTGCCCTTCTCTACACTGTTTCATTTTCTTGCGTGTGGATGTTAGGATCTATGTGATCGTCACAAGAATGGAATTTTTTTGGAACATCAGCGCTCCTTACAAAGGAGGAGGGCTGAGCCACTGACTGATCTCTTAGAGAATCCAGAGTCACGCCTCAGACAGGTGTCACACTTCAGCATAGTCCTCACTTTTAAAAAATGCATGAATCAATTGCTTTGTTACTTATCGGTCTTTTCTCTACTCCCCAACTCTTCTTTTACAGCAAGAGAACGCTATAGTCACCATGGAGCTGAGGAGCTACTTCTCCTTGTTCTGTCTGCATCAAGAAACACAGCTGATCTTGACCTACCTGCCCTTGACCACCAACATCCTAGCAGCATTTATCCAGTCTCAGATCCAAGGACACCAAGAGGTGGGCAACCAGTACAGTTCCAGCTTTGGTATACATATACATACATACATACATGGATGTTAAATAATTTGATAAATACAATTTAAATAGTTTTGCTCTGTAATAACAAGTACATATAGTGCTTTGCTTGTTCTGACATTTTGATGTTACAACTTTATTCAACCTCAACCTTCCAACACACAATGCCTGATAATGACAGTGATGATAATAAAGTAAATTAAAAAGACAAATAAAAAAAACGGTAAAACAAAAATAAAACACAAACAAAAATATACAAGTTGTAAAACAATTGTATGGTGAACATTGATTTCAGTTATAATGTTGCTTGTCTGGACTAAGACATTTCTTTGTTATCTTAGCTGTGTGCTTAAAGTAAATGTCATTGTGAAAGTGAAAGTCATTGTGAAACACAACACAGAACACGGTGAACACAACAAAATGTTTCCTCTGCTTTTAACCCATCTCCCTTGGTGAGCAGTGTGCAGCCATGACAGTGAGGGGTGACAATGCTTTGCTCAGTGGCACCTTAATGGCTTGGGATTTGAACAGAAAGCTCCTAGTTCCTGATGCCACAGCATGATGCTGTCACCACCATGCTTCACTGTAGAGATGTATTGGCCAGATGATAAGTAGTGCCTGGTTTCCTCCAGACACGATGCTTAGCTGTCGTGATTCTTGTGATCTGAGTCCATCATGTGCCTTTTACTGAGGAGTGGATTATGTCTGGCCACTGTACCATACAGGCCTGATTAATGGAGTGCTTTAGACATTCTGAAAGGTTGTTCTTTCTCCACGAAGCTCCCCTAGATCTATGCTTTGATACAATTATATCTCAGGGGTCTACAAACAAATCCTTTGATTTCATGCTTGGTTTGTGCTCTGACATGTCAACTGTGGCACTATACACACACACACACACACACACACACACACATATATATATATATATATATAAACCATATATATATGTGTGTTTATATATATATGTGTGTGTGTGTGTGTATATATAAACACATATACACACACACACACACACACACACACACACACACACACATATATATATATATATTTATAAAAACCCAGAGCCACAGGTGGACTCAAATCTGATCTGGAATAACCTTGTAACATAAGAAAAAGTGATGCACTTTGATGCCCTGATACTTTCAGGGTGCATGTGCACTCTGTATTTCCATAGGTTTTCTGGGTCTTGTAGGACAATTGAAGCCTTATTGAACCTTTCCTCTACAGATGAGTGCATTTTGGAGTGATCTTCTCCCCAAACTCAGTACTCTGTTTGATGGTGGCACAAGGAGTTCTCCATCACAACCTCCAGGTTATGAAAGAGTGAAGTCCTCAACCATATTCTTTCCTTGAAGTTTGGTGAACCATTCTAGAAGCCTTGCAGAGCACATGCAGAAAAGATCATATGATGATTGAGAGAACTCTGAAATAAAATTGTTTGTCTTTGTTTCTGTTCATTTCTAGAGTATTAAAAACTTGTATTCTTAGTAAAAATCTTATTTATTATTTGTGACCTAAAGATCATAATTCAAACACAACCATCATAACAAAACACAACCTTTCATGATGATTGTGTTGGGAGGAGTTTTCAAAGTTCTTGTAAATTCTGTAGGGTGTAGTTTTTATACATATATTTGAGGATGAAAATTTTTAGTCCATTTCTGGGTCATGAAGTGGTATATCATGTATATTATAATGTTTATGTTCTCATCTCTATTTACCAACGGCATGCAAACATTCACAATAAACAGCCTAATTTTTAATATTATTGGCATTTTGTTAGTTCTATATTATATAATCATCTCTGTTCCGAAGAAGCCATCCAAATACAAGCTAGCAGACTGAAGACCGGCAGCACTCATGCCACTTATTAGAAAATGCTTTGAGAAATTGTTCATTAAATATATACAAGCCCGCCTCACTCCTACCTTTTCACATTCATTTATTAATATATTCTAAACGTTTCTTTCATTTCTTAGGTAAGAATTACTGTGCACTCAGTATAGTTAAACTATGTGGTGCAACACTGACACTTAGTGGGCAAAAGTAACACAAACTGCCACTTGTTTTTTCAAAGAGAAGAATGTTTTTCTTATTTGTCCTAAGACAAAACCTTTGGAATTGGGGCTGCTTACTTTTTTTTTTTTTTAAAACTTTGTTCATAGGAATTTGAGCATGAGCAATAACAATATTCTCAAGAGGTTACAAAAGAAAACAGCTCAAACAATCCCCAATCTAGACCCCAACAACAACAAAAAAAAAAGCTATAAATAAAACTATACAAAAAACTAAACCAAACAAAAGGAAAAGAAAAATAAATATACATACACATACATACATACATACATATATATTTATACACACACACACACACACACACACACACACAGATACTACACAAAAAACAGCCTACACTCGCCCCCACAATCAACCTATACAAAAACAAACAAACAAACAAACAAATAAATAAATAAAAATGAAAACCTCCACTGCAGAGCTCCACCGAGACATGAACTGTATCACCCAGGAACAGAAGGGAAATTCTTACTCTTAACCAGATTGAGAAAAGGACCCCAAATCTTTTTACATGTCTTAAGGGAACCCCTCAGTGAAAGTCTTTATCTTTTCCAGTTTAACGAAGTAAAAGTAATATCTCATATCCAGTGAATTTGGCTGGGAGGTTTAGAGGATTTCGAGTTTGTTGTAATTAATATTCTTGCCAGTAAAGTAGAAAAAGCCAGTGCATCCCTTTGATGGGCAGGTATTGAAGGATGTGAGGAGAAAAACCCAAACAATGCCCCAAGAGTTTTGGGCTCTACTCTTGTCCCCACACATTCTGAAAACATGTCAAATATCTCAGTCCAGGTGTAAAGAAGGGCAATGCCAGAACATATGAATATTATTGGCAGAGGACTGCAGACATAGACTGCCTTCATAGATTTGTGACAACCACAGAGTAATATGAACGGTTAAACTGTATGAGACCAAGTCTAGTGCAAATAGATAATCCATGAACTCGCAGCAGAATTGCCTCCCAATCCTCATCAGGAATTTCCTGTCCCAAATCCTCCTCCCAAAGTGTCTTCAGAGGGGTTAGTGAATTAGCGCATAAATTAAAAATGTAGTTATAAATGTAAGAAACCAAACCTTTCAGAGATGGAGTTGGTTTAGGAAGATCATCTAAAACAGAGTCTGGGGGTAGATTGGATAATGTGGGAAAAGTATAATGAGGAAAGGAAATGATGCTGAGGAAGAGAATATTTATGAAGCAGTTGTTAGAAAGAGGCAAAGTCATTGTCTATGTATAGGTCTTTAAAACTGAATGCCAGCTTTTGACCACATAGAGAACAGATCATCAACCAAAGATGGAGGGAACTGGTGATTTGCAGCCAGCATGGCATAGGTGGAAGAAGTTTGTTACAAGTAGTAATGTTTAAACTGCACCATGATTCTGAGAGAAGTTTTAACAATCCTATTCTTGGTATTAGGCAAAGTGGAAGACAGAATAGGAGAGTGCACTAAAGCTTTCAGAGATTCAGGTTTGACCAAATTTGCTTCTATTGACAACCAATTCATTTGAGCATCTGATGCTTCGGATTGAAGCCATTATTTGAGGAACCTAATATTAGATGCCCAATAATAAAGTAAGGCTAACCCACCAAGTTACCAAGTTTTCTTGGTCTTTGTAAGATAAACTCAGAGATCACAGAGTCAACTTTCTGAAAAATGTACTGAGGCAGAAATATTGGTATGCATTGAAATAAGTAAGAAAAACATGGTAGAATATTAATTTTCACTGTATTAACACCTTGAGGTCAGGGACCGATTAAGAATTGACCACCGTTCACAATCCTCTCGAACCTTAGACAGCAAGGAACAAAATTAGACTTAAAAAAATTAGCCTTTAAAGTTTTGATGGGCAATTTTGAATTTTGCATGTGCTCTTTAGGGCCTCTAAAATTGTTCACCAAAGAATACGGTTGAGGACTTCACTTTTTCATAATCTCGAGGTTGTGATGGAGAACTCCTTGTGCCACCATTAAACAGAGTACTGAGTTTGGGGAGAAGATGCACTCATCTGTAGAGTAGAGGAAAGGTTCAATAAGGCTTCAGTAAGGCAGTAGGACAAACAACAGAAAGGATCTTTTTCAAAAATGGAGTTAGATGGTGGCTTGTGAAAGGGTTTGAGGAAGGCAGCCAGAGTCTAGTAATAATGGGGCCATAATAATGGAGACATCAGGAGTAAAGAGACATATTTTGCCCGATAGTGTTTGAATCTGTAGTATTTGACGGGATGCTGCTGTCAGACGTATCTGGTGTGCCAATAACTTGCTGCCATTGTCTTTATGTTCATAATAGTTAGATCTGAATTGAAGTATCATTTCTGTAGCTTGATGTGTTGTAAGAGCGTCATACTCTGCTTGCACAGAGAGACGCTCCTTGTATAAGTCTGGGGATTCATTATCCAAATGAGAAATACGCTGCAACAACTCAGTCTGTTTGCGCTTTTTTTCTCATAGCCTAAGTAAGAGATGGTCTCCTCCCTTATTATAAGCCTTCAGGGTTTCCCACAACAGAGACGGTGATATATCAGGGGTTTTATTGAGGCTAACAAATAAGTAAATTTTTTAACTCTTCGTTCAAAAGAAGCCAAGTATTAAGTCGTCACGGTGTTCTAGTGTAAATAAATTTGAGATTGATGCATGGTCTGATAAGGCAATGACATCATATTTGCAATGTGATATATATGCAAGTAATCTATTATCCACCAAGAAAAGATCAATACATGTAAAAGTATGGTAAACTTGAACTGAGTATTCACATTTAGTAGGATTAAACAAACAGCAGACATCAGAAACAGCATATTCTTTCATAAAAGATAAAATAACCATAGCCGACCTAGAAGGAGCACAAACTGCAGAAGAAGCGCAGTCCAAGTGGGTATTAAGCCAACAATTGAAATCACCCCCTAATATTAGATAGTGTGTAGACAGATCGGGAATCATTGAAAAGAGACATTTAAAGAAACCCTCATCGTCATAATTGAGGGCATATATATTAATTAGAGCAACACAAGTGTTATGAATTCGGCTAGTAACAATAACAAATCTCTCATTAGTGTCAGATACTACACTTGTATGTACAAAAGGAACAGATTTATGCGGTAGTATGGCCACTCCTCTTGCTTTCCCTGAAAAGGAAGAGTGGTAGGTTTGATTGATCCAACCACAGTCTGATAAACTGACTGACCCATTGACCCACTTGGCTACTACCACCCTACCATCTTAAATTTAAGCAATTCATTCTGAATAAGCTTAACAGCATAATTTCTTTTCTATCTATATTAAATCTATACATTTCTGATTATTTCTTTCATATGGCTATTGAGTGAGAGATCTAATAAAATGTCTAAATGTCTTCTTTATTTGACTTGGCTTCTCCAGTATATAAATTGGAATCAGACTCTGTGAAGTATGTAATCAATTAAATAAAATACATAATTAATAAAAACTGTGATTTCTTTCAATAACCATTTATCTTACAGTGTAAATGCCTCTGTGAGCTCACTCGACCGAATATGAAGCAGTCTAAGGCAAGGTTGCATTTTACAAAAAAACAAACAAACACAGTTACGTTCTTTGTAACCATGTAAAATTATGATACAACTTTTGTTACCACTTTCAGGGATCACTTGAAGATTTAAAAAAAAGAAACAAGAAATGAAAGTGATTCTCAAATTGATCATTTGTAATGCTCTCTTTTAGCAAGAGTAAGACATTGACATACATTCATTTTGCTGATGAATGTACTCCTTTAGAGATGCAAAAAAGAAAAAAGCATGTTCAGAGTGTTTGATGCATTAGTTTTTGTAACAAATATACCTTTTTTAGTTTAATGAAAATGTTATGTCCTTAATGGTGCCATATTAGACCAAAATTCAGGATGCGTATTTAGTTTAAACAGTTTGGAAATCTAACCGATAATAGCATGACATCAATAATTTTATATTGATTCTCATCACTAGTTCAGCATGCGGCAATAATCTTCACCAAATTTATGAGGCTTGGACATAGTCGTAAGCATGTTCAGAGTAAGTGGGTTCTTGTAACAAATGTGTTTATTTTCTTAAATTATTGAAATGCCATGGATGTGTATTTAGTTTGTACTGTTTAGAAATCCATGAGGAATCAGATCGATTTTGGCATTGAAGTCAACAATTCGTATTGATTGCCATCGCTAGTTGAGCATGCTGTAAAAAAAGTCAACGTGTTTATGAGGCTTGGACATTAATCCCTTTACTATCCAATTTCAATAAACACAGTAAAGATGAGCTAGTTTTCTCCACCTACAACTATTGGTAAGATTGAGGAAACATCAAAAGAGAACTTTGCAATGAAATGTTTGATTGTATACATTCTACTAAATGAAACTTGTAACACCACATAGAGCAGCATATGCCTTGATTTCACAGCATTTTCGTTTTTGATCCTAAAAATCACGGCATATTTGTTTTGTTAACACTTTGGAAACATTAAGCATGGAACTCAGAAAGGTCATCAAAACCTATCACCCTTAAGACTATACTTTCAGGGATCATTTCTACAGTTATTGACTTGGAAATATGAAATGAAAGTAGTGTCTCACTACTCACGATGATGATTTGTAATGCTTTTCTTTGAGCATGAGTCAGACAATGGTGGGGTTTGTTTCAACTCTTTACCGTATGTTGCTGATGATTGTTCTTGTTGTCTCTTTTAGAGACGCAAGAGAGAAGAAAGCATATTCAGAGTGATTGGTGCATTTGTTTATTGTCCTCAGTGGTGGCATAGTAAAATAAAATTTAGGAGGTGTCTTTGTTCAGATTTGTTTTACAATCAGTAAAATCTCATGAATTGTTGTCCTTCATTGAGCAAATTGTAAAAACGTTTACCATAAAATCATTAGGCTCAGACAGATTTTACCCTATCGTACAATTTGAAGAAGCACAATTAGGATAAGAAGACTTCGTTTTCTCACCCTGCAACTATACGAAGGATAAAGAAGCACCCAACAAGAATGTTTGCAATGAAATATTCAAATGTTTACATTTTAATGAATGGAGCTTGTAATACTACGCAGAACTTGATTTGGTCTTCCACTTTGATACTAAATTTACAGTATATTCGTTTTTGTTTGCACGACTCAGCATATTTGTAAACATTAATCATGGAACTCAGATGGTCAATAAAACCAATCAGCATTAAGACTATACTTTCAGGGAATATTTCTTTAGTTTTTGGCTTGGAAACGTGAAAAGAAAGTTATTTTCCACTTCTCACGATGATGATTTGTGATGCTTTTCTTTAAACCCCTGAGTCAGACATTGGAGGGGTCTATTGAACCTTTTTCAGTATGTTGCTGATGATTGTTCTTGTTATTCTCTTTTAGAGACGCAAGAGAGAAGAAAGCATGTTCAGAGTGGCAGGACTTTCGTAATAAATATGTTTATTCTTTTAATTGATTGAAATGCCATGTCCTTAATGGAGCCATAGCAAACCAAGATTTACGATGTGTATTTAGTTTGTACTGTTTAGAAATCCATGAGGAATCAGATCGATTTTGGCATTGAAGTCAACAATTCGTATTGATTGCCATCGCTAGTTGAGCATGCTGTAAAAAAAGTCAACGTGTTTATGAGGCTTGGACATTAATCCCTTTACTATCCAATTTCAATAAACACAGTAAAGATGAGCTAGTTTTCTCCACCTACAACTATTGGTAAGATTGAGGAAACATCAAAAGAGAACTTTGCAATGAAATGTTTGATTGTATACATTCTACTGAATGAAACTTGTAACACCACATAGAGCAGCATATGCCTTGATTTCACAGCATTTTCGTTTTTGATCCTAAAAATCACGGCATATTTGTTTTGTTAGCGCCACTCACCAACTTTGGAAACATTAAGCATGGAACTCAGAAAGGTCATCAAAACCTATCGCCCTTAAGACTATACTTTCAGGGATCATTTCTATAGTTATTGACTTGGAAACGTGAAATGAAAGTAGTGTCTCACTACTCACGATGATGATTTGTAATGCTTTTCTTTGAGCATGAGTCAGACAATGGTGGGGTTTGTTTCAACTCTTTACCGTATGTTGCTGATGATTGTTCTTGTTGTCTCTTTTAGAGACGCAAGAGAGAAGAAAGCATATTCAGAGTGATTGGTGCATTTGTTTATTGTCCTCAGTGGTGGCATAGTAAAATAAAATTTAGGAGGTGTCTTTGTTCAGATTTGTTTTACAATCAGTAAAATCTCATGAATTGTTGTCCTTCATTGAGCAAATTGTAAAAACGTTTACCATAAAATCATTAGGCTCAGACAGATTTTACCCTATCGTACAATTTGAAGAAGCACAATTAGGATAAGAAGACTTCGTTTTCTCCACTTGCAACTATACGAAGGATAAAGAAGCACCCAACAAGAATTTTTGCAATGAAATATTCAAATGTTTACATTTTAATGAATGGAGCTTGTAATACTACGCAGAACTTGATTTGGTCTTCCACTTTGATACTAAATTTACAGTATATTCGTTTTTGTTTGCACGACTCAGCATATTTGTAAACATTAATCATGGAACTCAGATGGTCAATAAAACCAATCAGCATTAAGACTATACTTTCAGGGAATATTTCTTTAGTTTTTGGCTTGGAAACGTGAAAAGAAAGTTATTTTCCACTTCTCACGATGATGATTTGTGATGCTTTTCTTTAAACCCCTGAGTCAGACATTGGAGGGGTCTATTGAACCTTTTTCAGTATGTTGCTGATGATTGTTCTTGTTATTCTCTTTTAGAGACGCAAGAGAGAAGAAAGCATGTTCAGAGTGGCAGGACTTTCGTAATAAATATGTTTATTCTTTTAATTGATTGAAATGCCATGTCCTTAATGGAGCCATAGCAAACCAAGATTTACGATGTGTATTTAGTTTGTACTGTTTAGAAATCCATGAGGAATCAGATCGATTTTGGCATTGAAGTCAACAATTCGTATGTGATTGCCATCGCTAGTTGAGCATGCTGTAAAAAAAGTCAACGTGTTTATGAGGCTTGGACATTAATCCCTTTACTATCCAATTTCAATAAACACAGTAAAGATGAGCTAGTTTTCTCCACCTACAACTATTGGTAAGATTGAGGAAACATCAAAAGAGAACTTTGCAATGAAATGTTTGATTGTATACATTCTACTGAATGAAACTTGTAACACCACATAGAGCAGCATATGCCTTGATTTCACAGCATTTTCGTTTTTGATCCTAAAAATCACGGCATATTTGTTTTGTTAGCGCCACTCACCAACTTTGGAAACATTAAGCATGGAACTCAGAAAGGTCATCAAAACCTATCGCCCTTAAGACTATACTTTCAGGGATCATTTCTATAGTTATTGACTTGGAAACGTGAAATGAAAGTAGTGTCTCACTACTCACGATGATGATTTGTAATGCTTTTCTTTGAGCATGAGTCAGACAATGGTGGGGTTTGTTTCAACTCTTTACCGTATGTTGCTGATGATTGTTCTTGTTGTCTCTTTAGAGACGCAAGAGAGAAGAAAGCATATTCAGAGTGATTGGTGCATTTGTTTATTGTCCTCAGTGGTGGCATAGTAAAATAAAATTTAGGAGGTGTCTTTGTTCTGATTTGTTTTACAATCAGTAAAATCTCATGAATTGTCCTTCATTGAGCAAATTGTAAAAACGTTTACCATAAAATCATTAGGCTCAGACAGATTTTACCCTATCGTACAATTTGAAGAAGCACAATTAGGATAAGAAGACTTCGTTTTCTCCACTTGCAACTATACGAAGGATAAAGAAGCACCCAACAAGAATTTTTGCAATGAAATATTCAAATGTTTACATTTTAATGAATGGAGCTTGTAATACTACGCAGAACTTGATTTGGTCTTCCACTTTGATACTAAATTTACAGTATATTCGTTTTTGTTTGCACGACTCAGCATATTTGTAAACATTAATCATGGAACTCAGATGGTCAATAAAACCAATCAGCATTAAGACTATACTTTCAGGGAATATTTCTTTAGTTTTTGGCTTGGAAACGTGAAAAGAAAGTTATTTTCCACTTCTCACGATGATGATTTGTGATGCTTTTCTTTAAACCCCTGAGTCAGACATTGGAGGGGTCTATTGAACCTTTTTCAGTATGTTGCTGATGATTGTTCTTGTTATTCTCTTTTAGAGACGCAAGAGAGAAGAAAGCATGTTCAGAGTGGCAGGACTTTCGTAATAAATATGTTTATTCTTTTAATTGATTGAAATGCCATGTCCTTAATGGAGCCATAGCAAACCAAGATTTACGATGTGTATTTAGTTTGTACTGTTTAGAAATCCATGAGGAATCAGATCGATTTTGGCATTGAAGTCAACAATTCGTATGTGATTGCCATCGCTAGTTGAGCATGCTGTAAAAAAAGTCAACGTGTTTATGAGGCTTGGACATTAATCCCTTTACTATCCAATTTCAATAAACACAGTAAAGATGAGCTAGTTTTCTCCACCTACAACTATTGGTAAGATTGAGGAAACATCAAAAGAGAACTTTGCAATGAAATGTTTGATTGTATACATTCTACTGAATGAAACTTGTAACACCACATAGAGCAGCATATGCCTTGATTTCACAGCATTTTCGTTTTTGATCCTAAAAATCACGGCATATTTGTTTTGTTAGCGCCACTCACCAACTTTGGAAACATTAAGCATGGAACTCAGAAAGGTCATCAAAACCTATCGCCCTTAAGACTATACTTTCAGGGATCATTTCTATAGTTATTGACTTGGAAACGTGAAATGAAAGTAGTGTCTCACTACTCACGATGATGATTTGTAATGCTTTTCTTTGAGCATGAGTCAGACAATGGTGGGGTTTGTTTCAACTCTTTACCGTATGTTGCTGATGATTGTTCTTGTTGTCTCTTTTAGAGACGCAAGAGAGAAGAAAGCATATTCAGAGTGATTGGTGCATTTGTTTATTGTCCTCAGTGGTGGCATAGTAAAATAAAATTTAGGAGGTGTCTTTGTTCTGATTTGTTTTACAATCAGTAAAATCTCATGAATTGTCCTTCATTGAGCAAATTGTAAAAACGTTTACCATAAAATCATTAGGCTCAGACAGATTTTACCCTATCGTACAATTTGAAGAAGCACAATTAGGATAAGAAGACTTCGTTTTCTCCACCTTGCAACTATACGAAGGATAAAGAAGCACCCAACAAGAATTTTTGCAATGAAATATTCAAATGTTTACATTTTAATGAATGGAGCTTGTAATACTACGCAGAACTTGATTTGGTCTTCCACTTTGATACTAAATTTACAGTATATTCGTTTTTGTTTGCACGACTCAGCATATTTGTAAACATTAATCATGGAACTCAGATGGTCAATAAAACCAATCAGCATTAAGACTATACTTTCAGGGAATATTTCTTTAGTTTTTGGCTTGGAAACGTGAAAAGAAAGTTATTTTCCACTTCTCACGATGATGATTTGTGATGCTTTTCTTTAAACCCCTGAGTCAGACATTGGAGGGGTCTATTGAACCTTTTTCAGTATGTTGCTGATGATTGTTCTTGTTATTCTCTTTTAGAGACGCAAGAGAGAAGAAAGCATGTTCAGAGTGGCAGGACTTTCGTAATAAATATGTTTATTCTTTTAATTGATTGAAATGCCATGTCCTTAATGGAGCCATAGCAAACCAAGATTTACGATGTGTATTTAGTTTGTACTGTTTAGAAATCCATGAGGAATCAGATCGATTTTGGCATTGAAGTCAACAATTCGTATTGATTGCCATCGCTAGTTGAGCATGCTGTAAAAAAAGTCAACGTGTTTATGAGGCTTGGACATTAATCCCTTTACTATCCAATTTCAATAAACACAGTAAAGATGAGCTAGTTTTCTCCACCTACAACTATTGGTAAGATTGAGGAAACATCAAAAGAGAACTTTGCAATGAAATGTTTAATTGTATACATTCTACTGAATGAAACTTGTAACACCACATAGAGCAGCATATGCCTTGATTTCACAGCATTTTCGTTTTTGATCCTAAAAATCACGGCATATTTGTTTTGTTAGCGCCACTCACCAACTTTGGAAACATTAAGCATGGAACTCAGAAAGGTCATCAAAACCTATCGCCCTTAAGACTATACTTTCAGGGATCATTTCTATAGTTATTGACTTGGAAACGTGACATGAAAGTAGTGTCTCACTACTCACGATGATGATTTGTAATGCTTTTCTTTGAGCATGAGTCAGACAATGGTGGGGTTTGTTTCAACTCTTTACCGTATGTTGCTGATGATTGTTCTTGTTGTCTCTTTTAGAGACGCAAGAGAGAAGAAAGCATATTCAGAGTGATTGGTGCATTTGTTTATTGTCCTCAGTGGTGGCATAGTAAAATAAAATTTAGGAGGTGTCTTTGTTCAGATTTGTTTTACAATCAGTAAAATCTCATGAATTGTCCTTCATTGAGCAAATTGTAAAAACGTTTACCATAAAATCATTAGGCTCAGACAGATTTTACCCTATCGTACAATTTGAAGAAGCACAATTAGGATAAGAAGACTTCGTTTTCTCCACTTGCAACTATACGAAGGATAAAGAAGCACCCAACAAGAATTTTTGCAATGAAATATTCAAATGTTTACATTTTAATGAATGGAGCTTGTAATACTACGCAGAACTTGATTTGGTCTTCCACTTTGATACTAAATTTACAGTATATTCGTTTTTGTTTGCACGACTCAGCATATTTGTAAACATTAATCATGGAACTCAGATGGTCAATAAAACCAATCAGCATTAAGACTATACTTTCAGGGAATATTTCTTTAGTTTTTGGCTTGGAAACGTGAAAAGAAAGTTATTTTCCACTTCTCACGATGATGATTTGTGATGCTTTTCTTTAAACCCCTGAGTCAGACATTGGAGGGGTCTATTGAACCTTTTTCAGTATGTTGCTGATGATTGTTCTTGTTATTCTCTTTTAGAGACGCAAGAGAGAAGAAAGCATGTTCAGAGTGGCAGGACTTTCGTAATAAATATGTTTATTCTTTTAATTGATTGAAATGCCATGTCCTTAATGGAGCCATAGCAAACCAAGATTTACGATGTGTATTTAGTTTGTACTGTTTAGAAATCCATGAGGAATCAGATCGATTTTGGCATTGAAGTCAACAATTCGTATTGATTGCCATCGCTAGTTGAGCATGCTGTAAAAAAAGTCAACGTGTTTATGAGGCTTGGACATTAATCCCTTTACTATCCAATTTCAATAAACACAGTAAAGATGAGCTAGTTTTCTCCACCTACAACTATTGGTAAGATTGAGGAAACATCAAAAGAGAACTTTGCAATGAAATGTTTGATTGTATACATTCTACTGAATGAAACTTGTAACACCACATAGAGCAGCATATGCCTTGATTTCACAGCATTTTCGTTTTTGATCCTAAAAATCACGGCATATTTGTTTTGTTAGCGCCACTCACCAACTTTGGAAACATTAAGCATGGAACTCAGAAAGGTCATCAAAACCTATCGCCCTTAAGACTATACTTTCAGGGATCATTTCTATAGTTATTGACTTGGAAACGTGAAATGAAAGTAGTGTCTCACTACTCACGATGATGATTTGTAATGCTTTTCTTTGAGCATGAGTCAGACAATGGTGGGGTTTGTTTCAACTCTTTACCGTATGTTGCTGATGATTGTTCTTGTTGTCTCTTTTAGAGACGCAAGAGAGAAGAAAGCATATTCAGAGTGATTGGTGCATTTGTTTATTGTCCTCAGTGGTGGCATAGTAAAATAAAATTTAGGAGGTGTCTTTGTTCTGATTTGTTTTACAATCAGTAAAATCTCATGAATTGTCCTTCATTGAGCAAATTGTAAAAACGTTTACCATAAAATCATTAGGCTCAGACAGATTTTACCCTATCGTACAATTTGAAGAAGCACAATTAGGATAAGAAGACTTCGTTTTCTCCACCTGCAACTATACGAAGGATAAAGAAGCACCCAACAAGAATTTTTGCAATGAAATATTCAAATGTTTACATTTTAATGAATGGAGCTTGTAATACTACGCAGAACTTGATTTGGTCTTCCACTTTGATACTAAATTTACAGTATATTCGTTTTTGTTTGCACGACTCAGCATATTTGTAAACATTAATCATGGAACTCAGATGGTCAATAAAACCAATCAGCATTAAGACTATACTTTCAGGGAATATTTCTTTAGTTTTTGGCTTGGATACGTGAAAAGAAAGTTATTTTCCACTTCTCACGATGATGATTTGTGATGCTTTTCTTTAAACCCCTGAGTCAGACATTGGAGGGGTCTATTGAACCTTTTTCAGTATGTTGCTGATGATTGTTCTTGTTATTCTCTTTTAGAGACGCAAGAGAGAAGAAAGCATGTTCTGAGTGGCAGGACTTTCGTAATAAACATGTTTATTCTTTTAATTGATTGAAATGCCATGTCCTTAATGGAGCCATAGCAAACCAAGATTTACGATGTGTATTTAGTTTGTACTGTTTAGAAATCCATGAGGAATCAGATCAATTTTGGCATTGAAGTCAACAATTCGTATGTGATTGCCATCGCTAGTTGAGCATGCTGTAAAAAAAGTCAACGTGTTTATGAGGCTTGGACATTAATCCCTTTACTATCCAATTTCAATAAACACAGTAAAGATGAGCTAGTTTTCTCCACCTACAACTATTGGTAAGATTGAGGAAACATCAAAAGATAACTTTGCAATGAAATGTTTGATTGTATACATTCTACTGAATGAAACTTGTAACACCACATAGAGCAGCATATGCCTTGATTTCACAGCATTTTCGTTTTTGATCCTAAAAATCACGGCATATTTGTTTTGTTAGCGCCACTCACCAACTTTGGAAACATTAAGCATGGAACTCAGAAAGGTCATCAAAACCTATCGCCCTTAAGACTATACTTTCAGGGATCATTTCTATAGTTATTGACTTGGAAACGTGAAATGAAAGTAGTGTCTCACTACTCACGATGATGATTTGTAATGCTTTTCTTTGAGCATGAGTCAGACAATGGTGGGGTTTGTTTCAACTCTTTACCGTATGTTGCTGATGATTGTTCTTGTTGTCTCTTTTAGAGACGCAAGAGAGAAGAAAGCATATTCAGAGTGATTGGTGCATTTGTTTATTGTCCTCAGTGGTGGCATAGTAAAATAAAATTTAGGAGGTGTCTTTGTTCTGATTTGTTTTACAATCAGTAAAATCTCATGAATTGTCCTTCATTGAGCAAATTGTAAAAACGTTTACCATAAAATCATTAGGCTCAGACAGATTTTACCCTATCGTACAATTTGAAGAAGCACAATTAGGATAAGAAGACTTCGTTTTCTCCACCTTGCAACTATACGAAGGATAAAGAAGCACCCAACAAGAATTTTTGCAATGAAATATTCAAATGTTTACATTTTAATGAATGGAGCTTGTAATACTACGCAGAACTTGATTTGGTCTTCCACTTTGATACTAAATTTACAGTATATTCGTTTTTGTTTGCACGACTCAGCATATTTGTAAACATTAATCATGGAACTCAGATGGTCAATAAAACCAATCAGCATTAAGACTATACTTTCAGGGAATATTTCTTTAGTTTTTGGCTTGGAAACGTGAAAAGAAAGTTATTTTCCACTTCTCACGATGATGATTTGTGATGCTTTTCTTTAAACCCCTGAGTCAGACATTGGAGGGGTCTATTGAACCTTTTTCAGTATGTTGCTGATGATTGTTCTTGTTATTCTCTTTTAGAGACGCAAGAGAGAAGAAAGCATGTTCAGAGTGGCAGGACTTTCGTAATAAATATGTTTATTCTTTTAATTGATTGAAATGCCATGTCCTTAATGGAGCCATAGCAAACCAAGATTTACGATGTGTATTTAGTTTGTACTGTTTAGAAATCCATGAGGAATCAGATCGATTTTGGCATTGAAGTCAACAATTCGTATGTGATTGCCATCGCTAGTTGAGCATGCTGTAAAAAAAGTCAACGTGTTTATGAGGCTTGGACATTAATCCCTTTACTATCCAATTTCAATAAACACAGTAAAGATGAGCTAGTTTTCTCCACCTACAACTATTGGTAAGATTGAGGAAACATCAAAAGAGAACTTTGCAATGAAATGTTTGATTGTATACATTCTACTGAATGAAACTTGTAACACCACATAGAGCAGCATATGCCTTGATTTCACAGCATTTTCGTTTTTGATCCTAAAAATCACGGCATATTTGTTTTGTTAGCGCCACTCACCAACTTTGGAAACATTAAGCATGGAACTCAGAAAGGTCATCAAAACCTATCGCCCTTAAGACTATACTTTCAGGGATCATTTCTATAGTTATTGACTTGGAAACGTGAAATGAAAGTAGTGTCTCACTACTCACGATGATGATTTGTAATGCTTTTCTTTGAGCATGAGTCAGACAATGGTGGGGTTTGTTTCAACTCTTTACCGTATGTTGCTGATGATTGTTCTTGTTGTCTCTTTTAGAGACGCAAGAGAGAAGAAAGCATATTCAGAGTGATTGGTGCATTTGTTTATTGTCCTCAGTGGTGGCATAGTAAAATAAAATTTAGGAGGTGTCTTTGTTCTGATTTGTTTTACAATCAGTAAAATCTCATGAATTGTCCTTCATTGAGCAAATTGTAAAAACGTTTACCATAAAATCATTAGGCTCAGACAGATTTTACCCTATCGTACAATTTGAAGAAGCACAATTAGGATAAGAAGACTTCGTTTTCTCCACTTGCAACTATACGAAGGATAAAGAAGCACCCAACAAGAATTTTTGCAATGAAATATTCAAATGTTTACATTTTAATGAATGGAGCTTGTAATACTACGCAGAACTTGATTTGGTCTTCCACTTTGATACTAAATTTACAGTATATTCGTTTTTGTTTGCACGACTCAGCATATTTGTAAACATTAATCATGGAACTCAGATGGTCAATAAAACCAATCAGCATTAAGACTATACTTTCAGGGAATATTTCTTTAGTTTTTGGCTTGGAAACGTGAAAAGAAAGTTATTTTCCACTTCTCACGATGATGATTTGTGATGCTTTTCTTTAAACCCCTGAGTCAGACATTGGAGGGGTCTATTGAACCTTTTTCAGTATGTTGCTGATGATTGTTCTTGTTATTCTCTTTTAGAGACGCAAGAGAGAAGAAAGCATGTTCAGAGTGGCAGGACTTTCGTAATAAATATGTTTATTCTTTTAATTGATTGAAATGCCATGTCCTTAATGGAGCCATAGCAAACCAAGATTTACGATGTGTATTTAGTTTGTACTGTTTAGAAATCCATGAGGAATCAGATCGATTTTGGCATTGAAGTCAACAATTCGTATGTGATTGCCATCGCTAGTTGAGCATGCTGTAAAAAAAGTCAACGTGTTTATGAGGCTTGGACATTAATCCCTTTACTATCCAATTTCAATAAACACAGTAAAGATGAGCTAGTTTTCTCCACCTACAACTATTGGTAAGATTGAGGAAACATCAAAAGAGAACTTTGCAATGAAATGTTTGATTGTATACATTCTACTGAATGAAACTTGTAACACCACATAGAGCAGCATATGCCTTGATTTCACAGCATTTTCGTTTTTGATCCTAAAAATCACGGCATATTTGTTTTGTTAGCGCCACTCACCAACTTTGGAAACATTAAGCATGGAACTCAGAAAGGTCATCAAAACCTATCGCCCTTAAGACTATACTTTCAGGGATCATTTCTATAGTTATTGACTTGGAAACGTGAAATGAAAGTAGTGTCTCACTACTCACGATGATGATTTGTAATGCTTTTCTTTGAGCATGAGTCAGACAATGGTGGGGTTTGTTTCAACTCTTTACCGTATGTTGCTGATGATTGTTCTTGTTGTCTCTTTTAGAGACGCAAGAGAGAAGAAAGCATATTCAGAGTGATTGGTGCATTTGTTTATTGTCCTCAGTGGTGGCATAGTAAAATAAAATTTAGGAGGTGTCTTTGTTCTGATTTGTTTTACAATCAGTAAAATCTCATGAATTGTCCTTCATTGAGCAAATTGTAAAAACGTTTACCATAAAATCATTAGGCTCAGACAGATTTTACCCTATCGTACAATTTGAAGAAGCACAATTAGGATAAGAAGACTTCGTTTTCTCCACCTTGCAACTATACGAAGGATAAAGAAGCACCCAACAAGAATTTTTGCAATGAAATATTCAAATGTTTACATTTTAATGAATGGAGCTTGTAATACTACGCAGAACTTGATTTGGTCTTCCACTTTGATACTAAATTTACAGTATATTCGTTTTTGTTTGCACGACTCAGCATATTTGTAAACATTAATCATGGAACTCAGATGGTCAATAAAACCAATCAGCATTAAGACTATACTTTCAGGGAATATTTCTTTAGTTTTTGGCTTGGAAACGTGAAAAGAAAGTTATTTTCCACTTCTCACGATGATGATTTGTGATGCTTTTCTTTAAACCCCTGAGTCAGACATTGGAGGGGTCTATTGAACCTTTTTCAGTATGTTGCTGATGATTGTTCTTGTTATTCTCTTTTAGAGACGCAAGAGAGAAGAAAGCATGTTCAGAGTGGCAGGACTTTCGTAATAAATATGTTTATTCTTTTAATTGATTGAAATGCCATGTCCTTAATGGAGCCATAGCAAACCAAGATTTACGATGTGTATTTAGTTTGTACTGTTTAGAAATCCATGAGGAATCAGATCGATTTTGGCATTGAAGTCAACAATTCGTATTGATTGCCATCGCTAGTTGAGCATGCTGTAAAAAAAGTCAACGTGTTTATGAGGCTTGGACATTAATCCCTTTACTATCCAATTTCAATAAACACAGTAAAGATGAGCTAGTTTTCTCCACCTACAACTATTGGTAAGATTGAGGAAACATCAAAAGAGAACTTTGCAATGAAATGTTTGATTGTATACATTCTACTGAATGAAACTTGTAACACCACATAGAGCAGCATATGCCTTGATTTCACAGCATTTTCGTTTTTGATCCTAAAAATCACGGCATATTTGTTTTGTTAGCGCCACTCACCAACTTTGGAAACATTAAGCATGGAACTCAGAAAGGTCATCAAAACCTATCGCCCTTAAGACTATACTTTCAGGGATCATTTCTATAGTTATTGACTTGGAAACGTGAAATGAAAGTAGTGTCTCACTACTCACGATGATGATTTGTAATGCTTTTCTTTGAGCATGAGTCAGACAATGGTGGGGTTTGTTTCAACTCTTTACCGTATGTTGCTGATGATTGTTCTTGTTGTCTCTTTTAGAGACGCAAGAGAGAAGAAAGCATATTCAGAGTGATTGGTGCATTTGTTTATTGTCCTCAGTGGTGGCATAGTAAAATAAAATTTAGGAGGTGTCTTTGTTCTGATTTGTTTTACAATCAGTAAAATCTCATGAATTTGTCCTTCATTGAGCAAATTGTAAAAACGTTTACCATAAAATCATTAGGCTCAGACAGATTTTACCCTATCGTACAATTTGAAGAAGCACAATTAGGATAAGAAGACTTCGTTTTCTCCACTTGCAACTATACGAAGGATAAAGAAGCACCCAACAAGAATTTTTGCAATGAAATATTCAAATGTTTACATTTTAATGAATGGAGCTTGTAATACTACGCAGAACTTGATTTGGTCTACCACTTTGATACTAAATTTACAGTATATTCGTTTTTGTTTGCACGACTCAGCATATTTGTAAACATTAATCATGGAACTCAGATGGTCAATAAAACCAATCAGCATTAAGACTATACTTTCAGGGAATATTTCTTTAGTTTTTGGCTTGGAAACGTGAAAAGAAAGTTATTTTCCACTTCTCACGATGATGATTTGTGATGCTTTTCTTTAAACCCCTGAGTCAGACATTGGAGGGGTCTATTGAACCTTTTTCAGTATGTTGCTGATGATTGTTCTTGTTATTCTCTTTTAGAGACGCAAGAGAGAAGAAAGCATGTTCAGAGTGGCAGGACTTTCGTAATAAATATGTTTATTCTTTTAATTGATTGAAATGCCATGTCCTTAATGGAGCCATAGCAAACCAAGATTTACGATGTGTATTTAGTTTGTACTGTTTAGAAATCCATGAGGAATCAGATCGATTTTGGCATTGAAGTCAACAATTCGTATGTGATTGCCATCGCTAGTTGAGCATGCTGTAAAAAAAGTCAACGTGTTTATGAGGCTTGGACATTAATCCCTTTACTATCCAATTTCAATAAACACAGTAAAGATGAGCTAGTTTTCTCCACCTACAACTATTGGTAAGATTGAGGAAACATCAAAAGAGAACTTTGCAATGAAATGTTTGATTGTATACATTCTACTGAATGAAACTTGTAACACCACATAGAGCAGCATATGCCTTGATTTCACAGCATTTTCGTTTTTGATCCTAAAAATCACGGCATATTTGTTTTGTTAGCGCCACTCACCAACTTTGGAAACATTAAGCATGGAACTCAGAAAGGTCATCAAAACCTATCGCCCTTAAGACTATACTTTCAGGGATCATTTCTATAGTTATTGACTTGGAAACGTGAAATGAAAGTAGTGTCTCACTACTCACGATGATGATTTGTAATGCTTTTCTTTGAGCATGAGTCAGACAATGGTGGGGTTTGTTTCAACTCTTTACCGTATGTTGCTGATGATTGTTCTTGTTGTCTCTTTTAGAGACGCAAGAGAGAAGAAAGCATATTCAGAGTGATTGGTGCATTTGTTTATTGTCCTCAGTGGTGGCATAGTAAAATAAAATTTAGGAGGTGTCTTTGTTCTGATTTGTTTTACAATCAGTAAAATCTCATGAATTGTCCTTCATTGAGCAAATTGTAAAAACGTTTACCATAAAATCATTAGGCTCAGACAGATTTTACCCTATCGTACAATTTGAAGAAGCACAATTAGGATAAGAAGACTTCGTTTTCTCCACTTGCAACTATACGAAGGATAAAGAAGCACCCAACAAGAATTTTTGCAATGAAATATTCAAATGTTTACATTTTAATGAATGGAGCTTGTAATACTACGCAGAACTTGATTTGGTCTTCCACTTTGATACTAAATTTACAGTATATTCGTTTTTGTTTGCACGACTCAGCATATTTGTAAACATTAATCATGGAACTCAGATGGTCAATAAAACCAATCAGCATTAAGACTATACTTTCAGGGAATATTTCTTTAGTTTTTGGCTTGGAAACGTGAAAAGAAAGTTATTTTCCACTTCTCACGATGATGATTTGTGATGCTTTTCTTTAAACCCCTGAGTCAGACATTGGAGGGGTCTATTGAACCTTTTTCAGTATGTTGCTGATGATTGTTCTTGTTATTCTCTTTTAGAGACGCAAGAGAGAAGAAAGCATGTTCAGAGTGGCAGGACTTTCGTAATAAATATGTTTATTCTTTTAATTGATTGAAATGCCATGTCCTTAATGGAGCCATAGCAAACCAAGATTTACGATGTGTATTTAGTTTGTACTGTTTAGAAATCCATGAGGAATCAGATCGATTTTGGCATTGAAGTCAACAATTCGTTGTGATTGCCATCGCTAGTTGAGCATGCTGTAAAAAAAGTCAACGTGTTTATGAGGCTTGGACATTAATCCCTTTACTATCCAATTTCAATAAACACAGTAAAGATGAGCTAGTTTTCTCCACCTACAACTATTGGTAAGATTGAGGAAACATCAAAAGAGAACTTTGCAATGAAATGTTTGATTGTATACATTCTACTGAATGAAACTTGTAACACCACATAGAGCAGCATATGCCTTGATTTCACAGCATTTTCGTTTTTGATCCTAAAAATCACGGCATATTTGTTTTGTTAGCGCCACTCACCAACTTTGGAAACATTAAGCATGGAACTCAGAAAGGTCATCAAAACCTATCGCCCTTAAGACTATACTTTCAGGGATCATTTCTATAGTTATTGACTTGGAAACGTGAAATGAAAGTAGTGTCTCACTACTCACGATGATGATTTGTAATGCTTTTCTTTGAGCATGAGTCAGACAATGGTGGGGTTTGTTTCAACTCTTTACCGTATGTTGCTGATGATTGTTCTTGTTGTCTCTTTTAGAGACGCAAGAGAGAAGAAAGCATATTCAGAGTAATTGGTGCATTTGTTTATTGTCCTCAGTGGTGGCATTGTAAAATAAAATTTAGGAGGTGTCTTTGTTCTGATTTGTTTTACAATCAGTAAAATCTCATGAATTGTCCTTCATTGAGCAAATTGTAAAAACGTTTACCATAAAATCATTAGGCTCAGACAGATTTTACCCTATCGTACAATTTGAAGAAGCACAATTAGGATAAGAAGACTTCGTTTTCTCCACCTTGCAACTATACGAAGGATAAAGAAGCACCCAACAAGAATTTTTGCAATGAAATATTCAAATGTTTACATTTTAATGAATGGAGCTTGTAATACTACGCAGAACTTGATTTGGTCTTCCACTTTGATACTAAATTTACAGTATATTCGTTTTTGTTTGCACGACTCAGCATATTTGTAAACATTAATCATGGAACTCAGATGGTCAATAAAACCAATCAGCATTAAGACTATACTTTCAGGGAATATTTCTTTAGTTTTTGGCTTGGAAACGTGAAAAGAAAGTTATTTTCCACTTCTCACGATGATGATTTGTGATGCTTTTCTTTAAACCCCTGAGTCAGACATTGGAGGGGTCTATTGAACCTTTTTCAGTATGTTGCTGATGATTGTTCTTGTTATTCTCTTTTAGAGACGCAAGAGAGAAGAAAGCATGTTCAGAGTGGCAGGACTTTCGTAATAAATATGTTTATTCTTTTAATTGATTGAAATGCCATGTCCTTAATGGAGCCATAGCAAACCAAGATTTACGATGTGTATTTAGTTTGTACTGTTTAGAAATCCATGAGGAATCAGATCGATTTTGGCATTGAAGTCAACAATTCGTATGTGATTGCCATCGCTAGTTGAGCATGCTGTAAAAAAAGTCAACGTGTTTATGAGGCTTGGACATTAATCCCTTTACTATCCAATTTCAATAAACACAGTAAAGATGAGCTAGTTTTCTCCACCTACAACTATTGGTAAGATTGAGGAAACATCAAAAGAGAACTTTGCAATGAAATGTTTGATTGTATACATTCTACTGAATGAAACTTGTAACACCACATAGAGCAGCATATGCCTTGATTTCACAGCATTTTCGTTTTTGATCCTAAAAATCACGGCATTATTGTTTTGTTAGCGCCACTCACCAACTTTGGAAACATTAAGCATGGAACTCAGAAAGGTCATCAAAACCTATCGCCCTTAAGACTATACTTTCAGGGATCATTTCTATAGTTATTGAATTGGAAACGTGAAATGAAAGTAGTGTCTCACTACTCACGATGATGATTTGTAATGCTTTTCTTTGAGCATGAGTCAGACAATGGTGGGGTTTGTTTCAACTCTTTACCGTATGTTGCTGATGATTGTTCTTGTTGTCTCTCTTAGAGACGCAAGAGAGAAGAAAGCATATTCAGAGTGATTGGTGCATTTGTTTATTGTCCTCAGTGGTGGCATAGTAAAATAAAATTTAGGAGGTGTCTTTGTTCTGATTTGTTTTACAATCAGTAAAATCTCATGAATTGTCCTTCATTGAGCAAATTGTAAAAACGTTTACCATAAAATCATTAGGCTCAGACAGATTTTACCCTATCGTACAATTTGAAGAAGCACAATTAGGATAAGAAGACTTCGTTTTCTCCACTTGCAACTATACGAAGGATAAAGAAGCACCCAACAAGAATTTTTGCAATGAAATATTCAAATGTTTACATTTTAATGAATGGAGCTTTTAATACTACGCAGAACTTGATTTGGTCTTCCACTTTGATACTAAATTTACAGTATATTCGTTTTTGTTTGCACGACTCAGCATATTTGTAAACATTAATCATGGAACTCAGATGGTCAATAAAACCAATCAGCATTAAGACTATACTTTCAGGGAATATTTCTTTAGTTTTTGGCTTGGAAACGTGAAAAGAAAGTTATTTTCCACTTCTCACGATGATGATTTGTGATGCTTTTCTTTAAACCCCTGAGTCAGACATTGGAGGGGTCTATTGAACCTTTTTCAGTATGTTGCTGATGATTGTTCTTGTTATTCTCTTTTAGAGACGCAAGAGAGAAGAAAGCATGTTCAGAGTGGCAGGACTTTCGTAATAAACATGTTTATTCTTTTAATTGATTGAAATGCCATGTCCTTAATGGAGCCATAGCAAACCAAGATTTACGATGTGTATTTAGTTTGTACTGTTTAGAAATCCATGAGGAATCAGATCAATTTTGGCATTGAAGTCAACAATTCGTATTGATTGCCATCGCTAGTTGAGCATGCTGTAAAAAAAGTCAACGTGTTTATGAGGCTTGGACATTAATCCCTTTACTATCCAATTTCAATAAACACAGTAAAGATGAGCTAGTTTTCTCCACCTACAACTATTGGTAAGATTGAGGAAACATCAAAAGATAACTTTGCAATGAAATGTTTGATTGTATACATTCTACTGAATGAAACTTGTAACACCACATAGAGCAGCATATGCCTTGATTTCACAGCATTTTCGTTTTTGATCCTAAAAATCACGGCATATTTGTTTTGTTAGCGCCACTCACCAACTTTGGAAACATTAAGCATGGAACTCAGAAAGGTCATCAAAACCTATCGCCCTTAAGACTATACTTTCAGGGATCATTTCTATAGTTATTGACTTGGAAACGTGAAATGAAAGTAGTGTCTCACTACTCACGATGATGATTTGTAATGCTTTTCTTTGAGCATGAGTCAGACAATGGTGGGGTTTGTTTCAACTCTTTACCGTATGTTGCTGATGATTGTTCTTGTTGTCTCTTTTAGAGACGCAAGAGAGAAGAAAGCATATTCAGAGTGATTGGTGCATTTGTTTATTGTCCTCAGTGGTGGCATAGTAAAATAAAATTTAGGAGGTGTCTTTGTTCTGATTTGTTTTACAATCAGTAAAATCTCATGAATTGTCCTTCATTGAGCAAATTGTAAAAACGTTTACCATAAAATCATTAGGCTCAGACAGATTTTACCCTATCGTACAATTTGAAGAAGCACAATTAGGATAAGAAGACTTCGTTTTCTCCACTTGCAACTATACGAAGGATAAAGAAGCACCCAACAAGAATTTTTGCAATGAAATATTCAAATGTTTACATTTTAATGAATGGAGCTTGTAATACTACGCAGAACTTGATTTGGTCTTCCACTTTGATACTAAATTTACAGTATATTCGTTTTTGTTTGCACGACTCAGCATATTTGTAAACATTAATCATGGAACTCAGATGGTCAATAAAACCAATCAGCATTAAGACTATACTTTCAGGGAATATTTCTTTAGTTTTTGGCTTGGAAACGTGAAAAGAAAGTTATTTTCCACTTCTCACGATGATGATTTGTGATGCTTTTCTTTAAACCCCTGAGTCAGACATTGGAGGGGTCTATTGAACCTTTTTCAGTATGTTGCTGATGATTGTTCTTGTTATTCTCTTTTAGAGACGCAAGAGAGAAGAAAGCATGTTCAGAGTGGCAGGACTTTCGTAATAAATATGTTTATTCTTTTAATTGATTGAAATGCCATGTCCTTAATGGAGCCATAGCAAACCAAGATTTACGATGTGTATTTAGTTTGTACTGTTTAGAAATCCATGAGGAATCAGATCGATTTTGGCATTGAAGTCAACAATTCGTATTGATTGCCATCGCTAGTTGAGCATGCTGTAAAAAAGTCAACGTGTTTATGAGGCTTGGAAATTAATCCCTTTACTATCCAATTTCAATAAACACAGTAAAGATGAGCTAGTTTTCTCCACCTACAACTATTGGTAAGATTGAGGAAACATCAAAAGAGAACTTTGCAATGAAATGTTTGATTGTATACATTCTACTGAATGAAACTTGTAACACCACATAGAGCAGCATATGCCTTGATTTCACAGCATTTTCGTTTTTGATCCTAAAAATCACGGCATTATTGTTTTGTTAGCGCCACTCACCAACTTTGGAAACATTAAGCATGGAACTCAGAAAGGTCATCAAAACCTATCGCCCTTAAGACTATACTTTCAGGGATCATTTCTATAGTTATTGACTTGGAAACGTGAAATGAAAGTAGTGTCTCACTACTCACGATGGTGATTTGTAATGCTTTTCTTTGAGCATGAGTCAGACAATGGTGGGGTTTGTTTCAACTCTTTACCGTATGTTGCTGATGATTGTTCTTGTTGTCTCTTTTAGAGACGCAAGAGAGAAGAAAGCATATTCAGAGTGATTGGTGCATTTGTTTATTGTCCTCAGTGGTGGCATAGTAAAATAAAATTTAGGAGGTGTCTTTGTTCAGATTTGTTTTACAATCAGTAAAATCTCATGAATTGTCCTTCATTGAGCAAATTGTAAAAACGTTTACCATAAAATCATTAGGCTCAGACAGATTTTACCCTATCGTACAATTTGAAGAAGCACAATTAGGATAAGAAGACTTCGTTTTCTCCACTTGCAACTATACGAAGGATAAAGAAGCACCCAACAAGAATTTTTGCAATGAAATATTCAAATGTTTACATTTTAATGAATGGAGCTTTTAATACTACGCAGAACTTGATTTGGTCTTCCACTTTGATACTAAATTTACAGTATATTCGTTTTTGTTTGCACGACTCAGCATATTTGTAAACATTAATCATGGAACTCAGATGGTCAATAAAACCAATCAGCATTAAGACTATACTTTCAGGGAATATTTCTTTAGTTTTTGGCTTGGAAACGTGAAAAGAAAGTTATTTTCCACTTCTCACGATGATGATTTGTGATGCTTTTCTTTAAACCCCTGAGTCAGACATTGGAGGGGTCTATTGAACCTTTTTCAGTATGTTGCTGATGATTGTTCTTGTTATTCTCTTTTAGAGACGCAAGAGAGAAGAAAGCATGTTCAGAGTGGCAGGACTTTCGTAATAAATATGTTTATTCTTTTAATTGATTGAAATGCCATGTCCTTAATGGAGCCATAGCAAACCAAGATTTACGATGTGTATTTAGTTTGTACTGTTTAGAAATCCATGAGGAATCAGATCGATTTTGGCATTGAAGTCAACAATTCGTATTGATTGCCATCGCTAGTTGAGCATGCTGTAAAAAAAGTCAACGTGTTTATGAGGCTTGGACATTAATCCCTTTACTATCCAATTTCAATAAACACAGTAAAGATGAGCTAGTTTTCTCCACCTACAACTATTGGTAAGATTGAGGAAACATAAAAAAGAGAACTTTGCAATGAAATGTTTGATTGTATACATTCTACTGAATGAAACTTGTAACACCACATAGAGCAGCATATGCCTTGATTTCACAGCATTTTCGTTTTTGATCCTAAAAATCACGGCATTATTGTTTTGTTAGCGCCACTCACCAACTTTGGAAACATTAAGCATGGAACTCAGAAAGGTCATCAAAACCTATCGCCCTTAAGACTATACTTTCCGGGATCATTTCTATAGTTATTGAATTGGAAACGTGAAATGAAAGTAGTGTCTCACTACTCACGATGATGATTTGTAATGCTTTTCTTTGAGCATGAGTCAGACAATGGTGGGGTTTGTTTCAACTCTTTACCGTATGTTGCTGATGATTGTTCTTGTTGTCTCTCTTAGAGACGCAAGAGAGAAGAAAGCATATTCAGAGTGATTGGTGCATTTGTTTATTGTCCTCAGTGGTGGCATAGTAAAATAAAATTTAGGAGGTGTCTTTGTTCTGATTTGTTTTACAATCAGTAAAATCTCATGAATTGTCCTTCATTGAGCAAATTGTAAAAACGTTTACCATAAAATCATTAGGCTCAGACAGATTTTACCCTATCGTACAATTTGAAGAAGCACAATTAGGATAAGAAGACTTCGTTTTCTCCACTTGCAACTATACGAAGGATAAAGAAGCACCCAACAAGAATTTTTGCAATGAAATATTCAAATGTTTACATTTTAATGAATGGAGCTTGTAATACTACGCAGAACTTGATTTGGTCTTCCACTTTGATACTAAATTTACAGTATATTCGTTTTTGTTTGCACGACTCAGCATATTTGTAAACATTAATCATGGAACTCAGATGGTCAATAAAACCAATCAGCATTAAGACTATACTTTCAGGGAATATTTCTTTAGTTTTTGGCTTGGAAACGTGAAAAGAAAGTTATTTTCCACTTCTCACGATGATGATTTGTGATGCTTTTCTTTAAACCCCTGAGTCAGACATTGGAGGGGTCTATTGAACCTTTTTCAGTATGTTGCTGATGATTGTTCTTGTTATTCTCTTTTAGAGACGCAAGAGAGAAGAAAGCATGTTCTGAGTGGCAGGACTTTCGTAATAAACATGTTTATTCTTTTAATTGATTGAAATGCCATGTCCTTAATGGAGCCATAGCAAACCAAGATTTACGATGTGTATTTAGTTTGTACTGTTTAGAAATCCATGAGGAATCAGATCAATTTTGGCATTGAAGTCAACAATTCGTATGTGATTGCCATCGCTAGTTGAGCATGCTGTAAAAAAAGTCAACGTGTTTATGAGGCTTGGACATTAATCCCTTTACTATCCAATTTCAATAAACACAGTAAAGATGAGCTAGTTTTCTCCACCTACAACTATTGGTAAGATTGAGGAAACATCAAAAGATAACTTTGCAATGAAATGTTTGATTGTATACATTCTACTGAATGAAACTTGTAACACCACATAGAGCAGCATATGCCTTGATTTCACAGCATTTTCGTTTTTGATCCTAAAAATCACGGCATTATTGTTTTGTTAGCGCCACTCACCAACTTTGGAAACATTAAGCATGGAACTCAGAAAGGTCATCAAAACCTATCGCCCTTAAGACTATACTTTCAGGGATCATTTCTATAGTTATTGACTTGGAAACGTGAAATGAAAGTAGTGTCTCACTACTCACGATGATGATTTGTAATGCTTTTCTTTGAGCATGAGTCAGACAATGGTGGGGTTTGTTTCAACTCTTTACCGTATGTTGCTGATGATTGTTCTTGTTGTCTCTTTTAGAGACGCAAGAGAGAAGAAAGCATATTCAGAGTGATTGGTGCATTTGTTTATTGTCCTCAGTGGTGGCATAGTAAAATAAAATTTAGGAGGTGTCTTTGTTCTGATTTGTTTTACAATCAGTAAAATCTCATGAATTGTCCTTCATTGAGCAAATTGTAAAAACGTTTACCATAAAATCATTAGGCTCAGACAGATTTTACCCTATCGTACAATTTGAAGAAGCACAATTAGGATAAGAAGACTTCGTTTTCTCCACCTTGCAACTATACGAAGGATAAAGAAGCACCCAACAAGAATTTTTGCAATGAAATATTCAAATGTTTACATTTTAATGAATGGAGCTTGTAATACTACGCAGAACTTGATTTGGTCTTCCACTTTGATACTAAATTTACAGTATATTCGTTTTTGTTTGCACGACTCAGCATATTTGTAAACATTAATCATGGAACTCAGATGGTCAATAAAACCAATCAGCATTAAGACTATACTTTCAGGGAATATTTCTTTAGTTTTTGGCTTGGAAACGTGAAAAGAAAGTTATTTTCCACTTCTCACGATGATGATTTGTGATGCTTTTCTTTAAACCCCTGAGTCAGACATTGAAGGGGTCTATTGAAGCTTTTTCAGTATGTTGCTGATGATTGTTCTTGTTATTCTCTTTTAGAGACGCAAGAGAGAAGAAAGCATGTTCAGAGTGGCAGGACTTTCGTAATAAATATGTTTATTCTTTTAATTGATTGAAATGCCATGTCCTTAATGGAGCCATAGCAAACCAAGATTTACGATGTGTATTTAGTTTGTACTGTTTAGAAATCCATGAGGAATCAGATCGATTTTGGCATTGAAGTCAACAATTCGTATGTGATTGCCATCGCTAGTTGAGCATGCTGTAAAAAAAGTCAACGTGTTTATGAGGCTTGGACATTAATCCCTTTACTATCCAATTTCAATAAACACAGTAAAGATGAGCTAGTTTTCTCCACCTACAACTATTGGTAAGATTGAGGAAACATCAAAAGAGAACTTTGCAATGAAATGTTTGATTGTATACATTCTACTGAATGAAACTTGTAACACCACATAGAGCAGCATATGCCTTGATTTCACAGCATTTTCGTTTTTGATCCTAAAAATCACGGCATTATTGTTTTGTTAGCGCCACTCACCAACTTTGGAAACATTAAGCATGGAACTCAGAAAGGTCATCAAAACCTATCGCCCTTAAGACTATACTTTCAGGGATCATTTCTATAGTTATTGACTTGGAAACGTGAAATGAAAGTAGTGTCTCACTACTCACGATGATGATTTGTAATGCTTTTCTTTGAGCATGAGTCAGACAATGGTGGGGTTTGTTTCAACTCTTTACCGTATGTTGCTGATGATTGTTCTTGTTGTCTCTTTTAGAGACGCAAGAGAGAAGAAAGCATATTCAGAGTGATTGGTGCATTTGTTTATTGTCCTCAGTGGTGGCATAGTAAAATAAAATTTAGGAGGTGTCTTTGTTCTGATTTGTTTTACAATCAGTAAAATCTCATGAATTGTCCTTCATTGAGCAAATTGTAAAAACGTTTACCATAAAATCATTAGGCTCAGACAGATTTTACCCTATCGTACAATTTGAAGAAGCACAATTAGGATAAGAAGACTTCGTTTTCTCCACTTGCAACTATACGAAGGATAAAGAAGCACCCAACAAGAATGTTTGCAATGAAATATTCAAATGTTTACATTTTAATGAATGGAGCTTGTAATACTACGCAGAACTTGATTTGGTCTACCACTTTGATACTAAATTTACAGTATATTCGTTTTTGTTTGCACGACTCAGCATATTTGTAAACATTAATCATGGAACTCAGATGGTCAATAAAACCAATCAGCATTAAGACTATACTTTCAGGGAATATTTCTTTAGTTTTTGGCTTGGAAACGTGAAAAGAAAGTTATTTTCCACTTCTCACGATGATGATTTGTGATGCTTTTCTTTAAACCCCTGAGTCAGACATTGGAGGGGTCTATTGAACCTTTTTCAGTATGTTGCTGATGATTGTTCTTGTTATTCTCTTTTAGAGACGCAAGAGAGAAGAAAGCATGTTCAGAGTGGCAGGACTTTCGTAATAAATATGTTTATTCTTTTAATTGATTGAAATGCCATGTCCTTAATGGAGCCATAGCAAACCAAGATTTACGATGTGTATTTAGTTTGTACTGTTTAGAAATCCATGAGGAATCAGATCGATTTTGGCATTGAAGTCAACAATTCGTTGTGATTGCCATCGCTAGTTGAGCATGCTGTAAAAAAAGTCAACGTGTTTATGAGGCTTGGACATTAATCCCTTTACTATCCAATTTCAATAAACACAGTAAAGATGAGCTAGTTTTCTCCACCTACAACTATTGGTAAGATTGAGGAAACATAAAAAGAGAACTTTGCAATGAAATGTTTGATTGTATACATTCTACTGAATGAAACTTGTAACACCACATAGAGCAGCATATGCCTTGATTTCACAGCATTTTCGTTTTTGATCCTAAAAATCACGGCATTATTGTTTTGTTAGCGCCACTCACCAACTTTGGAAACATTAAGCATGGAACTCAGAAAGGTCATCAAAACCTATCGCCCTTAAGACTATACTTTCAGGGATCATTTCTATAGTTATTGACTTGGAAACGTGAAATGAAAGTAGTGTCTCACTACTCACGATGATGATTTGTAATGCTTTTCTTTGAGCATGAGTCAGACAATGGTGGGGTTTGTTTCAACTCTTTACCGTATGTTGCTGATGATTGTTCTTGTTGTCTCTTTTAGAGACGCAAGAGAGAAGAAAGCATATTCAGAGTGATTGGTGCATTTGTTTATTGTCCTCAGTGGTGGCATAGTAAAATAAAATTTAGGAGGTGTCTTTGTTCATGATTTGTTTTACAATCAGTAAAATCTCATGAATTTGTCCTTCATTGAGCAAATTGTAAAAACGTTTACCATAAAATCATTAGGCTCAGACAGATTTTACCCTATCGTACAATTTGAAGAAGCACAATTAGGATAAGAAGACTTCGTTTTCTCCACTTGCAACTATACGAAGGATAAAGAAGCACCCAACAAGAATTTTTGCAATGAAATATTCAAATGTTTACATTTTAATGAATGGAGCTTGTAATACTACGCAGAACTTGATTTGGTCTTCCACTTTGATACTAAATTTACAGTATATTCGTTTTTGTTTGCACGACTCAGCATATTTGTAAACATTAATCATGGAACTCAGATGGTCAATAAAACCAATCAGCATTAAGACTATACTTTCAGGGAATATTTCTTTAGTTTTTGGCTTGGAAACGTGAAAAGAAAGTTATTTTCCACTTCTCACGATGATGATTTGTGATGCTTTTCTTTAAACCCCTGAGTCAGACATTGGAGGGGTCTATTGAACCTTTTTCAGTATGTTGCTGATGATTGTTCTTGTTATTCTCTTTTAGAGACGCAAGAGAGAAGAAAGCATGTTCAGAGTGGCAGGACTTTCGTAATAAATATGTTTATTCTTTTAATTGATTGAAATGCCATGTCCTTAATGGAGCCATAGCAAACCAAGATTTACGATGTGTATTTAGTTTGTACTGTTTAGAAATCCATGAGGAATCAGATCGATTTTGGCATTGAAGTCAACAATTCGTTGTGATTGCCATCGCTAGTTGAGCATGCTGTAAAAAAAGTCAACGTGTTTATGAGGCTTGGACATTAATCCCTTTACTATCCAATTTCAATAAACACAGTAAAGATGAGCTAGTTTTCTCCACCTACAACTATTGGTAAGATTGAGGAAACATCAAAAGAGAACTTTGCAATGAAATGTTTGATTGTATACATTCTACTGAATGAAACTTGTAACACCACATAGAGCAGCATATGCCTTGATTTCACAGCATTTTCGTTTTTGATCCTAAAAATCACGGCATTATTGTTTTGTTAGCGCCACTCACCAACTTTGGAAACATTAAGCATGGAACTCAGAAAGGTCATCAAAACCTATCGCCCTTAAGACTATACTTTCAGGGATCATTTCTATAGTTATTGACTTGGAAACGTGAAATGAAAGTAGTGTCTCACTACTCACGATGATGATTTGTAATGCTTTTCTTTGAGCATGAGTCAGACAATGGTGGGGTTTGTTTCAACTCTTTACCGTATGTTGCTGATGATTGTTCTTGTTGTCTCTTTTAGAGACGCAAGAGAGAAGAAAGCATATTCAGAGTGATTGGTGCATTTGTTTATTGTCCTCAGTGGTGGCATAGTAAAATAAAATTTAGGAGGTGTCTTTGTTCTGATTTGTTTTACAATCAGTAAAATCTCATGAATTGTCCTTCATTGAGCAAATTGTAAAAACGTTTACCATAAAATCATTAGGCTCAGACAGATTTTACCCTATCGTACAATTTGAAGAAGCACAATTAGGATAAGAAGACTTCGTTTTCTCCACTTGCAACTATACGAAGGATAAAGAAGCACCCAACAAGAATTTTTGCAATGAAATATTCAAATGTTTACATTTTAATGAATGGAGCTTGTAATACTACGCAGAACTTGATTTGGTCTTCCACTTTGATACTAAATTTACAGTATATTCGTTTTTGTTTGCACGACTCAGCATATTTGTAAACATTAATCATGGAACTCAGATGGTCAATAAAACCAATCAGCATTAAGACTATACTTTCAGGGAATATTTCTTTAGTTTTTGGCTTGGAAACGTGAAAAGAAAGTTATTTTCCACTTCTCACGATGATGATTTGTGATGCTTTTCTTTAAACCCCTGAGTCAGACATTGGAGGGGTCTATTGAACCTTTTTCAGTATGTTGCTGATGATTGTTCTTGTTATTCTCTTTTAGAGACGCAAGAGAGAAGAAAGCATGTTCAGAGTGGCAGGACTTTCGTAATAAATATGTTTATTCTTTTAATTGATTGAAATGCCATGTCCTTAATGGAGCCATAGCAAACCAAGATTTACGATGTGTATTTAGTTTGTACTGTTTAGAAATCCATGAGGAATCAGATCGATTTTGGCATTGAAGTCAACAATTCGTATTGATTGCCATCGCTAGTTGAGCATGCTGTAAAAAAAGTCAACGTGTTTATGAGGCTTGGACATTAATCCCTTTACTATCCAATTTCAATAAACACAGTAAAGATGAGCTAGTTTTCTCCACCTACAACTATTGGTAAGATTGAGGAAACATCAAAAGAGAACTTTGCAATGAAATGTTTGATTGTATACATTCTACTGAATGAAACTTGTAACACCACATAGAGCAGCATATGCCTTGATTTCACAGCATTTTCGTTTTTGATCCTAAAAATCACGGCATTATTGTTTTGTTAGCGCCACTCACCAACTTTGGAAACATTAAGCATGGAACTCAGAAAGGTCATCAAAACCTATCGCCCTTAAGACTATACTTTCAGGGATCATTTCTATAGTTATTGACTTGGAAACGTGAAATGAAAGTAGTGTCTCACTACTCACGATGATGATTTGTAATGCTTTTCTTTGAGCATGAGTCAGACAATGGTGGGGTTTGTTTCAACTCTTTACCGTATGTTGCTGATGATTGTTCTTGTTGTCTCTTTTAGAGACGCAAGAGAGAAGAAAGCATATTCAGAGTGATTGGTGCATTTGTTTATTGTCCTCAGTGGTGGCATAGTAAAATAAAATTTAGGAGGTGTCTTTGTTCTGATTTGTTTTACAATCAGTAAAATCTCATGAATTGTCCTTCATTGAGCAAATTGTAAAAACGTTTACCATAAAATCATTAGGCTCAGACAGATTTTACCCTATCGTACAATTTGAAGAAGCACAATTAGGATAAGAAGACTTCGTTTTCTCCACTTGCAACTATACGAAGGATAAAGAAGCACCCAACAAGAATTTTTGCAATGAAATATTCAAATGTTTACATTTTAATGAATGGAGCTTGTAATACTACGCAGAACTTGATTTGGTCTTCCACTTTGATACTAAATTTACAGTATATTCGTTTTTGTTTGCACGACTCAGCATATTTGTAAACATTAATCATGGAACTCAGATGGTCAATAAAACCAATCAGCATTAAGACTATACTTTCAGGGAATATTTCTTTAGTTTTTGGCTTGGAAACGTGAAAAGAAAGTTATTTTCCACTTCTCACGATGATGATTTGTGATGCTTTTCTTTAAACCCCTGAGTCAGACATTGGAGGGGTCTATTGAACCTTTTTCAGTATGTTGCTGATGATTGTTCTTGTTATTCTCTTTTAGAGACGCAAGAGAGAAGAAAGCATGTTCAGAGTGGCAGGACTTTCGTAATAAATATGTTTATTCTTTTAATTGATTGAAATGCCATGTCCTTAATGGAGCCATAGCAAACCAAGATTTACGATGTGTATTTAGTTTGTACTGTTTAGAAATCCATGAGGAATCAGATCGATTTTGGCATTGAAGTCAACAATTCGTTGTGATTGCCATCGCTAGTTGAGCATGCTGTAAAAAAAGTCAACGTGTTTATGAGGCTTGGACATTAATCCCTTTACTATCCAATTTCAATAAACACAGTAAAGATGAGCTAGTTTTCTCCACCTACAACTATTGGTAAGATTGAGGAAACATCAAAAGAGAACTTTGCAATGAAATGTTTGATTGTATACATTCTACTGAATGAAACTTGTAACACCACATAGAGCAGCATATGCCTTGATTTCACAGCATTTTCGTTTTTGATCCTAAAAATCACGGCATATTTGTTTTGTTAGCGCCACTCACCAACTTTGGAAACATTAAGCATGGAACTCAGAAAGGTCATCAAAACCTATTGCCCTTAAGACTATACTTTCAGGGATCATTTCTATAGTTTTTGACTTGGAAACGTGAAATGAAAGTAGTGTCTCACTACTCACGATGATGATTTGTAATGCTTTTCTTTGAGCATGAGTCAGACAATGGTGGGGTTTGTTTCAACTCTTTACCGTATGTTGCTGATGATTGTTCTTGTTGTCTCTTTTAGAGACGCAAGAGAGAAGAAAGCATATTCAGAGTGATTGGTGCATTTGTTTATTGTCCTCAGTGGTGGCATAGTAAAATAAAATTTAGGAGGTGTCTTTGTTCTGATTTGTTTTACAATCAGTAAAATCTCATGAATTGTCCTTCATTGAGCAAATTGTAAAAACGTTTACCATAAAATCATTAGGCTCAGACAGATTTTACCCTATCGTACAATTTGAAGAAGCACAATTAGGATAAGAAGACTTCGTTTTCTCCACTTGCAACTATACGAAGGATAAAGAAGCACCCAACAAGAATTTTTGCAATGAAATATTCAAATGTTTACATTTTAATGAATGGAGCTTGTAATACTACGCAGAACTTGATTTGGTCTTCCACTTTGATACTAAATTTACAGTATATTCGTTTTTGTTTGCACGACTCAGCATATTTGTAAACATTAATCATGGAACTCAGATGGTCAATAAAACCAATCAGCATTAAGACTATACTTTCAGGGAATATTTCTTTAGTTTTTGGCTTGGAAACGTGAAAAGAAAGTTATTTTCCACTTCTCACGATGATGATTTGTGATGCTTTTCTTTAAACCCCTGAGTCAGACATTGGAGGGGTCTATTGAACCTTTTTCAGTATGTTGCTGATGATTGTTCTTGTTATTCTCTTTTAGAGACGCAAGAGAGAAGAAAGCATGTTCAGAGTGGCAGGACTTTCGTAATAAATATGTTTATTCTTTTAATTGATTGAAATGCCATGTCCTTAATGGAGCCATAGCAAACCAAGATTTACGATGTGTATTTAGTTTGTACTGTTTAGAAATCCATGAGGAATCAGATCGATTTTGGCATTGAAGTCCACAATTCGTATTGATTGCCATCGCTAGTTGAGCATGCTGTAAAAAAAGTCAACGTGTTTATGAGGCTTGGACATTAATCCCTTTACTATCCAATTTCAATAAACACAGTAAAGATGAGCTAGTTTTCTCCACCTACAACTATTGGTAAGATTGAGGAAACATCAAAAGAGAACTTTGCAATGAAATGTTTGATTGTATACATTCTACTGAATGAAACTTGTAACACCACATAGAGCAGCATATGCCTTGATTTCACAGCATTTTCGTTTTTGATCCTAAAAATCACGGCATATTTGTTTTGTTAGCGCCACTCACCAACTTTGGAAACATTAAGCATGGAACTCAGAAAGGTCATCAAAACCTATCGCCCTTAAGACTATACTTTCAGGGATCATTTCTATAGTTATTGACTTGGAAACGTGAAATGAAAGTAGTGTCTCACTACTCACGATGATGATTTGTAATGCTTTTCTTTGAGCATGAGTCAGACAATGGTGGGGTTTGTTTCAACTCTTTACCGTATGTTGCTGATGATTGTTCTTGTTGTCTCTTTTGGAGACGCAAGAGAGAAGAAAGCATATTCAGAGTGATTGGTGCATTTGTTTATTGTCCTCAGTGGTGGCATAGTAAAATAAAATTTAGGAGGTGTCTTTGTTCTGATTTGTTTTACAATCAGTAAAATCTCATGAATTGTGTCCTTCATTGAGCAAATTGTAAAAACGTTTACCATAAAATCATTAGGCTCAGACAGATTTTACCCTATCGTACAATTTGAAGAAGCACAATTAGGATAAGAAGACTTCGTTTTCTCCACTTGCAACTATACGAAGGATAAAGAAGCACCCAACAAGAATTTTTGCAATGAAATATTCAAATGTTTACATTTTAATGAATGGAGCTTGTAATACTACGCAGAACTTGATTTGGTCTTCCACTTTGATACTAAATTCACAGTATATTCGTTTTTGTTTGCACGACTCAGCATATTTGTAAACATTAATCATGGAACTCAGATGGTCAATAAAACCAATCAGCATTAAGACTATACTTTCAGGGAATATTTCTTTAGTTTTTGGCTTGGAAACGTGAAAAGAAAGTTATTTTCCACTTCTCACGATGATGATTTGTGATGCTTTTCTTTAAACCCCTGAGTCAGACATTGGAGGGGTCTATTGAACCTTTTTCAGTATGTTGCTGATGATTGTTCTTGTTATTCTCTTTTAGAGACGCAAGAGAGAAGAAAGCATGTTCAGAGTGGCAGGACTTTCGTAATAAATATGTTTATTCTTTTAATTGATTGAAATGCCATGTCCTTAATGGAGCCATAGCAAACCAAGATTTACGATGTGTATTTAGTTTGTACTGTTTAGAAATCCATGAGGAATCAGATCGATTTTGGCATTGAAGTCAACAATTCGTATGTGATTGCCATCGCTAGTTGAGCATGCTGTAAAAAAAGTCAACGTGTTTATGAGGCTTGGACATTAATCCCTTTACTATCCAATTTCAATAAACACAGTAAAGATGAGCTAGTTTTCTCCACCTACAACTATTGGTAAGATTGAGGAAACATCAAAAGAGAACTTTGCAATGAAATGTTTGATTGTATACATTCTACTGAATGAAACTTGTAACACCACATAGAGCAGCATATGCCTTGATTTCACAGCATTTTCGTTTTTGATCCTAAAAATCACGGCATATTTGTTTTGTTAGCGCCACTCACCAACTTTGGAAACATTAAGCATGGAACTCAGAAAGGTCATCAAAACCTATCGCCCTTAAGACTATACTTTCAGGGATCATTTCTATAGTTATTGACTTGGAAACGTGAAATGAAAGTAGTGTCTCACTACTCACGATGATGATTTGTAATGCTTTTCTTTGAGCATGAGTCAGACAATGGTGGGGTTTGTTTCAACTCTTTACCGTATGTTGCTGATGATTGTTCTTGTTGTCTCTTTTAGAGACGCAAGAGAGAAGAAAGCATATTCAGAGTGATTGGTGCATTTGTTTATTGTCCTCAGTGGTGGCATAGTAAAATAAAATTTAGGAGGTGTCTTTGTTCTGATTTGTTTTACAATCAGTAAAATCTCATGAATTGTCCTTCATTGAGCAAATTGTAAAAACGTTTACCATAAAATCATTAGGCTCAGACAGATTTTACCCTATCGTACAATTTGAAGAAGCACAATTAGGATAAGAAGACTTCGTTTTCTCCACCTTGCAACTATACGAAGGATAAAGAAGCACCCAACAAGAATTTTTGCAATGAAATATTCAAATGTTTACATTTTAATGAATGGAGCTTGTAATACTACGCAGAACTTGATTTGGTCTTCCACTTTGATACTAAATTTACAGTATATTCGTTTTTGTTTGCACGACTCAGCATATTTGTAAACATTAATCATGGAACTCAGATGGTCAATAAAACCAATCAGCATTAAGACTATACTTTCAGGGAATATTTCTTTAGTTTTTGGCTTGGAAACGTGAAAAGAAAGTTATTTTCCACTTCTCACGATGATGATTTGTGATGCTTTTCTTTAAACCCCTGAGTCAGACATTGGAGGGGTCTATTGAACCTTTTTCAGTATGTTGCTGATGATTGTTCTTGTTATTCTCTTTTAGAGACGCAAGAGAGAAGAAAGCATGTTCAGAGTGGCAGGACTTTCGTAATAAATATGTTTATTCTTTTAATTGATTGAAATGCCATGTCCTTAATGGAGCCATAGCAAACCAAGATTTACGATGTGTATTTAGTTTGTACTGTTTAGAAATCCATGAGGAATCAGATCGATTTTGGCATTGAAGTCAACAATTCGTATGTGATTGCCATCGCTAGTTGAGCATGCTGTAAAAAAAGTCAACGTGTTTATGAGGCTTGGACATTAATCCCTTTACTATCCAATTTCAATAAACACAGTAAAGATGAGCTAGTTTTCTCCACCTACAACTATTGGTAAGATTGAGGAAACATCAAAAGAGAACTTTGCAATGAAATGTTTGATTGTATACATTCTACTGAATGAAACTTGTAACACCACATAGAGCAGCATATGCCTTGATTTCACAGCATTTTCGTTTTTGATCCTAAAAATCACGGCATATTTGTTTTGTTAGCGCCACTCACCAACTTTGGAAACATTAAGCATGGAACTCAGAAAGGTCATCAAAACCTATCGCCCTTAAGACTATACTTTCCGGGATCATTTCTATAGTTATTGACTTGGAAACGTGAAATGAAAGTAGTGTCTCACTACTCACGATGATGATTTGTAATGCTTTTCTTTGAGCATGAGTCAGACAATGGTGGGGTTTGTTTCAACTCTTTACCGTATGTTGCTGATGATTGTTCTTGTTGTCTCTTTTAGAGACGCAAGAGAGAAGAAAGCATATTCAGAGTGATTGGTGCATTTGTTTATTGTCCTCAGTGGTGGCATAGTAAAATAAAATTTAGGAGGTGTCTTTGTTCTGATTTGTTTTACAATCAGTAAAATCTCATGAATTGTCCTTCATTGAGCAAATTGTAAAAACGTTTACCATAAAATCATTAGGCTCAGACAGATTTTACCCTATCGTACAATTTGAAGAAGCACAATTAGGATAAGAAGACTTCGTTTTCTCCACTTGCAACTATACGAAGGATAAAGAAGCACCCAACAAGAATTTTTGCAATGAAATATTCAAATGTTTACATTTTAATGAATGGAGCTTGTAATACTACGCAGAACTTGATTTGGTCTTCCACTTTGATACTAAATTTACAGTATATTCGTTTTTGTTTGCACGACTCAGCATATTTGTAAACATTAATCATGGAACTCAGATGGTCAATAAAACCAATCAGCATTAAGACTATACTTTCAGGGAATATTTCTTTAGTTTTTGGCTTGGAAACGTGAAAAGAAAGTTATTTTCCACTTCTCACGATGATGATTTGTGATGCTTTTCTTTAAACCCCTGAGTCAGACATTGGAGGGGTCTATTGAACCTTTTTCAGTATGTTGCTGATGATTGTTCTTGTTATTCTCTTTTAGAGACGCAAGAGAGAAGAAAGCATGTTCAGAGTGGCAGGACTTTCGTAATAAATATGTTTATTCTTTTAATTGATTGAAATGCCATGTCCTTAATGGAGCCATAGCAAACCAAGATTTACGATGTGTATTTAGTTTGTACTGTTTAGAAATCCATGAGGAATCAGATCGATTTTGGCATTGAAGTCAACAATTCGTATGTGATTGCCATCGCTAGTTGAGCATGCTGTAAAAAAAGTCAACGTGTTTATGAGGCTTGGACATTAATCCCTTTACTATCCAATTTCAATAAACACAGTAAAGATGAGCTAGTTTTCTCCACCTACAACTATTGGTAAGATTGAGGAAACATCAAAAGAGAACTTTGCAATGAAATGTTTGATTGTATACATTCTACTGAATGAAACTTGTAACACCACATAGAGCAGCATATGCCTTGATTTCACAGCATTTTCGTTTTTGATCCTAAAAATCACGGCATATTTGTTTTGTTAGCGCCACTCACCAACTTTGGAAACATTAAGCATGGAACTCAGAAAGGTCATCAAAACCTATCGCCCTTAAGACTATACTTTCAGGGATCATTTCTCTAGTTATTGACTTGGAAACGTGAAATGAAAGTAGTGTCTCACTACTCACGATGATGATTTGTAATGCTTTTCTTTGAGCATGAGTCAGACAATGGTGGGGTTTGTTTCAACTCTTTACCGTATGTTGCTGATGATTGTTCTTGTTGTCTCTTTTAGAGACGCAAGAGAGAAGAAAGCATATTCAGAGTGATTGGTGCATTTGTTTATTGTCCTCAGTGGTGGCATAGTAAAATAAAATTTAGGAGGTGTCTTTGTTCTGATTTGTTTTACAATCAGTAAAATCTCATGAATTGTCCTTCATTGAGCAAATTGTAAAAACGTTTACCATAAAATCATTAGGCTCAGACAGATTTTACCCTATCGTACAATTTGAAGAAGCACAATTAGGATAAGAAGACTTCGTTTTCTCCACTTGCAACTATACGAAGGATAAAGAAGCACCCAACAAGAATTTTTGCAATGAAATATTCAAATGTTTACATTTTAATGAATGGAGCTTGTAATACTACGCAGAACTTGATTTGGTCTTCCACTTTGATACTAAATTCACAGTATATTCGTTTTTGTTTGCACGACTCAGCATATTTGTAAACATTAATCATGGAACTCAGATGGTCAATAAAACCAATCAGCATTAAGACTATACTTTCAGGGAATATTTCTTTAGTTTTTGGCTTGGAAACGTGAAAAGAAAGTTATTTTCCACTTCTCACGATGATGATTTGTGATGCTTTTCTTTAAACCCCTGAGTCAGACATTGGAGGGGTCTATTGAACCTTTTTCAGTATGTTGCTGATGATTGTTCTTGTTATTCTCTTTTAGAGACGCAAGAGAGAAGAAAGCATGTTCAGAGTGGCAGGACTTTCGTAATAAACATGTTTATTCTTTTAATTGATTGAAATGCCATGTCCTTAATGGAGCCATAGCAAACCAAGATTTACGATGTGTATTTAGTTTGTACTGTTTAGAAATCCATGAGGAATCAGATCGATTTTGGCATTGAAGTCAACAATTCGTATTGATTGCCATCGCTAGTTGAGCATGCTGTAAAAAAAGTCAACGTGTTTATGAGGCTTGGACATTAATCCCTTTACTATCCAATTTCAATAAACACAGTAAAGATGAGCTAGTTTTCTCCACCTACAACTATTGGTAAGATTGAGGAAACATCAAAAGAGAACTTTGCAATGAAATGTTTGATTGTATACATTCTACTGAATGAAACTTGTAACACCACATAGAGCAGCATATGCCTTGATTTCACAGCATTTTCGTTTTTGATCCTAAAAATCACGGCATATTTGTTTTGTTAGCGCCACTCACCAACTTTGGAAACATTAAGCATGGAACTCAGAAAGGTCATCAAAACCTATCGCCCTTAAGACTATACTTTCAGGGATCATTTCTATAGTTATTGACTTGGAAACGTGAAATGAAAGTAGTGTCTCACTACTCACGATGATGATTTGTAATGCTTTTCTTTGAGCATGAGTCAGACAATGGTGGGGTTTGTTTCAACTCTTTACCGTATGTTGCTGATGATTGTTCTTGTTGTCTCTTTTAGAGACGCAAGAGAGAAGAAAGCATATTCAGAGTGATTGGTGCATTTGTTTATTGTCCTCAGTGGTGGCATAGTAAAATAAAATTTAGGAGGTGTCTTTGTTCTGATTTGTTTTACAATCAGTAAAATCTCATGAATTGTCCTTCATTGAGCAAATTGTAAAAACGTTTACCATAAAATCATTAGGCTCAGACAGATTTTACCCTATCGTACAATTTGAAGAAGCACAATTAGGATAAGAAGACTTCGTTTTCTCCACTTGCAACTATACGAAGGATAAAGAAGCACCCAACAAGAATTTTTGCAATGAAATATTCAAATGTTTACATTTTAATGAATGGAGCTTGTAATACTACGCAGAACTTGATTTGGTCTTCCACTTTGATACTAAATTTACAGTATATTCGTTTTTGTTTGCACGACTCAGCATATTTGTAAACATTAATCATGGAACTCAGATGGTCAATAAAACCAATCAGCATTAAGACTATACTTTCAGGGAATATTTCTTTAGTTTTTGGCTTGGATACGTGAAAAGAAAGTTATTTTCCACTTCTCACGATGATGATTTGTGATGCTTTTCTTTAAACCCCTGAGTCAGACATTGGAGGGGTCTATTGAACCTTTTTCAGTATGTTGCTGATGATTGTTCTTGTTATTCTCTTTTAGAGACGCAAGAGAGAAGAAAGCATGTTCAGAGTGGCAGGACTTTCGTAATAAATATGTTTATTCTTTTAATTGATTGAAATGCCATGTCCTTAATGGAGCCATAGCAAACCAAGATTTACGATGTGTATTTAGTTTGTACTGTTTAGAAATCCATGAGGAATCAGATCGATTTTGGCATTGAAGTCAACAATTCGTTGTGATTGCCATCGCTAGTTGAGCATGCTGTAAAAAAAGTCAACGTGTTTATGAGGCTTGGACATTAATCCCTTTACTATCCAATTTCAATAAACACAGTAAAGATGAGCTAGTTTTCTCCACCTACAACTATTGGTAAGATTGAGGAAACATCAAAAGATAACTTTGCAATGAAATGTTTGATTGTATACATTCTACTGAATGAAACTTGTAACACCACATAGAGCAGCATATGCCTTGATTTCACAGCATTTTCGTTTTTGATCCTAAAAATCACGGCATATTTGTTTTGTTAGCGCCACTCACCAACTTTGGAAACATTAAGCATGGAACTCAGAAAGGTCATCAAAACCTATCGCCCTTAAGACTATACTTTCAGGGATCATTTCTATAGTTATTGACTTGGAAACGTGAAATGAAAGTAGTGTCTCACTACTCACGATGATGATTTGTAATGCTTTTCTTTGAGCATGAGTCAGACAATGGTGGGGTTTGTTTCAACTCTTTACCGTATGTTGCTGATGATTGTTCTTGTTGTCTCTTTTAGAGACGCAAGAGAGAAGAAAGCATATTCAGAGTGATTGGTGCATTTGTTTTTTGTCCTCAGTGGTGGCATAATAAAATAAAATTTAGGAGGTGTCTTTGTTCAGATTTGTTTTACAATCAGTAAAATCTCATGAATTGTTGTCCTTCATTGAGCAAATTGTAAAAACGTTTACCATAAAATCATTAGGCTCAGACAGATTTTACCCTATCGTACAATTTGAAGAAGCACAATTAGGATAAGAAGACTTCGTTTTCTCCACCTGCAACTATACGAAGGATAAAGAAGCACCCAACAAGAATTTTTGCAATGAAATATTCAAATGTTTACATTTTAATGAATGGAGCTTGTAATACTACGCAGAACTTGATTTGGTCTTCCACTTTGATACTAAATTCACAGTATATTCGTTTTTGTTTGCACGACTCAGCATATTTGTAAACATTAATCATGGAACTCAGATGGTCAATAAAACCAATCAGCATTAAGACTATACTTTCAGGGAATATTTCTTTAGTTTTTGGCTTGGAAACGTGAAAAGAAAGTTATTTTCCACTTCTCACGATGATGATTTGTGATGCTTTTCTTTAAACCCCTGAGTCAGACATTGGAGGGGTCTATTGAACCTTTTTCAGTATGTTGCTGATGATTGTTCTTGTTATTCTCTTTTAGAGACGCAAGAGAGAAGAAAGCATGTTCAGAGTGGCAGGACTTTCGTAATAAATATGTTTATTCTTTTAATTGATTGAAATGCCATGTCCTTAATGGAGCCATAGCAAACCAAGATTTACGATGTGTATTTAGTTTGTACTGTTTAGAAATCCATGAGGAATCAGATCGATTTTGGCATTGAAGTCAACAATTCGTTGTGATTGCCATCGCTAGTTGAGCATGCTGTAAAAAAAGTCAACGTGTTTATGAGGCTTGGACATTAATCCCTTTACTATCCAATTTCAATAAACACAGTAAAGATGAGCTAGTTTTCTCCACCTACAACTATTGGTAAGATTGAGGAAACATCAAAAGAGAACTTTGCAATGAAATGTTTGATTGTATACATTCTACTGAATGAAACTTGTAACACCACATAGAGCAGCATATGCCTTGATTTCACAGCATTTTCGTTTTTGATCCTAAAAATCACGGCATTATTGTTTTGTTAGCGCCACTCACCAACTTTGGAAACATTAAGCATGGAACTCAGAAAGGTCATCAAAACCTATCGCCCTTAAGACTATACTTTCAGGGATCATTTCTATAGTTATTGACTTGGAAACGTGAAATGAAAGTAGTGTCTCACTACTCACGATGATGATTTGTAATGCTTTTCTTTGAGCATGAGTCAGACAATGGTGGGGTTTGTTTCAACTCTTTACCGTATGTTGCTGATGATTGTTCTTGTTGTCTCTTTTAGAGACGCAAGAGAGAAGAAAGCATATTCAGAGTGATTGGTGCATTTGTTTATTGTCCTCAGTGGTGGCATAGTAAAATAAAATTTAGGAGGTGTCTTTGTTCTGATTTGTTTTACAATCAGTAAAATCTCATGAATTGTCCTTCATTGAGCAAATTGTAAAAACGTTTACCATAAAATCATTAGGCTCAGACAGATTTTACCCTATCGTACAATTTGAAGAAGCACAATTAGGATAAGAAGACTTCGTTTTCTCCACTTGCAACTATACGAAGGATAAAGAAGCACCCAACAAGAATTTTTGCAATGAAATATTCAAATGTTTACATTTTAATGAATGGAGCTTGTAATACTACGCAGAACTTGATTTGGTCTTCCACTTTGATACTAAATTTACAGTATATTCGTTTTTGTTTGCACGACTCAGCATATTTGTAAACATTAATCATGGAACTCAGATGGTCAATAAAACCAATCAGCATTAAGACTATACTTTCAGGGAATATTTCTTTAGTTTTTGGCTTGGATACGTGAAAAGAAAGTTATTTTCCACTTCTCACGATGATGATTTGTGATGCTTTTCTTTAAACCCCTGAGTCAGACATTGGAGGGGTCTATTGAACCTTTTTCAGTATGTTGCTGATGATTGTTCTTGTTATTCTCTTTTAGAGACGCAAGAGAGAAGAAAGCATGTTCAGAGTGGCAGGACTTTCGTAATAAATATGTTTATTCCTTTAATTGATTGAAATGCCATGTCCTTAATGGAGCCATAGCAAACCAAGATTTACGATGTGTATTTAGTTTGTACTGTTTAGAAATCCATGAGGAATCAGATCGATTTTGGCATTGAAGTCAACAATTCGTATTGATTGCCATCGCTAGTTGAGCATGCTGTAAAAAAAGTCAACGTGTTTATGAGGCTTGGACATTAATCCCTTTACTATCCAATTTCAATAAACACAGTAAAGATGAGCTAGTTTTCTCCACCTACAACTATTGGTAAGATTGAGGAAACATCAAAAGAGAACTTTGCAATGAAATGTTTGATTGTATACATTCTACTGAATGAAACTTGTAACACCACATAGAGCAGCATATGCCTTGATTTCACAGCATTTTCGTTTTTGATCCTAAAAATCACGGCATATTTGTTTTGTTAGCGCCACTCACCAACTTTGGAAACATTAAGCATGGAACTCAGAAAGGTCATCAAAACCTATCGCCCTTAAGACTATACTTTCAGGGATCATTTCTATAGTTATTGACTTGGAAACGTGAAATGAAAGTAGTGTCTCACTACTCACGATGATGATTTGTAATGCTTTTCTTTGAGCATGAGTCAGACAATGGTGGGGTTTGTTTCAACTCTTTACCGTATGTTGCTGATGATTGTTCTTGTTGTCTCTTTTAGAGACGCAAGAGAGAAGAAAGCATATTCAGAGTGATTGGTGCATTTGTTTATTGTCCTCAGTGGTGGCATAGTAAAATAAAATTTAGGAGGTGTCTTTGTTCAGATTTGTTTTACAATCAGTAAAATCTCATGAATTGTCCTTCATTGAGCAAATTGTAAAAACGTTTACCATAAAATCATTAGGCTCAGACAGATTTTACCCTATCGTACAATTTGAAGAAGCACAATTAGGATAAGAAGACTTCGTTTTCTCCACCTGCAACTATACGAAGGATAAAGAAGCACCCAACAAGAATGTTTGCAATGAAATATTCAAATGTTTACATTTTAATGAATGGAGCTTGTAATACTACGCAGAACTTGATTTGGTCTTCCACTTTGATACTAAATTTACAGTATATTCGTTTTTGTTTGCACGACTCAGCATATTTGTAAACATTAATCATGGAACTCAGATGGTCAATAAAACCAATCAGCATTAAGACTATACTTTCAGGGAATATTTCTTTAGTTTTTGGCTTGGAAACGTGAAAAGAAAGTTATTTTCCACTTCTCACGATGATGATTTGTGATGCTTTTCTTTAAACCCCTGAGTCAGACATTGGAGGGGTCTATTGAACCTTTTTCAGTATGTTGCTGATGATTGTTCTTGTTATTCTCTTTTAGAGACGCAAGAGAGAAGAAAGCATGTTCAGAGTGGCAGGACTTTCGTAATAAATATGTTTATTCCTTTAATTGATTGAAATGCCATGTCCTTAATGGAGCCATAGCAAACCAAGATTTACGATGTGTATTTAGTTTGTACTGTTTAGAAATCCATGAGGAATCAGATCGATTTTGGCATTGAAGTCAACAATTCGTTGTGATTGCCATCGCTAGTTGAGCATGCTGTAAAAAAAGTCAACGTGTTTATGAGGCTTGGACATTAATCCCTTTACTATCCAATTTCAATAAACACAGTAAAGATGAGCTAGTTTTCTCCACCTACAACTATTGGTAAGATTGAGGAAACATCAAAAGAGAACTTTGCAATGAAATGTTTGATTGTATACATTCTACTGAATGAAACTTGTAACACCACATAGAGCAGCATATGCCTTGATTTCACAGCATTTTCGTTTTTGATCCTAAAAATCACGGCATATTTGTTTTGTTAGCGCCACTCACCAACTTTGGAAACATTAAGCATGGAACTCAGAAAGGTCATCAAAACCTATCGCCCTTAAGACTATACTTTCAGGGATCATTTCTATAGTTATTGACTTGGAAACGTGAAATGAAAGTAGTGTCTCACTACTCACGATGATGATTTGTAATGCTTTTCTTTGAGCATGAGTCAGACAATGGTGGGGTTTGTTTCAACTCTTTACCGTATGTTGCTGATGATTGTTCTTGTTGTCTCTTTTAGAGACGCAAGAGAGAAGAAAGCATATTCAGAGTGATTGGTGCATTTGTTTATTGTCCTCAGTGGTGGCATAGTAAAATAAAATTTAGGAGGTGTCTTTGTTCTGATTTGATTTACAATCAGTAAAATCTCATGAATTGTTGTCCTTCATTGAGCAAAATGTAAAAACGTTTACCATAAAATCATTAGGCTCAGACAGATTTTACCCTATCGTACAATTTGAAGAAGCACAATTAGGATAAGAAGACTTCGTTTTCTCCACCTGCAACTATACGAAGGATAAAGAAGCACCCAACAAGAATGTTTGCAATGAAATATTCAAATGTTTACATTTTAATGAATGGAGCTTGTAATACTACGCAGAACTTGATTTGGTCTACCACTTTGATACTAAATTCACAGTATATTCGTTTTTGTTTGCACGACTCAGCATATTTGTAAACATTAATCATGGAACTCAGATGGTCAATAAAACCAATCAGCATTAAGACTATACTTTCAGGGAATATTTCTTTAGTTTTTGGCTTGGAAACGTGAAAAGAAAGTTATTTTCCACTTCTCACGATGATGATTTGTGATGCTTTTCTTTAAACCCCTGAGTCAGACATTGGAGGGGTCTATTGAACCTTTTTCAGTATGTTGCTGATGATTGTTCTTGTTATTCTCTTTTAGAGACGCAAGAGAGAAGAAAGCATGTTCAGAGTGGCAGGACTTTCGTAATAAATATGTTTATTCTTTTAATTGATTGAAATGCCATGTCCTTAATGGAGCCATAGCAAACCAAGATTTACGATGTGTATTTAGTTTGTACTGTTTAGAAATCCATGAGGAATCAGATCGATTTTGGCATTGAAGTCAACAATTCGTTGTGATTGCCATCGCTAGTTGAGCATGCTGTAAAAAAAGTCAACGTGTTTATGAGGCTTGGACATTAATCCCTTTACTATCCAATTTCAATAAACACAGTAAAGATGAGCTAGTTTTCTCCACCTACAACTATTGGTAAGATTGAGGAAACATCAAAAGAGAACTTTGCAATGAATGTTTGATTGTATACATTCTACTGAATGAAACTTGTAACACCACATAGAGCAGCATATGCCTTGATTTCACAGCATTTTCGTTTTTGATCCTAAAAATCACGGCATATTTGTTTTGTTAGCGCCACTCACCAACTTTGGAAACATTAAGCATGGAAATCAGAAAGGTCATCAAAACCTATCGTCCTTTAAGACTATACTTTCAGGGATCATTTCTATAGTTATTGACTTGGAAACGTGAATAGAAAGTAGTGTCTCACTACTCACGATGATGATTTGTAATGCTTTTCTTTGAGCATGAGTCAGACAATGGTGGGATTTGTTTCAACTCTTTACCGTATGTTGCTGATGATTGTTCTTGTTGTCTCTTTTAGAGACGCAAGAGAGAGAAGAAAGCATATTCAGAGTGATTGGTGCATTTGTTTATTGTCCTCAGTGGTGGCATAGTAAAATAAAATTTAAGAGGTGTGTTTGTTCTGATTTGTTTTACAATCAGTAAAATCTCATGATTTCTTGTCCTTCATTGAGCAAATTGTAAAAACGTTTACCATAAAATCATTAGGCTCAGACAGATTTTACCCTATCGTACAATTTGAAGAAGCACAATTAGGATAAGAAGACTTCGTTTTCTCCACCTGTAACTATACGAAGGATAAAGAAGCACCCAACAAGAATGTTTGCAATGGAATATTCAAATGTTTACATTTTAATGAATGGAACTTGTAATACTATGCAGAACTTGATTTGGTCTACCACTTTGATACTAAATTCACAGTGTATTCGTTTTTGTTTGCACGACTCAGCATATTTGGAAATAAATGATGGTCAATAAACCAATCAGCAATAAGACTATACTCTCAAGGATTATTTCTTTAGCTTTTGGCTTGGAAACGTGAAAAGAAAGTTATTTTCCCCTTCTTAAGATGATTATTTGTGATGCTTTTCTTTAAACAGACATTGGAGGTCTATTGAACCTTTTTCAGTATGTTGCTGATGATTGTTCTTGTTATTCTCTTTTAGAGACGCAAGAGAGAAAAAAGCAGGACTGGACTTTCGTAATAAATATGTAAAATTTTTAAAATTGATTGAAATGCCATGTCCTTAATGGAGCCATAGCAAACCAAGATTTATGATGTGTATTTAATTTGTACTGTTTAAAATCCATGAGGAATCAGTGTGATTTTGGCATTGAAGTCAATAATTCGTATTGATTGCCATCGCTAGTTGAGCATGCTGTAAAAAAAGTCAACGTATTTATGTGGCTTGGACGTTAATCCCTTTTCTGATCCAATTTTAATGAACACAGTAAAGATAAGATGAATTATAGTTTTCTCCACCTACAACTATTGGTAAGATTGAGGAAATATCAAAAGAGAACTTTTGATAAAGTAACATCCAAATTGCTTAAAAAAAGCAAGTCGCCCCTTCCAAAAATAAATAAATAAACTAATAAATAACTAAATAAAAGAATGCAAGCTACAGGATGCAGCGAATCACCATGGGGTTGTAGGAGAACTGAGGTCATACGGCCAAATTTTTGGAAGGCTCAGTCAAGCTAATGTGGGTGGGGATTCCAGGGCCTGTTTAAAGCTAAGAAGGCCTTCTCTGTAACAGGGTTCCACAGTACCTGAGAAGACATTGATTTAGAATGAGTGAGGGCAGTTAAAGGCTTGCAGAATTCTGAAAAATTTGGAACAAACATTCTACAGTAGGAACAAAAGCCAATAAATGACAACAACTGCTACAGTAAGATGTGAGGTGCTTTGATGACAGGTCCTTGTCTTTTTCGCTACTAATGTGACCTAGAAATGTAATGTATTTGGAGGCAAAATGCAACTGAAAAGCAAACCAAAACTGAGACCATAATCCTTTCTTCTTCAAACACTGCATGGGCGGTGGTGGGCCAATTCGGGTGGGTCAGATGGAGAGAGAGCTGTAAATAAACAGATCTTAGACAGAAAACAAAATCAGTCCAGTCAGGTATGTCACAACCATTTTTACAAGTGAAACATGTGGGCAACTAGTCAGGTAAAAGAATGACGAGTATGAGTGTCACGTCCCTGTCTAGGGGGTCAGGAAACATGACAACAAACGAGGGGAATGTGTTCAGTGGGAAGACACAGATACCAAGCCCAAGTGAAATATTGTGCTTTTATTTACAGCTAGTAGTGAACAACCAACCAAACCTAAAGTGCTATATACAACTACACAATTCACAGGAGGGCAATACACCATGAAAGGAGAGACAAAACTACACAAAGCCACAACTAACCACACTAATCACTAACACACAACAAAGGCTTATCTGTAAATCTGTAACTCTACAACACTCCACAACTCCAACTCCCTCCTCTCACTCCCTCCTCTCACTCCCTCCTCTGGCTCCAAAACAATGAGCCCTGAATGGTGGCTGGAATGGTCCTTAAGTAGTTCTCTGTTCTGTGCGTTGATTGGCTACCAGTTGACGAGGGAATTGGTCTCCACCCAGCAGACAGCCTAAGAGAAACATGCACAACACAGAGCCTCCAAGCCATTCTACGGCCTAAAGGACGTAACAATGAGACAGAAACGCGAATCCTGCCTCTTAACAGCGCTGCAGTCAACCCGGAGATGGAACTCATCAGAACTCCGGTCCTCCACGAAAACACACACCTTACTCACAACTTACACTGTCTGACATTCTCTTTCTCACACACACACATACACATCAGAGAGAGACAGGGATAAGTTCTAAGCTCTTACACACAGACACCAGAGAGAGGGAGAGAAGGTCTGCCCTCTCACACACACATAAACCACGATTTATTCAGAACTAGTAGGAGTGTCACTTTTCCCATTTTTATTTCCCATATTTTACTGGCCTTATTCTCACAAGCTCACAAAGTTTTTTTTTTGTTTAGTTTTTTTGTGCACACAACTTTGCTCGATCTTGCCCGTGGAATTCACAGCCTAACAAAAACAACTGCTCTTGCTCAGAATGCTCACAGTTAATGAATCTTTAGTTGAATCTCGCACTAATGGCTCACAATTCTGTCGTTTTACTTTTTTTTTTTGGTCTTGCCTTATTTAACTCACACTTGAATTATTTTTCGTTCTTGTTAAAAAAGGCTCACACTCAGTGGTGGTCTTGATTCACGGAAAACCCACTTTTATCTCACACCCTTATTTCACACTTGATCTCCAAGATCGTTTTTGGCTCACAGGACTTTAAAGCTTTCTTGCCCCCCAGTGCCAGGGTAATTTTTTTCAAATAAGATAAGTGACACCCCCTTAATTGGATCAATTCAGTTCAGAAAAAAGCAAATATGCAATTTATCTTTTCATTTTGGTTTTGGATTTCTTAATCTTCTAGATTCTACAGTTTTAATTAAATGTTTGAGAGGTGGAATATTTTAGCTCACCGGACTCGTGACCCCAGACAACAAAAAACGAAACTCCCAGTCTCCCCAGGACACCGACCGCAGCCCCAGTCACTCTGAAACTCTAGAACGAGGTTTTGGAGATGGATCTTGGTGATCCAGGGTGATCAGACCATCCGGTCAGGTCCTGGCGGATTCACACGGATCCCACTTCTGACAACAATTGTGGTGGGAAATTTCCCGTCTGGGGAGCTGCAATAAAGGAAGTCAATTGAATTGATTATCCAAGTTTATTTACCATGGCCATGGGGGGAACTCGCAAGAAGAACTCCCACCCGTTAGTCAGTTCACAAGCATATTTTAACCACTGTGGGTGACGCAGGGTAGGACTGCGGTACCCATCAAGGTCACAGAACCTTCCCTTTATCAGCTTATGTTCAGCTTTTGCAACATAAGATTGTTTCATGACCGAATGGTTGTGGTCAAATAACATGTGTGAAGTTCAGGCCATACATTTTTTCTCCACAGTTGGCAGAAGAGTTTGTTCAGAGCCCTTTGTACAAACTTTTGTTGCATTGCACCAAATAAAACTTGTTACAAATTGCAGAAAATTACGCAATTGAATTAACAAGCAAAGATAAAAAAAATTAAGGAATCTCTGTTTAAAGGAGTAGAACAGGGTTTACTGGGCATTAATGTCGTTGTGGCGTGAACCGAGGGTCAGGCGTCTCTGGAATCTGCAGCCAGTATCGTCTCTGAAATTTAATTAAAGAGGCGCAAGTGTTCTTTTCGGGAACATCAGATGCAATATGAGGCAGCATAGAGGAGATCTGAACGTGACTGCCGTGTCAGCATGAAAGGGAAGAGCGGGACTTTGTTTTAAAGAAGTTCGAATTAGAATTAACAGCTAGTAGGGGTTTCCCCTGTCTCCGTTCCACCTGTGTCTCCTTCTCATGTCCCTCCTGTTGACCCACTTTCTTCTGATCCAAGGGATCATGGGTCTGATTTGTCACGTAATATTCGTCTTGTCCGACCGCTGGTGTACGTCCGAACATGTTACAACCCACAAACAATTAATCCTGTTGGAGGAGTTTACAGTTTTTTACAATCTCTATGACAGTTTTTTCAAAACATTTAACAAGTTTCCTTAACTCTTAACACGGTTAGCACAACATCCGTCTTTGTAGGCTATACAATTAACACATTTCTTGTTGCTTTGATACAAAATGCATACAGTTAACACCAATTTAAAATGCTTGAACTTCTTTTACACACAAGCTCAACCAAGACCAAAACAATGTAATTTTACAGTAAAATTTACCAATGCTTTCACACTGTATGTCAGAACATATAACATCATGTTCTAAACATAACTTATACAGGCTAAAGTCAAAGTGAACAGCTGTTCATATTGTGAATTGAAACGCAAATATATTCCCTGTATTTTATTCCATTGCCAATGAGAAACAGCTTATCAGGCTATCATACAGAGTGGCTGGTGAATGAGTACAGCCAAATCTCAGCCGGGACACAGTGGCATCCATTGTCCGTATTTTCAGAGAAACCAATAGGTAGGATATTGCTTCTCCTACAGCAAAGTATAAATAATTTTACCATTTACTGTATTAGAGTGACTGGTTGCCTCCGGTCTCTAATATGTAACTGTATTTTGTCCCTCTAAGGATTCAACGTCTACCTCCCTCAGGGGGCAGAGGAAAGCTCTTGAATGAAGAACAGGAACTTGCTATTGTCAACATTGTGATTGCTGACAATGAAATAAAACTGAAGGACTTTCAGTCCAGAGTTGTAGAGGACAACCTTGTCTTTGGGAACATTGCAGCAATCAGCATAACATCCATTTCTCGGACTCTAGCTAAACACAGAGTCCGAATGAAACAACTATACAAAGTTCCTTTAGAAAGGAACAGTGAGCACATCAAAGAACTCCGTCACCAATACGTCCAGGTAAGGTTATGTAATACAGTCATTACTGTACTATACACAGTGTGTTTTGCAGTAAACTACTCTATAAACCTGGAGTGCATTAGTACATACAGTAGATATATAGTACAGCACAGCATTTACATACACTGTGTGTAATTACTTTCAGAGAGTCATGGAGTTGGAGGCTAATCAAGTCCCACATGAAATTATCTATGTTGACGAGGCTGGCTTCAACTTGGCGAAAAGGCGTCGCCGTGGGAGAAACATAATAGGCAAAAGGGCCACAGTTACCGTGCCGGGCCAAAGGAGGAGCCAACATCACCATGTGCGCCGCAATCTCCAACAACGGTGCACTCCTGCATAAATGTCAGATTGGCCCCTACAACACCGACCGCCTTCTCCTGTTTTTAGAGGACCTGCACGAAAGACTGGTGCCAGAGGTAGAAAGGGGACAGGTGGGAGACCACTTGCCAATATATGTTATCACATGGGACAATGTGGCATTCCACCATTCCCGTGCAGTCACAGCCTGGTTTGACGCCCATCCAAGGATGATGTCCCATTTCCTTGCCCCTTACTCCCCTTTCCTCAACCCCATTGAGGAGTTTTTCTCAGCCTGGAGATGGAAGGTTTTTGACCATCTTCCACATGACCAAATGTACCTCCTGGATGCAATGGATGCTGCATGCCAAGACATCACAGCTGAACACTGCCAGGGGCGGATAAGGCATGCCAAAAGATGCCTTCCCACGATGCCTTGCCAGAGAAGATATCAGGTGTGATGTGGATGAGAACATGTGGCCAAATGCAGAAGACCGGGCAGAATAGAAGATTACTTTGTTTTTTTTTAAATTATAATTCCGGTGCTTTTTCTGTTTGTATATCTTGCAGTAATGTCCTTTTGCAAATAAAGTCTGTACTGCAACAGTTCTGTGTCTGTATTTTTTTTTTACATAAACTGTACATTTTATAAAGCTACTCTGAGATGGTCCTTCACTTTTTTGTATTGAATTTCTGCAGCATGCATTTACTAAACCCAGGCTTCAAATATAAGGGCAGACCTGATACATAAAATAATGCAGTTTCTGTAATTTCAGCTGATGATAGTGTTTTTTTTGGCAATGTGTTATGATTTTGAGCATGAAATTAACCGTTTTGCCAATTGCGTGTTTTAGGTGTGTTGGTGCGTTACGAGTTTAGGAAACTTGTTAAATGTTTTGAAAAAACTGTCATGGAGATTGTAAAAAACTAAAAACTGCCTGATGCTGTCGCTACTTTGGCTAAATCCTCTGTTTGTGCTGATCAGTATGTTCTGACACACAAAGGTTCCATTTCGTTCCATTCCCTTCGTCTCCCTCACGCAGCGTTCGCATGCCACCTTCCTGCCCAAAAAAGAGCTGCGAGAATTCCCAGCTTGACCGTAAATCTTCACAGGTGTTTTTATTGCCATGAGCTGGGTCATTTAATTGCTGCATGTCCTTGTTTAAAGAAAAAGAATCTAGCATTGTCAAAATCGATCCCAAAGAAATTTGGGCTAGTGCACACTTTGACTTGTGAACATTCACAATGAAACTGATCCTGTTTATGAACCATTTAAATGGAGTGGTGTTGCTTACTGGCCGTGTGGAAGATGACATGGCTATTAAAATTCTGCCGCACAATTTTTCACCATAGATTCTTTTCTCCCCATCTCTATGGAGAGTTGCTGTGATTCCGATGTGCTGGTGCAGGGAATTGAAATGTGTTACGTGCAGTGATCCATTTCTTTTCTAAATTTGGACTGCCAAAGGTAGTACAGACAGATCAGGGCCTTGGAAAGATTTCATAAGACGCTGAAGAAAATATAAATGTACTGTGATAACACTTAAGAGTGGGATGCTTGCCACTACTGTTGTTCGCTGTGCAAAACACCCGAGAGTCACTTGGCTTTAGTCCTGCTGATTTGATCTTTGGCCGCACCATACAGGACCCATTGAAGCTTTTGCGTGAGAAGTGGGGGTCTCATATCAAAGATCATCCACGGAACATCATTGATTATGTGAGTGCATTTCGTGAGCGTTTGAATCGAGCACGTGAGTGTGCACGCCTGGCTTTATCAAAGGCTCAGTTAAAGATGAAGAGGCGTTATGACCGTATGGCTGTGAGTCGGGAATTAGAGCCTGGTGAAAAAATGCTTGTGCTCTTGCCTGTTGTAGGATCTGCATTACAAGCAAGATTTTCTGGCCCTTACATGGTTCGTATGCCTGATAGATGCCATAAAACTAGAGTGTGTCTTATTTTACCAGGGATGTGGAGAAAGTAGCTGCTGGGACAGTTCTAGTTGCATCCATATCCTCTGCGATGACTCCTTGCTACAGTCCTGAAGAGTGTGGCCTTACTCTGTGAGATTTTCCTGTGACTTGTGTCCGTCTCCAGAATTCTGAAATCATGTCTGATCTGGACTCATTTCTGTCACATCTAACTGATCATCATGCTTGTGAGATAAAAAAATTGATCTGCCTCTTTCCTTTTTTGTTTTCAGATGTGCCATCTTGTGTAATTGATGTGGGTGATCATGCTCCCACTATCAGCACACTATCACACAAAGAGGGCTGTGATGGCATCTGAGGTGGCCTATCTTGCTGATCATGGGTTAACTGTGCCCAGTTCTAGTGCCATGCATACTTGTTCCTAAACCAGATGGCACTCATCGGTTCTGCCCTGACTATCGTAAAAGTGAATTCAGTCACACAGCCTGACTCGTTCCCACTGCCTCGTATGGAGGATTGCGTCGACCGTGTTGGCTCAGCTAGCTTTGCCACTAAACTGGATTTATTGAAAGGTTACTTGTAGGTGGCACTCAGCATTTGTGACGCCGGATAGTTTTATGCAGTGTTCCGTAATGGCATTCGGGTTGCGGAATGCACCAGCAACCTTTCAGCATCTTATGACTACAGTGTTGGCAGGAGTGCCAAATTGTGAGGCGTACCTCGATGATGTAGTCATTCATTCGTCTACCTGGTCTGAACATGTGCAGTCACTCCACACTGTGTTTGACCGGTTGGGTAATGCTTCGCCCACCCTAAACTTGGCGAAGTGTGAGTTTGCTAAAGCAACTGTGAGTTACTTGGGTACACTCTAAAAACTGCTGGGTTAAAAACAACCCAATTTGGGTTATTTTGGTAACCCAGCGCTGGGTCAAAAAGGGACCAACCCAACGCTGGGTTATTTTGACCCAACAAGTTGGGTTACACATTTAACCCAGCATGCTGGGTTGTGATTATTAACCCAACTATTAGTTAAAAATGACTACGCTACTGGGTTGAATGGAACCCAAAATGGGTCAGAAATTTAATATAGAAACTTGTGATTAAAATTACTAAAATGAAAACAATTATACAGCAATACATATTTCAATAATGGAATTTTATTCATGACAAAACATGTAAAAGATTTGTCCATATGAACTTAAGACTTTTTTTTCCATCTCCACCACAACATTAAGACAATTTTTATGAAAATGTATCAAACTGTAGTCACAGTGTTTCTGGAATAAAGTCAGTAACAATGAATCAGATTGAAGCCAAATTAACTTTAGAAAAACACAATTTGACATGTAATGAAAAAAAGTTTTCTTATCATGCATAAACTAAGATATAACATCTGTAAGAAACACACAACAAAGCAGGCATCAAGAACATCTATGCAGTAAGGATCAGATTGTCAAAATAAACTTGCAACTTTCCTAAAATGTGCCCTCTGTAAAAAAAAATAATAATACAATACTAGACACATCAAGCACAAGAAGAATCAGATACAAAATGAACAACTACAAGCCTTTTTGCTCTAATCACTGCAAAGTAATTGTACAACAATCAGGCATGAAAAGCTGTGCTATAAGCATAATTGTGTCTTACCCTGCTAGCTCATTCTTCAGCTTCTGAACCTTTGGAGGTAGCTCACTTCTACCTTAATTTCACATTGCCTGCTGAATGAAGGTAAACATGTTTTCAAGAACTTTGGGTGCTGCAGGTGAAGTGCGTAGGTTAAGCCAAACAAGAGGCACATTGCTTGAGGTAGGTTGGTGAGTGCTTCCCTTGCCCTCTCGGTTGATGCCCAGTCTTGAGGGGTTGAGTTATGGCAATGCTGGGCTTGCTGAACTGTTGTCCTCATAATAGAGGATTCCCACTGGGATGTCCATGGAGTCTCCATAGACTCTACATAGTGCAAGAAACAAGACAAAAAGAGAATATTCAGGTTAACAGCAATTTGTCTACAATCAACTGTATAGAATTATCTAATATTATAGATTTTGTAATTCAATGTGATTTTATGTTAGGCACTGTAAACAATCTATTTTGTGTGTTTATATATAGGCGTCTTTCATGTTGTGACAGTAGGTGGTATATTACACAATTTGATATTTGAATGGTACAAATGGAGAAAGGGTTTACTCACTGAACTGCTCTTGAAGAACATAGATGCATCATCTCCAAGAATTATTGAAAGTCCTCTCAGGACAAGGCATCTAATGGCTGTTGGCTCTGTGCTCTGCAAAGTGGTATAAAACACACTTGAATGTAGAACAAAGGAAATAAATCTTATATCAGTTTATTTGTCCATATAGAGAAATACCACAAGAGAACAGTTTATGTATTATACTAACCATCAATACCATTATGAGAAGAAAAGAGAAATATCAACCCACCGTTGTGTTGTAGCAGGTAAGCTAATTGCTTTCCTATCCGACCTGTCTTCCTCTTGAAATTTTTATCAAAATTGGACACAACCCATCAAGAACACCAAAGAACTCTTCTTTAAAATTTCTACCAACAATCCTGTTAAACTCCAGGTAAACCTGAAAAATATTAAATATGCTCAGTTTTGATATTCAGGCAGAGTTATTTATAACACAAATAAAACCCTCTGAACATCATGTATATAAAACAAATAAGAAAAAAAAACATTAAAGGACACATTCACAAACCTGGTTTTCAGTGAAAAGCACTGGCCAGCGTTGGATCATCTGGTTGATGATCCAACAGGAACATGATTCCTGATGCAAGCAAGGAAAGGGCTTAGTTCCTTCTTGCATAAATTCCATGTTTTAGCCTGTAACGTTTAAAAAACTGTGCTCTTCTCGCAGATAGTACTTGCATTTCCAAAGCATTTTAAAGTGGCTTTAAACAAAACTAGTAGTGCAAAAAAAAAAAAACTGGCATATGTTGAAAGTGGGTGTTTACTTTTTCAAACCTACATTGAAATAATTTGAATTCTACAAAACTGTATGTAGAGAAGTAGCGAGCTACTCTGAAAACACATTGCTGCAAGTATCAAATGCTCACTGTTCCCTTAAGATGACCTCATAATTAAATGCATGTTTCAAACTACAAATGTTCCAGCAGTTTCTAATTTGAATAGAGAAAACAACTCACCATGTTCATCCACAAAATGGTTTTCGTTGCAGCAAGCAAAACTCCATTAAAAAAAAAAAGTCCAAACTTGAGAGAAACAGACAAATGTAGACAGAAAGGTATACTTCTAAAATACAACATTAAACCTCTGACTTTCCCATACCAACCACTCAGCGAGAGCTGCGTAGGTTCCTTGGAACTACTGCCGTAGTTTCTGTAAAACCTTCTCTTATGTTGTGTTGCCAATGACTAATCTGCTCTGTAAACTTTACTTTACTTTACTTTACTTTACTTTATTTGGCAGACGCTTTTATCCAAAGCGACTTACAATGGGAAGACACCAGCAATTCTCGTTCGATTTCTATAGAATATCAAGTATACAAACTAAGAGCCCTGATAAGGCTTAGACTTGTCATTGAAGAACATGCTCGGAGAGTGTTGGGTGCTAGACTAAGAAAAATTATAATGTATTTATACATTTTGTATTTATTTGTTAAATGTGTATGCATGTGTATGTGTTAAATTTGTAATATTTTTGGAATAAGAAGGTTTTCACCTTCTTCTTAAAAGTGGTGATAGTCTCGGCTAGTCGTGTGGAGGAGGGCAGGTTGTTCCACCAGCCAGGGACAACAACGGAGAACAGACATGATTGGAATCGGAGACCCCGTGAAGAAGGAATTTTTAGTCTCCTTTCGTTTGCCGATCTGAGAGAGCGTGTAGGAGTGTATCTAGGTAGTAGGAGTGTATCTAGGTAGTGCCTTTGTTTGGTCCGCAGATTGCCAGAAGGCATTTGAACATGCCAAAACCTTGCTTTGTAATTCTCCAGTTCTTGCTGCTCCAAAGTGCTACTGGAGTGGGTGCTGTACTCTTACAGGAAGATACTAATGGATTTGATCACCCCGTTTGTTATTTTTCAAAGAAGTACTTGAAGCATCAACTCAATTACAGTACCGTTGAGAAGGAAGCCTTGGCTTTGTTGTTGTCATTGCAACATTTTGAAGTTTATGTTGGGTCAACTTCCATTCCTGTTGTAGTGTTTACAGATAATAACCCTCCTGTCTTCCTCACCAGAATGAAAAATGTCAATCAGCGTCTTATGCGCCTATCCTTATATCTACAAGGGTTTAATCTGGAAATCTTCAGTGTACTGTCTCAATGACTACCGTCCCGTTGCATTTACACCCATCATGATGAAGTGTTTCGAGAGGCTAAAACATATGAAGACCCTGCTGCCCTCCACCCTGGACCTGCTGCAATTCATACAAATCGTTCCATGGATGATGCCATTGCCACCACCCTGCATCTGACCCTCACCCTTCTGAACAATAAGGACACATACGCCAGAATGCTGTTCATAGACTTCTTTTCAGCATTCAACACCATCATTCCTCAGCACCTAGTCGAGAAGCTGAGCCTGATGGGCTTGAACACCTCCCTCTGCAACTGGATCCCACGACTGTGCAGCGATGCACAGCTCCAACCACATCATCAAGTTCACAGATGACACAACTGTCGTGTGTCTCATCAGCAAGAACGATGAGTCAGTGTACAGAGAGGAGGTGCAACAACTGATGGAATGGTGTAAGGTCAACCATCTATTTCTGAATGTGGACCAAATGAAAGAGATGATTGATGACATCAGTGGGCAGTGGTGGCCTAGCAGTTAAGGAAGCGCCCCCGTAATCAGAAGGTTACCGGTTCAAATCCCAATCCGCCAATATGCCACTGAGGTGCGACTGAGCACATTTCGTTGTGTGTGCTGCAGTGTTTCACAATGACAGTCATTTTACTTTCACTTTTTTTCACTTTCATGACAATGTAGGCACCACTCTCCCCTGAACATCAACGGATCTTGTGTGGAGTTCCTCTGTGTTCATCTAGAAAAGAGGAGAACCTCTCCTTAAATCTCAACACCAGCTCAACAGCCAAGAAAGTCCAGCAGCGTCTCTACTGAGAAAAGTTAATCTCCCACCACCCATCCTCACCACCTTCTATAGAGGGACCATTGAGAGCATTAATAAAATTGTTATTTCTGTCTCTTCAATATCCACAAATGCCTATGCATTGTAATTCTTTGAAATGTTAATTTAACTGTTTGTTCTTTATATGTAATGGACAGAAAGAATAAATGTGAATCAGACGCTGCTCTGTCCCTGCACTAAAATAGTGCATCCTTGGGTGATCCTTTTGCTGCTGTTCAGCACACGCTTGATGGACAAGGCTGACGCACCTCCTGTGGAGATACATAAGATCTTATCCAATCTCTTCACATTTCATGTCTGTCAGGGGCAGTGATTGAGTCATTCAGCATCTTCATCCTCCACGTTTTTTGAATGATGGTCTGATGTTTTTTTTTTTTTCATTCTCTCTGGGAATACATGCATTACAAAGGTCGTCAAAAAACATTTACAGCACACTGAATGTGAATTACAGTGTTTTATGTGTGGGGGTTTTACGTGACTAGATGTGTTGTACCTGTGAATATCAATTCAGTCCCTGCCATTCCAAGCCAACCCATCATATAGGCAGTGTAGGTGAATGCTAGGGGCACAGTCCATCAGTGCATGAAATTATGGGGATATATCTATAGTATAATACTAGTTACACTTTTTTAAGACTGTTTGGTAACACAAATAATGCCACCTCTATGAGTATTGACACAAACATTGTGGTTAAGCTTTCCATGTAAATTAGCATTTGCTCCTAAACGAGAGGAGGTTGTAAAGGATGAGCCTGAAATCAACCAGATGATCCAACGCTAGCCAGCACTGAAAGCCAGGTTTGTGAATGTGTCCTTTAATGTTTTTTTTTCATATTTGTTTTATATACATCATGTTCAGAGAGGTTTATTTGTGTTAAAAAATAACTCTGCCTGAATATCAAAACTGAGCATATTTTATATTTTTCAGGTTTACCTGGAGTTTAACAGGATTGTTGGTGGAAATTATTTGGTGTTCTTGATGGGTTGTGTCCAATTTTGTCCCCACCTTCCCTTGTGGTATTTCTCTATAAGGACAAATAAACTGATATAAGAAATATTTCCTTTGTTCCACATTCAAGTGTGTTTTATACCTCTTTGCAGAGCACTGAGCCAACAGCCATTAGATGCCTTGTCCTGAGAGGTCTTCCAATCGTTCTTGGAGATGATTGCAAAATACCAAAAATAACCCAAATTGGGTTGTTTTTAACCCAGCAGTTTTAGAGTGTGTGTGTATCAGGAATGCATATCAGGTATGCATTCTACTATACCATTTATATATGTCACAAAGAGGGAAGAAGGAGCAATTGCCTGTTTCATTAGCATTAGGTACAACAGGACTTTTGTTGACCAATGCATTTGCATTCTGTCTGTATGTCAAACACGGGTGTGCTCTCTGTGTCTGTTTGAATGACTGAGCTGTGTGGGTCTGCGTCTTACCTCAAGACATTTTTGTAAACTATTTACCAAATGATTCACTGTGAAACTATTTACCAAATGAGTTTGTGAATATTCAGTCTATTTTTTTAATGTTCAGTGATTTCCTGTCCTCTTTCACGCTGCTACATTCATATAGGTACAGCGTGGAGCAACATTGAAAGGATTTACAGAAATATTTTGTGTGTGAATAATTTCAGAACAATGCCCAAAAATACTTAATTCTAGGGGTCAGCATGCTGCAATATAATATGTTATCTCATTTTTATATAGCTAGATGCATAGATAGACAATAACTCTGATGTCAGAAAGTCTCTGATTCTAGCAAATGGACCATTATCTCGCTCATTTTGTTAAGCTTATTTAGGTGGGGTATTATGCAAGTTGGGTCCCCTCACTTCCTCCTCTCCTGCTGATCCAGGGCTTATGTCTGTGACTGAGTGTCACCCCTGCGGGGACGGTGGCAACCCCCAGCTGAGATAATCCATGAGATTTTGTAGTACTTGCCCTAAAGAATCCATGTGTCACAGCCCAGACTATCCTATTACCAGACCAGTAATGGCTGCATTGCTGAACCATTCAATGGCACGTCCTCTGAGTGACATGTCCACCTCGCTCATTTTCGTGGATATCTCTCTCTGTAAACTCAACAACAAACAAAAAAGTGTCCCCTTAACTGTCTAGATTTTATCACACTCCCATCAGTCTATAGTATTGGTCCACAATTAAAAAAACAACTCGTCAGCAGCGGCACTTGGCTGCCAGTCTGACCTCTGATGAATGGGTTAGCATGGGTGAAACTTCTTAATAAAAATATTATTTAATAAGTGAAGAGATGACGAATAAAGAAGGTTTGCTATGTACTGCGGTTGGACTATGCAGTTATAACGGTTCGTTCAGATGAAGCTATTTGTTCATTTGTAGTTATATTGCGTATTTATTGCATCGAATCACTCTTATATATAAGTTGAGAATAAAGTTCGGTGAGCATTCTGATTGGGCGCGCCGCGTTCAGCACCACGGACAGCAGCGCAGCGCCGAACGAAGCGGGGATTACGCAGGACACACGCGTCTTGGTCGCGGTCAAGAAACAGAGAAGGCGGGCTATTTTTAGCCGGGATTTGCACCCGCGACGAGGAAAGGCAGCCTGCGCCCGGCCGCAGTGGCCCGAGGGTGTCGGTGCGGGCGGGGACCTCCTCGGCTCCGCTCCTCATTCATGTCCGGGCTGCTGTGACGGAGCGGCTGCAGGTGAGATGGCGTTGAGGGTCCCGCCGCAAGTAGTCAACATTCCTTGGAGGAACAACAATTTCAGCCTTATGAGTAAAGACCCGCCTCTGTCGGACCAAGGGGAGACAATCATTGGCGTCTACCTGCTGGTATTAGGTGAGTCGGTCCCATTCTGTTTTTAGTGTAAATTTCAACATACAGTTCAGATTTCCGATTCGTTTATTCACGTCTTAAATAGGCCTATTGCTGGAAGCTCAAGTTCATTAAATTGCTTTCTTAATTTTGTCTGTGAGATGCAGTTATTCAAGATTCCTGGTTTATTTTAAGTCACCCACATTAGTGGCCAAATCCACAGCGATGTGGAAGGCTGAAGCAAATAAGTTTCCTTCACTCCCAAAGCCTGGCTTATGTCCAAGAACACAGGATAAGTAGCTCAGAACATTGGGTGTCTCCCCTAATTTCCATCCTGTCTAAGCTGTAGGTTCTAGGATGACCAGCCAAGCTAAGATGGCTGGTCCTTGACCAAACGTCCTGTTTGTTACACATGCACTGGTAAAACAGATGTTCTATTGATTGATTCTATTGATGTTGATATGCATCAGATTTGACGTACAGTTTTCTGGTTCCTTATTTACTGATGCAAGATGTAATTTTTTTTTAGAACATGACTTTCTTTATGTTCACTTTCCCCTGACAACATTGTTGCTGTGAATCTATGCTGTGTGATTATGTGATTATTAGCACTCATTCACACATAGAGTTGAAGTAATAGATTAAAAAAGGATCCGGTTGAAATGTATGTTTGGTGCTCTAGGCTGGCTGTCCTGGTTTGGAAACAGCGTGGTCATCTTCATCTTATTCAAGCAGAGGAAGACGCTGCAGCCGTCCGATTACCTCACATTGAATTTGGCCATTTCTGATGCCAGCATCTCTGTTTTTGGGTATTCCCGAGGAATCCTGGAGATCTTCAACCTGTTCCGGGATAACGGCTACCTCATCACCTCAGTTTGGACATGCCAGGTAAAGGGTGAAGGGTTTTTTGAAAGCACAGACCTAAGAACAGACAGAGGAATGCTTCCTAAGCAGTCAGTTTACTGAAAGGAAGGAGCCAGCTTTTGTGCGGTCACAGCAGACAGGTCAGAATTTGGAGAAAAATATATTCCATCATGGTTCAAAAAAATTATTATTATAAATTATTATATATTTACCAGTTTGGCTAACCGCTGTCTTTTCTCTGGTTTGAGAACATAAAAACCTAAAATACACCAAATGCATGGTGAGAGTTCTCAGCAGAATATTTGATAAAGGCACATTGGAGCTGATAATTGGGCTTCTATGAATAACTCTGAGCCACAGAAGTCCAGATAAAAGCCTTGTCAGGTCATAATTAATTTCTCTCAAATGCAGTCCTACCTCGCCGACCTCATCCATCAGTGTATGGAGGTCTGTCACTACAGGCACTGCAGTGAAAAGGCTGCAGCTGACTTCCAGATGTTATTGACATTGTCATTAAAAAATGAAGGGCCTGACGCCTGTTCGGTTTGAGGAAACAGGGTGGTGACTTTGTAGTGTGTGCCCAGTTCAATGGATATCTCTGAATATCTCACATGCAGTACATTTTTTTTTTTTTACAGGTGGATGGCCTCTGCACATTGCTTTTCGGCTTGGGCAGCATCAACACTCTCACGGTCATCAGTATTACAAGATATATCAAAGGATGCCACCCAAGCAAAGGTAAAACCTCACTGATTGGTTTGACCGTGATTAAAAGTCTTACAGACCTTAACATTGTAAATAATGCTAAATTATGAAGACAATAATGGGAAATTTACTCTGACAAAAGGAACTTTTTTAACCAAAGCCCTTTTCCCCCTGTACAGCTCACTGTATAACTAACTGCACAATAGCTGTGTGTGTGGTCTTCATCTGGGTTGGAGCTGCATTCTGGTCAGCAGCACCACTGCTGGGCTGGGGCAGTTACACAGGTGAGTTGGAAAATGAGAAAAATGGGTTTTAAGCCTTTTAATTATCCCTTTCGTAACTTATATTATTATTATATTTGAATCTTAGTGGGCACCCAAGATTTACATTTAGATACATAGAAAAGCTCCATTAGTGTATTGGTGACTGAAAAATGTTCCACTATATTATTCATGACCAATATCCATTTAGCTGGTCCATTAATCCACAGTGACTTCCATTGAATAATTACAGGGTGAATTAACAATGAAATGTGTCTCTTGCATTTAACCCATCACCCTTTGTTAAGCAGTGGACAGCCATGAAGGGTGCCAGGGGCAATGTTAAGTAGGATTTGAAAGAGTTGGGTTTGGTATAATCATAGAAAATGGTGACCAATTAACAGTGTTATTGGTGCCCAAGTCCCATTTATGCACATGGGCAGAAGAGCTGCTGTAAATTGCTGAAAACCTCAAACATGGAGATATGGAAATGTTTACCTGATTTGATTAATCACATTCTTTTTTAGATCATGTGGCCAGCTGGGTAGCTCTGCATTATTTGTCTGGGGGAGACATGGCACTAGGATACACTATGGAAAGATACAGTGTGATGTTCTTGGAAATTCATTTTTGATGTTTCTTTTGAAACAGCCTACCTTCCTTGTTTCACAAAAATAGTATTCAGTGAAGCAGGATAATGTGCCCCACCCCACAATGGAGGAAGATTTTTTTGAGAAGGATGAACTTGTTCTCCACATTTAACAAAACCAGTCAAGGATTTGGTGGATGGGCAATCCATAGGAAAATTACTATATATTACTGCATACTATATGCAACAGCTGCAGAAGTGTTAAAATGGTGAATCTTAAAAAATCCAATGGCAATGGTGGGGGTGAAGATGACAATTTCCCTTACATGCAGAAGCTCACAAGCCTATTTGGTCCCATTTGCAGTGCTCCTTTCTGATGGTAGAAAAAAACAACTGGGTTAACCCTAACCCAGAGATTTATTGATATAAATCCCCCCTCTTCGGGTTTTTTTCTGCTCCATTTCATAGATCGAGGCTATGGAACATGTGAGATTGACTGGTCCAAGGCCAACTATTCCACAATCTACAAGTCATACATCATCTCCATCTTCATCTTCTGCTTCTTCATACCTGTCCTGGTTATGCTCTTTTCCTACATCTCCATTATTAAAACTGTGAAGAGGGGCAATGCCATGTCGGCTGAGGGTGACCTCACAGACCGGCAGAGGAAGATTGAGAGGGATGTGACTATTGTGAGTGCAAAATATCTTTCTTGTTCAATGTTCCTCAGTCCTAGAGGATTCTAAACCTAGAATTTAGTTCACTTTAGTTAAGATGATTGCTGATTTCTAAATAATAGCTTTCTAACAATGATGTGAGTCATTTGACATCATCAGACTTCTGCTCTCTGATGACTTCAGTGTGGAATAAATGTATTAATTTACAAAATCCTTCATGACTAAACTACTCCACACTGAAATACTTTATTTAAGACAATATTTGCTGAGCCAATGCTTATATTAAATTTTTTATAAGTCAAGGAACAATTAGCCTTTAGATTGTCTCATTGCACATAACCTTCAATCCTCCCTTTTCACCTTGTTGCCGTGGTACAGGTCTCCATAGTGATCTGCACAGCGTTCATTCTGGCATGGTCACCATACGCTGTGGTCTCCATGTGGTCGGCGTGGGGGTTTCACGTGCCCAGCCTCACCAGCATCTTCACGCGCCTCTTTGCCAAGTCTGCCAGCTTCTACAACCCCCTCATCTACTTTGGACTGAGTTCCAAGTTCCGCAAGGATGTTAGTGTGCTGCTGCCATGCACTCACGATGGCAAGGACACAGTCAAGCTCAAACGCTTTAAGAACCTTAAAGCTAAAGCTGAGGCTGCTGCCACCGCAGGTAGGTCCCCGGCCGCCCCACAGCCCAGAGAAAGAGAGTGGGAGGAGGGTGGGCTGGCCCCATGTGTGGGCCCGAAGGAAAAGAAATACACCACTCAAGATCTGCCCAACCCAACCCCTAGTCCTGACTCTGGAGTCGGGAGCACCCCCGGAACTTCACCTAGGGCCAATCCGGAAGTGTATGTCATTGACTTACCTCACTCAGAATCTCCTGACTACGAGAGTGACAGACTCTAAATTACTCCTCTGGTATTTCTTCTGTATTTATTTTTTCAAATTATTTGAATTATTTAATTGGATGTAGCTCTTAACTGTTCCATGGTTACTTAAAATAATAGGAATGAAAAACCTATTTTTGTAAAAATGTGTATCAGACTGTTTTCTAAATTCTTCACATTTGTGTGAATGAAATATATTTTGGTTCTTATGAATAAAGAAAATTGTTTGCCTTTATTCCCCCTGCATAAGGGGACCTCAGTGGCATCTTGACGGTTCTGGATTTGAACCTGCAACCCTCTGGTTATTTGCCTGCTAGACTACTGCTGCCATAGGCAAGCTGCAAAGAATGTAGTTCATTCCAAGTTAACAATATTTCTGGTGGGAAAAGTTGACTGGTTGACCACGCTGCTACCCAGAACAAGACAATGCATGCAAGCTCTGAACCAACATTTTCTTTTATTGTTATTGATAAATGTCTATCTGCCATCTCAGGGGAAAAAAAAGGAAAAAATAAAGTAGAATAATCATAATAACAATAATTTTAATCAAGTATGTACATTGAAATTAGCATATTTATCAAATTCACATGATCTTCCAAGGCTTTCTTTACAACTGCATTTTAAAAGGGCATCGACTTATTTTTACAGACATACATGGCACACCACACAATGAATCTATTTATCAGTGTTCATAGCTTGGTTACAATAATTTTGTACATACTTCTGATACATGTTTGTAGTGCTTGCATAAATACACCACTAGTCACAAATCTGAACGTGTAGTGAAAATGGGATTTTGAACTTTGATACTGACACCATAACTCTTGGCAGATTAACATATCTGCACTTGTTTGTCATAAAAGCACCATCCCACACAAACTGCCACTAACAGTATTTAACCTCATCCAGGTCGCATCTTAAGGTAAAGCCTTTCAGCTTTCCTCACGTGTCCATTCCACTGAGCTGTGGTGGACGCGACCTTCTTTCGAAGGCCATTCCGCTGTTCCCCATTCTGACCAGCAGGGGGCAGTGTCCTCACCAGTGTCCCATTCACAATGACTAGGCCTACCGGACTGTACATTCACCACCACAAGAGCGAATATGATCTACTGTGCTGACTCAATCAAACGTTTAAATAAGAAACTAGTAAATATACATGGCATTTATAAATAGATGTTCTAGCATTACTTTAAAACTATACAACTCCCACACACCCAATTGCCAAATTTGTATTTTTGTGTCTGTGTTTATGTACAACAGGCAAAAAATTCTGGACATTTCCAATTCTTCTTTGACAAAAAAAGGTCTCCGGTGAAAAGAGATTCTGAAATAATTGAGAACTAAATTTGGTACATAGCAAGAAAAATTTATGTAGTTTTTTATGCATATGCCCCCAGATTAATTTACTATTGTTTTTAGGATTTTCTCAAAGCATTCCATCTTTAGCTGTCTAAGATGGAGGTTAAAAATGGCAAGCCTTCACCCACAAAGAATATTCAATCATATTCAAATCTTGATGCACTATCTATAGACTGTAATTTAGGGGGTTAAATTTTTAAAATAATAATAAGCAGAAGTTTAAATAATATTGAATACCCTTTTAATTCTTTCTTAGAAGAATTAACCATAACCATAATCCAAGTGCACATATACATTTTTGGAAACTGTGCCTCAATACTTTTTGAAGACAAACATCCAGCCACAAACGAACACTCTTCCCAGATGGGAGGCATCACTGTTTTCAAGTAAAAATCAGAGAAATAAATTCTCTTAACAGAAAAAAAAATGATCCAGTTTCACTTGGTCACCAAAATAAGGAAAAAAACAATTCTTCCAAATTATAGATAAAAATATATATATTTGAATCAGAGACTACATACAGAAATATTTAACTGACTTATCCCTGTGGACAAGGGAGTCGGGTTTTTGTACAAGTTCAAATCCACTGCATTAAGTTTAAGAGATCCAATTAATTCTTGCTCACACCAACTCTTTTAAAGACAAAAGCTGACAAATTAATAATTATAATTTGGCCAAAATGACTAACAGTCAATAAAAAAAAAATACTTTTTTCCGTTCAATTTGAGCAAGTAAATGCTGATGCTTGGAAACTACTAGTGTACAGTTTCAGTTGCAACTTGTTAATGTGGGACACTGCCCTAAAACTGAGCATCTGAAGGTTTCATTTTGGTGGAACAAAGTTTTTCAAAAACACAGGGATGCTGACACACACTTTATGATAGAAAACACCACCTGGTTCATTTGGTTCATGTCATGTTTACAGGACAGTGTGAATTAGTGAACCTCAAAGCTATTAAAAAAAAGAAATTGTTCAAACACTATTTGAAGCAAAAGGCACATTAAACATCAGATAACTAAAGATGATGAGTCCCCTGTGTGGTTGTGTGTTTGTTAAGGGGTGAGCTGAAATCAAGAATACAGCAACATCAGCCCATTACCCATTAACACAAATTAATAAATGGAAACAGGAAGGAAATACTTATACAACTACAATGGCAATGCAAACAATAGGAAGCCCAGTTTCCTCTCTGATGGGGAGGGGCTCATGGTTAGTGTACCAGCAGCCCTTACAGAGGAAAGGAGGGATCAAGGGAGGGAAAGAGACCCCACTCCTTCAGCCCAATATGAAAGTTGCTGTTCAAAATAAAGAGCTGAAACATCCTGGATCTGGTTTCCTGTTTGCCCATAATGAAGCTGGAGCTTTAGACTAGCCAGTTAGCTTCCATAGCTGGGGCAAGGGGTATAGATAATTGTTGTTCTCCATGGCAACCAGGCCTGCCTGGGTGCTGTACGTGCGTGTGAGTGTGTATGTCGGCAGAGACGGTCTTTAGTGTTAAATCTGGCAGAGATCACAACCAGTACGTATGTGTGTATGAACTCTGAAACTCAGAATAAAAATGCACCATCAGATTTCACCACCAACTCATTGTACATCAACAGACACAATCATCTTCAGCCCATCCTCACTCCATACAGTTTTCTTGGTGGGGATGGAGGAAGACCTAAGTGGGGCCAAAGTTAGCAGGTATGGGGTCATACAAAGACCTTTGCGAGGGCGTCAGCCCCAGCACTGCCAATAAAACACTTGCTGGGGTGGAATGCCACGGCATGAATGGATTCATCAAACTTCTTCCTGTGTGCAGTGAACTCCTGAATGCACGTTTTACTCTCCATGTTCCACAGTCTGATCGAACAATCATGACCTGGGAAGTTAGAAGAACATGTGAAATTTGAGCTCCGCTTATTTCACAGTATATTCACATTTTAAAAATAATGCCAGAAGTACTTACTGCCAGACATGAGGTACAGGCCATTGGGGTCCACTGCGAGGCTAGTGACAGCATCAAGGTGGGCAACCATTGAGTGGATCAGCTTACCTGTGGAAAACATACATTTTGGAAAATGCAATACCCATATGCACATGCAACAAGCACAGAAATGTCTGCAAAGGTAAAGCCTGTAGTATGCGTATGGTGTTAGTGAACCTAGATATGCCCACCAGTGACACTGATAAACAGAAACTAATGTCTTCTATAGTTGTTTTTTCCCCACATGTATTTTTTATTAGCAATTATGGAAACACACTATTATGTGGAAACCCAAGCATAGCATTGTTTAATATTACAGTGGCTTCAAACTGTCTGGTTGTGGGCCTGATAATTGTTGTACTATAGAGGTAGTGCATTGGGCGTGTTTGCCAACGTTCTCAAGATTTACAGAAATCCCTTCTGGCTACTCAGCCTCTCCAACTGATCCAGAAGGCTGCAGCGTGGCTTGTTATTAACCTTTCCATTTTTTTTTTACTATACCACTGCCTTCCTTTAGCTGCCTGGAAGCTTGACCCGTCCCTACAAAGCAAAGGAAGCAGGAAGCCGCAGGACCTCCTACCTCAAGATCTCTCATCACTCTCATCACACCAGGCAAATCTCACCCCATCAACCTCTGTGTCAGAGCATGCACAGAAACTAAAATCTGTGTTTCCAGTTTGTTCAAGGTGAAATGACCAACACAGTAATTAATTCATGTGACATTTAAAGCAGTGACAGAAACGCAAATAGCACCAATGCTACAATTTCAATATTCTTGCAGGTGCCCCATGCCATCATTGGATGGATATTGCTCACTGAACCCTCTAGGACAAGGGATGGAGACTCATGTCATAGTTTTTTTTTTTTCGTCTAGTAGATCTGTAGTGGCCCATCAGCCAACAGTACCTGTGTTGTTGTCGTAGAAACGGATGTGGCGGTCTTCCTGTGCAGTAATCGTGACTGGTAAGGTTGGATGACTCAGAATTTTGTTGATGTGGCAGAGGGCATCTGAAGGAGGAGATGCAGATTATGCAGATACTTCCATTTCTTAGCAACAACATAAAACAACACCATAATAATGTGCATGAATGCAATTCTGGAGAGAGGTAATTACAGACACAACCGATCCAAGACATGAACATTTCATGTGTCACTTGATGGTCTAATGGGAGTGTTTCAGGTCGTCTCTCACTCGGTCACTATTTATAACTGTAAATCCAGATCTGGATTTTTTTTCAAAATCCAAACACTTTTATCTATTTCAGTACATTACCAGTCTCATCAGGCATCTGTGTCTCCAGACTCAGCACCAGTTGCTGTGTCTCCATGTTGAAGATGCCTATTTCCCCAGTGTTGAACGCTGTTACCATGTAAGCAGGATCACTACAGACAAGATCCACTGAGGTGGGGATCCCCAGATCTGAACAATAAAAGCAAACCAGACAGACAACCATCATACTGTGCTGTAATTACTAATTGGAATGCTACTTCCTCTTCCATCTGCTGAAATATGAATCACACCTTTGTTCTGGTTAAAAGTGGTGAGTGCTGGGGAGGTCTCTGCAGCATTCCACAGGCATACAGTTCCGTCAGCCGAGCAGGAGAGAAGGCGGTGGTGGGCGGAGCTGTAGACCAAACCCCACACTGAGTCAGAGTGTCCACAGAGAGCCCCACGGAGCGCTGAGGGTTCTGGCACAGGAGGGATACAATACAGTGACTGCTACTGAAAATAAAACATCGATCAATACAGAGCAGCTCATACCATATGAGTCATAGGGGTCGATGTAGGGGTTGGGGGTATTCCAGCTCTGGATTGTTCCATCCACTCCGCCACTGAAACACTGGTCACCATTGGAGGTCATGACCACGCATAGAACTGCACCCCTGGGCAAGAATTTTAAGAATTAAAATTATTAACCATTAATGCAAGCCAGTGCACATACACAATCTCAAATGCAGACAAACATCTGGGTATGGGTGATCATTCAATTCTGATTGGCTGGTGTGCTAACATTAGCTATGAAAACAGGTATCGGTAAACAGTGACCTGCAGAGAGACCATAGCATTAGCATAGCATAATAAGAATTTTAGCCTTTTTTAGTCTTTTATTAAACCACAAGATGTATATAAAACGGAGAGGGGAGAAATACAGATTGAAAAGCATGACTGATGTCGCTGTTCTCACCTGTGGGCTCGGAACGTGTAAATAGGCTCCACATCTAGAGCTGCACACCTGAACAGAAGAGAAGAGAGAGCAGAGGCGGTGAAAATAACACTAGACAAACTAATGAGCGAGCCACTCCAGGCACTTGTGTATTCTCTTCACCCGCTTCATCACTGCTGTCAGACAACCACGAAATCAGGCCACCAGCCTCATCAGCGCTCAGCTGGAGACCAACGCAAATGTTCAAATGATGCAAATTCCGCATCAGCACCAGTGGGACCCAGGATTAAAGAGGCTGACGGCAGAAAGTCCACGGATCTTCTTCACCAGCTCTTATTCTGAATAGTTTTTGTTTTTTTTACAAAAGCATATGAGGAACCGTGCACTATATCAATAATGCAATGCCGTGCAATGATTGGTTTGGCTAATGAACTCATCAGGAGAGTTTATTAACAATTACCTAATTTAGTTACGTTAGAGAAAAAGATGGGTTCTTCTGGGTTCAATTCTCTGTGAAGTTGTCAGGTTCTACTCCTGTTTATGTCAGGACAATTGATAACATTAAAGTGGCTCCTGTTTACCAGCAACTGGGAACAGGATGCATCTGTCCAAAGCTAATCCTCACATTTTTCCCCCGCTCCTCCCAATCCCCTTCGAGTTCTAAATGAAACTAAATTATCTCAGGCATTTCAGAAAATCAAAGTGTGAAGTCAAGTTGAAATGATGGTGGTTTTGAAAGTGCTCTTTACTTTTTGGTTGGTGCAGTCTTCTGAAGATTCCACATTTTGAGTGTGTGGTCCTCTGAAGCCGTGATGAGAACTGGTTCCACTGGGTGAAACGCCAGACCGCGGATGGAGTCAAAATGACTCCTGAGGGTGAACTTTGGGTTCCACGTCTTCCTCAGGTCTTTGTTTCCACTGATCTGATTACACAAAAACGGAGTGGCGGGGGGAAAGGACATATGAATGTTTAAGGCAGCTCACAGTCATTTCATTAGATGTTCAATGTGATCACATCTGTTATGTTTTGAAAGTGAGGGGTCCAAAACCTTCAGAGACCATAAAAAAATACAGATGATTTCATTTTTGAACAATCAGATCAGCATGCTCCGAAGATTCTGAAGCTAAAATGGCCACCTGTGGAATTATCCAATGTGAGTGTTAATTGGACTGATTTTACAGGGGCCTTTTATTTAAGGATTGAAAAATGAAAATAAATATAAACATGTTGAAGCTTCTTGGAAGAACAACGGGTCAGATGGTGGCGCTACTCACATCATAAGCCATGGACTCAGCCTCGTTGGCAACAGTCAGGCCAGCAAGTTCCCCAAGACCTAGTACACTCTCTAGGGTCTCATCTGCCCCCATGATGAAGGATTTTCCAGAAGAGGGAGGGAAAGTCATAGCCTCCACTACAAAGCACACACACATTAAAGCCTTAAAACAGGATTGATATGCACCACTCAGCCATAAAGCAGCAGTAATTCCATTGGACACAAGGGTCAGCTGGCTGTGTGAAAACTGTGGCTTTGAGTTAAAAAGTAGGTCAGACGACTTGATTTACCATTTTGATACATTATTGTCTTAATTCAAGAATCAGATCATTTCTAATCTGGGACAAATTCACGGTTTTTGATCCTGTTTGAATAAACGAGCCATATATTAAAGCATGAACTACTACTATGTGATAAATTCAGCACCGTAAGCATCAGGAACTTCCAGACTGTGGAAGACTCAACTGGGAGACTTCCATATAAATGAGCAGAAGGGACATTTTAAACTCCTGTCAGCACAAAGTACATTGGGGACTTTTGTGTCCATAAGATGTAATGCTGGAGATGTTTTAGAAACATGTCTATTCTCAGCACTAAGCAAGTATGCACAACTGCAGTTTTAATGAAACTTCCTTCAGGAGAGTTAATATCACATTTCTGAAGGATGAATGTGATTAAAGCTTTTATTTTTTTATTTTACAAACTTAAATTAATACAGCATAATTTTTTTTGCTGGTTCGAATCGCCAAGGTGCCACTGAGCAACACACTACTCTCCGGGCACCTTTCATGGCTGCCCACTGCTTACCAAGGATGATGGTTAAAAGCAGACAACACATTCCTTTGTGTCACTGTGTGCTGTGCTGCAGTGTTTCACAATGACAATCACATCACAAAAAAAAATGGAAGGGGTGGGCAGATAGGCTGAAACATTTCACTTTTCAGTTTAATTTTAAGCCAAAGTGTTGATAATGTCTTCAGGGTTCAACACACACAGGGTCCAAAGGGGTCCCTGAACACTGGAAACGGCAGTGTTTATCAAAAAAATAAAAGCTCCCCAAATACATTTGATGTGTGGATTATTTATTTATTAATGAATGTTTATTTGGTCTGTGTGTGTGTGTGTGTGTGTGTGTGTGTGTGTGGTAATTTCCCAGTGGCTAACAGACTTACAATCCCTGAGCAAGTGTCTCCAGGACTTCACTGTCCCCATAACTACTGATTAAACAGGGGTATCTGATAAATGGCGTAAATATGTGTGACACAGAGAGAAATACCTTCATCAGTACGCCCCAGCTCATGCTCACTGAGGCGAGGGATGGCGGGGCGAGAGGGTGGTGAGACTGGTGGCTGCATGGAGGGGAAATCTTCTCCATCACGGAGATTAGACAACATATCCTGGAGCTTTGAGCGATTGGGCCCTGCGAGAGAGCGAGAAAAATACAAAGACAAAGAAATGAATGAATTAAGGGAACCAGTCATTGATTTAAGTGCTTCCATTTTAATTTAGTAGTTGCTCAGAAACACAACATCAGTAAGAGTGGGGTTCACATTTACAACTTGAATGTGCTGATAATTAGGTAACTAACATCCTAGTGTACAGTGGACATATAAACAAGGATGGGAGAGAAACACAGGTGCATGCTGGGAGTGGGTGCATTTTAAGCTTGTATGGTGCACATGGTTTAACATATGAATCATCGAATAAATAAAGAGAGGGACAGAAGCACAACTGGATGTTCCACGGTCCAAACACATCTGTAAGAAATCACAGAAAAACTACACACACACACACACACATACAAAATTAAGCATGAATGACAAAATTCTACTTACTCTTCACTCCCTTCTTGCCTTTCCGTTCTTTCCGATACTGTTCCTTTAGCCTTGAGATCAGATCCTGATCCACATCCCATGCCTCTCCTGGGGTTTCTTCCTTCTCTGCACACACACAAGAGGCTCTTTAAGAAAATAACCTAATTTCCCCATCTTATAATTTCCTGAAGTAACAGGAAATTAATTAATTAATAATTGAACACAAATGGAGGGAATTTTTTGTGTTCTTGTATTGATAAGAGAAGTGAAATCCTTGAATGTGGTTGTGTTTTCATGATTCTGCTGTAACACACATCAAGGCCAATTGCCTTCCTGCGCAACCAGTTATTGTACTCTAAAAGAGGAAAACTGTGTTCACAGTGCAAAACTAACTGCTATATTCTTTTTATGTTAAAATCAGATTATGTGCACATGTGCTACAGCAAATCACTGCCCCAGTTGAGAACAGGACCTCCATGAATCACATCTACTAATCACTTGAAGGTGAAAGTGAAGTAATTTTCATGGTGATGCACATCAAGCACAGCACACGGTGACACAACGAAATGTGTCCTCTGCATTTAACCATCACCCTTAAGTGAGCAGTGGGCAGCCATGACAGGCGCCCGGGGAGAAGTTTGTGGGGGCGGTTCTATCTTGGTCTCATCAGACCATAGAATATTATTTCTTACCATCTTAGAGTCTTTCAAGTGGTTTATAGCAAACTCCATGCAGGCTTTCATGCGTCTTGCACTGAGGACAGGCTTCTGTCGGGCCAGTCTGCCATAAAGCCCAGACTGGTGGAGGGCTACAGTGATGGTTGACATTCTACAACTTTCTCCCATCTCCTGACTGTATCTCTTGAGATCAGCCACTTTGGGTTCTCCTTTACCACTCCAACCAAGGTTCTTCTCCCCCGATAGCTCAATTTGGCCAAATAGCCAGCTCTAGGAAGGGTTCTGGTCTTCCCAAACATCTTCCATTTAAGGATTATGGAGACCACTGTGCTCTTAGGAACCTGAAGTGCAGCAGAAATTTTTGAAATCGTGGCCAGATCTGTGCCTTGCCACAATTCTGTCTCTGAGCTCTTGAGCGCAGTTCCTTTGACCTCACGATTCTCATTTGCTCTGACATCCATTGTGAGCTGTAAGGTCTTATATAGACAGGGGTGTGACTTTGCTAATCAAGTCCAATCAGTCCCATCAAACACAGCTGGACTCAAATGAAGGTGTAGAACCATCTCAAGGACAATCAGAAGAAATGGACCGCATTTAAAGCAGGTAAATAGTACATAATGTACATTTAAATGATTTTAGCAAATGGTTTCAATATAACACAGAGTGAAAAATTTAAAGGTGTCTGAATACTTTCTGTACTCACTGTTTATGCCACTGGCAGTAGCTGCCTGACATTATTGCTTAGGCGAATGGATTGGATAGTGGAGGTTAAGCTTAATAACAACTGTAAATGAACAACTGTTAATGTGATTGATGCATTTGGGTTTCTTCACTACAATTCAAAGTAAAACTGTGTTTGCTCCGGAAAGCTTTGTGACACTTTATTTTTGATAATGTAAAAAAAAATAAATTATAAATCTAACACGACCACAATACTGCCTTACATTGGAGAAAAAACACATTACCCAGCATGCCATGTCTTCATAACCCCACTGTCTTTGCACAAGCTGTAAAACTGCTTGTTTCATCTGAACTGCATATTTTCATATGTTGGTCTAATGAATATGATTTATGTTTGGAGCTTTTCTGGTGCACACTGCAGTGTGCTAACAGCAGACTATTCCCTCTGCTGTTACCATGTAAACAAAGCAGAGGCGTTGCTAGGTGATGGGCTGAAACAGGTTTGTGTATTTTTGTGTTCAGCCACTGCCAGGTCACTGTGTGTGGTGGAGGGGGAAAAAAGGCATGTTGCTGTGGTATGATGGGAAACTCTGAGGTACTCTCCCTTACCCCAGTCCATGGCGTCGCTGGTGCTCTGCAGCTCGGAGGAGCTGTCTGGCTCGTCGGCACTTGCCAGGAAGTCAAATCCTTTCATCACTTCTTCTGCATCTGGGTCATCACTAATGTCTGCTGAGGAGGAGGAAGGAGAAACCTTCTTCCTCACCATCTGAAAGAGAAAAGCAATGGAAACACACAATTCTAACAACGTATGTTGAACTTTAAACATGTGTTAGCAATCCCTGTTAGAAGCAACAATCTTTAAGCCCAAAGCCTGGTACTACTGAGAATCCAGAGTGGTTGGCTGGGTGTGTGTGCTGTGAATGTACATCTTGGTGTGGAGAGAAAAGAAAAAATGCTGATTTGGAAAAGCATTTGAAAGTGAAAGTGAAATGATTGTCATTGTGAAACACTGCAGCACAGCACACTGTGCACAGAATGAAATGTGTCCTCTGCTTTTAACCATCACCCTTGGTGAGCAGTGGTCAGCCATGACAGGCACCCGGGGAGCAGTGTGTGGGGACGGTGCTTTGCTCAGTGGCACCTTTATGCTGTTTGTTTCATTACATAATTAAGAGAGTGGAATCAGGGATGGTAATTGAGGACCAATTCCTGGATGGAACTGAAATTCTTTTCATGGTGCTATTATTTCCAGAATCTATGTATCTGAGGTTAGGTGTAAGTTAGGTAGTCACATAATGCATCTGCAAGTTTTTACTAAAAATATAGATGCAAAAACAGGTGTGTATATCTCACAGTGGCCAGGTCTATGATGCTCCTTTCCCTGCCTTCACTGTCATCATCTTCATCATCATCGCTGAAGTCCGCCACAGCTGTCTCTATGAACTTAAAAGCCTCCAGCACTGATGCAGTATCTGACATATCAGGTTTACTAGAGAAAGAGAGACAGAGATAGAAAGGGAAAAAATAAGACTCACAGTCGACATCGATGACATTTAGTAAAACCAACTCCACACATTTACAACAGCTTATTGGCTGCTCCTCTACCAACACTCACCCCATCACAACACTGTCCTTAAGAGGCATGGGCTCCGTGCCGTTCACCATTGGCTCAGTGTTCCTGTCTCCTGGCCGCTCACCTGTGTCTCCAGCCAAACCCAGCAGCGCTTTCACCCTCTGGGACTTCACATCCAAGATAGTGTCCGTGTAGCCCACTTCCTGTAGGTACCTGCACATCAGGGGACAGGACAAAAAGTATCAAGGGACCCGACAATGTTATGGCTAGGATTCAGTAATGGCAAACTATCATTGGTTATTACATACTGCAAAACACACATATCTAAACAGGAGAGCAAGACTGCAGTAACAATCTGTAACAGTCAGACTGCTACAGCAACGAACCGATAACAGCGCATCCCACACAACTGCTTTCCAATCCTCACAAAAAATTTAGACTTGATAAAACAAGCACCATGCTAAAATGACACATTTCTATTAAATTTATTTTAAATGACAATCAAATTACATCTAGAAACATACCTGTCTTGGTTTCAGTCTGGAAATTTGAAAAAAAAAAAAAATCAAAAATTATTAAACGCAACAAAACCGGGGCAATCGTTCTGGTGCTGAGCTGTTTAATAAAGCTGCATCTTTAGCAGCAGCTTTAAGAGTGAACAGTGGGAAGAAAAAAAATAGAAGAAAGAAGGAATGAGTGATCCCCTCCGTCTCGTGCTGTACCAGCCTCGACAGGGACAGGAAGGCCGAATGCACAGACACAATCCACCATTCATCCCTCTTGCTCGCTCGCTCGCTCCCTCGCACACACACACACACACACACAGACAAATAAGTCATACGGTCTAAAGTTATACACTGTAGCTTCATAGTAGACATTATATTTACTGATCATTAAAATGTGTGCGCATTTAATAAATAAAAACAAATTATTTCTATGATGCACAATAATACACAGAGAGAACAGGCTGCATGGCATATTTGCTATTAATCTGTCTGTGGTGTTAATGTCAGCTCTTTATGCTCTTCATGAGTGCTAATATAGAGGTGTGGGTACACTGCTCTATGTCTCTCACATTACAATAGTCATTGCTCATCTTCAGGGTCTCTCTCGGTTTCTTTCTGTCTTAAGTGAAATGATTGTCATTGTGAGACTGCAGCACAGCACACGGTGACGCAACAAAATGTGTCCTATGCTTTTAACAAACAATGAAAGGCGCCCGGCGAGCAGTGTGTTGGGACGGTTCTTTGCTCATTGGCACCTTGGAGCCTCGGGATTTGAACCGGCAACCTTCTGTTTACGGGGTCCCTTCCTTAACTGCTAGGCCACCATTGGGCCGACTACAGGCAATCACACAATATGCAGGCTTAAGAATAGCATAGTGTGTGTGTGTGTGTGTGTGGGGACATGTACTCACTGTCTCAGCAGCTGACGTCCCTGTTTCCAACTGAGTTGGCTATTGGGAAGTTCTGGAAGCTCCTTTTCATTCCCATCATCTAAAATCACACACATGCAGTTACAGCACAGGAAAGTAAAACTGTACTTTGAACACATTTGACTGCTGATATGCAGATTCTGCACATATACTTAAAACATAATTTATTTTACTAGTGTTCACCTTTATCAATATCTTATCAACAACATCCTAGCAGTCATTATAGCCTAGTGGGCTAGACACTTGCCCATAAACCAGAAGACCCAGGTTCAAATAAATAGCAGAAATGTAAAATGTGCATCCATGTGAACGAGAAACTGATGAACCAGTTTACCCAAAGGGTGTTTGTTATATAACGTTGGTGAACATGGCTTGACCGTGACAGCCCATCTTTACACAGTCTGTACACTTTTGTTTTTGCACTCTGTGGAATGCTGTGAACATGAAGTGGGCCTGACTGAAAGGGATCAATAAAAGTGAGAAGAGGAGAAAGAGAATGGGGGTGAGTGGGCTGCGCTTCACCTGAGTCATAGCTGGGAGGTCTCATGTCTGCCTGGTTCAGCTCGGTTCCATACTTAAGCTTATGGTACTTCGCCCTGCGGGGGAGAGGAACTTTAAATAAAGGGGAGTTTTAAATAAAGGGAGGCAAAGAGATGGGGAAAACCGAAAGAAGTTTGGTAACTAAAGACAGATTTATTTTCAATGTTTTATACCAAAATGTTTGCTGTACTCTTGGCGGTACTGGCCAGTTAATATTCATAGCTGCTCTGTCTAAGTGGAGTGGAGTTATTTTTCTTAATATCCTCCCTTCCTGCGTCTTTGACTCCATTCATACATACAGACATATGCAAGTTCAGGCAAGCCATAACAATTGATTGCTCAAGCACTTTAGAACAATGAAGAAAAGAGGAAAAAAAACAATAAAACATTAAAGCACAAAACATAAATGAAGGAGACTTGAACAATATCTGGGATGTCCTTCTGTTTGCATATGGGTTTTGTGAAGCTTTAAAAAGCTTTTGTAAAAATTGCCTATGGAGCTAACTTAGATTTTCTTGCCTCTTAAATTGAACTTTAAGTCAACTCTTTTTAACAGCATCAATAACCATTATCTGATCTGTAAACCTGTGGACATGATGGGAAATAAAATATCCAGCAGCCCTGCTGGGAACAGAAAGGTGACTTTGCCCGTTCTTTTCATGGCCACAGGGTGCAAATGTGTTGTCATCAACAAAGCAGTTGACACATCTGCAGCCACGGCTGTCTGCTGCGCCCTGCAGGAGTCGACCTTTGCCCTCATGGAGTCCTTGTCCTGCCACTCAGACAACACCCAGCATACAAACATTTCCCAGGTGGCAATTTGCTCCTGAACATTCAGAGCCATATTTGGTCTAAAAAGAGATGGGTTTATGGTGTACGTTAGCTGATCTACACCCATGACTTCAGGCTGCACAATTAATGTGCTTTGACTGTTGGACTCAGGTCGAGTACAACAACTACCAAATCCTTATTTGGCCTTCATTATAGATTAATCGAAACAAAATTAATATTTCAAAGTGGTTTTATAGACCTGCTTCAGGATTTATTTAAAAAAATAGATTAAATCAAGCAAGAACCTCTTGCTAGTTTTCTTTATCTTGGAGAAAAAAAATACAAAGAACAACAAAGGGAATTGACTGTCATTGTGATACACAGCACAGCACAGCACATGGTGTACATAACGAAATGTGTCCATCTCCCCTAGTGAGCAGTGGGCAGCCATGACAGGCGCCCGGGGAGAAGTGTGTGGGGACAGTGTTTTGCTCAGTGGCACCTCAGTGGCACCTTAGCACTTTGGGATTCGAACCGGCAACCTTCTGATTACGGGGCCTGTTTCTCTACCACTAGGCCACCACTGCCCCTTAAATACCCCTTTATCAGGCAGAAATTAAATGTATTTGATGTTTATTTAATGTTAAATTATGTTTGTTTATTAACTAAATTAAAAAACTGAGAGAATCCCACGGCGATGACTGACTGCACTCATCACAGGTCACCTACATCCTCATTCAGGACAATATCAACATGCTCCTGTCAATACATCACATTTGCAGATTAGCCCAAGCAGTGTTGTCTTGTGGTTTCTTCCCAAAGTTATCCAAAAAGCATCCAATACACATTTTCCCCAAAAAAACAACACAAGAATGCCGAATTTGCCAGTACTGAGTACACAATCCTGACTCCTCCTTTATATGTCTTTAGGTTATATGCGCATAATTATTTTTTTTTCAAAGAATTCTGACTGCTGAAGAAGTTAAAACATTCCTGAATACATACAATGCAATATGAATCAATACACAATATGCATGCATATATTCCTTATACACAATTTACATTCATAGCTTTAACCTGATTGAGGATAAAAATGTTTTAAAAAAAATCAATTTAGTATTTAGTTACACTGGTACAGTATTTTGGTCAATGGTATGTTTCATTTTATTTTAACATTGACCAATCAAAAGGTCTAAAGTTAAATATGATTTATATTCTGTAAATTGAATGCTGTTCAAGATGCTTGAATGCTGTGCTGAACAGAACACCAGTGAACCAGACCAAAAAAAAAAAAAACACAGCCTTTCTGCACTGTTTGTCCCATGCCACAGAAAAAGTTTGTATTTAGAAACCACCAAGGACAACTTACATCAAGTACCTCAAACTCTAGCTTTCAGAGAGCAGGAGGTTTTAATAGATGATATTATTAGAGTGTGTACCACAGGATTTTCATTACAAAATCAATAGCTGGACACTGGTATCACATTACAGTTATTCAGTCAACAGTAGCATTTGTTAGAACACACTATGTTATGAGGTATGAGAACCTATGAGAACCGATGATTCCACAAATCATCCTACAGGCTCCAAGCTTCAACATCATATAAATGAAAACTACATTCAAGCTCAGTTAAAGTTTAAATGAATAAGCAAGGTTGAGATGGTAAGAAAATGTGTGGCTTTCCAACAGCCGTGGTTGGAATTCTTTCATAGAAAGCCTCCCCCAGACAGGGCCTGTTCTCATCTGCTGCGGTGAGGTCACAGCCCTGAGGTTTCAGTCTTTCTTCGTCGAGAATAACAGAGATAGAAAGAATAATTCTTAACTTCACCGAAGCATGAGTCACTTGTGATGAGAGAGAGAGAGAAGAATGTGACAGCGACAGAGCAAGAGAATCAGAGAAAAAGTGTGAAAAATATAAAGGTTTTAATGGCTCTGTATAAAGGAGGCTTTGCAATTGTTGGTAATATAGAGAGATGTGGAGGTTTTGACAGAGGCCTATATCTTTACGGTCGCAATGATTACATTTTGGAGGGAAAAAGTATTACAAAGTTCCAGATCATTGATAATCTTGGGGGCAAGTAAATTTTCATCAATGAAAAAACAAGTCTGGAAAAAAAAATTGGAAAAGGGAGCTGCCAGCTGAACCAACTGAAACCATTAAAACCCAGAATATCACATTAATCCCAAAAAGAGGCGGAGTTTATGCAGACAAAAAAAAAAAAACTCGCCAGAAAAGGTGTTTGTATGTGTCTGTGTGGTTGGACCTAGTTGAGAGCACATCCTCACCTCTCCTGTTTCAGGGCGTACTCCAACATCTTGATACGCCTCACCAGGTCTTTCTTCAGGTTCTCCTGGCCTTTACGCTCCCCTTGCAGGAATGCAATCTGGGCCTGAACACAAAGAACAGACAGGACTATCAGTATATCAGCCTATATCATGCTGTATTTAAATACATTACATCTAATACATAAAAGGCAAAGTAGTCAGTAGATAAAAAATGTTACTAACAACTACTAATAATGTCAAATTCAAAGTGCAGTAGAACACCAGACACTGAAGCCATTTCAACACAATAGCAAATAAGTAAATCTCTTCTCCTACAAAACACAGTAAACATGACGCCGCACAATTTCTGAATTTCTGACCCAATCTGCAGGGTGACTTCTGCACTAATACACGGAGAGAACAGGATTTCGTATCACCCCTGCACACTACTAGTAAAAAGTTTGGACGCACCTAATCTGTGGCAGTTATGGAGCTTAAGATGGATGCCATTTTCAATACAATGTAAGAAACATATTTAGTATTGTTGCAGCAATAGAAAGTGAATGTTTAATTAACCCCCCCAGAGTCGCCTCTTTTTACATTCACGGCTGCTTTGTTCATTTACAGCATTTATCAGACACCCTTATTCAGAGCAACTTACAATCAGTAGTTACAGGGACAGTCCCCCTGGAGCAACTTAAGTGTCTTGCTCAGAGACACAATGGTGGTAAGTGGGATTTGAACCTGGGTCTTCAGGTTCATAGGCAAGTGTGTTACCCACTAGGCTACTAACACCCTCACTATCGTCACCATAAAAAGCTGATTCATGACATTCTCATTAGCATGAGTGAATGATAAGAAAGTGTTCAACATAAAGATTCAGGGCTTTTGGGAAATGTCATTGTCTGGTCAATTGAAGCCAAGAGTGTGACAAGCTGCAATCACAGTAAAAGCTCCCTGCTTTGGAGAAACTTTTTTTGCCTTGTTTCCTATTGTCTGTGTATTATATAACCTCACATGTTATTTGTACTTCCCTGTGTCTTCAGTTGTGTTCTATAAAGTAAAAAATGCGAGAGCCATAAATGCATACAAACGTTTGTCCATCATTTGGGCTCTCCCCTATGGATGGAAAAGGCATCCACAGCTGCAAGGACAGGAGTGACAGAAAATGTGAATGTGTCTTTTACTGATATGATCAGATAATGGTAGGTTGATTTCCCCAACAGCATGCGTTTGAGTTTCACTGAGACTACGCATTGAACTTCAAAACCATCATGTTGAACAGACCTGCCTCAAGAGACATACCCCATGGGGCATTTAGAAGGTGGAAGCCCCTCAAATCAAAATGGACCTGAGGCATGGCCCAGATCAAAGAAGACCAGCCAGCTGTGATCTTGCCCATATTTCACAGGAATAAGCAAAGAGGTTCAACAATTTCTGTTTGAGGCCTATGTGTACCTGAAAAAAAAAAACTGCAGGCCATCAAGTAGTGGAGTAGGTGGCCTAGCAGGTAAGGAAGAGTAACCGTAATCAGAAGGTTCATGGATGCCCACTGCCAGGGCTCTAGACTAACTTTTTGACTGGTGCGCCTAGCTTTTTTTCTTAGGTGCACCAATTGTTTTTAACTGTATCCAGTTTAACACGGTTACCTTTCAATTGTACAAGAAAGGTAACTTACTGAAAATGTGTTAGTGCTTAAAGTGCTTAACTGAGCTAAAATTATAACAAGATAAATTAAATAAAAAGAAAATCTAAATTAAAAGTGTTTTAACTTGATTATCATCTCGGACTGATGATTGCGTTGTAAATGTATAAAATGACTCGTAACGCAAACAATGCATGTTGGCACAATCATGTTGCCAACATCCACTGCCACAATAATGTCGGATTCAAGCTTTTATAAAGCCGTACTTGTCAGGCTTGGGTCTAAATTTTAAGGCCCGATTACAGCTGTAACCCGTGGTTCCATCCACTCTGTCTATCTGACGGATCCAGGCTACTCACCTCTCTGTCTGAATGCAGCACGCGCACTTTAAAGGAATATCTGAAGCAGAGGACACATTTTCTTGAGTACTGTTCACTAATGTATTTGGCTCTCGAAGTAACACCACTTTGACCAGTAGAACACAGCAAATGAGGAATAATAACTCCACTGTATTTAGAAACATAGCAGATGTGAATAATAACTTTTAATCACCGGTACCACTATAGGTAACCAGAGTAGCAAATTTGACAACCAAGGAGAAAGATTTAATAACACAGACCCACAAAGAAGGAGAGTGGCTGCCTACATGTTTTAAAATACTAAAATGGGCAGTGGCGGCCTAGCGGTTAAGGAAGCATCCCGTAATCAGAAGGTTGCTGGTTCGAATCCCGATCCGCCGAGGTACTACTGAGCAAAGCACCGTCCCCACACAGTGGTCACCAAGGGTGATAGTTAAAATCAGAGCACACATTTCGTTGTGTCACCGTGTGCTGTGCTGCAGTGTTTCACAATGACAATCACTTCACTTCAATTTTGAAAATTGAAAGGTCAAGGTTATGGAAGGTAGAACCAGCACAAATGAACGAAAAGTCCCAATAATTGAACACATAACATTGAATTTAAGCTGCAAAAACTGTGCAAACATGATTTTGCCAAGTAAAAGTGGTTGAAATGGTTTCCCACACAGATTATTCTGGATGAATGCTGCTTCTTTCATGGCAAATCAGAGCAGTCAACCTAAATTGAGACTACTTTTCATGGTGTGAGTGTGTGTGCACACATGCGTACATATAAATGTATGTCAGAAACACTCAGGGGAGGTACATGTGCTTGACTTTACTGGCATTTATAAACACACACACACACACACACACACACACACACCTGGAATATGTGTGTGAATGTTAGCTTTTTGCAGTTTGTTCACTCAAACACAAACATCACACAAATTTGAGGAGCACTAACTCAAACTGTGTAAATCTCTTATGTGTGTGAAAAGTGGGTGCTGTGTGTGCGTGTGTGTGTGTGTCTGCTAAACTCCTAGCATTCCTGTGGCTTTGCAATGAGAGCTCAACCACCAACCACACAGAAAGACACGCGCGTGCACACACACACAGGAATCCAGTGGCATCCCCACCTGAAGCTGGTTTTTGTGTTAAGCAAAACTCCTCCCAATCCTAACATTACCCAAACACTCACGCAATGTCCGAATCTGAGTGGCGTCAGCGAGCCAAATCCTTCCCAGGGGCTCAATCACTGCTGCAAGGAATATTTCGGTTGAAACGGATCAGGCTCCCGCTGCCAAAAATACCCAAATGCCACCAGGGATTCCTACTGGTGGTGTCCTTCCATCTACTTCATCACAATTTCTCTACAACAAAAAGAAAAAAGGACTGTCCGCCGCTTTACCAAGGGGGGCAGCCCAGGTTTAAGTGGGTGATACGCTCTAAAAATGAGATGCCAGTATCCTCATGACGCAGTACGCAGAGGCTCCTACTGAGCGTGAAATTGTACCTGTGCAGCGTTGTGCTTTTCGAGAGCCCGGTTGCTACACAAAAAGAAAGTCCAATATAAAGGAAATTGAGTTTAGTTGGGGCGTAACAGTGTCTGGCTTTATGAGTCTGTGTGTTTGCTGCTGAAATCAGACAAAGGAGATAATCAGAGCCGTGTGACACAGTTAACAGGTTAAAGAGGCTGCTTTCTCTATGACAGTGTGGGAGAGAGCGAATTCAGACGCACCCAGTCTACAGGAGAATAAAACTGTGAAAGAGAAGACTGAGAAGGTTGCGTGCAAGTGCGAGAGTGTGTGTGTGTGAGTGTGTGTGTGTGTGTGTGTGTGTGTGTGTGGGGGGGGGGGGGGGGGGGGGGTACATCAGTGAGTCATAGCAATCCATGAAACTCCAATGGAAGGGATTAAGTGATTTATAAAAATCCATTTCCCTTGTTGCTCTCCCTTCCTGGTCTCAACACAAGCAGGAACGAAACAATCATCTTCTCAAAAAGACTCACTCTTTATTCATTTTTTTATTTAGTCTTAATTGCTGCAATTCATTTATACATATCAGAGTTTCTGCAGGTTTAAGGAAGTAAAAATATTTGGCTTTTTAAAGGCTACTTTCATCAAATTGAAGCCTCTTCAACCCGTCGTCAACTACATTTCCCAAAGGGCCAGCGTTTTTCCTCAGGAGACCAGATGCTCCACTAAAATACAGTATTAATTGTATTTTATCTTAAGTAAAATTTCCCTTCCAAATTTTGCTTATTTTTTACTCATATTATCTGTGGTGCAGCAATCCATTAGGGGATGACAGCAATATATTCGCATTCATATTTCAGGGCTGCAGGATTTGAGGGAAAAAATATCTATATTGCAATTACTGAGATCAATATACAGGGAGTGCAGAATTATTAGGCAAATGAGTATTTTGTCCACATCATCCTCTTCATGCATGTTGTCTTACTCCAAGCTGTATAGGCTCGAAAGCCTACTACCAATTAAGCATATTAGGTGATGTGCATCTCTGTAATGAGAAGGGGTGTGGTCTAATGACATCAACACCCTATATCAGGTGTGCATAATTATTAGGCAACTTCCTTTCCTTTGGCAAAATGGGTCAAAAGAAGGACTTGACAGGCTCAGAAAAATCAAAAATAGTGAGATATCTTGCAGAGGGATGCAGCACTCTTAAAATTGCAAAGCTTCTGAAGCGTGATCATCAAACAATCAAGCGTTTCATTCAAAATAGTCAACAGGGTCGCAAGAAGCGTGTGGAAAAACCAAGGTGCAAAATAACTGCCCATGAACTGAGAAATGCCAAGCGTGCAGCTGCCAAGATGCCACTTGCCACCAGTTTGGCCATATTTCAGAGCTGCAACATCACTGGAGTGCCCAAAGGCACAAGGTGTGCAATACTCAGAGACATGGCCAAGGTAAGAAAGGCTGAAAGACGACCACCACTGAACAAGACACACAAGCTGAAACGTCAAGACTGGGCCAAGAAATATCTCAAGACTGATTTTTCTAAGGTTTTATGGACTGATGAAATGAGAGTGAGTCTTGATGGGCCCGTGGCTGGATTGGTAAAGGGCAGAGAGCTCCAGTCCAACTCAGACGCCAGCAAGGTGGAGTACTGGTTTGGGCTGATATCATCAAAGATGAGCTTGTAGGGCCTTTTCGGGTTGAGGATGGAGTCAAGCTCAACTCCCATCCTACTGCCAGTTTCTGGAAGACACCTTCTTCAAGCAGTGGTCTGCATCCTTCAAGAAAAACATGATTTTCGTGTAGGACAATGCTCCATCACACGCGTCCAAGTACTCCACAGCGTGGCTGGTGAGAAAGGGTATAAAAGAAGAAAAACTAATGACATGGCCTCCTTGTTCACCTGATCTGAACCCCATTGAGAACCTGTGGTCCATCATCAAATGTGAGATTTACAAGGAGGGAAAACAGTACACCTCTCTGAACGGTGTCTGGGAGGCTGTGGTTGCTGCTGCACGTAATGTTGATGGTGAACAGATCAAAACACTGACAGAATCCATGGATGGCAGGCTTTTGAGTGTCCTTGCAAAGAAAGGTGGCTATATTGGTCGCTGATTTGTTGTTGTTTTGTTTTTGAATGTCAGAAATGTATATTTGTGAATGTGGAGATGTTATATTGGTTTCACTGGTAAAAATAAATAATTGAAATGGGTATATATTTGTTTTTTGTTAAGTTGCCTAATAATTATGCACAGTAATAGTCACCTGCACACACAGATATCCCCCTAAAATAGCTAAAAATAAAAACAAACTAAAAACTACTTCCAAAAACATTCAGCTTTGATATTAATGAGTTTTTTTGGGTTCATTGAGAACATGGTTGTTGTTCAATAATAAAATTATTCCTCAAAAATACAACTTGCCTAATAATTATGCACTCCTTGTAGTGATATGATAAACAGCACTTGCTTTCCGATCAATAAAAAACAAATAAAATTTACAATTACTAAACCTTTTAATCACTGCAAATGTCATGTCATGGCTGCCTACTAAGGGTGATGGTTAAATAAAGAGGACACATTTCGTTGTGTCACTGTGTGCTGTGCTGTGTATCACTTCACTTTCACTTTTTACTTAAATTAATACTGTATTTTAGAGGAGCATCTGGTCTTTTAGGCACTGATACAAATTCGTATTTGTTGTTGCATTTCTACCTACTAGTTCACCGTTGTCTAACACAATATCCATTTTCACTTGGGCTGCTGTTGTAACATCACACATACGCCTTGTAAAAGGCGCGGGGTGCTTTAAAGGAGCTGTTTTACGAGGTTGTTGTGGCTTTGAATTGGGAATGAAAACGTAATATGAACTGTGGTGGGGCATTACGATAAAACCCTGTGAAAAGTAATAAACCCCCTGCAATAATAAATACTCTGTTTTTATTTGGCTCACAACCTGCCACGGAAGAACAGGAATTACATATGCTGAGTTTATATATGCGGTATATGTGGTCACCTTCACCTGACGGTGGTGGCCAATATTTGCCAATCAAATGAACATTTCAAAAAATGTTTTTACATATTTAACATGCAAAAAACTTTAATCCATCGGCACAACAAATGTACAAATTTAGACTGTACTGATCATTTACCACGCAAGCTCACCTGAATAAAATGATATAAATTGATTGCCAGCTCTACCCTGCGTTCCCGACTCCAGTCCGAAACACAGTAGGAACAGTTCACAGGGTGAAGTGAGACTGAACAGCCGGTCTCAGTTTAGTCAGTTGGTAAACTACGAGAGAACGACATAATATATTGTTGCTTCAGTCCAAGTACACATAATATAAATCATTTTGCGTTCATAGAAATAGCACAATAAGACATTGCGCAGAGACCAGTGGATTACTGACAGATAGAAGGCTGACATATTTTGAATAGCCTGGCTTTCAATTAAGTAAACGTGAACTGCATTTGAGAATTCTGAAAATTCATCTAATCAGACATGAGGCCTAAATGTCCCCAAATATTGACCAGAAACTGGTATGTCCATTTATTATCAGTGAACTAGATTACAGTAGTGCAGTAGAAGCACAGGTTTGATCTAAAATAAAAAAGACAGAGCATGTAATCCGTGTGTTGGCTAAATTTCACTGGCTACCTGTTGCTTTCTAGAATGGATTTTCAGGTTCCTCTTTCAGTTTCCTAGAACAAACGGCACAGGACCAATCAACTCACAGTTTAGTGTTACAGCATCAATTAAAAAAAAAAAAAAAAAAAAAAAAAAACTCTACCTCCTACACACACACACACACACACACACACACACACACACACACACACACACACACACACACACACACACACACACACACACACACACACACACACACACCTCGGTGTAGGGTGTAGATTGCCCACCTCCCACTGTCCTTACATCAGCAGCCAATACGCTCTGACTGGCCTCTCACAGCACCCGCACTTTGCCCACCTATTCTTAGTGTCTATAAGCTTCAGTGTGTGGGAGGGCGCCTGTATTTTCAAAACTCTGAAGTTGACAATCAAAATGTGAAATGTAAAGTGCTTGAAATGCTGTCTAAATAAATAAAAAAAAACATGCAGGAAAAGAAACGAAACACAGCCCAACCCTCCTACTCTTAGCATATTTTGTATTCAGACAAAACGGAAACAGAAGCCCCGTCCTTCAACCAATAGCCCAAACGTCACTACTCCCAACTTCACATGAGCGCAGACATGCCATAACCCTCGGCTCACCAGCTCATCTTATATATGCATGTTGCTGTGGAAACAGTCACCGTGTCTCCATGGAGGTGGAATCTCGTTGACAGGGAAGCCAAAGCTGCAGGTGGCAGTGATAAGAGCGCCTTCCTCAGCCCCGGGGCCGACGTGCCTGTTACGAACTCGCACTCATTCACACCCCGCTGTGCCACGACCTCTGACGTGTGCCGTGGCAAGCGATCGTAACAACTGTTCTTAACACTCATTATTTTAGGGTTGTAATGTGTAGGCCATGTTATTAACAGTATGGTTTGATCTGTTTAACGTGTCTGATGGGCCACTATATACAAGCTTAGGGACTATGATGAGATGCTTGATTAACCTTCTTCAGTACAGCTACTATAGCCTGAATTTGGACAAATCATATTTTGGTTAGGGCATTTGGTGTCTAGTTTAGTGTGTCAACTCATGGCAGAACAGAGTGTAAAACCTGATGTTTCAAGTGTCACATGATAGTGAGAAACCTCTTAAAGAAGGCAGTTTGGCCTACATGTAGTGGAATCTGGGTAACCCATTTGTTCCCGTGGCTCTCCAGGCTGTGTGTGACAAGTGTGTATAGGGGACCTTTTTTTATTTTGGAGATGAATTTGGTTTAAACGCTTCTCAAGATTAAAATTGCTCAAAGCCTAGCTTGGCTACGGTTATATACGTTGATTATATAACCATTGTTTTGGATATCTAGAATGTCAAAAAACATTCAGAAATATTCAGTAGTGAGGTAGAAAGAAGATAACCAACATATGAAAATGCAGCAACAAACAGGGCAGGGCAACAGGGGCAGTGGTGGCCTAGCGGTTAAGGTTAAGGAAGCAGCCCCGTAAACAGAAGGTTGTCGGTTCGAATCCGGATCCGCCAAGGTGCCACTGAGGTGTTACTGAGCAAAGCACCGTCCCCACACACTGCTCCCCAGGCACCTGTCATGGCTGCCCACTGCTCACCAAGGGTGATGGTTAAATGCAGAGGACACATTTCACTGTGTGCACCGAGTGCTGTGCTGCTTTGTATTACAAGTGACCAGTAGCTCACCCACACTGGGTCTGGTAAACACAGGGTCCAGGAAACCAATTCCATACAATTAAACACGCCAATCCAAAAGCAGAAACGTATGGGAAATGTTGCCTTACAATAACACACCAAAACAGGAGCGAGGGGCAGAGGGAGTGAGGTGTCTCCTCATAATAAAACTCCCAAACGGAGGGATGTGTGCACACACACACCAAAAAATAAGCCTGCAACGACAAAAACATACTTCTGAAATTCTGTTTATTATTTGCCAATCTTCCATTTTCTGGCAAACACATATGCATATCACCTTGAGACACGTTTTCTATAAACCGTAACCCCTGTGATGTGTATAGCATCTTTTAGATACACAGCCCTATCGTCCATTAGAATGGTTGAATTAAAGCGCTTAGTTATGTGCTAGCGGTCTGGAAAATTCGGTGCTTTACAGATTGTGTGTTTCAAAAAGTGCTTTATGATAAAATTATATAAAAATTGTCTTTCCTCTTCAGTAACACACGCAAATTTTTTTATGATCATGTCACTTAACCATTGGCAATAATTACATGAATGTTACATGAAGTTATTAGCCTACACATTTTGGAGATATTTCTAAAAGCAGAAAAATAAAAAATAAAATACTTCAGGGGTCATCTGAAAACAACCATCAATATTTAATTGACACCTTGCAGATGTCTGAGCAATTACTGGACGCAGTCAAGCCAGAAAAGCCTCTTCAGATGATTCCGTGAGTGACAGTGAAAGTAAGCGAGAAGAGACAGAAGGTCATGACCTTTCCGCCTTGAGAAAGTCATTCAGCTGTGATTTCTAGCATTGGCCTGCGAATCGCCTTTGGTCTAAAGAAAGCAGACCTCTTGTCTTTCCAGTCCAGCAGAGAAGTAGGAAGCTCGGTGGAAAGTGGCGCGGATGTAATGTAGAAGGAAGACACCAGGAGGAATGTGGGAGTTGGCTGGCTCAGAGTTACAGAGGCGTAAGGTGCTCGAGATTACCGACGCAGACATTTCTCCAATAAGTGCTGGTCAGTTACAGATAAGGCTGTTGCTCTTTCCATAGAATATAGAAACGGACATTTGCGAGTGCATGGCCATTATAACTAGCAAACATTCTCAGAACAGCCCCACCAATAAGACAGGTGCAGGGTTCCCTTCCTTCAGCACAGTCCAGAACAACTTGGAGAGATGGCATAACCATTCCTCTGTCCCCGATGGAATAATCCAGGGAGGACTCTTTACCAGTTATGTTTCTGACATACATTAACTTCCAGAAGCAGAAGCTGGAGATTTAAAGTCTTCGGAGAGACCTTATTTTGCAGCTGGTAAAAGGCTTTTTGAGCATGTATATACACTTGATTGTGTAATAAGAGTTTATTATAACTATCGGGTAGTTGTAAACTGGTTACATCGGACATATCCCACAAGTAAGGGAAGGCTGTGAACTTAACACTCATTTTGAACCCTGACTGTAGTCAAGTTAACAAAAAGTTTGTTTGCCGTCTGTGTCGTCTGGGGAGCTGCAATAAAGGAAGTCCAAGTTTATTTGCATTATTTGCAGCATTATTGTAATATTATTATAGTTTAGTGAACACGTTTTGATTGCATTTGTGATCAATAGTTAATTACAGGACATACTATATTTTACACGGACACTGATGGTTTTTTGTCCCCCCACCACCAGTACTGAGCAGAATGTAAAGAATCCTGCTGGAGGTTCTGCTATGGAGGGAGCAAAGAATTCCTCCAAATCCTAGTCTAAGAAAGCAAGCAATGGCCTTCCAAGAGGGGCCTGTTCTAGAAAAGCTGTACTTGAACTTGTGATCCCAATGCTACATCACTGCCGACTGCTTAACCTCGTGCCGGACTTGCAACCGTACAGATTTCACAGGATAGCTCAGAGAAAACAATACCCTTGTCTTTTCCGGACAATATGTGGCAAAATGCACATTGATAGAGTCTAAAGACCAGTTTTATTAATTAGCCAAATTAATTAGCTAAACAGAAAGCTTAGGGAAACACAGAAATGCAAAAGAAGTGCAAAAGGTATTATATTACATAAAATCTTCCGTTTTCTAGTCACAATAAATCTGTAAATAAAGTACAACAGAAACACCAGCTTTTCAGATGCATGGGGATGTCACAAAATTTCACTTCAATATGAAATTTTAATATGAGACATCAAGTTTGCGATGTGCACTAATGGGGCCTTGAACAAGTTAAATAGAAGAGGAGGAGGAGAAAGGATCTAGTGTCCACCGTTGCCAGATATTGCAGTTTGTGTTTTTATCATGTTGGGAATTACTGCTTGTCGAGAATAATAACTGAGGAACCCAAATTTCGTGTGAGCATATAAATACTTTTGACACTGTTTATTATTATTTATTAATTTATTATGGGCCCAAAAAATCTGGTGTATTTTTATGCAGTTTTAACAATAGCGGTTATAATTTGTCCAGAATGAGGTAGCATCTTGACTGAGAGCTGTCAATCATCGTTATTTTATATCGTTATATAACTAGCAAGCAGTTCTTTGTTTTTACTTATTCATGTATGTAAATACCATACTCATAGTCCCTTACCCAGTAACAGCCAGAAGAAGATGAAACCAAGAGAGACCTCAGAAAAACATAGGTAACCATATCAGAGGCTCTTCAGCAGTTCATGAAATTACAAAAACTACAAAAATTCTGTATAAATGGAGAATCACAGATACATGACTATGTGTATGTCATATGATGACCTAAAAACAAAGAAATCAGCAAAACAATAAAAGCCAATGAAGTACATGAAATGGCGTCAGTACTAGCACAGCGCCGCATCCCTGAGGCACAGTGTAGGCCACAGCCTAAAGCAACCATCACCATCCAGTCATCCCTGCTTTCGCTTTCTGCCAGAGGAGACATGCAACTGACTAAGAGACACATCTGGAGGACATGCATAAGCCTCAGTGACTGCATTTAACAGTGTGTAATCATGTGTCTTATTTAATATCACACGCCCACATGAGCATTAAAACCCGCACCGAATTCAAAAGAGGAGGGGGGGGCGGATGGCGAGAGAAAAAGCTCAGGGTGTATTTTAACTATATTACTGAAGTCACGGTGGGAGGGATTTCCATATGTAGACACAAGGGGCATCGTTCAAATACAGCCGCGCAAACTGCTTGCGGGCAGCTCCTGCAGAAGCAGCTGAACGGGGCCCATAAAATATTCAGGAGGCGTAAGAGGCGCGATGCACAGAATGTTCCCACACGTGCAAACTCGTATCAGCCCGTGAACACAGCGGTGTCACCATTTTGTTGGTAACATCCATCTCTCGAGGACCTTCTCAATTTTGGGTAGCTAAGGTTGTTTAAACCACACAACAACTACAACAATCAAGAGTTCAACTCCATTTACTCTGAATTACATCAAGCCATCTAACATCAGTAATACATTGTAATGCTTAGACTGTATGGCTAAGTGACACTGGGGCTGTGTGATATGGCATAAAATTCATATTGCGATAAAAATTCAACCATAGCCTGGTGACTGTATATTTTGCAGTATATCATTTGATAGGTAAATTTAAATGTAAATGTTTTTGAAAGAGTAACATGTGGAGTTATGTACTTAACAAAAAGGGGAGATCTGGCCTCCACAGTCACCGGACCTGAACCCAATCCAGATGGTTTGGGGTGAGCTGGACCGCAGAGGGAAGGCAAAGGGGCCAACAAGAGCTAAACACCTCTGGGAACTCCTTCAAGACTGTTGGAAAACCATTTCAGGTGACGACCAGTAATCAGAGCAAAGGGCGGCTATTTTGAAGAAACTAGAATATAAAACATGTTTTCTGTTATTTCACCTTTTTTTGTTAAGTACATAACTCCACATGTGTTCATTCATAGTTTTGATGCCTTCAGTGAGAATCTACCAATGGTCATGAAAATAAAGAAAACACATTGAATGAGAAGGTGTGTCCAAACTTTTGGCCTGTACTGTATAACATAACCGTATACCAGATAAAACAATATCTCTGCAATTCTACTGAAACTGGACTTTCTGTCACACCCATAAGGCCAGAGAAATACCAGGTAGTTGTAGGATGCGAGTGATTATATACAAGTTTAGTATTTTCTGTATTTAGCTGTAGAAGTTTACATTCAAAATAGTCAGAAAATACTATGCTTGTTCATATTTTATGATGCTCATCTATTGATTTGTAAAACCATAATAACTTTTATGCACAGGGCACCAAACAGGCTAGGTGCCAGGTGAAATGACCAATGCCCCTGGTCATTTCCATATGCACTGTCAGTACCCAACCGCAGGCGTGGTTCGGATTGGGCACGGAAACGTGCCCCGCACTTTGGAAACCCGGAAGTTCGCAGCGTGCAGTGACCGGCGGATCACTGACAGATTGTCTTATTTTATATGTTAAGTTTGCAGTATTATTAAGACATTTACACTCTAGATTTAAGGATAACTATTCGACTCGAATTAAGTACTCTCTCACCCAGAAAAGTGAAAGGTTTGAGAAACCATGCGTGTTCATCTTTTTCTACTCCTGTCTAGCAACCCTGCATATTTGGGTCATATTTGGGGATTTACTCACTGTGTTTACTAGGTAGCAAACATACATGGAATCCTATGACAAAGAGTGGAACTTATGAGGTGCTGTGAGCTTCGAGAAAAGAAGCCGGTGCACATGCCATTCCGTACAGACATTTACAGACACACTCACCTCAGGGCTGGGAGAGGTTTTTTGGACCTGGGTGTATGTGGGTAAGTACACAGGCATAATTCATAAGTAAAATAGCAAACAGTTCTTGAATTGCACAACACAGGGGTGGCTTCACGGAAGAACAGTAAACTGCAGCAAGATTTTTTTGATCCACAAGAAATTCACTTTTTTTTTTTTTTCCCCGGACAACATTCTCGCAGATTTTCTTTCACAAAAAAAAGCTATGTAACAATGTGAATCAGAAAGTGTGGGAACCTCGGGAACTAAGGAGAGATTAAAAAGTGGAAACACTTGTTCTTCGACACTCATCATTACATCTTGTTTTCCCAGGGTCACACCTTCAGGAGTAGAGACTAATGAAATGCGCCCCGACAACAAACACACCCTGCAAGTGGAGCCATAAAAGACAAATACTGTTCACAAATACCTGGGTTAACCGAACACGATGTTTAGGTAAGACCTAGGCCTGCTTTCTCAAACCGTTTATCTCCACAGCAGAGACTCTGGCTCACAGTAAAAAGGTGTAAATCATGTAACAGCGCTCATGTGGGTGACTCACAATCCATGATTTGAATCCCAATTTTGTCACTTCTTGTGGCTAATTACAACCAAACTCTACCACAAACACTGCTACACTTCCAGGTCAAGCCGGGGTCAACTGCAGCCAAAACATTGGTGTTTGGTCATGAAATTCTCATGCTCCTGGGAAACCCGTATCAAGCGCAGGAGGGGTCATGGTTAAAAATAAAGTCTATATAGTTTGTAATTGTAGCACACATACAAACACACACACAATAAACCAATGTCACTGATGCATTAAAATTTTACAAAAATTAAATAGAGGCCTATTATGTGGAGGCAAAGTGATACTTCCTGAATACCAATAACTTCAAAAGTTATATACCTGGTATGTGATCACAATAAAGAAAAATCACTTTGTAGATGCAGCAATTAATCAGCTAATTTAGTGATTATGTTAATCACACACACACACACAAATAATATTTTAAAATATTATATAATAATAAACCAGTCTTTCTTTTCTGAGAAACTCTTTCCGTCCTTGGCAGCTTTTCAGAAGAGCAGCGACCCGTAACGTCACCTGCAGAAAAGCACGAGCTGGATGTGAACATTTTTTTTTCCTACAGAATGATCAACAGAATATTTACTAGACGCCGTTCTGCTGTGGGCAAAAAATCTCAAGTGTGTGCGGAATTTTCACTCCCCCTGTCTACGTAATACTACTGTACATGTACGTAATACTACTGTACTTTATTTAGACAAAACTAACTGTTGATTTGTGGGTGTGGCACACCTTCTACTTATTTCTGAAATGTGAGTGTGTGAGTGGGAGTACATCTAAGACCTGGCAACAGATATTTGAAGATCCAGCAGGCTACATGCCTCATTACTCAGAGCTGCTCACGGCTCAACAATAAAGGTTGATCTTGTTTAATCATGCTCACCTCACACAAGCAAAAAAAATTAAATTATTAAGTACATGGATGGTATGTTCTAAATGTCATCATGAATGGCATCTTTCATTTCATTAAACTGCGCACTGGCATGGCTTACAAAGCATCTCCAATTCAACCTTTAGTGCAAAAGCTTAACAGATTCCAAAAACCCTGGAGATGAATCGTCCGGCTCTCCTGCATCCTCGCGTCACTGGCCTACTGACTGCGAGGTACCCGGACCACGGCATCCACCACAGCACTGGGTGTTCTCCAGAGAGAGGAGCGTGAGAGGGAGCGGAATGAGTCATTCCTGGCCTCGTTCAGAAAAGCGGGATTCGGGAGAACCTCCTCGCGCTGCTTTCCTGGATTCGCCCGAAACTCTCTGCATCATTACGCGATAATGAGATCACGTCTTGTAAATAGGCATGGGTATCCTCCCAAATGTCCCAGTGACAGCCGTCAAGCGGATTATAATGTTAATGTTACAAACAATAGTGCGGCTCAACATGCAAAAAGTGTTTCGTGTGAAAAAGACTACTCCCCAGTGACACTGTGCAGCATGGACATGTACCTCCTAACTTGATCCAGTAGGTCCAGACCTATAGAGTGACATTAGAGTGTTAAATAGCTGCTTTGTCACATTCCTGTCATACTATCGGGGGGGGGGGGGGAGGCCTGGAATGCACATGCAGCAAACACTGATAAATAGAGGCTGGGGTTCACACACTCCGCACGCGAAGCGGTCCTTTTGTCTCCACAACGCAAAATGTGTCGCCCTCTCCCGATGGCATTTTGTCGCCTGATGACGAGTTATTTCTACCCTATTAAACACCCACAGCACTGAGTGAGGGAGAGAGAGATGGAGAGCGGTTCTTCCCCTCTGTGTTTCTCTCTCTCTCTCGTACTCGCATTGCTCCTTATCCATCGAAAACCATCACAAACAAGCAAATGAGCGGCCGCTGCTTTTGATCTCAGCTGCTTCAAAGAGAACGATGCACCAATGCCAAATAGGCGTCCCGGCCATTGATTCCCAATTCCTAATGAGACGCTGCCCTTTAAGCGTACCGTCCCAGGCTATTTTCATTGGCGGATGATGAGTCACGCGGGCATAGGTGGGCAATAAATTTCAATATGCACCAGTGTGACAGCGCTCTGGGCCTGTCAAAACTAATTTAAGGCCCTGGCCCCGAGGCTCCTATTGGCTATTCCATTATTCCCAAGCCCAGAATGTAATGACAGCTTTCAGGGGCACTTGAAAACTTAACAAGCCCTCTTTGTCGTCGTCCCCACCCCCCAAAAAAATGTACAGATGTACTTATTTATAGTTGTGCATGAACCAAGAAGTACTGTTTAACTCTGTGTGGAAATATTCAGGCCAGAAATAACCGAAGCCCTACATTTTATTCATTTACTGTGGTTTCCAGCGACGGGATTTGCTGGGGGCAACATGGTTAGTGTGACCTCGATTATAACCACATCGCTGTCGTTGTTTAATATGTGGCCAAGTCCAGGCCAGGTCGACATGGGCCTTTACCTACAGAACGAGACCTCCACCAAACGGTAGGATCTCATCTGAAGCGAGTGGAACCAAACTCGCCTTAACTTTTTTTTTTTCCTACTCTAGGATGCCAAACGCTTTCTTGAAAAGTAAATGGCAGAAATGAAACGCAGAAAGCGTGATTCGGAGAGGTGGACATTTTTCGGATTCCTTGACAGAACGCTGGCCTTCGTCATAAGCACGAAGCATTAAACGCTTAACGAGACGAACGGCGTGTTCGTAAATGTGTTTTTTTTTTTTTAAAGTTAATTCTACCGCGTCACCCGTTATTTACTGTACCGAGGCCAACCGAACCGAACCGACTCCGCCGGACTGGTCACCTGCAGCTCGGCCCGCTCCACGTCCCAATGCGCCCGTTCGACCTCGAACCGGGCCCATTCGTGCTGCAGAAAGTGCAGGATCCCCGGGATGCTGTACTGCGCTCTGGCCGCCTCTCCGCCCCCGACCTCCCCGGGCGGCGCTCCTCTCCCGCCGCCCGGCAGCACCGAGTTGTTGTTATTGCTGAAGAAGACGCCGGGGCCCGCCTGCTCGTCCATGGCCAGGCCGGGGATGGGGATGGGGACGGGGCGACGGGGCTGTGGTCTGCGTCTCCTCGCCGCCTTGGTATATCCGCTTCTGCGCACGTAATGGCAAAAAGCACGCCAGTCTCCTCCTTCTCCAGCTCTCTCTACTGGCCATGCACAACCCACGTCTGCCTGTATTGTCATTCGGTGACGTAGGCTACAAATACACGCCCCTTTCCTCGTCATGGGACCAGAATCCTAAATTCTGATTGGACAGAACCATCCATTCACACAAAAAAGGCCAATCAGCGGTGAATGCGCAAAAGCGAGCAAACGCTGAGCATCACTGTATATGTGGTCTAAATACTGGACAACTTTTAAATGCTTTTTTGTGTCTAACATTTGGTCATAATTTAAGTAACTTCACCATACATACTCTAAATTTAAAAAACCAAAACAGCTAGAGTATTAAAGTAATAAATGACGCTTTATATAGGAAATTGAGAAATGAATTTTTCTAGAAAACAATTTAATTAAAAATTAGTTTACATACTGTATAGGTATATACATGTGTGTGTAATTTATAAAATGTAGGCTAAAAAGGATTAACCTGAACATTTAGGCTCCATAAAAATGTGAAGCACTTTAAACAAACAAACAAACAAAACAAAACAAAAAAGCTCAGGACTGCATTCCTTACCGTCTATGCACACACCCCATGATGAAGGGATGTGCATATTATCTCTATTCTGCGTATGACATTTAACGCCTCAAGAGAACTGCCCCAGAGCCTATGACCCTTCTGTTATATTTCATTAGGATTTGTAATTTTTACTAATTTTAACATGCGCCTAATATAGATAGATAGTGAAAGGAAGTGATTGTCATTGTGATGCGTCCTCTGCTTTGCTCAGTGGCACCTTGGCGGATTGGAATTCGAACCGGCCACCTTCTGATTACGGGGCCGCTTCCTTGACTGCTGACCACTGCTGCCCCCAAAGGTGGTAGCTAATTTAATCCAGGATAGAATGCCCCCTTTATTATCTTGTCCAGTGTGTTTCATAACGCCCAGGTGCACTATAGTGCTCACGTGACGAGACCCAAGGCAATCATCGCGATACTTGTACGTCATCGCCGCCGCACTATTTAATTTCAGTGTGGGAAGCACCGCCACGCTTAAAGCGCAGATTTGGCTCAGAAACCCTGGCGAGGGGCGTAAAAGGGAAAGAAAGTGTCCAAGAACGCGCAGCATGCCTCCTTTCGAGAGAACCCAGCACCCAAAGCCGTTCAAACAGAGGAAAAGCTTCGGTGGGATTCGTGTCCCCTTGAAAATGGTTCGGTGTAAAAAAAAAAAAAAAGGTTCGTAGACGTTTTGTGACTTCAACCTTTTTCCCCCTCACTCGCAGCAACGAGACAACAGGAGGTGGCTGGGATCCGCATGAAGTTTCCCACTAAGATCCCTGTAAGTTTTTATTCTTATTATTCCTTTCTCCTTCGTGCCCTGTCCTGACTTTGGTTCGGTTTTATTCCCAGGTTATAATCGAGAGGTACCAGCGTGAGAAGTACCTACCGCTCCTGGATAAAACTAAGTTTCTGGTTCCTCAGGAGCTCACAATGACCCAATTCGTCACCATCATAAGGCGAGTTCGGCTTTCTCTTTGTTTTGCAGTGTTAAACCTTAAAGTAGGTTAAATGCCGCAACTGGCCCTAATTCGCATCACCTGACTTCTTTTTTTTTTTTTTTTTTTTTTGTCCATGCCAAATGCCGTTTTCACCAGTGGTTCAAGTTTTTATTTTATCTGTTCATTCGTTTTTTTTCCTTTTTCCTTTATTGCAGAAACCGCATGACCCTGATGCCCAGCCAGGCGTTTTACCTGCTGCTCAACAACAGCGGCATCGCCAGCATGTCCCTGACCATGGCGCAGGTCTACAAGGAGCACAAAGACGACGACGGCTTCCTCTACATGACCTACGCCTCCCAGGAGATGTTCGGACAGTCGGACTGACCCCCGCTTTTACCGCCGCGACCAAATGATGCCCTTTACTTGGCGGGTCCAACTGGAGATGCCTCATTTAAGGAACCTATTAATGTACACGTGTGTGTGTCTTCAATTGTAATTAGCTAAAAATATTTTAACTTTTTGTATAGTTCTAATGGATATTGTTTTATTGATCAAAAATAAATTAACTGTTTGAATCTGTAATACTTCAGAGACCGTTTTCTATGGCTCTTTAACCTCGGTCTGCGCTATTTTATACAAGTATAATCATAAAGATTATACGGGAAGCCTGGACTGCTTGTGCCAGAAGACGAATCGCCAAAGAATAGCAGCTGTGTTTCCCTCATGTACCCTTTGGTACTTATTACTTTGTAGAATTATCGTGTTTTTTTTTTTTTTTTTTTTTTTTTTTAAACGTTTTGCCCAGTAGGAGGCGATGTGACTCTGCCTGATCAGGATTGCTGGGCGTAATAGGACTAGTTCAGCTGTTATTTTAGGCCTAGTGGGTAACACGCTCGCCTATGAACCAGAAGACCCGGGTTCGAATCCCACTTACTACCATGGTGTCTCTGAGCAAGACACTTAACCCTAAGATGCTCCAGGGAGACTGTCCCTGTAACTACTGATTGTAAGTCGCTCTGGATAAGGGCGTCTGATTAAATGCTGTAAATGTAACTGTAAAATGGGTAGCAGCCTAGTGGGCAACACTGGTTTAAACCAAACTTTCTGCCAAGGGTCTCCAGGGTGACCGTCCCTCTAACTACTGATTGCAAGTTGCTCTGGATAAGGGAGTCTGATAAATGCCATGAATTTAAGTATCTAGAGCTTTGCTGCTCTACATATCTACATAATCAGGATGTAGGGTGATTCTCTGGGAAATGAAACTTAAATGCTAAAGATACTCCTATTTAAGATAGGGTACTCAGATAATGTGATACGTATTTTAATTCTAATGTATTGAATGCAGACATTCATGATGTAAACTACTAAACTTAATTAAACTAAATTAAAAGCAAATTATCATAACCCAGGCATTCAAAGTTCAGTTTATATTTAATATATTGCATCTGGCTTAATTAAAATGTTAATGCAATGCACCACATTTTAACTCTTAATACTCTTAATATGTTAAACTTGTGTAGCTTTTAGACCCTTGCGTCACACCATCTTTACTTGCACATATTGGTATTGCATAAACAACTTTATTGAAGTGTTGCACAGCTTTGACACCCATTATATATTGAAATATTTAGTACAATAGTTTTGTCTGAATGCTATAGAGTTAACAGAATTTTATTGTGGAAGCTCATGAGACTAGTTTTCTGTGTCCCCTGCATCACATGACAAGGTTTCCAACTGCTTGTGTGGCTTTTGTCATAACTTTATACTGAACTACCCAGTAGTAACGCAGGACAAGTACTACATGCATGTCTCATTTGCTCATAGTTCTGACCACTAGTTATGGGGATAAAGTAACTTGTGTTATCAAAATGTCACATGTACATTGTAGAGAATCATGTCCTGTAGTGATTTGTCCCAGATGTCTTGTTATACTGGTTTGAGTTTCTCTGATGAAGCAAAAACAAGTCACACTTTCTCTACTGTTAGACATGTAGCTTACTTGCACTTATTTGTCTTTATTTTCAGAATTTTAAAAAGGGTTAAAATACCCGAATCCTGCAGGGGGAGCTCTTGTTTCTTACTGTTTTCTGAAGGCCTTTAGTCAGGTGCAGTTGGATGATGCAGGCAGACTCACCAGCTCTGTTCAATACGACTTGACATATTTACAGCTGAGTATATTGAGCTTCCTGTCACCGATACAGGATTCATGGAAGCGAATCTGTCATGCAGCCCTTCAAATGGACTCCTGTCTTCCTGCAGTCCTGGAATAGACCCCATTTATTGGCTGCGGTTCGTACAAGGGGAGGGCAAGGGACCATATGGCGGCTGTTGTGCCCTTCACTCTGCACAACCCACACTTAGATTAAATGCACTGGTCGCCCAATGTCATGATTCAAATATATTGACCTCACGTTTAAATTCTACCCTTCCCTGTCACCAGTGTGTTGAGGCACCCAAGTTCATTCTCAGAGTGCTTTTTAAACTGACCAATCAGCACACAGCAAGAACTCTGCACTGAAGAGAAATCCAGATCCTCTTAATTGAAATACTAGTCCTGTCCCAGATGAAAGTGTCCTCCTGGACATTTGGTATGTGGCCACCTTAATTCTAGTCCTTCTTAACTCCCCGCTAAAACACCCAAGATGCCATAGTGACAGCTTCATCCTTTTGGCCCTCTGGCTTGCCTTGACTTGCCAGCTGCGCGCAAACATAAAGTTGTACCTGCCGGACATGTGGCAGGTGACCTGTTGCAGCCTATGTGCCAGTTCTACTCAGTACCAGTGAATTAGGACACAGTCAAAACCCAAGTCATAAAGAGTCACAGAGGCAGTGTAAAAAAGTGTGTATGCATGTGCTTATAGGCCGCTCACAGCTGTTCGCAATTCACTTGCTTTGTTTATCTGCAGGAATAAGTGAATCTGGTGTGTTTATGTTACCGTGTTCGTAAATGAGTGTGATCATTTTATGGGTTTGTGCGTGGGGGGAAATGTGCATATCTCTCTGATGAGTCCCAGGGCAACAGGCTGTGTCATTTGTGTCTTTCAGAACTTGTTATGAGTCAAGACCACAGATGTACTTCCTCTCGGCTACAGGAATGTGGGATTTTTGGAAGCTTACATTTTGTGAAAATATCTGTGCAATCCCAACTGGACTGCATAAAAAGGCCTGAACTGCATCCAACTTGCTAGGACGATTTTAGGGGTAATGGTGAGTCTCTGTTCCTTACTCTGTGCCATTTCTTTAATTTATCTAATGCACAAAATGACTTCAATTTGGAAAGAAGAAAAGTGCAGAAATGAGGATGCAATAGGAAGTCATGTTGCCTGTCATTCTTTGCGTTTTATAGTGTGAGCAAAATGTTTTGATTGTTTAATGGCAGAGGAGTCTTTAAAACCTCAAATAAGATAAAAATGAATTGTGCTGGCATTGAGAGGAAGCCTCATCAACACCCATCCAATCACAATCAAAAACGAAGAAAGCAGGATGGAGAGGCAAAGAAGAGAGGGCGCATTTGTTTAAGGGAGCAGAAGTCTATTTATGTGCTGCTTTTAATTAAGGGTATTGACCCATTTGACAGTCTGATTGTAAAAAAAAGCATAGCTGTGAGCAGGGTTATTCATTAGGGGCGTCTGTCCCACAGCCAACTTCTGCTGGGCCAAGGAGAGGCCGGTCTTCTCATTAGGACAACCTCTTAGGGGACTTGCTTCCTGGCACGGACACAAAATGGCCTCTCAAGCAATTGGAGCAAGCCCTGAATATAATCAAGCTGTCTGCCATTCATCAGTTTAATTACATACTCCTTCTCCCTTTCCTATCTGTCACTTTGCTCCCAGAACCCCACGAGAAAGAGTAGAGGGAGAGAAATAACACGAGTTATAATTTGGACCAGTGTCTTTGCCAGCTCAAGTCTAGACGCAACTTAAACCCAAAGGCTTTAGGGAGTTTCATCAGGGAGGTTTTTTTTTTACCTTTGTTTATTTGAGTTCAGCTGACTTCACCAGACAAAAAAACTTTAGGTCTGTTTTAACTAATGCTGTGCTGCACTAAACCCAGTAATAACCTCAATAATGAGACCACAGTGCACACCAAACGTTTCTTTCTTTCTAATTTGCATAGCATGACTTTTTTATGGTATTGCTCAAGTCTGTGATATATCGCCATTAAATATTAGTATTGTGGTACAGTGATTATTATGTTAACTTGCAACAATACAATTTGAAACAACATTTCAGAAGATGCATTAAATGGCCATGGAAACCATTTGTGAGACAAATTATTTCATAAAGTGCATTAAGTTTAGAACAATTAAGAACAATTGGGAAGAAATAAAAAGTTGTTCATGACTATAGTAATGACAAGAGCAATGTCAGTTTGCTAAGGAGTATTGGATTGAAGTGTTGTTGAATGGATAAGTTCATGTGGCTTGATGAGCTAGATTTGCTCCTGTGGATGAACATGTTTGGACAAGAAAGGGAGCGCCTCTGGAGCGCCTATGAGCTGAATTACGGCTGAATCACTGAAATTACTGACAGATCAGTTATCCCATCAAATAATTTTTAGAACCCTGACAGTATGGGCATTTTTCAGGATATCTAACATGATCTCAGCCAAAAGTGAATGCAACTCTGAACATTGGGGCAGTTAAGGAAGCGGCCCAGTAATCAGAAGGTTGTTGGTTTGAATCCCGATCCGCCAAGGTGCCACTGAGCAAAGTACCATCCCCACACACTGCCCCCCGGGTGCCTGTCATGGCTGCCCACTGCTCGCCAAGGTTAAAAGGAGGACACATTTCATTGTGGTTAAAAGCAGAGGACACATTTCATTGTGGTTAAAAGCAGAGGACACATTTCATTGTGTCACTGTGTGCTGTGCTGTGAATCAATTCACTTTCAGTTTCATAAATGTTACTCATGTCACAATGAATGCATGCTCTAATAAAGCTTCAAAATATGATGTGAAATGTATGATTTTTTTTTTTTTTATCAAGGCAGTATATACTGAATGTTGCATCTCATTCACTAATTCAACAACTGATAATTCCTGAGAAAAAAAAGAAATTCCAATCAAAAAGTCAGCTCAAATTTCCTAAACAGGCAGCTGTGACAATGCTGGACTTTTGCAACCTTATATTACATTAAATCACATGGCTCAGAATGAGAATGTGTTTTGAGGTGCCTTGATGTCATCCTAAAAATTGATGAAAACAATGCAGTTTGCATGTTCTCCCTGTGTTGGCGGGTTTACTCTGGTTCCTCCAGTTTCCTCCCACCATCCAAAGGCATGGATTGGTGGATACGTGGATTGGTGATTCTAAATTGACCAGAGGTTTGAACGTGTGTGTGTGTGTGTGTGTGTGTGTGTGTGTGTGTGCATCTTGTCGTGGCAAAAACAGTCTAGCAAAATAAAAATGTAAAACCTTGACCTTGTATGGCCCATAGGTTAACCAGAAGTTTTCTGCAGAACGAATGAATTATTGAATTATTTAGCTGCCGTGTCATGCAAAGACAGTCATGACATCATCCTTCCCAGAATGCCTAATGTGGGTCAGGTGACTGTCACTTCTTTCTGTCTTTCCTTCACTCCTTCTTTTAGAGAGGTAATCTTTCTTTTTCTGTAGCGTAGCAATGAATATTTCATACCTGCCCCTTGGAGGTCCATAAAAAGAAGGGATGAACTTTTAATGAGCACTCCATTTAAATGAGCCATCAGGAGTCTATAAATGGCTCATCAGGCAGCCGCTGGGAGTTTTTTTGTGAATGCCAATGAGGAGCAGCTTGAGGGCACATTGTGTACACACCGCACTCTGACAAAAGCAGTGAGTCTGCTTGTCAGCTTGTTTCCCATTCCAGTTCATTGCATTGCTATAACAGGTAAGATTTTGAGAACAGGAGTATTTTAAGAACAGGAGTATTTTGCAATAAAAATGAAATGCACCACAATTGTTGATGACCATCTGCTAAATTATTTTTACATAAATAACTGAGGCATTGTGTTTTAGTTTAGGTATAGGCAGGTTAACACTGGCAGGTTTCATCAGTGTTTTTGATGCAATGAGGGCTACACAAAATTGTTTACTTGCATCACCAAGCTTTTGTTTATGCGTTTTACATACATGGCCTTTTGGGGGCACTGTTGTTCCAGACATCTGAAAGATGGTTTGTTGCGCCAGTGACAGAGGTTACAACCCCCTACTTACAGTGATTTTGTACTGTCACCTGTGACAATATGGTGACTGACATACAGGGTTACTGTGGTGAAGGACTAGCCCTAACAGCCGTGAAAAAAGGCTCTGACATGTGGGTCAGAGGGCAGGAAAGTCTGGAATAGACCAAGCAGAGTGCATAGGAGAGGAAAAAAAGGAGGGGCTAAAGAGGGGTTTAGGAATGCTGCAGTTGACCTCTTGATCCCTAACCTAGGGTTCATGGAGAAGAAAGAAAGAGCTGGATAGTCAAATGTGACTGACTGGAGATGGGTGAAAAAGGGAATAATGTTTAGCTTCCTTTTTTGATCATGACACATAAGCCCTAACAATGGTTGTCACATGCCTTGTAAGTTAAAAGTTCAACCCCTCGACTCCATGCTGCCGGTGTTAGCTTTTTTTCCCCCCATGTGTCCCACCTCCTTTCCCTATTGCAAAACTCGGTGTAAGTGAAACCTGCGGAGGTCCCTGTGCGCCCAACTAAGTTCAGGAGCTTAAGGACCCCCGTTCACCCCACACTCACCCACCACTCAATCTCCAGTTTTACAAGAGCTGCTTGGAATGAACACATTTTGTCTGTGTGTGTGTGTGTGTCCTTTTGACCCTTGATTGGCCCAAGATGTGGCATGGGTTTGATATTATTCTCTGTATCTTGAAAAAGTAATACATCAAAGGTTGGCTTGGTTGGAAGGTGACCATGAGGCAGAAAGATGTGTGTTTACCTTTCAGGCCAGAGGTCAAACGCAGTTCCTATTCCAGAACTGTATAATGGTGTTTTGTTCCCCACTTTACATATAATTTTATTAAAATATTTCAACATTAATTTGCACAGCATATTGACTGCTGTGTTTATATTGTGTGAAGAATGTATGCAGTTTTAATGTACTGTAGAATAGAGTGGTAGTGTGTGTGTGTGTGTGTGTGTGTGTGTATGCGTGTCTCTTATTCAGGCCTATAGTCTGCTCAGTTTCTGTCCTGTGATCTCCTGTTTCCCCCTGGACTGATGATGTCATCACCATTCCATGTGACCCGGCTTCATTTCCTGCATCGCTTCAATAATTTACTGAGTCTTAATTGGATCATCTACAGTCACACAACCACTCCCATCAGTCCTTCTGTGTCTGCCACACCTAGCAATGTGAGTCTGACGAACCAACGAAGAGCACCTCACATCCGCACCACCAAGCACTTGGAATGGAGCACTGTAAAAGATAGACAGAGCGGCGGAACTGAGCACTCAAGGGTGAATCAGGACTGGAGCACGGTGAATTTCCAATTACTAGAATTGCATTAAACAGACTAAAGATTTATCTGAATGTACCCCCCCCCCCCCCCCACACACACACACACACACATTCTCACACAATGCTTATATAGTATTCTCATCCCATGGTGTGTCAGATGATCTCATATGCAATTCATATACTGTACATAATTCATGAATGTAAAAGATATAAACACATCAGTCATATCATATAGAATGTTTACATAATTAGTTCAAATCCCTGCATCTAAAGAGAGCACAAGCACCTTTGTCCAGGAGATGTTCTATACAATAAAAAATTTCCATGAATGCATCTGTGCTCTGTGCTTCTGATTCATGAATGGGGGGAAATACGGAAATCCACGTGATGGAAACCAAATCACGTGTGGTGGTTTTATTTTTTCGAATTGTCTACAGCCAAATTAGATTTACCAGACAGGTTGCTTCCGACAGCATCCACACATTCTGCCTTCAGGTGTTTTCCAGTGGGATGGCAGCATTCTTTAGGGCCGAGACCAGATGTCTGGGGTCTGTCATTCGCTGTCCTCTGCTGAACATCTCCAGACTGAATGACAGCACACATGTTGTGTAAAGTAGGTCACATCCTCCCAAAGTAATCTCATTTAATGGAAAATCCCGGGACTGCACTGAGCCATGAGGGCCCCCCTGCGGGGTCACGGACAGACGGGGAGGATTTTCCAAGGATGAGTGATGGAGGCAGGGTGATATACTGCTGACCAACAGTGTGACAGCAACAGAGAAACAGGAAACTGGTGACACGACAGTATCACTCTGCTTAATGAAGGTGAATGGAGTGTCGGTGGAACATGGGTCGTGTGACATTTGGACTGGTCTGCACTGCATATTTTATGCAGAATATACACTTATAAATATACTGTGATTTGAGAAAATCATAAGCACCAATAGAGAAAACAAAAGCACTTTTTATCTAAGCTACATTAAGCTAAGGTTAATACAACAAAAATATTTGATCAAATATAAATGTACCTAAACCATTTATGGCAGAATTTACTTATTGTCATTAAACACTGACATTATATATGTAATGAAAGAGACAAGTAATGTCTCCATGGGGTGGTAGTAGCCTAGTGGGTAACACACTTGCCTATATACCAGAAGGCCCAGGTTCAAACCCCACTTACTACCATTGTGTCCCTGAGCAAGACACTTAAAGTTGCTCCAGGGGGACTGTCCCTGACACTACAGATTGTAAGTCGCTCTGGATAAGGGCTTCTGATGAATGCTGTAATGTAAACGTCTCCACATCTCTGTTTTCCTATTGAGCTGCCAGGTAATGTAGTTTTCCATTGGTAGACTTTTGCTTGTAGGAGGTCATTCATTTGATTACAGAGATTTTCTAGGAACAGATCTCGCCAACATTTTTTCTGAAATCAAATGAAACCATTGCCACTTTTTAACAATTCTTTTTGTGTGCATTTGTGCCTAGTCCCTTGATTTAATTTGTTCCACTACTGCCTAAAATGTTTGCACATTTTTGTGTGTTATTATATGTAATACTAAAAGTGTGTAATTCACAAATCTAAGTCTTGTCATATATATTGATTGTGACGAGCTACAGGCTGCTGAGGTTGAAATATTTAGATTTAAAATAAAATATAAATAACTTGTGTATTACAACCAATGAATGTAAGAAATTATAAAGAAAGTTGTTTCAAATCACGGAACTCCCAGGTGAAAACAGAGAAGCTTCCAGAAGTAGAAACTGTTCATTAATCACACAGGTGCCCTGTGACCCCAAGACCTGCTAACCTTTAGCCAGTTCTCCAGCCTGTGTGTTTTTCGATCTAGCAGAGAGTACCTGGGGCCTGGCTAATCTGCTTTGTGTCTACCTCCTTGGTGGACCGGAGTAAGCCCATTGATCCTGAGTCCAATTGATTCTGCTGTCAGTCACGACTGGACTGTCAGCTGGCCAGCAGATTTTTCTGGCTTTGAAAAACAAGTCTTTGCGGTCACTGCTGTCAGTTAAGCAGCCAGCTCTCTGTAATGGTTTTCTATCTGTTGCTTAATCTGGCAGCAGACAAAGACTCCTAAATTTAAAGCGATGTTTGCTTTAGCTTCCCAGAATGGTCAGATGGAAAGGAAGGAAATAGAAAAAGGAATGCAAAAAGACAGACAGTTCTTTCAACTAACCCTGGTCTGAAACTTGGCCAGGCCTTCACACCGCAGAGGGGGGAGTGATAGAACACAGATCAGCATCCTGCACACTGTGAAGAGGACTGCGTTTCAATTGCTAATGCATTCTGGGACTGTTGGGGTGGGGGGGTAGAATGTGTTATGGGGACGATGGTGCAGGGGTTAGGGGTGGAGATGGGGGTGCGAGAGGATGGACGCCAGACATTGTGGAGGACAAGGGTTCCTGGCCCCGGGCCAAATGGCTCCTGAGAAGAAACATTTGTTTCTAATTTGAACTCCAGGCGTACCGATTAAAGCGGATATTCACTTTTCTCTGGGTGCTGTGCGTTGTTCCAGCTTGGTTACGGTCCAGATGATGGTGAGCTGGACACTGTGCAAAAAAAGCAAATGAGTGCAATAAAACCCCAAAGTGAACTGCTGCTGGGTTTTGGAACAGACAGAGTCACGCTGAGGGGTGTTTATGCCGTGTGGTCACATCACCACATCCAATTTTCCCTTTTTTCTAAAAAGAAAAAAAAAATCTGTCTCTTTTTTCCCACTACAAACCAAATTCCAGGCGCTTTTCTGAGTGGTTTTTGATGTGCAAGACTTGATGGAGTGCTCACAGATCGATAGAAAAAAGAATGAAAAGAGAAGGCAAAAAATCTCATGAAACGGAATGATAAAGGTCCCTGAGGGATGAATCAGACTTCTGTAGATGAGCTGAAGCTGTCCAAACATTCATCTGAGGAGTAACTGGAGCCCCTCCTATGGACTCTCTCTCACACACACACACATATACTATAACTATGCTTTACTAGCTCCAGTATTTGTAGAGCTAATTAATTGGAAAATATCCCTGATGTTTCAGTTTTAAAAAGCACACCGACATGCCAAAAACCTGGATTGTCTTTGACTGGTTAATTACTGCACTGGCAACATGTTCTTTAATCTTAACTGCTACAGTGAATCCTTTCTTAATCCACCATATCAGAAGACACATCCCATGATGGTGGAGATGTCAATGAATTCAATATGACGTTCAATATGAACACACACACATGCACCTTTGACGACACTTCTATTGCTGACTGCCATTGCTTATAGTGGTGTTACAAAGTGATTGGCTATAGCAGGTGACTGGAAGATCACATGACTCAGGGTCACATCTGGCTGAAGAAAGACAATGACCACTCCATTGGGTGCCATTGCAACTCATTGTTTGCACTTGTGGAAAAACTAAAGTCCCTCCCTGTCTGTTCCTGTCTGTTCCTCATTATTGTTACTGTCTACTTCTGATATTGTTTATCCCTGTTTAGTCCCTTCGTTTTTGGGATCTGCATTCCCCCTGAATTCAATTGCTGCTAAAAAAAAAATTGAAAACAGGTAAAAGTAGCTTGGTGGGTAGATTACGTAATACATCCACATACAAACATTGTATCCACAATATGTGATTGGATGCAAGGGTCTCCACCCCTCTCCCATTCAAACGTCCCCCCTCTCCTCGCCTTCGAAGGGGACCGGCCCTCTCGTCCAATCAGAAGCACGACCATGACGAGGAGTTACTAAGCAGAATCCTCCCCATCCCCTCACTGAAAAGCGTACCTGTGCAGCATCCTCAGAGGTGGTCCAAAAATAAACATGAAAAACAGAATAAAAGCCAAAAGCTCCAACAGCCCTCTGTTCTCCCCAGTAAAGCGAGGGAGCAGGAAACCAAGGGAAGATTGGGAGGGAAAGGGGTAAGCAAATGTTGACAGAAGAGCCTGCACATTACACCCACACAGAGCTATGAACATGCTCGCTTACAAAACGTTGCTAAAGTTAGAGTGCACTCGCTGTCCGGGCGCAGGTGAGTCCAAACTGAAAAAATCCATGTTATACACAGCCTCTTTACACATGCTACATCAGGGAATGTGGCAGTGGTACAATGCATGTGTGTGCAACATCATATATCCATAATCCTCTGTGGTAGCAGCCTAGTGGGTAACACATTTGCTTATGAACCAGAAGATCCAGGTTAAAATCCCACTTACTACCATTGTGTCCCTGAGCAAGACACTTAACCCTAAGTTGCTCCAGGGGGACTGTCCCTGTAACTACTGATTGTAAGTCGCTCTGGATAAGGGCGTCTGATACTGAAAATGCTGAAAATTTTAATGTAAATTAGTAATTGCAATGGAGGATTCCTAAGGAACATCAAAGGAATCATGGCAAAATCATTGAGAAATGGCCCAAAAGATTAATGTGATTATTATATTGCCACCTTTTGGAAGACACGTGTCATTTCTGGTGTCTGAGGTAAAGATACCATTATGGGTCATAATCCATGGACCCCTAAAAATATTTGTAATATCAACAATACCACAATCATAAATTACAGAGTGTCTTTCTCACCTTGTCAATTAACACTGTTTTAGTACTGAGGCATGGGGGGATGGGCTTTGTAGTTTGAGTCTGTGGATACAGAGTCTGTGGATACAGAAACACACACAGGTCCAAAATGAGCTCTGGCCGTGGAAAGATGATTTTTTCTATATTCTCACATGTGTTTGTGTGCACATTCCTCTACATTACAGTAATGGTAACTGCTGCAAAATCATCCCCGCTGACCTCCAACTGGCTGCTGCCAAACCAGCCGGCACCAATTACAGGGGCGGCAGCTCACCCCAAGCTTCTATTTCCAGATAACTGTTTCACCCATGTTGGTGTCTTTTTCGAATGAAGCAACAACAACAGGAAAAAGACCCGCCCGTCCTATCCGGCACTTTTTCGCAAAATGTTTCACCACAGTATCCAACCAGGTCTCTCCCGTCACCGGTTATTCAGAAATCAGAAGAATACAATGATTGTCCAGCCAAAAAAAAAAAAGATCACATCGTATTGTAAAAACCCAGCCCTCCCCATACCACTATGGGGAAGAGGAGCAGAATGAAGGGATTGGCTTTTTCCAACCACCTCCAACTCCCCAGTTACTTCCAATGAGGCCAGTTGCCATGTCCGGGAAGTCTGCGGAGGCGTGTTCACTACCGGCACTCTCATTGGTCAGAAGTCTTTGGGTAGCTGTGGCAACCAGAGGCGTTGCCAGGGCAACATTTTGAACGAGAGACAGGCAAGGGGAAGAGAACACTCGAGAGAGAGTGAGAGAAAAAGAAAGAAAGACAGACTCTACAGATCTATCAGTGAAGGTCAGTCAGATGACCCATATATTCACTGAGATGTTTGATGGACAACAGTGCTAACCTCTGTCCAAAAATCTTTACAATGACTCATCCTCAAGAGAATGTTGTTGAAATAAATAAATGGGATAAAAGGGATTATTGAACATTGTTGAGATATTTTCTATATATGTCCAGCTGCTGTAAGTAACAATAGTTAATTTTGATTTTGAGATTCATTGTTGATGTCTAGAGATCTACTGAAGGTTGGGCATTCACAACTCTCTAATCATATTAATGACCTCCTACAGGCAACAGTCAGCTGATGGAAACCAGAATTGGATTGGAAGAGTGTTTTTGGATTGAAGAGTGTTTTTCTTTATTTGCTTATATAATGTCAGCTTAGATGTATAGTTTTCACATTGGTCTATATCTTACACAGAAACATACATTACCAGTCAAAGGTTTGGATGCACCCACTTATTTGTGGGTCATATTATTGAACAAAACTGAAGAAACAGGACTAAGAAATGAAACACATCAGGTAATGTTTAAAAAAAAAGCAAACAAGATCATTTGAGTCTCTCCAAAGCAGGGAGCTTTTCACACCCTTGGCTTCTCTCCACCACTTTATGGTTTCCCAACCATCCTGAGGGTTTATGCTGAACACGTTCTTATCATTCACTCATGTTAATGAGCATCTTATAAAACAGCTTTTGGTGATGACGACAGTGAACAAAGCAGCCATGAAGGTAAAAAGGGCAGAATTTCTCCTGCTATAGAAATACTAAATGTGTTTCTTGCAGAGTGTTCTTCAAAATGTCAATCTACAGAGAAGGTGCGTCCAAACTTTTGACTGGTAGTGTACATCAGATAAAGTTTTCTACAAATCAAAGATAAAGTTCCCAAATGAATATTGCGGCGGGTATAAAATATTCACCAGCCAGCTGGTTTAAAACAAATAGAGAGCCCATAGGTACACCGTGTGTGTCTAGAAGGGCAGACTGTACCCAAGGTGTTGTCATGCACAAGAGGACAGAATTACTGCACTGGACCATGCACTGCCTGGCAGTGACAGCGATGCTCAGCACTGATATATCTGGCATACTCCTTCCAACCCAACACATCAAAACCACCACTACTGTGTCCTGTTCTTCTCTTCATAACGTGACAACTCAGCAGTTGCACCAGCTATAAACCCTTAAGACACTTGATAAAATGGTTGGTGTGAGGTTGCTGTATCTCCTGCGGTGTGTGTGCATGCCGTATTTCCACAGAGAGTCAGAACATGTTTCAGTAAGTAATGTTCTGGTAAGCTGGTTTTATCTGCTTTGTGCTTGTGCTGGAACCCTCAGTGTTCAGTGGGGGGTTTCCGGCTGCAGATTCTGTCTGGGAGCTGGAGATGAGCAACATGTCTGTGAATGAAACCATAAGTAATAATCAGTGAGCAGGTCCTTCTGGGAGTTATAATTGTGTCTGAAGCTGTTAAGCTCATGATTGCTCTGCTTGTCGGAAAAGTGGAAGAGAAAACCCTGTTTGAAGTGAGAAATGAATTTGTGTATGCACATATTTGTGATGTGTATGCCTATGTGCAGAGCTGTGTAACATAGTGTGTGTGCATTTTGTTTGTCAGTGTTCAATGCCACTGTCTAAGTGTTGTGTATGTGTGTCTGTGTCTGTGTGAAAGGGACTTCTGAATGTGTGGTCTGCTGACTGAGGGGAATTCCATACACTGGATTAGCAGTAGCGCACCCACACACACGCACACACACAGAGGAATGTGGGTAATTGCTGAGTTTCTCACTCAACAGAGAGAAAGTGACTGTAGGACAGACAGGAAAAAACATATCATCAGGACATAACTTGCATGACGGCTAACATCAGCCCAACACACCACAAAATCAACTCAGGGCACAGATCCATTCACAAAAAAACATCCAGGAGGAGCAATAAACTTCTGAAACAGTCAGCAGACCATTTAATAATTGGAATTATGTAGGAAGATTATTACATTCGTACTAAATGACTGGGCAGTATTTAGGAAATCTACATTTCAATCATTCCATTCTGTTGTAAAACTTATTGTTGCATTTGAATTGACAGATCATGGTCAGAATAAAAGTTGCCAATCTAGTCCTTACATTACATGGCATAAAACTAAATTACGTTGCACAACATTATGTTGTGCACAGTATGTACAGTTATGTACAGTTATGTCACATTGTATTATGCTATGTTGCATTGCATTATGTTCATTACCTTATTACATACATTACATAATGGATGGATGACCAGTGTATCTGTTCTGAATCAGACACTACTGTGTTCAACCTTTAATTTTTGTTTAATTCAAGTGCACATTTTCTCAAATAAATTGCAGTCATGACTGGGAATGTTCTCCTGTATTTTTTCCCCATTTGAGAATTGCCTCGTGTATTTTCCTTCTCTAAATCTCTACTCTTCATCCGCATGGTATTCAACAACCTCTTTGGCACTTTGGCTCAGCCTAACCTCACATTACTAAACTAACAAGGGAGTTTTCCACTGTGTGTTATCAGTGTGTGTAGGTGAGTGTGTGTCTGTAGTTTTGTGTGTTGGGGGAAGTTGTCTGTTGGAGGACTGCCAGTTCAGTCTGCTGCCTGCCTCTCTGTCCCCACTGACCCCGCATCGGCTCACAGCTCACTGCCGTCCTCTGCCTCCAAATGTATTTTTCGGCTATCCCACGGCCTCAAACTGACACAAAGGTGGGCTAATGTGTGCAGCAGACACGGTTTAGGTTTATCCATTTTACTGGAACAGTCTGGATGGCCTTCATAAGACTTTAGGTTACATTTACAGTACAGTTACATGAAATACCTTTATGTCATGGTCTGGATGAATACTGGTTGAATAGAAGTGTATCACGGTTAAGAAACAAAAGATGCAAAGCAGGGAATATTTTGCCTGGGACAATGGTGTAGGCAGGCTAATCCAATGGAATTTTCCGTTTCGTATTAGATGGTTCTACGAAACTGGGTAGTGTTAAGCTCCTTAATTGCACAACTAATACTAGCTTACTCTCTAGTTTATTAACACTACAAGACATTATTTTTGAGATAGATAACATAATATGAATGTTTTATCCACATGGACTAAGAATTAAGAGAATTATGCATTATGGAATAATTGATTACAGCCAGGTTCCTGCTTCTGTAGGACCCTAACATGGGCATTGCATTGCGTATGGATTTCTGGATGTCTGGAATGTGTTAATAAGCATGTCTGATTTCATTTCAATAAACTTTGTCACTAATCCCCATGTTGAGAAAAAATCACAGCAAGATTTCATTCTGACTACATTTAGATTACAGATTACAGATTTAGGGGCAGTGGTGGCCTAGCAGGTAAGGAAGCGGCCCCATAATCAGAAGGTAGCCAGTTGCCGGTTCGAATCCCGATCTGCCAAGGTACCACTGAGGTGTCACTGAGCAAAGCACCGTCCCCACGCACTGCTCCCCGGGTGCCTGTCATGGCTGCCCACTGCTCACTCAGGGTGATGGGTTAAATGCAGAGGACAAATTTCACTGTGTGCACCGTGTGCTGTGCTGTGTATCACATGTGACAATCACTTCACTTTTTTTTTTTTTTTTGACTATAGTACTATTACCATTGTAATGTGCTTCTATGTTCAGTGTTGTTTCCAGCATGAATTCCTTCCAATGTTCCAAAGACAAAGAACTGCATTAGTGCTGATGCTGTAGGTTTGATGAGGCTTACAGTTAACACACACAAAACAAACCATGGATGAGCTTAAAAGACTATGTTTCACGAACTAGTCAAGATGAGAATGCTGCCTTTACATTTGCAGGAGAGGCAGAGAATCCTCTCCAGCACGTTCTGTGTTATTCAACACCTCGACTGGAAGGGAACCGCTGATACAGTTTGGGGCTGAAAGACGATAGCTTTGGGAAGCTGAATTCAGACGTAGGAGGCAAAGACCATTTGGTAGAATGGATTGTTAGTGTTGGGGGGGACATCTGAGCTTTCAAACAGCTATCAGACAGTGACTAGAGGCCTTACTATTCAATGCACACACACACACACACACATATATATATACATTCAGTCATTCAGTCAAATAATGAAAAAAGAATCTGACCTAGAATTACATGAAGGCAAGAATGGAGTCATGCATGCACACACACACTCACACACACCCTTGCGATAGGTGACTCCTGTATTCCCACACTCCATAATTGAAGAGCGGAAAATGAGATGTATCAGAAACATGAGTCGTAGCAATGAAGTCCTTCCTTTCTTTCAGCTGTTGAGCTACCTGAGCTGTCTCCAAAACAATGACACATCGGGCGTCACATGACCACAGACAGAGAGGGGGAGGCCGACAGAGAGTACAGATTGACCCCACTGTCTTATTCATGAATGTGACATGAACAGCTCCCGGTTTCTCCAGCTCATTGTAGCACTGAGATCATTGTTTGATGGCGGAGAGTATCAGTTTGGGAACTCGCTCGCTTTCTCAGTTACTGCCACCTTTGTGTTGTGCTGCTTTCAGGAAACTGGGCCCAGCCTGGTTTAACTGGGTCATTGTCTTTGCTGGAGTCTCGGTTACCGTCTCGGTGCCAGTGACTGTAGGGCTGCCAAGATTTCGCAGAGCAGCCATGAGAATCTATAGGAGGCCACCAAGCCTTAATTCTGGACACTGATCTGATCTTGCATCCAACTTGGTTCAAATTTTCAGGTCAGAGGCTTGCTGTCAAATAAGATTGATAATTATCAACTTAAGTGTTGTAGTTTTAAAGACAGTGAAGGAAATGTGAGGATAGCAGAATTGTCTCTTGCTGTGCATCGTGCCAGGCAGACTTCAAGGGTAAACTCGTGTCCATCTGTTTTAAGACTGCACTCCAAACATGATAGCTTATAACACACACACACACACAAGTGTGGAGGAGTGTGTGGGAGAAACGTGAAGGCTGAGGCAGCAGGAGCTTTTTTCACATGGTCTTCAGCGAAAGATGTGTGATCAGTGACGGCCATACACATGAAAGCTGAAACTTGCTTGTTTTCCCCTCTTTCACTCTTCCTGTATTCGTATGACGCTGAAACGAGGTCATGCTCCTTTTGTGCCATGGAGAGCTCAGTAAAAAATCTTCCTAGGCTAAACCCAGTGAACTCCCAACAATCTGTCTGAAAGCGAAACTGATGCTTCGAGGAAAAATAATAGTGCTCAGTAATGCGTTTACACCAGCATGACAGATGTACAGTACATTTACATTTACAGCATTTCAGTACAACTGAATTGTTGTAGCAAAATGCAAAGTATTTTGTTCAACAATAATAGCAGAATTAGGCAATATTAAATACTTTAAATGCATTCCTTATTGTATAATAATTAAAAATATATATTTTTCATTTTAGTTTCCCACCAAAATTTGTACATGGATGTCAGCACCATTGATTTCTTAAACTATTTGTAGACCCAGTTCTCTGTGGGTCCTCCACCATTGCAATATACATCAGACATGCCACTGAGAACAAGGCAACACCAGACAGCAAAGCATGCTCACCTGACAACCCTAGAATAAGAAAACAAGCAAGCAATAAAAATTTTATATTTTCGCATAATGGGGATGTCAGAATGTAATTGCTAACCACCCACGTGCATTACTGACGACTCGTTGTAAACTTATCCTTGATGGTCAACCAGCCAGTAGACACTACGCAGTTACAGACTCCAGTGTCCTCCAGTGTTCCTCAAAGTGATCCTCATATGTTAGCACTTTAACCCAAACCCTTGTTTAAAGCCAACACTTACCCTCCAGGAATAGTACTGGAGCTTGGACTGCAACACATGGCTGGAGCATTTTCCCTCAGGCGGTGACTCTCATTAACCATATCAGACTCTGAAATGTCATCCATATTTCTTTATTTCACATTCACATATTGAGTTTATACATCAGATCATCAATAGAACTTTGATCCCATCAAGGATATTTACTGCTGGGGATTACATTTGAATTTGGTATAAAAATCCAAACAAGAAGAATCTAATGATCTTGAAATCATGTATATGATTTAAAATTCTGTATATGGGACTCTCAGAGCTTTCTCTAATCAGTTTTAGTATTTGCCAAGTTTTATTGAACATTCCACAATCAGGCCAAAGATTATTAGTTTAGTAGCAACATAACAGACACTGAAGCTAGCAACAGGCAATGTATCAGATGCCAATGTGACAATGCTTATTTGAGGACAAGGTATTCACTTCCTCTGGACAAATAAAGAAACATGCTCACTGCCATGTCCTTCCAAGCTACAGCAAATGTTATGACTATATCAGATAAACACTTCACACATTTGTTAAAATGCAATATCAGCAAATTCCATATCTTCTTTTATCAACTGTGATTTAAATGACACAGAATGTACATCGTTCAAGGTTGGCGCTCAAACCTATACAAATAAACTCTGCTAAGATGAACTTACTGTTGAACACTTCCTAACACAATGGCCCGATAGACTGAAACACAACATTTTGCATGAACGGGTCCCTGGCTCTTTGGTATGATGGCAGGACAATAGATCAAAAGCATCCAGGTTTGATCACTCTTGATCTATTGCAAAGCGGGCAGGTTAAGAGCCAGCTGTCTGTTCATTGAAATTCTAAACAGACCTTCACCTGAACATGGGATGTAAATTCTGAATGGTTTAATCAAACCTGACTCCTGTTTGAAAAATAAGATGTGCTGTGTTTTACGCTGTACTCAACCAGAATATCAAGTTGCTTTTATAAAGAAACTCCAAGGATTCGGCCTTCATTACTAGGTGTCACGACTACGGACTTACAGGGGAAGGAAGCGCAGAGGTCTGACATGCTGGGAAGGGGGTTTTATTTTATAATAAACAATAAACACAAAGAAAGAATGGCGCGGTGGCCAAAAACGGGAAATAAAGGGGAACAACACAAACAAACCCGCAGGCGTGTGGCGATTGCCAGAACTGAAAATACTAACACCTACACGGTTACAATGTCAAGTTCACGAAAATGCCGGAGACCTGGAAGGGGCGGAAACATCCGGCATTTAAGCGCTGTCAGGATTGGCCACCGGTGTTGAGCACAGCTGCAGGTCAATCCTGACACTAGGCAATCATATGCTCCTTTATTTATGCACTTATTAGGTTATAGGTTCAAGTACGAGCCATTAGATTTTTCCTATGATAAAAGAAAAAATCCAGACATAAAGCATTTACAGCAATGACGTTCTCCAATTGAATATTATTAGTCCGGTTTACATTTATATTTACAGCATTCATGAGACAACCTCAACCAGAGCGACTTACAATCAGTAGTTACAGGGACAGTCCCTGGAGACACTCAGGCTTACAGTGGATTCAGAAAGTATTCACAGTGCATCATTATTCAATATACATTATGTTACAGCCTTATTCGAAATGCAATTTTCCCCTCAGAGTTGTACACACAGCATCCCATTTACTGACAACAGTAAAGTCAAATGTGAAATGACTCGTTGAAAGGTCAAGGTGCAGCAATATACAACATGCTGCGTTCTTATCATGTGTCTATATCCAATATCCAGCATTTAAAACAATATTGGAATAGGATGTCAGGCTGCTTCATTCATCTGCATAAATCCAGTTTGCAATTTTGCTATTTTTGGAGCCAGACAAACATAACATAAATTTGTTTAGCACAATTTTTACCGTTAGGTCCCCAAAGTCAGATGGAGGACGTGAAACTGTGCTCCAGTTTGGGGGTTTCCTGGCATTTAATAATGGCAACATAGCTTAAATCTATTTATTTATTTATTTATTTATTTGTAGACTTTTCAAAGTCACACTGGTCTGCTGTGTGTGTGTGTGTGTGTGTGTGTGAGCGTGTGTGTATATCAGTAGAAGACCAGCCAATCCATTTCCCTGCACACCTGTGGCTATGAGGGGTGGGAGGGACGAGGTGCCCAGCTGGAAACCCAACACACACACACACAAACTCACCAAACCACACACACTCACACATGCACATACGCACGCACACACTGACACACACACACAACTCTCTGACTTCATCCCACTCATTTCATCTATTAATAACCCCTCGCGTCCTTCAGGTGTCATGGTGATGCGTGCGTCACTGCCCCAGGTGCTCCAGGGGGTGGTTGCCATGGTTACTCAGGCAGGATCACACCCAATCACACTCCAACCTGACTCCCCCGCACTCCCACCACCCCCTGAAACCCACACCCACTGCAGGCTGTCCTCAAGGCCAAAAGAAGACACTTTGCCCTTCTCAGGAGATGGGGGAGGTGCAGCGATAATTTTGTTTTTGTCAAATCAAGCAAAGACGATTAACGCGGTTGTCACACTCTGAGAACTGTATGAGCATGGAGCATCCAAACAGCCACTCGCACCCCCCTCCTCTATACATATATATATACACACCCACACACACACACATGCACACACACACACACACATATATATATATATATGTGTGTGTGTGTGTGTGCGTGCGTGTGTGTGCAATTATGGTAGAACTGCAAAAAACAAACACAGCATCCAAATGTGGTCTGACTGAAAGAGCTGGTGTGGCAGCCGATTACCAGAGATGGCGGATAAACAGCACCGCACCCAGGGCCCTACCCCTGCGACCTGCGTGGGAGACGCTGTAATGGACTTGCCTAATGGGTCTGAGGGGTCTAGAATGGCCCCACTCCCCAGGTCAGGGCGATGTGCTGTCACCGTTAATGAGCACTTTAATGTTCCATATTACACCCGGTGTCAATTATGGAATAAATAGACGCCTTTGGCCCTGGGGTTGGTACCAACTGCGGCAAACATGCAGTGCTGATGTCTGAAATGTCATAAGAGAAATTACAAAGATATGCAGAAAATGTAATTAGATGGGGAGGGGGTGTCGACCCTGTTGATCTTGTGTTTTGTGGATTTTTGTGTGGCTACTGTTCGAAATGTTCCAGGCTGTTGTTTGTCCTTTTTCTTTTTTCTCCATGGAAATTAAGCTTGCCTGCTTAATGAAGGCAAGTGTGCATGTGTGTGTGTGTTAACCTGTCTGATTCTTTTGTTCACCGTCACAAATTGTAGAGCCGCAGGGAGGCAGGGCCGATCAATACAAAAGTGATGAGCGATTCTCAGAAGCGAGATTTTTTTTTTGCTTCACCACAGGACTGTCAGGGACGACTGCAGGGCTGATTTTACTTTTCTCTCATTAATGTTATCATGTTTTCCAATTCAACATAGTTGGAACAGGACAAGACTGGGCTTTGCTACTTTCCTCAGCCAAAAACATTACCACAGCCCAAAAGTGACTCCACTCGTTCTTTTCTCATGAAGCTTTCTGTGTGAGTGCAGATCTGAGCCATAACAATATGATTCTTAAATACAGAACAAACAGACTCTACTGACAGACTTGTAATCTAAAGGTTGTCGGTTCGAAATTCCAAACCACCAAGATGCCACAAAGGTGTTACTGAGCAAAGCACCGTCCCCACACACTGTATATGGGTCCCTCTCCACAGGGATGAGTATTGCATTGATTTAAAGGAGCAGAAAGTGACTTGTAATGTGTGACATCAATCTTTGACTGAATGCATTCATGAATGAACAAATGAATGAATGAATGAATGAATGAATATCCTGTTGCAATAAACTTAAAATTGTTTCATTCATTCATGCTCATTCATTGCAGTTATGAAATTGAAGTGAGTCCAACTAACCTTTTAGGCTGGTTCAGGAATTTAATAATGTCGGATGTATTTTAATATGCTGTATGTGTAATACCCAATTCCAAAAGATTTTTGCTTTGAAGTTTGTGAAGGTTGTGAAAGGCCCTACATGCATTTAAATTTAATAAACAGAACATGTACAGTACAGAGAATTTCACTGCTTGTGGTTTTACAGTATGATAACATAATAGCACACAACACACAGAGCCCATTGTTGACCACAGTAAACGTTCCTGGTCGTATTTGGTGTTTTGGCTGGTCTCCCCAGTCACATGAAACCACAGTATTGGTGACCGCAGCTCAGACTCGCAACAACAATAACAATTCTGGGAATTGACTGCACTGGGCCAGCGCATGGAACTCATTTGGTGCATTACAGCCTACTCCACTTTACTTTCGATCTGTTTAGATTTTTTTGCACGTATATCTGTCAGTTTTCCAGCCAAAAAGCTAGGAATATCTAGAGACAGTCATTAGAATGTCAGAATGAATACATTTGGAGATACTCAGACAAAAGAAAACTAGATAGATTAACCTGAGGCATGACCAACGAAAGGCTTAAAAAAAACAGGCCTACACCACTCTGATTCACAAAAAGAGGGAAGCAGGGCTCCCTGAATGCCAAGTGGCATAGTTTGATTTAAAGAGATGTGTTTCCCATGCCAATACCTTCAGGCAATCAAAATACCTGGTCTGAACTAATTGAACTAGCCTCTGGTTCACATCGGATGGTTTTTCATTCCCAAAATAATACACTTGTCATTGTGGCTTTGCCAAAAGAACATTTAACAGGATTGTGTTTTAGCTGAGCACACTATACAGTTGAGTATTCAGCTAGTCGCTGGAACAAGGTGAAACATTTATTTCATTCTCCTGGTCTCTAATATGCAATGTTTTTTTTTTTTTTGGAGCAATGAATGCCTTGGACCATTATCAATTTTTTTTGTTTTTAATTTACTCTTGGTCCCAGCTCTACTTACCAGTGGTGGTTCGAATCCCAGTCCACCAAGGTGCCAATGAGGTGCCACTGACTATGCGCCGTCCCCACACACTGGCACCATTATCCGGGTGCCTGTCATGGATGCCCACTGCTCACCAAGGGTGATGGTTAAAAGCAGAGGACACATTTTCGTTGTGTCACCGTGTGCTGTGCTGCAGTGTTTCATAAAGACAGTCACTTCACTTTCACTTCACTACCACCTGCTTGGGTCTATTTCCAAATTGGCTTCAAAAGTTTAAATTGTTTCTCTACCAGAAATTTAGCAAAGACTCCTGTCTGATTGGTACAAGGCCTTTTATCTTTTCTGCTCAGTCAGCATTATGCTGGGTCTCTCCTGACCTGACCCCACAGGGTCCAGTCATCCAACCCCAATATCCAAACAAGGAGAGATTCACCAGGCACTGTCTGCCAGAAACCCTGCCATAAACAATGTCCCCAGTCCCAAATTTCCACTGCTTGTGCCACCTCTCCCTGGCCATCCATAGAGACGTCAGACTCATCCAATCCAATTATTTTCCTGCTGCTAAAGTGGAGGCTTCGGGGTAATGGGGTGAGGTCATTGTCTCTGGGCGCTTCGTTGAGTAATGCTGGTCAGGACATGAGACGCAGTGAAACCTCAGAGGAAGCCGCTTTTCAGATGTGCTCCTCGTTGACATCACTACAAAAGCTGTTGTGGCTTCTCAGAGCTCACTTTCCAAGAAGTGCATTATCAAGGAGCTCAGAACACAGGGTGAACAGGGGATAAATATATATATATATATATACACACACACACACACACACACACACACACACACTATACTATATTCAGGCAATAAAGGAATTGCCTGAATTATTTTATATATATATAACTTTAATAATATATATATGTGTGTGTGTGTGTGTGTGTGTGTGTGTGTATGTGTGTGTGTGTGTGTGTGTATGTGTGTGTGTGTGTGTGTGTGTGTGTGTGTGTGTGTGTGTGTGTATATATATATATATATAATTCAGGCAATTCCTATATATATTTAGGAATTAGTAATAAAACTGCCTCCTGTTTTAACCTACAATAATGATTTTAATACAGGTCATAAATTTATAATCATGTACAAGTACACACAATGACACACGTCAAGACAAAACATCCAGATACACGAGCTCATTCTTTCACACACATTCACACCCACACAAAAACACATGCTCATAAATCCACAGAAGTCATGACGTGTGCTAACACAGCACAGAAATGCCCAGACTGTGCTGCAATATAGTGGCTCAGCAACATCCCAGCCCTCTCGTTTTCTGAAAACAACCCCCTCTCACCCCCTTGCTACACCAACCCCCAGCTGCACTGTACAGGACACTGCATATGCGCACACTCACTGAGTCACCCAATACGAGGTCCGCTACAGTAGTAGTCTGAGTGTGTTGCCCGGGTGCCAAAAAAACTCTCGTCCAATAACGTCAACTCAGCTCTTTGTGTTCTCACCCCCGCCCTCGCCCAGACACGCTCACGCGTTCTGTGGGAGGCGACTTCAAGCCCTGCCGAGAAGCAGGAAGGGGAAAATAAGCTGGGGTGGCGTAATGTTCCTCCTGAGCCTAGGTTTGGGTTTCCCTGCTCCATCAATTCACCAACCCGTTTCAGATTTTGGGTCTGCCAGGACAAACACAAGAATCTTATCACATTTATGTCAATTGCTCCATCTGTCTCCCTACCCCTACCTGTTTCACTTTCCGGTTTATATATTCTCTGTCTACAGACTGGTATACTGTGAACTAGTTCTTTCTGCATGTTGAGTGGTCTGTCTACAGGTTATAAAACTAGGAAGTAGCGTTTGTGAGAACGGTCAATAGTTCTTTATTTAAAACTCTGTTTATAAAAACACCATTAAAGTTCATGTTCTGGGTGGCATCACCAAAAAAGGGTATTTAGATTATTTTTTTCAACACACAGATAACTGGCAAGCTATTCTTTCTTGTTTTCTCTTCTTATCTTTGTCATAGCGAACATTTGGTTTGATTTTGGTCGATGTCCTTGTCCTTACAATCAGTACTTACAGGGACAGTCCCCATGGAGCAACTCAGGGTTAAGTGTCTCACTCAGGGACACAATAGTAATAAGTGGGGTTTGAACCAAACAGGCCCCATGCCTTGCAAGTACTGCCTAGTGCAACTCTTAACATAGTGCACTATGTGGTGTCACAAATGTCAAAAGTGAGTTTTTCCTGTAATAAAGGATGTTGAAAGATTTCTCTGTCTGGCTCATCGCGCGCCATTGTGCTCCCTCACTCCCACATCTGATCTCTTCTCGACACCTCTCTCCCTCCCTTTTTGCTCGTCCAGAGGGGTCCATCTGGTCAGCTCTCTACCTCGCTCTTGCCCTTTCTCTGTTTCATGCTCATTTCTTTTCCTCACTCTCACTCCTTCTCTCCCTCGTGGGGGTGTTGGGTTGCTCAGAGACTTTAGATCCCCAAAAGGTCACCCCCGTCTCTTGTTTCCAGCTCTCTTTCTGCCACTTTGGCGACACCGGGCACGTTGGCAGAGCACACGGTGATTCAGGAGGCTAATTTATTTATCAGTGAGCCACAGTCATTAGTATAGAAAAATGTAATAAAAATTTACAGAAAAAAAATCTAGTTTGTGTGTGGAGCCTTAGTCGTTTTAATTTCTCTTCCTTCAACTTGCTCCAGATTTGCACAGTCTGACCACTCGGCTGATGAAATTCGATGAGAGATCATTTAGTCTGGCACAGAATTCATTTGCATAAATTACAGAACACCACCTGTGTGGATGAATATTAATTTCTTGACGCTTACACCCCCCCTCCCGGTGCTCTCGCTTTTCATGAATTTTCAGATGGGCTCTGTTCATCACAGACCCGCTGGCTGATGGTAGAAGAGAGACAGACCAGGCCTGCTAGAGGCCGTGGCCAAAAAAATGACTTCATGTCCTTCACTTGATCAAGGCCGGGCTGCGCAGCAACAGGACTGTCACATACACACACACACACACACACACACACACACACAATCTAGCACAAATTACAGACCTTACAAACAGACACATACACAATTACAGATAATTCACAAGCACACACATATTCAAAACACAGAAATGATATTCCATGCACGTGTGCACACAAAAACACAGGATGCTGCAGTTCCTATCGCCATGGTGACTTTAGGATCATACACATTCCAGGTACCCATAGCCTTGACCTCTCACTGCACAAAGTCAATGTCCACTAAGCAAAAGTTCAGACCAGAGCAGAGCAGGGTGACCAACGGATAATGACAACAGGAAGTTTCTTTTTTCCCCTCCATTTTGTTTAACCACAGTTGAAAGCCGAAGAACACACATTTCTCCAGTTCCTTTTCAATTTTCTCACTAGATAAATAGGCCAATCCGCAAATGCATAATTAAAAGCTTGCTCAGCTCGATTAAATTGGAGGGAACAATTTCATGGGCCGTTACAGCTGTCGCATTTAAATATATGAGGGAATGTGTGTGTACGTCCTTTGATGTCGAGGGGAGCATGCTTCTTTCATCTCGCATGCAGCGACTGAGAGTCAGAGAGAATCTTCGTTTCTCCAATCCTCCCTGAACGATACGCCTTTAAATCCCGGCGTGAAGGATGAGTGCATTGTAGATGGCCGTATTACACTGAATGTCAGGAGGAAGCGCCTCATACTTCGCGCCTGGGGCAACACAACACAGTAACGTGTGAGACCTTTTCACGGCGCCTCACAGAGGAATCATCACTTCCTTTGAACTTTCTGGACTGTGGACACTGTCAGATGCCTTCCGAGGATCCAAACCCCCAACAGAATCTTCCATAGCAACAAAACAGCTCAGCTAGTGTTCCACGGTGACCTTCTGTTCCCTCAGATCCTACAGACGTCTCCTCACTATCATCTCTGATACCAATTTCCGGCTGAGCCTGAAAATGCACATAAGTCATTTTAATTTCTCATGGCTCACGTCAGAGATGCTACTCTTGTTTCCATGGAAACGTTGAGCAAAGCTCAGGCTTAGAAGTGTCTTTGGTTGTCATGGAGACCCTTGATAACTTTCAATGCTGGTACAGTGAAGGCAGCTCTGTGCTACACCAGAGAAACTGCCATACCACCAGGGCCGAAGTGCTCCACCTGTGTCCCTCTGGTTATATTTCAGAAGCACAAATTCCCATGGCTCACCTGGAGCATGTGTTCCCGCCAGGTACAGTTGCAGAACTGGCATTAGTTTTTTGTAGTTGGTCACATTCATTGGGAGATAATCAAACAACCAACATTCACCCCTTCAAATAGATATTCTGTTGGTGTGTGTGTGTGTATGTATGTACGTGATGGTCAATTAAAGCTGCTTGATGAAACAGCAAAAGTTATTTAAGCTCATGGTGACCATGTGGGCTCAAAAGTAGAGGCGCTTTCATTTTATCACAAGGTGATGGATGCAAGTGACTGTTTCCCTACATGTGTAAAAAGTTAAACAAATAAATAAATTAATAAAATGCCGTGATACACAAATACATTGATAGAAAAACAATAACTTTCACTTTCATTTGCAAGTTCCTTGAGCATGGCCATGAACAACCAAACCAAAAGGGTGATGGTGTGATAATACACGCTCAAACCAACACAATCCAGCAAGAACAATGGATATGAAAATGGAATTTAAACACATTTAATACATTTTTAATTGTGTTTAATGGTGTGATATTGTGTTTCTATGTTCTGAAAGTGACCTATTTCTAGTTTTATTTCAGAACAAATAATTCAAAATATTTTTTCTATGACATCCTAAAGGAAATGTTTGCCCAATTACCTGTTAGCATCTTATCATTATGTAACAGCATGGTGCATAGAAGTGCCCTGTCCAGTAAGGAGATGTTAACATAGCCAGGCTCAGGAACTGTCTGAGTCATAACCTGCTATAGACACATGCTACTGACAAATCACTTAACTATGTACTGCTTTTAGTCTCTCTATCTTAATCTTCCTGCATCTGTCTTGCTCTCTCTGTGAGTAAAGGATTAAGTATAAGCCCGGGGGAAGGCAGGCAGGGCACCCAAGTCGGGAGGTCAGCAAAAAACGGCGTCAGGAGCTGGGTGAGTTATTTACGTGGGGGTCATGACCCCATCAGTCCAGCTTTATCTGAAGACTCACAGATCTCACACTCACACCAATGCCAGACCTGCCACACATACACCATCACATGGTACACAGAGAGAGAGAGGGCTGGAAAGAGAGCAAGGAAGAATGAAAGCGAGAGAGATCGACCTTTAACACCCTTCTGTCACATGGTCTTAAAAATGGCTTACTGTGTGAGGCTCTTACTCAGTCTTTCTCTGTCTCTTTCTCACACACAGGCACACACACACCAATTTATCCAGATGAGATCTGGATAAATTGATCTTCAACACATAATATGAAGACTTCACATATTAGTTTTTACAGGTTAGTAATATGTGTATATGATTGTGTTTCAAATGATGACCAGACGATTATTCTCTCACCATAACTGAAGACAGCACAAACGTTTTGTTGGCTGAATATTGAATATTTTGATGTAAATGTACTTTGTCAACGTGTTGCAAATGTCAATTAAATTTTTGATTGAATATCTTTGTCAACGAACATTTTGGACATGACAAATACGAGATGAGACGTAAATGCTTGACGATAACGAATAATGAAATGTATCATGTTATATTGAGACTAAATGAGACTAAATGTGGTTTGAAAAATATAAACTATACTAAATGTATCTTTATTTTAGTTGAAAAAAAATGAGACAAGACAATATTTCCTTTTCATAATCATGTTATTATTATACAGTATTTCTGTTTCCTGTGTCTCTCAATCCGTTGCACAAATGACGTGACTTCCTTGTGATGGGTGACAGATATGTGGTGGTGGGTTAGCAGATGGCTGGGAGAAAAAATGAAGCAACTTTTGGACACACTTTCTTTACAATGAAGTGGAAAAGAAAACAGAAGGTGTAGTCAAAACATGGGGAGAAATGTGGCCACTGGAATGGATGTAGAGTATTCTTGAGTCTAAATGGTAACAACAATATAACAATAAGATAACTTTGTTTTAATTGTGACTAAAGGTACTTGAACTCTATGTACTGTGTTAGAAATGCATTACTTAAAAATTTCAAATTTTAACTGACTAAAACTAGACTAAAATGTCATCAGTTTTTGTTGACTAAGACTAGACTGAAAGAGTCATGGAGGAGGTGATGGACAATCATCTCTGCAGCAATCCACCAATCAGGCTTGTGTGGTAGAGTGGCCATTTTTACTCCTGCACATCCGATAATGTTGTTTCCAGCAGAATCCTGGATCTGCAGTGACAGCTTGGTGGCTTGGATCGGAGGTCACTCAGAAACCCATGAGCCCTTCTTTTTTTTCTTTTCTTTTTAATATCCCTGAAGACATTGAAATTGTTGGTTGGAGCTTAAGCTTTACCCCAAAATAAAGAGTTGGCACATTGTAAAATGCACATGGCAGCCCGCCTCTCATACCATGAGAAACAAAATCTTTGGTCTTTGGTGTGAATGGCACCAAGGGTGATGGTTAAATGCAGAGGACACATTTTGTTGTGTGTACCGTGTGCTCTGCTTCAGTGTTTCAAGGTGAGAATTACTTCACTTTCTTTCCTCTTTCAGCAGGACAATAACCCTAAGCACACAGCCAAGATATCATACCTGGCTTTCTCACTTAACGAGCATCAGTGGTCAGATCTCCAAACACTATTCCTTCAGGATATTGCCAAGCAATGAAAGCGTACATCCTTGGGATGCCTGTCCACCAGGAAATGCCATCTTACCAAATCACTTTACTTTGCTGTCTATGCCCTTGGCAGGTATACAAGGTGAGTTATTTTCCTGCCAATCGAGCTCTGGTGCTTAACGCCAAGTGTTGATGCTTGGAATTTATTTAAAAGTTTTTTCTGATGACATTGACTGGTATCTCTCTTCTCTTGAAAAAGAAATGGAAAGTAGGCCTTCCGTACATCAGTATTCTGCAGTAGGTTAGATCGCAGCATGAGAGTCTGAACTGGAAAACATGTTTTGGTCCCATGAGAGGCGGTAGCGTGTGTTTAAAAGCTGTCCTTTTTTGCTGGGCCAGTGCCGAGATAAAGGGACAAGTCATCACAAGTTTTCTCTGGCCCCTCTCACCCACTTTTTCCTCCATTTATGTCCACAACCCACTATCATTCATCCGATAAGCATCAAATACTGATTTTCAAATAGGCCGTAAAGTAGGGCAGAAAGTCTGATGGAAAGGGAGTGTTAAACGAAACGAGAAGTTTGAGGAGCACATTCTGAAGGCAATATTTGAAGGGCAAGGCATTTTAGTGCCAGAGTCACTTCAGGTAATTCAAGGCTGCTATCTATCTATCTATCTATCTAGCTATCTATTTATCTAATTAGATACATTATCAGCTCATTTAGTGTTTGAAGCTATATGATTTTAAATGTTTGGACATTTGTTATGTTGGATATGTTCTGTTGTGGAAAAAAATATTAGCGTCCATTTTATTAAAGAACTTTCCAATCTCTCTATCGAGACATTATCATGAATTCTAAATTGAACTGAGCTGACTGACAGATACTGAGGTAAAGATTAAGCCAGCAAGAGGGAGACAGAGATAGGTCTTCTGATAGGTGAATGGCCTGTGGGCGTTGAGAGGGGGTGGAGGAGTGGAAGGAGATGGTGCTCTTGACATTCTAAGTGAGAGATTCAGCTCTTATCTGTGCTCACATTTCTACCCGCCTGGCACAGGTCCCCCCATATCAGATACAGACCAGAAAGAGAGAGAGAGAGAGAGAGAGAGAGAGTCGGTGTCAGTGCAATGACAATGTTACTGAGACAGACCTGCATGTAGAATGTGTACAGAGAGTTCAGTATAAGTATAGAGAGCATGCAGATGAGTTAATGAGAGTAGTGCTGTGCATTAACAGAGAATAATAAGAAAAGTGTTTGTACAAATAATTTTTTTTTTTACAATGTATACAGATTGTAGCAGAAAGCCTGGAGAGCAATCCAACAATATGTGTCTGGAGGTAACAGTGAAATATGGTGGAGGTTCCTTGCAAGTTTGGGGCTGCGTTTCTGCAAATGGAGTAAGAGATTTTGTCAGGATTAATGGCATCCAACAGGCAGATACTTAGGCGGTACGCTCACTTATGAACCCGAAGTCACAGGTTCAAACCCCACTTACTACCATTGTGTTCCTGAGCAAGACACTTAACCCTGAGTGTCTCCAGGGGGAGTCTCCACTGTCCCTGTAACTACTGACTGTAATCACTCTGACTAACAACGTTTGCTAAATGCTGTAAATGTAAATACAGTACCACAGTACCATCTGGTAGGTGGTTGATTGTCCCCAAATTTATTCCATATATTAGATATGCTTTATTTTTCAGACTAAGCAACAATAATAACATGACACCATTTCACTAATCAGATGTAGACATGCAGTCACATGACACACACACATACCGGGGTCGGCACAAACTCATCAGACACAGAATGAAAAACGGCAGATGCGACTGTCTCCAGTGCTAAAACCAAAGGTTACAGTAAGAATACGGAATCCCAGTCTTTGATATAGAATCTTTAACTTTAAACATTTTGTTAAATTGTATATGTATACTTATAGCTTACAGTAAGCTTACTGTAGAACTAGACATTGCATTTACACTATATTACTTGGACATACTGTTGCTGGAACTCCTTGACTCCTTGAGAGTTCCTTTCAAAGTGAACAGTGCAGAACTACTTCATTCGTACTCTGTGCTTGGACAATGTCTGAGTATTAGTTGTGAAGCAGATGCTATTGATATTGTGAAACATCCCATGGTCCTTCACAATTCTGGTTTGAATTTGATGCAATTTTATTTCATTATTGGCATCCTCCTGGAGAGACAGAAAAATACAGGAGATGTGCATTACTGTATGATCATATTGATATGTCGAGTGAGAATAGAAACAATCCATGTGAAATGCAGTACTTATTGACAGTCTTTTTGAAAGAAACGTATAATGAAGGCAACTGCGGACCGCTTCAGATTGGGCTACACTCTTTCACCAGCCTCTCTTAGTGAAAGGCCATGGATGATTACATGATCAATGATAGTTGCACGGATTTCATCACTGACTACTGCTCTTTCAGCCCTTGGAATGCCACCACCATGCATTCTTACACCTCTACCCTGTCCTCTGCTCAGATCTGCTCCTCTACCTGCGTCCCTTATTCTTTTTCTTTCTTGTTGAGAAAAGAATTTACTTGTCTTTTCCTATGTATGCCCCCCAAACTAGAATAATCTGTGCCTAATTTATGTAACATAAATCAGATGTGTATCAATTATTGAATTGTTTGGTAATTATCAGCTTTTTTTGTTGTTGTTTTTATGAGACTATATGTAATTGCTGTCAAAGATACATAATTGTTGTAATTGCAGAAGATTTATAAATGTGTGTGTGCATGTGTGTGTGTGTGTGTGTGTTTGTGCATGTGTGTATGTGTGTGTTTGTGTGTGTGTTTGTGCGTGTGTGTGTGTCCGTGTGTGTCTTGCGTGTGTGCATGTGTCATGAAGGTGGGAAGGATTGGATTATCTTGTCTCCATGGTTATTTATGGCCCTGCAATGAAGCAGCTGCTCTGGCACCTCTTGGGCAGCCGTCACATCTCAGTGTATATACGTGTGTGTGTGACTGTGTGTGTGTGTGTGTGTGTGTGTGTGTGAGTGTGTGAAACCCCAGCTGTGCTAGAGAGTGCTAATCTCTGCTGCTGAAGTGTTTATGACAAAACAGAAAAGCATGCAAGCAAAAGAGTTAGATGCATGACTTTAATATGAACTTTGTGAGTGTAAGTGTTTGGCGATATGTGTGGCCAGGAATTTATTTCCAGGAGAGACCTCACATTTTTTTTAAATTGGGAACAAAATGTTATTAACCCAAGATAAGTTTTAATAAAAAAAAACATATACTGAAAAATGTATTTTCTGAAGCTAAGGGCCATGGTAAGGTTTTAGCATAGAAGACTGAAAGGTCTGGTTACACAGAAGTAAATGCTATTGTGTTTATATGTGTGTCAGTGCTGTACCATGCCAATATTATTCTGTATCCCTTAAGTTGCATTTTTGGAACAAAATGCTCTCGCATCACAGTCATCCCACCTCTGTTTGCCTAGGAGACTATATTCAGTGTCCCCAAATGACCAAACACACCTCACCCCCCGATCTTACACATCATCTTAACCTCGGTAACAACATCAGTGGATATTGCCTGTCTGATTGACACCACGACACAAACAACATACTGCACCCAGGATGCACCACCGGCAGGTTGGTGATATCAAAGTAGGGTCCTGTCAAAAACTAAATGGAGGGGGTGATAAAAATACCACAGACCGGCGGAAAAATCTGTCTCGTCTACTGCCAGTTAATTCCACAGAATGATCCGATAAATGTAAATCACGGGAGCATGCGCGTACATGCGTGTGCACACACACACACAACGTGCTATAAATACACATTTACCTTGTACAATAGCACTTAGTGCCAGACAGACCTTCTCTCTGCAATGATAAGAGACAGATAAGGACTTTATTGGGATCAGACTCCATAACAAGCCTAGCATAGTAGACCTCTCAGCCAGTCAGAGTTTCCATGCATAGTTTATTTCATCCATAGTTAAAGTTCAACTGGGCCACTCGATCAAATTACTGCCCCTGTATGAAGCGGGTGGGGGGGACTTTTCTGAGATCCATAGTATTTAAACACATTAAATTGCACATCCTCTACCATGTGAACAGAAAGCAGCACCTTAGCCTAATATGTCACATTCATTCGCCCAAGCTCCTGAAAGCACATTAATTTTTTTATCATATAATTGATGTCCTTTTTGTCTTTCGTGGTCTTGAGTTTCATCATGCTGTCTGCTCTGCAACTGACTCATTCTTTAAAACCTGGACTGTGAACTTGGGATCAGAGGTTCTTTTCTGCAGACGGGGCTTGATCCAGGGATGACAGCAGAAACCAAAGACCTGTCCTGCCTGCTGTCTCCGCTTCAATGGATTTAATCAGAAAAAGGTTTTTAGCTTTTCACTCATAATCCTCTTAGAGCCCTAACCTCTCTGATTCCTTCACCTGGCCCTCTCCAAATCATTCACTCGCTCGCATTTTCCCATTCCCCCCCATCTCTCATTAGTGTAATGACAAAGCCCTCAGCTTTATGTCTGGCCAACCGGAGGCAGCATCGTAGTATGTCTGGTGTCATGCGGACAACATTGGCACCTCAGAACCCGTTGCCATGTGAAGATTAAAGGAGTCTAACAGCAGACTCAGCCCCGAGCGAACGGCTGCGATCCAGGCAGGGAGAGCTGACGCAGACAGAACTAATCAAGCACCAGCACAAGCGGAAATCACCCGACGTTACATCAGAGTCTCAGCAAATGGGTGAGGTAATCACAGAGCCAAAACACTGATTTCTGCACCGTAGTGACAGCCTCAGAAGGTTTCAGGCTCTCTCGCAGACATCAGAACACATGGAGCTGCATTCAACTTTGAATGACATTCGGTCACGTCTCTGCAGCAGCTTCTTGTTCTAAAGCTCAGCTGACTTCTGCCTCTCTACCCCCCCCCCTCTCTCACTCTCTCTCTGGTCTGTTGAGCTGGCAGGCAGACAGACAGCCCTTCCTGTTATAACACGGCGGGATGTTTCCAGGAACCCAGACGTTCCAAACTCCCCCTCTCCCCCTTTCCCTCACCCCACCCCCTGGGGCTGCACTCCAAAAGCAGGACCTGAGGCTGTAGCTTCAATGAGGTGAAACAACAGTGCGTAGAACCCCAAGAAGGAGATCTCCTGCTGAAAATGATCAAGAAAGAGGGATAGTTTTTCACAGTTAAAGGACAAAACGCAAACACACAACTGATCAGTTGCAATGGGTACAATTGCACACATTCCCAGATATAATTAATTGATTCTGTTTCATGCATACCATTACATGCTAACCCTGTTCATTCTATATTTAAAATACAGACAAATACAGAGGTTTAAACAATTAGGACACATTCCAATGAGTATGACAAAACTTAATGCTTGTATGCGGCTATAGGCCGAGGTCTAGGACACAGCAACGTGACATCCCAAAGCAAAACTGTGGTTGCTTAGTCAACTCTCTGACCGGTGTCCTAGTTCCTGAGACCCATAAGACACTTAAAATACCAAATCTGCCGTGCCCTTCTTGGAAACCTATTTGGGTCATATTCAGCTGTTCCCTGTGTTGGAAAATGGGTGTAAATTTGGTCCTCTCCAGGTCCTTGATCTTTCAGGGGGAGAACCTTAGAAGGCTAAAGGTGAACAAATGAAATGCAAGAACCTCACAAACCATTGCGGTTATTTGCATAAATGGGCCACATGTGGCCAAGTATTTGCTCGGGTCCTTATGCAATCATATCTGAGTTACTGAGCAATCGGTTTGGAGACCACTGTGATGCTGAACCCAAATCAGCGCCCACAAGGCACTGTTGGGAGTGGATGTCTCACTAAATAAACAACCAGATTTTTCTGTATACTGTTATCACTTATTAAGAGCACACAAAACTCTTGAAATTCTACCATTTAAGTTTGACATATTGTAAATAACCCTGATCCACAATAGGTTTGGCTTGATGGATATGCTGCAAGGACAACCAATCCTACAACTAGATAACTCAACGCATAGAAGAGTCACTTGAGCCATATTTTATAAACCATATTAAGCCATGTTAAACCATACAAGCTGGTATGATTGCTGAAATGTGGCCCGTAACTGTATTGCTTCCACTTAGCCTGTTGTATGAAATAATGAGCTGAGGCCAGGCTTGGCCATTGGGGTGTGTGACGTGTCTCAGTGACAGCGTCACCTTGAGAGTATTTATGTAATAGGGCCCAACCAGCTGCTCTATTCAAGGAGTTCAAAATAACCTTTTACACTCTTGGGTGTTGCGTTACTGAGAAGACCCCAAAATAGTATTGGTTTAAAGACCTGCTTAAATATAACAGTATCGTGATAACAAGACCCCCAGGAACCCCAGAGCCTCTATGAGGTGCCCACTGAGGGACAGTTGGTTTATCACCATTTTGGATATCTTACTAAGTTCAGGCTTAGCAGGCATCTCATGAGCACAAGATAGAAGTTGTTGCTAAGAGCATTTGTGTGTGTTAGTGTATGCAAGGACAGGAACAGAAGACAGAAGTGGGTTCTCACCTCTGCCAAAAACAGAATGGCCAGTCAGCATATTCATAGTGACACCTGAGCCCTGCACACACGCCGGGGCTTTACACCGGCCAAGGAAAGATGAGCAGATCTCACCTCTATGGACTTCACGTCCACAGATGCCTTGATTGCCACGTTGACATTTCGTTTTGACCTCTGACCTCTGACACCAGGACACTGGAGAGTTTTAGCTAAGTCGTATCTGTTGTTCACTGTTTGTTATGCTATCTACATTTGTTCTTATTCCTTGCAATTATTATGTATTATGATAATTCGATATTATAAATTGTAATATATATATGGTTTACTGCAAGTGATAAGAAACATAATAAAAAAAAAATAATTAATACATATCATTTACATAGGCGGCATTCTACTGACATGACAGCAAAAAGCACAGTGAGCTAGAGCAACAGTTTAGACCTTAAATATCATCTGTCAAGGGGTTTTCTTCTGGAAGAAAGGGCATTATTATTAAGTCAAATTTATTTACACATTTATTTACATCTCAAATATATTTTACATAATTAAATAATTTGATAGAATTATTAGTAGACAGTAGAAGATAATAGATAGAGTGGTAATTGCTTTGTGTTTTGAGGGATTGTGGGAAGACTCATAGCTCCGGTCAGTACACACAGTCCACTTCAGTCTCACCATGGCACTGCCAGTCACGAATAGCTCTGGCATTTCTGCCATGCATGCCATCCCTGCTGGGTTAAGTGGGCCTCCGGGCTGAACTTTTTAAAAAACAGGTGTTGGCTCTGCCATGGCTACGGCTACTGCAGCAGCTGCACACCAGCTAACAACTGAGGGTCCGCCATGCACACACTCACACAAACACACACACAAGCAAGAAAAAAAAAACTCACACACACCCGTGGTTTGGCAGAAGGCCTGGTGCACTCAAACATGCACTCTCCCAGAAATGCTCCCCTCCCTTCCAAACATATCCTGCTTGGCGCTGTGGACAACTTTCCATGTGGCTTCGGATGACATTGGATCGTGTTCTTCCCACAAACTCACCCCACTGCCTGCCAGCAAAGAGGGAGGGAGCGAGGCCCTCCTACTGCTCTTACTGCAGAGTGCCAGATGTGCTCAAACAGCAAGAATGGAAGAAAGAACTGGAGAGAGAGGGAGAGAGAGAGAGAGAGTGATGATGAATAAACAGACTGCCACATGTTTCCCTTGTTTGGGGGCACCTACATTTTATAAAAGCAGCCTGTGGTAAACATTTTCTTCATCCTCATGTACATTAGCCCACCACATGGCCCCAACCAGGCCTGAGAGAGTGAGGGATGGCAATAGAGAAAGCCGTACTCATATGTCCTATAATGAGACTTTTTTAGTTTGCTTCAGTTTGGGGTGGAAATGAGGCAAGACTATATACAAAGAAAAAACAATGTGCAAACTGTACAAGACAAGTTCTTACATACATCACAATGCGGTAAGCAGTGGTTAGGTGCAGCAAACGTGCAAATTGTGCTTTATGTCATTTATCCTACAAACTGCCAGGTAGGACAGATCAACATCTGAGCACACATAGTTACTTTTGTTGTCTGATGGCTTATGGAAAGGAGCTGTCGTTGGGTTGTGGGTGGCCTTTTCCAGAGGGAAGCCGGCTTAATGATCCATGATGATTTGGACAATTTTATGCTCCCAAGAATATGTAGGTTTGTACATGTGAGCAGATTATATCTTGCAATTGATTTATTTGGCAAGATCAGTAGAGCTGAACAAATCAGGAGTCAAGATCAACAGACTGAGAGAGGAACAGAGTATTTGAACTTGTGTTGCGTATTTGTGAGAGAGAGTCTGTGTTCTTTGAACCTGATGCCAAGGTGCTGGGGGACATCTGTCTGAGCCAGCATCAACACCAACTTCCTGTAGAACATGCCATTTTGATTTATGTACATGTAAGTGAATTGATCCAACAAACACCATTGAATCCAGAGTTGGCACCTGGTCTTAAGGATTTCTAAATGCATTCATACACAAACTCCCTGTCGGCAGCGGAATGGCGCAGCATCAGGGTCTGTTGACATTCGTATGAAAACAGACTGCGAGAAAAGGCTGAATGTCGATCAGTGCAGAAGTCTGCTCCACCCGTCTGTGCCAGCATAGCATCTTGTCTCCTCGGTGGGTGAGCAGGCTGTCAGACCCAGGCCCCACCCCGTTCTCCTCCACAGTTGCTATGGAGACGGGGAGCTTATCAGATCTCTTCATCAGCTGATTCCAATCCACAGAGCCATGAATAACGTCTCACAACTAAAAGGTACTCCTGTCTGCCTTTTCCCCCTCTCTTTAAATCAGTTTTTGTCACCTCTGCTCGTTCCTTTCCAGCTCTACAGTCCCTTTCATCCCCAGTCTCAGTTCTTTATCTAGTTTAGTGGTTTTAACTGCTCTCCCACGTGAACACATGAACAGACAGTCAGACATGCTGGTTGCACATTGCTTCTGTTGGAATTCACCAGATTGCGCATCAAATTTAATTTATAAAAACACTGATTTTTCTGCATATTCGGTTTGGTTCTGAGATTATACCTGATATTTGTGACATCTGCTGATGACGCTGAGAACAAGTTTTGTTTTGAGAACAGAAACCACAGATAAACAGAGACAAAGAGAAACTTTGGGGGAAATTGGTTGTTCAGAATTGTAGTTTCAGTAGTTAAATACTTATCAGATAGTTTCTGCATCTTTGCATAATTTTAATTGAAACTATCAGGTATTGGCAACACTGCTTGCACTACTTTTGCATTGATGACATATTGATTGCCGTGCGTCCAGGAAGGTTTCTGAGAGCTGAAAACATCATTATAGTTGAGTGACGAATAAGGTTTCACTCCTTCAACAAAACAGATAATATCTTTATTTATGTAAACCCTAAAGACATACTTGACCTTACTCAAGTGAACATGCACCACACGCTATGTCTGTTATAGAAAGCAACACTCACAATCTTGGCTTTTATGTCTGAGCTTATATTTCATAGGTTCGGCTCATGGCATCAACAGAGAAAATGTGTGATTGTGCGTATGTGTGTTACAGACATATACTTCATATGAAACGTTTGTGTGTGTGTGTGTGTGTATTAACTTGGTGTGTCTGTGTGCGCCGTCTCAAGAACAGAGGCCTATATTCAGAAATCCGTCCTGCCAGGCCCTCCAGTGACACGGTGGGCTAAGAATAGCCTGGCAGGCTGCAGCAGTGGTGGGGCTTGTGGGCATTAATCATCCAGGAGCGGCAGGGGGAAGAGTCTCTCCTCTCCGGTTACGTCTCAATCAGCCACTCCGTGCCACACAGGCCTGTGTGGAAGTGGCAAGAGCCACCACCTACCACCGGAAACAGAACAGGAGCAGTAAATGAATAAATGAAATTGTCCATCCGGAGGCAGGGGACAGAAGACGGGAGAACAAAAAAAAATGTGATCCAGCCTTCCAGTAAATCTCTGTGTGAATAGTTTGTGTTTGTGTGTGTGTGTGTGTGTGTGTAGGCCATGCAGGATGATACAAGTTGCTATACATTGTCGCATAATGATGCACAGAACACATCAGTGTGTTTTTGTTTTGTATTGTGTGTATTTTCTGTGCGGTGCTGTATGTGTGTGTGTATGTGTGTGTGTGAGTTCAGCTGCATCCCATTAACCGCACAGACTGAAGCCTTAGATCCCTCTGAGATCAAAGGCATGTGGGGGTGTGCGGAGGGCTGTTGGGCATGGATGGGGAGAGTCGATGGAGATCAGCTGTTGCCTCCCTGTTGCAACATCGACCCCAGCAAAAATGTGTGGTTCATCAGGGCTGTGTGTGTGTGTGTGTGTGTGTGTGTGTGTGTGTGTGTGTGTGTGTGTGTGTGTGTGTGTGTGTGTATGAGTGTTTGTCAGTCTTTTTCGACAGTCTACCATGTGTGCTTTGAATTCATAATAATGTCTGTTTCAGATGCCCTTCTCCAATGTCATAAGAGAATCCTTCGTCTCAGGAAACGAACGCGTGGTTTTTCGGGGCTTTACGGCGTGTGTCAAAAGAGCCACATCAGTCTGTAAACCGGGAGAGGCTCAGCGGCCCTGAAACACAAAGGCATGCCGAGAGTCAAGGAGACGAGAATGGGGTCTGAAATAAATAATACAGCTGAGACCCCAAAAAGAGAAATGATCAAGGGACCATTACCAGAAAAGCTGAACACTCTCTCTGTGCACAGGCCCTGGGTCAGAATGAAGAACAACAACACAGATATAATGCTGCAAAACCCCATGACTTCCAGCAAAAATAACTCAAACATAAATCCCTGGCTGTATGATTTCCCCTTCTGCTTAAAAAAAAACTGCCATTTGTTTTTTTTTTTTTTAAGTAGAGGCTCCCGTCGCTGTTCACTTATCTGTAGTGACCTGGATTCTGCCGATGCAGTTTTATGGCTCAAATTCTGTAAGACTATCAGAGAGAGAGAGAGAGACCCAAAGGCGACCAAAATAGGGATCCAAGGCTCTCCCTCTCATACCCAAGGGTGATAGCCTTAATCTGACATATTTTTTACTCTCTCTCTCTCTCTCGTTCTCGCTCTCTCTGTCTGTCTGTCTTTCTGTCTGAGCACACCCAGCTTTCCTACAGCACAGCAACGTCACATGGATGTACTCTGAACAAAGTGTCTCTACCTGCATCTTAAGGAATAAGATTTGGACAAAACTAAATGAATAATATTTAAATGTCGATAAAACACAATTGAGTAATTTGTGTTTCCATGCAGAGATTTTACAGCGGACGGAACCACCCCCCACGTTACTCCAGCTGAAATGTTTGTGCTGACAGTAAATCCTTGTTTACAGTCCTCCACATTGATTCACCCGTCGATGGCGTCATACGTGTTTAACGGCAATCTAAACCATTTTATTGACCCTTTGAGCTCACGGCGAGAGCAGACATGGACTTTGTCTCTTTAACAGCCCACTAATTTGCCCCAAACATGGGAGTAGTCATGGGGTAACTCTTATTGCACAACATTCAAGGCACAGAGGGGTGGGACTGTTTGTATGTTTGCTTTTCATTGCCTGAATGACAGCATCAAAGATCACCAAGCAACCAATTCCTACAAAATAAGAATAAATCTAGAAGCTGAAGTTTGGTATACTGAACATTATAATAGCAAAATTAATACAATGAATCACTGCAGCACAGCACGGTGACACAGCAGTGGGCAGCCATGACAGGCGCCCGGGGAGCAGTGTGTGGGGACGGTACTTTGCTCAGTGGCACCTTGGCAGTTTGGGATTCGAACCGGCAACCTGCTGTTAAGGGTCCACTTCTGTAGCCTCTATGCCACTGTCCCACTGCTTCCATACTCATGTATGAAAAGTATGCATTTATGGGACAGATTAACTTCTTTAAACTTCGGCTTCTGGTTTGGCCATAAAGTGAATCCTGTGATGAATGTTAAATAAAAATGGCAGAGAGGCAGTTTGCTGGTGTTTATGAAGAAAAAACGATTGATTTAATTAACACATTCATTTAATTTAAATATAAACTATTCTAATATTCTAATTTAATTATAAATTATAAGAAGTTATTCTTGTTTTTATTTCCACTATAAATATGATGTCACAGCGATGGCTTTCAAAGGTCTGTAGAAACCTAGAAGCCAGACATAGTGTGCCATTCTAATTACCAGACCAAAGAGCAGGGGCAGAGAACAGCAAACAGCGGGACAACAGGCAGGAACTGAAACCCAGATGTGAGGTTTTCTCCTGCAGCTGTCTTCCCCACACAAACAAATGCCAGCAATTACATCAGTGGATCTTGACCACTTTCATGAGAACCCCCACCCGCTGTTCCAAAATAATCAATAACTTGTTGAGTGGCTGTTGAGTTGAATCAGGTGTGCTGGTGGGGGGGAGAGAGCAAATACGGGGGGCAGTAAGGTCCCATTAGAAGCACAGGATTAAAAGATGACAACTAATGGAAGAACCAGACAGAACAGACACCATCAAAAGATTGTCATTGTTTTTGGACTTTTTTAAACTTTTTTTTTTTATTATGGATAATATTTGATCTTCTTTTGTGTTTTGTGCATTGTAATTTAGAATAGCTATATAAGTAGACTTAATATATCACTTTATTCATCAAGTACCAAGCATATAGCATTGCCTGACAATCTGACATTCTAAAATATATATTAACTATATTAGTCACAGAAAGATAGTGAACTCCAATTACATGGTGCAAACTCAAAAGTATTATAAACTGATGTACTTTTACGGAACCAGTAAACCACTATATTAGAACTGCTGGCTTGCCATTGCCCCTCATGCTCTCTTACCCATGGCAGGGTCTCCAAAACATATCTGAAACTGTGCTGTGGTATCTGGAACCAAGACATGAGCAGCAGGTTCATGAAGTCATGTCAGTATCAGTAGGGTGTTCCGTGGATCAGGTCTGTTTTCCCAGTACATCCCACAGATGCTTGATTGGATTGAGATCTGGGTGATTTGGAGGGCAAGTCGAAACAATGAAGTCTTTGTCTTGAGCTCCTTGTCACTGTTATGTCCACACGAACACAAGGCCTTCCAGCAGAACACCACCCAGAGAGTCACGCTGCCTCCACTGGCTTGTTTTCCACTAATGGTCATCCTGCTGCCCTTTCTTCTCCAAGTGCCTCCACATGATCTACAAGACAATGGAATTTACCCGACTGGGCCACCCGTTTCTGTTGCCGACACCTCTGTCACGGCCATGGCATTCAGCAATTTGTATTACAATAGTTAGCTGTCACTTCCCATGTGGATTTCATGAGCCTTCATGGGTCTACAGGACCTTGATGTGAGCTCAACATTTCCATAGATCACCTTTGGTACCAACCATTCTAATCGGAAACCAACCCACTAGACCTCAAGATGGTGAAGGTCTACCATCATCTACCATCAAAAAATGGTGCTTATATTAATGTTGCAGCTAATAGTGATCATTGATCAATATGATTTTTACAGCATAATATAACAGAGTATGTGTATATCTGAAACAGTTCCAATTTAAAGAAATAGTCTTTTAGCCAACTGCTAATTGTCTGAGCTACACGAGGCGAGACAACAGTCATTAACAGGCAGGCTGATGTTGCTACAGTTAAAGCTGACGTTTCAAGCTCACTTCGTAGTGGAACGAAATCTGTGCAGTCAAATCACCACACAGGGAACATGGCTGTTTTGGATAATTATGGATGTGACTCATCACACTTATTTCTGATAGCAGGGCATTCTGGGACTGTTTACTTCCTGCACGGAGTGTTGAATTGCACTGGAAACATGCAGAATGTACACATGTGGACCTTTCACCCCAGTTTGCCCACCTGTTCTCCCAATAAACTCAAATAACAGAGATTAAAAAAACCAAATGCTTTTCATTTTAATTCGTTCTGGATAGCAAATAAGGTGCAACTAGGTGCACTGTGATACTCAAATACATACAATATTACTAATAGAAATGACCCTTTAAGCAGTTAAATGTTATTTTACATTTATTGCTGGGTGCAACTGTTTTCAACAGTTCTTTTATCACATTACCTATTAATTGGCTAAATATGTATCCAGTATTAGACATATATAAAAGGCCATTGGGCGCCGGTGAGAGCCAGGACCATGCAGTAGTTTAAATCTTCATTAAGTAAATGAAGACATAAATTATGTGTTATTTCTTCTCTTTTTGTGCTAGTTGAGGAAGTTCATTTAAAAACTGTCCCCCGGTTCCAACTCTCTCTCACACAAAGATGGCTTCGTGCCACTGAGCCCAAAATAAATGTCGATGAGTAAAAAGAACTCTCTTTTAAGACCACGTCTTGGATAAAGGCACCAGGAAGGATATAACAGATCCACTTTAAAGAGCCAAACTCTGTGATCGGTCTTCCTGAAATGGGATATGAATTTCAAAGTTAAAGCTATCAGGAAGAAGGGGTTGAGTCTTGGAGGCCTAGCAAAAATTGGACCAAACATCACACACATCCTCAGTGTGTGTATAAGTATTCATGGTGTGATTTGGTTTGCTTGTTTTGTTTTAGAAATTATAAGAAGAGCTGGTATTTCCTTCCTAAATCGCACATTTTAGAATCACAACACTTAAATGGACAAGGTAATCCATAGTTGTGGAAACAGACTTTGCTGCCAACTTAAAGAAATGTCTTTCATTAATTATGGCATGACTATTAGCTGGCCAAATTCACGCCATTTGATGTTCCTTATTCCGGGATTCACTCCATTCATCTGGTTGATTGAATATAGTGATTTTTTGGGGCTGGGAACACCCAACACACACATACACACACTTGCACATACACCAGGGCCTATCTGTGAAATACATTTGGACGCATTTCCAAGCCGACTTTCCACTCTACACCCTTCTTAGTGAGTAAACCTAAAGGCCAGACTTACTGGATTGTTGCTAAAGCATCTAATCCCCTAAAGATTTAGCATCAGTCGGCTCTTCCTGTTTTGGGGCGTCTGTCTGTGATCACGTCACGTCTCCAGACGTCTTGCTCCCAAGCAGGCGGGGCAATCGGATCTCAGCGAGATCCCGCGCGTGTGGTTACCCCATGTACCCTTCCTCTGCGTCGACTGACGTGGCATGTCCTATTTCACCCTCTGTTTACTCTCCCCGTCAGGTAGCCAGGCAACCGCTGCCCCCCTTGAAACGGCACGTCCAGGGTTCAGAGAGTGTATGATCGCTATATTTGGTCTGGCTCATAATCCGTTTCTCCCGATAAAGGCTTCCCAGTCAGCAGGGCTACGCGTTCCTTTCTTGGTGCTGCTGGGAGGCCCGGTGATGGATGGTTATGGAGCTTCGCTTGTTTTCCGTCTAATTTTAGAGCGCAGCTGCTCTGTACAGCTCTCCCATTAATGCCTCGCCTGCTCCACCTTTCACATTCCTTCTTTTCGTCTTTACCCTCCATCTCCCTCTACTTTCTCCCAACTGCAGCGGCCTGGAAATGTGAGGGGCTTACATCCGTAAAGCAGACATCAAGCAAATCATGTGATGCCCCAACAGCCTCACAGTAGGGTGGGGTCGGTCATTAAGCTGGCTGACGTGGCATTCCCACTCCCCCCTCTCCAGCAGCAACAGGCACCCCGTCGGTGGCTGGATGACGGGGCGCTGGGTGACCTTTTTTAACAGCCCCTCCGAGCGTCTCATTTGAAGCACTCTGTACACAGGCCCCCTCCCGGACCACCCCAGCACACAACACGAACATATTAACCAAGCTGCTGCCTTTCAGCATTTGGCATGATCGAGGATGCATTGGAGGGGAGTGTTGATGGAGCAGCCATGTAAAAAAAAAAAAAAAATCTTTAATCTGTATTAAACTTATACAAATGCCTGTGTACTGCAGAATGGAATTTGTGCAAGTTTTTGTTCTGTCCATTTACCATCCAAACACAGTTCACACCTGGCGGCCTTGTGAAAGGACCAGCGTATTAATAGCCACTTGGCTCAGTAATAATAACTGTTCAGTTGACGATCATCTGAATAGCCAAGGGCAGAGTTAAAGAAGTTGTCTGTGTAAATAAAAACGGGTTGAAAAACGGGTTTTGTGTGTGTGTGTGTGTGTGTGTTGCACCATGGTCTACTATGAAGGGTGGTGAGGGGCAGCTGGGTAAATAAACCAGTAAATAAGTTAAATAAAGGGTCCGAGTGCTTTCTGACTACTAGCTACGTAATTTGAGCAAGCCTATCAGTCTCTGGCAAGCGACTGAAACCCAAGACACGCCCACCCACACCCCCTCCGCGTGCTGGGCTTTGTGGCGGATGGAATTCGAAGCAGGCTGCGCCAGCAGGGCCGAATGCGCAGGGGCGCATGGAGCTCCAGGCAGGTAGGCAGGAGGTCCACGGCCGCCAGGGTCTTCGTGATGTGCCGAGCTGCAGTGCTCCTACTCCGCGGCAAAAAAAGCAGCACTTATGTAACTTCCACATGGCAGCGTTAAATAACCAGCTTCACCCACAATGCTCGGAGGGTCAGACGGCTCAATATCAGCCGTGCACTGTACACCCGACGAGATTATTTATGTTCCAGTCTGGCTATGGTACAGTACGCAGCCTATAGGCGGACCTATAGCTACAGACCAGTATAGGAGGGGGGGTCGGCCTCAGTGCAGCCAGCGCCCGCCAGTGGGAGGAGAACAGGAGGCTCCATTCATCCTTCTGTGCTGCTGAGCTCAGGGCCCCGACGGTGGAATAACAGAGCCGTTGCGCGCGCGCTGGGAGGCCGCGGGGCGGGGTCGGTGACTCAGGAATTCCACAGAGGCACGTGACACATGACCTCGCGCGTCTGCGGAAATGTGCTCGCATGCAGAAGAAACGGTGGGGGGGGGCTTTACTGTGTTTGTGTGATCGCAGATAATATATAAATATATGAATTTCATTGTTTGGCTTGTAATTCATTTGGAGAAAAAATAATATCACCTGAAGTCTTATTGCCGATATTACAAAACCTTCGTCCTTTTCCTTGGCTTATAACCTATAAAAACAAAAACTGAAAATATCTTAAATACACTACAGAAATAAAAATATAAAAATATAAATCCAAAGCATTTTGCGATTCTAAGCTGAAGAGAATTTCCAGATTTCTTATGCTGTGTTAAAATGAACTGTCCTGATGGATGACAGGTTTGTAAGATCAATTCCTGGAAGACACGTCGAAACCGAACACCACATATTCAGGACCCACAGGGCTGGAACTGCAGACACGCGTCCATCTGCTTCAACCACAGCATGGAAATAAAGTTTAATGTCCGTAAAAACTTGCGGAAGGAAAAGAAAATCAAATCAGAAAAAAAACCCAAAAAAACTCCACATACTAACTGCTGTGTTCCTGGGCTTCAGGCTGTAATGGAAAACATTCCCAAAAAAAAAAAAAAAAAAAAAAAACTCTTTGCAGGTCTGGGAATTCCTCTATTCTGAGCCCTTTACTCCGTATTCCTCTCTGCTCTCGTCACTCTCATTATTTATCAGTCATTAGTCAAAAAAAATAAACGTAAGTGTGAAACTGATCTACCGGTTGCGGATAGAAAAAGAAAACGCACCCCCCCCCCCCCCCCCCACCCCCATGCCGCTTGTCTTCCTCCCCCTCACGCTCTCAGGGCTCCATTTTGTTTCGGCTGAAGTTATTGCATCACCCCCCCCCTCTCCAATGCCTGCTCGGCGTCGATCCCGGACAGTAAGCAATGCACAGACACTAAAAGGTTGTTATTACAAGGTCAGAAATTGTATTTGGCAATTTTTTTTAAAACAAGTGCATACATATACAGCTAGAAGCATTTTTCACTTTTGCCAAGTGCTTGTAAAGTTTTATTAGTCACATTCTAGGCTTGACCATGGACTGTCACCAGACCTAAAAGTACATTTAATGTTGGCTTTAGACATCAACGGAAAAAAGCAAGGGGACATAATCTGTTATAGGGTGTACATACCTTTTTTTATCTTCAAAAAAATATATAGAAACACAAATGTATTCAAAAACAAGAGAAGAGGGGGGGGGGTAAAATAAAAAAAAATTTACAGCCATGTTTAACGAAGTGTTTACTTCCCTTGTGTCCATATGTACATGTCCCAAAGATTTGCAGAGGGGATGGTATGCAATCTGTATGTTCTTACAATCATATATGTTGCTTTTTCATTGTTGGATTGTACTTTAAAAAAAAAAATGAAACAAGATGGGAAAAAAAAGAACAAAACAAGAGAGATGGTTGAAGGAGTGGAGGAAAACAAAATCAAGGGTCCCTTTCCTTTTTTACCTTCACGTCCCCAGCCAAAATGGTGGCTATCTCGCCCTGCATGAACGCCCACGGGACATTGGACCCCACCAACGGGCACTTTTCGCCGCTGGGACAGTACACCTCCCCCGTGGCACCCTGCTGCTTGATGCTCTCCCTGGAACAGGGGAAGCAGAACTTGTGCGAGGGCACGGAGGGGCACTGTACGAAATGCGTGTCCTCCAGACGTTCGTGGCACAGCGTGCAGCAGAGCGGGACGCCGCCCGGGGGCACAGAAGAGTCCGGAATGCTCTGGGGATGCCCCGTCTGGGAGTCCATGCCCGGAACGGCAGTGGTGGCAGGCGTCCCCGCGCCCCCGCCCAGGGCGTCCCGCTGAGGCATCCTCCTCTGGCCGACCGAGGACGGCGACGAGGGGCTGCCACTGTTCCGCCGCGCCGAGCCGCCCGTGGTCGTCGAGTGGACCTGGCTGCCGTCCTTGGGTGAGCCGGTGCCAGCGCCAGCGTTGTCGGCCGCTAGGATGAGCGCGGCCATGGGAGACTGGCCGTTCTGCACCGCGGCCGTGGCCGCCTCAGAGGGCGTGGCGTGAGGGTGAGGTGACATGGTGGACGGGGGTGCGGCGCCTCCGAAGCCTGGCAGACCCCCAGGGGGCATCTTCAGCACATCAGAGGGCGACGGCAACCACGGCTGACCCTCACCATTTTGCTTGGGGGCGGAGACATCCCCGTCAGGCTCGGGAGAGGGTTTCCTCTTCATGTTTCTGGGGTGCTTCCCTCGATCTAAAATCCGTGCAGAAAGAAAAGGGTTAACACACACACACACACACACACACACTCGTCCACTCCTACTGCCCGTGCATGACCTGCTGCTGACACAGTTTTACAGTCGGGCCATGTTGCAGCCCCCACCTTCGCTGGATTACATGTCAATATTGTGGCTGCGCTCCGTCACGTGACGTTTACTAAACTCCGCCGTTTAAAAAAAGAAACCTGAACACAGTGCACTTTTTTTTTGCCTCACAGTGTCGCTTCCTCAAAAAAAAAAAAAAAAAAAAAAAGAAAGGGAGGAAGGGGCTCGCGCCGGCGTCTTCTGCATGTTTATTACCTGCTTTTGAGGAAGTGCCGCCCGGCTCGTATCCCAGAACCCTCGGCGGCATGACCGCGTGCTCCTTCTTGAACCTGCTGTCGAAGGTGTGCAGGGCCATGATCTCGCGCACGGTCTTCGGCTTGCCCATCCACTCGTCGCCGCGCTTGTGGCCGTCGCCCAGGTCGGACGCGCCGCCGTCGGCGCGGTGCTTGTCCTTCAGCTCGTCGGCGCGCTTGGCGCCGTGGTCGCCCATCGGGGCGGGGCGGCCGTTGAGCGCGTGGACGGGCGGCAGGGTCCCGTTCACTAAAGGCACGAGGTTCGGGGGGACCGCGCTAGTCCTGCGGGGGTTGGGGCTCTGGCGGTTGAGCTCCGGCGGCTCGTCGGGTTTGGGAAATCCGTTGGGGACGGGAATGCCGTTGGTCTGCCTGCCCGGCTGGTACTCCGGACCGAGCCGGGGCGGCCTGTCCGTGCTCAGCGGATACCGGTCCAGCGGCTGCGGGGGCCGCGAGCCGAGCTCTCCGGCCGGGTGGCCGAGCGACTGGATGTCCTTGCCCGACAGCTGCGCCTTCCCGGGACCCGGGGAGCGGCCCTCCTGGAAGCCGTGAGCCCGTTTCAGCTGTCGCGCCGTCTCGATGACAAACTCGATCCGGTCCGCGCCCTCGTAGTTCACACAGCCCCGGCACACCGGCTCGGTAAAATCCCAGATCATCGCCCAGGGCATGCGGGGCAGGTCGCACAGGTAGCACGACTGCCTTCTGGAGGCGGCGACCGCCGCGGACGACATGGCTTTCAGACGCGGTGGGGAGGAACGAATTCACCGAAAAATCCCCAGATTCCCGTCGAGCGTCCTTTTAGCCTTTACTGCTGACAAAAAAAAAAGAAAAGATACAGTTGTTGTTGTTGTTCTTCCTCCTCCTCCTCCTCTCGGTTCCTTCCAGCCCGGCAGGCAGAGAGAGCAGCGGGAACTCGCGCTCACTTCATGGCAGTGCGCGCCTCACTGCTGGGTCCCGCGCCGCGCCGCGCGTCGCGCCCCGACGCGCGCTGACGTCACCGCGACGCTTCCAGCCCGGGCTTCTGTTTACCTGATGCGCCGACGACCCGCCCCGCTCGGCCCCGCGCATGCGCGCTCGGCCCGCTCGCCCCCGGTGCCAGGGACACCGTGAAGAGCGCGGCGCCTGGTTAAAAACAACGACGTGGTCCGGTTTCTTTAGTTGGCCGCGTTTGGTGTCGCTGCCCAGGAATGACCGCGTGGACCGGAACACGGCAAATAACTTTGCACTTAGGACCCGGTGTGAAGTCGGGAAGCCGCGTTAGCGGGCGCCGGGTGGAAATCTGCAGCCGAGATCGGCCGAGTATTGTGAAATTCCACAGGCCACGCGGCGCATGCGCCGTCGCGGCTCCGTTCAGCAGGGCCACATTCCGGCCGCGGTGCCAGCGCGACGTCACGGGCCCGGCTGTTCCCAGCCGGCCGCGCATGCGCAACACGCTCGGACACGAACACAGCGCCTTTTGTACGGCTGCACGTTTCCTGGCCGTCTGCGGAGGGTTGTGCAAGTTGTTTTCAATAATTTACGTCTAGCGTTTACAAAAAATGGCTGCACTTACACAGTTTAACAAACACTTGCATAACTGTGATTCTGCTTTACTGATTCAGAATTACTGAACGCCCCTGGTGCCGTTCTTGCGCATGCGTCGGAGCCTTTAAACCAGCAAAGAAAGTCGCTCCGATGACTCAACCCACGCATTTTACTCTCCCTCCGATTCCACGAAGGGTTTATTTTCATGACTAATTTGCGAAATACTGCACGAAATGCTTGGTGGCTGATTCACTGCGTAGCACGCAGCCGTCTTGTCGGTCAGCGCCGTGTGTTGGATCCGAACTGCGTCTCCTTCATGCTTTCCGCCCGAGGGCTGCGACTTGGATGAGGCAACGCGGTCTGCGGGCGCGTTTTGAACGAGGAAGTGAAATACTCGGTCACGTACTCGCCTCTCACCTCGCCCATCCGTGGAAAAAAACAAACGGAGTCCGGGCGCGGCGCCAGAGATCAGGCGCTGGCGGAGCAGGTCTGAGCAAGCCGAGCCTGCTCGACCGGCCCACGTGACCCCGACACCGGCACGGAAAGCCCGTGGCCCCTCCGAAGGACGGACTGCTGCTCTAACTAACATCGGCCATTAGGAAACAGTTTTTATTATCATTATTATTATTATTATTGTACAGTCTCTTAAAACGGAGACCTGACCCGCGAGACGCCCCACCGCGCCGCTCGCCACGCATCTATTTCACCCGCCGTCGGAGGGGAATCTGCTTACTGAACAGATATTGTGTCCCTCCGTGCATTACATCATTACCACATGCCCAGTTCCACCCAGCAGGGAGAGCGAGGGAATGTTAAACAGAGAGAGAGAGAGAGAGTGCTGAATCGTGCGACTCGGAGACAAAGGCCCAAGGCAGCCAGCATAGTTTGGATGCCGTGCAGCATGTTTGCATGGCGAACGTTTTAGGCAAATGACAGGAGATAAAGGAAGAGATTTGCCCGGCATGGCTTCTCACAACATTGCTATGATTCGGTGTCTGTGGCGTCAGGCGCCTGTCACGTCCCCGGGCCCAGTCGAAGTGAGAGTAACCCATTAACGAAACGCCACAGATTTAGCACCTCCAAGCTGCTCCTGCCAGCAGTAGGTTACTTCAGTCCACTGGCGGGGAAGAAACCACGCCGTCACAGAGCGCATGGCGGAAAGCACCAGCGCGTCGAGCCGGATTATGGCACGTCTTAAGACCCTTACGCAGCTTTTCCCGTCCTGTTGTGCCGCCACGTCTGAAGGTAAACTCCAGAGTAAGGCTCTTAGGTAATTAAGGTGGGAACATCCCATGCCCTCGAAGGCCTTGATGTGGCCTGCAACTCTTTTCCTGCTCCTCCTCCCCTCCCCCTGCTTCCCCGAACTTGAGGTTGCACAACCTGCTTACACGGGCTCGAGAGCCACTGTAGTTGGAGCACATGGCTACTCTTGCCACCACCTGTTGGGTGGCATGTCTCCTCTGATGAGATTGAGGAGGGCACGGGTCACGTCCCAGTTTAGAGTGGCACGCTGGCACCGATCCTGCCCCAGGGCACACGTACAGCTCATACTCTGCTGGCCTCACCTCATACCAATATCTAAAGTGCGTGCTCTGCGTCCCAGGCAGCTGGTAGCTTTGGATGAATAGCTTTCCAAGTTCACCTCATACATTTTGAGCGGGTTTCAGAAAACACAGACAGGAAACTGAGATCTCGGGGGAAAGTGCGGTGACGGTCACTGCGGTGAACATCTCCATCACCTGCACAAGGCCTCGCACGCAGAACCATAGTTGTGAACGAAAGTGAAACTGTGCAGTTTGATCCAGTGTTCCAGCTAAAACAATGGCTGATTGAGGTGCTCGGTGAACGCCCTAACAGCCCCGCGGCTTCTCAGGTGTCAACAGGGACGCCGTTCCCATTTCTGACTGCACTCATTACCACGTAAAAAATGTGGACAGTTTCATACAGAATGAAATCTCACATCATTTTACCATTTCCTGTGGTGGTGTGTGGCGACAGTAAAGTCAGTGTCAAATACAATTTCGACCTTCACAATCATACACTGCCAAAAGTTGTCCCCCTGTTCTGGTTGCAGGTGCTCAATCCATGTCCATGTTGGGAAATGCAAGAGACAAGTTTTTGTAGTTCAATGTATTAAGTTTTAACAACAGAACAATACATTTGAAGTGCAAGTTTTGTGGTGCTTAAATACTTTTGTCTAAAAAAAACTATCAAATGTAATCTAAGACCAAAAGTTTTTTTTTTTTTTTCCCCAACTTTCCAATTCCTCACCCACATTTGAATTATCCATTGGCGGCAGATGCAATAAATAGCACTACTACAGTGGAGTCAGAAATGGACCACCATTTACCTAATTAGGTCACTGCCAGTGGCCAAAGGTGCCAACTTTGCCGTTTTAAGCAAATTAGCAAATGTCCTCCAGCTTCAATGGGCAATATTTCTCCCAGGGCTGGGGTGAAAATACTGTACTGAGTTGATTCAGCTTTACTGATGCACACACCGCCTCCAAAAAGCTGAAGAATGTTGTTTGCTTGCTTATTCATTTTATTTGCTTATTTCAGTGGTTCACTATAAAATCAGAGTAGAACACTAAATGAATTTTCATAGCGTGCTGCATACCTGCTCTTTCTCTATATATCTGTGTATATATATATATATTGTGTGTGTATATATATTCTCTCTCTCTTTTTTCTTCACCCCGCTCTAAATTTTCTCATATTTTCTGTACTATGACAAAAAGGCCCCCACGCTTTCACCTCCCAAGTTTCGCTCACATCCGCAGCGTGATGAAAACAGCCATAATGGGCCGTGTTAATGCACTAGCTTTTATTAGAGGCTGAAAGCCAGCGGCGCTCTGAGAGCACGTTAGCCGTGATTGAGGAGCAGAAGCTACATTTCACTCGACCGGCAACGGCAGCTGAGCACGCAGCCACTAAATCGCCGAGTCATTTCCTGTCTGCGCAGCCCCCACCTCCCTCCCGTACCGCTGACAGACTGCTGGTTTTGGGGCGACTCTGAAGGGCAAAGCAGAGATAAATATGCCCCGGTCCGGGACGTCCACACAGAGATGTGGAGAGATAGATCTGATGGATCGCAAAGACCTCCACAGTAAATCACTGAGAAGATGCAACCAAAAAAATAAATAAGTCAGAGGTTTCATCTGAAATCCACCAGTGAGATCCACCAGGGTCCGATTTCTGCCCTTCGTTTGCTGTAGTGGAGTTTGGCTGAGACCGAGGCACAGAGCTGAGAAACGGACGCCATTTTGGGAGCTGTGCAGTGGCACGTAAGCATCGGTCGGACTAACCACTCAGCCAGCAGCTGCGCCAGTGACACCGACCCCGCAGAAAATGGCAGCCTGTGTTTTAGGGGGCGGAAACCGTGTTTTGGACGGTCGACGTCTGTGGGGGCCGAAAAGAGGTGATGTCACTTTAGATTTTCTCTCTCTCACACACTCGCCCTCTTTCTCGACTCCCCTCCCTCCCTGCTCCTCTAATCCTCTTTGCAGGTCTGGAGAGGAGGGGTGGCCGACTGCCAAGGCAAGGGCTGCTGGGAAATGCCGAAGGCTGCCAAGCGAGGCCCAAAGCACACATCTTTGTTCTCTGAGACCTTGTGTTCTGCCAGGCCTCTGGTTCCAGTGCCGCATTATGACTGTCCTGGAAGCTCTCCAGGATACAGAAGACTGCCCCCCCACTCAAAAAAAAAACCCCAACATTCCCCACTCTCTCTCACACCAACTCACTCACACACACACACACTCTCTTATTCATCTAAAGTCTTTTCCAAGGCTCCCTGCCAAACATTCTGCAGTTGCCATGGCAGCAAGGGCAGAGGGAGAGGGAGAAGCAAAACTGTGGAAGATTGGACAGAGGTTGAGCTGGTGAGTCACTACTGGATCCAGATATGCCACATCTGCAGCTGACACACACACACACACACATATATCCTTCTCTCTTTCCCTCCGGGCTGCTGGTGCAAAACAGCCACACACGTTCCGTTCTGGCTCTTCACAGCCTCCCCACAGCCCCATAAAAGGCGCAGCAAGAACTCAAACTGAAATAAGAAAAAGGTTGTGGTCTGCATAACCCCACGTTGAGGATTGGAAAGAGGGACCCCCCCCCACCCCCCTTGTTTCCTCCAGACTGGTTTTCATAATCATCGCCAACCTTGAGAGGAATGCCAGACCGGAACGGCCCAGTTCAGCCAACAATAGCTGATCTCATACATGCGTTACAGCTGCCGGGGCTGGTGTTGTAGTTGTTTTATTATTATTATTATTATTATTATTATTTAAATATTTGCTTGGCTTAGATGGAATGGAAAGTCTTTCCTGACCCACCCTGCACATTTTCACTTCCTCTCTATTGCATGTAAAACAACAAACCCATCTGCCCTCTTCGCCACTCAGGTAACGGACACAAGCATTGCTTTTCTTCCCCCCACGTAGCTTCCAAATATAACACTGTGGCTCTGCGATAGGAGTGGAGTCCGTGGTGATGTAACCAAAGCCCCGAAGGCAAGAACCCAGCAAATAATGGCCCTGCTTACGTAACGTCCAGACAGCCCTCACCACAAGCCGCTCTCAGGCTGCCCACTTGAGGATGGAAGGGGGAGGGGGGTTGACATCAGGGAAAGAAGATCATCCAGCCAAATGTTCAAAGTCCAGCAGAATCGAGCACATGCCCAACTGGGTATTTCAAATGGGTGCCTGCTTAATTAGACAAGGCGGCCAGTGCCGTGCAATAGGCTTTTTTTGGGGGGGTCGCACTTTACAGGCAGCAAATTCTCTGGAATATATGTGTCATGCTTCACCCACAAGCTCTAATGCACACATGCATTTATCTATATGAGGTTTTTATGCAATTTTCTTTTACTGTAGCTGTAGGAAATCCCATAAACCCACTTTGTTGACAAAAGTGATTTCGCAGCTACATCTGTTATCCAGATCAGAATAATTTTTTTTTTGGGGGGGGGGGGGGGGGGGGAGAAAGAGACGCAGAAGCCCTCAGTTAGAGCTCCCATGTCACGGAAACATCTTTTTTATGACCTTATCCGTGTGAGTCACACGCTGGTCAAGCAGTGAAAAACATCCTCAGAGTCGTCCTTTCCCCATGGCTTCAAGCCTCCTGCCCCAAGACGTCACATGGAGTGACCTCAAACTCTGAACCAGAGAGGAGACAGTTCAGGGCTCCTATTACATCCAGATGTGTGTGTGTGTGTGTGTGTGTGTGTGTGTGTGTGTGTGTTGAGCATTGGGTATTCTGGTACTGGGTCTCCTCTATCAGGGATCTGCCTTAACGAGCATCAATAGTCCCTTTATGGTCTCGTTCCGTCTGCAAATCATTTGCATTCGTTATCGTCATGCACTCAGGCTTTGTTCCCTTTTCCCTGTGCTGTAATCTTTCCACAAAAAACATTCTTTTTCTTTTTGGGGACATTGCTCTGTTAACCACTGACTTTCTGTGCTTTGTAATGTCAGCAGAGAGAAAGTTCTGCTTTCGTGTGTTTGTTCATGGTGCAGTTCAGCATGATGTGACGTGTGTGTGTGTGTGTGTGTGTGTGTGAGATGACTAAGTACTGAATGCATTGCTATGAATGTGTTCACTGATGTATTCCATTATAGTACATAAAAAGTGTTCAGAGTGCATTTTGTACATGTGTAAAACAGCTGTGTTGTATCATTATTTGTTCTTTTTTCTTGTGTAATACTTTTGCTAGTTACTATATATGGTGTGTGTATGTATGTGTGTGTGTGTGTGTGTATATATATATATATATATATATATACTTACTATATATCAAAATCAACATGAATAAAATACCAATATTATTTTCTATTCTCTGTCATCCACATTTGAGCAAGTGAAGCAGAAAAGTGCCGCCTCATTGCCTTCACACACATGGGCTTTATGACCAATTAAATGTGATAGTAAAGTCACAGTCATAATACATGACATGGGAAGTCCCATGTGGCACTAATTCTGACACAACCTGGATAATACGCTGCTGTTAACAACTGACCAGCATCATCAGCATCAACATGATTAAAATTACCAGGATGAATATTATTTTTCATCAACTGCATCCACATTTAAGCATGCAATGCAGATTTAATATTTTTATAATGTATTCTAAAAAAGAGTAACTGTGTTCTAAATACTGCCTTGTAAAATGTATCGTAAACTGAATACAGATTTAGTATTTTGTATTCTGAATATGTAGGTATGTATTCTGTCACTTTCAAGGCTTTTGTATTATATAATGATGACAGCTAATCAATTACTATGTTTCAAATTACTTGGTTGTCTTTGTGAGACTCTGTCTACCACCAGCAGGCAGAGTAGACAGATGGATTATGGGTAACCTGGCTTAGCCGTGGGAGATGAGAAAGAAGAAAGACAACAAGATGGGGAAGGGCAGAGACGCTGCTGCCAATCTGTCAGTGTTGTGTTGTTGTGCTTCCACCCGCGCCCCACCTGGTTGCCACTCCCCCCTCCCTCCGCTTTATCTCTCCACCTGTCCCTGGCTGTCAGTGTTCCTTTCTTTTTTGTCATGGTACCCTTCCTCTCTGTTGAGTTCCTGTCTCTTTTTCTTCCTTATTGCTGTGCTATCTTTCGTTTTTATCTCTCCGTCTTTTACTAACACTCACACACATGCACACAGACGCACACACTTTCCCCTAGTACGGCTCGGAGCAGGGAACTGTGGTACACTGGGTGCCCTTGGCGAGACAGATAAGCTGCTGTAATGTGATTATGCGTCCCTGGGTTGTGCAACTGCTCCACTTACAACTGTTCTGAGGTCAGTGTTGCACATGGCCGCAGGGCAGGTGGTAGCAGGTCAGCAGTGAGCCCATGCGGGTGGGGGCGGGCGACGCAGGCCTGTTTGACCCGCATGCACACCATTGAACTTAACCAGTGGTACGCAACTAACAAACAAACCCAGCAGGGCCTTCTACAAAGATAAGCACAATGCCAAGGAGGTGACTTGCACACATCCACACAGTGATACAATGAGGCCTCCTCATGGTCAGGTTCCCATTAATAGCTTTACCATACTGGGATATTCCATTTTTTATACATTTAACAGTTTGCACATTTCCTGATTTAGTAGGGGAACAGTTATGGCCAGAGGAGGACAATGAAGAAGATCCAGAACGTTTTCAGCTGACAGCATCCTTCACTCCTTACACAGGTAAACCGTGCGAGCTCTTGCTAGGAAGTGTTCAGATTATCCCCAATTGGCCGGCATTTTACATTACATCAGCGCTTTTCGGGTGATTAATAGTTGCACTCAGAAACCATCGGCCGCTGCAGTCTCAGGGTCAGATTGCACAAGGCGACCTCTTCACATCGAGGAGTTAAACTTTAACTCAGCGCCACTTTCAAAGGAATACAATTGTAAAGCTTCCTGCAGGGACGTCTGGCTGAGCAGTACTATCAAGCAGTTCTCTGGACAGACTGCAAAGGCTCATGGGAAAGGGGAGGGATTCTCTGTTCTTGTGAACGTCTGCAGGTCTACGTGTCACAGTCGGATGATGTCTGTGTCGGGTTCAGGGGCAGCTGACGCAACCGGCTACGCCAAATAAAATGCTGACTCCTGATGCAGGGGATATAGACGCAGTCCCTGCCAAGTAAATACACAACATTTGAACAACATTATCAAGAAGGGTTAATATTTCATGAACTGCTCTACAGATCAGACGTTTGAGCCAAACCGTGGACTTAAAAATGAATTAATAAATATAGGATACGTTGCTGTTTCAAAAATGCTCTTAATACAAACACAACTAGCTAATGTAACAACTGTAAGCACACATCAATGAACATTCTTTCTGGTAATTTTGGAGAGAATCTCTGAACCATTTCATGCATACAGAGTGAATGTGAATGTACTAAACTTACTTATTATGTCATGTTCAGCAGTCAGTCCTCTGAGGACAGTACATGTTACTATTGCACTATATAATATTGAAAACATTATTGTCTGTCATATTTGTTTTATATATTTATATAATGTAATATATTTTTTTTATCTGGCCTTTAGTGTGTATTAATATTGTATTTTACTATTATGTGCTATAGTTTTACACAGCACACTTTTGAGTATGTTTAGGAGAAGTAATATCCAGACATAGAATTTACAAATTAAGCCAATGCAAGTTCTTTCTGTCCTTGCGAGGTCAATGTTTGTCTTGCTGGGGTTCAGGTTGTTCTTTTCAGGTCATTAATAGTTAATACAGCCACAGTCGCACACACACACACACATACCTGTCTGCCTGCTGAACACACTGACAAGGTGCGCACTCTTCAAAGCAAAGTGTGCGCTTTCCCATTTTAATATTTACAAAGCCAGGAACAAAACCACCCACGTCTCACCTTTGCCTTTATCGATGGGTGCGAGTGATCGCACCGGGACACGGCTTGTTTATGGCGGGCAAACACTGGTGCTGAGCATCTGAGGCATAAACTGCACCGCTAATATCTGCTTCCCTGGCGCACTTGCATGGTAGCTAGTCATACACTACAGTACAGGAGACGTTGATTAAAACATTCCTCACTGTGAAGTGCATTGTCATGACCACTGATTTCGCTCCAAATGGGTCACCAATGTTTCTTTGGCAAACACCAGAAAAGCACCGAGCATGCTTTTGTCATGTGTTTTTTTTTTTTTTTTTTTTTTTTTGTGAATGTCAATGCGTGGGAGATGTTCAAAAACATTTCTGATGATGTGAAGCTGCCGGTGGAAGAGAAAATGTGTAGGAGATAGTGTTCTCTGCCAGCGACGCAGCAGTTTTTCCCCCCCTTTGAAAAAAAAAGACAAAGGACAAGAAAAGAAATAGCTTTCAGTTAAGAGGGAAATACCAGAATATGATTGAAGAGATTTGCTCCTACAGAGCAAACAGACAGGCCAGAGACAGAAGGAGAGAGAAATCCCCTGTCAGACAGTATTTGTGATAGAGCCCAGTCAGCGGGCAATGACCTCAACTAAACTCTCCTTTTTTTTTTGGCGCTCGCTTCTCACTCCAATATTTTGAAAGGTTACAAAAGGAGAGAGAGGGAGAGGGAGGGAGAGAAAGGAAGCTTTGAATGAACACCAACAGCCCAGCTAAACAAATGATGGTGGTGGCGTGATCGACAAGGGGAGGGGACTCTCACGGTAGGCGGGGCCAATTCAGAAGGAGCAGCGCTCACACGGACTGGCCTGACTCAGCGTTTCTGACAGGCTTATTTCAATCGGTCCTTTATTAACACACACACACACACGTACGCATGCAGAGCAAATAGCCTCAGGATGCGTCACAGCTCTCACAGCTGACTGGCCTGAAATAGGCCTGTTAGGAAGAAGCACGAGAGAAACAAAGTAGGGAGGGAGAGAGGGAGAAGGAAGAGGGGAACGTTAGAAGACGGATAAGAGTGTAGCCTTGATCCTTTGAACCTAACGAGGCATTGGTTGGCCTAGTGGGTAAGGAAACGGACACGCAATCCCAAGGTTGCCGCTGAGGGTGATGGTTTTAAAGCAGAGGACACATTACGCTGTGTGCACCGTATGCTGTGCTGCAGTGTTCCATAATGACTATCACCACAAATACACAAATAAACACACAAAAACAAGGGCGAAGGCCGTATCACTGATATCACTTTTTGGCTGATACACACACACACACTGACAAATTTGCTCTAATTTAGTGAAGCGCCACTGCACTGTTGTTTGACAGACCAAAGCAACTAATCCAGCATTAGCCCATATCAAAGACAAACAGCGGCACACATGTCCTCCGTGACAGATCTATTTTTAAAAGAGCTCTTAGTGCTAATTCTAGTTTAGAATGTCTGTGTCTGTCTACAATCATTACTTTAAAAAATGTGACTGACTGAATGAATGAAATATAGCTAGAACATACCAACATCGCAATACCACATCCATGCAACTGCTGTGTTGAGAATAATACCAGCACTGACCACTGGTCAGAAAGTGGCCATTGTAAAATGTGAGCTAGATATGCAAGATATAAGCTACAAGGGGGCAAAGCAAAAATAGTTTCACTAAGCAAATTAGTAAATAAAAAAGTAAATGGTTAATCAGAACCCTGAGGGAAAAACAATCAACTATTGCCGAGAGAGCTAAAGAACTTGTGATGTGTCCCATTGTGTCAACAAGAATGGCACGCCCATTACAGCTGGCATCCTGAAAGGACACTTTACAGTACTGTACCAGACCCGAGGATCCTGACCCGGGGTAACCAGATTAAATGCAACACTGAAAGGGCCTTTGATGCTATGATGCTCATGGCACAGATGCTATAAATGCCTTATTTTACAGTACACTTATTCACAGTCTCGCATGCTCTATTTTTCCTCCCTCGCACACTCACACACACACACACACACACACACACACACACACTTTGTGAGCCTTTGCTCCAATTTCTTCATGTTAAACAATGCTGGACCTCTATTGAAGGCAGAATCTGATATCAGGGTGGCAACCAGATCGTGTGAGAGAGAAGGACCCTCAACTTCACAGCGGATTAAATGACTGTGAAAGTTGTGTGCGAGTGTGAGGTAGTGTAGTTTTACAGTCCCACTGCAGGACCCAGTGGGGAGATAATGAAGAGACGTCACCCCAGCAGACAGCGAGGGCTTTGAAGAGATAGGTCAACAGCAGAGAAGATCTCTGCGGAGTGCTTCACCCCGAACCAAACACTCCACACACAGAAGGCAGCCTCACCTTTACTCCATTAAGCCATGGCAGCACAGAGGTTTAGGTTACAGCAAACAGTGCACAATGTCCCCACCAGACTAAAGTGCAACGTCAGTGTGATCCTGATACAGACCTGACAGCAAGAAGACTTGGCGTTTGAAAAGCGATGCAAAAAGAGTACCACACTGTAAAAAAAAAAAAAAAATCCAGTTTCATTATTAAAGGCAAATGGCCACAAGAGAATCAGAGCTTTTTAAATCTCATAGATTTGTGGGTAAATAGTGGTAGGTGTAGAAAATTCCTATTTCATATTGGTAGTGTGACGTCCTCAGCCAAGAATCTCACACCCAGTTGTCAAGCTCTGCTTTGGCCTGGCATACGTTTACTCCTCCAGACTGGGATGAGGAGGGAGGAGAGCTGTGAATGAGCATTAACTTACTTTCTCCCTATACCATAAGGATAAAAAAAAAAAACAGTTACACACGCGCACACACACACACACACACACACACACACCCATCTGCTGATGCACTGCAGGACCCTCCGGCACTTTCCATTCAGTCTACTGAGCAGCTATCTTTTACGCTGCGCACACACACACCAGACGCTCAGCAGAAAGCATGCAGTATATATCTTACAGTCCACAGACTGTCACACATGTGGCCTGTCCCAGAGTGACACACAGACACGGCCTGTTCCCAGCATGGAAACACCACTGTGTAAACACCACTGTCTCTCTGCACGCCTCATACAGGGCTGTTTGTTGAAGGCAGACCGGGCCAAGGCACACCAACTACACACAGTAGACAACACAAGCAGGCATTCTGCATTCATGCAGCCTGTCCTGGGCAGCTGATTTGTGGCTTTCGCAATCGAAAGAATTTGCATATTCATTCAGATATTTGACACACACGCACACACACACAGAGAGACCTCCCTACTTTCCAGCGAGTGAAGTCATGTCCTCTTTGTTCCCCGGGGGCCAACCAGTTCATTTGCGTCTCATTCTCTCTCTTTTTTTTCCAGCTCATCCCTCCCTCTGGGGTAGCCCTTGAGTTGTGAGCTTTGATGTGTGTTGAGCTGCGTGTGGTGAACTCACTCTTCCACTTTATATTTGGGTAATGAATATACTGGACCACGCCCGAGTGCCGTTTTCCCAGAGAACTCACTCCAAAATGCGTGGTGGGTTTGGGGTTAGGGAGACACGCCTAAACACTGCCAAAATAACTCGCTATGACCCGGTGACGTTTGAACACCAGCGCCTCCTCTCACCGCACCTTCAGAAGTGCCGGAATGGGACGGTTCCACCGCAGAACAAATTCGCACGTTTGAACATGCATCCACATGCGGTCGAAGAATGTTCGTAAACACCGCATGGCACTGCTCACTTCTCTAGTGCTCTGTGATGATGCAATGCGTTTCAAATCACTTTCAGCCAAATGCAAGAACGAAAGCAAATGCCTGTTCTAACGGGTTTCTGCAGGCTGAGGCGCATGCCGCATGGGTGCAGGTCTCACAACAGCAGCGCTCTATCTCTCTAAATAGCCTGGTGCCATATTTTCCTCATTTTACATGTCACAGCATTAAGTGACAAGTATCCGCTTCCGACCTGACTGCTAAACGTGTGACGTTGCTTAGCGACAAGCCCAACTGCAATACTTGGGCAAGGGCTCGGGTTCCTCATTAAGGCTTCATGTCAGAACAGCCATTCATAAATGTTACTGTGATACGCTATCTACAATGCCATTTTGGCACGTATCAGTGGTAATATTACCAGCGGTAATATAATAAAGCGACATTGCAAGCTAAATACTAAATACAAGCTAAATACAAGATTACTAATTGGTGGCTTCTGTTCCAATTTCTTTGTGTAGCAATTTCGTTTGAAGTGTAGGCATAAAACAAAACGTTGTGCGTACTTTTTTGGACATCTCTAGTAATTGTGTGTGTATTTGTCAGTGGCTGATTGCGTGTGTTTGTGAGAGACATGGAGAGAGAGGGGGGCTTGGGAAATATGAGCTTGCGTAAGCAGCTTCCTAAGCCATCCAGCTCAGCCATTCGCTGATCTTGTCTACGCAGCATCCCTGGGGCTCATGGGACAGCTGGGTGTCCCCGGGTGTCCTGAGAGCCCAATCCTGCCAATGGCTCAGCTCTCATCGGGCTTCCTGCTGCAGTTGAGAGCAGAGAGGATTAGGGACGTGAATCATTCTCTCTGTTTCTCTCTGTCCATCATTCTCTTTCTCTCTTTTTCAATCCCTGTAGCCCCCCAAGCAATTTCTACTTCTTTAAAGTGCATTGTCACAACGCTCATTGGATGCAACTGGATGCTTTTAGCATTGTAGGTCAAATTTACAGCTATGTCTTCTTATCTATGTCTATATTAGACATAGTGGAAGGGACATAAAATATGTCTTTATGAATTAAAGATAAAACCAGGGACTTCTTGCTAGTTTTCTGTATAATGCAACCAGACAGTTTAATTTGAACATCATGACATTCACAAACTCTCCCACACTCCCCATTTGTCGTTTTTATTCATTTTCAATTATTCAGTGTTTTATGCAGATTTCAGGGAATTCTTCTTTTCTCTCTAACTGACTATTCTCCCTCTGCACTTATTCATCAATGCATTTGAAACTCTGCTGTCACTCATTTGTCCTTCATTCATTCATTCATTCCTTCATTCGTTCATTCATTGTGAACTGGATGTACATTTACTGCATTTATCAGACGCCCTTATCCAGAGCGACTTACAATCAGTAGTTACAGGGACCGTCCCCCTGGAGACACTCAGGGTTAAGTGTCATGTTCAAGGACACAATGGCAGTAAGTGGTGTTTGTGTCTTATTGGACTTCTGTAACAGAATATAATATGCAGCTTATGCAGTTGTTTTTAAACGGCAGTGTTTACCTCTTTTACCATCTCTCTTCAGATGTTTTTTGACAATTCCATCCATTTTCTCTTTTAACTCTGACAGCAGATAAGTGAAAAGAAGAAGGCAGAGTCTATACATCCTTTGGCAACAACTGTGATCTGTCATCTGCCTGAACCCATCCCTGCCGCACTCCGGGTAATGGATACTTTAGTGGAGGCCTATTAATGGAGGCTCTCCCACTTTCATGTGCTCGGATGCATATGCACTCATCTCCGCTGTTGGCCAGTGTTATTGGGACCATAGTGAAGGGAGGCGGGGGGGACCAGGGTGGGGCTATCAAGCTGCTGCGGTACTTGTGGTGGGTAATGGTGCATGGAAAACACCCCACCCCCACTTTATTCAAAACTCAAGTAATGGAAAGAGCCACTTTACCAGATCTGACATAGCTGGGTGTCACTAATGAGGAGAGCCAGAATGGAAAAAGAGAGCGAGAGGCTGTATCTGTGTTTGTGTGGAGTTAAATTGGTTGAGACTCTAATGAGAGAACCATGCACGGACTGTCTCCACACAATGGTTACTATGTCTGATGACACCAACACATCTCAGCACAGGTAAATGCATTATTAGGTTTCAAAATGAACAATGCCATTTTTTGAATATGTGTGTAGAAATTGTTGGCCGGTCATGTATTGTGTTAGCAGAAAATGAGAAAACGTATCTTCCTTTCCCTTTTAGATTCACTCCTGTTTTGCTTCACACCCTGACTGTACTTTCTCACCTGTCTGCTCCTAATGACGGCAGAGAGAGAGAGAGAGAGAGAGTATCCTGAGGGGACATCTCCAGACGAGGGTGTGTGTTCCCAGCACACAGGACACCGTTGCTGTGGAGGTGGGAGTACGTCAACCAGAAACAAGCCAATGTCGTGCTAAGGCTGTGAGACACCTCTTGTGCTGCTCTGTGTGTATTTTTCCGATCGCACAGCCCCTTAGCACATGCACACACATCATTCATAGACACTTACACTCTGTTCTCTGTATGTACGACTCTCTTGACATTTTAGCTGCACTTTCCTCCAGAGGGAGAGAGAGACAGGCCAATGGAACTACTAACTGTCATATCAGGGACGTAAAAGGAAAAAGGATGTGAAACAGATGGAGGAGAGGGGAGGCAGAATACATTTTGGTGTGTAACTCAGGAAAAACCAGCTGTTTTATGGTTTGGCGCAAGATGGAGAAAACTGATAGAAACCCTTTTTTCTTCTTCAAACGCTGGGAGTCCCATCAAAAGGCTCACTGGTTCAGCTCCCAGAATCCCTCAAAAGGGTCCGTGGCCTCTTTTAATTTAGTACCCCGGCACAACTGTACATTCGTGGAAAAAGATCTAATTTGATCTTACGTAAGATGGTGAAAACAAAAACATACTAGAAAGTAACCTAAGGAGACAGATTTGAACTGCCCCAGATAGCAGATGTTGCATAATGTGGACCACAGGGTGAGCTGTGTATGTTTGTGTGTGCGTGTGACCATATGATGTGGAGATTCCGGGATTGGGCAGTTGTGGATACAGATACAGGATATGACACCTAATCTTCCCAAATATCTCCCTGGTAACAGGCTGAGTAATATCAGCCATATTTCATGTTTGCGCATGTGTGCGTGGGTGTGTGTGTTCTTACTTTCCTTTTGACAATTCCAGTATGCATTGGTTTTATTCCATCGTGTCAATAGACATCAGCCTGCAGGCAAGGAATCAGTGTTGTTCATGGACATGCTGGTATTAGAGAGCAAGAACGAGACAGAGAGATCTATAGAGAGAGCAAGACAGAGAGTGTTAAATTGTCCCTGGCTGTATGGAATTGCACCTAGAACTGAAGTGTGCATATATGTGCATGTAGACTGACTCAAGGAAAATCAGATGACAGCCTTTACAGTGTCAACATATTAATGAACAATTACACATTACCAAAAAATATGGCTACCTATAACATGGTTACTGCTAAACCTCTCTCTTCTCTCTTTTATGGTGTCATTTTGCTTCATGCTTTAGCCACTGTTCTGGTGATTTGTCATAAAAAAGAAACCCAAGCATGAAAACTGCTGCAACATCTCCAGTTCCACTGTTTATTAATTTGTAGAATTTTTTTTTCAGTCACCCACTGTCACTTTGAATAAAAAAACAAAATCCTTCCTCTCCACACGTAAATTCATGCACTGATGCTGAATATGGATACATGGATTTTCTTGGTATGTGGACATTTTTCATTTGTGTTTAAAAGAATCCTGCCAACCTAACTGTCGGCCTGTCTGCGCGTGTGTGTTTCTGTCTGCAAAATTGTTAGGGGGCAAATTTGAAAACTCATACCATGTCTGGCTCAATTCCAAAAAGCAGTTGTCGGGAAAGGATGACAGAGAGAGGGTGGAAAAAAAAGTACAATTGCATACCAAGGTTTATGGCTGACAGCCAATGTTATCAGCCTTGGCGGTGACACACACACACACACACACACAGACACACACCCTCACCACACAAAAAATAAACAGTGACTCAGAGCGGTAATAGCTCACCAATAAAAAAAGAGACACTTTGCCCATTGAGAATCTGACCGCACTGGAGAGGGTGACTTTGATTACCGAGACGTGAGAGTGACCTGCAGTTGCGACATGCAGGACCACGTGGTGCCGTGCCGTTCTCAGAAAGAAAGGATGAAAAGGAGGGCAAAGGGGGAGGGCAGGATGGGGTGGAGGTGTAGTTCTACGGAACGCTGTTCCTGTGTGTGTAAGGAGAGAAAGGTCGAAGGTCGAGGCAAAACAAATCCTTGCCGGGCGAGCGCCGGCTTTTCCCAACTCTAAGCCAGGGGCAGTAAGCCGATCAGCCCCTCAGGGAGGGGGGCAGAAGAGGGGGTTCTTCTCCACAGCTGGCTGATTTATGAAAGTAGGGCACGACTCTGTTTGCAGAGGAAAGTTACAGCCTGGGTCCATTCAGTATACTCACATCAAAGTGTCCAACTGTCCCGGCCAACGTTAGCCGATTTCTTAATAAGAAGAATGATTCAACTTCCAAATAGCTTAACAAAAAGTTCCAGAGAGAAGCAGAATACATGTCTGACAAAACCTCAATCATGGAAACAGAAGCAGATTCTGTCAGGAAAATGTAATGAGTCTGAATGTTTGAAGTGAGGCAATTAGGCTCAGACTTTGAACGCGTTGATTATTTACAGGGGTTTAAATCCTCAACGGTTTGGCACATTCACCCCGAGGCCACAGTGCAGCTGTACGTGTGAGTGTGTGTGTGTGTGTGTGTGTACAGTAAGAAAATGTTATGACTAAAGCCTTTTCAGGAAGCCTCTGAAACTATTGCCACATTGAGTTGGGCAACATCTCCAGTCTTTCATCACATGAAAATGCAGTTAAACCAGAGGGGTGGCACCCGCTGAGGGAATGGCCGACCTTTGGTGACACAGACAGATTTTATCAGGACGCTCATGACACCATTAGAAAAAAACATGAAATCTCCCAGCCAAATCAAATTTACTCAGTCACACAATACCCCTTGTTATTCACGGTGTCATCTGAAATATGACTATATCCAGGCAAGTGAAGATTGCGGTATGTGATGTTGGAAGAAGGACTATGACTTCTTATTTCATTTCGTACTTCAATGATTCTTCAATGGTTTTTCCCCAGTTTTAAGCTTGATAAAAGTTTAATGCAACCTCACCCTTGGCCAGTCAACTAATATGAATTGGGTTTTTTTTGCTTTTATATATATCTTAGCAGGCTCCTAATATGACATCTGAAGTCCCTTTCCAAAATTTAACCTTGGTGCAAAATCTCATCAACTTTGAGCCAGTCCCACAAAGAGTATTCCCCAGGACGCACCATTTTGGTGCTTTAAATGCAAATGAGCAGGAGAGAGGCGGGACGAGGAGGACAGCGGCCTATAGAAGTGAGAAGGTACTTTCAACACTTTATGTTTGACGTAAACAGGAAGTCTTGTTAGTGTTTTTTCAGAAAATATTAAATTAAAAATATTAAATATTACATATCACCATTTCCAGCCACTACAGGACCATAGACAGGCTAGGGGAACTCGTATTAATGTTAAATAATCTCATGAAGTAAAATTCCATAATAGGGGCCCTTTAAGATAAAGGATACATTCAAACATAATCAAGGGCAACACGAGAAAAGATACTAAAGTAATCTGGATTATACTCCTCTCAGTATAAGCAAATTTAATAAATAAATTTAGTACTAAACTTTGACCAGGCATAAACACGTGTTGAGGTTGTGAAATGTGGTTGACACTGTGTTGGAACAGACACTGCGTAAATTTTGGTGATTTCGCCTTGCAGTGTTTAGCTGAGCACATTACCAATACTCATTCTGGGATTTCATAACATGCGTTTCCAAGGTCATCTGCATTTTGTCTGTGAGCTCTTAACAGAGGTCTTGCTGTACTTTATAGAAAAAAATAACATTTTCAAATCTGTTGGGGGAAAGAGCTGACTACTTTGTAGCTGAGAAAGGAGCCAAATTTATAAATCATGTCTTGACCCAGAACAATGCTTGAAAAGGCTCAGCCCGACTCTCTTCCTACACCCTGGCCATCGACCTGAGTCTGCCCACACACATAACCCAGCCATCACCTGGAAACCCACTGTGGTGAGCACTGCGTTGCCATGCCTACGGAATGCATACAAGTTGTTTTTCCTATACTTGCATGTTTGTCACGTTAAAATCTTCAATGCATATTGTAATATTAAAGCTAAAAGCAATTGTTCTGGTTAAAGAAGCAATACAATTACACTTTTTGAAATTGGTTGAATATCTGGTGCATCAGCAAACGTGGGTTCAACTTTACTTCTAACTTAATGTTCTATTTAAATGCATTTTTTGTAGTTGTAGTTTTTTTAATATTTTAAACATGTAAAAGGTGGCTAGAATATTTTTTATCTTTTAATCAACATTTCAGAAAACATGCCTCTTTGCACCACATGAATTTTTTGGAGACAACTTTCCTGTCTTTGTTTTTAAAAACCGTGTTTATGGACTTCAGATAACACACTTCCCTGACCCAGACCTGCAGAATCGTTTCATCTCCGTCCATTAGGAGCTGCTCAAATGTACGGAGAGTCCCTTTGCTTTCCTGAAATACTTGGCACTCTGGTTTCGGTCGTCCTGGCAACCTGGGTTCCTTTCTCGGCAGGGCTGCATTGATTGGACATCAGCTGGAAAGGAAGGGCGAGAGCAGCTCTGAGATTGCAGTTCGTGTTTTAGGAGCTCTTGCCTGAATAAACTATTCTTTCTGGATTTTTTTTTTTCTTCTTCAGTTCAAAAGAAACCCACGATAAAAGATAAATCTCAACAGGCGTATGTAGGGCCATGAGTTCATCTGCCACGAAACCAGTTTCTGGGAGGTCAGTCAATGTCAGGATGATAAGAGTCAGGCATAACTGGGTTAGCACGTTGCCGTCCAGCCCAAACCTCAACCACAAGAAAGCAAAACATTACCACAGAGGGCCGTTGCACAATAAACTGTTGAATCATTCAAGTCAAGATGTCTGCCGCCAGCACGGAGGCACAGCGCGGGCTCTCTGGGGGTCAGTGGAAGTGCAGCGCGCTGTGGGAGGCTGGAACACAAGCCAGGCATGAACCTTGACTTTTCACAGCCTTTCAGTGTTGAGAGACAGATGGAAGAAAGAGGGGTAAAGGTCACGACTGCAGCCGTGACTGCTGTTTCTGCAGGAGAAGTAGTGTGGCTACGCAAACTCCCTGCAGGAGGGATGTAACTTCATGCTTATTCGGCTTTCAACAAACCGAATCGAGCTGTAAGTCAACGCTACCTCGGCTGAGCCGAGGGGGTAGAAACCGCTGATCATTTGCAATATTGTCCCTACTCAAGATTAACCATCAGAGCAGGGTCTTGGCTTTCAGATTTTACTTTTACTTCCACATTCCTTCCGTGGTGGAAGAGAAAAATTCAACAGAAGGACAGTCGGATGTCCTGCATGAGCGGATAAAGCCATCAAAAGCCCTTTTTAATATGCAAATGTCTTTTCTGTGCTGTAGTCACTACTGCAGTGACACAGCTTTATAGTTTTTTACACACTAAACAGCGATATTCTGCCGTCACTGAAGACCCATAGACTGGGTTTTGAAAGTGAAGTGTGAATCATTGTGAAACCGCTAGGCCACCACTGTTTTGGGAGGGGAGTGGGGACTGTGTCGAGATTATGGGACATAGTGCAGAAATGACACTTGTTTGCTAGAGCAGCAGTATCTTAGAATGCTCATCTTCTGGTGGGGGGTGGTTGTTGTGGATTTGTAGTGGTCTTGTGGACCTTAACACCATCGGGCACTTTGACACAAATCTGAATACTTAAAACAACGAAATAACAAATTATGTAGTAAACCAAGATGTTCTTATTCTAACCCTTTCAAAACTGAAAAAAGTGAATACTGGCTAAATAAACACCTAATTGATTCAGCATGATTAGTACTTTAACTGAATCCGAACTGAGGCAGAGTAAGAAGCTAGAAGATGACACTCAGCTAAGCAGGATTCCTATGCTGAGTGGATAGGCCAAAGGTCATGATCGAGTGGTCAATCTTGATGTATGTTTGAAATGAACTAGGTGAAAATTCTAGGTTTGGGAAACTCAATCCAGGACAGGAAGGATAAACAAAAAGCTTGCAATCAAACGCCTGCAGTTTCTCAGAGGGAACTTGTGGGCCATTGTTAAAGAAATGCATTTTAACGGACTAACCTTTTAAGTCCAGTTTACTGTAGCTAGTTGTGAAGATCCCATTGCTGTAGTCTACAGTACAGGCCAAAGGTTTGGACACACCTTCTCATTCAATGTGTTTCATGATCATGTACATTACATTTTCATGAACATATACATTGGTAGATTCTCACTGAAGGCATCAAAACTATGAATGAACACATGTGGAGCTATGTACAAAAAGTGGAGACCTGGCCTCCACAGTCACCGGACCTGAACCCAATCGAGATGGTTTGGGGTGAGCTGGACGCCAGAGTGAAGGTAAAAGGGCCAACAAGTGCCAAACACCTCTGGGAACTCCTTCTAGACTGTTGGAAAACCATTTCAGGTGAAGACCTCTTGAAGCTCGTCGAGAGAGTGCCAAAAGTGTGCAAAGAGCAAAGGGCGGCTATTTTGAAGAAACTAGAATATAGTTATTTCATCTTTTTTTTGTTAAGTATATAACTCCACATGTGTTCATTCATAGATTTGATGCCTTCAGTGGGATTCTACCGATGTAAATGGTCATGAAAATAAAGAAATTGAATGAGAAGGTGTGTCCTAACTTTTGGCCTGCACTGAAAGAAAGTTTCACATTCTACTGATATAGAATATCATTCATCTATAATTATACTCAGAATGAGCCAGAGAGGTGATGTGATGTAACACGGCTCGTGATATTGGTGACTCATTGCACTCCATTCCAATTTGCATTCAAAAGAGGAAACATCATGTAACATTGCATACAGAACAGGCATCACTATCCTTTGTGATATGAAAGGATGTGTTTTTTTTGGAGATCTTTTCTAACAAAGACGTATAAGAGACTGTTCAGCTGTGGCAAACATTATGACCAGGGTGTGGCACACAAAAAAAAGAAAAAAAAAAACACATAAATTAACCAGAGAAATGAACGAGGAAACACTGCTGCATGCATTGCACACAAACACATCCTTCTTATTACAATCATTCAAAATGGGTTTTAGGTTTGGCAACAAGATTTAGCCGGTCGCCATAAAGAGATGGCCAAGGCTTTGTGTCCCATCCGATCACAAGGCACTCACTTACACACACCAGGGACAGACAAGGATAGCGATCCATCGGCTGATTCCAGTCGGCCATCTGTGTGCGCAGTAAAACAAGCCAGACCCCAAATTAGGCTAATTTCATAAACAAGGCTAGTCTCTGGCTAATGCTATTTGCTAACATGAAGCAGCTGTTTGCCTGATCTGGGACAAAAGCCCCCCTTTCAGACAGACGGAGAAACAGACCGGTGGGCATAGTGGCCCATTATTCTGCCCTGAAATAACACTATTGTACCAAAAAAGTGCTGACTCAGGCATTGGCGCCGTCGGCTGAGGCTGAGGAATGACCTTGAACAAGCACCTGGAGGGGAGCTGCCTTTTCAGCCGGCCTTGAGCTTGGCACATGACGTATCATAATATACTTACTTTCCCCCCAAATACAGAAAAAAAATAAAATACGGTGACGGGACGGATGAAGGGTTCCTAAGATAACAATTTAGTGAAAAACCTCAACCCCTGTTCCAAAAAAAAAAAAAAAAGTAGAATAATTTGCACCTCTCATGAACCCCTATTTTGTTCACAAAAGAACACAGAAAACATATATGTTTAATATTGGGACTAAAAATGGTTCAATGAACAAAAATTAAAAGTGGACATCAAATGGGATATACGTAACGGACTACAAATTAAACCATTTCAGTTGCTTCTGGAGAGAAAGGACTATTTTCAGTTCTACAGAACATTTAATATATATCTGTGGTATATATGTGGTAAAATGTTAGCTGTCCTTACCTACTTAAAAAAAATTGAAGTAACCTGTCACGCTTTAATTTTTTAGCATTGACGTAATGTAAATAAACAGGTTATAGCAGGTTTGATTGGTTTATTGACTTTACATCGATGCAAAAATATTAGATGTGAATAAAATATTAGTCATAATATTTATATGTATAAATGAGCTGTAAAAAGTAAACTGTAGCTGTTGTTTGTTGAATGCATATTTTCTTGATACAGTACATAATAAAATTATGTTTGCTCTTTTAGATTATGCTGTCTAGTTTGAGTAAATTGTTTGTTTTTTACTTTACTAATAATGCTACTGATAGCAGGTCTGTTTGGTTGTTTCACATCGCTAAAATATTAGGTGTGACAGATTAATTGAAGATTTTAAAGTTCAGCCAGTTTTCACTTTTTCCAGTATATTATATCAATTACTGGAATACTGTGAGAAATAAACTACTAAACGTGCCTGGTTCTAGACTGACAGCAGTAGATCATTATATCTAATAGAAAAAAATCAATTAAAAAAACAAATTGGTGTGAATATAGTGATGAATTAAACTGAATAACATTTAAATGCTTGTTTGATGAAAAAAAAAAAACTAAATCCATGTCTGACATATATCCTAGAAAAGTCGTCTGCTGTGTAATATTGGATTTATGATAGTAGCATCTCTGATCCGTCAGTTTTTGCGTGACTAACAGCAGCCCGTATGTAGGAAGCCCAGTTGGTGGACCTTTGGAAGAGGAATGGACGGGGACTGAGTCGACTACTTCATGTTCCCTCGTTCTGAAGAGAAGCAGGCTGGGAAATGCCCTACAATGTCACAACATGCAACACCGAATAAAAATGAGAACTGTGCCTGTTTCTGTCAGCAAATGTGTGTGCGCGTGTGAGTGTGTGTGTGAGTGAGGGTGCTGAGAGGGGTGTGTGATTGCATCATCGCAACATTTGGCGTTTTCTACAGGAGAAGCCGCCTACGGCTGTATAAACAGGAAGTGATAGCGGGCTGATGAATGTGCGCTGGGAGAAGGAAAAAAAAACATAATCCCTTTCATCATTGCAGCTTTTCCTGAGGCGAGCTTCAGGGGCACGATAAAGAGAGAAAGAGCGAAGGATGGGGGGAGAGAGAGGAAAAGAAAGACAGCGTGAACACAACCAACCTGAAAATGTTCTCATTGCTTGGTTTCGTCAGAAAATGTGGCCCTGGGGCCTGAAACAAAATATTAATGTGCCTCTCAACACTTCAAAGCTGGGGACTGAAACGTCCGTGCTTTGCTGTATCCATAATATACGGTATAAGTAATCATGTTTTCGGAACGTGGAACTGCATGCACAACAACTGGGGAGAAAAACTGCATTTTTTAAGTAAACAGCAAGCTGAAATTTCACACTCACGACTGGTTTCCACACCAGTCTCTGGACGCCATCAAACTTTTAGATATTTCCTAAGCCTCGGCCTGAACGACGTCACACTGCATGGCCCTGCCAGCTCCATCGCTGCTCTGTTTACATTCCTGTCCCTGTGAAAACAAGTCTGGAGATCTGGGAACAGCTTCCTCAGTGTAGCAGAGCCTGGGCCCCGTTTTCAGAGCCCCTTCTCTCCACTGCAGCTCGGCTCCAGACAGCCTTCCTAATTCTTCTCTCATTTCACCCCAGCCTAAGTGGACCCACCCAACAGATCTTCCCCTACAAAAGAGGCCTCTGGACTCCACTGAGTCACCACAGGAACAGTGACAAAAAGCAAGAGTGTAAGACTTTCGGGAGGCCCAGTTCCCCCTCGGCACACCCAGAAGAAGGAAAAACAGGAAAGAGGGGCCTCCGAGTCACATGGCCAAAGCACTTTGTCTCAAGAATAAACTACAACACATACGGTCGAGTGGCCCCTTCGAATTCTACAGAGAAACATCCTGCATGGAAACGGTCTGCATTTTCACTCCCATATACATATTTTTCCAGATTCATACAGGAGTTATGCATGATTTATGACTGGGACTTCAAAAGCATTAAGGATCAATCCATTATCCAGGGGAAAAAAAATCCACTGCAGCCAGATAAAAATAATAGTAATTATTTAAAAGGAATCTGACTTTAGGTCTGACCTTAATCACCCTCCAAAATATGAAGTCGTGTAGCTCTTGAATAAAATGGCTGCCATTGAAGAGCGTAATCAGTATGTGTGACTTTTCATCTGATGCCATGTCCAGCCATCTGCAGCAGGACGGGTGCCCTGCCAGACCCTCGACCCCTACTGCCAACACACCTGGCAGAGCAGCACCCGAGACAGCTGGGGGGAAATGGAGAAGCAGGACCCCCGGAGAACAGCGGAGAACCTGGGCAGCATGAGCAAATACACAGAAACACACGCGCACAAGACCACTGCAACAATATGCGCATGAGTGTGTGATGTGTCTGATGTCTCCATACCGGAACGGTAAGAATGCAGAAGGGTTCAAGCAGAATGGAAAACTTTCCCTAATTATTATTACTTGCTGACTCATACGCAGTTACTCTCATTAAAAGTCATCTTCTTTGTTCCTTAAATTCCATTAAGAGTGTGTGTGCTTGTGTGTGTGTTCGCACAACGTTCCTGGAGCAGCAGCTACCCCTACTGAAAGCTGAGATATATGGGTGACTTTGTGTGAGAGTGTGTGTGTGTGTGTGTGTGTGTGTGTGTTGCCTTCCTGAATAGGCCACTGAGCAGCCACCTCTCTTTCTCTCTCACTTGCTCTCATCCTTTCCACCCTCACAGCACAACTGCAGTGGTTTAAATCTGCCAAGACGCAGAGAGAGAGAGAGAGAGACCCAGAGTAACCTCTGTGGCGTAGAGAGTAAGAGAGAGAGAGAGAGGCATAGTTTACTAACTGTGAAAAACTGCCTTCACCCAACACCAGTTCAGCAGTCCAGTCCAGGGAGCAATGAGGTTCTCCGGTGAAGAGTCACACTACTCCCACACGGGAGCCCAGACTCCCTCACCTCATCCAGACAGTAAAGTTACGGAGGCTGAAATGTTGCCTTCTGCGCGAAATCGCTGATCCAGCAGTCCAGAATATCAGGAAGATCAAATTGATCTTTTTGTCCATTACGACAAGAAAAGCATGTAAATACATGTATATATTTTTTCTGTAGGCCATCTGTGAGGCACCCTCCAGAGGCTCGTTCCAAGTTCCACTACGCGCTCTTTCTTGAACGCGCATTGGATGACATTGGCTGTTTGAAAGGGGTCGGGGCGTTCCAGAGTTTGCGGAAAATACAGGGTTCTGCCTGCCATCTCGGCTCCGATGGACGTTCCCGGGCGTGGGACCAAAACCCACGGTGTTTTGTATTCCGACGGTGGATTTTTTCAGTTCCTGTCTGCTTGGCAAGCTTGTGTGGTGGACAACTGGTGCCAAAACTCACAAAAAAAAAACAGCTGCAGCACTGGGTAAAAATAATTACGCCTCTGTTTGTGCCGGGAGAGGGTGGGGTGCCTTCACTAAACCAAACTCACCCCCTTTCCACGCCCGCAGAAAACCTCATGCACTAAAACCTGCTCTGGATTTCTCCATCATGAAAAATTGGCATCAAAACCCAAGATTACCCAAGGTTCATTTCTACGGAATGATAAAATCAGATACGGAAAGCAAGAGACCCTTCTGTCCATAACCTGCTTTCATTTTGTACAGAATAATGGGAGCAATATTGATGGAAAAACATATTTCCTTATACTGTATCTGTGGATAAAGGGAGCATGACCGAGCCTTCAGCGTCTGCAGTAGCCATGACGCATCAGGCTTTTTCAAGTTCAAAGATGGCTTTATTGTCATTTCAGCTGCATACATTAGACAGTACATAGTGGAACAAAACAACGTTTCTCTGGTAACTGGTGCTGCATGGAACATTTAAACATAAATTGCACGCCTGCGACAGACAAACCGGCTACATCAAGTGCAAACATCGGACACAGGCAGCGCAACAGTAACAAGAGTAACATCAGTTAAACCATGCAGACAACAATGAAGACAGACATTAATTTGCAGAGTAACAATGTGCAAATGCTGCTGTAATAGAAATGTAACAGAGATCTTCTCAACATATGAAGTAGAGTGTGTGTGTGTGTGTCTCGGTTCAGAGTGGAAAGTCCCTGAGTGTTCAGGTGTCTGATGGCCTGTGGAATGAAGCTGTTGCACAGTCTGGCAGTGAGGGCCCTTTTTCCAGATGGTAAGAAGGTGAAGAGTGCATGTGAGGGGTGTGTAGAGAACTTCACAAAATGCCGGGGGCTTTCCGGATACAGTGTGTGTTGTAAATGTCCGTTACGGAGGGAAGAGAGACTCTGGTGATCTTCTCAGCTGTCCTCACTATCCGCTGCAGAGTCTTATGGTCCGATGCAGTGCAGTTTTCTTTAAGAAGCATTTGGTGAACACACTGAGGGCCACTCCCATTTGATCAACTGAGGATCATGACATTAGGAAAATAGATTTGGATATGATGCCAGGCGGAAGTGAAAAGCCACAAGATTCACTGAGGTGGAGCTTCCAAAATCTGCACTGCAGGCAAACCATTGTTTGGAACACAGCCCATGCCTTTTTGTTCCACTGTAATGGTGTTTCCATTAACCTTCACGTTGTGCATATTGAAACAGCAAAAAAAATTATCACACAAACATCAGTGACATTCTGGAACAGGGGAAATGGCTCCCTTGGGCATGATGTAGAGGTGCTATTGAGTAAATATGCCCTTATCCAAAGCGACAGTCCCCCGGGAGACACTCAGGGTTAAGTGTCTTACTCAGGGACACCATAATAGTAGGTGGGGTTTGAACATGTGACTTCATTGGCAGGTGTGTTGCCCACTAGGCCACTGCCATCCCTACTACTCTTTGCCATAATAGCTTGCACTACACTCAGGCATGGGCGGTTCAAGATGGACGGAGTGGCGGATGGTTGGTGGACGATCGCAACAAGGCTGTGTATTAAGCAAAATTACAGTTTCTGTAAGTTTCTGACCGACCACTTTCTTCCAAAAAACGAAGAACCGTGCTTTCCGTCACAAAATCATCTTCATACATGACAATGCGCCTCACGCTGCAAGGAATCCCTCTGCATCATTGGCTGCTAAGGGCATAAAATAAGATAAACTCACGGTGTGATCCCATCATCTGCTGACGTTAATCTTTTTTCATTTACTATGAATCCATGTTCATAGTTTCTTAGACTAGTTATTTTGCTCTCATTCGGATGATATCGGCTAAAGTGAAAAAGCAGCGGTGGCCATGTTGCCATGGTACCCTCGATGGCCCGAAACCATGGCAACGGCAAGGCAATGATGAGTCCCCTGTGTGAATGACAGAGCAGAAGCCGGCCAGGCTAACGTGCCCCAGACACCGACCGGCAGGAGTCTCCATGTCAGACTGCGACGCTGAGTCAGCCTTGGGCACGAGGAACAGCGGTCGCATGATCCCTCAGGCGCCTTTCAATTCTCATTACGCCGCTCAGCTGTGTTTCCAGTGCCGTGGAAGCGCTCCGTAACCGTAAAGGAAACTGGAGAGAGCCCAGGGGCGACCATGAAGTGACCAAAGCAGTCATGGGTCAAACACAAGCAAATTCGAGGAAAAAAAAAAACAGCAGGAGGGGAACAGACAAGCGTTACACTAACCGTTTCCATGAATGCACAAGTGCTTGACAAGAGTGTGTGACGCGTTAGTTAGAAATATGATACTGATGGTTATCTCAGCTAAAAAAAAAAACCCTTCCTTGCCCTCAAATGACCAATTTAAAGCCCATTTATCCCATTCTGTTTATAAACTTCAGTGGGAGGAAGCCAGGCCATTTATCAGCAGACCATATACACACCTCCTCAAGATCAAGCCCTCAGGACGCCTCCTCCCACCCACCCTGCAATTCCTCACAAAAACGCTTCTGCCGCAGCTTGTTCCTCTCCCACTAAGCGTTTATCTCGGATGTGGGGGGAAGAGGGAATATTCCCAAATCCCACAGGGTTTCATCAGTGCGTCGGCACGCCCGTCGTCTCACGCTTTGTCTCCTGGTTTCGCAACATCAAGACAATATCAGCTTCTGACAACAAATTCTGGAACTCCTGCAAGTCTTTGCAGTGGCAATGCAGGAATGTCATTCATTCGAGCCGATGAAGCCGATTAATAAAATGTCATCGTAATTGAATCTAATTAAAAGCTTTATATTTCCGGCTGTTGCATTTGGCTCTACACCGTGATTTACAAAAAAAAAAAAAAAAACGTTCACATTTTTCAAGGATGAGTACAGATTGTTTCTCTTTCGCTGAAGGACAAGCTGAAAGTATCGTACACACGACCTGCATTTCATGGGAAATTTGAGCAGAGCAGCATTCTCTGAGCTCTCTTAAACTCGCTCGTGACACACACACACACACACACACACACACACACAAAACAATAAGCCACAACATTAAAGGTAGGACATATGAGGCCATGCTGAGTGTACTAATGTGCGTGACGTGAAGTGCAGCATCGAGTGCAGAATAGCGCGGCACCGTAGACGATGGGGTCGAGTACAGTAGGAAGTGAGGTAGGTTATAACGCGACGGAGCTCAGTTGTTAGGGGTGCGCAGCTCCGGGAATGCCGCGCAGGGTTGAGAGCAGCTTCCAGGAACTGGGCGGCGCCGAGGCAAAGCTCTGTGGTGGGGGGGCTTAGAAGTGTCTGCGATTGCTGGGAGGCTAGCGAGAGGGCGGAGGTTGGGTGGGGCCTTGGTGGCGGGGGTTGTGTTGCAGATGCAGCTCTGGCCAGGCCAGCTGTGAGCCACTAAGCCAAATGAGAGACAAGCGCGGCACAGATGAGATTATCTACACGCACAGACAGAGGGGCGTGCAAATTTGTATAAGCACGCATGAACAAATGCATGCATGTGCAAGCCCGTATGTATGAACCACGCCTTTGAACAGTAAACCCAAACAGAAGCCCAGCGAGGACCACCCACTCCACACAACAATGGTCCTTCCGGCACAAATCCAAAAGTGCGTCTGCGTGTCTGAGCTGGTCGGCCTCAATGGTGGCAGTCGGAAATCTACTCATGCCCTTTAATCTGCTCACGCTCTTCCCTGCATCCACGTCATCGGTCTCAGTGGCGAGTGGTGCTAGGCCGTACCCGGGCGGATATTTCACACAAGTCTCATTTCTTTCCTCCAGCTCTGTGAAGATGGTCTGGTGAACCATTGGTGGGCGCTGTGCGTGATGGAAACGTCCATCTCAGAGCATCGTCGGACGGCTCTGCAGAACTTGCCAGTGCCGCAAGCGTAGGGCTGTGATTCAGAAAGTTCTTTTTTATACATGCTGCAGGAGAGTGTGAGGGCGGCAGCATGCCGGCTTCGTCGGCTGAACGCTCTCCTCCTTTGTCTTAACCACAAACCAGGAAACGCCCACTATTCCATTTGACCTTGTTTGCTACTGTGGTCGGCGCGGACCGAACGGCGAAGGAGCAAAATGGCTCCTCTTGTTTGAACAAGTTGGAGTACAGACTTTCACTCCGAGATGTTCGGAACGTGCGAGGCCGTTTGGCGGTGAACTGCTACTGCCATCTAGCGGTGCCAGGTGGCAGTAGCAGTTCCGACGTCTGACTTGCGAACAGCGACGCGTTCCACGCGTTGTGGGGAAATACATCACATTCGGTGTATTTCGGGCCACGCTGTAAATACGGCCAAATACCTAAACTAGGAGCAAAGTAAAAGCCAGCAACCCTGCCGGAGTAAATAGTAAGAGTAGTGTGGGTTTATTTGTGCGGAAAGAACACGGGCACTTTTTTTCTGACTAGTCGTGCCCAGGGAAGACCTGTAGGGGGAAGCATTGCGCTTTGAGGCGGTCCCCTCCGCCATTGCGTCTGAAGGCCGAGAAGAAGTCGGGGAAGGAGGTGGAAGTGGAGCCCTGTCCCCGGTCCGTGTGAGTGTCATGCACCGTGTGTGACAGCCATGATGGGCAGCAGGAGCAGCACCATCGCCGCCGGCCTGTGCGCCGCCCTCCTCGTCGGCTACTGCGTGTACTTCGACAGGAAGCGGCGGAGCGACCCCGACTTCAGGAGCAAGCTGCGCGACCGTGAGGGCCAAACTCAACATGATTCCATTCGCGTCTTGCCGTGGGCTTCTAAACAGTGTCTTCTTTTAAACTCGTTTTTAGGGAGAAGAAGGCAGAAGGCTGCTCAGGAGAAGGCCGGGCTTTCAAGGGTGAGCGTCCTGTTGGAAGATTTGAGCGTTGAACGTCTGACCTTACATTTACATTTACAGCATTTATCAGACGCCCTTATCCAGAGCGACTTACAGTCAGTAGGTACAGGGACAGTCCACCCCTGGAGACACGTAGGGTTAAGTGTCTTGCTCAGGGACACCAGGGAAGTAAGTGGGATTTTAGTGGGACCAGTAACCTGGGTCTTCTGGTTCATAGGCATGTGTGCTACTACCACCTTCATGGCCTTGAACTTGGCGTGTAGGAGCGTATGAGTGGAATTATCGTGGGGAAACGTTCACCGACTAGTGGTTGTAAATACCCCCCCGGGTATTAGTGCTAGACAGTCAGGTGAAAATATCTCCAAAGCAGCAGGTTCTCCTGCAGATCTTCTGATCGTCTCTGCTTCTCTTTCTCCTCACGCTCAGCTGCCGGACCTGAAGGATGCTGAGGCAGTGCAGAAGTTCTTCCTTGAGGAGATCCAGTTGGGAGAGGAGTTGCTGTCTCAGGGTAACCACATGACAGACCTGCGAGGTCTGCGGCGGTGGCGGCCTGGCGGGTAAGGAAGCGGACCTGCGATCGAAAGGTTGCCGGTTCGAATCCCAAACCGTCAAGGTGCCGCTGAGCAAATCACTGTTCCCACATGGCTGCCCACTGCATGTGATGGTTAAATGCGGAGGACACATTTGGTGTGTGCACCATGTCTTGTGCTTCACAATGACAATCATTTCACTTTTGGCAGTGTTGTCATTAAACGTGATTTATTTTAGGTTTTCCCAGATAAAAAAAAATATGCAAGAGCCTTTCAATGCTCTCAGGAAACACCATAGTCCATCAACGACCTTTCCTTCCTGTCTCCTGTCCTGGATACCTAGGCGACTACGACAACGCTGTGGATCACCTGACCAATGCCATCGCTGTGTGCGGCCAGCCCCAACAGCTCCTGCAGGTGCTGCAGCAGACGCTGCCCCCACCGGTGTTCCAGATGCTCCTCACCAAGCTGCCGACCATCAGCCAGGTGAGCCATGCAGTGGCCGAGAAACGTGTGGAATGGCAATCGAAGCCTACTCTCCTAGTAATATAATGATTACTATGGCAACATCAACCTGTGTAATTCTTAGCTGCTTCTTTCCTTTGCAAAAATGTTTGTTTCTTCTGTCCTGCAGCGTATCGTCAGCGCTCAGATGTCACCCGATGATGATGTAGAATAAGGATGATGTGATATTCACTCAAACACAGTACATTTCAGTAAAATCACTCAACATTTGCACGTGGAGATTTCTGGAAATTTCATCTTCCAAGAGAAAAAGAAAAAAAAAAAAGTGCGAGAGGCACTACAATTTAGGTCTTTGTTTGGTACTATCAGACCCTGCTCCCAGTAACTTTATTTAAAGTGAGTAGCGTAGTAATGGGTGGGGTCACTTTCTCAAATGTCATAAGCAGAGATGTATGAAGCTGTGTTACAGAATCTGTATTATGCAACGTATGTCTTCCCATTGGGGACAAGCTCACAGATGTTTACATTTGTTTTAAGTTACATTCTTTACCATGGATGTTACAGAATTGAAACATCTGCCAGTGTTTAAGTTATTGTTTTAAGGTTACTTTTGTCATATTGGTGTGTTGATGGTTCAAGTTTTCCTTAAAAAAAAAAAAAAAAAAAGTAATAAAAAGGGTACAAATGTGAAGCTGTTTTCTTTTGGTGTGGTCTCTATGGTAGTAGGTGCTAGTGCTATTCACTGACCTAAAAGTGTAAAGGAATTGCATTCAGCACCAAACGTTTGTATCTGTAAAACAAAAAGGCATCAAAAACTTCCTATGCAATTAATTCAGGATGTTAATAGAAAGGTTTAATGAGCTCAAAGCTGACACTTTTTAAATGGAGGGAAAGAAACAATTGAATTAAAAAGTACAATAAGTTGACTTTTACAAGGCAGGTTGCATGTGGAGCATTAGCTCCCTCGATCAGTCCTTTCTTGCTTGTATGGAAAAAATTAGGTAAATCCAGACATAACTGGTGTAATATTAGTGAACACTAGTGAACCATGCCCTGTCTTGCAGAGCACTGGAGAAATCGGGCTCTTGGTGTTATTAAATGTGCACAGCCTGTTTCTTTTTCTTGCCCATTTTCTTTTTTTGTTGCAGTTTCTTTTTTTGCCCTTTCTTCGCTGTTGGGTCAGTCATTTCTCCTTTGAAGGAACCAGCTGTCATTTTCACAAACTTGCCTGGATTTTTCTGGAAAGGTCTGCCCCCAGCAGTTTTGTTTTGCCGGCCCCCTGCAGATCTTCCTTCGGATGCTCGCTTTCCAAACCCTTTTGTATTTTTCCCCTGTGGGCCTTTCTCTCCACCTGAATCGCTCTTCTGTTTCTGCTTCTTGACTGAACGCTTCACTCTGATCTTCCGCCCAAGCAGAGTGGAGCCGTCCAGTTTCAAAGCCAACTGCACAGCGTCGGCACTCTGAAAGAAGGAACATGCAATTACTGCGATATCAAATATGCAGAAAGAGGCCATAAGACCTAACCTGACATAAACTAAGAGAAGCACTGGGCATCAGCACGGCATGCCAGACTGAACTGGTACCCGATAGAGATGTCAGTCATTACCTTCCCCTGATTAGACTTTAAAGCTGCTCCTAAACTAACTGCCGAAATGACAAGAATAAAGCAGACCCAAGTCTAAATAAATACCAAATGAAATTTGTGCTCTATTAATATCAGCAATCTACCAGCAAAAATAGTGCTTGACCTTCACACCTTGTCTGGCTTCTGTACAAGAAAAGGCAGTTTGATCAATGGAACCATGAGAGTATTTCACTTTTAACTGTGATGTTGCAGTGTTTTCAGGTGGAGAATAGCAGATGAATATAAATCCATCAAATAACTGCACAGCTATATATACATGGAACAAGCAAATTGCTTTTTATTAGACATGAAAATCTTCCATGCTTTTCTAACACTAATATCATATGTTACACCATCTTGAAACGTTATTTCATAAACTGTTTCTGTTGGACTGTGCTGCTCACCACAAACAGGATGTAGCCAAATCCTTTACCCATCCCGCTTTCCTGATCTCTCACCAGCCTCACTGCTTCCACCGGACCACACTCCTGGAAATGCTCCCTCAACTGCAGGTCTGCAATTTCTGCAAAGGCACACAGAATTGCGATAAACTGATCAATCTGGACACCGCCAAGACAAATGTCAGATTCTATCTATTATGCCGCTGGAGATTACGTACCGTACGACAAATTCCCAATGAATATCGACCTCTTGTGATCATGCTGGTAGAAGAAGTAGAAAGAGTTCTTGCTGTTTGGGTTGCCCTCCTTCAACATTGATCAGCTAGCATTCATTAAAGAACCAACCACATTCAAGGAGAGGCTCTCACCATTGAGTGTTTGGAGACTCTGTCCACGCGGATGTGGTAGTTTTTCTGAACCTCCAGCCCATTCCTGTAGAAGTCCATAGGACCGTCATGCAAATGTCACCCTTTCAACCGAATGCACAATTCATGCAGCAACCCAGGTACCTACTTCTTCAATGCATTCACAGCCCCCTGCTCTTCCTTAAAAACCACATATGCATTTATACTTTGTGCTTTGGGATGAACCTTACGCCTAATGGAGAAATGAAATAAACCAAAATGAAATGACGAAAATTTACTGACACGGGTAAACAATAATAAACAAAAACCTACTGAATGGTGGCTACTTTTCGAGATAAAGTTGGATCTTCCCTCACCTGCAAGAGAACAGTTCAAGAAAGTCATATCACCATAAAACACATGCTACAATAACTTTAGAGAATGAAAAAAGAAAAAACGGTACCACTGAACGAAATCGAATAGACTCAATCAGGTCGCCCTGATCCCTGAAGAGAATCTGTAATGCCTAATTTAAAAAACAAAGAAATAAAGAAGCCTTAGTGTTCTACTGGTTCAGGAGGAAGAAGGTAAAAAAATGCAAATCAAGCACTGGATAAATACCTTTTTTGTGTAACTGACTGGCAAGTTGCCGACAAAAACAGTCCTCTTCATCTTAACTCTTTCCTCTGCCATGTCTTTAAAGGTTCTCACTCTTTTTGAATGTCTCCCCTTATTATCTTCTGGGCAATCATCTTCAGTCTGTAATACCTTTCTTTTCTTTGAGTTCTTTTTCACCTGGTCATCTTCATCTGCATTTTGCAAGCTGCTCTCTCTGTTCATGGAGGAGAAAAACTCACATATTTGCTTTGTTTTCCCTCAGGGTGATGGGTTAAATGCAGAGGACAAATTTCACTGTGTGCACCGTGTGCTGTGCTGCTGTGTATCACATGTGACAATCACTTCACTTTCACTTGAAAGTATGAGCATGTGAGCATAATTGTATATGAGGGTTTGCATGTCATACTTAGGTTTCATGGGAAAATCCTACATGTGTGTAGTAAACCATGCAGTGACTGCATGAACCGAAAACACAGTAATCAGGGCCAATCTGCCAGTCAATACAGTCACATGGAAAAAAATGCCTTTCTAGAAGATACAGGGTATTTGTTAACATCTTACCAGTTACAAATGTCCATGCATTAGAGAGACAGCTTGATTCGAGGCTTTTTTATTTTTATAAGGTCATGCTCTGTGAACTGAACATGAACCTGTGATTAGGTGTGACCTTTGTAGATTAGTGTGCAGTTATGTGGACGACTACGCCATAACACCACAATGTGGAAAGTCGCTAAATTATCTGTGGAATTTGCACACAACATTAGCAGGGAATATTAAATGTTTTTGGAGTACGAATGCAGGGACACTCAAAATTGCAAGAAGCAATATGCTGTTTCTAAGTGTTCTTACATCTGCAGGTTTAAAGGTCCCCTGTTATGATTTTTTTTTTTTTTTTGCTTTTATATCGGTCTTAGCGGTATCCTAATACTGTATCTGAAATCTCTCTCCAAAATTCAGCCTTGGTGCAGAATTACAGCCATTTTTAACCAGTCACACAATGAGATTTCCCCAGGACTTGCAGTTTCAGTGTGTGTTGCTTTAAATGCTAATGAACCTTTTGAATACATGCAGTTTATTTGACCCATACAATCTCAGCCTTTCATGTCCCCTATTATGAAAATTTCACTGTGAGATTAATGAGGAGAAGAGCAGCCTATAGAAGGTGAGTGGGCGTTTGTGGATCAGACCGCCTTTCTGCTCTCTGAATGCTTTATACATACCACCATTTCTAGCCACTGCAGGACTATAGACAGGCTAGGGAAACTCATATTAAATGTTAAATAATCTCACAGTGAAATTTTCATAATAGGGGACATGAAAGGCTGAGATTGTATGGGTCAAATAAACTGCATGTATTCAAATACTTTGCTACATTAATGTAATACATAAAAAAAATCAACATCTAAAATGGAGTATAACTCATTTTGAAAAATATATGTGTTCTTCAGAAGTCACTGACCTGCCCTCAAGCTTTAATTGTGCAGCAGATTTCAGCTTCTGGTCTTTCTTTTGTTCGGAGAGGTTTTTACTACATTTTCCTCGAGCAGCTTCATCCTTGGATGCTGTGGGTTTCGGCTCAAGCTAAGTGCAAAACAACTCAGAATAAAACATCTGTAGACAAAGTTCCAGTGTATGTGCTCTTTACAGCCACACGTGTAAGAAGCAGGCAGGACGGACCTTTGGTGCTGGAACGTAGAGCAGGGCGCCGGGTGAAGGAGCGGTGGGAAATAACGCCGACAAGCATCCCGAGCCGCGGGAGGACTTCTGGGGGAACAAGCTGCCCGACACCTGGCCCACTACGTACTCCGCCGCGTTACTGTTGGAAGAAGCGGCCGGGTCCGATTAACACAACTAACCAAACACCGACGCGCTATAGTCGTGCAAAGGAAGAACAATAAGAAAAAACAAACTAACTACCTCTCCTGTTTGGCGGTTTTCGTTTTCATTGTGTCGATATCGACGTTTCTCTTCTAAAGCCCCAGAGGACGGTCTGTCACACGACGCTCATTCCAACGTGTTCAGTTAAACACTCGTAAACACACGTTGTCCCGGTGGTCCGGCGATGTAATGATTCCCCCAGGGAACAAGTGTTAAATGGCGCCGTTCCTGCAAACCGCCACTGCGGGCGAAGCGTACCGACGCCTCAGAACGACGTAAAACGATCCCACGTGAACTATACACTGCGACGGCCTGTGTAATTAATAAAGCACCCGGTGCAGTTCTGTTTAAAAGCACGTCTGTAAGCCGAGTGTACGTTTACAGTGTCGCTCGCAGCGCCACTTCCGGTTTCCGGTGGTGGGCGTGGACTGAGTGGAAGGTGATGCGCCAAAAACGTTAAAAACGCGTCTGGCCGAACAACACGCTGGGTGAGTTGATGTTCGTAGGCAGTTTATGTAGCACGGGAAGCATTTTCTTCTACTTCTTTTGCGTTATTGCGCTAAGTTGCTATGTCTGTACTGTTATGTTGCTCATTCTCTTGAAGACCCAGGCACTCATTTTATTTGTCCCCTTGTAAGGTCTTACAATCACGTACAGTTTGTGCAGTCTGTATAAGTCCTACGGCGCCTTGCTTTCTAGTTTTTTTGTAGTTGTGCCTAAAATAGCATATGCACTTTTCTCAAATGAACTCAACAACTGCATCATTTCATGGCAAAAACAGAAGTAAATGATCGTATTGATAGTAATATTGTTTCTTCAACACGAGGACCCAAACGTAGCAATGTTTTCTCCCAATTTACTTCAGAAAGCTCAGTGCGGTTTTAGGCTAAATACATTTTGCTCCGAATTGGGCCCTGTGGTTGTCAAGAGATGGTGAGGTGGATGATCAGACAGTAGAGCTGGTAGGTGACCGCTCAGAAAGTCACACTCTTGTTTCTGTAGTGTCCTCGGTTCGATGCCGGGCAGAAACAGACTCCTTTCTTGGGGCAGTGGTGGTCTAGCTGGTGAAAAAGAAGTTTATCATTGTGAAACACTGTGGCACAGCACACGGCCCACAACAAAATGTGTCCTCTGCTTTTAACAATCACCCTTGGTTAGCAGTGGGCAGCCATGACAGGCACCTGGGGAGAGGTGTGTGGGGACGGTGCTTTGCTCAGTGACACCTCAGTGGCACCTTGGTGGCTCGGGATTCGAACCGGCAACCTTCTGATTACGGGTCAGTTTCCTTGTAGGCTGGCACAAGGGCAGGCATAGGCATTCAACAAAAACCCAAACTTCAACACAGGATAAACAACCAGGAGAGAGATGACAGTGACAAGACCGGACACAACGGAGAGTCACTTCTACATTTAAGTACATGTCCTGTCACTCGATGCCATGGCTGCCAGAGCCCATCCCAGGACAGTGGGTGCATGGCAGAGACTCGCTGAGGATGGGGTGCCAGCCCACCTCAAGGCACACATACACCATTCGCTCACACACTCACACTACAGTCAATCCATCTTTACTTAACTTTACTTTGCAGACACTTTTATCCAAAGCGACTTACAGGAGGAAGACGGCAGCAATATATATATAGTATTATTTTGTGCAGTGTGTACGCATGTGTAAGTGTTAGATTTGTCTGAAATACTTTTTGAATAAGCGGGTTTTCAACTGCTTCTTAAAGGTGGTGGTAGTCTCGGCTAGTCGAATGGAGGAGAGCAGGTTGTTCCACCAGCCAGGGACAAACAAAGGAGATATAGGAGGGTGCAGTTCCATTTACAACCCTGTAGGCGAGCATCAAGGATTTGAACTCAATGCGAGCAGCTACCGGGAGCCAGTGGAGAGAGGTGAGAAGAGGTGTAACATGGGCGTATTTTGGCTGATTGAAGATGAGACGGGCTGCCATATTTTGGATCATCTGGAGTGGTTTTATGGTGATCCATCTAGTATACATGCCTTTGTGGAACCTGGAGGAAAGCCGCGCCAACACAGGGAGGACATGCAAACACCAAATAGTTCAGGGCCGAGATTCCAACTCACAACCTTGGAGAACAACAGATGAAAAATAAATAAATTTTTTGCCTTGGATACATTTTAGACACTGAAATCTGTCCTGTGTTTGCCTGCGTCTTATGACTATGCCAAGCTTCCTTACAGTTTATAACACAAACTGTTGTTACCACTATTAGCATCTAGAGAGCATTGTTGTTTTACTTGATGGGATAATATAGCTGTGTGGCAATTCTAAATTAACTGCAGCAACTGTATTGTGGCCCATAGCCCCAACTGAAGCTGCCCTACCCACAGTGTTCAAGTCCTGATTCACAAGGACACACACATGCAACTCCAAGAAACTGCCATGGCTGAGGGGGTCCCTGCAGACGCTGTGGGTAGACGAGTACAGTGTGATGGAGAACGAGCCACAGTGCGCTACGTTGGGGAGGTTCCGCCTACGCAAGGTCAGCGATGTGACTCTCGTGAAAGCGCAAGTTTGATTTTTTTTTTTTTCCCAACTATTTTCTAAAGATCACATTTGTCCTCCCATATTCATGAACGATAAATGCAGGTCCGTGGCTCGGTGTGGAGTGGGACGAGCCAGGAAGAGGCAAACATGATGGCAGTCATGGAGGGGTGCAGTACTTCACCTGCAGGTATGTCGACATCATATAAAAAGCGGAGTGCCCGGACACGCAGGGCTGCCAAGTTAGGCAGTCGTTTCATGTGCGTCACCGCCAGGCACCCCACAAGCGGTTCCTTCGTGAGGCCTCAGAAGGTCAGCTTTGGTGTGGACTACCTGACAGCAGTGATGAAGCGCTACCAAGGTGACCTGGAGGAGGTCATGAATGAGGAGATTACAATTTCTAGGAAGACGATTGAGTGGAAGGGTGTTGGAAAAGTGTTACAAAAACAGAGGTGGGAGAAACGTTTGTATCTTAGTCCAGTGAATCTTTGTCCACTTTAATAATCATAATGCTGTTGCGAGCTGTTTATCAATGTGCAATAGATAACTTTTTTCGTGTGCAATGTTTCTCCTCATCAATATATGTGGATTTAAACAGGGCAGAGAAGCTCACAGTGGTCTCTCTAGAACATTGTGAAGTTTGTGGGGCAGGGGCTGACCATGAAATCCAGAAGGCTACTCCTCGTATCCTTTGCTATTAGGTGCAGTGTGTCAGATCCAGACCATATAGTGAGGCAGCAGCGCAACCAATTAATATATATATATAAAAAAATTTTGTCTCCAGGGACCGTCTTTTGGTTTACGGAACGATGGCAAATTCATCAAAGTTGTAGTGAGGGCTGTTGCCTTGGGAGCAGATTGGGTGGGGTTTGTATTTACACACATAATGCTCATGTAGTTTTAAATTATTTATCACCATGTCATTAATTTATTTTAAAAGATGAATGGATCTTTAACCACAGTTGCTTTCAGATGTTATACATCTTGATCTTACTGGAAATTTGCTAAGCTCTTGGGTCACAGTGGCAGCCATTACAGAACAACTGGAGGAGCTAAAACATTTACTGCTTTGGTGAGTTCATCCATCTGTCCAGCTAGCCATGCAGTCACCCAATCGTCCAAAAATTCTTCTGAATTCCATTTGTTCTGACTTCAGTTATAACAGGTTGTCTCCGCCCCCTGAACCCTTGTCTCTGACCCATGCCTTCACCAATCTCTGCATTTTATCTCTCAAGAGTTGTGCACTTACTTGGCCTCAGGTATGTTCACAAGAATATATGTATGAGATTACAGTTAAAAAAAAATTGCAACCAGTTGATTCCATGTAAATCTACACTGGAAAAAGGACAAGTACCCTATTTTATGACTGTAGCCTGTTCACTGCAGTGATGGTCGACAAGTGATCGTCAGTGTGCATGTTGTACAGGTGCTGCAGTGCGCCCCCATGTGGCCACATCTGGAGGAACTCTATCTAGATAGCAACAACATCTCTGATTTGCACAGGTACGATCAGTTGTTTCCAACACACACATACGTTGAAGCCTCTGCATTACTTGATTTTTTCTCTCTTTTTTTTTGTAGGCCAGACAATGTCCTCCAGTCTTTAACCATCCTTCACCTGTCAAACAACCCACTTGATTCAGAAAGTTTGGTACAGATTGCAGAGCTTTCGAGGCAATTCAAAACTCTCTAATGTAGCATTCATACTTTTATTTATTTATTTATTTATTTGTTTTACGTTGTTCTTGTTTTTTTTTTACTTTTTTTTTTTTTTTGTCTGAAATGTTAGATTGGAGGAATTGAACCTTGCCAGTACCGGGCTGTCCACAATTCAGTTTAGTGATGTTCCACCAGGTAAACTTTTACACACTATATGAAGTGAAAGTGATTAATTGTTATATGTGAGATACCACAGCACAGTGAATTGTGGTCTCTGCATTTAACCGTCATCCTTAGTGAGCAGCGGGCAGCCATGAAAGGCGACCAAATAGCAGTGTGTGGGGACGGTGCATTGCTCAGTGGCAACTTGGTGGTTTGGTATTCGAACTGGCAACCTTCCGATTATGGGTCTGCTTCCTTACCCCTAGGCCACCACTGCCCCAACAGCTGAGTTGCATTGGCAACTTATACTGTATTATAGGATTAACATAATATGTGGGGCATTCTGTTATTTGCTAGGATTTATTATGAATACTAATGCAGTACTGTATTATTATTACTATTATTATGGTGGTAATATTAATATTTTTCAGGCTCTAAGACAGCCATGTTCCCATCACTGCGAAATCTTTCCATTGCTGACAACAAGGTTTCAGAGGTGAAATGTAGCCTTTTGTAAAGCTTTCTGTCGATACTTATTTAGACCCCCAAAAATAAATGTGTTTCCTTATCTCTTCCTGTTTAAAGTGGTGGGTAATAAATGAGCTGGATAAACTCAAGTCTCTGGTCCGGTTATCCTGTCAGAGGAACCCTGTGATGGAATGGGGAAACAACCCGGCCACTGCCATACAGTTTCTCATCGCACGCGTGGCTCAGCTGAAGTTCCTGTGCTCCTGTGAGGTGGGTGGTGGGGGAGGTGTGTGTGTACGTGTGTGAAGCAGAAAGTCTAGGATTGACATTATATATACCTGCATCATAGTGTGAAAGAATAGTATTGCTGAGTGTGTTAAATGAGCAGTATTTACAGTGCATCCGGAAAGTATTCACAGCCCATCAGGGGTGTTAAAATTAGTTGTACAATCGATGCATCACAATGCAGACGTGGACAATCCTGCATCGATACAGTGCAGAAAATAATTTACTGTCATAATGACGCTTGGTGATTTTCAGGCTGCGGCAAAACATTTTCATCAAAAAATAGTCCCATAGTGGCTGCCTGATCAGAGTACAGCACCACTGCGTGCCACTCGCCGGCCTTGTCAAATTAACACAGTTCAACTTGGAAAAACACACACATCAGTCTTATCTTACATTTGCATTTACGGCATTTATCAGACGCCCTTATCCAGAGCGACTTAAAATCAGTAGTTACAGGGGACAGTCCCCCCTGAAGCAAATTTAGGGTTAAGTGTCTTGTTCAGGGACACAATGGTAGTAAGTGGGATTTGAACCTGGGTCTTCTGGTTCATAGGTGAGTGAATTACCCACTAGGCTTCTACCATCCTATCTCTGAGTGTCCAGAGTTCTACAACACAGCTTTAGCGTCTTGCGGGAATTTAGTAAACCACGCTTATTTTTCAAGCCTTGCGGTGAGCGCAGCGCATGCAGTGTTCGTTCTGAAAATGGCTTTAGATTTGTTCAAATAAGCGGAAAAAGTGTCACAGAAAAACTGTCGGCATTCAGTCCGCACTCACCTGATGCCGCTGATGTCTGAACCAGGCATTTTTTGTGACATTCGTGGCATCACATGAGTTCAGACTGAATGCCGACAGTTTTTCTGCTCATTGAAGCAAATCAAAGTGTCCACACGGGGGAAGGAGACCTTAACTCTTGTATTTGAAAACATTATATGAAGTAATGTAGAAAATGTAAAATTTATAGAATGCATCGATAATCAAGGCATTAATAATTGTATCAAACTGTGAGACCAGTGAATCTTCACACCTTTACAGCGGATGACCCCCTTAATGACAACGTGAAAAAAAAGTTTATTTGAGATTTTGGTAAACGTACTACAAAAATTTAAAAGGAACCGCAAAAAAAGTTTCGGAAAGCCCCATTATTCCATTGTACTTGCTTTGTGCATGATTGCATTAGAACACTGCCCCTTTGAAACTTCACCCAGATTCAACCAGAAGAACGGAGAGGTGCGGAGCTTGACTACTGCAAGATGTTTGCAGCAGAGTGGTTAGAAAATGGAGGGCAACGGGACCTGGAGAAGAGCCATCCCAGTGCGGAGTTTACCACACAACACCCACGCTATGAGACTCTAATACAGAGTGAGTGCTGCTTATGATCAAGCCCACAAACAAAATTCATTAAGATGATGAGAAGCTCTGTTTTATTGTTGAGGGTATGGGAGAAAAATGCATCCTGTTTATCTATCCTGTATCACCCTACTATCATTAGCATTATTGATCTTGACATCACAACTTTTGTAAGAATTACAACCTTTGATTTAGGTTATGAGTTGTTGTGACGTTCAAACCTCTGATTTCTACACAAGACTAATTCTGCTTTAGTTTAAAAAAAAAAAAACTTTATCCTGCCAATATACCATGATGCTACCATCAAATTTGTCATTTGTCATTGCATAACAGAATCTAGATACTGCTTCATGAATTTCTCATACTATTGGATCTTGCATATTTTGCACATATAGTTTGAGGTTCTGTAAAAATTAGAAAATTAACTTCAGAACATGAACGCACTGGAACTGTTGCTGAGCACAATGCAATTCTGTCTTTCTGGCACTCAAGAATATGGAGCACCTGAAGATGGAGAGCTGAAGAAGCAAAAACCATTCGCTCTCAAAAATCAGCTTTTGAGTAAGTATTTACCTCCTTCCAGATGCATTACTTTGGTTATTTATTTTAAAATGTGACTGAAAATACATTTTGATCTTTCCAGCCCTAACATTTGTTTGCCCAGATGAGGAGGACAGGCAACCCGTAGAAAAGAAACTTCCAGGTAACTCTTTGGTTGGCACTACCAAAATACATAGGGCTGGGTGGTTATAGGTTCGATGATCACAATAAAATTCAGCTCTACCTCAGTGATCAGCTTTGGGCATCTTTCACAAGCATGATAAAAATGACAGAAGTGTATTTTGTGTGTTTATTTATTTTTATCGATATAAAAAAAATATAGTATATCATGATCAATTTGTTTGCCCTATCGCCCTGCCCTAGACATTTATACATACAATTTTGAAAAATGAATCATTTTTTATATTTGAATATTAAATTATACATTTTTTCTCAGGGTCTATGATTGTGCAGAAAGTGAAGGGTCTTCTGTACAGACTGTTGAAGCTTCCGGCCTCTGAGCTGAGACTTTCATACGTCAGTTCAAAGGTGCTGCTGATTTACACTTGCACAGACTACTGCTTTAGTACTCTCACCACTTGTAACGTACAAACCACTTAAGCACACGTACCAGATAACCACCAGCCTCAACCCGCTCAACATGAACTATAATGCTGTAGCCAGTGTACTACACAGGAATTAGCAGACCACCTGTAACACTAAAACAAAACAGAACATACAGGAAATACTCACAACCAACACGTTTTCCCCATGAAAGACAAGTCAGGGCTTTGAGCTTGACAGTGTCTTTGTCTTTATTTTCTGTTTATCTTTCCAACAGATGGAGGGCAAAGAGATTGTGATCAACAATGACCTGAAACCATTGGATTTTTTCTCCATAGAGGATGGGGACCAGGTCCTAGTACGTTGGACCTGTTAGGAGATCTCCTTTCCATGGATTGCTATTGGCTTAATTTAATCTTTACAAAAACTTGTGTAAAAGCAAAATGCTAAAAAAAAATCATCTCTGCTAACTATTTACAATCTGTTGAAATGAATAAATGACATGGATAAATTTGAATGCATTTGGAAACAAAAATATATAGATTAATTTGTCATCCAGTCTATGCTTTCGTTTGCCCCCTGAAGTGAAATCTCATAGAAATTGATTTACTGAAATAATTTGGCGAATTTTTTGTGTATGCGATTGGAATTAGCAGAACCGCTAAATTCTGTACTCGGTGGTGGGCGTGTTCTGAGAGTGGAAGTTCTCCTTTTACTAAAAATATCTCAGGAATAGTCTAGTGAGGAGGGGTATGTTCCTACATTATTTGTAAATCAAAATTAGACAATAATGCAAAATTATGCGATTTACATTATGAGTTCATGGACTGAAACAATATATTTTGTCATTCTCCAATGTACTAAACTGAGAGTGGTTGAGTCTCACTTCAGTTTGTTAACCCTTCCTGGCCTGGAGTCGGGTGTGCAGAGTGGAGCTGGAATTTAATTTCTAACGTTTCAGTCGGGTCGAGCTTGCGTGGTAAATTATCAGTCAACAAACACAAATGTCCGGTCTATAGTACCTACCCTTTCCGTATGATTCGCTGCTTGTAAATTGGTTGCTCATTGATTTGTTTTTCGCATGTTGAAAATAAGTGTATTAAAGTGTTTTTGATAAAATGTTAATTTGATTTGCAAATCTTGGCCATGTTTGTCAGGTGATGATGACCGCATATACAACATATGTAAAACTCTGGGCCGAACTTAAGGTTACGACCATAACACCAGCTCTCTGATAGGATGAATGAGGCATCTCAATATGTGAACACGCCCTTTTGCGTCGTTCCTCAGAAGCAGTTCCTCTCCCAATACCCCAGTCCTGACGGCAACTCTGCATCACTGCTTCAGGCTAAATAAGCACACTTCTTCCTCGCTCTCGGAAAGGTGGGTGATACACATTCCGCAGGTGGACAGCGCATGTAGCTGGATTGGACACGGCAGCCTGCAGGTGTGATATTCTCGCCCATCCAAGGCACAGCCACAACATGAACAGCTCTAATGTCCTGAAGGCTGCGGCCCTCTCTACATAACAGCGCAACACCCAGATCAGGCAAAGAAATCACTCCTCCAACACAGAGCTGTTGTCCAACGCGTATCCAAAGGTGTTCCCTGTGTCCTGTGTTTCCACACACACAGCTGTGTGTAAAGTGTGTATCTGTGCATCTTCCAACAACAACAACAAATTTTTTTCTTATATAGCCCAAAATCACATACAGTATGTCTGGGCTTTGACAGGCCCTACAGTTGACACCCCCACGCTTGACCCTTCTGCACGCAAGGAAAAACTCTACACAAAAAAGAGAAAAGAGAGAGAAAAAAGAAAGGAAGAAACCTTAGGAAGGATTGATACAGAGAGGGATGCCCTTCCAGGGTAGAATGAGCCTGCAAATGGTGTCAGTGCAGGGTTTGTGATGATTTGTCCAATAAGAGAAAAAGTCCTGCAGTTGTAGAAGTGGAGAAGTCCAAAGTGTAGTCCAGTGTCATGGTGTACATTACATGTCCATTATGATACTACTGGTCCATTTGAAAATCCCTAAATCTTTAGTTGTTACGATGGTGGTGGCTTTGGTGACCCTCTAGTTCGTTTCATCGTTTAGCAGTTGTCAGGAACCAGGATTAATCTGCTGGTCTCTTCACTGGAGTCTGCAAGTAGTCTGTGCGTTTGATTCAGTATTCCGGAGAGAACAAACAAGCAGCGGCAGACGGTGGCATTGTACGACTGGTACTGAAATATGTGGTTATAATGGTATATTTGTGCAACAGTGGCCCGGTACCCTAACTAGGACAGCCTAACTAAGGTGAATTTAACAATGTCTGTGCTTAACAGGGGGACTGTATATAAAGTGGACTTAATAATTGACACTGTATCAGGACAGGAGTCCAGAGAAAACGGATGTGTTTTCAGTTTAGATTTAAACACTGAGACTGTGTCTGAGTCCCGAACACTGACTGGCAAGCCGTTCCACAACTGTGGAGCTCTATATGCTCCCATCTGTGACCTTCTGTACTTTGGGTACCAGTAGTGACCCCGCACCCGTTGATTGCAAGGGGTGATCACTCGGGTAAGGTGGAGCGAGACCATTTAGAGCATTTATAAGGTCCATTTATTTTTGTAGTCAGTCCTAAATTTGATGGGTAGCCAGAGCAGTGATTGGGGTGATGTGGTCAAATTTCCTAGTTCTATTTAAGGGGCAGTGGTGGCCTAGCGGTTAAAGAAGCGGCCCCGTAATCAGAAGGTTGCCAGTTCGAATCCTGACCCGCCAAGGTGCCACTGAGGTGCCTTTGAGCATTGTGTGCACTATGTGCTGTGCTGTGTATCACAATGACAATCACTTTTCTTTATAGAACTCTGGCTGCAGCCATCTGCACTAGCTGGAGTTTACTCATGCACCGACTAGAGCATCCAGTGTGTTGTGTTACACTAATCTAACCTAATCTAACTAATCTAGGCTATCCAGAGTTATGATGTAGTCAGCCATTTTATGTCTGCTTGAGAACGAAGTAGAAGAGCTTCTGTCTTATCAGGGTTTAACAGAAGAAAGTTGATGAGCACCCACTTTCTAATGTCCTTGTGTTTGTGAATGACGTGTTTGTGAATGACATCACCTAAAGGTAACATGTATAAGGAAAATAGCAACAGACCTAGCACAGAACCTTGTGGAACACCAAACTTTACTGTACTATGTGAAAACAAATCACCATTGATGTCCACAAACTGATACCGATTGGTCAGATATGATCTGAACCATACAAGGGCTATTCCCTTAGTCCAACATTCTCTAATCTATCAACCTGTCAAATCCATATTTATCCATAAATTACCACTGTGTCAGTCATTTGCAAGCTATTGCAGGGACACAGAGCAGCATCATCGGATTAATTAAAACAGGCATGGCAGATGAATTGGGAATGAGATCACTGATTACGTTTGAGTAAGTTGTCTACAAAACATATGCTCTAGTTCAATTAATGCCATAATTTAATTCAATTTCACACAATTCATTATTCCCTTGCAACACCCAAAACACCTCACTAATATGATGGAAATGTTCTAAGTATGTGGGTAATTTTTCTTATCACAAACTTTCTTCTTGAGTGTTTTTTTAATGATTGTAAAGGAGAAAACCAATAAAAATACTTTTAAAAGGAGACTTCAGTCTGCACTTTGCCTTTCATTAGAAACTTTAGTTAGAAGTAAATTGACATATTGGTGGTTCATTTCTAGTAATATTGCCATTGTCCAAGGCAATACCTAATCCTACAGTTTAAAGTCCAGAGCAAAGAAATTGGAACCAAGCTTTCCATGATTGTGTATTGTGCCCTTGTACAGTTCATTTTGATTACACAACTAGACTAAAGAAAAAAAATCAGCATACAACACTATCTTAGAAAAATTGTTTAATTTGAACAGCTGTACAGAACGTACATGTCTGCTTGGTCAGTTAATATCTCTTATATTTCCTCTTCACTTTTCCTCACCCCACTTTCCCAGCTGCATACACCGGACATTAATATCAGAGTAAAGTAACGTCAACATTGGCTTGTGCGTAGGGGAAATGAGGTCATATGAGACAGACACTGAAGACGCCCACTGTGGGGCCCACTCCAGATGTACAGAGGTTCGAAAAGAGGACCCCAAGGCCCTTTTCCCTGTTCAATAATTTCAGACTGTAAACGCATGTGAGAAATTGCAGCAAAATATAACATCAGTATATCATTCTGCATTTCAGAAAATAATACATATTTAAACCTATTTATTTACAATAATATAATAATTACTGTGGAATTTTATTAAACACTGGAATTGGAAAATAATTGCAAATATAATTATTCAAGTTACAATTCCATATGTACGCCTTACTAATAATCCCTAATCATTAAACCCATAAACTCCTTCCCTGATTTTGATGACAAAGACTGTTTTTGAAGGTATGTACAGTACAGGGTGACTTTTCTTTCTTTTTCCTTTTTTGAGTCCTCTCCTATATTATAAATGTTTGTCATAAGGCACGTGTGACTCTCCCTGCCCCCCTTTTTCAGTGGACTCTTGGCAACCCTGGCAAGTTCACAGGTTGTGTCCCCTCTCCACACAGCTGGCATCTTCCGTGTCTGGGCACTGGCAGGTGAGACCACCCGGCCTTGGCAGACACAGGTGTGAGCAGCCACCATTGTTTGCTGAGCAATAGTTTACCCCTGGGAGGATACAGTGAATGGTTAGGACAAATTCAGACCACTGGAAGTCAGTCCATATGGACAATGGGACTGTGCTCTTGATAGGCAGCAACATTTGTACAACCAGCATTATGTAAGTACTTTACAAGCATAATCTCACATTGTGAAAAACATCTGCAAAAAAGACCAGCTGTACTTGGATATATAGGGTGTACATGCCTGACTAACAGGATCCAGCAGGGAGTGAGTGGGGAATTAACTGGTTTAGGAATTCCCAGGATAGGTTTTTCTTGGAATGCACAACCTCCTTCAGTATTCTAAGTCTCTAAGGTCTCAGATGAAATATTATGTATTGTGATCTCTGGTGTCCTTACTCACGATAAACTACAGGTCTGTATGAGAGATTTCTGAAATCTCTCTGAAAATTCGGAAAAATATTCAGGCCTGTAGGAATTGTTTGCCAATTGTACACGTATGGAATGTGTCCAGAAAGTCTTTGTCTTCATTCTCTCTGGCATCATCTTAATGCCTTCCTGAACACAGATCATAAGAACTCAGAAACTAAGATCTGTTTAGAGTTTTTGGAATGAAATGCCAGCGTAATAAACTGTGAGTTCTGTTTTCCTAGACCTGTACTGGAAAACTATAGTGGGTCAATATTTACCTGGAGGGCATTGTGGATAGGTGGTGGTAATGCCGTATGGCTTTGAGCGTCTCTGAGGTAAAAAGCTGTCTGTCTCCTTTTCTGCCATCCTATCAATGGTAATTATGGCTTCCCTGAAGAAAACCATCATGACAGAGCATAGATTCATATTAAAGAGTTGGAATCTTAATAAAATACATGACTACTCGTTAAATATTTATTTATTTCATTTCAGACATGAAACATCCTGTACAAAACATTAAAGTAGGGCAGATGTAATGCATTTATTGTGGTTGCCATACCTCCTCCAGTCAGTGTAGAAAAGGCTTTTCCCATAGGATACAACAGCAAAGGCATACTGGATGCCTTCAACAACTTTCTTCCTGTATCGTGAGTATGGATCTACACACTCCACCTTGCGAGTTCCTGAGATACAGAAGCAGTAAGAACAGTGGTCAACATACTTTAGAAAGAATTTAAGTGTTTGACCTGAAAGGTATGTTATGAAGCCCGTTCCCCATCAAACATTATCACATGGGGTCCATTTGTGTTCACAGGTAATCAAGATGGTAAACTTCTCTATTCACAGAAGTGTCCTCCTTACCTGCATCAGCCCAACAGAGGATTCTGCTCAGGGGGTCATAGGTCAGACCATTGGGCAGTCCAAGATTTTCCGACACAAGAATTGTTCTATCGGTTCCGTCCATATTGGCCATCTCAATCTTAGGGCCGTCTCTGTTCCAGTCTGCCCAATACAGTCGGCTGGGAGTCAAAAACAAAGTGTTAGAGTATAATTATTTTATTTTGTACTACATGGTACATGTTGCAACAATGAAAGTTCATTTTTACTTTAATATAAACCTACCCGTTATTGGGGTCAGCAACAATGGGACGAGGGTTAATCAGGTCCTCATCAAACAGCACACGTCTGTAGCTGCCATCTAACTTGGACACCTCAATCTGATCCATTATGGAGTCAGTCCAGAACATGAGACGGGACAAGTGGTCTATAGCAATGCCTTCTGGGCTGCCTAAATCTGTAAAGAATGGAGAAAGTGAAAGAAGGCGGGTAATTCTTGTATCAAAAATTCAAACAAATCTAATAATGTATAATGTCCTCTACATAGTTTTATTCCAGCAGTGGAACAATTCTATGTAAAAAAAGTTAAATGAAAAATGTAAAATTCTATGTAAAAAAAGTTAAATTGCTTTGTCATTGTAATACACAGCAGAGCACAACTCAATGGCACCTTGACGGTTTGGGATATGAACCCGCAACCATCCGGTTATGGGTCCACTTCCTTACCCGCTAGGCCACCACTGCCCCCTACCCCCCAAAAAATGACAATGCAGATGCATTGAACCCGGGACCTCATACATGTGGAGCAAAGCAAGGCAGTGGCATGGCAATGCTAATTAATTCATGCTTTGATCTGAGAGTGGCTGCTTTTTCATCTGATCTTTTACCTGTTTTGATGAGGGTGGTTGGCTGCCCGCCCTGTAGACTGACCCTGCTTATGGCTGGCTCTGTGATATCTGACCAGTAGACCATTTTTTCCACACAATCGAATGCCACAGCAATGACCACCTTATCCTGGAGAGAAATGAACACATGTTTCAAAATCATATCTTATAGCATTTGATTTTGTGGACAAACATTTTTAATATGGCATATGGCTCATGAAACAAATTTTCCTTGATAGGAATACAAGACAGATCAATACAACATTAATAGAAGTCTTTTGTGCACATAAATATAACCCTCGCAAGCCCAGAATATTTCACATTTCCTCTATCAAATGTTTAGTTTCCTCCACAGACAACTTCTCTCCATGTGTGTGTCTGTTATTACACAACCAGTCAGCAATATTATGACCACATGACCTTTTGTGTGGACTGGAGAATGGGGCCTACTGGAATTAAACAGAGGTGTTTAGGGGTGATATCACCTCCCAATTTTAAGCCACTTAAAATAATATTAATAATAGTAAAACTAATGATAAACTGAAATAATCAATTGCACAACATATTTCACATTGACCCACTCACTCACTTTACATAACCACTTTCTGAAGAGAGAGTAAATGAGTAAATGAGAGTTCATGTTTACTTTAATAAAATAGTTCTTGTAATGGTGTAATGCTGCATTTAGTCTCCCAGCCTTATGAGAATAAGTCAATAAGTCATAAAAAAGAAAATGTTGCACATGTTAAGATGAGATGGTATATATTTAATATGTAAAAATTTGATTTAATAAAAATATTTCAAAATAATAGTCACCTCTCCTTTACAATTTTTACAATCAAAAATAATTTAGATTATACTGACATTCTTACTGATTAAAACACCCCTCTCCTCCCGTTTCCTGCATGCCACAAAAAGTCTGTGTCAAAGCCTGGTCAATTTCACAAAATGTCAAAGGCAGAGGGAGATATCTGAGAACATAAAGCCCTGTCTGTCTGAGAGGAATGTCTGACACTTCAGCCTAGGAAGAACTCGGTATCAATGGGCCCTGTCAAGCCTGCTCGTAAACAATCACTTCATGGAGGAGGACAAAAAAGAAGGAGGAAGTCTTTCATTTCCATACTCTACGTCCTACCAAATGTAAGCCAGAGCTTGGGGCCCCAGCCGTGAAACATTTTCATGGAGTGAGGTCATCACGGCAGAAATTTTGTTTCTCTTAATCACACAGCTGTTTGTAAGTTTTGTAGATCTTTGAAGGAGAGGACACAAGCCTCACATCGAAGAAACTTGAAGAAAACATAACAGTAGGAAAGAACAGAAGATTGGATTTGGAGAATCCCTGACAGAGGAGAAGAGGAGAGTTGGGAGGATCCCAACTGGTGAACTTACTGGAACGTGCAGGAGTGTTCTTGCTTCCTCCTTTTTCATGCTGTAGCCATCAAGGGGGATGTGCTCAATCTTGCCACTCTGTGCAAAAAGTAGGTTGGTGCCTGGTGTCGGGGGACTCACGTCTGGTCGTGGTGTGGGACCCACAAGAGGCGGCGAAATCCCATGGTCGATGCCTGTATAGCACAAGAAACTGGTTAGAAAAAATGCCCCCTGAACATTTAGCAAATTTGTTCAAGATGTGCATTAGATTATCTTTCAACCCACATTTATAACCATGTGTGCTTGAGTCGGTAAGATGTTATGTCTATCTACGTGTAGCATGCGTGTTTCATCACTCACAGCTTGGCCTGCTTCCATCTCCGCTCCTGGTTCCTTGGATCTCTTGTCCATTACGGTCCACGCACCAGCACTGACCAGCGTGGGGAAAGCACTGTGTGGGTTCATATGCACCGTATGGGTCGCAGGTGGGCACAAACTGGGGAGTGGGCCGGTGTGAGAACAGGAAGAACGTAGTGGGGGCGCTGGCAGCTAAAGCGCTCTCTCTGTGTTTTTCACAGGGGGTCTTCTCACGTTCTGAGAGCAGAAAGAAGAGACACACAGAAACCTGAAGTAGTGCATGGAACACTCAATTGTGGCTTGAAATGTCAGGTGGAAGAAGATGGTTGGTTTGTGATGAATTTCCAGTGGTTAGAAGAAAAAGAAGGACAACACAGTACAGCCGTGAGCCACAGCCACACGGTGAGAGAGAAGCCAAAAATGTGAGAGAAGAAGGAGACAACACAGAGTGGTCCAAAAAGAATATCTTTGCAACAAAAATAAGTGATCACGTTTTCAGGAACACTGTTGCTAACAAAGGTGTATTGATTTGTTAAGTTCATATCATTATCACTACTTTGATACATTATAAATACTTAAAGCTGGTACAAAAAAGCCTAAAAACTAATAACCAGAACACTTATAGAAAATGAGATACTGAGTTCATGGGACACCAAAGAAAGCTTCTAACACTGGAGCTAAAATGATGGCCTTTGAATGTGGCATATTGAAAGATATGCCAAAAAGAAGACCAGAGAAGGACTATCATTATGCTGAAAGAAAAACTTCTCCAGCATCCACAATATTCATTGTGGCTCTAGCCTGTGCTTCTACCAGTTCTGAGCAGAAATGTTCCAATCAAACATACATCCTCAACAACGGGTGTTGCAAAATTTTAGTTTTAATGTACCAATTTGTTCCTTTGTTTGAAATAATCAGAATTGTGCTGTACTGGGGGAAATGGGGTATCAGTGAAGAGACTTCAGGAAGCTTCTAGCTTCTCATTTTGTCAACACAAGACCTTTGTGCAAATGTATTGTTTCTATTAAAACCATCATCATACAATCAGTGAAACCCCTAATGAACAAAAAAAAATCCAGTTAATTAATATTAATACCCACACAATACTGTGTTCACACTTTCACACTGCTGAGCCTGAGGAAGACAGCTATGTCCTGAGGTGAAGGATAGCAGGACATACCAGAGTCAGTTATGCACTGGAAGCCGTTGCCGTGGAAACCTAGATGGCACTGACAGGTAAAAGACCCCTGGTTGTTGTAGCAGGTGGCATCTTGGTGACAACGACCAGGCTGGCATTCATCAATATCTGTTAAAAAAAAGACGATAACCCATGTCAACCCACTAACCACAGAAGATCTCCAGAGTAGAAATGCTTCATAGAATTTTGGACTCTATGGTCCAGATGGTTCTGCTGCCTCTCCTCATAGTGCTAGTTTTGCACATCTGTTCACCACAAGATTAAATGTGAACCCCTTGCGCACACACACACACACACACACACACACACACCTCAGCATTTCCTCTCTGTGTCATATCCCCATTCCCAGATCCAGTTTTTGGTAACATTCCAAGGCAAGCCATCACACAAGCCATATGTATTAAAATTGGGGGAAGGGGTGTAGAGTACAAGCTAAATGCAGCTGTGGGCCTGGATCTGCCTTCACACACACACACACACACACATACACAAACACTTCCTCCCTGAGAGGTCTTGTGTTTATGAGCATACAGTGAATTTGCATTGTCTTTACTAGAGTGGAGAAGTGTGCACTGTTTTACAGCAATATGGACAACACTCTTTGAAGACTTGAGAAATTCAATCATTTGGCCTGATTCAGTACAAAAATGGAAAAAACAATTCTGCTCCTTTTCACCACCTTAGCATTTCATAAGTCGTCTACCCTAAGCAAACATCCGTTAAACTTCTCATAGGTGAAACATCAACGCACCCAGAGACACTTGAATATACAACTCAAGCACACTGTTTTCTTTCTCTGTGTGCTACGACCCATATGCATCCTCTCCCTGTCAGTCTTCCTGCATCCTGTGGCCCTTCTTTCTCTCAAACTCCTGAAAGTGTCAGGAAAAAAAACAGCTCAGGAATGTCCACTGTGAATAAAAACTGACACAACTGACCCTGGCAGGAGTGACCATCTCCAGAAAAACCCGTCAAGCAAGCGCAGACGTAGGAAGAGCCACCAGTGTATCTGCAGCGAGCGCGCTCCGGAATGTCACAGTCATGGGAGCCTCTCAGGCAGTGGTCCACCCCCTGCTCCACCTCTGAGAGAGGGAGAAACATGGAGACAAAAAAGAGAAGCAATGAGAAGGACAGAACGGTGACCAGGTATGGACAGGAACAGACAAGAGAATCAGAACAGAAAGATACGATAGAACAGAAGGACAGAGTGACTGAACACAAGACTCATGAACAAAAGAACATCAAGCCAGAGACACGAAGCCAGAGATAAGGGAAACATGAGAAAAAATATATAAGAAAGAACAAGACACAACACAAGATACAGGAGTGAATGAAAAAAGCTGAATAAAAATCCGATAGAGAAACAAGGCCCCTCAAAATAAAACTGATGTCACAGATACATACACTAATAAACTTTCCATTCCTTGGAATCCATTCTTCATATATATATATATATATATTTTTTTTTTTTGGTTTTGATTTATAGTATCTGTGGTTTGCGTGTATGTGGTGACAAATGTATGTATTTATATAAAATGAAAAATATGCATACATAATATGGTAAGATTTTAATATATAATACATTACCTTAAAATGGAAACCAAGAGTTTCCCATTATTAAATGAAACCTGCAAAGTTGCAACTCCCCCATTTCTGGTTTGGCCATGCACATTTTGGACCATGGCTGTAATAAAACAACTGAGAAACACACGGTTCAAAAAAACTCACCAATGCAGGTCCTCCCATCGCTGGCAAACTGGAACCCCTCTATGCACTCACAGCGGAAAGATCCGGGCTGGTTGTTGCAGATGGTGTGACGGCCACAAATCTGTGGGGTGTCCCTGCATTCATCAATATCTGAGTTCAAATGAGAAAGAGAAAGGTGAGCGAGAGACAGAGTAAGGAGCTTCAATCAAATACAAACAGGCCTCCACTGTTCTTGCTTTTGGAACACATTTCTTTAAATGTCCTTTGAGGGGTTTTCACATTCTGAAATATATAAAAAAAAAATGTAAAAAAAAGTATACACATTGCTTAGACAAGGGAAATAAACGAATGAGTTTGTCTTTCAGCCACTACAGTAATAGTTATGGTTTTTAAAGGCTTAGTTTTCATTAACATTTAGTCATTGACTGCTAGTGTTTAAATTCTAATTCCAACATCCGTGCTTGTTTTTTTTAGAGAACGGGAAAAGATCACTGCTCCCACAGCCCTCCAATCTCATTCACTGCAAGCGGAGTGCAGCAAGCATGGGCTACCGCACCAGCAGTTTCCCACATTTGCTCTGTGTTACAGCTGCCGGCCCGACTCCCTCAGAGGAAGCTCTTCTCCCCCCTGAGCTACAGACGAACCCAACCCCCCCGCTCAGGAAGAGGAGCCCCTCAAATCTCCAACATCTCACTAGAGTTTCCCAACCATGTTTCCCTCCCGGCATTTCTCCATTTGAGTTTCAGCGTGGGGGCTAATCAAATCACTAGACCCAACAGGAGTGCAAAAGTATAAATCAACTCGACTGTGATTACCGTAACACGTGCGTCCATCTCCAGTGTACCCGCCAGCGCACTCACAGGTGAACTGGGTGCCTGTGCCAGCCCGACACATGGCGTTGCTGTCGCAGCCATGTCTGCCAGTGTAGCACGGGTTCTGCTCTGGTACAATGTCTGTCAATGAGAAACAACAGACTGTAGAATAATGTCATCCTTTCTTTAGTTATTTATGCGCCACATGTACAACAATCCCTCTGGGTAGACTATAACAAAGAAGCATGCACACATACAACCATTGTGGACCCCCCAAAACAAGAAAACAGCCCTGATTAATAACAGCGTTGAGTTGGATGCCAGAGGTACCAGCATTTCGACTCGACAGCCGGCTGTTTGAAGTGTCTGCTGTGGGAAACCAGCCACAGATGTTACGTTTCTGTGGCCATAACCTCCAGCTGAGTCAAGATGGCTTGCGTAACCTAACCGAGCCTGACCCCCTAAAACACATACACATGCTCACATTCTCCCAGCAACCTTGACCGACACAGTCACACACACATGGCAGTATAATTCAACAACTGGCCAATAAACATGTACAATTTGTAACAAAGGTTCTGAACACCTTGTTAATCCCCTCGAAGAAGAAAGAGAAATCAGAAGAACTTGAAAAAAGCTGAGCATGTGAGCAAAAAAAAAAAAACGCCTCTATGAACAAAATGCAAAACTTGAACATCACTGCACAAATGCACAACAAATTCACGAACTCTCTGGTGAAAAGATCAGCAAAGACTAAGAAGGTGGGAGCTCACTATGTATGGAGCCGATCTTGTTGCTCATGGCGTAGCGAATGAGCTGGTTGCCAGCATCGTACATGACAAAGATCTGGTCCACATTAAGCTGTTGGGTGGAGTGAGGTGACCAGGCTGCTTCGCTGAACTCGCAGCTCTGGTACGTGATGGTTTGCTTCCAGTGGTAGCTCCTTGTCTGAACAGTACTATCAGGTAGAGTGATGGTGTAGTCACGATTGGAGGATGACGTGATCACTGCAGTCGAAAAAAGCAAGGGTCTGGTTAGAGTTGACACTTTAAATAAAGTTTGTCAAATTGTGAGAGTTCCAATGAGTCAATACATACCATTTCTAGAATACTGGTAGATCTCGGTGTATGGGTTGATCTGGACTGTCGCCCCAGGTGGAATCTCTGGCAGGCGGCCTTCCAGCCATGTGTTGACTACCAGGTGATCATGTTCGTTGATGCCCATAAATTCCTGTGTGATAGTCAGTTTCTCATTGCTGGAATGGAAGCTTACCTCTGCCTGCCGGGTAAATCTGCCTCCTGCGAAAACAAAAAGGGCGGATATGAAGCCAGAACTGGTGTCTCAAGAACCTCAAAGAAACCCCATGTTTCCCCCTCAAGCCAGAGTTTGCATTCCTAAATATTGGAACTATGACTTGAGATATTGAGGGGGAGCGTCTGAAGAACATTGTAAACCAGACATTATGACAGATACACAGCAACCACAAAATCAGAATTAAGGAACCTGAATTTCAAGCAGTCACGATCACGATAAAGATCAATGTGTAGGGTTCTTGCTCAGTCACAGAGATATTATTCATGAACCGGATGATTTGTCACTGAGGGACATGATGGTAGCATTAGATCCCACTTTACACAACAAACGCAAACTGAACAACACAAACACAAGATGAAAAGAGCATTTTGCTGTAAAGGTTAGCAAAGGCTTTTATGCATTATTAATGCATAAAATATTTATCACACTTATTTCGTATGGAATCACCAGAAGCCAAGAGGGGAGAAGGTTTGGAAGATTTGGAAGAGCTCATCTATCAATTTTATATATGTACTTTTCATTTAGTTACTTTTGAAAAAGCTTTCATGTAAATTACTTTCACTCATTGTCCATTACCAAATATTGCTAATCAGGGTAAGATTTGTCAGAGCCCAACCTTCCCAAGAGATTAAACTTCCTCTTACCAACAACACTGAAACCATTATGGTATCCAGGCTGCTCTAGAGCAAAAGCCCATCCAATAACTCCCCCAAGCGAGGCAAGGGGTTGGAGACAAGGACCCAGGGTATCCGGAATGGCACTGATGGCCACGTAAGCTCGACCATCGTTGGCAACCACGTACGAATGCAAATCATGGTTGTTCAGTTCCAGAGCAGTTGGTGAGTTGCCAACGTATACACGTCCATTGACCTTGCCGTTCATCCTCTGAGGTTTACCTGTTGACAAAAAAAATGTCCACTTGACTTCAGAGAATGCTCCAAATGTCCTTTTTTGCTAAACACTGTAATGCTACTGGATCGAAATGTTACCCTCAGCAACACAATCTCTGCCATCCCCATAGAAGCCAGGTCTACAGTGGCAGCAGAAGCCACCAGAGTAATCCCTGCAGTCAGCGAAAGAGGAGCACTTCTGACGGCTGTTGGCGCACCTCTCATAGTCATAAGAAAACACTGCAGTACAAAAATAAAAATTCTTACCATCAGGTGTTTCTAAAATTCCAAAAATTTTTCCATACTACTTCCATGTGGTTGCAACGTACATATTACAAGATATTAACCAAAGGTTGTTCAGATTCATGACTATTTAAAATGATCAGTATACCCACCATCTATTTCCAAGTCATCCTCATTCACCACCAGCACCTGTGGGTTTTCTGGCTGGCGTCGTGGATGTGGGTAATTTGGCTGGAACTGAGATGTGTCCACTGGCCTTAATGGAGCCTCTGAGGATGCTTCTTCAGGGTAGTTTATCTCAGGAGAAGGTTCCTCAGGGTAGGATTCTTCACGGTATACTACCCTAGGTGAGAATTCCTCGATTTCGTCAGGAAAGGGTTTTTCTGTGTAGTTTCCCTCAGGCAAGAGGTCTTCAGGATAGGTTTCATTGGCCAAAGGATCCTTATCATATATTACCTCAGGTGTGGGTACCACAGGGTATTTTACCCCAGGAAGAAATTCTTCACTGTATATGTCGGGTAAAGACTCATCAGGGTATATTACCTCAGGTGAGGGTTCCACAGGGTACATTACTTCAGGTGACAATGAGGCTGTTTCATCAGAGTATGCTTCTTCAGTGTAAACTTCTTCTGGATCAATTGTGGGAAACACTAGGTCCTGCTCACTACTGTTTTTTGCTCCTGGTGAAATTTCTGAAACCTGTCCTGGTGTAATTGACGTGAAAAATGAAGATGTGCCAATCTCGAAGACCCACAAACCTTGCCGCCCCGAGTTGGTCTGCCTTGAGAGGAAGGAGAAGCAGTGTTACTAGATCTGAACCAGTAAAGCTTTCTATTCTTGATATTATGTTAATTCATTTGCTCACATTTGGCATTATTATAGAGATAGCTTTGCATTGAATGAACCATATGTATATAAAAAAACACATCAATTGAAGTTTACTGTGTCAGACTCTGAATGGACTCCACATCATCAGTGGTGATCCTGTAGTATGGGCCTTGAGTGGTACTCCAGCTGAACCAGCCCTTTACCAGGCCCTTGCTGAACCCAACCTCAACAGGTTTGCTCTCGTCCCCTATATTTGTCAAGTGGAACTGCAGTCCATCACTTGGATACAACAAGATAGCATAAGAAGCTGATTCCATGGATGCCACCACAAGCTGAAAGGTGTTTCTCTGCAAAAAAAAAGAAAAATGTTTCATTCGAATAAGTCTTTAACACAATAATTACACAATTTTCCCCCATCTTTTAATAACAACCATCTGACAGATACTGGACTGATTAAATGATCGTGAAATGCCAATACTATCATTATTGGGTTTCTACACAGCAGTAAAAACAGTCTTGCCTTGTGGACTGTCCCATCTCCCCGACCAGACTCTCCATTGACAGCCACATTTTCCCAGGTAACAATGAAGGCATGGGTGGGTTCCACTTCATCCTCTGCAGGGAACGCCTGGCTGATATGTTCATTGATCCTTTGGAGCACAGAAGCACTACTGTCTTGCCGGAAATAGACCTTCCCAATCCCATCGCTGGTGTCAAGATCTCCCATAAATGCTGCGGCAAGACCAAAGCTGGCAGGCATCTGTCCCAGATAATCTGACTCAGCAGGAGGTTTGGCCATTGAGATGAATCCATTTGTGTTGATCTGCAAAATGTAAAAATACATAGATTTAATTTCTGCCCAATAAGATAACAGTATTTCACAGATTGTGGCACTTTAATGAAACTGTCCCTTGGTTTAACCAGGAAATCTGCAACATGTAAATACTTAAAAGATGACAATTGAATCTATTCAGAAACTGTATAATTATGTCTAAGCCCACATTTTGCAGCTCACACTTTATAAGCAAGTGGCCATTTGTGAAAAATAAAGTTTACTGTACAATTAGAAAGACGCAATAAAACCTTAGTTTACTACTGACTTAACAGTAAAAACACAATCTCAGTTGGACTTGAAGTGTAAGTGTAATGGGAAATTACACAAAGACACTGGCAAGATAAATGAGAGATCTGTGAACACACACCACCAACTGTTACATAGCCCCGCCCAGTGCAAATTACAGCAGTCTTTTGAATCATCACAAAGTACCTGTGAGGTCCAGGAATTGCCCTTTGGCATCACAAATGCAAGACGCCTTACTTAAAACCCTTTTCTGAGAAACAGCAGTACCCAAACAAAAATCAAGGGCGAGTGTCACCCCTGCTGAAAAGCAAGAAGAACGTTACTTCGCAAGCACCCGTTTGTAAACTACAGCAAACTGCCAACTCAACTTCTGCTGATTTCTGTTAGAGAAGCAGCAGTAGAATTTCATTTCACCATAAGATGTGAACAACTGTTGTTAACGCTTTCTTTTGCATGCATTTTGTGCAGAATTAGACTTAGACTGAGGCTAGAATCCCCTCTCTGCTCATTCACATCTGTCTTAAAGCAGCAGGCTCAATTAGTAGCTTTTAAGTCTAAATTGCTCACTAAATACTGCTGTGAACTTTATTTGCTCCTGTGAGACCAACAAATGTTCTTACAAAAGGCTGAACAGAAATCTGGATTTGGTCTCCCCACTGCCTCCCCTCTTCTCTGTTTCAGGAACGGTATTGTTTCACGAAATCTGTGCCCACTTGAGATATCACCAGTTTCAAAGCTGCAAAGAAGTGTAAATCATTTTTGTGTGAGTTCAGAAACCAGAAAAAAAACTTGCTTTAACCACATTTAAATGACAAATTGTATAAAGGAATGCATTACATCTTGATCAACTCTTGTTTAGAGTTATATAGAATTATATAAACCAGTGCAAGAAAAAAAAAAACAATATCTTTTTTTGTTATATAGCAGTGAAAGTGCATTCATTCATGGGCTCTAAATTTAAACAATGTCTGAAATGGATTTTAAATCCGTGGAAATTATCTTGTCAACAGAAATATATAAAAATGCCACCCCCTGAAATCATTCTGCACAAGTTGTTTAACCTCCCAGCCCCCCACTACCCGCCCAGCATGGAGCCCCAGGGGGAAAGGGGGCCAGTGAACCTGCTGAGAGAAAGAGGAGGGGGGTCTGCAATATCAAAGCCAGCTGGAGCGGCTGCACAGGCACTCAGTGAAGCAACATAACCTCAACCTGTGCAGCAGGGGAGGGAACGAGAAAGGGCGGGAAATAAAGAGAAGGATGGGGGTGGGAATAAGAAAGATCAAGATAAGAAAGAAAGAAAGAAAGAAAGAAAGAAAGAAGGAAAGAGAGAAGAAGAAAGAAAGAAAGAAAGAAAGGGAGAAAAAGAAAGAAAGAAAGAAAGAAAGAAAGAAAAAGAAAGAAAGAAAGAGAGAGAGAGAGAAGAAGAGAAAGAAAGAAAGGTACAGGAAATGTAAGAACAAAAATTTACACATACGCTGATGCTACTATTCATAAATAGGCAACAATTAATTGTGTTGCTTTTGTATTGTATACTATTGTATAGAAGGCCCCTTTTTACATTTTCATGTCACTAAAACTTTTTAGTGACATGAAAAAAGACATTTAATTTAGACATTGTGAAAAGAGGAAAAAGATATGTTGTTTTCATGGGAACAGGAAATACCATAGCTGCTATATATTTATTTATAATTGTGTACTGTTATAAACCCAAGTGGACTGAGATTTACAGTGAAACTATGAATACTATGAAAATGAAGCTGTAAATTACATAAATTTACACCTAACCTTAGTCTTAAACTGCACAAGTGGCTTAAACGTTAATTCTATTGTACGCTGGCTGGCCTAGTTATGTGCCACATGCTTGGTTTCTTAAGTCCTTATATAACGTGCTAATGGGTGATTAAAGAAAAAAAATAGCATTAAATGAACCACACATGTTTTAAATGACTGTTGTAGCTGGAAATGAATGGAATGTTAATGAATGGAATTTCGGCATAAATGTAGGGAGACTAACTTTCAGCAACAATTTGTCTACAGCACCAATGCTATATTCACTGTGACACGAAAATCTTTATTATAAGGTTCAAAACCCTTTTTATATTATCTTAGCACAACTGAACACCACTGCACTCATTAAAGAAGAAATAAAACTGGCCTTCTTCAGCAAATGTGAATTCAACTACATCATTACTATTAACTTTGTTTAATTTCATAAAATTTTCTATTGAAACTATTTTCAATTCATGTTAGTCTGCTGAGACACTCAATCTGTCTAGGTCGAGCTGACTGAAAGAGGTCCACCTCGAGGTTCCTCAGCTTTTAATGGGTTTTAATAGTCTAACCTGACCACAGGTACGTGGTGTATCAGGCACGAAGCCATTCAAGCCTTGAAGTCAGACTACACGGGGTCCTCTGTTAAGTGCCCTTATATTTGCTCGGAAACATCCGTATCAATGGGGGGGCGATAAGGTTGTCAACAAGAGGTGACAGACGCTGGCTTTCTGACACAGTGCTGAGATAATCTAACTTGCCTGAGATCAGTGACTCCAGATAGCGCACACAATGGGCGGCGTCGAGAACCTTGTTGAGCCCTTCAGAAGCCTTGGCTTTTTGATCCAAACACAAAAGTCCTGTTATGTCCCCATCACAAAGCTTTCTAATGAGTTGTGGGGAACTGACCTCCACGGGGGTGTGCGGGTCTCAACAAAAGAGTCCAGAGTAAGACCTGTAACGACTGTTTACACGAAAAGGTGAATGGCCACCACCACTGACCCCCCAATGATCTTTAATGAAGTACACACACGAGCAGAATTCTCAGACAACTGGCCATGGTTTTAAAGAGAAGCAGGGTGAACGGGCTACAAAGGAAGGGCAAGGGGCTACGGGTGATTTGCGACGCTGAGAAACTCAGAAGCGAGGCGTTGAGACAAGCCTCAGCTGCGCTGGCAGCTTTATAAACCCATAAGAGACCCGCTGACCGGCCTGTACATCCTCAGACTGGAATAAATATTTAGGTCTGGAGCCCATTCACCACATGCAGTCCTCTGAACAGACCGTCTTACGTTGCAGGGGCGGCTTTTATGGGTGTGGACTGCTGGACCCAGACCCCCCCCCCCCGGTCCAGCTACAAAGGCTTCAATGGCTTTTATTATTATTATTTTTTATTATTATTTTTTTTTTTTTAACAAAATCTGATGCATCATTAGATGTTTTGTTAAAACTACTGGCCTCTTGTAGTTAATACCAGCACAAACAGAGACCAGAGACCATTGCTTATTTTTTTGCCCTCCAAATCAAGATCTGAACCAGTTATATTTATATACCAATTAACAAAAAATATGATCCAACAGTGGGCAGTGCATTTTGGAATTGAAATTGGAATTTGGAATTTAAAAAGGCATATTTAGGCATATAAACAGCATATTCAGGCGTACAACAGTATATTGAACCAGAAAGCGTGCTTCCATACTCACGTAAACGCTTTCAAAGGCTCCGTCAAAGAAGTAAAGTTTGCGGTCCAGACGGAGCTCGTGTGTCCGGTCGCTGCCGGGCTCCAGGCGCAGGTCGCCGGCCTCCGGCCCGAAGTGGAACAGGTCGCTGCGGTCCAGGGCGGCCGCTGTCAGCGCCAGGGCGACGTGGACCCAGGCCTGGAGCGGAGCCATGGTAGGTGCGTGCGGGGGGAAGCGGAGAGGACGCTGTGCCGCCGCCGCGGAGGACGCGCCGGGAAGGGAGAGGGGAGGTCGGCGAGCCGGTGAAGGCGGAGCCGGGGCGCTGGCTGGCTGGCTGGATGGCTGGGGGGGCGGGTGGTGGTTCTCATTCTTCAAGCTCGCCAACAAATAGCCCATTTAATAACTGTGGTCAATATAAAGACTGTTCGCCACGGAGTAGTACCGCGTTATGAAATTATGACAGCTCCAATTATATCTGGATCGGGGTGGGCTCTCAAAAAAGTGAAATGTGCTTCAAAAATTAACAAAAGGATAAAAATTAATACGGAGGCCGTGAATGTCTGGATATTGTGTTGCGTATGGAAGATTATAAGCATAAATATTCAATTGGCAATTCATTTCATTCATTTCCATTCATTTACAGCATTTATCAGACGCCCTTATCCAGAGCGACCTACAATCTGTAGTTACAGGGACAGTCCCCCCCTAGAGACACTCTGGGTTAAGTGTCTTGCTCAGGGACACAATGGTAGTAAGTGGGATTTGAACCTGGATCTTCTGGTTCATAGGCGAGTGTGTTACCCACTGGGCTACTACCACCAATTAATTATTCAATGTGCGAAGTGCTGATGTAATCCTTAGTTCATATATTTAATAAAAAATAGAATAACAATTCACTGAATTGCATTCCATTTTGCCATGGGTTTTCTGTCCATTTATTCAAATGGCAATTCCTTTTGCAATTGGCAATTCAATGTCCAAAGCGCTGATGCAATCCTTTATTAATTTAATTTTTTTTTGCATCTTCCATTGCATTTCGTATTGCAATTCCTTTTGCAAATCGTTTTGCACATTGATTTGCAAATTGCAAAATTACAATCAAATGACATGCTCTGATTGAATACTCAATTGAAAATTGCATGCTCTGATTGAATATTGCATTGCCAGTTTCCATTTGAATATTTGTGCTTATAATCTTCCATAGTTGCCGAGATAAACAAGCATGAGAAAAGTGCCTAATTACCCTACGTTGTAATACCTCTGTGCGCCTCTTGAGGTGGTAGTGAGTGGCTCTCTGTGACTGCATGTGAACAATAAAGGAGATTTCCATAAAATGCACACTCATAACACAAGCCAGTTTGCAAGGGAAGCCTGTTTGGATAATGCAGGCACAGGCACAGCTATGTTAATGGTGGTTGAATTTCCTTAAGTAATAGTTAATAGCCAAACATGCTAATCACTTGACACTTTTTAAATATCCTTTTTTCACTAACCTTCATTTTTATTATGTATATTAATTTACCTTCAGCAAGCATCACACCAAAACCACACTGAATAAGTGTTTTCTACTAATAGGACTGAATGGTGACAAGGGGGATCAGTGTAATTCTTACTGCTTTCTGGTTAAATACTGCCCCCTATTTTATGAGGGATACGTTTTAGTGAAAAAATCATGCACAAACAAAATATTTCATAACTCCTATGAGCTAAACTAAGCAGTGGAAGGGAAAACCATAACACAAAAATGAGAATTAAAGTGAAGGAGAAATCTACAACACCATAATTAACTATGAACGACAGATTTGGGGGAGCTCAACATCACCATCTGATGGTACGCTTTCATACTGTGCTGTGAAAATCACAGAACTAAGCTGGATGCGATGGGAAGAGTGATCCCATATCACAGTGAAAATGATATCCATCATTGTTATGAAAGGGCGCCGCATGCATATAATACAGGAGAGCCACACACAATGAAATATGTATTAGAACATTCTCTTCCTTTCTCTCCATCTCTCCTCCTCTCGCCCTCAGTCACATGCACACACACACACACACACACACACACACCCTCTCCTCCCACCTTCTCGTACTTATCCGACCAATGGTGTGGCTCAGAGCTGCGATCATGTGTTCACAGTCACCTCTCGAAGCGTGACGCGGAAGCCTGCCTCGGTCTCCCTCCCTACCTTGCTCCCTCTTTCTCTCCCTCTCACTGCCAGAGAAGCAGCCTGCATGTTTCTCTGGCAGGTTTGCATGGAGGGGGAGAGGCAGACTGTGAGGCTCAGTCTGCAGTAAAGGCAGCGTTGAGCGCCACAGTCTCCAACTCAGAGAATCTTCTGGAACCATTACAACTGTCATCCCAGAGGAGCACCAGAGAGGACAGGGGACCGCATGGAGGAGGGGGCTGAGGAAAGAGGCGGAGGTGGGAGCAGCACTGATGGAGGCGGGGGCGCCAACGTGTCCCTGTCCCCGCCGACCCTGAGCCCCTCCATCCCGCCGTTCGTGAAGCTTGGCCTGACGGTGGTCTACACCGTTTTCTACTCGCTGCTCTTCGCTTTCGTCTATGCCCAGCTGTGGCTGGTGCTGCGCTACCGGCACAAGCGCTTCAGCTACCAGACAGCGTTCCTGTTCCTGTGCCTGCTGTGGGCTGCGCTGCGTGCCGTCCTCTTTTCCTTCTACTTCCGGGACTGCGTGACCGCCAACACGCTCGGACCTTTCACCTTCTGGCTTCTCTACTGCTGCCCGGTCTGTCTGCAGTTCTTCACCCTCAGCCTGATGAACCTCTACTGTGCCCAGGTGAGGAGAGAGAAGGGATGAGGACGTGATGGAGAGGTGAAGAGATGGATAGGTAGAAAGTATGTGAGAAACAGGAGCTGATTAAATTAAACAGGGTAAATGAGAGGAAAGACAGGGGGATAAAGGGACAGAAATTGAGTGAAACCGGCAGATGGAGAATGAAAGGGTGTCAGAGAGCAGCATGAAAGCAAAATGTGAGAAGGCAGCCGGGGCGGGGGTGAAAGAAAGGAGCAGAAAGAGAGATATTGAGTGGACGTAAGCCTTTAAAGAAATCTGTGTGTGTGGGAGGAGGAGGAGGAGGGCGGATATGTCCTATGGGACTAAAGAAGAGAGACAGACTTTTATATTATTCAGCACTGCAACGCTCATTTAGCTGGAGGTACAAACATACTCGCTCACGACCCACATAGCCTCCATTACCTATTCATGCAGCGAATCACCAGCCCATGAAACGCACACCTATGCACGCTTAATGATGCGGTCGCAGATAGCTCCTCGCTTTGAGAAATATTCCGATCAGAGCTAAAGGGAACTGCATAAACCACTGCAATCCAACACCAGAACTGTTGTCACAATATAAAAATAGTTTGTTGCCATGTCAAATGAATATTTTATCGGTGTGGGAAAGCAGATCATACAGTGACAAACCAGGGTAGTGCGGAATCCCTGCGAGGTGTAATTTTTACCCAGTCTACACTCTGACGTGGACCTTTTCACCCTGTCATTACCATTGTGTTATCATAATGGCCAGTCAAGCTTCGAAATTACAGTTTGTCCAACCTGCGTCTCTCCGGGGAGCCATGATGGAATCAAACTCTTGTCAGAATAGAAATGGTATGTGAGATCATGGATGAAAAATTGTGTGAGAGAACAAAAAAAATGCACAGGAACTGTTTTGAGGTGCGTTATTCAGGTGCCATAAGGAACCATTTTTTTGCTGAGCTGAGCTGAAAAAAAAGGCTGATGAATGATGGTCGACCCCCGTTTGCTGAACACTGCTTTTCCATTTTTTAACTTTAAGAAATATGTTGCCCAGCGCATTTTATCATTAAATTAGTTGCTATAAAGGAGGATCTCTGACATCTGTCACATTTAGTCCTAGGTCTGATTTCCTGTGGTTCAGAATAATTAATCACAGCTTGAGTTCTATGTGATTTTGGAATCGGTCCATTGACCCAAGGATCCTGTGGTTTGTTAATTGTTGTTAGTAGTTGTGGTGTTTGGTGGGGGGCTGAATACCAGCAATGTCTCATATTATATTCTTTTCCATCACAGGTTTTCTTCAAGGCAAAGTCTAAATATTTCCCTGAACTTCTGAAGTACAAGTAAGTCTAAGTAAGGGCAAGGTCAAAAGACCTTGCCTCTGTATGTATTGTTTTTTGCTCTGGTAAACATGCATCTGCCTTCATTCACTACATCAAAAATGGTCTAATTGTAATCCAGAACTGTGTATATGGCAGTACACCATGCAGTACAACCTCGCCCACAATGTTCATGCATAAAACCATTAATTCATTCAATCTTTCATGACCATTAACAAAAAGCTCCATTCATCTACTAAATTTGAAACCAATTTCAATCATGATAAGGCAGGAATGGATGCACACACCAAGGGTCAATTCAGAACAACCACTTCCTATAATAGGAATATTTGCTGAAAATCAAACCCTGTCGTGAATCGACCATGGTAATCACTTCATCGACCATATTGCCAAGCTACATTTATTAGTAACGCAGTTTGAACGCTCTACTAATTCCACAGACTGGTCTTTTGTATGCTATAGGACTTTCGGCTCTTTTAAAGGTCCCGTATTATGACAATTTCACTTTCCGAGATTATTTAACATTATGTCTATGGTCCTGCAGTGGCTAGAAAAGGAGATATGTATAAAGCTAGCTTTGGTCATTCTGCTTCGCCGTTCAGAGAGCGGCAGATCATATGGAATGTCTCCCCTTTTGTCATCATAAGGGGAAAGGTTACCACCCTTTCTCATGCTTTGTCCGGCCAGAGAATTTAGCACTCCTCCCCTAAAAAAGGAAATCCACTGACCGTCATGATTTGAAAAAGTGCGAAGCATTGCAGTTGCTCGGTGATTGGATGAAAAAATGAGCACAAAATGTATTTTTTTTAGTTCTGTTATGCAACACTTTGAAGAATCAATGGGTTAATTTTATTTATTTTAAAAGACACTCATCCAATTCCATTCACTGTCACTTTTCTTCTGTGAGAATCTTCCAATCCATGCTGTTTTAACCAAATTGTCAAGTTGCTTTGTTGCAATTACAGTTGTGAAAACGTTTGCAATTACAACTGAATTGATTAGAAGTAATGCCTCCAATTCGCTGAAAAGAAAAACCCACCTCAACGACCTGAATATCGTTTCTACCTTTTTTTCCTTGTGTCCCTGGACAACCGAATTTTACAGGATGAAATGATGGTGGATGTTTACTGCCCTAATTCCCTCCTTGCAGGGTCCCCTTGTACCTCGTCTTTGTAGGGATCAGCCTCCTCTTCCTGTTGGTCAACTTGGTCTGTGCTCTCCTGGTGAAAACATCAGATATGCAGGTGAAGACCATTGTCTTGGTGCGTGTCACTATCAATGACACGCTGTTCGTCCTCTGTGCAGTCTCCCTCTCTGTCTGCCTGTACAAGGTGGCCAAGATGTCCCTGGCAAGCATTTACCTGGAGTCAAAGGTAAGGGCGTCATCTTTAACTTTCACTGAGGCCATTCCTAAAAGCCTTCTGCTAATTAAACACGTCTAACGTAGGAATGTATTGCTTATTCAAGTCAGTTCTCTGATTGGTTGCAGGGCACATCAGTGTGTCAGGTGACCCTGATCGGAGTTATGGTCGTCTTGCTGTATGCGTCAAGGGCGTGCTACAATCTGGTTGTCTTAGCACTGACAGATATAGAGAATATTAACTCTTTTGATTATGATTGGTACAACGTATCTGACCAGGTAATGACCATCACACACAAACAAACACACACACACACACAAGCACACAGTGTGATTGTGTCTCTTGTGGTTCTGCAGGCTGATCTGAGGTCCACTCTGGGAGATGCGGGGTACATTGTTTTTGGGGTGATTTTGTTCGTTTGGGAGCTGCTACCGACTTCACTGGTGGTCTACTTTTTTCGGGTTCGGAAGCCCACCCAGGACAAGGTCAGTTTGTGTGGGATTTTCTTTTACCACATCAGACCCTAGCTGGCAGAACGGGGTTTTTCTACAAGAGAAACGTTCAAGCACTGGTTATTATGCAAAAATACTCCATTACGGAGCTGACATCTCTGGTTGTGTTATAGAGCACCGGCTCTGCTGTTCCCAGCCACGTCTTCTCAAACAGACGCTACTTCTTTGACAATCCAAAGCGGTATGACAGTGATGATGACTTGGCTTGGAGTGTGCCCACACAGAGCACCTCAACCAGGTAACTAGCATTTCTGTTCAACTCAATAGCTAAATCAGGGGCTTAAAAGGAGCCGCACATGCACAATATGCAATAAAATTCAGCAGGAAATGTGGCTGAACAACAAGCAAGAAGAATAAGAATATTCTTTTCCAGCAACATGCTTTTCTTTACACCAGTTTAGGAAGCAGGGGTTTGTCCCTAGACATTATTGTTAATTTATTCATTCATTCACAGAGCCTGACTGCTCACATCAGCCTGGCAAAAAACCTCTTAAATCTCTCACGCCTACTGATGCTATTGATATCGGTTGATAACTTTATTTTTGCTATCTCAGCGTGATAAAAGCCATTTTTGAAGCTCCCTTGACTAGTACAGCAGAAAAATGTTATTCATTGCTTGACTATCAGCATAAACCTTCAGGAAAACCATCCCCGTTATCTAATTTAAGGTGGTGGAGAGAAGCCAATAGTGTGAAATGCTGCCATCACAGCAAAAACTCCCTGCTTTGGAGACATGCAAATCTTCAACTTTTTTGAAATCTTCAACCTATTATTTGTTCATTACACAATCACATGTGTATTATTTCATAGTTCCTGTATCTTTAGTATTGGTCTGTAATGTAAAAACCCATAAATTAAGTGTTTTAGGAATTTTCTGAAATATTTAATAGTCACAAAGTACTCTAACTTGAGGACTATGTCCACTACAAACAGGGCATGCAGATTTCGATCATGATCATGGCATCATACCCCAGAAAACAATAGAATGAATGAATCCATAGTTCTAGGCTGAATCTGACATATTTCCCATGTCTCAGTCTGTCAACAGACTGCTACGACTGGGGATGCCGTGGCAGCAGCAGCTTCCTGGTGCACGTTGGGACAGAGGAGCAACGGTCGTCTGTGGCAACTGGCCAGCTCAGTCCATAGCAACAAAACGATTTCGTCTTGTGTTCATACACTGCATTAAAACACTCACACTGCACTTTGATATAACTGTCTGTCAGTTGTTTGTGGTGTACGTTTGTGTGCGAGTGCTGCTGATTGAAAACTAGAGACGTCAGTTTGCCATGGCTTACCTTCATATCCTAGCAAACCTGTGACTCGTCTTCAAAGCTGGCATCTCCACAGCTGCTGGATAGCTGCTCGGAATGTTGTGACTATAAAAGTCTTTGCACTGGACTCCAAGGTAGTCACATGGAGGTACAATGGTCATATTTGGTGCTTGAAGACTGTAATTTGAATGACCCTGAGAAACCCTTGAGATTCAAGCATCTAAAGTTGTGACTCTAAAGTGATCCTGGGATCATCATAATAAGGTTAATGGCTGTAGTTATAATAGCTGGTTTTGGATCAGTAAATAAAAGCACAGGATGATGTTGGTGAATGCAGGATGCCCATCCTTGGAACACATTTGCTTTATGTATTCAGACGATAATGACTTGTGAATGGAATAAGACCGTGACATAGTTTCATACTGCACCCTGAATAGGATAAATATGTTTTGTTTTTTTAATCCATTTCATTTAGGGTGTGTTTTGCTACTTGCCATATTTACATGATGTCATACCACTGTGATACGTTTTGTGACAATTCTTGCTTTGTGAATCTTTTGTTAAATATACTTGAGCTTCTAATAAAGATGTTTGTGGCACACAATACACAGTTTATGGCTGCTGATTAGGTTTTTCCCCCAACACAGAACTACAGCCACAATTGTCTCACAAACAGGAATCTTTATTTCACTTTTGAAATAAATAAACTCAGCAAGTAGACAACATTTTTGGTGCAACTTATATATAAGAGAGCGATAAACATTTTTGAGGCTGAAAGAAGAGATTTCTGGACAAATAGGCAGCAAACAGAATGGCAGCATTGCAGGAAGTCTGATGAAAACAGAATAATCTTACGATCTCTCACCCCCTCCCAGAAGGACAGCAGGCAGGAGCTTTTTAGAAATACTTTTCAGGGTTTCTTAAGGCAGACAAGTGAAAGATACAGGGTGTGCAAATGAAAGCATGCTCTCTCTCTCACACACACACACACACACACACACACACACACACACACACACACACACACACACACACACACACACACACACACACACACACACACACACACACACACACACACACACAGAGAAGGACTTTATGATCGGTCTCCTTTAGTGCACTGTTTGCACAAAGAATATGTAAAATAAAAAAATAAAAAAAAACACATGCAACTACAGCAAAAATCACATAAAAGTCGCCTGATATGGTACCAAATGAATGAGGACAAACACACAAGAAAAAAAGCAGATCTTTGGTCCATATCATGGAATACTGTAGATTAAATTACACCCTTCAGTAGTATACAACTGCCCAACACACACAAACACACTCTCTTTCGCACATCTGTGTAACAATTACACATTTTGTTCTCTTTTTTTGATTTTTGTAGTTTTCCAGCACAGGATGACCACACAGTGCAATGGGTACACATTCAGCGTAAGAAGAATAAATGCTTACGACAGTCTTACAACTCGCATCTGCTTAGTGAACTCTGACCTCTCAACTTATGACTTGTCTTCAGTCATTCCAAAATCTGTTCTGTGGTCCAGTTACCGCCATCATTAAAAGACACGTTTAACATTACCATTGGTTGTTTGGAAGACAGATTGGATCAAGTCTGAGTTTGAACCACATCAATAGATGCAAAGAGCCCTCACACCAAAAACTATGCATCAAAAGAAAGTTCATTTGTCATATTTCATTTCTTTTTAAAAGAAACCTTCCAGCAGAAATGAGAGGACTATTGTAGACATGGCCAATCAAGGACGTACAATCCTTTATTCAACTCAGGTCAGAGTCACATTGAGATGACAATTTAAGCAAAAATATATTGCTTTGAATTGTCTTGTGTTGTTTTTGAAAGAATTAAACATATAGGAAAATGATGACGATTCACATGCATAGCTTGTAGGCGCATTCCTTCATGGCTGCCTGCAAGAGTGCAATTATCATGAGCACACAAACACTTTAAATAAGTGGCAAAATATGTGAGAAATTATTAAGCTGGAACCTCATTGTTCTCAATTACATCTTATTTTTTGTCAAAAGCCCACAATACAAAGTGAAGTTGTATTAATTCTGTTCAAAGCAGAGGCACCTATGCTTTTAACCAGGTGCACACTCAAAAATTATAAGAAAAATGAAAAAAAATCTAGTAGAATGTTATTGCATGAATCAAGTCTGTGGCCACACTTGTGACTAAATAGCTGCAATTGGCTTTAATAAAAACACACTCTTCCGCTCGCTCACTCACTCAAAGTCTCCCTTTTAACAAACACACAAAAACAGGTTTCTGACTAAAAGAACTACAACTATGCTTAATAGAGTGTGAAGATAAATAAAAGTAATTCTGTTGCCAGAATTAGCCTGTCTTACACACACACACAAAAAAACAAAACAAACAAAAAAAACTTCAGCCTTGATTTGCCCCAAAAACTACTCTGTCAGATGTTAGGAAAAAGCTAGCTGGTGCAGCTCAGTAACTGAGAGGTGGCCTTTTACCAGGATATACATGTGCCGGAGGGCAAGGAGGTGATTGAAGCAGAGCTGCAAGAGTATTTCTGCTGTTTGATGATCCAGCAGTCCATTAAATGGCCTTATGATGTGGAGGGTCAGACTGCTGAAGAGTCCTATGAGGTGGTGCCACCTAGTGGTCTGCAGGAGGTATTACCTATGTTCTTTGATGAGAGTACTGAAGTTGTGGAGTTCTTTAATGCTGGTAGACAACCTATGGTGAAAGTACTGAAATCAGACATTGGCTGTGGGATTAGGGTGAAAGATATGAGACAGCAGCTACATGAAAAAAATGTATTCTGAATAAAAGGAAAGACTAAAATAAAATCTGATTAAAAACTATCCATCAGCTAAATCAGACAGTTAAATATGATTCGCTCCTACTAATCATTCAAACAAATACAGTTAATGAGGATATCTAGCCGCGCAAGTGAAAAGTTTTTTTATAAAGAGATTAAATAGAATCTTCACTCAGAATTAATCCAGAATGTCTATGTGATCTAAATGTGAATTACATTTAATAGTAAATGTAATAGTCAGTAGGCATGGGGTGGATCATCTGGCAGCTAATGATGCAATTGTACAGAAAAAGTGAATTCATTGTGAGTCAGACCAGCCTCATTGCATATCAGTTACACCAGAGTTTTATAGTTTGGAGCCATTGTGATTCTCCCTAATCATGCAAAGCATTAACTCAATAATACCTTCCAAAAGCATTAAGCAGGGCCACAATCTCCTGTCGAGTCAGCTGAAAGCCCTTGGATGGACTGTGTTCCGGAAGGTTCTTTATTTCCATCTCAGAAAACAGGATCTTGAGGGCAGTGCCCAGCCCTTGTGTCTGGAAAGACCCAGACATGGACTAGTTCAAATTTAAGGCATGAAATATACAAAAACTGAAACATTTACTAACCTTATAAATATGTCCAACCAATAAATTAGAGCACTTCTTTTTATGTTTTGGAATTAATATCAATGGCTTTTCAAAATAATTCTAAACAAGTTCACGGTCCATGAATCAAAAAGTGGGCCAATACTGACAATTGAAATATGTGCTACTTTATCCTAACAATAGGGGGCAGTGTGGGCTGTGCGTGAATATCTCACCTGAAGTTTCCCCCACAGACGGCACTTACTGCAACCCACACAGTCCATTATACGAGAGATGTTCTTAAAGTGGAGCCGGAACTCCTCCTGGACACACAGAGAATACAAATAATAGGATAAAATTGAGCAAACATCCTCAAACACACCAGAATCCAGGCCCTTGTACAGAAAATGACAGATTCGACCAGCATTTTGACTTTTGTTTGCTAATGCAGTAGTTATATTTTTTTGTTCTCTAACCTCAGTCACTTTAAGCACTTTAATCGAAATGAATTCTGTAATGCCGCTAAGTGCAAATTACACAAATTAGAGATGTAAAATTCACCACCTACACATTCCAAACTTGAACAAATTTAATTTATGAGAGTTAATTATGACCCAGACTCACTTTTAACCTTTTGGCCTCCAATTTATGCCCTGCAAACATAGATTTCTCATCAAAGTGCATTGGGAAACCTCTGTAGGTAAGAAAAAAACAAATAAAACGGCAGACATCATTTCTCAGAACATGGGAGAGATCAGCCATTAAATCCATTATACATGTAACCATACATTAAACAACCACAGAGCTCAACTGCACAATTATACTTGTTTTAATTTAAATATGTGCTTTTTCCTTCTATTAGCATTCTATTAGCAGGACTGAAAACCATCAGTGTCAAGCCATCACAGCATTACATTGCTCTATAATGTAATAAAACGCAAGACCCATAGACGAGTACGTGTGTTTGAGTGGTCACTTAAACAACACATGTACATGTTAGAGTTTTTGAATGACCAATATGGTTTACCCAAAGGATAATGCAGAGACTAATGTGTGAGAATGTGTTTTCTAATTATTTCATTAATGACAGTGTCATTCGGCTATTACTTGGTCTCATTGAAAATCTGAAGCAGAAGGTCCTTGGTGATGGAGTCCTCCTGGGTGTTGCCGGTGTACAGGTTGATGAATGTTCGTTCAAAATACGGCGCAACCTTGAAGAGCGCGCGTAACTCAATGAGAAACAGGAAGTAGAGATTCTTTAGTCGTCGCGTGCCCTCTTCCTTCGTCTCAGCTGGGTCAAAGCGGCGCCGGAATTCTTGAACATTGGGGCCCCACAAGGCTTTACCCCACCCCTCTGAGTGGAAACAAAATGTACAGGCATGACATCTGAATATGAATTCTCTCACTGAACTACTGAAACTATTTTTTTTTTATTAGAATAATATTAAGGAACATCAACATTTATTTCATATCACATGATCACCTTACCATCTAGCAGGTGCTGGGCACACAGGTGAATATTGATGCTGGTGTGCAGCCCAGAAATAAGGCGATAAAACACTCTCTTCTCAAGACACAGTCCTAGAGCAAACATGAACAGAGACACTATCTTATAGACACACTGGAAATAGACAAGTGTCAAATGTTCTGATGTACACTACTGCAAATGGATTACTGTGTCTCGGTGTTCATAACCAACAAATTCAAAGACAAAAACACAGTTAGAATGAGACAGATTATAAAGTCAAATAAGAAAAATAAAGGATGCTGATAAGGATGCATCCTGTTACCTTCTAGCCAGTTGTAAAAGCCTTCACCTGTAAACACACATATAAACATAAATATTATATTTTATATTACACATATTCTAAATAACTCCAAAATTGAAATAAATCCTCTTTGAAAGGAAAAAAGCATGTCGTTTGTCACATTCTTTGGGGCAACTGTTTCTTTTATTTATTAAATTCTGTACTCACCATCATCGTCTCCTAAAGAAAAGAAAAAAAGAAATTATAACATTAGAACTACAGATTCTGCACAAGTACCGTAAAGGTCTCACAAATCTAAAGAAATACTTGTTGTGCAGTATATACAGTATGTAAAAATAAAACCACAAGTAGAGCACATTCCAGGCAAACAGCAAGAAAGCCTGATCTCACCTCGGCTGGGAGTCAGTGGGTTCAAAGGCCGGTACACCGATCTGGGCCTGCAGAGAGAAACACACACATTCACTCTTACAACAGTTTACAAGATAGTAGGGATGGGCATGAACAGCCACTACATGGCATAATCTAGGGCTGGGCGAGATGGCAAAAATATTATCACAATGTACTTTCCCATATTAAACGATTCCATTTTTAGATCAGATTTTTTTTTACTCCTATTGCCAGACTGAAACCAAAGACACCAGAGATAATAAACAGTTTATTAACATATGAAACCATGACTTTCGCTGGCTCCAATAAGATTTTGAACATTTATCAGCCTTTGAATTTCACTATTTCGATACCAAAAGAATATCAATGTTTTTGAATATTTTTCCTCTACAATTTTGCTGTGAATGATTTCAGCACATGGTTGTCAATGGCAATAAATTCACAGTAAAAAATGTAAATCACAAGAGACATTAATTTCTGCCATTTTGCCTGTGTTGCCCCAAAGAGTAAATGGCAGTAAATGCGCAGTTGATTTTAAATATACAAAACCATTGCAGACCTTGTACATTGGCCAGGATGCTCACTCTCACCACATTACAAAGATAAAGACTGATTCAGGAGAGTCTGTTTTTTGGTGAAGGGTAGCAGGCCAACTAAGACACCAGTCTGTTAACTGTGTTACTGAAACCAAACCTGATTACACATCTCCATGTATGTATACGTATACATTGTCATTTATGTACTATGCAAATATCTTAAATTTTATGTGCTTGTGTGTGCATCATACTTAAAACAGTTCTCCTCGTAGATACTGTTCCAGACTCTCCATGCAGACGGCCCTTTGTATCCCGTGTAACGTTCTGGATTCAGCAGCAGATCCACATAATCTGCATCTGGAGAGGTTTCATCTGAGAAAGACAGAGACAGAGGGACGGAGAAACAATAGTAGTGGTGCGTTTAAAGAGAGGTTACGGCATATGGTAGATTTACAACATTCTCCTAACTCACCATCCAGCTCACAAAAGTTGTCTTGAGCGTCGTCATGGCGAGCCCAGTCTTCAAAAGCCTCTTTACTCTGGTTACTGTAGAAAACGAAAACATGCAGGGAACATTTGAATAGAACATTTGTTATCAAATCCATCGGTCCAACTTATTCATTTAAATTTTCATGTGGTGGGCAAATGGTTGAATCCAATGAGCTGTAAAACTCCGGTGTTTACTTTCACTATTTAAAGTTGGCAGCAGGAGCTGGTTGTGATGTGTGTGGAAGACACATCACACAGCAAAAGACATGGTGTCCATGTGTCTCAATACCTCAAAGTGCTGTTAATTGCCCCCAGCTCATGGGCTTGCTCACAAGCTTCCATTTCTGTCATGGTGTTGACTGCCTTTGAGTACTGTGGAGGGAAAAATTCAGATATAACAGAACGTTGTCAGAAACACGCATTCCGCTGAACTGGCTGGGGCAATACATATAGTGCTGCTCTATTTAAAACAAACAAACAAACAAACAAATAAATAAAAAGAGAGAGAAATTGTAAAAACAAAATGAACCAAAACACACAAAAACAGCCACAACACATCCCAATTTAAAATGTAAAGATTCTGATAAAAGATGTCATATGTGTTTTGCTACTACATTCTACTTATATTATAAAAATCTACTTTCATTTTGAAAACTTAGAAATTTACATAAAGGGGTGTAGATTGCCAGAGTCGGGCAATCTTCTGTCCTAGCAGAAACACAACAATTGACCTAACCTGCTTTGCCTCTTAACCTTAGGAAGATAATGCAGGACCAGCAGAAAACCAGGAGAATATGCAAACTTCCACAAGCAGATTTTATGAATTTGCATGAATACAAATCACCATCCAATGTCCTGCTTTGGATGGTCAGCGCTAGCAGTTTCTCTGGGGTTAAAACGGCACTCATTGAAGATGTTTTCAACCAGGGAAGAGCTGTGTGACTCCAATTGAATTACTATTAGGATATGATATAAATATGCATTTCTAATAAGCAATAGTTTAAAAAAAAAAAAAAGAAAAAAAAGAAATGTAATAATATAGAGGTTATTAGGATGATTACCATTATCATATTCTATATTTTATAGAATATAGATCAGCTAAAATAACATTACATAAAGGTTAAACAGAGCGGAAATGGCATAACCAGTCATTTATCGGACCATGTCATAGAACAGTGCTGGCCACTGCCATAGAACAGTCCTGGCCACTGCAGCCAGTGTCTGGTCTGAGAACAGCCCGTGGATCCAGTGGTGCTCACAGGAAAACGCACAACACTGAGGAAGTGGCCTTGAGAAAAACAGACCTCTCACCAAACACCAGCATCACCAGAAACAAGTACCTGCATTAAGGTAGAGAAGATGATCTTATAGAACTAGTACTACTTACTATTAACGGTCATACTGTCATTACTGAAGTCCAGCACAGCAAGTGAGAGTATTAACTGTATTACACTGAGAATATTAAGAATAACAACTACACTGATTTTAACATACAACAGCATTAGTAATAATCTTTCGGTAAGACACGTTTGAGAACCAAGGCCTTAGAAGGTTCTGGAAAATTTGTCACGATAACATCAGCTCCATAAGCCACATCATGCTCCAGCAGCCAAAGCAGCAGAGGTTAAACAAACAAAGGTGTTCAAACAAACCCCACTTGCTATTTCAGCCTAGTGCATCACTTATCAGCAAGGGATTTTCAGATGCTGGTTTGGCCACTCGAGGATCCTCAACGTCCCAGAGCAGAACACACTGGACCCAACAGCAGTAGCAAAACACCAAGCCTGGCAGATTTCATCATGTAATGGCGATTGTTTCATGTTGGTTCCAGAAAGGAATCTTTAATGGCCTTAAGCGCAGAAAGTAGGAGAGAGTACAGTTCATACCTTATTGTAATTCCCAGATTTGATTCCCACAGGGATCTTGCTCTGTCAAACATCAATAAAAAGTACCTCTTTAATGAGAGCTGAACATGGGCTTAATATGCATCACATGCAAATAAAATCTGTTCTAGAACGGAAGAGACAAGTGGCCTTGGGAGTCATAAGCCCTGCTAAACTAATGTAATATTGTCACTATGCATAACTCTGTATTTGTCTGATGAAGGCTAGGAAGTGAACGTGGGGAGGGGGCATCAACAGTGGCAGGACGTGAAGAAGAAAGCGGTGAACTCTGACCTCAGGGCATGGCTCCACGTGGCAGTCTTTGATGGCGCACTGGCCATCGTCCGGCCAAAAGGGACACGGCCGTTTCAGGTTCACCTGCGGACACACACACGTAGGTCCAAAGTGACTCGCTGCAGCCACCACACGTCAGCGGCCATTAATGATAGCGTCTGTCGAAATGCCACGTCTCAGCTGAGTCCCTCACTCAGCTGCAAACAGGCTGGCAGCAGGTGGCTCACACGGTAGCATTACCATCCCTCCTCCTGCTTAACTAACCTATCTTAAAGTCATTTTTAAAGGGCTGCTGCACAGTGGAGATGGAGTTGAAAAAGCAGGACGTATCCGGTCCAGGTCACGCTTCTCCACAGTTCGAGGTTTTCACTGCCACAACACACCCGATCCAGTGCATCAGATATTTATCAAGCTCTTCATCGGGCACCTGCCAGATGGCACAGACTGTGCAAATACTGTTTAGTTAGTGAATGTTACCTGACACCACTGGCCATCCAGCCAGGCAAAAGAGGGTCTGGTCTTGCTGGTCACTCTAATGCATGCCGTGTTTTTTCAATATGTTCAGTCGGTACATCGTCATTACTTGTATATTTAACAGAATTAATTAGGCTACACAAATGAATGATGTAACTTCATGCCACAATGAAAAATTCAATGATTAGAGACTGGTCATGTGAAACCGCAAACCAGACCAGTGTCCAAAACCCTAAACACTCTGCTCACCTGGCAAAACCAGCAATACTGGTTTTATACTGGTTTGTTCAGGCCAGATTTATATAATATATATATACTGCAAAAGAAATTTTACACTGTATAGGAAATAAATCCACATATTTATACAAACAGATAAAGTTGAGACAACAGAGAAAAGAAAAAATGAAAAAGAGAAGAAAAGGCTTCAGCTCACCTTGTAGTAACGGAAAAAGTCTCTTTCGATGAGTTGGCGAATGAGTGGGTAGATTTTAAAGTTGTTGAAGACATCAATGCTCTCAATGTCACAGAAACAATCATCCAGAACTCCAGTCAACTAAATGAGAAGTGACAAAAAAGTACATTTAATGTGTTCTAAATGCATCTGACGAAAAACAAAATAAAGGAAGTTAGGAAAGGGCTAATAAGATCACCCCATTAGGTAAAAATAGCCTTGCACACATCTTACCCAAGCACCAGAAACATAGGCTACATGGAAAAACCCCACAACATCAGCCCAGCTGTGACACAATGTGGTAGGAAAGTTAAGACATAAGGTCAGACACAGCAGGTCACATCAAAAGTCTAAAAGGAGGCAATCTTTATTAAAAACACACACACACACACACACACAGAACCCCATGCAAACATTTTACACTATTGCCTAGCTGCAACAGTTTCTTGCGTGCATTATAGATAAACAGCTGCTGGGAGGCCGAAACGCGGCTTTCTGTAGATCCGTGCAAACTAGCATTCGAGCTCAGCAATCAATTATTCATGTCCGGATACAATCAACACAACGGATCCCCGGCAGAGAAAAAAAAAGTATTATATACAGTATATAGTAAATATTTAGTATTCTTGTCTGAAATGAAAGGTTGAGAGATGCATATGTTCCACAGCTTTATGTCTTTTAAACCACCACTACTATCAAAATTCTTATAATAATACAAGTTTATGTTGAATAAAACCTCATTAATGCGATAAGATTATTTTATATTAAAAGAATTCGAATTCATATGCTGACCTGACAATGTAAGAGTCCGAAAACGGCCAGATGAAGAAAACACGTGATCCAGGTGCTGCAAATGTTTGCAGGCATGCTGAAAGTTTTGCTGCAAGTTATTACTATTTTTCAATCGTGGTCACTCCTTATTTCTGAAGAGTTGGCATCTCCAAAACCATCAGTCAACCCGCGACGACTGGCTCGAACATCTGTTCTCCTGCTGCATTTAACGCAGGTGAACGTGTGTCCCGGAGGAATGAGCTGTCACTGGAGTACACCTGTCGCTTCCCTCGTGGTCACACGGTGACAACTAGACCCTGCCCACAAACAGACTCCGAGAGGCGCAAAAGTCCGAAATTTTGAGGTTTGTAGTTTTTACGCTGCTTCCACGACGCCCGTCGTCGTTAAGATTGGGTACGGAGAGGACTACAAGTCCCAGTGTCGCGTAGCCGCGAACGTGCGTCTCGGCCAATCAGCGCACACCACGACTTCTAACAACAAAAGCAGCCCGGCTGGTCTGAGGCAACTTAGTAGTCGAGAACGTCAGGTTTCACGCCAAAAGCATGGCGCCCATGGGGTTACGATGGAACAATGGTAGCACACAGGCTACACTTACAAATATTACACGACGTTACGTACGGCATCAAGCGAAAGCCCCCGTTCATTCTTAGCCGATAATAACGATGTGACGCGTTATAAAGCAACATATGTCCAGCCTCGACTTACACCGCTGTAGGCGGCAGTGAAACTGACAGCGGCGTCTTCCGCGCCCCAATTGCTGTCACGTCAGGCGAACATGGCCGTAGAACATGCCAGACTGGTCATTTACATTTACGTTTAAAGCATTTATCAGACCCCGTTATCCAGCTTACAACTTACAATCAGTAGTTACAGGGACAGTCCCCCACGGAGCAACTTAGTGTTAAGTGTCTTGCTCAGGGACACAATGGTAGTAAGAACCTGGGTCTTCTGGTTCATAGGCGAGTGTGTTACCCATTAGGCTACTACCACCCAATCATCGCACGAATGCACCACATTACCTCTTCGTCCGACCGCAAACTTACGTGACAGAAGCAGCTCTGCTCCTGGCTGTCGGTGTTTCGAGCGGCAGAATATTCCTCCTGCGCCCTGGAGTTGTGAAACAAACCCGAGTCCAGGTCCCCGAAGATGAGCCACAGCAAGAGCAGCAGTCCTGAGGTCCGTAGCGTGGCCTTTAACATCCCTGATCACAGGCAGCCTGGAGGAGTTCGGCAGCAGAAATCACCGCGGGCTGGAACACCGGACCTTATTTAACTCGTCTCGCAGCGGACGGACAGAAAGCGAGTCGTTCTAAAACTCGGCTCGTCGCGCCGCAACTCGTGGGTTTTGCACGAAGAAGCCAGGCAGTAAGCAAAAGATGCAAAAAAAAAGAACGTAACTCTGAGAGTGCAGTTTCCGCATCGGTAGCGCCGCCAACCTCCTGACGTGGACCACGTGACGTGTGAGCTGTACGGGAAGCAGTGAAGCCCAATTCGTCGAGAAACGCCTCTCAGTCGCCCTTAGTCTGCGGCACCGCCGGGGTTTGCCCCGCCCACACGCACAGAATGTCCCGCCAATATTCAAAAGTGAGACCACCTCCATCTAAAAAAAAAAAAACTGTGAACAAATAATGCTTCTGTTCAGTTTTTGTATGAATTGTATGTATTTATTGAGAGGGAATGTTCTATCATATTCCCTGGTTGTGATTGATAACTGAACAAATACAGCTAGGGAACATGAGTCAATAACAATTGCGATATGGACTAAACAATTAAGTGGAACTAGTGAAAATGACAGAGAAGGGCACTCTAAAGAGATTGTAGAAATTAGAATAGAATGCCTTTTATTGTCATTATATGCATGTACAATGAGATTAAAAGCAGCTCCTTCAGTGCAGACATATATGTACAAAATAGTGCAGAAAATACAAATATACAAATAAACACAATACAATACGGTAAGTAAAGTGTCAGCGTTATATACATATGGGAAGAATAAATAACTCATTGGGGTGTTCTATACAGCATAGATTATGTATCATGTGTGTTATTTCACATTAGAATGTTTGCACATTTATTTCACAGTGTTTCCAAGTATTCATAGTAATGATTAACATTAAGGTTATTGAACAGTATACAGATATTGCACAGTATGCAATGATAATAAATATTAATATTGTCATTGCACTGCTGTAGGTTTGAAGGAAGAAAATCCGGGGCTTTGGGGGGTTCGACTGCGTCGTATCAGATTTAAAGTGGTTATGACTTTTGGGAAAGAACTGTTCTTGAGTTGGTTTGTCCTTGTTGTGATGAGTTGAAAGGTATTGTGTTAACTTCATGCTGCCTGCATCTTATTCCAATAATGTGACACAATACACTCAACAGTGCCTCTTAGTGGTAAAAAAAATTCTCTATGGCATCTTTTTTTGTGCATGCGCTGACAGAATGTTTTCAATCCAAACCTGTCTGCCACATGTATTCTAATCATCTGATCCTAACTAAGCAGTGGCTGTAATGAAAGCTTTCTGTCACGGAGGCCTCCAGGACAAGCACTGGGATCCCCTGCTCCCTCCCTCACTACTAGAAACCAGAGAACCCGGAAGAAACATGTACATTTATGGCATTTGGCAGACGCCCTTGTCCAGAGTGACTTACAATGTGCTTTCATGTTACCATCACCAGGGTGGTAGTAGCCTAGTGGGTAACACACTCGCCTATGAACCAGAAGACCCGGGTTCGAATCCCACTTACTACCATTGTGTCCCTGAGCAAGACACTTAACCCTAAATTGCTCCAGGGAGACAGTCCCTGTAACTACTGATTGTAAGTCGCCCTGGATAAGGGTGTCTGATAAATGCTGTAAATGTAAATGTAAATGTATCACTGAAGTAATCAGTTCTGGTTCACTAGGACTCACACCATGAGTACAATACAACCATTATTTCACTCTGTTGTAGTTTTATTGCATAAGTCAGAGAAAGAGATGTATGAGAAAGTTACAAGGCAGTCTAAATATTCTCTAAAGAGGAAGGTCTGAAGATGCCGTTTCAAAATACTCAGCGACTGTGCTGTTCTGACCTCAAGGGGAAGTTCATTTCACCACCAAAGGGCCAAGACAGAGAAGAGTCTAGATGAGTGTCTTCCTCGTACCTTCAGAGATGGAGGGACCAGGCGAACAGTAATGCAAACACTGCACACACAAGGTCCGAGCTGAGACTCAAACTCAATTGGGATAAAATTAAATTGTTACCTGTCAATCTAGGACATAAACAAAAACAGATGTATGAGAACCAGTGCATTAACGTTTACTATAATTACGTTGCAATAACATAGTTCGAGTTCGAAAAGAGCTGTTCATTAATGGCACCAGATCTATCTTCTGAGTTGCTTCTGTTGTCAGTTCATCATTTGACCACTAGATGGCGACGACGAGTGTCGGTCGAGGGCTCACGTAGCGCACTGCGCAGAAGCCGGTTATAAAAGTATCCGTAGTGGAAGTATATATAATATTAATTATATAAACACTGACATAACGTTTTCATCCACAGCCTTTTTATATTATTATTTCAGGAGTCGCAGACACAAGGTAGCGTTGCCAAGGCAACCCCACTAACAGAGTGGGACGGCGGGCGCGCGGATTGGTCCGCTGGCGCGCGACAGTAACGAGGAGGCGGACGGGGAACCGAAAGGCGAAATCCGCCGCTGTCGGGGCTCCTTTCACCGCATCGCCGCGTTAGCCGGGGCGTCGAGGACGTTTAACGCGTACGGGACCCGCGCGGGGATCAGCTGTGAGTAGAGACGTCCACCGATAATTAAACGCGTCCCGGCGGATGAAGTAAGGATGCAGCACCTGTTGACTTCGTCGTGTTGGTGTGGGCAATTTGTCATGCCTTCGCAAATGAACATGCAAATACAGTACCCTTCAATTTCGACAACTGCATTCTGAAGCGTTTCATAATCGTTTTAGTTGACATTGCACGAACGTTTCTGTAGGCATCAGCCCATGCTGGATGCTGCTTGACTTAACCTCGAACATCGGGCATTGCTCGGTGATAAGCTGCAGGTTCAACAGGGAAATCTTTAAAGCCTGCAACTTGCAAACATTTAGTAAACAATACTGATGTGTGTCTTGTGCATGTATGCATGTATGTATGTATGTATGTAAGTGTGTGTTTTGCTTGTGTGCTTGATCATAATCATTGTTTGCTTCTCTCCCTGTGTGTGTGTGTGTGTGTGTGTGTGTGTGCGGGCTCTCATTGCTGCTGAATCAGAATTTGTGGCTGGCCTCGGTTGTGTGTTTGTGACAGATCTGTGTTCTGTTGTACCGTCTGCTGAGGATGCATATGAACAGCTTTCTGAATCGCTGGAGTAAGTAACAATGCTTTCTGTCTGACTGTCTGTCTGTTTCCAACATACTAGGGTCAAGCAAAAAAAAAAAAAAAATGATAAAAACAACAAATGTAGTAAAGCCAGTTATTTGTTATATCTGTTATTTTTCTGTGATCTGTTTTCAAGTTTCTTTTGTTGTGTTCTCTTCTCTTCCCCTACCATTTCTTTTTGTCATCCTCAGAAAGGATTGCATGTCTTAGTTTTGTAATCATGGTAGCTTGTCGGTGACATAGCTGCCCTGGGCCTAAAATTAGTTTACGTCAGTAGCGGTTGTGATATGGAGCAAAACAGGGGCAAAATTGCACAGCTTGAAAGAAAGCACAATGACAGCATAATGTGTCGGACTGCTTAACTAGACTGCTAAACAAGTAGACATTTTCATCAGCGACGAAGAGGGGGTCCCAGCATGGTTCTTCTCCTTGTGAATGTATCAGGGGACGCTGGCGATGAGGTCAGTGGGCGGACTCTGTGAAGATCAGGTTGGAGCTGGGCTGTCGGTTTCCCTCTATTGTCATTGATTCCGAGCGTTTTTTCCACTCCTCCTTCGGAAAGGAGGTGGTGTTCTCATTGGCCCTCCGAGAGCAGGCCGGGCTACAGCGCGGAAGTGCATGCTGGCATGTATCCTGTTCAGGAGCGGAGCCTGTGCTGGGGTTTTGGGGAACAGGGGATGGAAGATGAGCACTTAAAATATCAAAGCTCAAAGTACGCTTTCTAGTAACGTGTCAATAACTTTCGTAGCCTCAGTATTTTCAAATACCAAATAGTGTGTTCATGGGTTAACCTAGAGTCTAATACACCCAGTGCACACATCCACTGCTTATTCTCTTATTCTCATATTCATAGAATTAATCACCTCCCACTCGATTCACTTCCATTGTGTATCTGTCTGTGTGTGTGTGTGGGGGGGTAATCTATAAGTGGTCATTTGTATTTATTTTACGATTATTTTTTCATTTGTTTGTCATGCACCATTGCCATATAAGCCCGTTTTGACGGAAAGTTCTAGTTTCAAGTGAAGTAGCTGCTGTGCGTCTAAAAATAAATTCAGCAGTTAATGATTTGGTGAGTCACAGACTTCTCAACAGGAGCATACGGAACAGAAATACGTAGGCTAATTGTCAGCTTGTCCTGGTAACTGTCTTGAAAATATCTTGCTGTGCTTCTCTATTTTCTCTCATCGAGCGCCATTTTGCCATTAGAACCAAACGAGTAAAGATTGCGTTTGGCCTGTGCCGCGTCGGGCTGCCGGTCGCGTTAACCACGGCGCAGCTGGTTGCGGCCTGTGCTGATCGCACTGTTGTCGCTCTCTCTCTCTCTCCGGCTCGGTGGCGGGGGACTTTGTTTACCGCGGGTGTTGATCGTCCAATCTGATGGGGAGGCTGAGCGCGGAGAGGTCAAATCTGTAGGCAGCGCCTGAGCTGCAGTTTGCCGCTCAGAACAAAGCTGGACAACAACGGGGGCAATTCATCGGGGGGCTTAGCGAGGGGAGCTGGCAGAACGCTGCATGGCGGAGGGCTGGCGCTCGAAGCCGCACGCCTGCAAACAATGAACGTGGACAGCTTCAGATGCCCACTGGTGCCAGGGCACATGGAGCAGTTTAGAAGGTGAAACCAACGCACACACTAAGGGTACGAACCGGCTACCTGTCCACTCGATCCTGTCCACTAGTGCAGGATCAGACAATAGAATAGATTAAAGTACCTCCATGTAGAGAAACTAACTAACCTTTTTGCTGGTGTGTAATTATTTCTGTCACCCAGAACATAACATTACTGTCGTTTTTTATAAACCGAGTTTAAAATGGAAGGAGCTGATGATTGACAGATCTCATGTCATTTTGGATGATCGTTAATGCTCCATATTCCTTCTTGTTTCATCTTGACATCTGAGGACAAGTTTGACATTGCTTCAGTGAACGTGCCAGTTTGAAGATAGTGCCTTTACTGTTGACCATGTTGAATGTTCACGCCTGGTGGTTGATCTTTTAAAATGATTATTCTGTAATGGAATGGTTAGATGAGTGATTTAACTTTATGTTAATACCATTTTGACTAATACAGCTATGAAATGGGTCCCTTGGCAGCGTTGTAGGAATGACGTTAGGCTTCCGAGTCTTCCTGTAAGAAATTCCTGTGGAATTTCAGAACTGTAATCTCAGAAAAGCATCTTATTTACAGAGGAGTTTTTGCTGACCTGCTTCCATCACGTGAGCGTCAATGGTCTGATCACAGATTGCCATTCCGCTGAACCCTGAGCCCTTTTTTTTTGTGCAAACTGCCTACAAGGTGTTTGAAGAGGTGAGGCTGTCTGTTATCCTTTCACGCTGTGACCTGCATGACATCAGGCATGTGACATAAGCACCCCATAGTATGGAATTTCACGTGATGATCAACGTTAATAACATGATACCTGTTACCCGCTCATGCACCATGTGTCTGATTACCTTGGTGACTAGCGCATCACTTTTTGCATTGTACACTTTCTGAGGTTTTGCACCCGACAGGATGGAGGTGTTTTGTAATTATAGGATTAAGGTGTCTGTCTGAGGCAGCGACTGGTGAAAATAACACCTTTACTTGATAGCGTTTTAACCCTGGAAGAACCAGGAGGTGCAGTAATCAGAAGAGAGTGTTGTTGCTTGCACTGAAAATTGCGCAAGTCCAGTTATTAAAACATGAGGTGAAAGCGAGTCTTAGCTGAGCTGAGCCCCTTCGTTACAGGTCCTGTAAATAATGCAGCACCCCAGATTCTGGCTTTGGCTGGAAATGTCTGATGACCATGGGTCCAGCAGCATCTCTGCAGCAGCATCGAGTTACTTTTGTGAAGAAATGTTTGAACGCTAGACAACCTCAAGTCGATGTCAGTCACTAATCCCATTGGTTTTACTGCCAGCTCACTGGCAGTGGTACATTTAACATCATACCACTTCATACAGATTATTAAAACACTGCAAACAGACTTATTTTGTTGAAATTAATTCACATTTTAAATAATGATAATATTAGCTTTTTTACATTACATTTTATACATGTAATACTATATGAACATAAATTTGAATTCAAGTTTGCTGAATTAGTTGCTTTGGATACCCAGAGAGAGACATGCACATTAGCACACTAGTGTACAAGATCACAGCCAGTGTACAAGATCTGATAGACCTGCTCCAACTAGAAGAAACTTGATTCTCCCGGGGTCGAAGAGGCGGTGATCTGCACGAGTGAGTGAGGGAGACATACAGACAGACAGATAGACGGAAAAAGAGAGAGAGGGAAAGAAATAAAGAGAGAGAGAGAGGGAGACCAGTCTCGCTTTACCCTGAATAATTCAGCACTGCTCTCAAGCACAGCTGATTTGATTAATTTTCCTCTGTGATGAACAGTACAACAGAAAAAAAATAGATCATTTAAATAAAATCGTCAACAAGAAATCTTTCCCTATGTAGTGCATGGGTAAATCTGATATTTTTACATTCTAGGATTGCTTTTTGGTTGTTTGCAATGAGGCACGTCATGTCAAGCACATCCAGTAACATTCCTTGTGTTCAACCGTCATCCGATGTCTCTATTGCTATTTAATTTTAAGACAATGAGCTATGAAATGAATAACAGGCATTGGTTGTCTAAGTGTGATTGTCCGCCTGGTGACTCGCAAAAACGATAGCGAGACTTAGTGTGCAGTGAAGCACTTTTCATCTATTTTTCTTTCTCTGTCTATTGATGAAAATTCACAGATTTATCAGAAGCCCTTATTCAGAGAGTCTTACAATCTGTACCCCCACTCAGGGTTAAGTGTATATATACATCTAGAGAGCACAGTGATATTATTAATAAAACAGACCCTCCAAGAATCAGCACCAAAGACAGCTCCTCTTTATTGTCTGTAGATTCAATGCATGGAGCGTGTATGTGTATGGAGAGTGTTATAAACGACAAAATCAATCATGTCTTCTGGATATCACAATTGTTGCGAGTTCATTGGAGGAGGCATGAGGGCATAAGATGAGGGCAACATTTTTAGGGTGGTAGTAGCCTAGTGGGTAACACACTCGCCTATGAACCAGAAGACCCGGGTTCAAATCCCACTTACTACCATTGTGTCCCTGAGCAAGACACTTAACCCTAAGTTGCTCCAGGGAGACTGTCCCTGTAAAATACTGATTGTAAGTCGCTCTGGATAAGGGCGTCTGATAAATGCTGTACATGTAAATGTAAATAAGATGGCAGGGCTGCTGATTCTCCATTTTTTATGTATAGATGCTCACACATACACATACACAAGCACTGCTCAGTTCCTTCAGATAAGTTGTTCCAGTTTGTACGTATTTTTTATTTCCAGCAGAAATGCATGCAGTACACACACATGAACACACACACGCAGGCAGGGTTATGACTGTGTGTGCCTCCTACATAGCCGTGGAACAGTTGCAGAAGGCGTTCATCTGAGGAAATTCAGCGCTGGCCAGATCCTGACGCATTTATCCATGAAAAAAAAATAGAAAAATCTGTGAAATTACCATAGCAACCGCCCTCAGTCGTTCTTTCTCATGTGATTAAGCAGAAGCTTAAGAAGTAAAGTTCCAGAAGCAGCTGGGTGTCCTTCATGGCAGAAACAGTGACCACATCCTAAATCCATATGGTGCATGATTAATATTTTTTCTGTGTGGGAGAGAGAGAGGTAAAAGGCTGTATGTAAATATGTAAAAATATTATCAGGACATAGAAAGTGCCTCTTGACGTATCAGATGTTGAAGGTGTTAAACTCCTTACAGCTGGCTTGTAGCTTTCATTCCTGGAACCACGTTTTTAAATGATAAATCTGATCTATCTGCCAGTTTTCCATTGCTGGCTTATCTCAGAAGAGACACTATGATGATATCTGATGCTGTGCACAGAGCTGAATGCAGCTCTGACCTCCTTTTTTAATTCCGTTCAACTTTTCAGTCTTTATAAATGTTTTATCCACCCTGCTTGACCACCATAACACATTTACAATGAATATTATTTATTATCTTGATATGATTAAATGCAAGATAAACATTTTTCCACACCCTTATTGACCATTGTTAACCCTGTCATCTGAAAAAAACAAACACATACATCATTCATTTTCCTGTAATAAACACAAGACCACATGGTAAGTTTAAGTGTAATTCAATTTATCTGGAATGTTGTTTAATTGGGAATTTATTTGGCTTGATACTTGTAAGAGTGACAGAGCGACATGTTGGGAACATATTGGTTTTGTTGCCTGTACAACACTGCAACATTTTTTGTTTTGTAGCTTTAGCCTAATTAAATGTTATTGATAGTCGAGAAATCTTAATGTGGAAATAATTGTTACTGAAGAACCCAATGGGCGGAGCGGCTGGTGGTGGCGGCGACCGGATGGAGGAATGGAGCGTAAAACCATGTAAGCGCCGATGATTCATCTGTTCCAGCCGTTTTTCAAATCCCCTTGTACTGTGGGGGACCCTGATGACTCCGCCCTCTCCTACACCACTCATATGTTATCTAATATCTGGTCTGAGCCTTGCCCACAACTGTAGGCTTATGTATAATTCCCCTGCCGTCGCTTTACATCAGCAGCTACATGCGTCATTGATTTTAATGGGGATCAGCGGCCGCCTGTTTTGTGTACTGCTGAATCGGACAAGTGCTGTGGATGGGCAGATGTCTTGTTTTTATTTATTTTTTGGTCCGTATGAACAATGCTAACAGTTCCCCTTCTGCAGTTGCCGTATGATGTGCCTCTGCATGCTCATTTCATAACTGTAATGCAATTATATGAGATACTGCACAAGTCACCGGGGGTGAATCGGGGTAAATTGGTCTGTGGATCTCATCCAGGCACATGCATTAGCGTGACTGGCCCGAGCGTGAGCTGCGGCTGGCTGCCAAACTCTCGTTCACCAAGCCTGGATAGAGTTTTTGGGGCCAAAGTTTGGCTGGGATGCTGCGATGCAACAGGTGAAATGAAGCAGTTAAATGTGTGTGTGTGTGTGTGTGTGTGTGTGCGTGTGTGTGTGTGTGTGTGAGAGCATGCTCACATCCAATCTTTCCACTCCAGTTCCATTCATAGTTGTGTTTTTTTTTTTATGCCTCTGCCTGTCCTTTGTCTATTCCATCGTATGGCTTTTGAGAAAAGATTACGTTTTATCAGGTGTAGCTTCTAATCTTACCTGATCTCAAATTACATTTTATTTTTCCCATGTAGTTTTTGCTTATTTCTCTATAGTTATAGTGTGGCCACTGGTGTGAAAGCAGGCTGTTCAGTGTAGCCTGAGCTCACAGAGTCCAGCCTAGAAAACAGTAGTGATGGTGTATTCACCGTTGAGCTCATCTCACGTGTGGGTGGTGTTCTGCCTGCATGGTTGCGTGCAGAAACCCGATAGAAGACCCAGAGTGTTCGGTTCCCATTAGAAGCCCTCAGAGCGTTAGGCATTGCCTGTCTGGAGAAGAGAACTTGCTAAAGTTACTCCTCCTTTTTTTTGCAGCTTTTCAGAGATGTTGAAACTCTATACTGGAAAAATCCATACTTCCAAGGACAGACCACAATAGTATCATCTGTACTTTACATGTCATCCTCTTGATGACATTGTTACTGAAGTGTCTTTTTATGTCTGTTTTTTGATGATTAGAATCGTTTTTAGTTCATTTTGAGCATTTTATAATTTTTTTATTATTTAAGTTTATTTTATTATTATTTAATTTGTGCTGTTCGGGAGTCAGGGGCAATTTTGAGAGGGTTTCCAGGGCTGATGTTAGGAAGAAGAGATGTCACCAATGTGTCTTTCACAAGGCTTGAGCTGCCAAACCAGAGGTCATCTGGGTTCAGGGTTATTAAGTTTGACAGACACAGGGCTGCACAATCATCTTGAGTTTAAGTGGATGGATTTTACCTCAGAGTCAACTGTGAAATTCTGACCTTCTGGCTGAAGGAATTGTTAGAATGGATTGGTTATGTGAATAAGCGCATCACAGGAATTCGGATGAATTTCTATATATTACATCTATACCGGAGTGGTTTTCTTTAGATACCGTCATAATCAGCAATTTTTCTTCATGTAGCTGTATTGTTTTTCGGTTGATTCCCTGGTATAAATTCCTTAATATACATGAGGTGGTGTGAGTGAATCTCAAGTACACAGGTCAGTGTTTACTTCATAGAAAAGGAGGCTGGTGACAGTCATTTATGGAATGTGGATGTGTGTTTTGAGTGTTTGTCAATGTACAGGAAGCTTCTGAAAAGCAGCAGTCTCTATAACAGCTGTAATACAAAAGCTAAATGTCCGATTTTTTAATCTGTGAATTTATTATCGTCGTTTGAAACATGTCATTTAAAGTCCTTGGGAGTTTCACTCTCTCAGGCTGTGATGCTGACGTGGTGTGCGTTTCATAACTGCTTATCAGCTCATGATACCAAGAATTTTTTATACGGCCGCACCTTTACTTTGATGCAGGATATGCTTTGTTGTTGTTTACAGATTTCATGCATGAAGCCCAGGCCTTGTCAGCCGGGGCTCCTTCAAGCTCTGCGTGTGCTTTCTTTTAAATCCAAGGTTGTCGTGTAAATGCACGTGTGAGTTACTGGATTGCACATATCTCAGAAAGCATTGTATACTGCTTCTTTTCTTGCCTTGCTGAAGCACTTGTGCATTTTCCCTGCCTTACATCCTTTTCCATGTGATTCTTTCCATGCCTCACTTTATCCAACAACTGGCTACTTTAAGAACTGAGCAGGAATAACATACTGAGAGTTTCCGAATAAGCGATGCATGAGCAAGGTTGAAATGAGGAAATGAGCTGTACTGCACTTCGCCTATTGTTAACGTAGTATTTGAAATTGACTGTATATTTGTATAAATGTAGATAGTGAAGAGCAAATTTACGTGCGGCGGTCAGAAGGACCCCTGGGGGATTCAGTGCTTTCTCTGTGTTCGGTTCTTAACTCTAGACGAGATTTCCAGGATGTGTGAGGTAGAGGTCCCGCCAGAGCCGACAAGCCCAACGCTGCTCAGTGAATCTACAGACACCTACTGCCAAGTGGACCGCTGGCACCGCCTTCGCACGACTGTCCGCAAACTGGAATTCTGGGAAGACTTCAGTTCCGAACTGGTTGGCACTGGATTTTTCTCCAAGGTTTACAAGGTAATTAGGAAGATTGTAAGCTTGCTTCTGCAAGATAATAGGAAATAAGTTCACCAGTTCACCATTGTTGTGCAATAACCCAGTGCCAGGGACAGTCTGTTTTTTTATGTAGACACAGGTCCATGAAAACATTTTTTTTTTTTGGTCATGCATGCATGAATAACAGTCAGTGTTGCCATGTACCCATGCTTTTCATTCAAGTTTAAAAAAACAATGAAAAGCGAGGTGTGCTTTGAGATTCATCCAAGTGCCAAAGGGCACGTTTTGGAAATCACACCTTAAGTCCCCGTCACACGCAGTCAGACAATATCTCCTAATTACACCGTAAACATGCCCTCTCATGCACACACACAGACAGACGCGCAGTGCACACGACACAAGCACCAAGTAAATCGTGGCATTTGTGGGTTCCTCCCACAGGGAGGCAGAAAACAGGAGATTATTCACAGTCACAGATGCTTCTCTGCCTCAAAGAGTGAACACGATCTCACCCCGCCGTGGGGGTCTCCAACTTGTGTTCATTGTGCCCTTGTCCTGTCTGTGTTGGACTGAATATTTTCTTAAAATCAAGGAATAAAGCCACCTCTTAGCTGCGTATGAACAGTGGTGAGGTGACCTGACAAGGAGGTCACATGCAGAGCTCGCGTCTGTGGTGGCATTTCTCAGCTGAAGGCGTAAATACGTTTCCTGCTATTGTTGCTAAACGCACATAGACATAAGCGGGGGCTGGAATGTGTGTGTAGATTCTGCAAGGGAGATAAGATCAGGTTCCCCGAGCTGATGAACATGGGCAGGGACTTAGTGCTGTGACCAATGTCACAGGCCAAGCCAAAAATTGTGTCGCAATGAAAAAAAAAAACGAAGAAAAAATGACACAGTTCGACAGAGTGTCTCCAAGGCGAGTAAAGCAATGAAAAGCCAAAAGGTCCCTAATCCCACCGTACTTTCAGTCCCGGCCTTTCAACGCTTGCTAATTTGTGACTTTTTAATGTGTGACACTGCATTTAAAAGGAGAAACACTGTCACCTTCCGTTGCCCAGGTGATGCACTGCACCACACGCAAGGTGATGGTGGTAAAGATGTACAAGAACGACGTGGATCAGGACAGCATTGTGCGTGAGATCAGCCTCCTGCAGAAGCTCTCGCATCCCAACATTGTTAGGTGAGATGCGCCCAGTGGTACTCATACGGTTTGTAAAGTTTCATAGGTCTGTTTCTACTGTAGAGCTACAGAAGCGAAGAAGCCACAGCATCTTCACACCTATTAAAGTGAAGCACAGCACACAGTGCACACAAGAAAATGTTAAATGTGCATTTAACCCATCGCACTTTGTGAGCAGTGGGCAGTCATGAAACTACATGCACTGACCACTGAAGGTTAGTGGGTGGTAGTAGCCTAGTGGGTAACACACTCGCCTATGAACCAGAAGACTGAGGTTCAAATCCCACTTACTACCATTGTGTTCCTGAGCAAGACACTTACTGTCCCTGTAACTACTGATTGTAAGTCGCTCTGGATAAGGGCGTCTGATAAATGCTGTAAATGTAAATGTAAGGTTCACTAACGTCTCTCAACTTAAAGCACTGCAGAAAACCACACACACTGCAGGCAGATATTTATCATAACTGCACTAATAGCCGGGTTTTATTACATGTAATTCATACAACATGGTGAATGATGTGACATGCACGACACCCATGTTTTCGCCTCCAGAAGTTTAAAGTGTCATAATTAATATAGACTCTTTAGTCTCTCGCTCGCTCTCACTCAACTCATAAAGACCCAGATTCCCCTATTTTTAAACTGGTAGCTGCCATCTGCTTTTGTGACCAGGAGTGTAATAATGATAATTAAGTTGCATATATCAGTGTTTCATGATTGATATTCAATTTCTGTACATGGATATATTTATGTATACATGTATAAAAAAAATCCAAGCCTGTCCACCATGTAGGGTGTGTGCGCTTCTGGTCACAGGTTACAGTAGTTCACTCATCAAAAGTATCTATACAGATCATGGATTACATACAATATTATCAGCATTGTTTCACCCTGTACGCTTGATCAGTTTATAAGATCTAGGATTCATTTAGGAGATATTTTTTATTTCATTTTCATCTTCCAGGTACCTGGGGATCTGTGTGAAAGAGGACAAGCTTTACCCCATTCTGGAGGTGAGTTTGTACTGGCTGTTGACAGCTGTCAGTGGAAGATGGTGGATGATGAATAGACTTGACTTGAAACTGCTCCTCTTTACTCCTTCAGTACGTGAATGGAGGCTGTCTGGAGGAGCTGCTTGCCCAAGGCAACATCCCGCTGTGCTGGAGAGAGAAGGCGGAGCTCTCCTGTGATATCTCCAGAGGCATGAGTTACCTGCACTACAAGAACATCTACCACCGAGACCTCAACTCAAAGGTGAGGTGGGAAAATGAGCATTTCATGTTGTGAAAAGTTTCTTTTTGTTAGAATCTAGACCATGACTCACAATCTAAATCAGAAAAGAACACTGGCATATCTGTATAAATGGTGATTTTTCTTACATTCAGTAATTAACAGGAGAGCCTCTGTTACAAGACAAACACAATAATCGTTCACTCGTCATTCTGGAAGGATTGAAAATAATGACTTTTAATAATTCAGCCTTAACTGCACTGTCATTTATTACTCCAAAGAAGCTGCTTATGAACGCATTTTGTAGAATAAAATCATGTGAGCCTGAAAATAATTTTTGCTGTCAAATGAATTCCTTGGCTCTCCAGGACAGGAGGTTGCCATGGTGAAGAACATCATTCCTCGGCCTGAATGCTAAGCTGGCAACGACCCATTCATGGCTGTTTCAGGCTCGCTCTCCTGCAGGTTTTCGTTCCAGCAGCGTTCAGTTCTACCTGACTTGGATAATTAGTTCATAAGCTTCCTAAGTCAGGTTGGTTTATGAACACGGCTGGATCACAACACAGCTGGAAGGAAAGCCTGCAGGATTTGACTGGGAAAATATGGGAGGACGTCATCTTCTTATCGCTGCTCAGAGCTGATCTTTGTTAAGGGTAGAGTTTAAGTAGGTGGAAGTGGTTTACTGGTGGCTTATGTTGCCTCGCAACAATGGCTTGGTTTAAAATTGCAGCATTGGTTCTCTCTGCTAGGAGTTTCTTCTTCTTGTGCTAAGAGTTTGTTACTTCCTTTGGGAGTGCCAGTTTCCTTTCTAACCTGTATAGTCTAGAAAAGGGGTGTCAAACCCGTGGCCCTCAGGTCACATCCCATGAGACCAATTATATATATATATAAAATTGTGACCTGGTGATATGAAGCACTGATAACACACAAACTACAGATCCCATAACGCAGTTCATCAATAGCCTTGGCAAATGCAATCTTTACACTGCAGCTGAATCTGTACAGGAGCAGTTTCTACATCAACGGCAAATGGGTTGTGAAGCAGCTCGAAAAATATTTTCGCGCTCAGTTTGTCACCAAAGTGTGCTCTGCGTTATGGAATCTGTAGTTTGTGTGTTATCAGTGCTTCATATCATCATCTATACAATGTGATCTCGCAGGATGACCCATGTGGTCTTGAGACAACACACTTACTTCACAAATTTAAGTAAATTTTTGAAGTGGCTGATGGTCGTCGACCAAAAACCCAGAGTGAGAGTTGAGTACTGTGAACTGTATTTTGAGTGATCTGAATTCTGAACTTAGCTGTAGGTTCAGGAGTTGTTCCTGTTTTACAAGCCTGACATGGATGGACATGCAAGTTTAAATGAATGGATGGAAGGAAATGGACCTCAGTCTACCAGAGAGTCATGTTGTGACACACAAGAGCAACAGTCAAGTCGTCTCAGCCTTCGGAGCTAAACAGAATGAGTGGCTAACGTCTTCATTCTGCATCAGTGTCACATATCCATTCTGGTCTGTTGCTTACCCCAATTAGTCCCACAGGAGTGTATTAAATGGGTTTGAGGTAACAATACATTAGCCAGAGTGCATGATTTTCAGTATAGGAAAAACCCCAGAGCTGCATCTTTACCAAGAAATGTCAGATTCCTTGAGCATTCTCTTAATTCCAGTAAGTGTGTACAGGTTTCTGTGTGTGAGAGGTATGTCCATGAATACGGGTTCTGTTCATTTGCAGCCTCATTTCACACATTGCTGATAGAATGACCTCCGCTCTATCTGGCCTCCTCTCACCTCATCAGCTAGTGAAAAACACACAGTCAGCCTGTAAGTTTTGGGTGCAGGACTAGAGTTTTTTTTATAAAAGAAATGTTATGCAAGACTTACATAATCCGATAGAAGGTTTTTTTTTCCTGTGTCTTTACATTTTCCGGCCATTTTTTATTTATTTATGAGTGGTTCATATCTAGATAGACAAGGCAATCTGTCATATTTGAACAGCAGATCGTACAGATGATGAAGAATCACACATTGTCTAGCCATACACACTCTACATAATCTCTCTTAATTCTGACATGTAGAACAGTACTCATTATCACACACACAGAAAGTCATGTCTTCTGAGTAACTGAATAACTGTGTTTTAAATGTAACTATGTCTATTTAATAAGACTTTCTTAACATAATGTTACTGAATCTGTCTCCAAAGTAAATATTTGATTTAAAACAAAAAAACAGGCTTTTCTCTTTTTGAGGACATTTGATCCCCATTAAGATACAACTACATGGCCACAGAGAGAGAGAGAGAGAAAGATAAGCCTTGGTTCATTTCCTCTGAATAATTTACTTACCTACAGTATATCTGAATGTTCCCAAACAAACATTCATTTTAGAAAAATGGTTGAGCCTGCTTTTTAACATGTAGGATAATGTCTTAGGATAATTATTGGGTAGAAACCCATTAGAAACCTTTATAGATACCTTTGTATATATTAGATATAGTACATTGAAAAACTCCAACTCATTCATTGACACCCAGCTGGCAGAACTGACTGGCAGCAGAAAACTATTTGCAGAGGTAAGCCATAGGGCACCCAGTGGGGTTTCGGTGCCACCCGGGCTCCAGCAGGACTGGTAAAGTTAGTTAGTGGTCAGTGATCAGGTTTCTTCCCAACCAGTTTTCAGCACATCTGCAGGATCAAATTCTGTTTTGCTGAATGACTGAATAGCTACACACACACACACACACACACTACTGTCTTTTTCATATTGTATATTCTGTCATTTGTACCGTTTTTATGGTCCCCTTTAATGTGTTTTGTGTTGTTGATTTGAGAGCTCTGTCTGTGCTATGCTCCCCTCATGTGGTCACTAAGCAGCATTGCATTTATTATCAACAAAATTACCAGGTCATTTTTCACAATTTGTTTTCATTATTTGTTTTGTTTTTCACTGTGTGTGTGTGTGTGTGTGTGTGCGCAGAACTGTCTGATTCGTGTGACGCCACGGGGCCGGGAGGCCGTGGTGACAGACTTTGGCTTGGCTAGAGAGGTGGGGGAGCTTCCTGCCAATGACCCTGAGAGAAAGATGTCCCTGGTGGGCTCAGCTTTCTGGATGGCCCCTGAGATGTTGAGAGGAGAACCATATGATCGCAAGGTACAGAGAAGCTGTTACTAAATGAGTATAGAACTGTTATTGAGATGGTTCAGGACACATGACTCTAAAGCAACACAAGTAAATGAAATTAGGAAGCCAAGAAAAGCATGAACGACAGATAATCAACTGTTCTTGACTTTTTCTCGATTCAGTTTCCATAAATACATGTGGATGACAAATTAACTGGTGGTGGCAAAAATTGGCAATAATGAAAATGCATTCTTAAGTTTAGGGAAATTTTCTCTCTCTCTGTATATATATATATATATATATATATGTGTGTGTGTGTGTGTTTGTGTGCATTCATATGCATTCATTTGTATTCAGGTGGATGTGTTCTCCTTCGGCATCATGCTATGTGAGATTCTTGCCCGGATCCCAGCTGATCCTGAGATTCTGCCAAGAACAGGGGTAAACTGAACACACAGACACAGACACACACTCAGACAGACTGAGACACATTTATCATATCGATCACACAAGCCTCAGGAAAGGGAAGTAATGGTCTGCGCTTCATAAAAACGGGCAGTGTGATTTTGTCCAGTGACTATTCCAGAGAGGCTTTTAAAAACATGAACTGCCAATCTACTTTTAAAGCCATTAAATGTCTTTCTGGCTGGACAGAAATCATTCAGAATTCAGTTTGACTGACTAGAGAAAAAAATCATTCTAAAACCGTTTTTCTGAGAAAGTCCTGAGCTGTCAGTCTTCACCCACATTTATTCTAAGGCTCCATGAGTCATTCACAAACATTATTTAATATTTTTTTTTTCCGGATGGAAGATTAAGTACCTGTGTCATGTGACCTCAGAGCTCCATTAGTGGGTGTGTGGATGAGAAGAATTTTTAGCACACCGCACTGACCTTTTCTTCAGAGGATTGAAAGAAGGTTAGATCCCACACATTGGCTTTCTGAGGGATGCTAATGTCCCCATATGTGTATAATCAGTTGAAGGGCACAAGATTTTGCCTAGTGGGTAACGCACCTTCCTAGGAACCAGAAGACCACAAAGTCATAGGTTCAAACCCCACTACCATTGTGTCCCTGAACAAGACACTTAACCCTGAGTGTCTCCAGGCGGACTGTCCCTGTAACTGCTGATTGTAAGTCACTTTCGATAAGGACATCTGATGAATGCTGTAAATGCTGTCCCTAATGAGGTTCCATAGTCAAAAATGATGAAGAATATGCTGCTTCATATGACTAGAAGAAGTCAGACCGAATGCGTAATAACTCTAGAGTAATAACTGTAGCAACAATCTTCACATGAGATACATTTAACCCATCACCCATGAAAGGTGCCCAGGGAGCCTGGTATTTATGCATATGCAAGGTGCCTCTGTGGAACCCACAAATTTTGGTTATGAGTCTGCTCTCTTACCCGCTAGGCCACCATTGGCAACAGATAGTCAGAGCGTGATAATTTTTTAAATATTTTGTATACAGATTGAACAAACATGAACATATTGCCATTAAGAACATACTGCCATTTAGGTTTTTTGTCCTGTGTTGTGTATTTGATCAGGACTACGGCCTGGATGTGGAGGCCTTCAGTGCACTGGTGCAGGGCTGCCCTCCGCGGATTCTGGAGCTTTCCGCCAACTGCTGTCAGGTCTGTATTAGAAACCAAGAAGAATGAAAGATGAATGACTAATATTGACCAAAAGCGTAAGACCACCTGTTTTTTTTTTTTTTTTTTTTTACCCATTTTTCCATTCCCTTTATCTCTTGGGTTAAACAGTCAGGGTGTTAACCTTATTTGATAACTCAGAATCTATATTTTTCCTGTGAACAACTCATTTTTTTCAAGATTCTTTCCTGTCTGTTATCCAAAATCCCATTGGATTACCTCTTGAACAAATGGGTCCTGATTACAGATCAGAGACCTCAGAAAATTGTGTAGTGTTGCATTGAACATACATTTTCTCTTTACAGATGGACCCATTTCGCAGACCATCATTTTCAGAGTTGCTGGACGAACTGGAGGACATTGCAGAGACCCTGGAGCCTCCAGATGCACTCCTGACATCAGGTTGAGGAGGGTCTGTCGGACCCCTTCCTTACCAGACACCTGCCTCCCCTCATGTTTACAGACACCATGGATTAGCCGACTGTGTGATCATGGTGGGGGGAAAAACCTCAGGTCCACGTAACCTCTAATCTCTCGCTCACTTTCTTCCTCTCTTTGTGAGGGGACTATGGAATCTGTAAAAGGAGAGATTGTTGAACGTGTCCATACACTGCAATGGAAAGAGTGTGTGAGAAAGACAGTTACAAATATAATTATTCCCTCTTTTCCCTGCTTCTGCCAACAGGACAAATGCAGTGCATTTGGGTCCCAATTTAAGGGCTAACAGCTAATGGTAAATGAGTGACCAAACCTGAGCCTTGGACCATGTCCTCAAGTCTTAATGCTACATTTAAAAACTAGGAGAATGGGTTTGAAACCTTGAAGTGGATTATATTTTGTATATATTGTTTGTATTTACAAATTGCTGAGCGATTTCCACTTATTTTTCTATTTTCCTTTTGCCTTTGCAGAATTGATGTTACTGACTTTAGTTAAACTTATATTTAGCCGTTTTTTTATGTTTTTCTATGTTCATCCAGCTGTAGCTTTCAGTTTTTGTCTTTAAATTCAATTTAATAAACAGATTGATATTCAGCAGATCTCAAAAGTAGATTGGAAACTTATATTTTTATTAAAAATCATGCCCTGTCATTAATTTTTGAAAATATTTGAAAATAATTATTGTTATGAAATCTAAATAGGTTCAGTATTTAGGCCCCAATGGAATTGGCAGCTTGTGTTTCAGTTCAACAAATTTTAATAAGAATTTTTTTTTTCTTTTTGTTTTGGGATTTCCAGTTGGGTTGAATGAAGCAAATAACATAATTAGGTTTAGGGAGAATTTAAACATGGCATGATTTGTCTTCAGTTCTTCAAAAAATTATTTGATACCTAATGTTATATGATGATTAATAAGATCATAATTTTTGCACTTATTGTCCCTCATTATTACATATATATCCTAAAATTGTCCAAAAATCATCTGTAAGATATGATGACTGTGTGCTTTTTCTTTCTTTCTTTAAAAAAAAACAGATAAGTAAATGTCTCTGATCCTGTCTGAAATTTCAGGACAGATGAGCGCACTTTCTTCAGGGGTCACTGCAGACTTTTGTTGCTGCCCTGCACCCCACTCTGCAAAGTGATTTCAGATCATGTCTCAGTTCAGCGTGGCTTTGTCAGGAAAGGGGTGTGTAACCATCATAAAGAGAATGAGGCACATTACTGGTGTATAGTATGGTAATAACCCCACAATATCCTGATCTTGCTATGTTCAAGGTTGTAGCTCAGCGCTAATGCTTTCAGTGCAGATGAAATTGATACTCATGATTGCAAAGCCTCAAATGTAACAGATGAATCCATGCATCCACTGTTCTGGAATTCTCATTGCATTGTTCAGAATTCTGGAGTATTTCAAAGGGTTGAAACATGATTGGAGCTATTTGGTTAGGTCCATAGCAATCAGTAATACACGTTAGTACTACTATGGGACACATTAGTGAAAGCGAAGTGATTGTCATTGTGAAACACAACAGCACAGCACACGGTGACACAAAGAAATATGTCCTCTGCTTTTAACCATCACCCTTGGTGAGCAGTGGGCAGCCATGACATGCCCGGTACCACCCCCCCCCACAGACCACCTTGTTCAGTGGCACCTCAGTGGTAGTTCGGGATTCAAACCTGCAACTTTCCTATTATGAGTCTGGTTCCTTACCCACTAGGCCACCACTAGAGTACACAAACAGCCCTACTTAAAAAAATGCCTTAAAGTTTGCATTGGGGTCAACTAACTTTAATAAGGGTGATTCATGAAAAGATCCCCACACACACCATAAATCTGCACTTGCTCCACTTTGTTGGAATGTGTAAATCTCCCACACGTGCCATGGGATCATTCAAAAAGCTTAGCATGCCTGCACATTTTTTCCACCATCGCTGAAACCCGGCAATTTAATCATTAATCATTTTATGTGCAGAATCTGCAAATCACACACATAACAGTACTTTTATTAATGTGTATAATAGTCTTTATGCTGAGGGATTTTATGATGATCTGAATCTGAAATTTCACACCAAATCTTGTTTTGTTCATGGGTCGTTACTCTTTTTATATTTTCACCCCCGAAAATGCTTGTAACCGTGCAACCTGACTGTTACATAGGACTAGAGTATATTTTGTTTACCAGATAAGATCTACATGTTTGTACTTTTTGACCTGTTTGTGTACTGGGTGTTTGCTTATCTGACGAATACCAATATATTGATTATCGACTGTTTATGTCAATAAAAGATTGAATGTTTGACCCTGCTTATTGGTTTGATTTAAGCAAGGATACCTTTAACGACAAATATGACTATGGGCGTGATGTATTTTAAGACTGAGCATAAACGCAGCCACTGGGGATGCAATTAACAGCCCGGGTAAATGGATAGATTTGCACCAAGAAGGGAATCATTAGTAATATACAAACAGGCATTTGCAACAGTTACAGCAAATCTTCTAGATGGATTATTCAACTTTTGTGTCAGTCCAATCAGGGTTGTTTTCAGGTGAAATAGAACCTTTATTTGAAGGCACATGTTAAACCCTTTTTACACATTTCACATCCACAAAAGAGTGTAACTGCACATCTTGCATATGCACACAGAAGTCAGCATATGTCAGTTTCGCCAGTGAACATGGTGGGCAAATTCACAGAGTGGGATAGGAAAGTTCTTTGTTTATTTATTGCTTCTCCATCTTTTTAAAGATGACCTTGTGTTCATAGTTCATAGACCATAAGCACATGAACTTCTTACTTTCAGAGAAAGAGCTATAGGAGAGCTTTCAGCAGAAGACTGATTGGATTCTTCGGATATGAGTATTCAGAAAAAAATATATATCATGGGCTCCACACATCTGCAGCAATCGCCCTTTTTCCTGCTGGCCCTGGATTTCATCTCTGGTCTGATAAATGGCCATCACCAGAGCATGCAAGAGGCAGAAACACAGAGCAAAGATGGATCAAAAAGTCATTCCAGATTGGTCAGCAGCAGCATCCACCCTGAGCTGCGAGAGGAAAAGGGATGAAAGGCGTCCGGATACCTGTGTGAAAATATATTGAATATTTACGGAGTTGGATAGCAGGCTGGAGGAGATATGCAGACCTTGAAGAAATGCCTGACACTGCAGCAGTTTACGGTTTTTCAGGTTTGCAGTTCATTGCCTTTCTGTGTGTGGTTTTAGTATAAATTCTGGAGGATATCCAGGGAACTTATGTATTCTTTTACTTTTTCACCTCTGAAGGGACTGGGTTAAAGAACGTGCTGAAGGATGCGGTTTATTTTTAAATGTGATAAACATTTCATGTTTGAGCAGGAATAGTGGGTGGGAGAGAGAGAGAGAGAGAGAGAGAGGGGAAAAGATGAAATATAAAGCTCTTCATCCTCAATGGCCTTGACATCTGTCTCATTCCGCCTTCTCTCCCTCTCTGTCACCATCTGTTGTTCTCTAAAGATATCCACACCTCATCATCAAAAGATGGGGAAGACAGTGAGGGCGGGTGCCACATAACCTTGCAGCTTTTAATGATGAAAGAAAGGGGATGATAAATAATGATAGAGGGGAGATCAAAGCCGGACAGCGCAAAGACAAGAGAGAGTGAAATGTTAGCTGTAGGTTATTTGAGGACAGAAAATGAATAACTTCAATTCAGCCTTTCTATATATGTATGAATATTTATACTCGATGTACTGTATATATGGACTGCAAACACATGCAGTGAGATGTAAAGACTGCAGAGAAGATTATCAGGTCTCCGTTGCCCTCTTTGCAAAGCATCTACCACCGTAGTCCAAAGGATAGGTGCCCCCATCCTCAAAGACCGTATGGACGGTTCTCACTTCTTCCCTCAGCATGGAGGTACATCAGTGCGAAATCTATAACTTTCCTTCTTTCCCACTGCCATCAGACACCTTAACGGACATCATCACCTGCCTCATACTCTCATTATTGTTCATTAAACCTTATTGCTGATTTTTTCCTTTATTTGAATTTGATTTCTATTGTAAGTTTGGCATTTGGAACTTCTACTGTACATATGAAAATGCAGCAGCACGACTGATCTTCAACCTTCCCAAATTCTCCCACACCACCCCTCTGCTACGTTCCCTCCACTGGCTCCCAGTAGCTGCACGCATCAGGTTCAAAATACTGACGCTGGCCTACAAAGCCAAACATGGAGCAGCACCATCCTACCTCACAGCCCTTATTACACCTCGCACTGCACCTCGTTTACTCCGAGCCTCCAGTACTGCTCGCCTGGTCCCTCCATCTCTGAAGGTAAAAGGAAAACATTCATCAAAACTCTTCTCCGTCTTGGCCCCTCGGTGGTGGAATGAACTTCCCCTCGAGGTCAGAACAGCTCAGTCACTGAGCACCTTCAAACGACAGCTCAAGACCTTCCTCTTTAAAGAATATTTAGATTAAATTGTAATTTTCTTGTTGTCGAACTTTGTGTACAGAATCTACAACAGAGTGAATAAAATAGATGTATCCATAGTTGGGGTCCTAGTGAACCGGAATTGATCTCTTCACCGATGGTAACTTGAAAGCACGTTGTAAGTCGCTCTGGATAAGGGTGTCTGCCAAATGCCGTAAATGTAAATGTAATGAAAATAAATGCTTTGAATCTTGAATCTATTTTAATAATAAAAACAGAATGTCACAGAGCAAATAAAATGTTTTACCCAAATAAAACAGTTCTGGCGGCCAGGGCCCTGTTAAGGATTCAGTGGTTGTGGCTTGTGAGTGATAGGTTATCGATAATATGATTTATTTTTTAATCCCAGTATGAAATTAAGTTATGCGGAAGCTCGTTAAGACAAATAGAAACAGTGAATAGTGGACAACTGAACAACTGTACTGTGACGTTGAGCTTTCCCTGGGTGCCACAGGGTGTGCAGGCGCACCTGATGAGAGGAGCGAGACCTGATCCTGGCTGATTCCATCTGCGTGATTGGGGATTCGATATAACCAGGCAGCACCGTGGATGGTCAGAGCAGTTGGCCAACACGCAGCCCGAGGTTTTCCCCATGTGCTCCTCTGAAATCATGACCTGTGCTTTGTTTTCCCTCTGTACCATACAGGAGTGAGAGGGATTGCCGGTGCTCCCTGGTGAAGTGAGCTGGGACATTAACGTCATCTCTACGAAGGCGTGGGGCATGTGGAGATTGAGATTGAGTGTCTGGCAGACTCACACCAGCACCTAAGAGGGCTTAATTCATCATGATGTGTGGTGACTCAATATCCCCTTTAATTCATGTGTTCTAAATAAACTAAATATTATATTTTCCTCTACCTTGGTGTAAATCATTCCTCCCCACTCCTCGGCCGTGACATGTACACAATACACAGCCGATAGTTGGAGCACTAGTGTAAAGATACATGCAGGAGAAAAAGTGATCATAGTGTGATTGCAGAAAGTACTGTATTAGTTATATTAGTTAAAATATGTAAACATGAGGTAAAATAAAAATAAAATGCAGCATTGAACATGATAGAAAAGTAGATATGTATGTATGTATACAATACAACAGAGCTATAAGTATTAGCCATGGAAGACACAAAATGTAAAGTTGAATGGACAGACAAACAGAACACAATAAGATATATGGCAAAGATGGAAGAAGCTCAAGATGGTCAGTGTCTCCCACTATCACTGGGAGGAGATGTAAGGTCTATAAAGCCTATAGTATCTCTGGCTGAGCCTTATTGGTGGATGTATGGTGGACACATGCTTTGGCACCTAAGTGCCCCCTCTGTCTCAGAGAAAACGTAGGTTGAACAGAAGCCCAGCTCCAACAGTTCAATTTATATATACACATAATAATCCTTCCCTTTCTGCTGTAATAAATTGATGTTCCAAGCTGCAGGTCTGTGGGACTAGAATTGTTTCTGGTGATTGGTTCAACATTGTCTGATTTAAATCTAAAGGGGCTGCTCTTTTTGGCAGAACACACAAATTGTGGTCCCAGAGCTGATTTTCGAGACCTGTGAAATGAGATCAGAAGCCCTTAGTGTTGAGCCGAGTGGCGCTCAGTGAGGATTCCCTTGTCACCCTCCACTAGCCTGGGGAGCACAGGGAGCGCAAGGTTTTACAGTTTAATTGTTCACAAGAAGAGAAGCAGGAGGGACTGCAAGTGGTTGAAGTCAGCAGCCGGAGAGCTACACTTGTTCTGCAGGAGTGAATTTTGTTCCCATCTTCGTCTCTCACATACACACATTCTTTGTCAACAAACCTATATGATGGGATGGAAACTTGATTATCAAATGGGTTTGACTAAAATAAGATTTTAGAAGAAGCCCAAGATGTTCCGTCTCTCCCACTATCACTGGGATGAGATGTAAGACCTATAAAGCCTGTAGTGTCTCTGGCTGAGATTTGCTTATGTATGGTGGACCCATGGTTTGGTGCCCATGTGCCCAATCTATCTCAGAGAGAACGTAGGTTTAACAGAGGCCCTGCTCCTTTTTGATTCAATTGCATACTATATTGTTGATATTGGCAACAGAAAATAATCCAAAGATTTAGTTTTTTATCTATTACACTGGGAAAAAATAAAAATGTAATTGACTAAACCATCACTAAAATGATCAGTTCTTGTTGACTAAAACTAGACTGAAGTAGTCATGGATAATTTTGATTAAAATAAGACAAAACTTTTTTAAACTAAAACTTGACTGGACTAAAATGAGCATGTAAGTGACTTAGACACAAAGACTACACTAAAACTTAAATTGAGACAGACTGCCAAAAACAACTATACAGGCTACCTTTCCCTTACTGCTCTCTATCTTTCTCGTCATGTGTTGAACATTTACATTGGCAGACACCCTTATCCAGAGTGACTTACAATGTGCTTTCATGTTACCGTAGGGTGGTAGTAGCCTAGTGGGTAAGACACTCGCCTATGAACCAGAAGACCCAGGTTCAAACCTGGGTTTGAACCTAAGAACTTATTTCATTTGTAAATGGGTGGCCCATTGGAATGTGTCACTCCCCACCCCACATTACCTGAAGAACCCATTACCTGTGAGGCCTGGCACATTTGCATTTTTTTACTCTGAATAGCTCAAATCCAAGGCAGGCCAAACCTCTGTGTATGACATGGAAAGCTTCACAAAAGTCTGCCATATCTATACATGCCTTTTGTTGCATAAATCGGCAATGGAGTTCCTTGGCTAGAAGACTCAGAAAGAATCTTCTTTTGCCTTCCCACCCTGTACATGCCTTGTACAGAACGTAGGAGTTGCAAAACATGGACTGATGTGCCTCGGATGGCGGGGAAGTATCCATTCACTTGCAAGAGAGTTCGGACTCTGACATGTCCTCAGGTGAGGAGATGTGTTCCTGGTTAGAGAGTAGAACTCTTCTGAAGAAGAAAGGTCGGCTGCAGACACAGCCCACACGGAAAGACTCCAAGTATGAGACGGCAGAAGATGGCACAGTGTGGGTTGAAGAAGAAGTAGGGAGGCAGCTCCCTCACAGCCAATTAGAAACATATACGTGTGTTAGAGTGCCAACAGAAGAAGTCAGAAGAACTGTCAAAATTTGCTTGCAGAGATTCTTGTTTTTGATGAGTTGGGACATCCTTCACACTATAAGACAATGTACAGTTGAGCATGGCATCAAGATGGAAGCAGTTTGAATGGCCTGCAAATTGCCCCATTTGCAGAACAAAGGCATCCGTTCACACGTGATTAAGGATATTAGGTTAAAACAACCGGGCCAAATGGCCCCTCTCTGGTAGAGCTAGGGGGATAGGGCCAAATGGTTAACCCAAATTTCTCCAGGGGGGGACTGTCCCTGTAACTACTGATTGTAAGTCTCTCTGGATAAGGGCGCCTGATAAATGCTGTAAATGTAAATTGTGTCGTCAACATAGCAGTGGTAGGATAATCCATTTGAGGAAATGACCTCACCAAGTGATCTTGTGTAGAGGGAGAAAATGAGAGGAGGACCAAGTACTGAGCCTTGAGGGATGCTTGTGGAGAGTCTACATGAGGCAGAGGTGGATCCTTTCCAAGTCACTTGGTAAGATCGCTCAACAAGGCAGGAAGCAAACCACTGCTGAGCCCCGAATTCCAAGCCTCTTCAGGATAGACAAGAGAGTCTTGTGGTTAACGGTGTCAAATGCTGCAGAGAGGTCAAGGAGAGAACATCAGGAACACTGCTGGTGTTGAGTTTGAATTGTGAAAATAAAACATGTACACTAGATTGCTTATCTGTAGGTGTAAGTGTGTGAGTGAATGGTATGTGTGTGTTTGTGTGTGTGTGTGTGTGTGTGTGTGTATGCCCTGTGGATGGCTGGAGAGCTGTCCTGGGTGAGTTCCCTTGCACCCAGTGTCCCAGGATGGGCTCCGACAGCCTCAACCCTGAGTAGGACTAAGTAACTGAGTGATAATGTCCCTCTCTCTCTGTCTCTCTTTCTCACTCTTACACACACATTAACCACAAAATAGGCTTTTAGGGAAATGCCTTCATTTGTGCCACGTAATGTAATTTTCAGTTAGTGCAACAAAAGAAAAATCAACCAAAGGAATCTATGAAGACTGTGAGGACAGGAAGTGAGTCTCTCATCAGCATCATCTCACATCCCAGCTCTCTCCCTACAGCAGACTTCCTCTCACAGGAGATGAAGCCAAAGTGTAGTCTGGGTTTGGCACTGGTCAAATTATTGATCAAAATCCTGCTAAGTGCTCTGCTCTAAGTGCATAAACATTAAAGTTTGTTTGCACACAGCCTCTGCACTTTCTGCATTTCATTTAATAATTTATAGAGTGCAGACACAAACACACTCAGACACATTCAGCCTCAAGGTTAGAATAAAAAACTTTTAAAAACTCATGACAAGTGCAACTGCACTGTGAGCTGGCATTGCTGTGTCAATGGATTTAAAATGAAGCTGAAGGGGTCAATAAATAAAAAAATTCGAGAACAAGTCTTCGAACTGTGAAATTACCACATCAAACGTGACGTGGTAACATGGATGCAGCTATTTAACTGAATAAACAGTTGGTAAACACAAGTACATTTTATTGAACATTATTTATTTTCACCACCAATTATCATTATTCATATTATTATTATTATTATTTTTTTTTTTACTGTATCTGTTTGTCTATACATTGTTTGGACTACATCATAATGCCCTGTCTGGGACATTCTTGGACACTGGGTTTAGGGTGGGGACTCACCCAATGGCAGGGTTCAGCACACACAGGGCACACATAAACCATTCACTCACACACCTACAGTCAATTTAGTTGCATGCCTTCTGACAGCAGGAGGAAACCGGAGAACTGAGAGGAAACTCACACCAACACAGGGAGAGCATGCAAACACAACACACACAAGGTCTGAGACGGGATTCAAATGCACAACCTTGGCGGTGTAAGGCGACGTTGCTAAGCCCTATATCAAAATCATAATATAACATGTGAGCAGTGTGCTGTGTTGAACGTTCTGTTTGCACAACATCAGTTCTGACTAGAACTGTAGAACTGCAATCCGGCTTTAGACTGAATTTTGGACCAAATCACCAAATCCATTGAGGTTGTGTATTAAAACATTAGTCCCCACTGATTGTCAGTGTTCATTGTAAGTCCTGCTGTAGTCAGTACATTTTAAATGCATAGAATTTCCTGTGTTAAGCTACTACCTGATCAAGATTATACACATTGGCATGATAAAGATCATCAGGAAAAATCCAATGGTTATTTTGCTACATTTTATTGCCTCTAATGGCAGTTTACAGCCAAACTGCCTGTTTAATTCAATTTCCTAATAGAAATCGACATTAGAATTACCTGACCCAATTTTTTCATTTAGAGGCAAAATAACTTAATGGCGGATTAGCGTACAGTAAGATGCTATAGTTGATGGCGCATGGCAGCAAATTGTCTAAACTGTATCACTAATTGTGTACACTACAACAAAGTTGCTGATTTAACAGTTCTATAGTAAGCATACTTGTTATTTTAACAGCTGGTTATGGAAGAAGAAATTATGTAAAATAGTGTCCAGGCATTTCAAAATGCTAAAAAACAGAATTTAATCAGAGTAACTCCTACCAAAACCACAGAAAAAGAAAGTCTATGTCATTCAGCAGGTTAAATGCTGATAATAATCGGAAAACTATGGTTTTGCAGCGTGATTATAATTGTGAAGCACATCTGAGTCGGGTTTATGTGCCAATGTAACATTAAATAACAGTATTATTACTCACAATCAATGCATTATAGTGGTCCAGAGAGTACCAAACAGAGGTAAAATTTACACCGATGAGTCAAATTAACTAGGTTTTTCACCATGTTGATCTATGCAGTTGTTAAAAAAATTTATGAAAAAAATATATGTTTTTGCTCAGGAAAACATTTACATTTACATTTACATTTACGGCATTTGGCAGACGCCCTTATCCAGAGCGACTTACAACGTGCTTTCAAGTTACCATCAATGAAGAGATCAATTCCGGTTCACTAGGACCCCAACTATGAATACATCTATTTTATTCACTCTGTTGTAGATTCTGTACACAAAGTTCGACAACAAGAAAATTACAATTTAATCTAAATATTCTTTAAAGAGGAAGGTCTTGAGCTGTCGTTTGAAGGTGCTCAGTGACTGAGCTGTTCTGACCTCGAGGGGAAGTTCATTCCACCACCGAGGGGCCAAGACAGAGAAGAGTCTAGATGAATGTTTTCCTTTTACCTTCAGAGATGGAGGGACCAGGCGAGCAGTACTGGAGGCTCGGAGTAAACGAGGTGCAGTGCGAGGTGTAATAAGGGCTGTGAGGTAGGATGGGGCTACTCCATGTTTGGCTTTGTAGGCCAGCATCAGTATTTTGAACCTGATGCGTGCAGCTACTGGGAGCCAGTGGAGGGAACGTAGCAGAGGGGCGGAGTGGGAGAATTTGGGAAGGTTGAAGATCAGTCGTGCTGCTGCATTTTGTATTAGTTGTAGAGGTCGGATGGTGCATAGTGGTAGACCAGCTAGGAGGGAGTTACAGTAGTCCAGTCGTGAGATTACTAAGGACTGAACCAGTAGTTGGGTGGCCTGGGTTGACAGATAAGGGCGGATTCGTCTGATACTGTAGAGAAGGAATTTACATGAGCGGGAAAGATTGCTGATGTGAGTTGAGAAAGAGAGTTGGTTGTCTATTGTTACCCCAAGGTTGCGGGCTGTTGCAGAAGGAGAGAGCTGTGAGTTGTCTAGGTAAATAGCAAGATCCTGATGTGGTGAATACAGAATTACAAACAAAAGTACAACAAAATGATGGCAGTCTAAAATAAAACATGGAGTACACATGGAGATAATGGTTGGAAAGTGCATGAGATGCATAGTCAGTTAACATTAAACATGACAGGTGGCTCTCCTGGCAACAGCATCTAAAACTGTCATAATATGTAATTAGTAATTACCAATTTGCCAATTGGTAATTAATCATTTTGCCAATTCGATCAGTTTATAATTCAATGGTATGACCTGGTATGATCAGAGCACCCTTGTCCAGTTATAAGTGACAGTGTGGCTGCACTTCACCAATGAGCCACCACGGGGCGCAGTAGTATACTGTATTAAAGGTTCCTCCTGAAGCCACAAAATACATCCATCAATATTATCGTAATTATATTTAATAAAAATGTGTGTGTGTGTGTGTGTGTGTGTGGCCAAATAATGAGGAGTAAAGTAGCTGCCGTGGAAAGAAAATCCATTATTATATGTACAAACCAGCTGTCAGTCAGCAGAGGTCTAGTGTGCCCCCCAGACAGAAGACAGGGTTTAAATTCTAGCATTAGTTTTTTCACACCTAAATACACCTAAAATACCCCCAGCCCTAAAATCTAATTTAGGGATAATTGGCCATTATGATTCAAGTCCATACTAGTTTGCCACTGTCTTATTCAAAGGGATTCAAACTGGACAATTTGACAGAGTCTTCTGTGTTCACTTGGGGACACCAGAGCGCCTGGTGAAGCTCTAGAGAGAAGGAGAGCAATGAGGGAAACGTGCAGTGACAGAGACAGAGAACAGGGGAACGGGTGCTGGCATCATGGCCTCCTTGGCAGGTTTTGCCCGTCAGAGCGAGCCGTCTGCCTTGCCTGGCCCCGCTGCACCATGTCTGACGAGACACAGACTGATTTATTGCTACTCTGAGGAAGGTGGGACAGGGTGGTGGCAGTGCGGGGGTCTTTTGGTTGTCAGGCTTGAGCCCAAAATATTTTGAATGCAAAAAGCAGATGCATAATTGGCTTCACACATATTTTAATGTTTTTGGCTTGTTACTTTTAAATGATAACTGGCTTTGGTTGACATACATTTCTAGACTACTTGTCAGTTTTCTCCCAGCTCGGCCTTATATATACATAGCCATATATATACATATTTAATGGTAAATGCAGCTGATGGAAGATGCACCCACCAGAAAACCCAACTAAAACTGAAAGACTGCATTCAGTCCCAACTGGGTGAGTCACTTGTTATCCACCATTTAACATTAACAACAAACTGCATTACACAGTAGATGCTTTAGGCAAGCAAAGGAACCTAAACCAGTACAAGCACAAGTACAAGTGCATTAAAGCAAGAGTTGGATTAAGGCTTTTCAGTGCCTTGTTTGGTGACCCTCAGGGAACATGGTGGCCTTTTCCAACATATTTAATCCAATCATGATTGGTATTGATTTACTTCCTTAGCAAATAATTTTTTAAAACAATGAGATTTTCAATGAGAGCCCGACAATGAGGAACAATGAGATTTTCTGGACTCTGGACTCTTTTCCAAGATTAATAGAATAAAAAATTGGAGCCTGGAGTTATTACAGTCGCTCATGAATCAGTCATTTACAAACAGACCCAATCCACTGCCTGCCAGCTGCGTCTCTGTCCTCCCAGCACAACCCTGCAAAGTCACAAGAAGCTCGACAATCACACAAAAAGCCATACATATGAGAATTCCTTTGATATAAAGATAGCAAAAGGTTCTACAAAACACAATAATACACTAAATACTGGAGCTTGCTTCCAAAAACTTTTGGGCTATGTCACCCTGTTCACTTATAAATTAATAAATTGACTGTCTTAGTGTAAAATCAAGAAAACATATTTATGCTGATGTTACCAGCTGTAGCCAATCAGGACTGCTTTTAAAAAACCTGTGATTTCTGCCCCTCTGGAGCTCCGACATTTTGGTGAACTCTTTTGTAAACATTGTATGTAATTTGAGTCCCGCCTCTGCGCTTCCGTCCCCCGTCAGCTCTCTGTCGTGACAATTGTTGCTTAAAAAAAAAAAAAAAAAAACGGCACGAGGGCCAGAAAAACTTAAAAGGGCAGCAAATGTCTAGTGGTGCCAGGAGGGTTGGTAGATGAGCCACATATCCAGTACAAAGGAGGTGGCCTTCCCCCCACAGCTGCTTCACTTCTGTTTTCCTGAAGTCTAGGCTCCCTCTCTGTAGTTTGGCTCCTTGCTTTAGTTCTCTTTCTTTCCCTCTCTATAAATACTTTTTCTCTTATTTGAATTTTTGTGTAACTTCTGTAACCACCCATCTGACACCATGGATGACATGCCTATACTACAGTTCAAAAAAAAGGAATTTCATCAGCAACAATTAGTCTTGAGTTCCAATGGAATGTTGGGCTCAATAACGCAAGTCTGCCACTTTGAGATAAAGATTAATTCCATATTAGAAACACTTAAAATGATCTTATTACATCTGAAATCAGTTACACTGATTTAAAAGCAGTAAAACTGGCCTCCTTCAGCTTACACTTGCGTATCATGTGCATTGGTATTTCTTATTCTGTAAAAGTTTCATTTAAAATTTATTTTAAATTAAACTTTCTAAATGACCCTAGACTTTTGAATGCTTGAGCACAAACCTGCACAAACCTTGTGTCTGTTTCTCATGATAATTTATGTCTTTTTGTAAATGATCATAGAAAATCTGACTGTTGTGATCCACTGCAGGTAAGACAATTGACATATTGAATGGATTCCTGCCATTAATTCAAGTTCTGATTGTATTCCTTACTTTCCTACTACACCAGATCAATTCCTTCTCTTGTGTATATATTACTCCAGCCTTCCTCTTTGTCATGTCTTTCTGCACTCTCCCTGTCAGAGACAGAGCAGGCCCTGTACTTCCCATGGGGCTCCACAGATGGCTGTAAAATGACTGAGATTACACTGGAAAATCAGTCTAATTCATTAAGATCCTACTGATCGGCAGAATTTTTCGGCCAGCGAGAGGAGGAGTGATCAGGCTTGGCGAATGGTGAATGGCACAGGCTGGCCAGCAGTGTGGAGGCTGCCAGGCACAAAGGCAGAGGAATGTTCTAGAAAATTTCTCAATTTCACAGAAGAAAAAAAAACATTATTAAAATATATTTTGATTTGTTTTTGCTGTAGCATGTTTTAATGTTATTTTCAGAGACATTTTTGACATCCCTTAAGGCATGAGGCGGCTAAGCTGATTAAGGAAGTGGATCAGTTTTTACACTTATCATACTCTCCAAAACGAGCTTTGACCGGTACGTTTGAGGAAGTGGCGAGAGGAGAGGACGCCTTGACTTTTGTGTTGTTCATGCTGGCCAAGCCAGCTAAAACCAATTCCTCGCATTATTCCAGGACATCAAATGGCAAGTTGCACTAAAATAAACAACTAACTAGTTAGTAAAACTAACTAGCCAGCAGCATTGTGACATCTGGTCTAGGATTTGTTTTCAGTATTGCAAAGCGTGTGTTTGATCTGACTGTAGAACACTAAGCTTTACATGCACTGCACTGTTAAAAAAAGAGCAAAATATTCTGCCGCTAACGTTGACGCCATTAGCAGTCAGACTGCATCTCCTCGGTGCTGCAGGCGACATGTGAGCAGCACGGCACCCTGGAAGCCTGACGGAGGACCTGAGAAGAAAAAGACTCTCTCAGCGAGGTCAGAGCTGATCCCCTCCCGGTCGACAGAGAGCACCTGCCCTGCCCAGACTTCAGCTCCGTCTCCTAAGATCTCTGGTTACGTAACAGCGGCTCCCAGACTTCAAAAGGCAGCGGCTGTGACATCAGTTCCCAGTGTGGCCGCTTGTGTGCTGCAGAGGAATGACCTCATGACGGAACAGACGATTCCATCATGCAAGCACGCACGCTGCTGTGAAAACCGTTTCAAGGTCATCCTGCAGGAGATTGGTGGATGAAGGCAAGATGATTTACAGAGGTGTGTGCAGCCGAGGAGAGCTGACGGGAATGAAAACGGCTTTCATTTAAAGGAGAGATGCGATAGGGTGGTCTGGAAGGGAAATGTATGCACACCTTTAAACACACACACACACACACACGCACAAATACACAAGGCAAGGAAACCTGCAGTAGCCGCCTTCCTGTGCAGGTAACACCTTCATCCATGGCAAACACCAATAATATGACTAAAGCATTCACATCGCCACATAAACAGGAGATTAAACTGACACTTGACAGATTTAATGGCAAAAACCTGAGTTGTTTAGTATAATTCGTTAGAAAGACCACAATGATCAAACATCAAAAATAAATCATCATATTTGGACACACAGGATATTTGCATGACTATGTATATATAGTATGTCTATATATATATTCATGAATCACGTTTTATGAAGAAATTGTCTTAATCGTACAGTCCATTATAGCCCAAAGATAACAATCTGATGGAGCGATAGTACAGTGGTTACATTGCAAAGAAATACAAGATATCCTTCCATTTTTTAATTCTGTCTATTTTTCCCCTTTTTTTTAAACTTGAGGTCTCTCGATTTCATTTTGGAGTTAAGCCTTGAGGCAGAGTGTGGATGTTTTCTGAGACCGGAGAGAGTCCTGACTGAAGATTGCGTATGAATAATGGAAGAGAACATCAGGAATCGTCTCTGCCTCCTCCTCCTTTTGGCTTGGCCTCTCCCGTATTTCAGTTTGAGAGATGCTCAGTGCACTGGGACATCCTGCCCAGCGACATTTTGAGACTCCAGAATGCTGTCACTAAATGTCTTCATAATCCAGGAGTTTGGAATGCTGCCGCGTCTTCCATAGTCGGAACAGACGGAAGTCAAAGTACATTTCAATCATCTCTTTGCCTGCGGAAAAAGGAAACCATCAAGGGCATATTCATCTTAAATAATGGAACTAAATAAATGGCAGAGGAGTGAAAATCAGTGACGTTTCTAATGTTTTTTCAGGCCTGTCTGTTGGTGGCCTTTGTTTGGGTGCACATTTATATTAAAGTGTGTGTTTCCATTCACATTTGAAAGTTTGAGTGATTGTCATTGTGAAACACTGCAGCACAGCACACGGTGACACCAATAAAATGTGTCCTCTGCTTTTAACCATCACCCTTGGTGAGCAGTGGGCAGCCATGACAGGTGCCCGGGGAGCCCGTGGGGACGGTGCTTTGCTCAGTGGGACCTTGGCGGATCGCGATTCAAACTGGCAACCTACTGATTATGGGGCTGCTTCCTTACCCGCTAGGCCACCACTGTGATTGTTTTATAACGTGATTCATGAATGTTCATAGAACATATAGACCATGCACAAGGACCATATTTGCCATAAATAATGTGTCTACTCTGTAAGGGAATGAGTGACAGAGAGACTCTGTGTGTGTTACCCTGTGAAGAAAGCTCCAGAGGCGAGCGGAATTCGACAGAATATGGCCTCATCAGTGACTTCAGTTTTTGGAACAGCTGTGGGGAAAGATAAGAGCAGACATATTAATCCTCCCGTGAGCCACTAAAACCACCCTTTCTCGCCCCCATTCCTCTCATCTCACCACCTCCTTTCCTCTGTGTCTTTCATCCCTTTCCCCCAATTTTCGCCACCTCACCAGGGATGCTTCACTCACTCCGGCTACAGAAATGGCTGACTTCTTTCTTTACCAAGACGGATAACAGGGAGGGCAAACAAGCCAAAGAGCGAAAAACGGCTCATACACACTGATCACTGTGTGTTAGCGCCAACAGGCAAATACAGCTCTCAGACTTCAGCAAGGAAACGCGTTGTCCACAAGAGTAGACGTCAGCATGTCAACCCGCCCACTTTGCAACAAACACACAATACATTTACATTTAAGGCATTTGGCAGACAATAATGTGTAGAAAAATTCTTTTCTTTTTTTGACACTAGATGTCCATAAATGCATTCAGCCAAATTAATTGAGAACACCATCATTATCTGATATAAAGAGTGCCGTCACAAATTGTTCCAAAAGTTGCCTCCAAAGTGTGCGTCCTTTTTAAAATACAGCCAGCTCATTTTCAGCCCAAAAGGATCCCACATTCGCTGAAAAAGTTGGAAGCTGCAGAGGGGTGACACACCAGAGATGAAACTCTTAGATCTGGCCTGTGAAATATTGCAGGAACAGCTCCCATCGTCACACAAATTAACAGCATGCATACATAATTACACATGCAGCAAGTACATGCTGTAGTGTAAAAGAAACTCACACGGTGCATACTGTGCGTCGGATTGCAAAGCGCTCATCATCTCACTACCAGTGACTCATCGAGAGGTCACACTAGAGCCATCTCCATGGATACACGTACACGGCGCAAAAAACGACGTCCCACAAGGGACTAACTTACTCATTGGTGCTGTTTTTATGACCATATGCGGCCATTTAGCATTCAGCTGAACCCTCGTCAGTCCCATCGAGGGGGCTAAAAAGGGCCGCGCTTAGCGAATGCCATCATAGAGCCTACAGTGTAAATAAGAAATGAGTGTGTGTGAGATCACAACAAGGACTGATCTGAAGTTTTTTCTGCTTATGCAATAGCGTTCTGGGATTGAAAGGGACAGTCTGAAACTAAGAAGGGCATGTATAATAGTCTTATTTAAACACACACAAAACACCGACAACAGACTGTAGGTCCACAGTTCTTGACTGTTTCCATAAGGCAGGATGACGATGAGACAGAAAACAGGCAAAGTGCAGTTTTGAGTATGGTTATAGAATGCATGAATAGAGGGAGGGTTAAAAAATAAACAATATAGTGTTAGCAGTAAAATATATTTTAATCTTTCTGAAACACACGTACATGGTGACCTAAATGCATCAATTTAGTCCCAAATTCACACTCTGCTCTCCAAGGAATCCCCTAATGGGGAGGTCACGTCCCTTTGACATCTCTCTAAGTTCATGCTAACATTCATTAACCAAAGCCACCAAGAGCAAATATACAGTACAGGCCAAAAGTTTGGACACACCTTCTCATTTAATGTGTTTTCTTTATTTTCATGACCATTTACATTTACATTCTCACTGAAGGCATAAAAACTATGAATGAACACATGTGGAGTTATGTACTTAACAAAAAGTGGAGACCTGACCTCCACAGTCACCGGACCTGAACCCAATCCAGATGGTTTGGGGTGAGCTGGATCGCAGAGTGACGGCAAAGGGGCCAACAAGTGCTAAACACCTCTGGGAACTCCTTCAAGACTGTTGGAAAAGCATTTCAAGTGACGACCTCTTGAAGCTCATCGAGAGAATGCCAAGAGTGTGCAAAGCAGTAATCAGAGCAAAGGCTGAAACTAGAATATAAAAAATGTTTTCAATTATTTCACCTTTTTTGTTAAGTACATAACTCCACTTGTTTATACATAGTTTTTATGACTTCAGTGAGAATCTACCGATGTAAATGGTCATGAAAATAAAGAAAACACTTTTAGACTGGAATGTATGAGCTGAATTATTATGAAATAGTAGAAAGAGAAGGCGGGTGCCAGCACATCAGGTTTAGTTTCCTCAAAACTAAGAGCAATGTTTATGTAAAAATAAAATATAAAAGAAAACTTTCTACTACCATTTTGCAACCTGACAGTGCAAAATATTCTCTACTTCCATTGTTGATCAGACATGCAATAATTGCAAACTTGAAATACAGTATTCTCATTTTCTGCACCAGTGCCACATCTTTGTGTTGATGACTATATCTACAATTAAACTGGAACTTGTTTATTTGCAATAAATTACTATTTGTACAATGTACTCAAAAAGCACATTGTAACTTTGTATCTGTCAGTATGGTCAGTGGTTTTTGTCTGTCAGTACTTTGTCAGTAGCCAGATTAGGTGATGTGATGGGTTCCAATTGATACCAATACTATTCAATATGTATTGGTGTATAGTTGTATTGGCAAAATCTCATCTGTCAATATGTGTACAGCATTTCCCTGTTGTGTATATGCATGCAAGCAGTAAAATACTTGGCATTCTTTTTTACATTTAAATAATTTCCAGGAAACCATCGTAAGGTTAGATTTCTGGAAACTTCCTCCAGTGGTGAAAGATACAGGTTTTGGAGATAAAGAGGTCAGTGGAACAAGCATCTCACAAAATCAGCTGATGCCAGCTACTTAGCTTGGCAAAGGGATAGTCACTTCCTGCCAGATAATTATCCTTTGTCACCTTGTGAGAGGCTGGACTCCAACCTCCAAATTTCAAAGTTGGCAGGCCTGCTGATATATTATTTGATTAGTCTAATTTTATCTCTCTGTTCCAGTTTCAAAAGTCGGTTGACACTGTGCAGTGCCATTCAAAGAATTACGTTTTAGTTACTTTTTTTCTGTGAATAACCATGGCAGTTTCTTTTGCCTGCAGCTAACAGTAAAACATTTAGCAATTTCAGTCATATCTGGCATGTGCATCAATAAATGGTCTCTTTATGATTATATATAATATTTATGAAAATATTATATATTTTGCTAGCTTTTTGTTACTTATAGTAAATGCTTCTCTATGAGAATATTAGACCTGTGGTCAAATGCACAGCAGCAAACTGCAAGCCAATATGCAAATGTTAAATGTCTATTCTTTTTCAAAGATTAGTGTGCAAATTATAGTATACACTGTAGCTGTCATGTGTTGTGTCACTGGAGGACCCCCGACAGAGGTACTCACTTGGGAGCAGGTGATCACAAACAACCTGCATCAGAAAAAAGTTTTTTCGTAATGTGTTTCGTAATGTGCTGAAAGGTAAAAACCCACCTTTTCTCCATTGGGATTTCCTAAAACATAGCAGCCCATGACGTGGATGAGAGTTGGCTCGGGATTGAGTTTGGTCATGAACCGACTCAGCCTCTTCCAGAACCTGAACAGATAAACAAATTAAAATGAAGTTAAAAAGAAATATATTGCATAAATTAAAAAACACACAATGACAATATGTAAAATGTAAATGTAAATGACTATAAATGCTGGTCTGAAGCCATAAATAATTTTGAAATGCACTCAGTCCCTTACTGGCTCATATCCTCCTCTTTCTCAACTTTGGCAAATGTGGCAACTTTATTCTTCAGTAAATACAGGTGGCCTGGACCCCCCTATGAAAAAAAGAGAGATTGAGCGAAAAGAGAGGGGGAAGAGAGAGACAGAAGAAGAAAAGATATAAGATCTTTATTCAATATTTTAATTTTTTTTTGCTTGTCACTCCTATCCCATATTTCACCTTCCATTCAACTCACCTGACAGAATATGAGCATTTGCCAGATTTTACAACCTCTCCTATAGGCTGTCAGCCTTTTATCTATCTCCTCTGCATGGAAAGACAGATACATGAAAAAAGGGAGATAGGAGAGCAAAAAAATCAGATCACAAATGTAAGGCACAAATAGAAACACTTAATCCTAAAAGCATCATATAGCTTCCAATATGCATTCAAGACACTTCAGCAACACCAGGAGTGCGAACACAACACAGGCAAATTATAAAGCAGCACGACACGTAAGCCATTGTTACCTACCCAGAATGTCATCAAAAGTAGCATGCTCATGGTCCTAAAATCAAAGACAATGACACGTGGAAAGATGTTTATTTATGAAAATATAGTGATCTGTTGCCAATATATGTTGCCACTGAATACACAATGATTTAGAGGCAAAACCAGGCAGCAGTTCGCCTGAAGGGCTTCCTGCACAACACACACATTATCATGTGAATCAGACATCTAACAACTAACTGCCTGAGAACACAGACAGTGAGAGTGTGAGTGTCATTACATCAGAGTTCAATGAGGAAAAACTACTTTCTGCATGACCATTTGTCATGGTTATAGGAAAATCTTTTTCCTTGAATACACAAATTTATCTGTGCAGTGTTCTGTGAATGATCCTAATAAGAGTCACGTTATTCAGACTGTTGTTTAATACAATTTGTTAAGTGTGTGAAAATGTGTTTTAACAGATCAGAGGCACAGTTTTGATGTTCCATTAGTCAACTTACATAGAGGATGGGAATGATTGATGGGTCATCTCTACGAATGATGTTGGGGACATACTCTGCTTTGGGCACTTTAGAAGAAATCAGCTGTAGGGAAGAAACTCATGCTTTAAACTGCGCATTTATTTACACTACCTTTTAACAGTTTACTGTTATTTAGAAATGTAGTACACTGTTCATGTTGTAAATGCTGTGGTTGTATTTTCATTATTTCAAACTATTTGATATAGAATTTTTTTGTTCTTCAAATTCATTACGTGTTGTTTTGTTTGTTGTTTTTTTGATCGGTAGTGTATATCATTTTATTAAGCAACTCAATCAAAAACAAAACTTCAGTCTGCTTAGAATCTCACCATGACTTTGGGGGGAATGAAGTCGTCTCCCTCGCAGGTGAGTCTCTCCATTTCTCTCTCTTCATCCCAGCTTGTGTCGCCACGGCTTGCCTCATCCAACGGTCCACTGGATGCCTGCAATTCCCCACCTAACCAACACAGGGGTCAGAGGTCACACTTATGAGAGGGGAGGTTGAAGAAGAGAACAAAAAGACTTAAAACAAGAGACAGGTTGTGCAGCACAGATATATGTGAAAGAGCTGGATAGAGAAAGAGGGAACTGGACAAAGATCAGGAAAAAAGTGCCAAACTGCTTTAAAGAGAGAGACACACAAAACTGCAGACAAATCAGCAACAGGTGTTGAGTGCACTTAAACCTGCAACAGGAGTGTGTCCATTTCCACTCATTTACAATCCCCACTTCCAGTGAATACACAGATGACTGATGAGGGTGAATAAACAAAGAAAAGACACTGCACAAGACACAGAAGACATTTCATGCAGCTACTTAAACCTATAGAACACACACCTTGCGCCGGTTCAGCTACACACACATACGCACAAATGCACACACTCCCTTCATCATAGAGCCATTGCATTGTGACAGCAGGTACTCACAGAAAAAGAGGCACAATTTGGCAGACAGACCAACAGTAAGAGGGAGACAGACAGACAGGGTCAGAGTTAACAGCACAGAGAGCAAAGCACTGTGTGTGCTTGTGTGTGTAATAGTTCTGTGTGTGCACATGTTTGAGTGACTCCAGGATTTTGTAAACCTGTAGGTGTGTAGGGTTACTACTGAGTCAGGGAAGACACTGAGAAAGACAGGATTTGCAAACTTCCATTTCAATTATAAGGTACAACAAGAAGGGTGTAGCCTGTAACAAGTAGTAGCCTAGTGGGTAACACACTCGCCTATGAACCAGAAGACCAAGGTTCAAATCCCACTTACTACCATTGTGTCCCTGAGCAAGACACTTAACCCTAAATTGCTCCAGGGGGGGACTGTCCCTGTAACTACTGATTGTAAGTCGCTCTGGATAAGGGCGTCTGATGAATGAATCAGTGACTTCTGAGTCTGAATCTGTCTGAAACATCCACTCATGTGTGCCAGACATAAGCATGTATAATGTAGGATGGTAGGACAGTGGGTTTTTGTGTGTGTGTGTGTGTGTGTGTGTGTGTGTGTATGTGAGTGTATACACATGAAAACTCACAGTCTTTTGAATCGTGTAGGGTGTCAGGCTTAACCGGGGTTGGGTCACTCCATGAGCGATTGAAGCTCTTCGTTCTGCGCTCTGCAAATGCTAGTGGGGGTGGTGAGAGAGAGTCACACACACACACACACACACACAGATTCCCATTCCTTCTCACAAGCATACAAGCTGCGGTCACACTTATGAGAGTAGGAGAGTTTTCTAAATCTTTCTGAATCTTTGAGGCAGCATTAATTTCCATATATCCCCCCATCCACACACACACACACACACACACACACACATCAAAAGCCTCCTATATATTACTCTAATAATATTTGCACTTGAACCTGGCTGAAACACTCAAACACGCATACACACGCGCTGCATACACACTTCACGGTGTTCGCAAGTACCAACTGCATCTCGCTCTTCTTTTTGAATTAAATGCACATGCACATGCTACACACGCATTCATGCATCATAGACACTCACTGGCACATGCTACACACCTGACAAAATAATGCACAAGCACAGATGGAATTGGACGGTGGCACACATAAATAACGGAACACTCACTCTGTGCTTTCATTCTCCTGCTGCCAACCATTCGTAGGTGCTTCCGGAAGTTTCTGTCCAGAAGTGTGAAATATGGAGATGGAAAAAGAAAAAAAAGAGAGAGAAAAGGCCAGTTCACTGTAAGGGCCTTCATTAAGAAAATCACTATAATTAGTTTTTTGGCAAAGCGTAGGTGACTAGAAAAGTAGCAGAGAGCTTTAATTCCAGCATTCAGCTTCTCTCTGACATCTCCCTGAAGTCAGATGGCACCGTAATAGTGCTGCTGGTTGAGTGTTTGAAATTACACTGCTAGATCACACATATATGATAAGTAAGTGTGCAAATGAGTTTAACTTTTTTTTTTTTTCTACCTCCAATTGTGCTGAATCCAATTGTGCAACAACATTCACAAATAAAAGAGAACGAGTTACCCGGTGCTCTATGCAATGGGTGATTTACGGCCAATCCGTTGTATTACATCACTCATAAAGCACTCTGGAAGAGTATTAAATCACTGTTCAAATTGCAGTGCAAAGCTGTCAGAGTGACACGATCCTATGGGTGCCATGAATGAGACTTGATCTTAAAAACCATTCCTGAATCTGGTGTTTAGAGGATTGCACACTTTGTCTTCCAAACCACAATATTTGGATTTCTTCTACACCTACTCATTCGCAAAACCTCACACAAAAACCATAACAACGGAAACCACGTTCATTACTCAAACTAACGCTGCGTGTGGGCTGGGATGTGTCACACGGAGAAGAGAGACGATGCTTACTGTAATTATGACACTGACACTATTAAATATTATGAGGATTTGTAGAACACTCAAGTAAGAACATGCTGCAAGGTTCAGGAAGGTAAAAAAATATTCTATTCAGAAAAAACAAATCATATAAAATCATGAAAAAATTTATAAACCATATCCAGTTAGAAACAATATTGCTTTACATGCAAGTGAACAGAAATATTACACCTTTATATGTACTGTATATGCCTGTATTAAAACATGTATTAAAACTGTATTCATCTTTTGCTCTCAGGACCAGGTATGGAGACAGATGGTCTATATAGCTTCTGTTTGAATGATGAAGAACGGAAGCCTGCAAATATATAACTAAAATCATTCACCTCTCCTGGAGGCCTAAATAAAGCTGTCAGAACACATGAAACTGTGTCCTGCACTGACACAGGTCACAACTGTGTGTTAAATGAGAGCAGTGCCTCGGCTGCATGGAATTCACTTCTAGACTTGCTGTGGGGGAGGACAGAGCATACAAACACGCACACAGAGGTGGAGTGAAAAGAGATGTATGAAAAGTGGCTCCACCAATATAGAACAAAATCCAACATTATTGAACTGAATGGAACAATAAGAGAGCTTTCAGGGCAGATTTGGCAGACTTTGACGAGACGCATGCTTCTTCACTGATAATGCTTTGCTGAGGACAGAAAAAAAAACCCTGCCGCCACCCCCAGAGTGAAGAATGAGTCAGAGGGGTCTCCTTTTCTCCTCAAGCCGCATAGTCATTCTTTCCTGACCGTTCTGAAAATACCTCGCTTCCTTGTATTCTGGGCATTCTACTGCCTGTTTTAATAATCTATGCCTCAATGTTTGTCCTGTGTTTTAGTCTTTCAGACACCCAGTTCCACTTGGCCCTTACCATCCTTCTCTATTTCATCTGCTTTGCCTGTCCTCACCATCCTCCACTTACATTTATCCTCCTTCTGTTGCTCCCCATTCTCTCCCACACTCGTCCTCTGTGTCTGTCTGTCTCTCTCAGCCTGTGGTGGGACAGTTCGGCTTCTCCTCTCTCAACAGCTCCGGTGCTTCCCCTTTAATCAGACATCTGACTGCATCAGATTGACCTTCATCCTGCTGCAGTTGGGCATGCTGGGATCTTTCCAGCCCAAGTGTCCAGCAACCTGCATCTCTCTGCGCAAAGTGACTTTCTTGTAATAATGAACACAAGTACGTGGTCTGCTTGCTTCGGTGCCATTAATATCATCAGGAAAACAATCCGTGAACTTTCTCCATCATCTTCGTCGTTACAATTACCAGTACAAGCACTGCTACAAGGTAACTGATTACCTTATGTTGCCCCTGGAGACACCAGCTCTACTCAACAGACTCCTTAAGACTGAACAGGTGATAAGATGATGGAACTGAGGTGATCACAGCAATTTCATATTTAAGTCGTGTTTTGCCTCACTCACACGTCTTGCATTATCTGCCTAAGCATGTTGAGTCTTTGTGTTTCTTTGTATTTTAATAATGTGATTTTAATAATGTCGAGATTCTGTGTCTCTTTGTTCGGTATGACACAAACAGTATGGTAAGGACATTTCAGCCTTGTATGAAACACCACCAGTCTCCTTCCAACATAGACATTTGCTTTGTCCATATAAGTAATTTTCACTCCTTTCTTTAGTTTTATAGTGAAATTACAATAGCTGGCTAAATCCATAAGATCTTGGAGTTTTCAGAAAGTAATCAAATAATGATTATTAATTATATCACATGAATCAATATAAGACCAAATGTCAAGTCACTTGATCTTAAAGTATGCCAGCACAACACGATAAGCAGATATGGGTGCTAAAGAAAAACCTGCCAGTGCAATCAGACTTTAAATGCTTGTTCCTGAACTGGCGCCAAGCACAGCACAATGGCTTGTTCACTACTGCAAGGTCAAAGATGTCCTCGGGACTTAAATAAATAAAAAGATACAGAAAGAACAGATGAAAGAAGAAATATGCTCTTTAATGATATTTGCTCATTAAGTGTATGAGCCTGATGCAGGTTTAAATCAGGCAGAATGAGGACGCAGCTGCATGAGAGCTGTCAATCATCTGGCTGCTAGTTGCAAATCTGTTTATGAGATTAAGATTAAGTAAAACTTCCCCAGGAAAATGTATTTGCCATTTACATGTATAGTGAAACGAAGATAGAAACAGAGCAGAAGAAAAAAAAACTATATTTAAGAAAAAATATTTACAAAAATAGAGCAACCAATATATAATGCAGATAAAGTACAGGTGGCTCAGGACAAGTCTCCCTAGTGTCTCCTTTGACTTAGCATATAGATTTTTACTTGGCACCATTTTGAAATTAGTGCCCTTTGAGTGTAAAATGATCCACCTCGACCACCGTACTTACTTAATGTAAATGTCAATTTCCTATGAGAGCTCATTTATGTAGACTTCATACCTCCCATCTTCATGTACTACACATGGGTGGGAAATGATGATCGACATTTGAGAATTGTCACTGCACGTTAGGTCTGAAGCTAAAAGTGTTAAGCAGTCATTTGGGGCATTTGTAGCAGCATTGAAATCTCCACAACATATTGTACCTCTGGATGACTGATGCAGATTGGAGCTCTCTTTTTCTCCTCTTTCTTTCCACAAGACCACGGAAAGCCCTGCTAGGACGTGGCACATCATTAAGAGAAGGGACCTCTATTGGCATTAGTGTAGACATGGCCATGTTAAGCTCAAGGCAAGGCTATAATGTGTTAGCTCAAGGTTTCAATGATTTGGTTAATGCTCTTGTTTTGTATTTGGAGCTAAATGTTTCTTAGATCTTAGCATAGATTAGTTTATCTTAGAATTTAGGAAATAAATAGTTCGGTTTTATTAGGTAATAAGTAGTTCAGTTTTAGCAGGGCTACCAACTGTAACACTTTGACCATCAAGACTTCAAACTCCTTTGCCAAACTTGTATTTTTTTGTGCAGTTGGGCCAATTCCCACACTTCAATCACTTTATGCACATTCACTGACCAATGGTTGAGTGCACATTATACACATTTACTTATAAACACAAATACATGTGACAAATACACAGTGAACAGCCAGTACTCGAAATCTCAAAGTTGGGAGCCCTGTTGCACATTTTATGTGTTTTAGTATTTTAGTTTTTTAGCAAGAGCAGATGTAGAGCGCGTTATCTGTCAAAGGTGAATTATAACAGTAAAATGTGAAAGTTCAAACACTCATTCCAGAGATGCATTGTTAGTGTGAAGGGTTTAAATAGGGAGGGGGTAGGTTGGGCAGGGACACTGAAAAAGTCCACAGAGGGAGCTCCGCAGAGACCAAACATGACCTGAAGGGGTTACTCACGATATCCTGTAGGTCAGTGGAGGCAGAGATAATAAAAAGAGAGAATAGGAAAGAGAAGTTATTCAATCAAACCAGAAAACACCTTCGTGTGAACAGACTGAATGAAACGTCGTATGTGGGGCAGCAACCGTGTGCACTCTGAATGTGTATAAAAAGTTGGTGAAAACGGGAGAAAATGTATCTGTGAAGGTTAAGTGCAGGTCAGTATGACTGTCACATGTTCTAACAACGGGTTCTGAGGTCACGTTGGCATTGAAATCAAAAGGTTGTTGTGAGTGTGTGTCTGCGCGTGTGTGTGTGTGTGTGTGTGTGTGTGTGTGTGTGTGTGTACTTACGCCTGCATTGTCGTTGTAGCTGTTTGGAAGCTGAACATGTTTTCTTTGGGAAACCAACTGCTGTCATCTGATATGCACCAAGAGAGGGAAATAAATGACTATTAGCTGTGATTCGGTTGTATTGTTGTTCTGTGAGTCACTGTGCGTAGATGTACCTACATCACAACTCAAATAAAGCTGAGACGCACACATGCATATTTCAGCACTCCACCACACTGGGTGAGAGTGAGACACACAGAGGAAGAGGAAGTAGGAGGGACAGAAAGAGTGGGAAATATGGATTGTCACGGCACAAGGTTCGACAAGCCACAGTCTACAGTAAAGAAAACCTCCACAACACAAAACAGAGACATCTTTGCTTCCTTTCTTATCCTCTCTCCCTCTGTCCGTCTCACCTCTCTCCAGCCCAGTCACTCGGTCAGCACTATGCATCCTTTCAAGGCGCCGGTGCTGCTTGCCTGCTTCCCGGGCGCTGCTCTCCAGGTCCAGGGACCCCTGACTCCGGGATGGGGTCCCAGAACAGGACTCGCAGGCCAGGCCGCACTCTCTGCCCTCTCCCCAACCGCGAATGTTGTGGGCGCTGACCGAGCCTTGCAGAGGTGCCTGGGACAGGTGGTGGTGATGGTGGTGGTGGTGGCTGGAACTTCCTATCCCAGCCGCCCCACTGCTGCTGCTGGGACCAGCTTGTTGGCTGCCCCCGGAGGTTGTGGCATTAGCGTGGGGGTTGCTGTGATGATGGTTGCCGTGGTGATGGTTGCCATGGTGGTGGTGGCGTTGGATCGGGGATGAGGATGAGGTGGAGGAGACGGAGGGGGAAGTGGAGGGCTGTCCCAGGATTTGGGGGTGTGAGGGGTGGGGTGTCCCCTTCAGCACCTCCAGCTCCAGACTCTCCTTGCTGCCACGCCCCGGTGCCAGCATGCCGCTCTCTCCGGTGATGGTGTAGACGCGGGCGGGCTGCAGGGAACACTCAACACACTTCAGCTGGTCCTCCTCGGCCGAAAAGCTGCGTTCCAGGCAGAGCTGGGTCTTGGACGATGAGGGAGGGGGTGGACGTAGGAGACCCAGGGGCGAGGTGACCAGAGTGGGCTTGGGTGTGGCTGTCAGGCCCCGAGCAGGACAGCTCTGGAGATTGTTGTTGAAGGAGACGCGCCTGTCTGGGGAGTCGCAATCAGGGCTAATGAAGGTGTCAGACAGCAAGTGGTCTTTATTAGGAAAGGAGGAATAAAGTGACAAAGATACAGAGGTAGAAAGAGACAGAAAAGGAGAAAGAGAAAAGTGCAAAAGAGATGAAATATGGAAAAAATAAACAGACAAAAAGAGCCATCATTCATACACTCCAGTAGTGTACAGATTACTAACATTTAAACTGGTAGGAAGGAAAGAGAATGGAATAGAAAGAATTGAATAAGGAAGGAGAGATGAAATAAAGAAAAACATTAAAGAAAAAAGGAACGGCATGGTATAAAACAGGAAACTTACCTGATCCGTTGGGATTTTCTGGGTGTGTGTGTGAAAGGTAGTCTCCAAACGCTTTGGCTGCTCTACAGGTACACACAAAAACACACACACACACACACACACACACAAACACACACATATAAGAAGAAAAATCAGTGTACTCTCTCAATCTCTTTTTTTCTCTCTATGCACTAAAGAAGTGCATGAGGACTGCTTTCTAATGTCAAAATATCCTTACAGAAAAAAAAACAAGAAAAGACTGCATGTGAGTCAGCTGTGTCTTTGAAATTGGAAGCTAATAACTAATAAACAAATATTTTTAAAATAGTAGATGCTAATGGCAGTGATTGACTTCTCACCATATTTCTATTGAAAACCATCCACAACCACAAACTAAGCATGTTGGGTGGAGTTCTGTTGAAGGATTAGGGGCACCCTGTGCCACCAATTTATCGGAATGGAGAATTACACCGGAATAGTTACTTCGTGTTCTACAAAACTGAGAAAATTATTCTTCTCTCTGTCCATGGTACACAGAAACTCGGACAGACTCTACGTGTCTTGTTCTATCCCTGCCCCAATGCCTACGAGATCTTACGAGACTCATGGGTAACTGGGTTCCCAGTTCTTCAGTGATCCCAGTGTTACTGCCTAATGCAGTTCGTGTTTCAGTGATGGCCAGATTCAGTGACATGGTTTTACACAATTGGCTGTTCTTTTGTTTTCCTTGCTTCCAGTTGATGAGCTGGTGCTGATTCCCAGGTTAAGTGATGTGATGAAAAATTGTCACCATTGGTGAATACTAAATCTCACCTTGCACTGGACTGGACATTTATGTGAAGAGTGGAACTATTTTCCAACCCTCCAAATTCATTTATTCCTCAGGGGAGAAAAATAAATATGTCACTGTCAATTTATGATATTTTTATTTTTGGCACGCTCTGCACCAAAATTGATCTTCATGCAAATATGTTTGTGTTGCCGTGGCAATCACCTGACAGGCAAGTGTCGGGTTCTGATGAAGTAGAGGTACACACACCACACCATGCTAATGTATTTGCTGGCTTATTTTGCCACCCACAGATTCAAATGGAGCATTGTTATCGCTGTGCACCAGACATGGGAGAAAAAAATTAATGCCAATGTGCATGTATGCCTGCCTGTGTGTGTGTGTGTGTGTGTGTGTGTGTGTGTGTGTGTGTGTGTGTGTGTGTGTGAGAAAGAGACCATCTCATGTTGACATGCCCACTCAACTGGTGTGTGTGTGTGTTTCGTACAAACAATATACACAAAGAATCTACACTTGCCATCTGCACTTCTACATACATAACAGATAATAGCCATTTTCCTCTATAACTTAGGGATCATATTCCATGTGAAAAGAATCGAGTATTGCAGAGTGACTTTTGTTCTCATCCAAGCAAGTGTTGGTGCAGGCTTTTAAAAAGGAATCTCATTGGCCCCGGTCATTGGCTCACCAGGTAGAGAATCTTGTCAGAGGTGATCTTTGATCTCGATGTTGTTTAATTTTACCTGCCAGTGTTTTAGCATTTATTTCTGTGATGGGTCCCAGTTTAAGAATGTATAACCACACAGTCTGGATATGACTCATAATCTATATTATGTTTATATGTAGACGCAAACCCACACACACCTCCCACGTTCGTACTTAAGCAAGTATTGAAAATAGCTCTATACCCCTGTACAAGACTGGAAATACAGAGGCAGCTGGCGACAGGTGACTTGCTGGCCAAGCCTCTACTGAAGAATACGACAGCTTGGCAGTGCAACAAACACACGCGCAAACATGCGAGAGCAGCCTGACACAGATGCACACGCAGAGCTCGGCTACTCCAGACACACTTTCACCACAGCTTGACAGCTTCTGTCTTTTGTGTGCACTGGCAGACCCATAACAGCACATTTAACTGTCATCCCCCTGAACACACAAACAATCTCACGCAGAGACACACAAATATTTGGTGACACAACCCGGGTGTGTGTCAGAAAGTCTTTCTGAAATGTTGGGGAAATCTCGTGCTGATCTCTGAAAGAATTCATTTCAATGGGCAACCTAGTTCTCTATAGCAAGCAAGAAAACAATCAAACAAATAAATAAATCCAATGATACATGATGATTAAACTTAACTAGGTGATCAGTAGATACATGCAGAATCATTTCATAAAATAAGAATAAAAAGGGAGGATAGAGGAATAGAAACAGTGTGAGAATATCTCTCTCATCACTGCAGCTGAGAGAGAGATTAGACAATCATTCATGCATTGTTTGTTGTGTGTGTGCTTCTGTTCATTCATGTATATAGATATGGGGGGGGGAATGTAATCAGATTCTGGGATTCTAGTTAAGTGTGATGTAGAGAGAGCAAGGAGAGCAAGAAAAGGTTGCATAGAGGGAGAGAAATGATAGAGAACAGGTTCTGAATGTATTCATGGTCTGTTACCGGAACAAAAATAATCTAATCTAGTCACATAGCAAATCTTTGGTGTTACAGTGCGTCAAATAATACTAAATTCTTTATTGCGCTGATAAGTATTTATTGCCTTGGAGAGTCTCAGCAAAGTCACCACCATCATTACTAGTTTTAAATTAGTTTTAACTGATTTTATTATCAGTCATTAGAGTGAGTCTTTTCTGTCAGAGACAATGATTGATGCTACATCAAGTCATTTCTCTTACAGTCAATAAACTAATTAAAAGTAATCAGTAATCAGTAATAGTATTTTTTACTGCAGTGACTCACAGTGAGTCACTGTGTCAGTGAGTCATTTCCACGCATGGAATCATTTGTTACAGTCAGTCATTACTGTAGCAAGTGGTTACTGTTACTGTTTTACATACCTAGTCATTACCTTCATGGAGAATCGCTGTCAATGCAGTGACACTTAGTCCCCATAAAGATATTATGGTGAGTCATTATTATCCCAGCACCTCCCTGTTATCTCCGGGACTCATTACGTACAGTGTGACATTACTCTTCCAACAATGACATGTCATCAGTCATGGCATATCATTACTGCGACAGTGAGTCAGTACCATTGCAGCAAACCAGTCATAACAGTGACAATGACTCACTATCACTACATTGAGGCAATACTGCTGCTCACATCACACCAATGCCATGTGTAATAGGGCATCTTGTGTCAAAGTGGTTGTTAACCCGCCCACCCATACCAACAATGGTTTGGAAAAAGCAGCATGGAAAAGTAAGTGACATACATTCATTTTTAACAATCATGTAATCTTGTCTTAATTTTTTGGTTAAAGAAATAAAAATTATTTCAACTGAGCCCTTTGGGTTTTTTTTTTCTTTTGTTTATTCTTTTTGAACAATATAATCCAGGCATATTCACTACAGCTTCATCAGAACATAATGTAACATTTCTAAAACTGATGAAATTTCGGCTCATGGCGCCAGACTTTGACATGGTAAAACTCTGAAGGCCTCATAGGGCTACAACTCAAAAACTTCAAATGATTTGAATAAATGTATATATATGCATGCAAACGTCATTCACGTTCTCATATGGGAATTCTTTCTGGAATGAAAGAGACAGTAGAGCTGTAACACGTTCCATTGAACACTTTAAATCTTTCCTTTTTTACAGACAGCAGAAGGTGTCAATCATGAGGAACATTCGTTTTGTCTCCTCATGAGATCTTATACATGAGGTTGGCCATCAGATAAATCAGCAAAAGCTCTCCACTGAGAGTTGCTTACTGAATTGCATGCCCTTTTCACTTGATTGGTTAATTGTGTCTTCTTATTTCCCATTTGAAATGAGAATGGCTCCAAATATACAACACATATCCACACAACACAACTTATTTCATAAAAAGCCCTGACATCTCTCTTCCTTTACATCTCTGTGTCTTTCTAGCCAGACAGAAAAAACACTCAAGCAAGGTCTTCTATAAGCAATTGTGTCTATGTACCTGTGCGTGTTTTTATCTTGTTTTTGCACAATGAGAAAAGGCAACATTTATGAATGTGAATTATGAAATGTGGGCACTATGTTTTCCTTTGGGCAGCTTTACGAGTCACTATAAACACACACACACACACACACAAAATCACAATGGAAGCAAATAAAGCCATTACCCTTCGATTAGAGGACAAAGTGAAGTCCTGACATCTCTTCACCAGTGACATGTCCTTTCTTCTGGGAGCGCTTAGACAAACCACACAGGGCCTCTTACATCTGATATCTAAGACAAGGCAGTAAAAATCTGATTCCGTGATTGGTTTTCCCCACAGTGCCCTTTAAGTTAACAGTGCAGGTTTGTAAAATAGGACGTAGCCTCAGGTTTTCAATGTTGTGAATTTGGATCTCGGAACGGACCTGTTGTGTGCTCCCCCCATGATGGAGCGGGTTTTCTCCAGGTTCTCCAGTTTCCTCTCATTGCCCAAAGGCATGTGTCTAGGTGAGGCATGTATACTAGGTGAGTCAAACTGAGCCTTTAAATTAAAATAATCTCTTCTATATGCTTTAACAGAAATAATATGTTCTAGTGGAGCTTTCTCACTGAGCATATAGGGTCTTTCTCAGTAGCACTGCACAGATAAAGTGCCACCTTGTCACCAATGACACACTGGCATTAGAAAGGGTGTAGAGACATGCCAAACTAACACTCACCCCCCGTAACACACACAGAAACACACACTGTTCACTATTTGGAACGTTAAAACCTCCTAGAGACCAAAGTTATCGCTGCAATCAGACTAATTACAGACAGCTCGCTAATCTCTTAAATGTGATGATTTAGAGAGAGGAAAAGAAAGCAGAGAGGATGCCGCACAGACAGCATGAAGCAATTTACTCATCTATTCTCATCAGATCAGTCAAGTCTTTCTTCCTCTCTTATTCTCAGTACATTTCGAAGGAAACAACTTCACATCACGCCTTAACAAGTTCATTTCAAGTTGTGTCGAGTTTATAGTCATTTCATCCAGCTACACAGTACTGTGGCAGGAAGTGCAGAAAAAAAGAAAAAATCTCATCCTGATATTAACACCCACTCTGACATGAGAAAGAAAAGCGCCTTCTTGCATATTACGGGTCAACTGTCAGCTAGTCCATGTGACAAAAGCACATTTTGCACATTGCCACAAGGGTTGGCAGTCTGGTCAAGTCCAGGATGCTCCTTTATACGTGACTCTATGGGTCAGCGTGTCTGGGGGTGTGATGCGTATATAGTAAACTCAGACTATGGTGCAACACACATCAACATTTGATTGTTCATCATTTCACTTATTTTTTCATATTCCTCTGTAAGGCCCTATTGTTGTCATTACTGGTAAGAATTAGTATTAGTTTTAGTATTGCCGTGATGATCAGGGCCAAGGCCTACGCAGGAAGTGACTGAATTTGACCATATCAGGAAATTAGGACACACATACACTCATTTTCAAATGCACAAAGATCATCATAACATCATAACATAACATCAGCAGAAAGAAGGAGAGAGACAGAGAGAGAGAGAGAGAGAGAGAGAGAGAGAGAGAGAGAGATACAGTCTTCTTCTGTAATGTTCATCCTCTGAACCCTCAAAGAAAAGCTGACAGAAGGAGACAGTGAATGCAAAGCGCTCTAATTCAGGAAGCTTTGCTTCACCGAACCATTTCTGTTATCGAACAGTAATCTTTGCCTTCAGAACCTTCTGTCCCTGTTGTCACTCGGTGCAGAAATGGAGAAAAGCCTCCTGCCGTCTGCTTTCATGCCAACTGTTCCCAATTTATGTTCATTTTCCTTTTCTCTTCATTTTCTCCGCAGCGCCATCTATTGGTGAAAGCCAGAATCTCACATCTGTTTCCCATTTAAAGGATTTTTGTCCCAGGCCTGACGGGGGGCCTGTGTTCCCTTTCCTTCCTGGGCCTGAGGAGCAGGTTTGTAACTCTCTCGGGGGTATTTTTTTATAAATGTGGCACAGTTTCTCTGTGGTTCGAGCAAATTCGATGAGCAATACTATGATTACGAAACAGCTACGTGAACTCCACTCACCCGCCAGACTGTACAGCCATAACAGAAACAGCTCTGATTAACCAACAGTGACTCAGCAGCCGGGAGGGCCTGAGGGTGCAAACAGCTTTGAGTGCCTCGCTTTTGTGACCGTTGCGCTGCCGATAATTTAGCTGGGGCAACAAGAGGGGTTAAGGCGATGGGATTTTATTCCTGAAACCTGCTACTCTTTGCACCGATGAGTCAGCCTGGCGGTACAGCAGCACTCATCCGTCAGGGCAGGCGGGCGAAGAGGACGGTGAAACAGGAAAGGATATTTGAAGGGTGAGAAATGAGGCAGACACACAAACACATTTTTTTTCTATCCGCCCTTCGCACGCTCATGGTCGGAAGGAACAACGCAGTCAATCTGCACCAGCTGAATTATGTCCGCGATGTCCAGGTCTAGACTGCATGCAAATCTGTGACAAATATGTCAGCATCTGACCTGGCCGAGGTCAATCGATTCCACCAACCGATCAATGCAGTCGAGCGGATCTATTCAAACTCCATTCAAATCAGCCACCACAGTTACGGGACTTTGGGCCAAAAAAATGCTGCTTTAAGTCATCTCAGTCAATATAACAAATGGATAAAGGAAGCATGTTCACACACATACACGTACACACACACGCACACAAAAAACAAAGCTTGTGCAGCTTTTGCTCTGAATGGGATTTTGCATGCACTGGCAGTTATCTGATAACGCATTAGTCCCCAGTGGCCTGTGCATGTTTGTGAGTGTGTGAGTGTGTACGCATCAGTCCCCTCTCTGTCCTCCCTGGGGTGTCTGCCCGCCTCCCCGGGTTCCCACTCTCCATCTTTAATCACAGCTCAAGTGCTGGAACTCAGCATGAACCGGTGCTACAGTATGTCACAAGGGATATTGGACTGAATACAAAATCGCTACTCTGACCCACAAACACACACACACACACACACACACACTCACGTGCAACTTGAGATTATAGCATGTGTCTTAAGACAAGAACTGAAATCATGGCTTGGTAGATTTCTTTTGGGGTATGAAGGTCATTTCCATGCCCTCTACCATGAGCCATGAGTTACGTGTGACACACTTTAAGGTGGATTCGCAAATGATCCTTCATGCCAACAGGTCGATTTGATGGATTTAACAAATAAGATGAGGCGTCCGCAGCAGACACAATCAGCAGTCAGATGTGTACACACACGCACGCACACACACACACACACACACGCATACACACGACCAAATGACCAAAGATCATTTAATGCTTTAAATAAAGATTAATAATGAAAGAAATCAACGTCAGTCAATTAAGATGGAATTTTAAAGCAGAAATCGCTTTGCTTCAAGTCAGTCCCGAACTGGGTTCTGTGCTTGTGTGGCAGTGGTGCGAGTCGCGGATCATTTATATATTATATTATATATATTTATTTATGTTTGTATTAATACATCAAATAATCTGTCTGCATTACTGAAGGACCCGGCGGGCTTTTTGTGAGACTGGGCGTCCAACCGAAACCGCCGAACGACCGTGAATGAAGAGATCGGCGGCGAGGTCAATTACAACCCGCTGAGACCATGAATGACGGGCCTTTTCCACTGCGCACACCGCCGCGCACGGGTCCGACGCCAATATTTCTCACCAAAACTGACCAGCAGTAGCAATGGCAGTAAAAAAAAAAAAGCGCAGACCGACAGCAGACTGGAACGGGGTACCTGTGCGCCGGATCTGGATTCAGCACCACGCCGCGGCGGACAGCGCCAACTGGCCCCGACATTAAAGCAGAGCGCACACATCTCCAACGTAGCGATAACGCACACGTAGAAAAATGGCAACGGGGTCCCGTTATTGTGCACAGCCGCATCCAAGTTCTGGCACGATGCGCCAAACGAATTTGGTCCGGACCGGATCCGACCCCCCCCATCCGTATTACCTCAAATGATCTCAGATGGTTGTTGCGGTGTAATGTCATTCAGCCGCAGTGTGATAGAAGCGTGCTTTCTACCCGTCCTTGGTGCAGGGGGGCACTGGCTGCACAGTTTGGGGGGTCCACGCACGGATTCGTAACTTCTACGTCCACGCAGCGCTGGACTTCAGACACTCACCTAACTTTCGCTGCCACGGACGAGATCGCATCGTTTCTCAGATTCTTCCTTTTGGACACGGCGGTTCCCATGCTGAGATGGAAACGACGCTGGAGAGGAAGCCGCTCATTCCAGACGGGAAAGAATAAAGCACACACACACACACACACACAATACGGCGGCGCGTGGAACAAAAAATCCCGAGGATCTGCAGCGTGGACGTGCAGCACCGGCGGCGGCAGGGAGGAGGGGAAAGGCAGGCGTGCACAGACCCCGCCCGCTCTCAGTCGCACCCCTCATTTCATTGATCTGAGGGAGCGAGAGAGAGAGATGGAAATGGAGTGGGCGGGGGAGGGCTGGACCATGTGCTTGGAGTGTGGATGGAGGGGCTTCTGCACAGGAAACACCAGACCCATATAAGGAGCAGTCACGTCCTTCTTCCAGTGAGCTCTTAGCCAAAGCAGGTAAAGGCTGGAGCGTGCATCCCATAATACATGCATGTGAAAGGAAGCTGCCCTAAAGGACGAGGATGCCCGAAGATAATCCTGGTCTGCATTCGCTCCATTGCAGGCTCCCTGCTGGAATGTGATATAAACACACACACACACACACACACACAAGGTGAGGAGGTAAATGACAGTGTCCCTGTGAGGCATCTGGAACAAATGGATGCAGACAAAAGTGACATTTGGCAGGCGAGGCGTCGGCTGAAGGAACAGGTAGAGAGAAAATCAGTCAGGCGGCCAGTGATTCCATCGACTCTAATGAGGTCAGCCTTGGACGAGACGGAGCCTTCGTCCTCTGCGTGTCTCCGAGTGTGTGAGGTGAGGGGGGACGAACACACATTTTGAGATGATGGAAATTGATAAAACAAAGCACACTGCGCGGTTTAAAAGTAAACAAATGTAAGTGTGTGTATGCATGCATGATGTGTCTGCTGATAATGTGAGGAACCTGGTAGAATTTGAAAACGGAGATAGAGGGTCTTAATTAATAAAAGAAAAAGTGAAAGCCACGGCGCTGAATAACAGGAGCTGAAGTCCATGCACGATCAGTGGACGTAAATGAAACTACTGATGGGTTAAGTGACTAACATTGCTTATATGGTTACAGTGCCACATGTCGTATAATCAGCAATTCATTTGAAGTTAAAGGTGCAGATCTGTGCCGCTGTCAAATAGGTGTAGTGTATCTCCAGCCGGGCTGTCCAGGACGGTCACCTATGTCACATGCAGTCATCAAATGTGTTGTCTGAAGAAATCAACCAGACATTCTCTTTCACCTTGAAACTATTATTTAACTGCTAGTCATTTTTGTCTCAGTCTTTGTTTGAACACACACCTTGACAGGGGCAGTGGTGGCCTAGAGGTTAAGGAAGCGACCCCGTAATCAGAAGGTTGCCGGTTCGAATCCCGAGCTGCCAAGGTGCCACTGAGGTGCCACTGAGCAAAGCACCGTCCCCACACACTGCTCCCCGGGCGCTGGTCATGGCTGCCCACTGCTCACTAAGGGTGATGGGTTAAATGCAGAGGACAAATTTCACTGTGTGCACCATGTGCTGTGCTGCTGTGTATCACATGTGACAATCACTTCACAATTTATTTAATTTAAAATTTAAAGAGACAGAAATGACTGCACGTCTCTATTGAACATTTTGAGAATAACACAAATACTGGTTTCTGCATAGCACAAATAGCACAAGGCTGCCACATTCTGTCATGCTGATTGTGTTAGAATAGCAGATTAAAAGGAGGGTGATGCCTGAAATCATTGCGCTTCCTCTGTTAACCATGGTTACCTGCAAGGAAACACTTACAATCATCATTGCATTGCTTCACAGGCAAGGATATTGCTGCACTTAAATCAACCATTTATCAGATCATCAAAAACTGTGTTGTGAAGAAGGCTTCAGGGTCCCCAAGAAGGAGGACGGCCTGGTGTCAAGAAACAAGCAAATAAGCCACTTCTCTCCAATAACAGACTGATATTCTGCAAAAAGTACACAAATTGGACTGATGAGGACTGCTGGGGTAAAGTCATTTTCTCTTTGGGGCATCTGGAATAATGATTGTCTGGAGAAGAAAGATGAGCGCTACAAATCGGCCCTGTCTCGTGCCAACAGTAAAGCATCCTGAGACCATGTTTGGTGAAGAACAATGCCCTTTCAAGCATTATATAGCACCGTGCCATAAAGCCAAAGTGAGAACTAAGTGGCTCAAGGAATAAAATTTTAATTTTGGGTCCATGGCCAGAAAAGTCCTTGTACCTTACTTGTGGTCAATCCTCAAGAGGCAGGTGGACAAACAAAACCCACAAATTCTGACAAACTCCAAGCACTGATCATGAAGGAATGGGTTAACATCAGTCAGGATTTGGCCCAGAATTTGATTGACAGCATGTCAGGGCAAATTGCAGAGGTCTTGAAAAAAAACAACAACACTGCAAATCAGGTCTCTTTGCATAAACTTGATATAATTGTCAATAAAAGTCTTTAGAACTTACAGTACAGACCATGTGAACGCCACATGTGTTCAATCATAGTTTTGATGTCTTCAATGAGAATCTAACAATTTTGATGGTCATGAAAATAAAGAAAACTCATTGAATGAGAAGGTGTATCCAAACTTTTGGCCTGTACTGTATCAAATGAACGCTTGAACTTATACTTCAATACACCACAGAAACAACTGACAAAAATATCTAATACACTGAAGCACTAAACGTTTTGCAAACTAGTATTTGTGTCATTCTTAGTTCCTATGCTTTCTGGCTGATGTTTTGGTCACTTCTGAATGCTTTTGAATTGTGAGGTTCAGTGAACATGCTCAGGTCCCTGTTCTAAACATCCCTAATCTAAATGTTTTTTTAAAATGAAAGCTTAACACTATTTTCAGACTGCTTGGCACGGCAGCTTTGATTTTATAGCCCCAATCTAACACTGTGTCCCCTTCTCCAACAATGCAGGAGAATGCAGGTTCTTGTTTGATGGACCACTTCTAGAGAGCATGGTAGGAAAGAGTCATATCTGTCAAAGCACCATGGAGTGGCAGAGATGAGTATAGATGAGGTGTCGTCTGTGCACAGAAACAATGAAGATGCTGACTGCTGCTCTGAGCGAGAAATAAGATCTCTACTTGCTAAAATGGCAGTAGAGCCTACGTGAAAATGCCAGTACCTTGTGTGTGTGAGAGAGAATTTCCCCAATCTACAGGCTCAGAGCACAGATGAATCTGTCTGAAAACACAAAAAGATGTGCATGTAAATAGGGCTGACATGGACAGAAATATTATCCAACTAACAGGTAACTATCTCAAATAATAGATAATAAAAGTGGTCCAATTACCTCCAAAAATATTTTCAAGAACCACAATTATGATGGCGAGGGTGTAAAACCGCTCCCTTTATTTTCAATATAATAATTGATTTTTGTTTGGTTGGAGTGTCATTTAATGAACGAAGTATACCTCCGTGTCATACACTTCTGTGTCATCTTCACTGCCATCAACTTTTAAAACGATAGCACTTGCCTCGCGTTCATGTCCCGCATAAATGGGATTGATAGAATTTGTGTACACAACAAAGCTGAAGTTAACTCCTTATTCGCAACTAACTCCCTGTTCAAATAGTCTGTTCCACCTTAAATAACGCAGGCTGCAATACTATTTATTTCACATGGAAATGTCCATATTCAATATAAATCTATGTGTACATGAGCAAAGTTCCCAGGTCAGTTTTGCACTTCAGCCAGTCAGAGAACCTCCTGCCACCCACTCCCTCTGTGGCAAGCAGCAGGAGCCCTTGCTCCCTGCAAACGGGGAATAGAAAACCGATCGGTGCCCACACAGTCATGATGTCAGGGCAGCTTGGACGCACACTCACAAAAATAAAATAAAAAATCAGACGCCTGGGCAACCACCCATGTCACCCATATCAAAAACCACCACTGAGTAAGGATATTTTGAATGATAACTCCACTGCATAACTATTTTTGAATTGCCGTAGAATTACAGGGAGCTTGAGAATCCAGGCTTTTGATTGGCTCCTGTTACTACACAATATGATTTCAAAACATTTTAAAGTGACTAAACTATCAAAAGAATATAAATATTTAACCCTTTGTGTTCCTGCCCTCTCGATAAACCTGCAAAAAAAAAAAAAGTCACGTTGATTTAATTACTGAGAAATCTATGTTTTTATTGTGAGATGTTAAAGAAAAATTTCCAGGTGCCCAAAGCATACCCACTGTACCTTCAAGCATGATATGATTACCTATTAAACATTAGTAACTTAATTTTAAATAGATACATTAAGGTGATTTTAATGCATTATCATCCTGATGCATCTTGGGCAGTTAATGCATGTTATTTCCCATTCTTAAACTCTGTCCAGACTCAGGCTGTGGTGCTGCTGTGCCGTGGCTTCATGTCCAGTGCTGAACGTAGACAGAAACCTTCACCCACCAAGGGCAGCTATAAAGTGTGCTTAGAGCTCCTTACTCTTAGCTCACCAGCTCACAGTCAGTACTGCAGTGTATGTAGGTATCTGTGTATGTATGTATATACAATGGGTGCGTAAAGTATGAGGATCCTCGGCTGTTCCTCCTTGCACTATATATATCAGTGTGTGTGTGTGTGTGTGTGTGCGCGTGTGTGTATGTCAGTATATGGATATGCAAATACATACATACACTCAAACACACAAACATAAATACATATTATATGTGCTTTATTAAATACTCCCACAAGAGACCATACTATTCAGCACAGCATAATTAGAACAGACAGTACGTTGTTAAAATTAATTAAATCTTCAATTTGAATTTAGGAACAATGCATAATTATGCTAATATTATAACAAGCACTTTTGTCATTTTGTAATGCCAGTCCCGTTCTTTTTCTCTTTTTTTTTTTGCTAACAAAACATAGTATTTACACAGCAGTTCAATTAATATGTGGTTACCTTGAACAAAGGGGATAAAACAAACATCCAATAAATCACCCCACAATCAGAGCCACTGCACAAACCCCAGCAGGACGCACAAGCAGAGCGGTGCATCACAAAGAGTGCAGCTGAACACATGTGAGCATCACTGCGCTGCAGGAGACCCACACGCCCTTCATCTCCACGGGAACAAACGGGTGCAGAGTGAAGCTAGCTACTAGCGTGCTGAGCTATGTGTGCCTGGGTTTGTAAAATCTACCTACCATAGTGATGAAGCTAGACTTTTTTTAATACTCTCTGACCTCCCACACAGCTGCCACTGCAGGTGTAGCAGGTGTGAAATGTGCCCCGAAGAATGGAGGTCGTGAATAGAGATGGTGGGATTATCTAGGCACACACAACACAAATGATCACGACACCTGCTTGCATAATGCAGATGGAGCACAGGAGGGCTCGAAGGACCACAGAAAAACACTGCTTTAAAGAGATCAAGGCAAATGTTAGCAAATGGTATTCATATTTTTACGAATAATTTCATTGCTGATAGATTGCAATGCAAGTGTGCATTATTTGAATAGAGACTGTTGCCGTTTGGCAAAAAAGGGCTCTTGCTTAAAATGTTACATAAGATAAAACCACAGACTTTACTGTACCAGCCTACTCCTTCTCACCCTGTCACATAAACCCTGCCGAAATGCTGAGACACCCAAAACAAAAGCTAGAAAAGAGGCACTTGCAGCTCTGCGGACAATGTGACCTGTAATTTGCTCTTCCTATATTTAAAACGGCATGGAAAAGAGCAGAGAAATAAACAGCTTTTTTTTTCTCTTTTTTTTTTAATCTGACAGGCGGTGACATGCAGAGGGTGATCCCAGCTGTGACGCCAAGACTGGGACCCACATGCCGCTTTGTGCATCAGAAATTCAAAATCGGCCTGCGTGCCCTTCTCGGAATGACTCATCGATGGCCGCCCACCTCAGAGACCCCCCACCACCACCCTCTGACTCGCTCCCCACAATCCAAATTGGGGAGGGGGGGGGGGGGTGCAGAGAATACCCTGCATTAATGCAGACCATTGAAAGCTCACTCTCAGGTTGCCAGATGCCGGGTTAATGCCGGCGGTAAACAAACCCCGAAATGTCTCCGGATTTTTTTAATGAGGCTGGAGCGGAGTGTGAGTCTACAAATCCACGAAGTGCACGTGGTGAAGGGTGCTCAATTAATCTCATTTGTCACGCTTTGCACAGGCATCTCTTTTGCTTTTGGCTGTCAGGAGGCAGACAGAGAGAGAGAGAGAGAGAGAGAGAGAGAGAATGCAGCTAAAGGGGAGCACAGTCTGACTCTTCTCGGAAAGGTTAAACCCCCGCATCTCTGTCTCTTTCACCTTGCAGCATTGGTCTTGACCCTACTTTCTGGGAATCACACCCACATAAAAAATTACGGCTCATCGGCCTCATCAATTCATTTTGTTTATTATATTCTCGTCTCTGCTTCAATTACAGGTACGTGTCAGCCCTGTGTAATTGAGAATCTTCCCACGACAATATCCACTCTATCACTGTCGCCACGAACACGGTGGATAACGTCTTTCACCAGTGACCTCCAAGCAGAGGCTCCTCATTTCCATTTAATGTGTTTCCTTCTGCGTCATTCCCATAAAATGGTGACCGTGTTCGCTCCTGACATTCCACGAAAATGGGAAATTTCCATGCATATGCTTGACTTAGACATGAAAAAACGTGCAATATGAAAAGACCATATTTCACAAATACAAAAATGAGCACAGCACCCATGTTGTTTAAATCGCAAATGTCATCTGAGTGTGTCTCAAAATGAGGTGGTGTCTGATGCACAAAGGAGTGCAACAAAATCTTCAGATGCTTTGGGGTGAAGGAGCATTTGCTTGCTTCTCTCTGAGGCTGTGTGTCCTCTCAACATGTGCCCAAATCTGGCCTGTTTTGTCCTTCTATTTGTTTTTAAAAAGCATTGAAGATTAAACAGACCCCTAGCAGCCATTTCTCCACAATTACAATAACAAAAGAGAATATGGGCACAGCATTTGAGACCAGATGAAGTTTTTTTTATTAGAGGTTCTACTGCTTTGGACATTTAGCTGCAATAGTTAGAACTGTCATGATCTTGGTTTCATAAGGCAGGAGAACCATGAGAATGTTCAGCAAATCAGCCGATATCAGTACCGCTGTAGTAGTGCCATGTGTGCGGTTAATGGCATTAGACCTGGACCTATTCGATTAGCCACGGAGAGAAAAGAAGTCTTTTCACTCTACGTGACGCCCATAACTATATCCACCTTGTCTCACCTTGGCGCTACTGCACCAGCACATTAAAGTGCTCTGATGATGATGCTTACAGTTTTATTGATGCTAATAATAGGCATGAAATAGGCATGAGAGCCTAAAAAGACATCTAAAGAATAATACTCTCAGACGAGGTCCAAACTGAATGGGAAGTGATATGTATGTAGGGATGTGAACATTACATGTTGAGGAAGCATGGAAGCTTAAATTGGACATGAAGACAAGTGCAGGACATTCATTTACAGGACAGTAACAAATCTGCTTTGGTTGTCTATGGTTGTGTCTTTTTGTATTTTAACGCTCATAAATTTGGGGGTCTCAGTTTGGGCCTGATTTACCTACTGTCCAATATAATACATGTTCCACTTTAATTTATGTTATGTGTTTGGCAGCCATTGTGTGTGTGTGTGTGTGTGTGTGTGTGTGTATGTTTTCCAAGGTGGTTTTGGTGTGCAATAATGGTTGTGTTCTCGCTTGTCCTGTGCATTTGGAGTTGAGTATTCTGGGGGAACTACATGAGATAAAAAGATCAGATCTATCTGGTTCAGTGTAGCATGTATATTCCATTGGCCTGGTTGTTGTTGAACGTACTGAGTATTTTGGCTTTTGTGTTCCTGTCTTTTAATCTCTGTTACTCCAGTGTTCCGTTTTTTGCAGAGATGCTACATCCCCCCTGCAGCCCCAGTGTAACAGGAGTTCCTGTTTCCTGCCAGCAATCTCTGCTGTCGAGTCTCAGATGGAGAGAGGAGGTTGATGTCCTGAGCAGAGCGTCTGGGTAACAAAAGACTGAGGGAAAGACAGGCTGAGATATAGGCTGAGACATGTGTGCACACAAACACATATACACACCAAAAGCATACAAACGCCACAAACACACTTGTGCCTGCAAACACACACACACACACACACACACACACACAGCTTCAGTTACACATGCAGAGGAGGGAATTATTTAAGCCTCTTTGTCTCTGGTTATACACACAAGCTGCCAAGGGTCAGTTTCAAAACATTTCCTATTTGAGCGTGTATGCCCTGTCTGAAACAAAAGGGCAAACAAATTAGCCCGTCTCTTTGAGCACCCAGCACCTCAAGAGTGTGATATTTACTCTGATGACGTAAGAGAGTCATGGCAACATGGTGTATGCTCCTCAGATACAGAGGTGTGATGCACATCAAACACACAGACTCATGATGCACAATAAAATAGCATGTTTCATGTTTCACTTGTTGAATGACACTGATTTACATTTCTCTGCGTTTAGCATACGCACTTCTGGTTCATAGGCAGGTGTGTTACCCACTAGGCCTCTACCACACTCTACCACCATTACAGTTCTTCACATTTAGCTACTATTTATATATACAGTCCATCTGAAATGTCTTAATGTCTTTCACAACAGTAGTAAGTGGGATTAACGGCTTATGAACTCCTCATTAGTGATAAAGAGAAGTTTGTGTAGCATAAAAATGGTTTGTTTTTTTTACTCAGACAAGACAATGATTGGTTTGTTTGACCACAAGGAGGAAGAAAATTGTACCAACTGAGAAATGGTGACAGTATCATGCTCTGGGACTGATTTGCTGCCAGTGCTATGGGTCCAAACGTGATAACACCAAATTCTTCAACATGACTGCATATTGACAGCTGGACATTTTGAATGTGAACACAATGGGTTGTTCCAACAGGACAATGATCCAAAAGACACATTAAAACCAAAAGCCTCTGTTCGCAGAGTCAGTCTCTAAGGGACATTCAGTAAAATGCATATATATATATAAACTAATCATACACATGAATTAATGCAGGTTTCAATATTCAAGAATTTTCAAAAAAGATTTTTGAAAATTCTTGAATATTGAAACCTGCATTCATTCATGTGTATGATTAGTTTATCTAAACTTCTACCCCAAACTGTAGTTTCTTCCTTTGTGTTAAATAAAAATGACTGTGACCAAACGACTGTCAATTGCATAGGGACAGCAGCCCATTGCATCATGAGGTCAAATACACTGGGCACAGCAAGGTCAAGTGTTCAAGATATCTTCAAATTCTGTGTTTTCAAGGTAGACATTTTTCACCGGTATTTGTCTGATTATAATTGTAGGTACACATGCATACAAAAGCAGAGTTGCTAAATGCAGCAGTACAGGAAGGTTAATTTTGGCCACATTTCATTTCTGTGTCTATTCTACTCATGCTAATGGTTCTCCACTGTCTCTCCAGCCATGGACATCAGCTCAAAAATTGCCACACATCCACACTGACTTAAATAAGGTCTGGAGGCATACAGACAGTCAGAGAAACAGACAGATGGACAGGCAGGGAGGCAGACATGCAAGCAGAAAGAGGCCTGAGGGAAGACAAAGGGCAGAGTAATCATATTAACACCTATCCTGTTTAGTCCATTTGGCGCCAAAGGCCAGATGTCCACTCATCCAGGCCAAAGCTATACAGTTTAGACAAGAAAAGAAGAGAATAGAGAAGAAAAATTGAGAGAAAAGAAGGAGAGGAGAGGAGAGGAGAGGAGAGGAGAGGAGAGGAGAGAAAATCATCACACTGTAAGTGACTAAAAAAACGCTTTGACAACAGTGACCTAACAAACAATGGAATCAGGATTCTAAAGGATTGCAGGGAAACAATTATGACCCAGTGACTCTGTCTGCTGATGTGAATACAGCTCCAATCAACAGAGTAATGAAGCTGTGAAAAACAGAGCCAACGCAAACAGCCAGACACACACTCTGGCAGGCATGTGCACATAAAACACACACACTCAGACATATTTGCTTTCATAATTTCTAAGGAAATATTAATTTTGTGTGGTGAGTGATGAAAAATGTGTTACGTATGGGTTTAAACCCACTTATGTCATTATGTTACATGTCCAAAGTAGTGCACAAAGAGTTGTGCTCCTAAAACTATCATGTCTAAATGACACATATATACATGAGTTCTTCAATAAGGAATTTTACCCACAAATCAAATTCAAAACCGCCCAATCTGGCAACAGTGTGTGTAAGATCCATTTTCTCCCTCCTCTTCTATTTACCTCAGTTTTCTTTGCTCATAATAACAGCGGACCTCATGGGTTCAGACTCATTTTTAGTCATGCCAGAACAGACTAAACAGAACAGATTTAAAGAGACTTCCGTTACCTAACCAAACATGCAGGTACGTTATCAAACACATCCAGTGATGGTGAATTTGGCATACTGGTAACTGCAATACCAAAGACATTTATGGATAGCGGGAAGAAATTTAATACCCAAAGGAGGAGCGGGAAACTCCTGTCCAATGGGAAACAATGGTGCCAGTGCTGCCCACAGAATAGAGATATCTGTAACTGAATATAGAAGTCTCACCAAGAGACCACACAGATCCCCCAACAACAACATAAACACCAACTAAAGGACTACGTGCCCAAACACAATCCCTGCTGAAAATCACCATCAAAACGCAAACCGGCGATCCGTCATGGCACCAGAACTGGAGTCAAGCCTCAAACCAGCATGCAGTATAGAGGCTTTTAGCCATGTCGTGGGGGATGGACTTTCAGCGTCTCGACTGCTCACAGACGGGCCTGTGAGGGGGAGTGAAGAATATGTTCTAATAAACTGCCACCATTCTCATAACACAGTGCCCAGTGGGAGGGATTCAGAGGGAATACGAAGACCAGGGGGGAGACAATGAGACAAACATTGGAGCTGCTTTAAACATATATGAAAAGAGCCCAAACAGTGTGTATAAAAACGTTGACAGAGAAAGGGAAGGACAGATGAATAAAATAACGAAAGAGAGAGAGGACTGGGAGTAAGTGATGAAGACAGCTGGGGAAAAAATGCAGAAGAACACTATCTGTAGCATTACACCTCTTTGACAGGCATTCTTTGTTCTGCGTTATTACTGCACTAGTGAAATGTAGTTACTGTGAGCAGCAGTCATGCAGACTGGATATGTCAGCTTTATACCCAGGGAAATAGAATCAAACTGTTCAATCTCAACATGGCAACAATGGGAACCAAAAGAAAGGCCCAGCAGGTACAGACTGAAATTATAGAATGACTGAATGAGTGAGTTAATAAATGGCAAACAAAATTCTTCCTTTCTTCTGAACATTTTCAAAAAATGATAAGTAACAGCCATCCTTAATTTACCCAAATATTTAATGAATAACTGTATTAATAAAAATCTTTTAATTACAAGAAAAAGCTGCCATTTTACGGCAACAGATAAACTCACACAGACTTAATTAAGATTACCCAATACCTCCACCATAAACCTGAGTTGAAACCTGTGCACAATAACTAGTTTCAGTAGTAACGACATGCTGTAGACTATAAATTTGAAATATGAACCATTCGCTTTTGTTGGATTTTCAAATCCAACATAATGCAAGTGTGTGTCTGTGTGTGTGGTACCTGTTGGTATCTTTGTAAGAGCATTACAAGAATTTAAATTTAAATTGCCCATTGTCCCATGTTGAAGGAGCATGTGCAACCTTTTTAAGCCACACCCCCAAATGATGACAGCCACTTACAACCATTTAACAGTCATGTGCTTTTTGTCCACGTTGGGAATCTTGTGGGCCTACGACATACACAAGTCTCTCTGTAATTTCCCAGCAGTGATCTGGGACCATGACATAGTTGCTGCCTCTGCCTTGAGCCTGCAGACTGATCGAATCGGCTGCAGGGTATCTGCTACACTGACTTGGAAAAGCAGGGATTGGACATTTAAAAACATTTCATTTATCTTTATAGTAAATATTATATTAATATAGAATGACTTAAATTGACACCAGTTTAGAGGACAGAAAAGTAATGTATAATGAAGACCAGTCATACTAGTCCAGAAAAACATCTTCCAGCCAGAAAGAGCAGCATGCAGGAGAAATGGCCAACGAATGATGGAGATCAGAAAGGATCAGAGAAAAACAGATCTGAACGGTGATAATGGAAGAGTTTGGATCAGACTGGTTTGATTGGCGGGGGAAGATTAGATGTGACAGCTGTCCCCGGGGGGGACCCGCTCAGACCACCTGTCAGAGTCACAACGTATTCCCCTCAGCAAACAGCACGCGCATCATGCTGAATCTATGCATAGCTAGTGTGAAAAATGGATGATCTGTAGGCTTGCACTGCTGTTGACAAATCAAGATTTTGAAAGATGAAAACCAGGAGGCACACATCCATGTTTGACGAAAAGCATGAAATCACAAACATTATTAACATTTCCAAAGTCTGGCGAGCTGCAGGTGTGATGCTGTGAATCGTTCCCATATGGAAAAGGCTGACAGATCCTGATAGAACCTGCGGTGACCCATTTTTCCAAAGCTGGTCATGTAATACCTGTTAAACACAGCGAGAAAATCAGGTTGCCCCCTCCGAGGCCCAGAGTCAAATAGATCTGCACTAAATTACAGACTCTAAACACACACTGTTTACCCTGACAAATACAGCACATCCATCACCCACGTCATTTCAGAAGAGGCATGGGGGGGCGGCGAGGTGGCATCATCACTCAGTAATTACCTCCAACACTGATCAAACGCATTTATTATTAACCTACCAGTCTGTTCAGAGAGTAATATCACGTTTCTGTTTCACATCCCAGCGTGCGTCTCAGCGCTGATGTTCAGCGTGCGAAGCCACGTGTGTAAATGCTGGATTTTGTGTGTGTGTGTGTTTGTGTGTGCGTGTGCATCTAATAAACCTGTTTTTAAAAATACTTCTGAGATATATAGGGAATAGAATGCCATCTGAGACATAGAGGGCAAGGAACTCACTGAACAACTCATCCCAAGATCTACAAAGCTGTGAGTGTCTCCTTTAATCATCATTGCTGCTAAAATTCATTAATATTGTTGTTACTAACAGCTGAGAGCGAAGGGCCCTTGAACGCCTCCTTTAGTCATATAGACTCGTATTTTAAATATTGCCCTTGTTGCCCTGACTGCTGTAATAGAAATAAAGTGTTATTCTTTGTGACACAAATAATTACACATCAGCAAGGGTATTTAAGTGATTTCTTTTCAAGACAGAGATAACTAACAAAGTAGTTCTTTTTTATTTTAGGGATTTATGTAAATTCTGAAATCCCCTTTAACCTGACACTATGGAACAAGCCCCATGCTTAGCGTATCTCAGGTAAAAAAATAATGCTCTCGGGGGCTAAAGACGGGGCTGAATCTTCCTGACAAAAAGGATTAAAACCAATCTACTCATATGAACAGCAAGAGTCATCCCTAATTTGATCAAATTACATGTCAGTTTGAGTTCATGGGCCAAGATGACAGGCACTGTCCTGTGTTGACTAAGCAAGTCAAGTCAAGTCAAGTCCGCTTTATTGTCAATTCTGCCACATGTACAGGACATGCAGAGAATTGAAATTACGTTACTCTCTGACCCATACAAGTAACATTAAATACAAAAACAGTAACAGTAACATTGAATACAGAGTATAAATACAATTTTTAAAAAAAAGGCACAATATACAATTTTAAAAACACCATATACAAATAAGGTGTTTTTAAAATTGGTGGAGAGTGCGAAACCAGGAGAGTGCAAAACCAATAGTGCAACAGAGGTAAGTTTAAAGTGACGAAGTGAAAGTGAGGTAGTTGGCAGACCAGAGCTGCACAGAGTGACTGGTGCATGGTCAGTTCAGTTTGTGTGTGTTAAGCAAGAAAATAGTCTGGACTAGGATATTTATTTTTTATACAGTCTGTTTTACTGTAAATACAGAAATTTGCTGCAGGAGGCAAGAGCATCATGGGAGTCTCTAACTGGCTCAACTCATTAACGAGTCAGGATGATGTAAGGCCAATTATCCCACCTTGATCTGATTAGAACAGGACCTAAATGAAGTTTGGGAAGGATCCCAGACTCGCATGTCCCACTCTAGGTCACACATTTTAAAGCATTCATGGGAAAATAGCGCAACTTACTGCTGACTCACTGCTACAAATTTGTTTAAGGTCATTACTGTCATTCCTCCTCCTCTTTATTTCTCACACTCACAGTGAGAGAGAGAGAGAGAGAGAGAGAGAGAGAGAGAGAGAGAGAGAGAGAAAGAGAGAGAGAGCTGCATCTAGGCTGCATCCCTTCATGAATTCCAGTCGAATATTGCAACACAGCAAGTCATTACATTCCATTAAGTTTCTGACAGGCTGACTGTGCAGCTGAAAATTCAATCATTTTAAATGTAAAACATTTCAAAGAGGCAGAAATTAACAACAGGCTTTACTTCCTTTAATAAAACATCTAAGGAAGAATGCTGAGGACAGTGAATACAGAACAAATCTTTGCACTCTGAATTGCATGAAAAACATTTTGTTACCTCGGCCAACACCACATACTCACACAGACCTGTGCATTTCATTCTGTAAACCGAACTATTAATATTTAACACCAAATCACAGTCATACCTAATTCCAGAAAACAAATGCAGAAAAGAAACTGGAAACAATAAATTAATCAAATATGGGAAACACCTCTGACATAAATGGGATTAAATGTGGTATATGAATATTACAATGCTTTTAATATGATTCTGACTGTGTCCTAAGTAGAATAGGAAGCTGAACGGGGTGGACATGATATCGGGTTCTTTGTAAGGATAACCTGTAGGTTGGTCCACACAGAGCTGAACTCTGTATGATCTTAAGTGCGATCTGATGAGATTCTGACCTCGGCTGTCAGCTCTCAGGAATCTTGACAGCCTAGAGAAGCAGCACCTTGTCACTCAGTGTCATTACAGCGCCCCTCGTCCCTGTTCTGGCACCTCTAATGTCTTGCTGCGGAGTCTATTTTAGTAGGAGAGGACTGTAACACAGTCAAACCTGAGCTGCCTCTAGTGGAAAGCTATTTACATTTTGGTTCATATGGGTTTCCTGAAGGGCAAATCTCAAGCCAATTTATAATTTTTCTCAGAAAGCACTGTCTGTTATCAAACTATACTGATACTGGAAGTACTATTTTGGGACTATTTTGCATGAAAATCTTTTTGGGTATTCAACAACCCACCAAAATGCTAATATATAAATTTAATGAACTGAATAAACAATTGAAACATTTTCTAATCAAAGTAATATGAGCAGAATCCAAGGGTCTGAAGTGCACTGGTCGGTGCCTTAATTACTGTATGCGAATCCAGAATCCTGCATTATGCCCAGCTAGAAGAAAAAAAACTCACAAAGATCTGTTCTGTCCGTCAGCTGCACTGGGACCCAAGGACAAGCCTGGGGGTTTTTAGGTGTCAGTAGGCGGCAATGTCCAAATCATGAAGCCCTTAGTGTTCAGACCTAATCACTTGACAGCAGCACCCACACAGGGCCACGTCGGTGCACACAATGACGGAGACAACGAGCATCCGGCCTGTTCAAATCCAGCATGGGGACCCAACATGGCCCAAATTCAAAAACAAAAGATTTGCAAATCGAGTAAAATCCCTTTATCACTGAGCTGCAAATCGGGCTTTGCCCATTCATCATGGCTGATAAGACAGACACGCTTGTCTTGAACTTACAGCAGAAAAAATACAATGTGCCGCTGGAGAACAGCGTTCCATCTCCATTTCCACATCATGCATCAGATTAACAACTCAATTACTCAGCGAGGTTGAGCTTCTTCTTATTTTCATGTATAGGCCTCCTAAACTGTGTGCATATGAACTATTATTATATTAAATTGTCGACTTGTTTTTTACCTTTTAAAACATGTGCTATAAGACAACTTGAAACACTATTTAGGGAGCAATGTTATGTTGGAATATTGTCAACGTTGATGTCAAGACAAAGGGCTGAAGGGGAAAAGAAGCTGGACATCTGAATCAATGGGATTTATTAACCCAAAGCAAAGGAAACGGTGCCATGGCCAAAAGGGGGACCAAACAAAATAACAACCCGCAGGCGTGTGGCGTTTGCCAGGACTAAGGACATAACAAGGTAAACTAATAGTGCATTACTACCACAGCAAAACACGGCAGGATTTGCGTTATATCGATAACTTTTGTCCTGATTTTATGAAACTTGTATTTTCGTAGTACCTTCCAAGACACCACGACAATGCGCGAAAGCAGCGCAATGTTGTCACACATTAAATCATACTCTCAAACATCAGTTGATGTGATCGGCTATAATCATTGGAGACATTTGATTGGCTACCTGGCATTTGTGAAACGAGCGTGAAAATACACAAATACGTGTAAGTTATTGTATTCACAAATATATACGCTGGCTTGTAAATTATCGGATATTATTTTTTGCTGCAAAATATTAAATTTAAACTGTAATTAACAATATACAATATAAAAATACAATAAAAAATATGCAATAATGCAAAACATTTACACCAACATTAAGAGCATTATGAAGAAGGTTTGTTGGTCGTGAAATTCAATATAATAGACACAGGACTGATAACATTCAATAAAACAGTGATCTGACAGTATCCGACTGCAAATGTGTTTTTGTGTTTTTTTGGGAAGACACCAAAGATATCGATAAAGGCATAAGGAATAAGTGCCACTGTGCTTGGATAGAGGCGGTAGGTTGGGACGAAAAGTCCTTTGAAAGCTGGTGCAGAAAACTCTGGTATCCAGGAGCAGGCCTCTGCACATTGTGCACAAGGAAGCTGCTGTATGAAAGTAGCGAGAAAAGTTGTCACAGCATGAATTAGAGCCCAGACATAAAGCAGCAGTCCGAACTCAGAGCCACAGTTAGAGCTGTAAATCTTGCTGGGTTTGGGCTTCAGCCAGAGGTCGCATGGTATATGAGCACAGTAAAGGTGTTTCGCATGTTGAAAATTTGTTTTATTAAACTTTTTTCTCTTTGTTAAAACCGATCACGTGTCTAATTGAAAAATGTGTCCTTTGCTGAGCATGACCTGTCATTTACTATCACTCATCCACTCATCACTTCATGTAATAAATTAGTGGAGGATAAACCTGCCCTGGCACATATGGAGGATCATTCTTGTTAAACATCTCACCAAACATCTGTCTGAGAACCTCAAGTCAAGCGATAATTTTTAGTTTTTTCTTTTGAATGTATGTTCTTTCATTTATTTAATGGCAAGTTGTTTTGAATACACTTTAGTATTGTAGTGTCCTTTAGTCAATGGCTACTAATCAAATCCTAGTTTACTTCGGAGTAGTATAATTGCCACCTACTGACCTTTCTGGTTATGGCTGTAGTATCTAAGTAGGTGGACAGGTAAGTGACTAGTTAAAAGCAGGGATGGATTTCTGAACAGGCCCAGGGTCTCAAGAGCTACATTAACAGATTTTAGATTTATTACTCAGATCCGCTGCATTGTCAGACCAAATGTGTCCTGTTATGCAGATTACGGCGTATGCAAAAAGCCTTGGAGTCTGGATTGTTATGCACCTACGGCATCTGCAAAAAGCCTTGGAGTCTGGATTGACAACAAACTGAGTCTGAACCATCATTTGCTGCGATCTCCAGATCCTGCAGGTTCACTCTATCTTTCTTTCACAACAGGTTATGCAGCTCCCCGTCCTGGCAATGGTCATCTCTAAACTCGACTGTTGTAACTCTCTCCTGGCTGGAGCCTCTGCAGTCACCAGTCTCCATAAAACCACTCCAGATGGTCCAAAATGTCAGCTACACTCCTGCACGCCCTCTCAGATCTGCAAATGAAATGAGACTCTTCACGGGGTCTCCAATCCCAGTCGACTCTACACTCTAAAAAACCATTCATGGTGATAGTAGGTAAAACTTAAAAAAGAAAAGGTTTCTAACATAAAAAAATCACGTTTGTCAAATGTACATATTTTCGTGAGTTAATAACTCATTTTAGGAAGTCAGTGCAAAATAAAAATAAAAAACACTTCCTTAACTGAATTATTTAAGTCTCTTGAATCAATCATTTCATCACCACTCAACAAGATACATTATTAAGCATGCGCATCTTGTAGGATTGAGTTCAGCAACGTTTGAATTTCCCGGACTTGCCAGCCCGCGCCATTTAACACCACACATACAGGAGTTTGTGCCTGGTTTGGATTACGTTACCCGGTAAGTTTCTAATTTTACAATGAGTTTATTGGCAAAATATCGTTTTCACACAGCAGAAAAAAACTTATTCATGTTAAGTGTAATTTGGCGTAAAGCTGACATAATTCCATATAGCTCAGAGTTTCTTTTAGCTTGCTAACACGGTACTAAAAATATTAATCTGTATTGGGTTTGTTTCTGAGTGGCAGCCGAATGAGGTTGCGTACCTGAGGTATTCAGCCCCTGGAGACACTGGAGGGAAACCCCGTGTAAAAGTTCAGCGCGGCCACGTTCAGCGTTATCGTAGCGTGTTCGAGTGGCTCTTTGTTAAGTTACTTCTACACTTGAAAACACAGCAGATGAAATTTTCTTTTTCTTTATTGACGTTTTGTGGCATGTTAAAGTTGGCCACCCCAGATAACAATATTATTTGTTCAGCTTTTAAAGGCGGGCTGGGAAGGTAATTATTGTTTGTAATTACATTTAAACCTTATATTGACGCTGTGCAAGGATATGTTGTTTTGTTACTTAAGGCTTTTGTTATAGTATTATTAATGTTAAGGATAACTTAACTTTCTTAAGATTGTAAAGTATTGGCTCAGCATTGGTCTGTAGACAGTTCAGTTTGTGTTTTAGAGCTATGGAATGTTTTTGCTTTGACAATTTGGCTGGGATACAGTAATACAATCTTAAATTAGTTTTTTTCAATTTCATTTCACGTGTCAACCTTTTGTGACTATAATGAAATGTAAAATTTTATTTAAGATAGTATGAATTTTACTTTCAGCAGTGTCCCATAACTGGTTTTAATGAATTGGACTTGTAAATTGTGCAAATTTGAAACAGTAGGAAAAAACAGTAGGAGTATTATAGACTTAGACATGCCCATGGTGGAGTGTTTATGCCTTGTCTATACTGGGATTGTTATTGCTCATTTAAAACATGGGGTGGGCTGCGAACCCACCTGTCGAGAAGCCATTTGTCTCATGAAACAGTGGCATATTCAGAAGTGTTATCTTTCAAATGTCCATGTTGCTCTTTAAACACAATCTCCACACAAAGACAGTATTTTGAGCACATTGGCCGCCATTTAAAAAAATGGAACCTGTCCCTTGTGTTTTTGAAAATTGCCATTTCAAAACAAACATTCATGGAACATATGCTTCTCATAGGAGCCGAAAACACACTCCTCACTCACTTGATGACTTTACGGCATTTACGGCATTTATCAGACGCCCTTATCCAGAGCGACTTACAATCAGTAGTTACAGGGACAGTCCCCCTGGAGCAACTTAGGGTTAAGTGTCTTGCTCAGGGACACAATGGTAGTAAGTGGGATTCGAACCCGGGTCTTCTGGTTCATAGGCGAGTGTGTTACCCACTAGGCTACTACCACCACAAGCCTGAGCTTCAAGCCTGAGCTTTTACAGAGGCATGTCAATCCATTAAATGCAGGAGATGATACTGTTGATGAACATACTGAGGGTGCACTGAGTGAAGACGAAGAGGTTGGTGAGTTGCCCAATTTAATTGAGAGAAATGTAGCCCACTTATTGCTAAAACTGGAAAGCATATTCAATGTACCTCACAGGTGTATTGATGAGATAGTGGAACAGATGTCCTGCTATTTTTGATGCAGCACAGGTAATTTTATGTATTCATTTACAGGATAACCTATGAAGTTATTTAATATTCTTTGTTTTATATTTACTAATTGTGCAGTTTAACTGTGCATCATTTTATACAGCTAAATGATGAATTTAAAAGGATCACCACTGTTAACCTGGAAAGGACATTCATGGAAAAACTGGACCTGTACTCCCCAAAGATAATGGCATTGGTCTCTTCAAGAGGAGGGGCTACAAAAATGAATATCCAGCGAATCAGGAACATGATGCAAGAGGTATGAATAAACAAATTAAATGTAGATATTTTTTTTAATTAACAGGCCGTTGTGGTGGTTAGATTAGATTAGCTAATCATGATTAATTTGTTATCTTATGAGCATTGTTTGTCTTGACTTGAGAATGAATAGTGAGCCTAAATTTGGACAGAAATAAAATTTCAGTTGTGTATGTTTTAGTATGTTCTCTGTTTGATTCTTCTCTCAAACAAAGAAAATTCATGAGTGTAAAATTCATAAGTACTAAGCACATTGTGTAACTTAGGAGTGTTGAATAAATACTTAATGTCATAGCTAGGTTTAGGAGTGTTATTTGAGGGTACTATTGGCTACATTATTGGTATCGGAGGAGTGTAAGTCTGAGCAAATACTTAGACATCACAGGTAAGATGAGAATATATTAATGTAGGTATTAAGCACAGTATTGGTAACTGAGGAGTGTAATTCCAATTAAATAAGTAACCATTACAACTAGTTTAAGCAAAGTAAATTGAGGTAAGTATTGAGTGCATTATTGGTAACTTAAATACTTGGCCCATCACGAATACATTGAGGTAAGTACTGTGATTATAGATAACTAAGTTAGGTAATACCTTAGTGTGTTCCAGGTATCTTGGAAATATTACTTGGGATGTCAGCTTTGCTACAAGGTAACTGAAATTCCACAGTGCAAATAAGGAAGTGACCAACATGAACTACGGACGACAGGAGCTTTTAAGGGTTTATTCATGCATAAGGCCAAGAGCTATTACAGTACTTGACCACACACATTGTAAATTCTAGTTCAAGCTTTGGGCAGAGACAGGATCAAAGATTAAAACAAAGTAAACTGACAAGTAGAAAAATTAATTACTTAATGGAATATAATTAAATTTGCATATCTGAAAGCACAATTTCTGATGAATTTGTCTTCTCTCTTACAAATGTACTGTAACCCTTTAAAGAGATTTGTTTTCCCTGTTCCATTTTTTAGTAGAAAGGAGGAGAGAGGTTGTTATCCGATCCCTGTTGGTGTATCTGAAAGAAAAAGAAGGATCTCTTCAGAGAATACTTGGTAGGTAAATCTGACATGATTGTGTTACTGTAATTTCTAGATAAAACATACAGTACTGATATGTTGACTTATTACTCACTTGCCAGGATGATGAAGTGGTTTACTGGAGAAATGATGAACAACTGAAATGACTGATTCATTGTGATTATTTAAGTTACTAATACTAATTAAAATTATCGTAACAATTTGCATGCATATTTATAAGTAGGATATAAGTAAAAAAAGAAGTTTGAGTAACTTAAATGGATCAATTTGACAACTTAATATTTTCAGAACATTTTAATTAATATTGAGTTGGTTCAACTTAATTATGTTTGTAGAGGTCAAATCAAAGCATGTTGGTTACACTTAAACTGTTACATTACTCTTATTTAAAATTACATGTTGGATTTACTCAATTATGCCAGAGTTGGCATAACTTAAAAAGATCAATGCAAATTGTTACGATAATTTTTTTAAGTAAACCCAACAAATTATTTTTTAGAGTGTATTCTCCTTTGTAGTCCCTGGCTGGTGGAACAACTTGCCCTGCTCCATTCGACTAGCTGAGACTACCACCACCTTTAAGAAGCTGTTGAAAACTCACTTGTTTAAAAAGTATTTCAGACGAGTCTAACACTAACACACTCACATGCACACATACTGCACACAAAAAAAAATTGTCTACCACTTAACAAATCCCTAGCACGTTCTTTTCAAGTTAGGCCTTATCAGGGCTCTTAGTTTTGTAACTCAAAATCTATAGAAACCAAATGAGAATTGCTGGGGTCTTCCTCTTGTAAGTCGCTTTGGATAAAAGCGTCAGCTAAGTAAAGTAAAGTAAAGTAAACATTACCTGACAAAGGGATGCCATTCAATCTGACTGAATATGCAGTGAATTTGATTTACACTGAAAATTGTGTGAATGAACTATTCCACTGGGTGATAAAATAACAACAATCTTTTCAATTCCATCTCCACATTTCATCCCATATCTTTTCTGCACTATTCTCCAAGGTCTGGATAATTTATGATTGCATCAGATGAAGATGAACATTAGGTAAGAGCCTTGTGAAGACTGCAGGGATGCAGAACAGCCTTTTGCTTTTAAGCCGGAGTGTCTGCTGCAGTTTGAGTAGTCTGCATGTCAAATGTTAGAAACACACACACAGACTGCTTTTATATATCAGATTACCTGTGCAATAGGAATTTACCCGTAGCCATGGTTATACCACGGTAATGTTTGACCAAATAGCAAAACCTCAAGTGGCAATGTCTGCTACCAAATCCTCATTAGTTTAAATATCATTGCTCCTTCCCTTATCATTTTCTATCCTTTACAGTTGCAATGTGACTATTGCCAGACAGGTCAATCAATCAGTTTTTATTGGTACCTTTTAAGGTCTACATTGGAACTAAGCGCATCACATTAGACCAGGGCTCCTAGTAAGCACGCCAAAGGCCAGAGTGGTAAGGAAAAACTCATTGAACAGAGAAATAGGAAGAATATTGCATTCCAGGTTTGTATTATGGTGTGGAGGGTCATTGAGGATGTTTCATCTCAGAAGTGACTCCACTGCAAGTCCAGTGGTGGCGTCATTTACACCACTACATCTGATGCCTGGCATTGTGCTCCGTAAAGGCAGAGCCAAATAAAAAAATGTTGCAGATAATTGCAACGCATATTTATTTTGAATGAATATTTCAATAATTCTCTGTGTTTGGAAGTGTTGCCAGATACTTCATTGTTTCATTTCAAAACAAATACACACATATAGGATAACTATAGATTTATAACAAACTATAGGATAAATATTTAACTGTCATGAGAACTTAATGTACCATAGTCTGAAAGTTGAGTCAACTGGACTTTCTTTAAAGTAGAGATGTTTCATTCTGCATCCACAGAACTTGTTGGCTTGTGCCCACAAATTTATCCTCCAGGTTGATTTCACCTCAATCCCGCCTTGAATAGGCTCGTTAAGTGAAACAAAGGCAGGGATGTGACCGCCCCACCCTGGCAGTTCCTCCTGCCCCCATTCAGCAGGTCGTTAAATTTGGCCAACCTGGTGGACGTGGGAATTGGGCCTGATTTTCCTGGGGATGGATGAAAGGGCAGCATTATAGGTTGGATATAAGTTGTGTCTGAGGCCTCCACCTCTGTTGAGTGAGGGTTTGTTGATTTGCACATGCAAAGCTTCCCTCACTCCTCTCTCAAACCATCTAAAGTTGAAAAGTGAAGCCTATCTTCTCTGTCCTGTAGTTGAACAGTTTTGTCCAAAAATTATTGTCCTTAAAGTGAAGGTACACAGCTTATTCTGGCCCTGAGGTTTTGCACCTTCTGTGCTGGGCCATCGTCCTGTGTAGCAGCTGTTTGGTTTCCCCGATGTACAGCTCGGAGCAGTCTTCACAGCACTGGACACTACATTGCTCTTCTTCTGTTTTGGTATCCGGTCTTTGGGATAGATGGGTCTCTGTCTCAGTGTGTTCGCAGGTTTGAAATTGACATATTTATATGAAATGTACCATATTTATATGAAAAAAAGCACTTTTCAAAACAACCCAATCTGGCAACACTAATACTGAAACCAACAGCACAATCTGAATTAGATTTATGGTCATTTTGTTTTGTCCATGTTTGTGACCATGTCCGTTTGTGCTGAAGAAAATGGGAGGAGCCAGTTCCACACAATGTTTATTAACTATAGGACAAACAACAAGGACCAATCTTTGGGAAAGGGAGACGGGCAAAGGGAAGGTTCTCTGTCACATCAGGGGAAGAAGCGCAGAGACAGGACATCTTGCAAATGGGATTTTAATAAACACAAAGAAAAAATTGCAATCAAGCTAAAGCCGGGGAAACAACAAAGCAACAAACAAACGTGCAGGCGTGTGGCGATTGCCAGGAACTGGCAACATAAAAAAACATACAAAAAGTAAGCAACAGAGTCCACTTTAATGTCGCAGACCTGGTCTGCCGGCTGCATTCCGGTTTTATGGGAGTCCCGATCCATAAAGTCCAATTGGTGCTAGGTGCCATGGATCAGGAGTGTGGACACGAGTTTAGACACTCCACACAAGACCAGAAGTGAAACGCAAACACAAGACAGTTAACAAATATCAATCAATACAATTAAATTTTTATTATTTAAGTGATCAAATGACTAAACATTTCTGACGGCACTAACTACTGCAGCATTACTAAAGGTGAGTGTAGTTTTGGTAAAAGGTATTTAGTCTGGGTTTAAATATTGAGGCAGTGTTTGATTTCTGAATATTCCTTGGAAGGATGTCCCAAAGATCTGGGGACTCTCCCAGCAGTGACTTTGCATACACAAGGGACAGCAAGTAGGCCTTCTCCAAGGGAGCGAAGGGATCGTGGAGGGTTGTGAGGGCCTATTATTTTACTAAGATATACTGGAGCATGACCATGCAAAGCTTAATAGGTGAGGAGCAGAATTTTAAAGTCAATACAGTACTTAACTGGAAGCCAGTGCAGAGAATACAATACAGGAGGCTGCAGAGTTTTGGACAAGTTGGAGCGCATTCAGGGAAACAGCAGGACAGTCACAGTAGTCGAATCTAGATTTTTATAAATGCATGTAATAATTTCTCAGCATCGGAGCTGGAGAGAAACTTCCTACCCCTAGCAATATTTCTAAGGTGGAAATATTTTGAATATCAAAAGTCACACCTCAATTTTTCACCAATGTAGTAGGAACAGCTGAGAAACCAGCACACTCCCATCTACATTCTGTTAATCCGCATCTCGCCACTTTAGTGTTGTACTCTCAGGATCCAGTCCGGAGTTTCGTGTTGGTCCTGTGTTATTATGGTTCCTGCTTGTTCTTCTTGACTGTGTCTGGCTGTATAAAGCTGCCCTGTTTGTGTCTGCTCGCCGTCGGGTCGTTGGTTGGGTAATGTTTCCCCTGTCCTGTGCTCCATGTAATGAATCCCTGTCTCGTGACGTTGTGCGTATGCGTCCTCCTTCCTCACCATCGCTGAACTAAGGCCTTAGAGAACAAGCACAGAGATAAGAAACACTGATTCAGGAAACCTGCATTGAGCGTGTCAGGTGCAGGAATCAAGAGGGGGAGTGGGCAGCTCTCAGGTGTGAAGACTAATATCAGTGGTAACACACTCACATACAGGCCCATCCCTAACAAATTTGGAGACCTCGGCAAGATTGTCAGCACTTGCACACTAGTATTTTTTTACAGCGTTGTCTTTAAAAACCTGGACATTATTGGCCCTGTTGTTTTGTCGTGGAGGGGAAGAGGGGTGCACCACAGTGGCATCATAGCAGAGTTCTGTATCATTATTACTATATTTTTATAATATTATTATCAATATGCTTTGCTATGCAGGTAAACTTGTGTGGCCTTGTTCGTTTCATGTTAAGACACATTAATACCAACTAGTTTTAAGAAACACTTTTTTTTTTTTTCTTCCTCCGTTTGTGGCGCTCCCTGGATGGATGGCACCCTTAGCATTTGCCTATATTGCCTTTGCCACAGGCCGGCCCCGCTCACAGAGTAAAACCCTGAAAGAAATATAAATCCACTACCACAGGGACCTAGAGGGAATCAGTCTGTTATTTACCCAACCACCGTTCAGCCAAGGCTGTTGCCTGCTGATAAGGTTTATATTTCTATATTTTAGCGGACATTAAAGCAGACTTGAAGCATAGGGGGTCAACCTTTTCCCCCGTCACCCCTACCTTCCCCTATTTATCTATATTTTCTCCAATGGTTTCCACAAATTACTGTTTCAGCCTTGGCCCCATAAGATAGTTTGCAGACAATGAATTTCCAGTCAAAAGTGCTGCGAAGAATTACTGGGGACTCTGGACGCACTTAAAGGATTTGTGGCCGGCTGACCTTGTGATGTGTGTTTGTGTGTGTTGAGGGGGGGTGTAATGCGTCAGAGGTGGTGGGAAATTCAGCTCCCGTGGCGAAATGACCCAGTTACCTGTTAAAGCGGTGTTCTGCCTTTTTTAAAACACAAGACAAACGGGTGGGTGTGAGAAACAGAGAGAGAGAGATGCAGAGAATGACAAATGGAGAGGAAGAGACATAAAATAGACAACAAACATGTAGAATTGGAGTTTAGGAGAACTTAAAATTTAACAAAACATTTCCATTCCCACCTTGCTCTGGATCATTTCTACGCCTTGGGTGATGTTTGTCTGTTTATCTCTCTCTCTCATATATATATACACACAAACACACACACACTTTTTAAATTCCCAGCACAGGGCCTTTGTGACAGTGTCTTTTATTGAGAGGCACAGTGCTGGTAGAAGTGCACGGAGCTGGACCAGTACACCCCTGCAGTTCCTGTGCCAGTTTTAATCCAGTTTTAGCCCCAGTATGCCGACCGGATTTCATGCTCAATTCACACCCCTCTCACTGGCACCTTCAGGAACACACTCACTGCATTGACCCAACTAATCCATCTAATGATTTGGTGATTTCCCCCAGTCTCAATTTGTTTTTTTTTTTCGGTTGTAAATGTATGCTGCTGATGCTCGTTCCTTGGCTGTGATGCCATTTCCCTCGAGAGGAGAGAGACAGTGTGGCTCAATGTTTCATACACACTGATATATTTACATATTTACTAACCTCTATGCTGGTTTTCAAACCCAGCTTTCTTCTGTCCGAGCAACATGCTGAACGTCGCCCCCTTCTGGCATAAACTGAGAGGCACTGCTTATGTTTTGCTGCATCATCGCTGTACTTTCTATCACGTTAGGGGGACACATTTCAAAACCACCCCAGCCCATCCTACGGTACCATCCTCTTACCGAACCCAAAGCTTCATTGGAAAGGAAAATCATGCTCAGCATCTGGCTTTGTAAATTACATCACAAATGCATTTGCAGCACATGGAAGAAAAACGTGATGATGATGATGATGTATGATGATGAAAAAATAATGTGCTTCAACGGATGCCATCAAGAAGATGAAATGCATTACACAGTGTAACCATGTCAATAAATTAAATATAACTTGTCTACAATAATGAAATCCTTATTCTCAGTAATAATCAAAATCACTGATCATATTCCAACAATTTTCCTCAAATGATAATGAGTTTTTCTTAGGAAATTTATTTCAGTTTGAGGTTTTCCTTGTGATAATTATAGATAACCTTATTTGAAATGTCACTATATGCCATTCTACCACAGCTCTCTCTCTCTCTATAGGCAGAAATTTCAAACACTGAAAATGTTCCCAGTGTGGCCATTAAAGACCATTTCCAGTGTCAGGCACTGCCGACCTTTCCTAGATTACAGGAGCCCCTCCGGCTTCACGAACATGGCCCAAGAGAGACAGAGAGAAAAAGAAGGGCATGAATGTATTGTGTGTTAGAGGAGCTAATAAACCAAAGGCATAGCTGAAAACATCCTAAGAAGGCAGCCTGCAGCCCAGCATGAGGCTTTGGGCCAGTTTCCCAGTGGTGTCAGCAGTACTCTGGCACGCATCTGTTTTCGAAGGGAATAGGGGTGCCATTTACTTGCCCGGTGACCACTTGTGCATTTCCTGCTGCCATGCATCATTCTGTTTAAAATGGATGAGGCAGCACAAAAGCCGCTCGTGTAACATGTGATGGATGAGATGGGGCTGGTCTCTGAGGTCAGCGTACAAATATTGTGTGCAGTGTGTGTGTGTCTCCTACTAACAGTATTTACACCACTGGAAGCATATAGTCGTGGGATCTGAGCTCCAGTTCGATTATCCAGGATTTCAGACCATGAATAAGGACATCAGTCGCAGACATGGCACCTTCACACGACATCATGACATCGAACTGAAGAGCACAATGGTCTGTAAAGAGCAAAGTAAAGGTGCAAAAATGGGCAATAAGAGCTATGGGAAACATGACGCCAGTTACATGGGGTCAAGACTCGCAATAATGCTCATGCTTGCTCTCTCAGCAATGGCATTTGCTGTTTATATATATTATTACACCTAATGGATGAGCCATGCTAAAAAATAAACTTCTGTAAACTCAATGCTTAGCAGTTTATAAAACCAGTACATCTACACCTCCTCAGTGAAACTAAAACCCACTGCAGTTCATAATGGACTGATAAAGAACCACCCAGTCAGATTTACAGATGCAAGGTTTTGATTTTACATTTTAGTCGTTTTTTAACAAAACCACAAACCACACTAATCCTGCATCAGCGGCATAAGCACACAAACCACCTCCATTTTAGAATACAGATAAAACAGAATAGAGCGGCCAACACGGCCAGGTGGATGGTGAAGCTCCAGTCCTGTGGCCCAACACTGCTGCCGTGACTACACTGGGTACCCGTGCCCCCAAATTTCACCAGGTTAATGATGACAAATGAGGTGGCTACAGGTAGGTAGTGCAGAAGTGAGAGAGGAAAGACTTGAAAAGAGATGATGAGAGAAGAAAATCGGGTGATGATCATATTCATATGTGTGGTTGTGTAGAAGCATGAAAATAATAAAAACTCAATTTCAGCTGCTTCATAAAAGAAGCCCAGCACATGGCATGACATGGCAAAAATTTAATTTTTCTTGAGACTCACATTTGTCTTTGTAATGAACTATTAGCTTCAGAAAAGAGTCCTCTGGTGCAGCACATGCTCACTAAGCCCTTCGTGAACTTGTGTGAAGGAGTGACTGCAGAGTGCGTGCACCCTGCTCAACCCAAAAAATGCACCCATCATCTCTTCTAAAGAATTTACTTTTGGCAAAAGTGAGAGCCAGTAGACTGGCGAGAAAGGATTAATGAGTTCATTAAATTAACTTTAATGTTCGGAAAAAAAAAAAAAAAATGGTTTACTCTCTAGTTTTTTCTCTTTTCTAAAATATAAAATAATTAGAACCAACATGATTGTGGAAAATGCCTTTAGAAGGGGGTGGAGTATGGGTTTTTACATGAAGAGATTATTTTTTTTTCCAGAATTTTTTTCTTTTGGTCCCCACCCATCCTTAATTTAAGTGCATCAGTCTTTTTTTATGTATAACATGCTTAAACAAATATAAACGCACAGACACATTGAAAAGAAAAACAGTTCAAACTGTTTTATTAGCACTGTAGTTATTAGGATATTTATTGTTCATCTTCTCTTTAAACAATAAAGAAAGGTAAAAAAAAATTGTGCTCTTCACAAATCATAGTAATATTGTTCTTGGCACTTTACTCTGAACTATTTACCATCTGTTTACAACGTCTTACTTATTTCTTAACAACAATGCTTAAGGGAATTCTACACTTTAAAACCTGATGAGTTAGTTCAACTCAAACTATTTGCTGAATCCGATTGCCTTGAACCATTTAAGTTTATTAACTCAAACAATTCAACTACAAAAAATAATTAGATTTAAGTAAAACTAACTAACTCTATGAAATCATTTTGACTCATATGAAATATTTCACCTAACATTAAAAATCAGTGACTTTAAAACTTTTATGGATGAAGTAAGACTAACTTGTATGAATCAATTTACGCAAGTATTACCACTTGAGTTCAATTAACTCATTCTGATTTAACTAATATAAATTATTACAATATAGTTATGACAACTTTTTAGCTACTCAAATCATTTGAGGAAACCGATTGCCTTCAATCATTTAAGTTGTAATAACACAATATACACGTGTATTTTTACAGAACTTAAACCATTTATTTAAGCTTGTCACAATCCTAAACAAACAGGTTTTTCTACATTTTAACATTTGTACATTTGTATAAAATGTCATACATATTTCAAAACTTTGAAATATGACTTTGTAAAACACAACATAACATTAACATAGTAGTCCAAAATAGTAAAAGCAGTAAAAACTGAAGGACTGAACAGAAATGTATGGTTTTATGGATTTTTCTACATTTTAACATCTAATGATTACTGTTTCCAATGTACAAATGAAAAAAAATAATGATTGTAAACATTTGGATTCTTTGGTAATATACTGCATTGCAGTCACAATGGTCATAACTTTGTAAACATAACATTAACATAGTAGTCCAAAACATGCAAAACACAGAAGAATGAAGTAAAAACTGAATATCTCATAACTTGAGATTATATAAAAAATATAATCTCAATTTATGAGATATTTTCAGTCAATGCCAATCTCCAGTCAATGCCTTCATTACAGTTCATTCCTCAAGGTCTGTATCTTTGGTTTGAGCTGTTTTCTACCATCTTCAAGATTTAGGAGGACAACCTGTATGAACTCAAAGAAGCCACTTAGCTTCTCTGGGTAGCTCAAATGCAGAGCATAAATCAGTCCAAACAAAATCACCAGTGAATCTGTCCAAGATCTGTGAGACATTACAACCTGATCCTTGATGACAATTGACACATGGTGAGTTTGAAAAGGCACTCCAGCAGGAACATCATCTTCATTGACCACTGCCACCAAAGCCACTGCGCCGCCTTGGTCTTGCTCCAAACCATCCGAAAGAAGGAATATATCCTTAGTGTAAGTGTAATTGTGCAAATCATCACGTTTACAAAAAAGCCAAAACTAAGACTACAAATGTTTAAGCCACTGACAATTGATCCCAGTTGTCCTGTCATGTAATGAGGGAAGTGTTCTGGACTACATTCTAATGACTCCACTGCTGTAAATTTATGTTGTCACTGATCCAATATATGTGTGTGTGTGTGTGTGTGTGTAAAAATTCTGAAACCAGAATTTTGATTTTCTTGCTGTAGTCTACTTGTATAGAAACATTGTTTATGAAAATGTTCTTTTAACATTTGTGTTTATGTAGATGCTTTTTGACGTCAGAAGAAAGCAAATAAAATGGCAATTGTATGAACTGCATGTCAAGAGATAGTGAGAGGAGAGGAGTAGGGAAATAGTTAATTTATTGCATTAGTTATTTTAAACCTTCTTTAAAGCAAAATCTAAAATACTGGCATAACTAATCTTTATATAACATAAAAATATATGCTATTTGTCCATTTAGAGTTGTTGATGTGTGTAAAACTACTACTAAAAACATTAAGAAAAAAAAGTACCTTGCAAATTTTGAAGACTTCTGATGAATCCTCCTTTAAGTAGAGCGGTAGGCCAGCCAGGGCTGCAGTTCTTGCTGCACTGATGTTGTTCTTGTCCTGTAACAAAAACAAAGTATGCATAGGTGTAATGCCCATCAATCACATTCAGTATAAATGTAATGCATTGAGCAAATGTTACCTGTTCTTCATAAGCCATCCAAACGTTTTCCATCTTCTTACCAAAAACCCCAGTCTACCTCTTTTGCCTAGGGTTCCTGTCCATTAGCATAAAGCCATCAGACACGGTTCTAATAAAACCCGGTTGTGTGCAGTCACTGTGTCAGTGGTGACGAACCACAGACTCGATTAGTGGCATGCGGCTGTAAATAGAAAGGCACTGAGCTGTGCTAATGGAAAAAGACTGAACTGCTGTCACCTCAAGGCACACTTGGTTGCTTGAAATGATTATAAAATTGCATTGATAGGCGTATTAGTCTTTGTATGTAAACTGTGTGTGTGTGAGTCTGTGTGAGTGCCAGAGGTAAGTAAAACGTAAATCTTCACTATTGTTCTCCAAGGTACTAAATTGCACTGGTAAATGAAATGCACCCTTCTGATCTAATCACATAAATGACTGAGAAAACCATTTCTGGATTAATGAATGAAGAAGGCACCCTCTGGGAGAGCTACTCTGACCTGTCTGTGATCAACATTTGTCACATATTGCCACAAAAAGGAAAAAAAAAAAAAAGACACGTGAAATGGAGCACGAGCCCTGAGCAGCTCAAGGCTTGAGCTTGCTACACAGGGTGGGTGACGAAGAAGGGGACAGACCAGTATCTTTGGTGGTGGGCGGAGCCCGCAGCCTTGGTTGCAATTCCAGTTCTTCATCCTGATGATGAAGCAGAAAAGAAGAAAACGAACTTATTTAGACGAGCTGCACAGTATGTTGGCAATGTGATATTTAGCATGCTAGACATCTGGTCAAGGTCTGTGACAAGTCAGCAAGCATGTTCACAAATAAGCCAATCAAACAACCCACTTGCCAAAATAAGAGTTTTTGGTAGGCGACTGTTCAAATTCACTCATAAAATGATTTAGTCTGAGCAGGGTCTTTAAAAACACTCTGTGGTTCACATAAAATGCGTTATCCCAAAGTCTAATGGCAGGAGAATCACAGTCAACGTGGGAAAAGTGAGACAGGGTCTATAAACGTGTCATTAAAATGGCTCATCTCCTATACCCACAGCGTCCTGCTTGTTCCAAACTTCCAGTCTTCCTCTCAAGAGATTTCATTAACAAGAACAAACATGTGGAATTTGAAACTGACAACGATTTCCTATTCGTAGTGATTCTCACAGTGTCTCCAGTCTCCTCCTCTTCTGTGTGGTCACCATGGTGACTAGGTAGCTCCATATCAGACAGGGCACTTTCCACAAACTCCTCCTCATAGTCTCTCAGTACCGTGTGCAGACAGGTGGACCAAGACGTTTACACGTATTAGGTTAATTTTCTTTGCAGAAAGCAAAATACAAAAATACAAATGAGATGACGCTTATACAATATTATACAATACCATGTATTTTTTAGACTGTATAGACACTGTATAAAAAAAGTATTTGCTATTTGATTTCTGGTGATCAACATTTGGTGTTTTTATGTGATTTACATTCATTTTGAATGACTCATTAATACTTATGTGAGAAGAATTTTATTTATTTATTATTATTTTTTATTTGAGCACCTGAAATAAAAATGAATAAAAAAAATTAAATCCTACATAGCACTATGTCCAGCAAGCAGCTGCGTGGACATAAAGTAAAGTTAGATAAAGTAAGTGAATGCAACTCACATGGATTATATGCTTAATAATTATAATGTGCCAAGAATTTAAATAGACTCAAAACAATTGAGTTATTACTTCAACAATTTATTTTTGAGTTACGCAAATTCATTTGAATGAGTTGCTCCAACTTTTCTTGAAGATTAAGTAATGATAACTTACTTCATTTATTAAGATATACCGTTAGGTTTTACAGTGTACAGTGGTCAAGACTATTTAGGTTTGATTACATCAGCGGCAGGAAGAGTATGAGATCTTGACTCCAAACCATGTAACATGACACACAAGGGACAGACAGATTTCACAGGATCCAGAATTGCACCATTTTGCAATTTAGGATCCAGAACATTCTATACTATGACACATGCCTACACTCTAAAAGAAATACTGCGTATTACTTAATGTAATTAGTGTAACATTTTTACACTTAAAAATATTGAGTAGATTTGAAAGTCCTCAAATTGATTATAACAAAACAGGAGTATTAAGTAAATTTAAGTAATATTTTCAATTACATCTAAATGAACGGTCTTCTCACAAATATCACATAAATTGAGTAAATGTAACTAAAAATACTTTGTGAACTAGATGAAATACATGAGTAGAAGGCACTAAAGGAAATAAGTAAATTTATTGAAACCATTTTTGGTAGTTACTAAAAAAAATTGTTCACATTTTTAGCACACAACGCAGCCGGGTTTGACAATTTCATTCTTTTGGAATATTATTCCAAAAACGGCATCACTCCTAAACTCACAATGAATGGTTGCCGCTTGATTTTCATGTACGACGAATGTTTTAAACAGCGGTTTATCGACAGCTTCTCATTCATACCCATGCGATTGGCGAAAACAACAGCGGCATTGAATCTTACCACCGCAGAATAGGGTTATTTTCCGCATAAGTTTAACACAAGCGAGAATAACCACTACATAGGCCCGTATCCAGATAAGTCCTTTTATGGATATGATACTATGTCTAATAATTGCAGACGTGAATTTGATGATTGGTACAATGAGGTTGTGGGTGGTGTTTTTGACTTTCAGAAAGAACTTCGTTCCTACGGCCGAAATGACGTTGTGTTGTTAAGAGAGGCGTGTCTGAAATACCGCAGTGAGTTTATAGAATGCACAGGGCTAGACCCTTTTGGCCAAACCACGTTGGCCTCGTGCTGCATGACAGTGTACAAGACACATTTCCTTCCACGTGACACACTCGCGCTTACGCATAACAACGCGTACATAAGACAAAACAAGGCATTTTCAGACGTCAGCATCGAATGGTACTAACGTACCGATGCAACGGTAAGCTGATGTTTCCCCTCTGTAGAACATGTTGCATGCTTCAGAATCAAACTACAACCTGTGATCACAGTGATAATAAGAGGGGGCTCTTTCGGGTTGTTGGGTTAGCATCGAATTGACAAAAGCTGTGCAGATGGGTTATGTTTTATCTCAGATTCACGAAGTGTGGCATTTTGAACAACGGTCAGAAACATTGTTTACAGATTATGTGAAAACATTTTTACAGTACAAGCAGGAGGCCAGTGGGTACCCAGCGTATGCTGTGACGGATGCTGAAAAGAGGGCATACGTCGATGATTATTTTCAGAAACAGGGGATCCGTCTGAACCCTGAAAAAATAAAGAAGTATAAACAAACTTCTTTTGAATTCCCTTTGGGGGAGGTTTCGATGAGAGAGAACCTGCCATATACAGAGTTGGTGAAAGACCCTGAACAGTTTGCACGTTACATTTTTGGGGGTGATCATGAAATTACACATTTTGCGTTCATCTCGGACGAGGCGGTGTTGGTTCAGTGGCGTTATGCAGACGGTTATGGTACACAAATGCGCGACATTAACGTCTTCCTTGGAGCCTTTACAACGGCTCATGCACGCCTAGAACTATACTCTGTGATGGAGAAATTGGGGGACCGCTTGCTTTACAGCGACACAGACAGTCTAATCTATGTCTCAAAAGATGGTGACTGGGAGCCACCCCTCGGGCCGTATCTGGGTGATCTTACTGACAAGATAGGTTCCGGGGATTACATTACAGAATTTTGTTCAGGCGGTCCGAAAACATACGGTTACATCTGTGAAGGCCAATGGCATCACACTCAATGCTGAGAATTCAAAAGCTGTAAATCTACGCTCCCTGGTTGATTTGGTTAACAACTATGTAACCGATAGAGATGGTGCGCAACATATTTTAACACGTACAGACAACATCACTAGGAGTAAAAGACACCTTACATTACATAACAAATCAGACGTCAAAAGGTTCAAAGTCGTGTACACCAAACGAGTCCTGCTCCCAGACTTTACGACGCTCCCCTATGGTTTTTGATACACAATGAGTTTGAGAGATGTTACAGGTAGATATGTAATATGTGTAAATAATACTAATACTTCAACAATATGTATGGCAATTATATATTTGCTTTGTTTCTATTATTTCCATGTGTGTGATTTTTAAATATGTATGTAACATTTTGTTTATGTAACACGTGTAATTTCTTCAATAAAATATTGTATGCATCACCCTAGGTTTTGATCTCAGGCTGCAACACCCGTTCTCCTGTATAGTGAGTGGTCCGTCAAACTCTGGGAAAACATTTTTTGTGAAAACATTAATAGCCAATGCCGACCGTTTGATTTCTATGACTATTGAAAATATAGTCTACATTTATGACTGCTGGAAACCTATTTATGACGAATTGTTAAAAATCAAAAGTATCAAATTTATAGAAGGGATCCCGCATACTTCCGCCGATGACCGACTCTTGCCAACAACCAAAGCATCGTTATTGATTATTGATGATTTAATGGATGTTGCGAGTGGTAATAAACAGGTTGAAAAAGTCTTTACACAATATGTGCACCATAGAAATCTTAGTGCTATCTATATGGTTCAGAATTAGTTTTTTCAGGGGAAATCCAGGAGGACAATCAGTTTAAACACCAATTACCTAATACTTTTCAAAAACCCTAGAGACAATAATCAAATAGGTGTGCTAGCAAGACAAATGTATCCTGGTAATACCAAATTTTTTCTCGAAAGTTTTAAAAATGCGACTGAAAAACCCTTCGGCTACCTCATGATTGATTATAAATCTACAACTCCTGACACATTTCGTCTCAGAACCGATCTGCTTTCAGAGTATCCGGTGGTCTATGTTCAGAAAAAAAGAGTTTAACATGTCTAATCGTCTTTATAGAAACCTGCCGCTTCTAAAACTCTTACTTAAAGCTAAACCTGCACAGGGACGGCTCATTTTACAAGAATCTTCGAATGAGTTAATTTTAACCTTGTGCGAAGTGGCTTTGAACATGCTCAGAGGTACAATACCGCTGACAAAACCGCAATATAAAAAGTTGGAAAAGAAGAAAAAAGCTATAAAATTCATAGCTGATAAAAAAATTGCCGTGTTAAGAAAGAAGCATGTGATTAATCAAGAGGGAGGGTTCCTTTTGCCTCTGTTAAGCGTCGCCGTACCCTTTATAAGCAGCCTAATCGCGAGACAGCGGGACTGATGGAGTATGCTGAAAAGTTGTATTTGGTCCCCCAGCGACAGCTGGACAGGTTAAAAAACGATGGAGCGACCCCACCGCTAAGACAACACGTGGAAAATGATTTGGACTCATCAATAAAAAACATTTTGCAGAGGACTGATTTGGGTGATTACGAAAAACTTAAACTATACACATCGCTGTTGCAGAGGTATATATCGCAGGTTAAGCAGGGGGATCTCGAGACTAAAACAATAATGCTCAGCCTACCACAGGCATCTGAAAACGTACAGACAACATCCACACACGTCGCGACCGTCGATGACGACGCAACGGTTAAAGAGGTTCTACAAAATGTACCGCCGCGAAGTAAAAGGAATGCCCGGTATATATTAAAAAAGATGATGAAACCGCAGGACGTGGCATCGTGGATGGTGGTGAAGGTGAATTTGTTTTCAACGGAGCTGCCATTCCAGGATCCCACATTTTCGATTTGGTTAAAGGGGTCACCACCCCTCAAATGATGAATCCTCATAGGAGACCTCATGGCTGGCGTGAATTTCTGAGTGCTATAGCCACGCTGAACATACCACTCTCTATGATTCCAAACAGACGTGTTAAAGACGAAGTCAATTCTTTTAAAAGTAATAATAACAAGAGTTTTACTACCTCCGATGCTGATCCAGGACCACCCATGTTTTCATCGCCGCGTTTAGATAAAAGCGCGTGGCTACATTTTTAAAAACAATATATATATAGGATTGTTTTAAACATGTTTGAATGTACTGACAATAAAACAAACTCATGTATTCTGGTTTTCGACTCATTTATTTAGAATAAGCTTTTTCATAAATATCTCACCCGTTTGTGCACAATGGGTGTTTTTAAACATGTTACAATTATAGACATGCGGACGTAGTTTTTTTACAAATAACGATACCATTTTATCATTTTTAGTCAAGTCATCAGAATATTTAGATAAAACATCTTCATAGCTCAAACCCTTTGACATGTGGTAGAGAAAGAATACACAGTGTTCGCCGCATGTAAGCGATGATAAATCCTGAACTTGTTTATTTGAAAATCGTACGTTGTAACATGTAGTTTTTAGAAAATTATTAACGGTTGAAGGAAACATCCTGTTGTCTGGTTTGTTTCCAAAACTGTCAAAAAAACATCCAACACGGTCTTCGGTTATGTACACTGCTAGCCAGTGTTCACCCGGCTGGTCCGAACTGTCTGTGTTGATTATCACAGATGCTGGTAGGGATAGCAATGGTCTTTTGGGTAAATGATCGGACGGTAGTACACCAAAAAACATGTGTTTGTGGAGATTTTGTCCATAATATTTGATAGTTGAACGGTGTTCATGGCATCAGTAGTGGTCCACAAGAATTTGTCTGCGATTGGACATCTCGATTATGCTATCGAAGCATAGACTATCAAATTAACAGTGTTTCGAAGCGGTTGTCTAAAACGCGTTTCCAACCGGATGTTCCCCGACCTAATTAATGACGTGTGCTGGCTACACTCTTTGTCCGGAGTGAGGTTAAAAGCATAGAGCGTGTATTCGTTCAAGAAATCTTCTCTATCGATAGACAAAGCCCTCTTTTTTAGATGTCTACTGGTTGATAATGCCAGCTGGTAAAACTCTCTTACAGCAGAACCTTCTGTGTACTGCGGTTGAAACGGCTTGGCCAGGAATTGTTGGCCATCCACATATACCGCTAGGAATTCTAAATCATAATGTTTGAATGCAAACGGATTTTTATTGAACGACCCCGTGAATGCATCATTGTCCAGCATGCCAATCACAAGGGCCTTTGGTAGTGTTCCCAAAAACAGGTTTTCCTGATTAGCAACACGGGTCCCGGCGGGCACTGAGAAATTTTTTAGGCATATTCTGTCGATAGGATATTTAGCAGTCGTTGTGAGTAGGGCCTGAGCATGTCCCAATCTGACAGCCGGTGAAACAGAAACATTTTTAACAAATAAGGATGACGCTAGTATGTTGATTTTATATGCCAAATTGTCGTTGCGCATTAGACAAAACTCATCCTTAGCCCACGTTAATCGAATTTTAATATCAACGCCGTTCAGCATCAGTTTTTCCTGAAAAAAGATATCGCTGTGTATAGGAGATAACAATTCCACCACACTACTAGCGTTGGTAAATGCCGCCCTTTTTTTCAACCCTTGGTTTGCTCCAGCCGGATCTGTGGCATCCATATGACCCGCAGTATCCTTGTAAAATAGGCCTGCAGAGAAAAGTGATTCCAGGGTGTGACGATCATAATTCATCAGACACTCTATGAGGCTTCTGTACGGGTATGTATTTAAACTCTGTGAGATCAGACGATCCCCCAAGGATACGTCGACCTGCGAAAATATTGTAGCTCCAGGGTAATTAATTAATCCGACTGGTGCGCCGTCATCTATGTCTGTACCATCCGGTTTAGTGATCCTGAGCCTTGTGTATACAAGCGTATTGTTTAAATCAACATAGTTTTCACCATTTCCCGCTATGAAAAATTCCAGGGGCGCGGTGTCAGCCAATGCCGAAATAGGCGGTACTTCGACGTATGTATTTTTTTCTATAGACATCTGTGTCATAGGGACTGTGAACAAATCCAACTCTGACTTGACACATTCGTCGGACATGCCATGTATTAACGCCATGACTAGAAGATGTTTTTTAAATTTCTTTTAGCCAGATACTCGTGCAAATGTTGTTTACACCTCGGGTTCCTTTTGGACAATGAGCTTTTTCTCTTCTTTACTTTGCTTTTCTTACCATGCGTGATTCGTTTTACACCAGGTGGTCTGTGCACAGACCTTCTATGCATTACCATCATCCCTGAACCATCCTGTTCAACATTATCTTGTTTGGGTCTCATGACGTTGCTCACGACATCGGAAACGATGTTCTTTGCGGCTGATTTTAGGTGGGGTTTTGCTATAGCAAATCCTTTTTTCAATAGCGGTAGTGCCATTCGAAAAAGACCTCGGAAAATACCACCTAGCCCTGCTCCATACATAGAAGGTGTGCCATAAAAACCAGGAATTCCACCTCCCGCTTGGTTTTGATAATACGTCACATAACGATGCGGGTCTATCTCGTACAGGTTGAAAGCCTTCATAGTCTCTCAAATTTTTTGAGATTGTTTCGTGGGTCTGAAATGTAGTTTTGTAACCACCTTACCGTATTTAAACGGTATGATGCTATTCTGATCTGATTTCACTTCTACAGCTATATCACTGATGTGTGATTTCGAAACACGTACATAGTGTGCTCTGTCATACTTGATTGTGACAATATCTTTGTTTTTCCCAGATATATGTACGCATCGTAAAAGGGGTACAAAATAGTCACCCACCACATGGTATTCTATAATGTCTGTAGACAAAAAGAGCGTATTCACCTCCATACAGGTCGGCGGGGTATGTAGCATATGACCGCCCCAATGGATCCACCGTAATGGTTGTGTCAAAATGTTCGCTGTTTTTGCAACCTAAAATAATCCTAAGCTTACCGGATATTACTATGGTTACAGGTTCGACCGAATCGACATAGACCTTATTAACAACGTCGTCATAAACAAATGTAATGCCTTGTACTGCTACATCTATTCTCTGGCCGGTTATATTTTTGGTCAATATGATGGTTTTGTCATCCTCTTCAAAAGTCGGCCATGATCTAGGGTACTGGAATTCGATCAGCGCCACTTCCCAATCGCCCTTTAACACAATAGGTCTCCCGAGTTTGGTCCTGTACTTGGAAATGGCGTTATCAGGGTATACGCTGTGTGATGCGTTACTCGGCAGGGTTACATAAAAACCCTCGTCGCCCATGGTGTTGTTTTATCATGAATGAAAGACTGGTTTCTGGAACAACTGTTTTAAAAGCGATTTAAACATCTACTACGTCTTTTTCATTAACCCAAGAGTTAAATTTCATAGGCCAGCCCAACCACTTCACCAAGACCATACGTCTTTTCCCCACGTTCTTCCTTTTCAAAATTTTCTCAACTTTAAACGGTTTATTACTGATAAGTTTGATCTTTTGCAATTCTTCTTCATAAAAGGTTCCGTCTATTATTTCGCCGTCATAATCTTTCAATTTCTAGACCGGGGGTATACGTGGGATACACTCTGATATAGTAAAGAATTCATCTGTATAGTTTTGTTCATATCCTTTTGTGAACGCGCCTCTCGCTTTAGAAATTCTTACAACGTCACCTATTTTGTATTTCAACACCGCGTTTTTCTGCTTCGCATCGTTCACGCCGTACAATGCTTTAAACACTTGCTCTTCATTTTCAGAGGTAACATCGACGGGTCTTGTTCTAATGCTGCGGTGGTAACTAGCATTGTATGATTTTATTAAGGCTGGGAGTACGTCTATATACCTTTTAGAATTGACCGATGTCAGATATCGCCACATTCTACCCTTAATTGTCCTGTTGAAACGTTCGATCACACTTGCCTTTAACTCGCTACCAGTGGCAAAATGGCCGATACCGTGTTTTTTCATTACATTTTGAAAACCTTTGTTGAAAAACTCTTTTCCCCGGTCGGTCTGCAATTTTTGAGGCACTCGGCCTTCCTTCAGAATAGTTTCAAACGCTCTAGTCACCTCGATTCCGGTCTTGTTTTTTAAAATACGAGCCCACGCGTATTTACTAAATACATCTATACAGGTTAGCATGTATTTATAACTGTCATTTTCCTTTGAATACATAGACATGTCAACAAGGTCTGCTTGGAATTGTTTGTCTATACCGTACACAGTGACTCTATTTCTCTTGTACTTTATACGCGCCAGTTTGTGTAACGTGTAAGCATCCTCCCCTGATAACCAATCAGAAACTGTCCTGTTAGACAGACGAACTCCAGTATTTTTAAACACAGCGTCTTTTAACCTTGTTTGACCACCAAAGGAGCCCTCGCTGTCTGGCGTATAGTAGTGTGCTTTTAAAAGATCCGCCATGGTGTGTTGTTTCGTGAAATAATGACACAACCTGATTAGGTTACACAACATTTATTTTCAAAACTTATACATTGTCAAGGTATTGTAAAAAGTTCACACACATATCCAAATCTTTTTCAATAAGGAATGAAACCAACGTGTCCACGATGGTATAAACATCCGTTTCAGTATTTTCATGCAGTTTAACAATACAGACATTGATTACATAAGTACACAATGTTATATGACCTATTCTAAAACTATGATTACACAACATGGTTTCTATGATCCTACATATAGACGCGTGACAACATTCGTCAGCGTTTACACACGTACGTACAAGGTTTGACCAAACTATAGAAATTCTTCTGGCTAGCATCATGTGTTTTTTAAGATTGTTCAAACGTTTGTAAGATGTTGCATAAATGGCATTAAAATTACAACCTTCATCAGCAATAACGTTACACAACAAAGATGTTAGTTCAGATTTAACAAAATCTTTTGATGGACTGGCTTCTCACCCCAGCTCTTTAGCGCTTCATAAATTACATCCGCGCTTTGTGAGTCAGCAAGTTTCTGGGTCATCTGATCCAACGTCACAAATATGTCGGGGTCGTCTTCTAACTCGTAGGCAAACGCCCCCACAGCACCGTTGATTTTTTCCAGGATGTACATGGACGCCGCATGATCCTAGAACCTTTGTGATGAGGCGGTGCGTCTCTGGTTGGAAAAGCCTCTCTTTTATTGTATCCATGTTGGCCATGTAGAAATACGCCTCCGGCTCATAGAGACACGGATGCTGGGTCTGACTCGGGTGATTTTTTGGAGGATTCTGCACACGCAAACCTTTATGAGTTTAAAAGTCTTTAGTGCCGAATCATCCAATTCGTCGCCAGACCACGGATTAAAGGCCTCGCACAAATGTGCAGTAGCTGTTGGGTCCTCATCATCAGGGGTACCTACTGGTGGCGGACCAGGTATGAATGACAAATTCTGCTCCCCCAGACTTTCGGACAGTTTGTCGATCCAGCCACTGTCTTCAATAGCAGCGGATGTTCCATTCAGTGTTACAGCCATGGCTCAACAGGTTCTGTGATCAGTCAGCGTCTTGTGTTGGGTTCTGTGGGGTTGTTCCGCTTTTTTAATGGTTAGCCGGAGTGGGCGGTGATTCAGGGTGTGACGCGGCGTTGTCACGCTCCACCTCCTCATGAAAAAGACGCACCCTGATTTCGTTGTATCCGGCCAAAATTTCACTCCATTTAAACATTCGGTCAATCTTCTTGAAGACGTTGTGAAGTATGGACACATCTTTCCATGGGTACATCACTTTTACGTCCTGTGGCGAACCGTAAACACGGCGTTCCAAGTCAGGCTCCACACGGCCACCATTCTCACGACTACACATGTAGATGTATGACTCTGAATTCATCTCGACCGCCACCAAACATGTAGTAATGGTTTTGATCCAGAGCACCGGACCACGATACGTAGAAAGGTCCCGTATTTACTTCTTCAATATTTTTCCACCCGTTATTCTTGAACAAATCCCAGTCTTTCGCATGAAACGATATACACATTTGCTCATCTGGAATAAACTCATGGTCCATGTCCACCGAGTACAATTTCACATGAAGCTCCTTCTTGTCAAAAATGTAACCACCAACACGGCCGTCGGATAACATCCATTCAAATTCTTCACATCCACCAAAGTTCTGAAGAAAATTCACCAAGGATTGAGGCCTTCTCTTTTTTGGTGCAAATGGAGCATCACAAACAACTACCCTGTTTGTAACAGGCGTAGGCGTAATTCGTCTCTTCATAGTCGCAGCAAGCTGAGCGGACATTGTAACAACAAGCGTTGTACTCTGTTCAGAGACAATCAGAGCCCCTGAGTTAAAGACGCACGCACACACACACACATATTACCACAGGCCGGAGGGGGGAGCAGTGTCAGGGGGAAATGGGTAGGGGAGGGGTGTGAGGGAGACAGGGAGATAGAGAGAGACAGAGAGGGGGAAGGCCATCCATCATAACCAGTTTTTAACATTTATGGTAAGCCATCAATCATTTTGACATAAAGTATATGATACATACTACTCACTAGATTTGACATTATTCAGTAAAAAAATAACCCACACAATATAACCAACATCTCACAAAACAGGAAAACTTTAATTAAAATGTTTTTTGCTCTAGAAAATTACATTTCTTTTTAGCATATGGAACAACCAGCAGTAACATTCTTTCTGTTGTATATTGCACATAACCAAAAAGTGCATTTCAATAGCGATTTTTTCCACCAACACTTAGCAAAAGACACTTCTCTAAAAGAACAGGAGATATATTACAAAAGAGATTAAACTGTTGTCATTTGAGCCAAACACTCCAACTTTTTTACAAACTGAAATTTCTCAGTGACAGAAAATACAAACCTTTCTCCTTAAAAACTACAACATTCAAGTGTGTGAATAGTGTCTTGAAACTAAATTCAAAATTGGATGGCCCATAGCTCACAGGAATGATCAAAGAAAAAACAAAATGCATATCAATGCCAAATAGAAAAGTGCATTAAGAACATCATCAGATCACACAATCAGTCATACAACACTTGGAGCTGATTTGACAAAACAAACCCATAGATTGTCTACGTTTCTGCCCTAAAGAGGCCTTGCACAAATGATCGAATTGGGTGTGAGTCTCATCTGTGTGAGTCTCATCTGTGCTCATCCACCCAACTGCCAACTATGTCATTAAATTGTTTTTCAGTCTTTGCACCTTTGTCGTCAGGTTTCCAGCATCCACTTCCACAAGCACCTTTTGAAATACTTCAAAAATGTATCTTAGAGCATAAGTTACTCCAAGCAAGTAGCAGCAGGCTCTGCTGAGATCCCCCAGCTGGTGGAGTACGATGGAGCCCTCAATGACAAGTCCTACATTCTTGACTTGTCCATTTTCATTACGCACAAGGTAAACAGCCATCACCTCTCCTGCCAGCTCTTCTTCCACATTTGAATTGTCAAAATTCTGTAGACACAGTAAAGGAAACATTATTAATGCAGGCAGAATGTCACCAAAAGAAAATATAAACTAACCACAAAATTAGCTATATAAATGTCAACTTGTAACTATTGTTTGCGTGAATATATATATATTAGTTGTGGGCCGTTATTGGCGTTAACGTGCTGCGTTAACGTGAGTCTTATCGGGTGATTAAAAAAAATATCGCCGTTAATCTATTCACAAAGTTGGGTTGGGAGCTGGGTCTATACTACGCAAGCTATGATGACTTGATATTTTAGCACGGATGTATACCTAGCCGAATTGCACTGTAGGGGGCAAGAACAAGTCTTCGAACCTGTGTGAGCCCCTGGTCTAATGCGCCACCTGGCTTCAGAAACCTGTTCTCAAAAACTTACTTTTAGTCATTATTTGGGTAGCACACATATTCTGAATGCCTTCGGCAGAATTCAAATGAGCCATTTTAATCTAGATTAATTCCAAGATAACAGTGAGATTACCACTAGTGTGTCTATATATATATATAAATTTTTATACACACACACACACACACACATATACACTTTAGCTGACTTTCTGTTAAAGTGAAAACACCTTCAAATTTACACAACACTCAGGAGAAGACTAAAAGCCATTCATTGCACACACCTCAAATTCCTTGATTAAGGCACCCACATCTTCACCCATGTGATCAATGAGACATCGGATGACAACTTCTCTGGTTTTCTCAGCAGGAATCCCACTCTGTTGAATATAGTAAGTGTATTTTAACAGCTGACAAGATGACTCACTCTCCTCAGTGTTTAGTGCTTTTAGATTTTAGAGATTTGGCTATACAGAAAACAAAATTAGCGAATCAATAAAACAAGGCCATTTCTTTTAAAAGTCTTTAAATTATTCAGACCTCATCTTCAATGATCACTGCAACCTTGAAGTCATATTTTAATTTAACACTGAAACAGTGGAAAAAGGAATGAAAGACAAATCATTATGTAGGGAAGACTGATAGAGGAAAGAATATGGAAAGTGTAGGTTGTATATAAAATACAAACAAATAGTAAAAGAAGATTGAGAAACACTGGTGGAATAAAAATAATGGCTGTATAATGACCTTGATCTATAGAGGACTCAGTTATGAGTGAAGTTAAATTTAGTTAAGTTTAGATAAGAAAAGAATAGTGGAAAGTCAGGTCGAAGCATCTCAACAGAAAAAAAATGAAATACCTGGAGTAAAATATTCATTTCAGTGCGATGTCTCTCTCCAGCAGCACCTTGGCTTGGAAGATGGCAAGCTGTTTAGGGGTGTAGTGGTCCAGCATGAACATGAATTTGGACTCAAGATTCACAGTGGTAATTCGTTGGAATTCAGCGTTGACCTGGGGAGAAAAAAAACAAAAGACAAAAAAGGATAGCGCTTAATTTACTTAGAAAAATAAAACAATTATTTAGAAATAAACAATACAATTTCTGCCTTTTTTTGCCCAGGGTGTATTTGCATTAAACTGCATTGCAGAATTGTAATTTTCTCACCTGTGACACATCAAACAAGGCAGGCCACCTGTCCTTGATATCTTTGATGCTCAGTTGAAGATTGACGACATCCCGTCTTCTATGAGCAAAGGTGCTGGACATCAACTGATTGATGGTCGACCTCTCTCTCTTCTTTAATTCAGACAGAATTTTGAGCCGCTGTTGCTCTTGGTGATCACTGCTTCCCCTGACGGATAATGTGGAAGATAGTTCACTTCCCCTTTCCTTGCTTTTTTAACATTTTGGGCTGGTTTCCTCTCACTAGGACGCTTGTTGTTGAGAGAATTGCACATAACTTCAGGAAATCCAAGATTTCTTAGCTTGGACCTGTAATTCCCCATTTTGTATTTTAAGCTGTACATCCATCCAACACGGGTGTTTTTTAACTAAGGCTTCTGCAACCTGTCCAACCTGAAGGCCTGTGGGATAGGCAGTGTAACTGTACATGTAATCTGCCAGTCTTTCCATTATTTCAGACCTGACCCTGGTGTGGTTGAGGACAGTTCCATCTTTCAAAAACTGTTCATTCGCATTCCTCAGCACTGCCTCTGTTGCAACTGTAAAAAGTGGAATTTCAATTTCTTTTGGCCACAATTCCCAATTCCCACTAAAAAAGATGGTGTCTTGTGATGACACTGATGATGTACCATCAGACTGAGAGTTTGCAGCAGTAGATGAGGACTGTGAAGGCAACTTTTCTGAAGTCACACTTGGGGTGTCACTCTGTCACATTGCCAGTCTCTGGTGTTAAGGATAGCACTATGGAAGGAATAATGACCACTTTTATCGACCCCTTATGTTTCACCTCGCTAGTAGAATGAATTGTAAAGAAATCCCCAAAGTCTTCATCGAAGTAATGAAGTATGAATTCCTCATGGATCTGGAAAGTGTCCTTCACAGTCTTGTGCAATTGCTCCACTGTGTCCGGCATCCCTGAGGACAACGTGAGCTTCTCACTATGATGATCTATAATCACCTTCAAAACAACAGGGTCCATCTGCCCATCTGAAAACAAATCCCAACTTGAAATCAGAGTTGAGTGCATTTAGCCTTTTCACCTAATGTTGGACTATAATGTGCCTTTTTAAACTGACCATGCATTTTCCTCCCACAAAGTATGCTGCCAAGGGGTATGTATCACTAAGCTGCTTTATGTGTAGCAGAGTCACCTTCCCAGAGTGCTCCAAAACAAACCCCCTATAATGTTCATAATACCAGCTGTTGAGCAACTTAACAATGAAATTAACATCACTGCCTACAATCACTATCTGTGAAATCTCAACAAAATCAGGTAGACCACCGTTAGATTCATGAGGCAAAATCATCCCAACTACATATCTAGTTCCATGATATGACATTGCACTTGTCAGCTCCACTGTGGTTTGTGTTGGATATACTTATTTAAAAGATTCCTGTATTTCCACATGCAGTAATGCCAATGGAATAGTAGTTACTTTACTCACACATAATGGAGATTTAAAAGTATCAGCATGAAAATGATATGCCATCATCATCTGGTGCTTTGTTGTGAGAGAGAGTAGAATGTTTTTGAAACTGTTTGTATGTCTAACAACACGTTTAAAAAAATTGTGCTTTGCCTCAAAACGCATAGTCCAGACACAAACCAAAGGTCCAAAGCATTTTATCATTTCTGGATAATGTTCCAAGAAATGGTGCTTAGGAGTTAACTTAAAGTCAGGAAAAACTTCCAAAAGTCTGTGACGATGTTCAGATATCAATGTATCAAGGTAACTAATACTGTCCTCAGTATGAACAGGAGACACCACAAGCTCAGTAATATCTTTTAATGTCATATGGACTTGCCATGTGGGGTCATTGGATGGCACCTTTGCACCAATTATAAATGGTAATAATCTCAGTAATGTCCAATTCTCGTGTGCGTTTCCAGCAATGGATCTTCGAGAAGAAAGATTTAGTGGGATGGGTTGAGGGCAGTCAGTTTTATCAGTCCCATTATATGGAAACTCAGTAATTAAATCATTCAGTTGTAAAACTGTAAAATATTGCTTTTTTACAAACACATTAAAACATAGTGCCAACTCCAAAGGAATTATTCCTTCTAAGAGGTCATGGAGCACATCTGGTGGGTACCCTGTCACAAAATGGAAATGCTTCAATTTTTCTGTTAAGGGACAAACCTTTTTTACACCAAAACAATGTAACAGTTCAGGGTTTTCCTTTACAGACCGAACATGTAAAGTATAATTCTCCTTTGTTCTTGGTGGAAAAGACCCAGAATGCACCTCTTTTTGCTGGTAGTCTGAATGATGCCCAATACAAAATCTACATATGTAATGTCCAGTGAAACTTTCTACCAGGCCACTCAAAGAATGAGCACCAAGATTATCTGCTGAAACACAAAAGACTGAACCTCTGATATGTTTGCCAATGGCAGGGAAAAAATGCCCTCTTCCTCCAATGTAATAAGGTCTTTTAAGAGAGGCTCTAGGACAGTTTCGTATCCAAATTTCTTAACATCATTTGCTTTGCAAAGAAGTGCCAAATTAATTGATGTTAATCTGGATCTTAATTCTGATGGCACATCTGCAAGTACCCAATACACAGCTGTCACTTTATGTTTTTTCCGTGAGGTTCCAAGTGGATTGCATATTTCAAAATCATCCACATAAAGTATAAGTGAAATTCTTAGATCCCCATTTGTGTGGAACTCATTTAACCTGAAATATCTGCCATCTCTAAAGGAGGAAAACTGTGATGCATTCCCTGAATGTCCTGTCAGTATCTTACTCACAATGTCTTTATTGTTTAACAGTTGCTTTAAGGACTGTAGGATAGGTACATATTGAAAGGAACAACTGTTCAGTGGATCCAATATATATATTCAACTGGCTCAATAAAAAATAAGTTTTCTTTAAAGTATTTCCCCCTCTTATATTTTGAATAAAAAGGACCTTCAGGACCAAAAGCTTTAGTTAAAGGATTACAGAATTGTAATTTTTCAACTAACTCACAGATCACATTTTCATCAACAGTGCAACTATCCTGTGTCAAAATGCTTCTCACTATATCTGGAATATACTCAGATGATAACGTGCAAATAAACTGGAGCTGTTCCACCAAGTCATCTAAACATTTGCCTGTGACATTATAAATGCTTTCCAACTTCAAAAAGAGAGAACCAATTACTTTCTCAAATGTACTTATATTGCCTTCACAATCCACATCTACAGTAGAATCCAACTCCACATCATCATTTGATTCCAGTGATGAAGAGTGGGTTTCATTCTGTTGAAAACTGGTAGCAATAGGAAGTTTTACAATCACATCAGCTTTAAACTTATCACATGAGTAAGATTGGTGTTTTCGACTTCTGTGAGTAGCATAAGTGGCATATATGTTTGTTTTGAACTCACAACCATCAAACACACACACTATTGTTTCTAGTCTTTTAAGATGAGAATTGATGTGTTGAAAATAATCTTTAGTGTTTGGAAAGCATGAGTTACAAATTTTACATCTGAAAGCTGTCACATCTCCTTGATCTTCAGATTGCTCAGATTTATGAGCTCTGCATAAGTGTGTACGCAAGCCACCCCAAGTTTTAAAAGAACACGGACAGTTCAAATAAATACAGGGAAGAAAATGTCCATGACCAAAATGTCTATGTTTAAGCCGATAATGTTTAAGAAGTCCCCTGTCTGACACACCCCTTCTGTAACCTAAAAACAATTTCGAAACAAAAACATATAAAAACTTTGTTGGTAAAGAAAACTGGCAGGTGTCTCATAATAAATTTAGAAAAATATAGGGCTTTCTTTCCCAATATTAAATATAAACAACTTACCTCCCCTCTTTTTTTGAACAGTTGTTAACAAGCTGAAAAGCAAATTAGGAAAGTATATTAAATGCATGATTAAACTCCTAAAGTCATTATGCATTTCATGCTTCAACACAGGGGTTCTCAAAAATCTGTGATTTTGAATTGAAAATGGAAAGAACAAATGATGCACGGATTCTATGCGTGCTGATAAAGCACCTGGAATTTAAAACCGAGAGTGGAAACGAAGATGCCTCACAGCAGGCGTATGGAGACATGCAGACCCGGAGTTCTCCAGATGCTAACAACGCAAATTTAACAGCGTAGATAACTTTAGCTGCAAATGGCTTTGCTGCGATACTACTGCATGTGACCGGTGGAATCCTGCCTTGTGTTGTGACAATGAAAGGATGAAACAAATACAGTTCACTTAGCAGTAAGTCAGATGGGTTCTACCTTCTGTGGACGTTCTCCCCTACCAAGTGTTTGAATTGGTCTGGCCCATGTTCCTGCCTAAAATGTCAGCAAGCTACTTAGCAAATAGGATATCTAATTTATCTAACCAACAAACATGCTACCAAGCCAATATTTCAGTACAGCAAGGAGTTATAGCTAATTTAACTGACCAGCCGGCCAGCTAATATTTCATATAGCAAGAAAGCTAACTAAATTAGCTGGTTCTTTTTTTTTTTCAGAGCAATGCAATTTCATTTCAGCTATTTGCAATTTCAATTCCACATATTGTTAAAGTGAAGTGTTTTCTGTTATTTTACATACGTATAAGCCCCCACCCCACCCCTGTCTGAGGCGTGAAACTCCCGGGCTGAAAATGGCTCTCGCTCCAGCCCTGTTCCCGCCTAAAAATGTTAGCAGGCTACTTAGCAAATATTTCTTTGTACTCAGCAAGAATGATTTCTAATTTATCTAACCAACAAACTGGCTACCAAACCAATATTTCAGTACACAATGAGTTATAGCTCATTTAACTAACCAGTCGGCCAGCTAATATTTCATACAGCAAGAAAGCTAACTAAATTAGCTACCTAAACAGATTTAATTTAAACTTGAAAAAGCCGGCGAGACAACTTTGTTTTTGAATATTTAATTACGTACAATTAAGATACGTTCCAAAGAGTAGAAGTAATGTTTCTCTTTTAAAACAAAATTACTTTAGTTCTTACCTGTCATGCACTGGTTCACCTCAGAAGAGAAATGGCAGAATGCCTCGTGTGGAGAAATCAGTCAGGGAGGAGTGGCCTACTCGCGTGTGTATACTCCCTTACAGAAGCACTCATTCGTTCAGGGAGTAGAGAATTGGTCTGGCAGAATGGCATGTTGGCTATAAAATGTATATTTAATTAAAATTGTTCAGATGTACCAGGACATTAGCCCATACATAAATATTTTGTTCGTTAAATAAATAAATAATAAATTATTATATAAGAAATAAATATAAATAACGTGCGCACACACTCCTGAACACGCCCTTCTGAACTCACACACAAATCCTAAAACTAATAGGATTTACCTCAAAATTACAAAGAAATGCTACCTTTTTAATATGGTCAAAATGCTTTTTCAAATCTGTCCCGGAATAACGACGTCACGTGTTCGGTTTCCTTGACCATGTGTCTAAGAAAATTTAGTAAATTTCTATAATAAATTCACTTATCGAAATTACTTGCTTTTTGTAATGTATTATAAAGTAAAAATTTTTGAAAATACAGAAATTATCACCATTTTATCTGTTAGTCAAATATTTATGTATTTTAAAGAATTTAACTTAATATAAATATGTATCTTTCACACAAATATTCCTCATTGAGTTCCACTATTGAAAATTGATGAAGTCAACTCAAATACTCATCATAACAACATTCAACATTTTTATTAAACATGCACACTTATATATTTGTGTCATATTTACTGGGTGCTTGAATTTTTTTTTACAGTGTAGGGTTCCTGTCCATTAGCATAAAGCCATCAGACATGGTTCTAATAAAACCCGGTTGTGTGCAGTCACTGTGTCAGTGGTGACGAACCACAGACTCTATTAGTGGCATGCGGCTGTAAATAGAAAGGCACCTAGCTGTGCTAATGGAAAAAGGCTGAACTGCTATCACCTCAAGGCACACTTGGTTGCTTGAAATGATTATAAAATTGCATTGATAGGCGTATTAGTCTTTGTATGTAAACTGTGTGTGTGTGTGTGTGTGTGTGTGTGTGTGTGTGTGTGTGTGTGTGTGTGTGTGAGTCTGTGTGTGTGAGTGCCAGAGGTAAGTAAAACGTAAATCTTCACTATTGTTCTCCAAGGTACTAAATTGCACTGGTAAATGAAATGCACCCTTCTGATCTCATCACATAAATGACTGAGAAAACCATTTCTGGATTAATGAATGAAGAAGGCACCCTCTGGGAGAGCTACTCTGACCTGTCTGTGATCAACATTTGTCACATATTGCCACAAAAATGAAAAAAAAAAAAAGACACGTGAAATGGAGCACGAGCCCTGAGCAGCTCAAGGCTTGACTAGGTTTTGAACATGGGCCGTTCCTTCAATAAGACATCTCTGAAGGAGAAGTTCAGATTCCTGCTGGATAATTCAGATTCTGCCAAGAAAATCGGTGATTTGTTCTTTATATTCCTGCTAGACATGCCAGCTTGAAAAGGCAGACAGGACTGAGTGCTAACAGTTGGTGGTCACCGTGTGTGTGTTTAGTCAGCACTGGCCACAGTCTTTCCACTGCCCTTCCTGCTACGCAGGGTGGGTGACGAAGAAGGGGACAGACCAGTATCTTTGGTGGTGGGCGGAGCCCGCAGCCTTGGTTGCAATTCCAGTTCTTCATCCTAATGATGAAGCAGAAAAGAAGAAAACGAACTTATTTAGACGAGCTGCACAGTATGTTGGCAATGTGATATTCAGCATGCTAGACATCTGGTCAAGGTCTATGACAAGTCAGCAAGCATGTTCACAAATAAGCCAATCAAACACCCACTTGCCAAAAATAAGAGTTTTTGGTAGGCGACTGTTCAAATTCACTCATAAAATGATTTAGTCTGAGCAGGGTCTTTAAAAACACTCTCTGTGGTTCACATCAAATGCGTTATCCCAAAGTCTAATGGCAGGAGAATCACAGTCAACGTGGGAAAAGTGAGACAGGGTCTATAAACGTGTCATTAAAATGGCTCATCTCCTATACCCACAGTGTCCTGCTTGTTCCAAACTTCCAGTCTTCCTCTCAAGAGATTTCATTAACAAGAACAAACATGTGGAATTTGAAACTGACAACGATTTCCTATTCGTAGTGATTCTCACAGTGTCTCCAGTCTCCTCCTCTTCTGTGTGGTCACAATGGTGACTAGGTAGCTCCATATCAGACAGGGCACTTTCCACAAACTCCTCCTCATAGTCCGTGTGGTAATCAGACTCTTCTGTGTCACAGAAAGAGAGCGGTAGAAACTATTTTGCCAAACTGAGAAGACATTAATAGTAAAGAAACAAAACGATTACAGAGCAGGATCCAAATAGAATCACAAGTATAAACATTAATGTGCAGGAACGTGTAAAGTCCTCTCTCACCGTCCACAAGGGGCTGCTTTACTGGCTCAATGCGGGACACGATCTCTGCCAGGTCAGTAAAGGATGCGTTGGGACAGGTGACCGGCTGCAGAGGTAAGATCGGTCAATCATCCAGCCCCAGGAGGCGTCTATAGTTTACTGGTCACCCACATTTATGTTGCTGTTACTGCTGTTACTGCAACTACTAGTAATAATGCTACATCTACTAATAATAATAATGACAGGCAGCCTTCCTTATTCATCACCATTGGACTCACATTGTTACTCTGTGTGTGAAACTCTTCCTGATGTCTGTCCTTCAGCATCTTCTCCACCACGCCACTGCGACACCAAACATCGAACACAGTCTTCCCATGCTGATAGCCCACCTCCTGAGAAGAGACACATGAAAAAAACATTTCACGTGCCAAACACACAAGAGTATAGATTGATCAGTCAGAAGGTGGTACATTTTGAATTCAATTTATGTTCTCAAAACAGTCAGCAGTACAGTAGAAAAATTGTCCATATAACACACTACATGGTGTGTAAAACAACCAGCAATACAGATACAAAAGTCCAGTGAGAAATACAGAGTTGAGAAGAGACGAATGAGACAATGATCAAATAATCTGTTAATAATATAATTACTATTAAAATAACGTAAATGCTTGCCACTTGAAAAAGAAGGTGAATGTGATGAGATAATATGACTCACAGCAATTTCGTCAAACTTTCCAAACTCCAGTGTGCGATAGCGGTCAATGGGGGGTCTGATGTATTCACAGTAATCGCTGTTTTTCACGGATTCCAGCTGACGCACACAGCACACGTACGCTAGACGAGTCTGGATCTCACCCATGTTCAACACCTGGCCAACAACACACACACGTTATTCTATTCTACTGTAGGTAAAGAAAAGCAATACCAATAGCCAATCGGAGAATAAAATGATTGTGCATTGGTCATTAAACATACACACACACTCCCAGTCAGACCTTGACTTTCTCAGCAACTGGATTAAGGCGTTTCCATAGCAGCCACCATCCTGACAGTGAATCCCCATAGTTGGTGAGGTTTGTCTCATCCTGACTGCCCACGTCTATGGCAATGACCACCTTCGCTCCCATGGAACGTGCCACATCAGCTGTTAGAGAAGGAAAAACATAATTAAATAAAGTATTTTTAAGCAATAATATAAAAATTAGCTTATCAGAACAACTACCATCATTGGCTACAATCAATCAATGTGCAAATAAGTACTATTTGTTTTTGTTTTTCACAAATGCATTAATTTATACAGAAAATCAGAAATCCATCTGAGTGAATTAAGCACATTAAAGGTGGGAGTTGTGGGGTTAATTCGTAATAGATTTAAATTGAAGTGTAGTTGAAATATTGAACTATGTTGAGAAATTTTGACTTCGATGAGTTGACCTGTACTTTTTATACAATTAATTCAAGGGTAATCCATTGGCTTGTTCTTTCACAAATAAAACTTCTCCATATAACAGTGTCAACAGTGTCAGCATGGATCCAGCCCACACAAACACCTCCGTAACACAAAACCACGGCTGATTTTTATGGATGAGCTCTGACAGGCTTTATTGCTGTGACCCGGCTGAAAGTAACTGCCTTATTGCAGAACCTGGCAGATTGTTGATGTAGCCTCCATCCATGAGCAGGTGGCCGTCTTTGGGGTCACAGAGAGGGGGCAGGTAGCCTGAGAGAGTCATACTGGCACGAACGTATCTCCAGAGAGAGCCTGAGAGACGAGGGCATGGGAAAAGTAAGCATAGTAAGCAACAGAAAAAAGAACACAGAGAATAACAGATGAAGGGCAATTACAGAAAAATGGATGACTAAGTGATACGTTCTGTAAGGGACGGGGCTCACCATCGGTATGCACCCTCATGGAAGAATTGGTGATGTCGGTGGTAATGTTGAAATAGGGGATCCACAAGTCCTGCAGTGAGAGCAGGAACTTAATCGGCACAAAAAAAGTACAAAACCTCCCGATAATCCCACCAAATCTGTACAGCAAAAGGCACATCAATTAGTGTTCAACCCAGTAACCATGGTAACCCTCTCACCTCAATCTGCTTGCTGTTGAAGATGGCGCTGATGCCAGAGTTGAAGGCTGCCCCGGAGAACATGGAGGTGACAGGATAGGTCAGGTCCAAAGCCTTCTTAAAGACGGATGTCATTTCCTGCCAAGCAAAATTCAAATGACCCATCAGACCCACCTTCATAGTTCCCACTCCTGTGTAGAAAGTTATCTTAAGGCCATAAGTCTTAATGTGGAAAACATCTTTCACAGACTATTTCTAACAACCAGTGAGCCTGTACATTGGTAAATCTTGGTGGTAAATTTTTACATGATAGATTGAATGTAAAATTGACTGAATGCCTGAGTGACATCACAGAAGGGTCTCCATCAGAAAGGTCAACACATCTGTATTGTGTCCTTATTACTGTGTTGTTACACCATGTTAGGGATTTAAATTTATGGCATTTATCCAGAGCGACTTATAATCAGTAGTTACAGGGACAGTCCTCCTGAACATACTCAGGATAAAGACATTAATAGACATTAAAACACAATTTTGCGGTTTTCACACAATCATGATCCATGCAGTGTAAAGTAATCAACTTCCACAAAATCTACAAACCATGAAATGCTGAAGACCTCCGAATATAATTTTATTATGAGGCTCAACTGGCTCTAATCATACATATAAATGCAGTGAAACTGTAATTATATTTTTGACCATTTTCTGCATTTACTGTGTGTCCCTGAAGCAATCTTCCATCCTCTTATACTCGATTGCCTTCCAATAAAGACTGCAAGGCCATTTTCATTAATTGACAATTTTTCATTTAGTGGGAATTCAACTGTGCAAAACTGAGATAAGAGTCAACTGTCAGCCCTACCTTTACTTTTCTACTTTTGAAAATGTCCTACTCTTAGACAATGTATGTTATAGAGATTGTTTGTCCAGGCTCTGAATAATTCAGCAATAGTTGTTTGTTTTTTTTAAGGCCACTAGGCTTGTCTGGGTGCAGGGCGGGGGACTCACCCAGGTCAGGAGGTCAGCCCATCACAGGGTACACACACAAACACACACACCGCTCAAACAAACCCTCACATCTACAGTCAATTAACAGTTGCCAATTCTCCTAGTGTACATGCCTTTGGACAGCGAGAGGAAACTGGAAAACCTGGAGGTCACCCACGCCAAAATGGAGAGAGCATGCAAACTCCACACACAAAATCCGAGCCAGGACTCGAGGTGTGAAGACACGGTGCAAATGGCCATGCAACTGCATGGCGGAAGCATTCCTAAAAATAATCTTGTTTTTTCATCAATTAAAAAAAAAAGGTAACCAAATAGCAGGAAAGACTCATAAACTACATACAAATAAAAATTAGAGGTGGGCATAGATTAATTTTCTTAATCTAGATTAATCTCACTGTAATCTTGGAATTAATCTAGATTAATCTCACTGTAATCTGTGTTTGGGATCATTGCCACGTTTCATCTTCAATGCCCTTGCTGATGGAAGGAGGTTTTCACTCAAAATCTCTCGATACATGGCCCCATTCATTCATCAGTCGTCCGGGTCCCTTTGCACCCCCAAAGCATGATGTTTCCACCCCCATACTTCACAGTAGTTATGGTGTTCTTTGGATGCAACTCAGCATTCTTTCTCCTCCAAACATGACAAGTACAGTTTTTACCAAAAAGTTCTACTTTGGTTTAATCGGACCATATGACATTCTCCCAATCCTCTTCTGGATCATCCAGATGCTCTCTAGCAAACTTCAGACGGGCCCGGACATGTGCTGGCTTCAGCAGGGGAACACGTCTGGCACTGCAGGATTTGAGTCCCTGGCGCCGTAGTGTGTTACTGATGGTAGCCTTTGTTACTTCGGTCCCAGCTCTCTGCAGGTCATTCACTAGGTCACCCTCATGTGGTTCTGGGATTTTTGATCACCGTTCTTGTAATCATTTTGACCCCACGGGGTGAGATCTTGCGTGGAACCCCAGATCGAGGGAGATTAACAGTGGTCTTCTATGTCTTCCATTTTCTAATAATTGCTCCCACAGTTGATTTCTTCACACCAAGCTGCTTACCTATTGCAGATTCAGTCTCCCCAGCCTTGTGCAGGTCTACAAGTTTGTTTCTAGTGTCCTTACACAGCTCTTTGGTCTTGGCCATAGTGGAGATTGGCGTGTGACTGTTTGAGGTTGTGGACAGGTGTCTTTTATACTGATAATGAGTTCAAACAGGTGCCTTTAATACAGCAAATGAGTGCAGGACAGAGGAGCTTTTTACAGAAGAAGTTATAAGTCTGTGAGAGTCAGAAATCTTGCTTGTTTGTTAGTGACGAAATACTAATTTTCCACCATAATTTGCAAATAAATTCTTTAAAAATCTGAGGATGTGATTTTATGGATTTTTTCTCTCATTTTGTCTCTCATAGTTGAGGTATACCTATGATGAAAATTAGAGGCCTTACTCATATTTTTAAGTGGTAGAACTTGCACAATTGGTGGCTGACTAAATACTTTTTTGGCCCACTGTACATACATCGACATACAAACTATATTTATACACACCCACACCCACACACACACAAAACAACCTTACTATTCATCTTCAGGGTTGCTAAAATAGCACCAAGTTGGCTGAGGGGGACATTATTTATAGTTCTAGAGACATCACAGTCTAAAAATAAATTAGAGAGGCTAAACTGGGAGAGAGATGACTCACCATGGCCCACTCCCGCGCCCTGACCCTCATGCGGCTGGGGCTGCGGTCCTCTGCATAGAGCGCTGCCATCAGGGATCCAATTGAAGTTCCTCCCACCAGATCCACTGGGATCCCTGCTTCCCTCAGAGCCTTCAGTATACCCACCTGTGAACAGCCTCTGAGACAGACAGAGGGTAGAATGAGTGAGGGACTTAATATCTTTAAAAATGCAAATCTTAAAAATAAGAGTTAAAGACATCAGAGTTACAGATATATACGCAGATATATGAAGAAGGATGCAGAAAAACTGAAAAACCAACCTTTACATGAGATCCTCACAAACACAGGACAGAGGGAATGAAAAAATGGAGGTGAGGGGTGATTAATGAAGGGAGGAGACAGAAAGTGAAGGAGACAAGTAGAAAGGATGAGTGAAGAGAGGTGAAAGGAGGTCGTGAGGGAGTCTGTGTGAAAGAGGGCAGTGTGAGTTATGAAGCCAGACAGAAACACAATTACTTTAGAATTAAATTACACGCTCCTGTTTCACACTGAGCTGCTACTGAACACTCAGTCACAAGGATGAGGATACAAAATGTATTTTGTCACATCAAGTGTGTCTTCAGGATTTACAGAAATATACCAATATAACCAAGGAAACAGATATAACTTAGGTGGGTGGGAACTAACTACCTTTTTTTGTCAATTATTTTGTCACATTTTGTATCATTAAAAATGGTCTCTCACAATCCCTACTGCCTTTTATGTAGATAGATCATCGAAGCTTTAATTAGAGAATTCTGTGAATCTGACATCATTCACGAACATCCCCAAAAGTACCACCCTGTGTGTCTGAGTTGTAGAGCAGTATCTGCCGCACGTGCAATGGGTGAGAGAGCGAGTGAGAGAAGAAGGAAACGTATGTGCTTTAAAGTGCAGCTAAGGGTGTGTGTGGGCGAGAACTACTGTAGGTGTGTGTGTGTGTGTGTGTACCTAGCTCCTCCACCTCCGAAAACCAGTGCGATGGCATTCCCTGTGAGAATGCGAGCCAGACGGGAGAAATCAGAGTGCCGGTCAGCTGGCTTCTGAAACACACGCTGGTACATCTCTCTCTGAAAAACACACACACACACACACACACACACACACACACACACACACACACACACACACAGAATACTTCCAAATTCCTCTAAATTCTTCACAACCCAATGAACAACACGAAATTCGCAGGTGACATGACAGCCGCGGCCGAGGGAGCGGTGCAGCCTCAACAACCTGGTCCTAAACACCACAAAAACATAGCAGCCCATGTTGTTGGCTAGAGCAAAATTTCAATCGACATGCAGCCTCTGATCGGAGGCGGGGCTTCTGTGGAGAGGGTCTCAGTGTTCAGGTTCCTGGGCACTGAGCTGGAGGATGACCTGGCCTGGAGCTGCTGAAGAAGGCGCAGCAGAGACTGTTCTTTCTGAGAATTCTCGGGAGAAACCAGCTTTCCAAGAATCGGCTCCTCGCCTTTTACCACTCTTCCATAGAAAGTACACTTACGTACGGACAAAGGAAGGTGCTCCACGAGATCAGGTCAGCAGAAAAAACAATTGGCTGCCCTCTCCCCACCCTGGAACAAATTTACACCTCACGATGCCGCAAAAAAGCAATAGACATTTTACAGGACTCATTACACCCCGGTCATTGGCAGGACAAACCGCCTTTAAAACTCTAAATAAACTGTTATCCATATATGTGCTATATCTCCATAAAATGTGCAATACCACCTCACTATGGGAAGTAATGTGCAATAGACTGTAAAAACCCATTGCAATTTGTATTTTTGCATATTTTTTGTATTTATATTTTCTTCTGTAATGTAATTTATGTATATTATGTTGACTAGTATTTTATTTGTTTGTTTATTTAAGTCTTTCGTATTTCCTTTCTTATATGCATGTTGTTCCAGGAGAAGTGACAATGACAATAAAGATAATATACGACATGTGTATTTATCACCAAGCTGTGTGTATAAACGTAACCGAAGAAGGCAGAATGGACCATAGAAGTGTATGAAGCATTCGTTTGAGATGAATGACATGTGCATATGCATGCATGTTTGCTTATAAATGTGTGCAATAATGGTTCTGTCGAGGCGGGTGTGCTTGTGCGTGGTAGGTACCAGTTTAGGCAAGCTCCTCTTTGAGAAGACCCTCCGTGGGCAGGACAGGTGCAAGTGTCTGGAGATCCAGCTTCTCATGTTGAGCCAGTCCACCGTTCCCCTGGGTGGAGGTCCGTCCTCACGGTGCAACAAGACCAGCTGCTTTTGAGCACGAACCGCACTGCCCTCCAGCATGCGCTCCAACTGAGATAGAGATGGAGACAGAGGCGTGGAGATTTACTACATCTTCTCCATCCTGATGGCAGCGGCGTCTTCCAAGATGATGTCTCCATCCACAGGATAAGAGTATGATTCATCCCGATGTGACAAACACAATAATCATAACACCAAACAAAGCAGAATATCGTTCAACCCTTCAATGTAAACTCAGCACTGAGGCTGTTCTGGTACTAAAGAGAAAGATACAGAACGAGTGGTGCATTGTACTCAGGAACAGAATGAAAAGAAAGCACACTTGTACCAAGGTACGGTAACCTATCATTTACACAAACACCAGGGCAACCCAGAGATGCCTGCACTGTGAGACACATTCTTACAGATAATGGATGCGCTTCGCAAACACTTCGCATTGCTGTGCAGTTTGAAAAACCTACAATTGGAGGACAAAACGAAATCCACTACAGGCTCATTCAGGAATTGAGCTCATATTGATCGGCACTGCTGTCATATTTTCAACACCATTACCAAGGACACACATTTTCCTGGAGGTTATAATTTCTTAAGGCTTGTATGACTCAGATGAGCCTTTCATCAGTGAGGTTCAACCTTGAGGCTGAAACACACACACACACACATCATCACACACAGCAGGAAGCGAATGCCACCCGCCATCAACAGCCTCTTCTCTCCACAAACGCAAACATGGGGCGACCCTGCGCACCCTCTAATCTCCTGCAGGGACCAGAGACGCCCCCTGTTCTCTGCCAGGCCTCCATTACAGCAGAGTAATGATCGGATGAGGCGGCTGCTGGAGAGCAGCCCTAATTACACCGCTGATCACCAACCTGCCAGCGAAGTTACTCATTTTACACCGAGCTAAATTCTGCCACAGTCACGGCGTCCCTCAGCAACACACACAGTGTAATTATTCAACGTCGGACACTCGGGACCGAAGGAAAACAGAGATCAGCCCACCTCTCCCACAGTGGCTTCCTGCTCCCCGAGTCCGACGATGATGATGCAGTCGGCTTGCCGTATGCAGCGCTGGGTCCAGGGGGTGAGGGTGGAGTCTGTCTGGTACAGGACTATGCGGTGGATGTCCTCCTGCTGGCCCAACCAGCTGGATAGGCGGTACTCATGTACACTGGGGGAGGCAGAAGTCAAAGGTCGTGCAACCTATAGACAACTTAAAAGTAGCAATGTGGTCTTTTATTGAAATACAAATCACAAAATAACTAAAATTGTCAGAGGACTGCGGCATGGGGACTGGGGAGCCGCGATGTGTTCCCTCTCACCGTCTGGATGTGAACTGGTTATTGCTGGTTTAACGGCAGTTACAGAATCACTTTGCAAGGTAAACCTGTGCGGAAGATGTAGAAAGATGTACAAAGAACCCTGCTTAAAATACCCACTGCAGGAGTGAGCACGTTAAAAATGCTTTTAAGAAATCACATTTTTTTCGTCTGGATAAATCTGTAAACAATATCATTGTTGATTGATCAATCCCACAACTCATCCAGACTGAGGGTGTCTGTGTGTGAATTCATTTCTTTATAATTAGGGTCCCAAGCCCGGGTAAACGGGGAGGGTAGCGTCAGAATGGCACCTTTTGTGCCAGTCCACTGTGGCGATGATCCCTGCCATATGGAGACATTATTGTTCCGTTTTCATTATTCAGGTTGAGATTTTTGTATTCTGTGTTACCTGTTTTTGTGCCAATCCCATTGTTTGTTGAGCTCTGACCCATGGCCCATTATTTGGCTAAATAAACAACTAATAGAACGTCGCTACAACATCTCCCTGAAGGGGTGGGGGGTGAGCGGTCCATGTTGATGGTGTTGTTCATTTTCATTTCACACAGACGGTTGACTTTCATCTCCAAGCTTCAAAAAGCCGCTGCAATTTATTGGCGTTTTTGATGTAGAAAGCACATGCTTAACCATGAATACATTTACATACTTTTCGGCATGTTCTGGAAAGTATCTTGTAAACACATGAGACACACACACACACACACACAGCTTTTCTTCGTGTTAACAAACCTGTCCAGGGCTGTGGACCCAAGGCGCTGTTTGATGATGTCACTGGTCAGGAGAAGAGTGGGACCTATGAGGTAAATCAAAGAAATTCATTTCTAATTAAGAATCGTTTTTTTGACCCTTAAAGGACAGAACATCTTTCTTGGTTAAGATTAGTTACTATAATTATAAATGCCACTCCCATAATATCAGAAAGGCACCGCAGGGACCTAACCAACGGTACGACTCTACGTGTCTCTCGCGGTACTGATCTGCCGCTGGGAACATATGGCATGGGGCTATATATCAGTTTCGCTCTGGCAGAGACTCCCATGCTTCCGCTCAGACTGCGCTCTCCTCTTTCCAGCCGAAGGACGTGAGAGTTTTAGCAAGGCTGCCTCAGCAAAGGTCAGCGTGACACCGGGAAAGCGGAATATGTTCCTTATGAGAGGAACATCACTTTGGCTGTAATTACACAAGCACTGTAGCAATGACAAATGAGGTTTTCCTCAGGATTTAATGCTAAACGTATCCCTCACTGTCTGAGAGAGAAGAACAAAAAGGGACCTTGTTGAAAATGAAATCCCCCTTCACTATCGCACAGAAGAGCCTTGGGCCTCCATGACCTTAGTTAGTTATTTGTTTTAATTGTCTAATCATTAGAACGTGAACAAAACCAACAAAACAGTAAGACGGCAGTAATCAAATGAACAAAACTAAACTAACAATCCTTAAATGGGAGGGATAGAGAATAAACAAAGCAATAATCAAATGAACAAAGAGACAAATGAACAAACAAATGAATAGTAATGAACAGGAACAAAGAAGTGCATTATTGCTTTGTTTGCTCATTCATTAAGTCAAACAGAGAAACAAAAAATGAAGGAACAAACAAAACAGGGCAAATGAACAAACAGAGTAAAAAAAACTGAAAAAAATTTTAAATAAACAACGAACCAAAATAAAATGTAATAAAGGAGTGGTGTACACACCAATGGCGATGAGGGCATGCTGCAGCTCCAGGGTGAAGGCGGTTAGTGGAACCTCCTCACTCACGGGCAGGACAGTTACGGTGGACAGGTTGGAGACCGGGTTTCCCGCGTCCCACTTACTGCCGGGAGTGTGCAAGGCCAGGCTTCTGGCTGAGGATGGAAATACACTATTGGCTGAACACTCACTACAATTTGGCTGAAACACTCACTACAAATCACTTTTAGGCATCAAGGACACGGTCACATAAGCCAACACTGCACAGATGCACAAGCACACACCCATGCAGACACGGTGACTGTGATTCGCTTTGGATAAAAGCCTCTTCCTATCGAAACGTGATGTAATATAATATAACATTTACAAAAACAGAAAGACACCTGCAGACACACCTGTCAGGGGCCCATTGACCTGCTGAAGGATCTTCTGACCGAGAAGGTGGATAAGTCTTGTGACAACCTAAAAGTTGGATGACAGGAACACAAAGAACACACTCACCATGGCTTTTAACCCAGTGTGTCATGGTACGGTGTTCTTATGTGCTTTAGGCAGTCCTTTCTTTTAATATCTATTTTAATATCATGTCATAAATATTTTCTGTTTTATTCAACCCCTTGTTTAATTCAAATTGCTGCAAGTTTCTCTTATTTTATTCGGTCCATATGTGTCCTGTTCCTGGTAATTTAACTTACTTTTTATTTTAATGTACAGCACTTTACATATTTTATATGTACGCAATATATAAATATATGAAATAGGATAAAATACTGCAATTATTGCCATTTTCATATATTAAATAAATACATTGTTATACTATTTAATATTTTATTATATATATTGAAAAATGTCCTACATTAAATGAGATTATATATATATATATATATATATATATATATATATATATATATATATATATATATATATATATATATATATATATATATATATATATATATATATATATATATATATATATATATATATATATATATATATATATATATATACACATACACACGGGGAAGTTACTCATATATTAAAATATACTTACCAATGTATTGCAATATAAATTCTAGAATAAAGCTTTGTAAAGTTTCGTATGGGTGGCCAATTCAATGTAATGATCTAATTCTGTGTAAATAAAGTATATAAAAAAATATATATACCATAGAATAAATATAACACATTTTACATCCTAAAATGGCATTAATGACACTAACATTCAGACAATATGGGTTTAACATTTCAACATTTCAGGCCTAGAACATGACAGTCCAGTTTTAAGAAGAGTTGCCCACCTGGGGGAATTTTCTCTTGATGGAGTTGAGCGCCCCCTCAGGCAGCTTGGCCAGTTCTGAATCCCGCACAGCATGAACTGTGGTGGCTCGGTTTTGATGGGTTAATGCCTCAACCTTCGAACACAGACAGACACAAAAACATACACTTAGCTGCATCACTGTCAAATTCTGTCTCTTAGATCTCTAGACAAAATTTCTTTAAGAGAAACCAAACCAAAAAAAGTTTACTCAGATTCCTTGCTGCAACATATATTTTTTACTTTCCTTTACTTTACTTTGCAGACGCTTTTATCCAAAGCGACTTACAAGAGGAAGACACCAGCAAGTATTTTTTAATCAATATCCTTTCTAAAATGAAGGAGGTTAAATTACAAACATTTACATATTATTGTCACTAAATCTGTAACCCCCTGAGATCACTTGGGTTCATTCCTGAGGCAAACCCAGCCCCCAGTTTTAAAAGTAGGCCAAAACCCGTTTGATTGGCTCTGTTCAATGTCCCCTCCTGGGCTGTACCCTGAGGCAGACAGACCAGGGACCTTTAAAACGAGGAAAAAAAGCGATTTAAGTGAGACAACACTGTCAGTGCTGACGCAAGAAGACTGATTTAGCAACACAAAAAGAATCCCACACAGTGGCCTAGAATCAATCAATCCAAGCACACACACACATCTCCAGGGCTTGTAACCATGGCATCACCGCAGTCGCCAGGTATTCTTATCCATGTGGGTGTCACCGTGGAGACCTGTGGAGACGTCGCCCAAGGTCACGTGTGCGGTTGTAAGGGTTACCTGACCTTTTTGGATCTCATGGTTTCTGAAAAACAAGACAACTTGGACTCCATTCAGTCAAAACAAAACAAAAAAAAAAACAGCTAATCTCGGCTTCCAATGAATGTGAACCGCTGAGGGGCCATTATCCGGTTAAGGACGGCGCGCTCCCCTAAATAACAGCAGCAATAACGGCCGTATAAGAGCCACAGGCCTATAATTGTAACTGCTGACTGCAGCAGTGTTCCTCTGTGCTGAAAAGGGGGCATGGAGACAAATGCAGCAAAAACCGGCAGCCTGAATTCAATTAACCTACTTCCTGCAGGTAGTTCAGCTCAATATTTATTGTCCAAATGCCACTGCTGACTGCATTGGCAGCCAAAGAGTCAATGAGTTTCACCAAAAACTGATAAGACACAAGGCTGGGAAATGGAGGCCACTGGGCTAAATGGGATTTCAAAAAAGATTTATTGGAACTATTTAAAAATATATAAGCGAACATACCATTTCAATAAAATTATTAGGGCATTATTAACGTAGGGGCAGAGGTTGGCCTAGCAGAAAAGGAAACAGATCAATAATCGGAAGGTTTCTGGTTTGAATCTTTGTTACTGAGCAAAGCACCGTCCCCACACACTGCTCCCCGGGCGCCTGTCATGGCCGCCCACCGCTCACCAGGGGTGATGGTTAAAAGCAGAGGACGCATTTCACCGTGTCACCGTGAGCTGTGCTTGGTGTGCTTCACAATGGCAATCATTACACTTTCACTTCACTACACTACTTAAGTACTTGACGTGAGTGCTCTCGGTAAGATATTGCGGCAAATTAAGTTCATGTGTCAAGTACTTTTTTGTATACGAGTTATTAGTCAAGGCTCACCACTCCAATGAGATCGCCACGGCCATACTCCCCCGTCAGCTCCTTTTTCCCATCATCCTTCATAATGACAGAGCGTAAACGACCACTCAGCACTATGAATGTACTGTCTGACTTATCACCTTGCCTATGAGACAGAGAGACAGACAGAGAGTTTGCAGGTAAGGTTGACAGAATATAAAAATCTCCCCTCCTCACAATAAAGATTTAACAAGTAAAAATTTTTTAGCAATATATCTATAGACAAGTTCAGTAGCAATGAAAGTCTCAAGGTAAAAACACTTTTACATCTACACATTTACTCTGGGTTAGTACTACAGGCACAACATGATTGTAAATGAGAAAAATACAAAACAGTTCTGAATACACAATGAAATCTGGAAAAAAAGGGTGGAGAGAGTAATCACCTGTAGACAGCACGGCCGGCCTCCACAGCCATCCAATCAAGAGCGAAGTCGATCTGCCGTACGAAGGACGACATCCTCCTGACTACGGAGTGAGCGACATTCAATACGACCATGGGCTCAGCTCGCATGATCCTGACAGCAGGCAAATACATCACATTTTCATGATGGCAAATCTGATGAATCCATATGCATAGATATGTGTAACTGAATTATTAAAGCCTCAGATGTACAGTAATTAAGAATTCATTAAGGTCAAACTATCCAATTCCTTGGGTAAACAACTCTGCAAATCTGCATAATAATTAAAATAGAGGCAGATACGTTTGGAGGCGTATGCGTGTGTGTTTGTATGTATGTACACTGGGACAAAAAAAAAGTATTTGGAAGCCGCCGACTGTACAAGTTGTCCCACTTAAAAAGATGAGAGAGGTCTGAAATTTTCATCATAGCTATACCTCAACTGTGAGAGACAGAGTGCAAAATAAATCCAGGAAATCACATTGTATGATTTTAAAATTATTTACTTATATAACAGTGCAGACCTCTGTCAGACCTCTGTGTTCGTTGTTGAACAATCGCTGGCTGCCAAATACTTTTTCCCCACTGCAAGATGATAAGGTACTTCAATCTTCAAAATGTGTGTCTATGCAAGTATGTTTATGAATGATGTTGGTGTATTTGGATGTACGTATTTCAATATCTCACTCATAAAAGTGTGTTTTGGAGATGGACAGGAAGCTGCAGTCTCGATGAGCTTTCACGGTGAAGATAAGAGGTTCTCCAGTCAGGACAGCCAGCTGACCCACCAGCTCCCCAGGGTGGGTCACAAAGAGACAGGTGTCCTCCTCCCGATCAATCATCCGCTGGTACACATGGAGTGCCCCCGAGATCACAAACTGCACACTGACTTCCTGAACACACACACACACTGATATTAAAATGCATAAGCACAAAAAAACACTTATGTATACACACACACACACACACACACATATACACATATTTGTGTGTCACTAATCACTAAAGCCAGAATCAAAATATTAATTGCCACTAGTGACAAACTGGCATGGACATCAATCTCATGCTTTAATCAACAGCCATTGATTAATGGCTCATTTGTTACGTGCATTAATATTTCATTATAGCTTACAGCTGTTGTTTTGAGGAAGATGAGGATGACGAAGGTCACACCAAACTGACCTGATCTCCCTGATGGGCTACAACTGACCCAGATTTCACCTGGTGTAATGTTACCCTCCCCTCCAACAGAGTGGGGTCCTGAAAAGTACATATACATTAATAAAAAAATGCACATTCTTTTAAAAATTCTCACACAAACCACAACTCAACAATCAGATCAATGGATTTGATGAACTACGCGGTAGTACACAATATTGTTGCGGAGGATAAGAGCATGTGCACCTTCAGTTGAATGATGCTCAGCAGGTCTTTTTTGGCTGCCTGGAAGATGGCTCCTACCCGGCTGGGGTGGACGTCAGAGCGCTCCCAACTGTCCGAATAATGAATCACAGCAGACGGTGTTTGCTGCATGGTCACACTCTTCTTCAGTATGGACTAACAGAGGATCAGAGCAGAAATCAGATAGGAACAGGGGAACACGAGAGGACAGAGTAAAAATAGTTAAATAGATGGTGCATTTTCAAAGAAGAGGGCCACCTTGTGAATGACAGGACTGGAAGGTGCTTCATCGATGGTGACCCTTGCTCTCTCGTATGCCATACTCAAATCATTACCCAGCCCTTAGAAGAAGGAAGAGACTCATTTACCCACATTTCTTTAAATCTGTGTCTCGTCGTCAATTTTTTTCCCCTCATACCTGTGCCTTCTACAGGCATGGAGACTGAACGAGGCTTTCTCAAGCTGGCAGAGGCATTTTCACACACTCCTACTGCTTTACCACCAACTGCAAAACACACAAAAACTTACTTTAGGCAGAAAATGCTAGGGGGAAACATTCATATGCTTTGTAATTATTTATAATTATTTCTGAGAATTTGCATATCAGCTTATGGGAGTGTGTATAAGTCCATGAGCTTGACACTGTGCTGGAGAGAAACTGTGCGTGTGAGATTGTCTGTTTATGTGACAGAGTGTGTGTGTGTACCAGGCATCACCTGTCTCAGGCTGCTCAGCCAGCCCTTGGACACTCTCCTCATCTGAGGTGGGCTGGAAATTGGGTCGGCGTGGTAACCTGCCCGGACTGCCCTCTCCAATAGCGCTGGCAACTGCTGACAAGGGAACCGCCTGTCTCTCCTGGAAACCACGTAGCATAATAATCATTCCTCCTCACACCAACGTCAACTGTCTGCCAACGAATCCAAACACATCCACACAGATATACAGAGTGGAGACTAATAGAGAGGTTAGGACCCGACTGATGAATTAGATGTCCAAAAAAACATTGCATCAATGAAAGAAATCACCAAAATTAGAATACCGTTAGTATGCATGATTCATCCTATCTCATCCACATCATCTGAAGGTTTTCACCAGTCAAGCCCTTATCCTTGCAAATACTGACAGTAGTTAGTTAGCTAATAAAAATATGTGTCCACGTGTCATTAGTGTGTAAATTAAAAACTGCAGTGAAGAAAATCAGGCTCTGACACAACAGACTCTGCAAGAATAATCTATCATTTCAGAAATAATTAAGGAGGAAGTAAACAGCAAAATCTGCCTAATAATCTCTAGTGAGCTAATCATCCACTCTACAAATCAGTGTGCAGGGCCTTGGTTCAACATAGAAAACAATAAATGAGTGAGATTTTGGTGTGTGTGTGTGTCTGTGTTTGTCTGTGTGTGTCTGTGTGTGTCTGTGTGTGTCTGTGTGTGTCTGTGTGTGTGTGTACATGTCCAACTCACTGGGTTGAAGAGCTCAGTTGTCAGGCCTAGATAATTGTGTAGAGCCAAGAAAGTCACTCTCTGCAGTCGAACCATGATAATCTGCACAGAACACAGAATATACTTAACAGAGTGTGTACCCTGGTCAAGGTCTTTGAGCATTTCTTTACAACAAAAATTGTGTGTGTGTGTGTGTGTGTGTGTGTGTGTACATGTTTGTGTACCTGTATAACTCTGATCTGGGTCTCTGGATATTTCTCAAACACAGACTGGAAGGCGGACGCCGGCAGCCGCAGGACGGTGCAGCGGGATGCAGCCCTTGCCGCGACTGTTTTATAAGGAGCAGGGTGACCCTGACAAGCAATCACAGAAAATAAAATCAAGAAACAATAAATAGAGGAGGAGTGGAGAGTGGGGAGAGAGAGAGAGAGAGAGAGAGAGAGAGAGCATGTGAATATTAAGAATATTAAGTGGTAAACACTCACAGTGATTATGTCCAAGATGCTCAACAAACTGTGAACACTGTCACCGGGCAGCACATCCTTCACTATGGCCTCAGTTCCATCCTGAGAGAGAGCAAGAAAACACACACACACACACACACACACACACACACAGCACAGGAAAACAAACATAACACATACATAGAAATAAGTTCACAACAGACCCACACATGCAGCAGTTAACACACAACACACACACACACCATATCAGTAAAGACCATAGCAGAGATTACAGAACAAAAGTTTCATATCTAAATCTGGACAAAAGAGGGTGTGAGTTTCAGCAATGTTTGATTAGTCAGATAAACCGAAAGAATCTGAAACTGGGAACAGACAAACAGGATAAATCACAGTCGGAATCCTCAACTCAATGAAAACTGAACAGTAATTATTAGGTAAATGAAGTAAAGTGAAAGTGAAGTGATTGTCATTGTAAAGCAGAGAAAGCACAGGACACAGATATAATGAAACGTGTCCTCTGCTTTTAACAATCACCCTAAGTGAGTGGTGGGCAGCAATGAAAGGCGCCCGGGGTGTGTGTGGGGACAGTAGTGGCACCTTGGAGGCTCGGGATTCAAACCGGCAACCTTCCGATTACCGGTCCGCTTCCATACCCGCTAGCCAACCACTGCCCCACGATGTCCTAAAGCTTCAGGAAGGGGGCATTCATTAGAGTGTGTGTGTGTGTGTGTATATACAAAGTTCTTACACTGTCATGGATCCAGAGTTCCAACCGTCCATCCTGAACAACATAGATGCTGTCATCATCATCCCCAGGACGGAATAGCCCCTCCCCCTCCTGAAGCTCCACAAAGACCATGTGACGACAGAGTTCCAGAAACAATGGCTTCTCAAAGTGGCCAAGCACCCTGATATGCATATCATATAAAATTTATGTAAAATAACACACATTTACAGCATTTATCAGTCACCCTTACAATCAGTAGTTACAAGGACAGACCCCATGGAGACACTCAGATTTAAGTGTCTTGCTCAGGGACACAATAGGAGAGTGTGTTACACACTAGGCTAGTGCCACCTACACACTCATAAATGTACTACATACACACATTAATCAGGTTTAAGTATTAATACGGCATATGTGCCCACATGTGTCTACATTACCTGACATTTTTTAACATGTACAGCACTTCTGACGGTAGGTTGGAGTTCTGTACATCGAACTCAGTCAGATCAGCCTCTAACAGGGAAGGTGGTGGATCTTTGTGTTGCAGAGTAGGTGGTTCCTTTCTGATACGTAAAATTCTGCAGCACATGCAAAAAGGCAGACATCAACCCTTTAAAAAAATTATACAGGTTATATATCTGAATCAGGAGGCCACCATATAACAAAAAGAAAAAATACAAAAACAGGAGCGTCCAATCTTCTGTTAAAGACCAGGTTTTAGCAGAGATAGTACTGATTGGCGAGCAAAATCTTTTCATTATGGAAACATGTCAGTGGAAACAGCCACCAACAGCTTATTCCAGCATACAGGCCAGCACTATTGATGACATATTAGATAATAGGACCACACAGGGACATATAATTTCAAACCTCAGAGAAAACAAGATATATAAAGGGAAAGAAATCAAGGTACTATGAGCGCTACAGATGATGCACGAACCTGCGAGCGATGCTCAGTACTTTCTGTCTCTTTCTTGGCCGCTGCTTGGACACTGAGGTAGAGACTGGGGTGGAGGACAGAGTCTGGACCTGAGAATTGCAATGGACAGAAGGAAAAAGGAGAGAGCAGGATGAAAGGGAGGCATAAAATATTCTCATTACAATGACACATGAACAGGTCAGGTGAACAGTCAGTTTGTTGACCATGTAGATGGTCTGGAAGCATGAAACATGGTCAAGTTTAAAGATATGAGTGAAACTTACAAGAACCAACATGAAACCCTGGGATTTGTTCCTAGTATGCAGCGGTTAGTATCTGCCAAAAAAATGGTCTAATGGAGCTCAACTGCATGATCCAATCCCACAGAAGAACTCACAGCACCTACTTAAAGATTACTGTGGACCACAAACATATCTGAGTGGTCTCTTCAGAAGAATAATGCCCTCTGTCACACTGCAGAAACTGTTCAGCAATGTTTTGAGAAAAGGACAAAGACATCCAGGTGTTGACTTGGCCTTCAGATGCCTTCAGAGGCACCATTCTGTAGTTTTAATGTTGGGTTGTAGATGTGCTATTACTGCGAGCTACCACCCCCTCTAGTGGCCAGAATTGTGATACAGTTTCATTACTGGTGTAGTAGCCTAGCGGGTAACACACTCACTTGTGCGCCAGAAGACCACAAAGTCACAGATTCAAACCCCACTTACTACCATTGTGTCCCTGAGCAAGACACTTAACCCTGAGTGTCTACAGGGGGGGACTGTCCCTGTAACTACTGATTGTAAGCTGCTGTGGATAAGGCCGTCTGATAAATGATGTAACTGTAAATGTACACAAACTCCATCACAACTTTGGCAAGACAGCAAACAGCTACCTTTCTCATGATCTTCCTGCCATAAAAGAGCACCTTGTCCCGCTTCCGGAACCGATAGCGAGGAGTCCCAGAAGGCTGACTACCTGTATGAGGGAACATAGAGGCTCCAGATCACACACATTCAATAGCACAACCTAAAACAAACAGTGACGCCACCTGCCCTGCTGGCTGTTTTTGTAATGCAAAACTGGAAATGCAGCAGAGTGGTCGAGTATCAGCCTTATCATGGAAAACACAGAGGCTAGAAAAACAATGTTCGGGGAAAGTGATACAGACTGCCGACTACATGTTTATTTTGGCTTTGTCTTGTGAACTGGAAATAGGCCAACAAGTGGTAGGATCGAAGGAAAATGAAATGGACAAATGCTTTTTGACACAGTGATTTTTTGGAATTGTTTAAGGAGACACTGACCAGCCCGCTTGTATCTTCGGTAGAGGAAGAGCACAAGGATGCCAATAAGAGAAACTGCTACAATGGCACCAATCAGGACTCCTGTGAGCTGTGCAGAGAGAAAGCATATACATATGATCATAACATAATTCTTATAGATAAACTCAGGAGACAAAGACAAACTCATGTTGCATAGATGATAGAAGGCTTCTTTAGATCAGTACCATTGTGTTCTGCATTCTCTCCTCCACAAACTGCTGCACCCGAGCGCCGAACTCTACGGCGCGTAAATCTATCAGATCCGAATCCATCCCTAGATTGGAGAGTTGAACACAATATGAGAAGAGCGTTAATGGCTAGAACCACATTTTATATTACAACAGTGAACAAGAAACTGTGGATGAAGAGAAAGGTACAAGATCACTTAAAAACATACAAACACAGTATCCACACGTAGAAGATAAATCATTCTAAAACAATGTGCCAATGCAAAAGCCATGGAAGATGGGCATGTTCAAGCGCTGACTGTACATGATTACACTGCATGCCAAGGACGAGCAATCCAGGAAAAGCTGCAGGTCCAGACTGAAAGCCAGGCCTGTGCTGAAGAAAGGATCGTCCATGTGTCTCGCTACCTGCCAACGGACGGTAAGTTCTATCACTGGCTGCATGCTTCCACGCCAACAGTATCATGAAAACAACAGTGCTGAAAATGGTTGTATCCACGACACAATCATTACAGCTGGACTGACCTCAATGAGCGACAAATCGGCCTGCAGAAGGGAGGTGCGCAACCTGATAAGATGCCACTCTGAGAACAGTTTGTCCCTTAATACATCTGAGACCAAAGAGCAGACGACGAACTTCTGAGACTGAGACACAGCTCTTGAACCAAAGGACCAACCTCCACCTAATCTCCCTAAATAAATTTGCATAATCTGTATCATTATCTCTACCAGCCACATTACATCAGGCTAAGATTTGATATCTACCTCCTTATGGTTTTATTGCATTTTTGTCATATCTGAGGCACAAGACACTATTTATTGACAAAATGACCATACTGTTTATGCTGGGTAAATGGTTTGATTCATGCGTACTGAGGTATTAATTTCAGTACTACAATACATTAACTTCTTAATGTATGGCCTCAGACAGAAGTAGAGAATAAATTGTATTCCTTCATTCATGACACTTTTGTAAAATTCAATTTGGTCTTAAAAATGCTGTAAGAACCACATAACTCAGGATCAGATTCTGGCTCTTAAAAAATCCCACCCTCCACAGAGGGGAGGTCAGTCGAAAGCCATAAAACTGGAACTGGACCAAACCACATGACTGATGAATAACAGGCCTGAACAGCAGTAATTAATAAAGGAGACAGTGGCAGACTTTCTAAGTGACATGACTCGATCACATGACATAAATAGCAATATAATGCGTTAAATATGGCCCTCGCTCCATCATGTCTGCTGCCTGTCTGCCGCCGCTTCGTCTAATTTAGCATCGGCATTAGATCTACCGAGGAAGCAGCGTTACGAGACCATCTCGGCAGCTTCAAGGCTTAGTAAATATGTTGCCACTCACTTCACAGATGTAGCTTTCCCTTCTGTCTTCCAGCCATGAGAACTCTCACCCTCTCTCTTCCTCCCACTCTACGCTCTCCAGCGTCGAAGTGACAGTTCGCCAGACTTCCAACACTGCGCGCCGCCATTGGCTGCTTCTTTGAAAATCGCACCTATCGGATTGCAGCTTATTGTCTTCCGGAATCCCGTTTCTAGACATCTCGGCCAATAACGAGCTTTGTGTACATCGCCGTTGTTTACACAACAAGCGGCCACCCTGAATAGATGGGACATCTGAAGGTTGTGTCCCAAACCTCGACTCCGTCACTTCGAAGTGCACTTTTCGGCCAACTTGGCATCGTTTTGTTACATTTCGGTAGGTTCCCTATAAAGTACACTACGTTGTAATTGAGTTGATGTTTCGGACACAGCAGAAAGAAATGTTCAACAAACTCGCGAAATCCCTCATTTATGAAATATTTTTATAATATGTTTTTGGGTGCAGGACAATTATGATCGATTGACGGTGTTTTCATTTATATCTCCAAAAGCTTTATTGTGTTTATAAAGGTATATACATCATAAAGGTACATATAAACATACGTTTATAAAAGTACATACAAACACTTATCACCATACATTTCAAAGAAAATTACGTTTTGCTAAAAAAAAAACACACACACACTATGATGCTGTATTTTGATTTATCATTGTTTCATAAAAGGTTATAACCATTATATTACAATCAATATGCTCTGAGGCATTTTACAATTGATGCTCATTTTCATGCAGAAAATGTTTGCAAACATTACATAACACAACAGTTAGAATCAGAATATCTTTATTGTCATTGTAACAAGTAGAGCGAAATTAGGTAATCTTGTTACAATGACAACAATATGCAGTAGATATGATGAGAAATGTCTTTTTCAGCCAAATCCATCAAATGTAACAGACTGCAGGCCCTCTGTAAAAGGCCCTTATGATAATCGGTCGCATCCATCCAGCTGGGTTCAAATTCGTCATTATTCCAAGTCTTATTCCAAGAGGCCCCCTGGTGAAGTACCATGACTGGCAAATGCCTTGTAATAGTAATTTCATCAAATTTTAAGAAGAGGGTGAGAATAGGGGGAAAAAAACATGATTGAGAACCACCGCTGTGCCAAACGTTAATCAATGTCATGTTGCTGCCTCTAGCCCATTTCACTTATTGAGGTATTTGGCTACTGAATGGTAGGCATGCAAAATCTCTGGGTCATTGGGGCAGCTACAACGAAACTCTTCCCGCTGGTAAACCTTCTCCAGGTAGCGTGTTAAACCCTTCAGTGCGGCAGGAATCACAAAGTCCCGGTATTTCCTACACACCACCTGAAACAGAGCAGAGGAGACATTTACATTGCTGACTTTATTGCAAATTAAATTACATTTCAGAAATATCTGTATATGAATCACATATCAATATGATCCAAATAAAAGTATAAAATAAAATACAATTTTATATTGATCTTTATTTCGGTATAAATATTCACCAGTTCAAGGTAACAGTATGTGTGCATGGAGTTTTACTCACTTTGACTATGTGCAGTTTGGGCAGAAGGTTGCAGTCGGCAAGAGTGAGTGAGTTCCCATCCAGGTAGTCCCGTGAGGACATGGTAATGTCTGGGTTCTGGTCCATCTCGTAGGGTAAAGGAGTCAACAGGTACTGATCCAGCTTCATCAGACTCTTCAGGAACTTTTTCTCCAACACTGGAATTGAGTACACACAGACACACACCACCACATAGCTCAAATTTTTTTGGACCATTTATTAACCATTTTTTCTGAATATAGTCAACAGTATCTGGCCAGGTGACTCTAGGACAATTTAATTATATAATACTACAGAGAAAAACATTTAAAAATATATTTTTTTATATAGGAGAAAAGATTTTCATCTAATTGGAATTGACCAAACTTACTGCTGTAGTTGCTAACACAAACTTAGCAGTCAGTGGAAAGAATGCAGGTGAATTGACACAAAAGGTACAATAGTATAAATTGTTCCAGCAAATCCAGTGGTAATTAGTGGTTCAGGTATGAATACATGCCTCTGAACAAAATCCAACCACAGTTGATAATGGCAGAATAAATTGGCTTTATGGAATTGACAGAGCCCATGTCAATCAACAACCTTATAACAATGTGTGTTTTTACCGAACACACACATTCAGTCTTTCACCTCTGCCTCTAGCTCACCCATGTCTCTTTTGGTACACACCAATCACAAGTTCACTCCTAATTACTCTTCCTCAGCCTAATTAAGGTTAGGTTGGGTAGGGTAGGGTAGGTTGGATAGGGTAGGCCCATATCCACAGCAAGAGGAGACCATCAAAATCATTCTTACTGTCATTGAGGCCGGGGTTGGGGTTTTTGATGTAGGCTGAGAACTTGTGGAAGATGTCATCTCCAGCACCGTTGGACTCTTTGTAGCGGCAGCAGAGCTTGGGGTACCTGGAATTACTAGACTACTTAAATTGCAATGTTCACGATTCATGAGCTCAGTCACTTGTCTTCTTTCAGTTTTTCCCGTTTGGAAAAAGCGGACCAACCAGTCTGGTTGTCTCACAAAGATTTGGCAAAAGATTTATGCCGGATGCCTTTCCTGACGCAACCCTCCCCCTCTACCTGGCCTTGAGACCATCACCAAGAAATATTCTGACACATGCAATGTCATTGGCTGGATCATACGTGCTCAGAAATCTCATGATTTACTTCGCCAGGGTACTTCAGTTTCAGGTTTCAGAATGATATTTGCTGAGACATGCACTGCATAGTGTGTGTGCACTGCATGAGTGTGTGTGTGGTCTGTTAAAGGTTGTGCAGTATGTTATTGTGAGCATACTCACTGAGGGGGTGCCAGGGTCTCTTCCAGGAACTCTTCGATCTTGTTAGTGTCGGTGCGCACCTCTCCATTGTAAATGAGGAACGGGGGCTGTGATCCTGGGGCCAAATCCTTTAACACCTCAGGGGCCCTGGGAACAGAGCATTACTTCAAATCAGGGCTTGTAGTTTGGTTCTTTTGGTAATGTGACTTGTTTGGAGCAATTGAAGAGCATTAACGGCTGAAACACTCATCTTCACATCAAGATAAAAAATTTTCACAAGCACAAAAACCAGCACATCAGTGGCCTCCCGATTGTCCTGATGACAGTCAAAGAAAAATAATTTAACATTTTTATTAATGGCAATCATTTTCACTGGGAGAGTTTTAAGATTATTATATTCACCTCCTTATATTTGCAGATCTGACACGTCCAATGGCAAGTCAGCATTAATTTCAGACACAGTCCCTGCCTATTACTGACTGTATTATCTACCAGTCAACGTTTATACTTCCCTCACCTTTTCATGTCCACAGTGGTGAGAGTGAAGTTAACTCCTTTGAGCCAGAGAATCATAAAAAGCCTCTGGCAGAAGGGGCAGTTCCCAACACTTTCCCCATCATTGCTGGCCTGCAGGACAGAAAAAAAGACCCACGTACCAGCATTACATACACCATTACCTGAAATATGTACTGAACAGAAAGGCAGAAACATAAGCAAATGATGCAGCCACTTAGGGCCAGCAGGGGGCTCCTACGAATGCCTGTGACAGAACTATTTTTTCTAGTGAAGTGATTGTCACATGTGATACACAGCAGCACAGCACACGGTGCACACAGTGAAATTTGTCCTCTGCATTTAACCCATCACCCTGAGTGAGCAGTGGGCAGCCATGACAGGTGCCCGGGGAGCAACCTTCCAACCTTCTGATTACGGGGCTGCTTCCTTAACCGCTTGGCCACCACTGCCCCGTACAATATTGTATTCCTGCAAAGCCTGAGAGTTAATACTACTGGTTTAATCAAGATGGTTGAGAGGAAACTATTGTCATCCTGCATTGCTTTTGGACTCTGCAGCTGAAAGTAATTCCAGAGCATTGCTGTGTGAACACTACACACAAGAATGGCACTGCTGAGTTATGTTAGTTACATTATGCATATAGTTATATATACAGATACATATACATACATACATATACAACACATGTATATACATACATTAGTTATATGATACTTTACCCTACAAGTCAAATTCAATATATATAAGTTAAATTCAATATATATGTATATCAGTAGAATACAATTCAAACCTATAGGAAGCCTACAGTGAATTAGGTAAAGACTGAGCATAGAGAGGAAAACCCAGACAAGACTACTTATATTGTGATGATTTTCTGAATACAATATTGTAATACCTAATATTGCAATATGTAATATTGTCATGTAAGTTCAGTTTTCAAGAGAGGCTTGCACAACACAAATAAAAAAATTGAAAAAATTCTAGTAATAAATCATGAAGGGCTAGTCAGTGCAATATATGAAAAACTTATTTTATCAACCTCAATGTTTTGAATATAATTGTAACTAATAATAAGAAGCCATGTCAGAAGTAGAACAACAACACTTGCACCTTAGATGCAATTTGTGCTCCTCAAATTGCACAGAAAGAGCAATGGAGACCAGGAAAATAGTTCAAAAGACCTGATACAGAAATAGCAACAAACGTTCACTGTCAGCTGTCTCTTAGATTTTAACACATAAGAGACCAGCTCTGCAAACTAAAAGAGGTCCAAATGATTTTGGAAAATGTACGATAATGATCTTTTCCTCTCACCTTGATAAAAAGTTCAATTTTCGGTGCCTCCGCCATCCTCACTTTCTTCACACTGTTCTCGGCTTTCACAGCCAAAACCCAGCAGGTGCAGGAAAGGGAATGCTGGGACCTGCTGGTAGGACATAAACCAAATGAATTTCTTAAGGGTCACAGTCACAGACAGCTACTCAGGTTCTTCCCACGCCAAGGTACTAAAAAGCTCTGAGAAATCTTCAGAAAATTCTACCTTATATTCTTCTTTCCTCTCCTCTCCCTCTTTCACCGGTGTCTTTCAAGGCTTGACTTTTTTTCTTCGATCTTACTTGTTCTTTCTCTCTCTCCACCTTACACACCCAGCCGTGTCTGAAAGTCCACGCCCTCTAGACTAACCTGTCAGACCTGTGCCTCAAAATTGACTGTCGGGGCTGTCAGAGCAGTTTCTCTCTAGGCGTGATTCATTTGGGCAGCAGTGTCCCTTGCAAGATGGTCACATGTAATTCCCTGCATTAGCAGTGGGAGTGTTTCACATGGCTGCACCTTTCCTTACGTTCATCAGGTACCAATTTGAAACAGTTTCAGTATGCATTAAGATCGACTTTATCATGTGGACAGAAATATGGAGAAACATAAATGAAACTTAAGATAACTATTGGTTCTTTTATACATGTAATTTGTTCTTTGGTGCAAATAAATAGTTCATAGTTCATCAAAACCAATGGCAAGGTTTGTCTAAATTGCTTTGATGACTTTTCGTCAATGGGAAAAACATTTATTCTCCTCTGTTGTGAAGTTGAGTTCATGCACTTTATTAAATATTCAGATGTGGTGGCAGTTCAAAACCAATAAAGTGAAAGCAGTGCTTGATAAAATAAAGGCTTATTAAGAGACATGTTTATTGTGAAATAGTAAAGGTAGGGTCCAACAGGCACACACTTGCAGATAGGAGTGACACTGCATTGTTAGTATAAACACTGCAACCCAACACCATTTGTGAATATTTCCTTTTTATAGAGCCATGAATGACCGTGCTGTCTCCCGGGTGAATCTAAACCATTTGTGTGCATGCAAATAGCAGTCAGTTGCAACTGGAAATGAAAAAGAAAATTAAATATGCATGAGTGAAATGAATCTTCCTGATTGGTCAGAGTGGCTTTGAATGGACTAATCTGTCAGCAAAGCACAGACCGTCATGAAAAACTGATGAACATACAGTACTGTGCAAAGGCTTTAGGCTGGTGTTATAAAATGCTGTTAACTAAGAATGCTTTAAAATTCTGAATAAAAATTGTGTATGTGTGTGTGTGGGTGGGTGGGGGGGGGGGGGGGTATTTACAAAATGCAAAATGAGCAATTAAAAGGAAGTGGTGTCACCACTTTTTGTCTTCAATCCAGCATCATTTTCTAAAGGAATACTTGCACAAAGGCAGAGGTTTTGTAGTATTATTATCAGTTGTATAATCAATGAATTATAGCAAAAAGGAGCTAATGATTATCAATTTCATGAACAAATTTAAACACAGTAATTTACTGAAACAGAAAAAAGATGTGTAGCAGGCATTTTTTAAAAAATTGTTCACATAATGGTTGGCCAAGGAAACCTAACGCAGCAGATGAAAAACACATCAATTTTTTTTCCCTTCAAAATCAGAAGATGTCCAGCAGTGCCATCAGCTCAGATGAGGCAGAAACCAGTGGGACCCAGGTAAAGCCATATACTGTCTGGGGAATCTGTCCAGAAGTCGTCATCGTGGAAGAGATGTGTGGAAACAAGATCAAGTGTACTCTGGGCTGATGTGATTTGCTTGGGTGTACCAGAAGGGCCTAGAGAGCAGTACAATAATGGGTGTCTGCATGTAACAGACAAGATTGGGCATAGTAGAAATATCTACTATGTGAGCCATAGCTTTATGGACTGCAAACTATTTTTATAACTATTTAGTTGCTCTGAGCTGTTTTTACTGTTATCTAAAGCAAATTATTTACTTTAGGCTCCTGCTGTGCCTCTTGGACTGTGAAGGGTGCCACATAGTGGTTAATATTATATGTGTTAACATCATTTTAATCCATGAACATCATTCTCTCTCTTGCTCTCTCATGCACAGTTATACATGCGTGCACCCCACCACACACACACACGTGAAAGTGAAACAAAATTCTTTTGTTTTTGGGCGTTTGTCAGAAGGAACTGGTCTCCACTCCTTATACAACACTCTTTGAACACTCTTTTCATTTTAACACAGTGTCATTGGTTTGTTTTCTAAAAGGGTTATAGCAGGGTGTCATGGCCAACACGCATCCAGCCCGCCAGAGAGCGCGGGAAGCCTGCAGCGTCGAGTATAAAAGTCGGGCGCTGCACGCTCTTTGTATGAGATTCCTCCACAGGAACGCAGACGACGAGAAATCCTGGGACTATGCTACTACTGTGGAGGTCAGAATCATTTTAGCGCCGGCTGGCGAATCCCACCACAACCAGCGGAAAGCTCCCCCGCTCACCCGAGGTTCAGAGCCCCCTGGTGAGCACCAAATCCCCCCCCTGCTCCGCCACCCGCTTCTTGCTACCAATCGCCCTCTGCTGGAGGAGGCCCAAACTCGGCCGACATCAGGGACAAGCTCTGGTGGATTCCGGGGTGCCATGAATCTGATCGATATTGACTTGGCCACCTGACTCCAGCTCCCGGTCACCCGGTGTGATCCACCACGTGCAATCATGGGATTGGATGGAAGCCCGTTGGGTTCGGGTCAAGTCCTGTTCCAGACCGAACCCCTACTCACCTACCTCAAACCCAACCATGTCGAAAACATGACCTTTTACCTGACCACGACTCCCCATGACCCCATCGTGCTGGGCTACCCCTGGCTGACCACCCACCAACCCCACATCGACTGGACCAAGAGCCAAATTAAACAGTGGGGACGCCAATGCTTCCACCACAAACCCCAACAGGCCACACCATTGAACCGCTCTCGTCCCCAGAACATCTATGCGGAACGACTTGGCCGATTTGGCGATCGATCTGCTCCCTGGCGCCTTACCATCGCGGGGCCATCTATACTCCCTCTCGCTCCCGGAATGGAGGGCAATGGACAAGTACATCTCAGCATCCCTGTCCAGTGGCATCATCCGCCCTTCCACCTTTTCAGCTGCTGCTCCATTCATCTTTGTTGGGAAGAAGGACGGGGGCCTACGACCCTGTATTGATTATCGCAAACTAAACGCGGTAACCAAGAAGAACCGGTACCCCCTCCCACTCCTGAACACCGCCTTCGATCTCCTGTCGGGGGCCACCATCTTTACCAAACTGGACCTCCGAAACGCATAACACCTCGTTTGGATACGGGAGGGGGACGAGTGGAAGACCAGCTTCATCACACCGTCGGGACACTACGAGTACCTGGTCATGCCCTTTGGCCTATCCAACAGCCCAGCCGCCTTCCAGGCACTTGTCAACGACGTCCTCAGGGACATGTTAGACCGGTTCATGTTTGTCTACCTAGACGACATCCTTATCTACTCCCCCAACCTCTCGACCCATATCTCCCACGTTCGAAAAGTCCTCCAGCGTCTCCTACAAAACCGTCTGTTCATCAAGTTAGAAAAGAGCACCTTCCACGCCACTGAAATCTCCGTCCTGGGATTCCACATCAGTCCCCAAGGAATCGCCATGGATCCGGTCAAGACCACCACGGTCACTGAGTGGCCTGTGCCCACCACCATCCGACACCTCCAAGAATTCCTTGGATTCGCTAACTTCTACTGCAGATTCATCCATAACTTCAGCAAGGTGGCCCAACCCATGACTTCCCTCCTCAAGAACAAACCCACAACCCTCCGATGGAACCCCCTGGCTCAGCAGGCATTCACCAAGCTAAAGCAACTTTTCACTACGGCTCCCATCCTAGTCCACCCGGACCCCCCGCTCCCTTTCACGGTAGAAGTCGACGAATCCAGTCTCGGTGTGGGAGTGGTCCTGTCCCAACGTAACCCTCGAGACAACAAATAACACCTGCGCATTCTTCTCCCGTAGGCTAAACCCGGCTGAGCAAAACTACGACGTCGGGAACAGGGAACTCTTAGCCATGAAATTAGCGCTGGAGGAATGGCGCCACTGGCTGGAGGGAGCGATCCACCCATTCCTGGTGTTAACTGACCACAAGAATCTGACCTACCTACAGAACGCACAACCCACGCCAAGTACGCTGGCCCATGTTCTTCACTAGAGGTGTGAACCTTAACTGGTCTCACGATTCGATTCGATTACGGTTATCATTGCCTCAATAGAACCCTGACTGGAACTTCCTGGCCACGACCTCTGCCTGCCCCTGACCTTGAGCCTGTCTGATCCTTCGGTTAAGACGTGAATCCATGCTCCCCTACCTTCCTGCCGACCAATACGTCCTCCCGTCCAGTCCATGCTCCCGGACCATCCTGAAACCAGCTGTCTTCCAGTTCTCCTCTGCCCTGGTACTTCCCACAGATCCCGAACTCACTCCCCGCTGCGCAGCAGCGCGTCCACTGCTTCCTCCCCATCCTCAGTCCCCACCAGTCTCTCCCTCACCGACCAAACGTGTCCAGTGTCCTCTCCCGGTACGACAGCTTGTCCCCCCGCCCATAGTATGTCTGCAAGTGCATCACCAGATTCCCCTTGTGACAAAAACATTTCTAAAAACCCGCATTCCACAAGTCCAAGGATGTCTGACCACCCTATTAGAACCCTTATTCAGAGCGACTTAGTATCAGTAGTTACAGGGACAGTCCCCCCCTGGAACAACTAAGGGTTAAGTGTCTTGCTCAGGGACACAATGGTAGTAAGTGGGATTTGAACCTGGCTCTTCTGGTTCATAGGCGAGTGTTTTACCCACTGTGTTACCCACTAGGCTACTACCATTCCATTTCACACGACTATTATTTACGACTTTTGAGACTGTGTGTACAGTTAAAGCGCGGCGCTGTCAGCGCCAAAAATCTGCGTGTTTTCCTAAATGTCGTGTCGTAGATCTCTGGACACTCAGAGGAGGGTCCGTTTCTCCTCAGTTCCCGCTTTGTGTGTGTGTGTTTCGAAGTGGCAGAAAGAAAATGCAGCTCTAAACGTGCTCTATAGATCAGGCCACCACAGTCACTACTGGCACTACTTTTTTAACGAGAACCTTTATGCCGGTGCCAGAAAATCCCCAAGCAACGTCATTATGATGGGATCGATTATGTTCTGCACTGCATCGATGCAATGTGTGCACCGCGATGCATCGATTATACGATTAATTTCAACACCCCTATTCTTCACCCACTTCAACTTTGCAGTATCTTATCTCCCCGGCACCAAAAACGTGAAGGTAGATGCACTGTCATGCCGATACGTCCCAGAGGCCGAGGACAATCAGCCCTCACCCATCCATGGCGATGTGGAGTCCCAAACCAGCAACTGTGCTGCCAAGCCTGCCTCACTCGGAACTCATCCTTTCAGTGACAATGTTGGAGCTGCCTACTGCTGCCTTCACCCGAAATACTTCCCCAACCACCCGCAGAGACACACCCAGCCTCCTGCCTCCCATACCAGCACCACGGCAGCATCTGCCGGTGGTAGATGTAAGGGAGGGGCCAGCGCCGGGTGATTGCTTCAGGGTCCTGCCTCCTGTTCTCCCAACCTCGCCTCCACGGGAGGTCCCGGAGTGCCCTGTGACAGAGCCAGAACACCCTTTATTTTGTCTGTCTCTGTGTGTATGTGTATGTTGTGTCCATATGTTGCCCCCGCTTTGTGTCCTCAAGATGGCACAGTAGGGAGGAAGTTCCTGGCCTGACTGCGCTGGTCCAGGGTGAAGTGGAGGAGCCCAAATATACCCCTTTGTTCAGACAGGTGAGGGCGCTCTCTTGAAGTTTTTTGCAGTATGGTTTGGAGGCTCCTTCTTAGCGGCTGTGCTGGACCCTCCAGTAGCTGGTAGGGAGGGTGGGTCAGGTGGGGGCTTGGGTCCGCCTCCAGAGGTGCGGAGTGCTACAGAACCCCCTGGGTGGCATGGGGGTTCATTCGGGACTGGAAGGAACAGGGTCTGCTCATCCCAACTGACGCAGAAGGGCCTGAGCCGTGAGGGGCCCGATGAAGCCCCTACAATGACAAAAGGGATATGCAGTGGCAGGAGCTGCACATCGTCTGAAGGCACAGCACTGCAGGTGGCTAAGTGGTCGCTGAAGGGTCTGGGCCTCCCTGGGCTTAATGGATCCGAGGTGGTAGTAGCCTAGTGGGTGGTAGTAGTCTAGTGGCCTAGTGGGTAACACACTCGCCTATGAACCAGAAGACCCAGGTTCAAATCCCGCTTACTACCATTGTGTCCCTGAGCAAGACACTTAACCCTAAGTCCTCTTCTAGGAGGACTGTCTCTGTAACTACTGATTGTAAATTGCTCAGGATAAGGGCGTCTGATAAATGCTGTAAATGTTAATGGATTAAGACTCCCATAAAACTGGAACGCAGCAGGTGCTCCACCATTAAAGTTGACTCTGTCACTAACCGTATTGTCACGGCCAACATACCACCTCAAGCCCACCAGAGGGAGCAAGATCAGCCGGGGAGACAGCTACTCAGAAGCGGAAGAGAGAGCAGGCAATGCAGAGTACAGGGAGTGCAGAATTATTAGGCAAGTTGTATTTTTGGGGAATAATTGTATTATTGAACAACCATGTTCTCATTGAACCCAAAGAACTCATTAATATCAAAGCTGAATGTTTTTGGAAGTAGTTTTTAGTTTGTTTTTATTTTTAGATATTTTAGGGGGATATCTGTGTGTTCAGGTGACTATTACTGTGCATAATTATTAGGCAACTTAACAAAAAACAAATATATACCCATTTCAATTATTTATTTTTACCAGTGAAACCAATATAACATCTCTACATTCACAAATATACATTTCTGACATTCAAAAACAAATCAAAAACAACTCAGCGACCAATATAGCCACCTTTCTTTGCAAGGACACTCAAAAGCCTGCCATCCATGGATTCTGTCAGTGTTTTGATCTGTTCACCATCAACATTGCATGCAGCAGCAACCACAGCCTCCCAGACACTGTTCAGAGAGGTGTACTGTTTTCCCTCCTTGTAAATCTCACATTTGATGATGGACCACAGATTCTCAATGGGGTTCAGATCAGGTGAACAAGGAGGCCATGTCATTAGTTTTTCTTCTTTTATACCCTTTCTTGCCAGCCACGCTGTGGAGTACTTGGACGTGTGTGATGGAGCATTGTCCTGCATGAAAATCATGTTTTTCTTGAAGGCTGCAGACTTCTTCCTGTACCACTGCTTGAAGGTGTCTTCCAGAAACTGGCAGTAGGACTGGGAGTTGAGCTTGACTCCATCCTCAACCTGAAAAGGCCCCACAAGCTCATCTTTGATGATACCAGCCCAAACCAGTACTCCACCTCCACCTTGCTGGCGTCTGAGTCAGACTGGAGCTCTCTGCCCTTTACCAATCCAGCCACGGGCCCATCCATCTGGCCCATCAAGACTCACTCTCATTTCATCAGTCCATAAAACCTTAGAAAAATCTGTCTTGAGATATTTCTTGGCCCAGTCTTGACGTTTCAGCTTGTGTGTCCTGTTCAGTGGTGGTCGTCTTTCAGCCTTTCTTACCTTGGCCATGTCTCTGAGTATTGTACACCTTGTGCTTTTGGGCACTCCAGTGATGTTGCAGCTCTGAAATATGGCCAAACTGGTGGAAAGTGGCATATTGGCAGCTGCACGCTTGACTTTTCTCAGTTCGTGGGCAGTTATTATCGTGACCGTAAGATACTTAATGCTCCCACTTTGTCCACCCCAGACACAGGCAACACGCAAAGTATAATTCAAACAGTACATTTTATTTGTTGGTTAAATAAAATCAGACAAGATGCATGTTGGGGGCATATGGGAATAACACTGCCAGGAACGGTTCCACCTCATTAGTACTGCAGGGTTGATGCCACCCTCCCCGGTACACAAATCATGACAACAGTTCAGAGCACACGTACAAACCCACAATTCATCAGAAATCGGAGATCACACCAAACACACGTTTACAAACCGCAAGTGAAGCACCATAAATGCACATTTTAAGAGGGTTGGGTGGGTAATAAAATCAGTATGGTGACAAACCAAGCTGGTTATCTTAACCCCCATACACACAGCATTACTAATTATCTAATAACATATACCTATATAAAAATACCTATCTAATAAGAAAAAGATCTTAAAAATACTGGTCGGGCTCCCCCCGACCAGTATGAAAACTAATCTACCCAAACCCACGAAACAAATGGTCACACGAATTGTCAAACCGGAAGTGTTCACAAGTTGGTCTCCAAGCGCTCCACTCCGCAGCTGCGCCGTATCACGCAGTCCAGGATCCCGCGAACACGCCCACGTCACCCTCCGGAATGCTCGGCAACAAGCTCTGCCCAGTTCCCGGCCAGGCCGTATGAATGAAAACGTAACAAGAGTAGGCGCCGTTCCACTCTGTCCACGCTTCCTTCTTTCGTCGGCCGCCGTCGCTATACGCCGGTTATTAGTGTTCATTTAGTCCCGGACCCATTAATGAGCACCAGTCAGTAAAAACCAAAAAACACACATTACAGCCAATAACACTGTACTACAAGCCACTGTACTTGACATTATTTTGCGCCTTGGTTTTTCCACACGCTTCTTGCGACCCTGTTGACTATTTTGAATGAAACGCTTGATTGTTCGATGATCACGCTTCAGAAGCTTTGCAATTTTAAGAGTGCTGCATCCCTCTGCAAGATATCTCACTATTTTTTACTTTTCTGAGCCTGTCAAGTCCTTCTTTTGACCCATTTTGCCAAAGGAAAGGAAGTTGCCTAATAATTATGCACACCTGATATAGGGTGTTGATGTCATTAGACCACACCCCTTCTCATTACAGAGATGCACATCACCTAATATGCTTAATTGGTAGTAGGCTTTCGAGCCTATACAGCTTGGAGTAAGACAACATGCATGAAGAGGATGATGTGGACAAAATACTCATTTGCCTAATAATTCTGCACTCCCTGTATAAAGGTCAGGTGGCCAGGGGGGACGCTGCCCTCTCTTTGTTGAATTTACTTCCCAGAGCCTTCCTTATAAACACACTACTGAGTTTGATTCTTTGACCACGACCTTTGCCTGTCCTCGACCTTGAGTTTGCCTGCCCCTTTTGCTACAATAATACGCTGTTACCCCACCTTCCCGCCACCCAAGATGCTCTCCCATCCAACCCATGCTCCCGGATTGTCCTCAAGCCAGCCGTCTTCCTGTTCTCCTCTGTCCCGTCTTCACCAAGCTGGACCTCCGAAATGCATACCACCTTTACTTTACTTTTACTTTATTTTATTTAGCAGACGCTTTTATCCAAAGCGACTTACAAGAAGAAGACACCAGCAATTCTCGTTCGATTTCTATAGAATATTGAGTTTACAAACTAAGAGCCCTGATAAGGCTCAAACTTGTCAGTGAAGAGCATGCTCAGAGATTGTTAGGTGCTAGACGAAGAATTAATTATAATGTATTTATTATAATGTATTTATAAATTTTTGTATTGTTTGTGCAATGTGTACGCATGTGCGTGTGTAAGTGTTAGATTTGTCTGTAATATTTTTCGAACAAGAGGGTTTTCACCTGCTTCTTAAAAGTGGTGATAGTCTCGGCTAGTCGTGTGGAGGAGGGCAGGTTGTTCCACCAGCCAGGAACAACAACGGAGAACAGAGATGATTGGAATCAGAGACCCCGTGAAGAAGGAATTTTTAGTCTCCTTTCGTTTGCTGATCTGAGAGAGCGTGCAGGAGTGTAGCTAGGTAGTATTGTATTGATGTAGGAGGGCACAGTTCCATTTACAGCCCTGTAGGAAAGCATCAAGGATTTGAACAAGGATTTGAGCACCTACCAGGAGCCAGTGGAGGGAGGTAAGAAGAGGTGTAACATTGGTGTATTTTGGCTGATTGAAGATGAGACGGGCTGCCATATTTTGGATCATCTGGAGTGGTTTAAAGGGTGACTGCAGAGGCTCCAGCCAGGAGAGAGTTACAATAGTCGAGTTTGGAGATGACCATTGCCTGGACGAGGAGCTGCGTAGCCTGTTGCGAGAGAAAAGGCCAAATCTTGCGAATGTTGTAGAGAGTGAACCTGCAGGATCTGGAGATCGCAGCAACGTGATGGTTCAAACTCAGTTTGTCATCTATCCAAACTCCAAGGCTTTTTGCAGATGCCGTGGGTGTTAACAGTAGCGAGCCAATTTGAATTGAAAGGTTTTGCTGAGGGGAATTGTTGCCCGGAAAGATCAGAATCTCGGTTTTTGATAGATTGAGCTGGAGGCTCAATTTTTTTGTTGCTATAGTAGCATCTTCTGGTGGGAATGACAGATATAGCTGGGTGTCATCAGCATAAGAGTGATAGCCCTGGAACCCCTGTGGTTAATCTAGAGAGGACAGATGTCTCACCTCCCCATGATACCTTGAAGGACCTGTCGTGAAGATAAGAGGTGAACCAATCTAGTGCGGTTCCTGTAACTCCTGAATCAGAGAGTGTGGTGAGAAGAATTTCATGGTTAACTTTGTCGAAGGCAGCAGATAGATCAAGTAGGAGAAGGACAGATGATCTGCGGGCAGCTCTTGCAGCACGAAGGTCATCCATCATTGCAAGGAGGGAGGTTTCAGTTGAATGCCCTTTCCTGAAACCAGACTGAAAAGGGTCGAGAAGATCATGCTCATGGAGAAATGAGGAAGGTTGAGCCAGGACTGCTCTTTCAAGAATTTTTGATAGAAAAGGAAGGTTGGAGACTGGGCGGTAGCTATCCGATAGAGACGGGTTTAATGTGGGTTTTTTGAGCAGGGGAGCAATGACAGCCTGTTTGAAAGCAGTGGGAAATGTTCCTGTTGTGAGTGAGGAGTTTAAGACGTGTGTCAGAGCAGGTAATATGGTGGGCTGTATGGACTGAAGGAGGTGTGAGGGGATTGGATCCAGGGAGCAGGTGGTGGGGTGACTAGACTGGAGACACATGTGTTTAGACACATCTGATTCCAATAGCCCAGCCGCCTTCCAGGCACTAGTCAATGATGTACCCTTCCTGGGTTTCCACATCAGTCCCCAAGGAATCGCCATGGATCCCGTCAAAACAACAGCAGTCACCGATTGGCCTGTGCCCACCACCGTCCGTCACCTACAACAATTCCTTGGGTTTGCTAATTTCTATCGTTGTTTCATTCGTTAAGGATAAACCAACACAACTCTGATGGAACCCCAGGCTCAGTAGGCATTCCTCAAACTCAAACGGCTCTTCACCATGGCTCCCATCTTGCTCCACCCAGACCCCCAACTCCCTTTCGTCATCGAAGTTGATGCATCTAGTCTAGGCGTGAGATCAGTACTGTCTCAACACAATCCCCTTGACAATAAATTATTGTCTCCCAAAGACTAAACCCTGCAAAGCAGAATTACAATGTCGGAAACAGGGAACTCCTGCCCATAAAATTGCCACTGGAGGAATGGCGTCACTAGCTGGAAGGGGCGGTCCACCCATTTTTAGTCCTAACCAACCAAAAGAACCTGGCATATCTCCAAGACACACGATGCCTCTATCCACGGCAAGTACGATGGGCCTTATTCTTTGCGGGCTTTGAATTCACCGTGTCCTACATCCCGGGCACCAAACACGCTAAAGCTGATGCCGCTGATATGTCCCGGAGGCTGAGGATAATGCCCTTGCCCTCGTGTACCACCCTGGAGATAGGGTTTGGGTTTCCAACCAAGGACCGCCCGTGTCATCCAGCCCCCCAATATCTGGAATATCTTGTGGCCTGGGAGGGCTATGGGCCAGTGGACCGGTCCTGGTTCCCCAGAGAGATATTCTGGATCCTGTCCTGCTCCTGGACTTTCACGACGACTTTCACTGCTCCACTCCCGTTACCACTCACCTCCTGCCTCCCTTTCACAGGCCAAGCACCTCCGGTCATCCTCTCCAGCTCTTCCAGTGTCTTCTCCCCATACAACGACTTGTCCCCCGGCTCCAAGCATGTCTGCAAGTGCATCCCCAAATTCACACATTCACACGTATGTATGTTTTCAGTTCCTGCCAATCACCACACGCCTGCAGATTTAATTTTGGTTTGTTCCTTTGTTGTTTCCCCAGTTTTGGCCCTTGTGCCGTTTTTTCCTTTGTGTCTAATAAATCCCATTTGCAGGATGTCCCATTTTCATGCTTCTTTCCCCCGCTTCCTTCTGCCCACAGACATGACAACAATTTATTTGTAAGTATATTATGTTAAAGTATCGCAACATGATGTTATACCTATGCTAGACATAGTATCAATTAATTAATCTATGCTTTTTGGATTCAGCAAGTAAATGTTGAAATCCCCGCAAATAAATATTGCTCTCTAGTTTAAAGAAAATATCACTTTGTGAGATTATTTAACACTAATACGAGTTCCCCTAGCCTGTCTATGGTCCCGAAGTGGCTAGAAATTATGATAAATAGAGTGCTTTGGCCATTCTGTTTCGCCGTTCAGAGAGGGGCAGCACTGACGATCAGATCTGGAATTTGTCCCCTTATGTCATCATAAGGGGAAAGGTTCCCTCCCCTTTCTCATGCTTTGTCTGGCCAGAGAGTTTCCCACCCCTCTCCTAAAAAAGGAACTCCACCAACCACCATGGCTTCGAAACATGCGAAGCATTGCAGTTGCTTGGTGATTGATGTAAAAATGAGCACAAATGTATTTTTCACGCAAGACTCTGAAGAACCAGTAGGTTAATTAGGTTTTATCTGGGAAAATTGCAGAAAATACTTCCTGTCTGCGCCAAACATCGTGGTTGGTGAATGGTGTTGATGACGTCATATCCGCAAATGCCCGCTCACTTCTATATGCCGCTCTCCTCCTAATCCCACCTCTCTCCTCCTCATTAGCATTTAAAGGTACACACAGTGCATCCTGAGGAAATCTCATTGTGTCACTGGCTAAAAGTTAGACAGTGGTGTTCTGCATATACAACCAACAGGTATGATTTTCTTTCTTTCCATACTAATTTCCACTGTTGTGCATTTAATCAGTCCCTCAATAATAGACGTCATCGAAATCAATATCAAAATAATTAGTGTTACACATTTTCAGCTTTTCTTCCACAACAGCTATAGGAGGAAATGAATCAACATATACATGTACTTCCCCTTTTTGTCTATATGTTTATCAGGAGTCTTTTTGAAGCTTTAAGATGTTTTGAGAGGGCACATGAGCATCAGAACCAGACCACAGAGCAAAAAATAAGTGCCCTGGTCTGCTAAGTCACTTACTATGGGAAGACATGGCACCAGTATGCAGTATGAAAAGAACAGGCCCATTCAAAAACATTTATCCCCAAATAGAACAAACCTCACATCACAGGGTGGTAGTAGTGGGTAACACACTCATCTCTAAACTAGAAGACCTCAATGTTGCAGGTTCAAACCCCGCTTACTACCTGTGTCCCTGAGCAAGACACTTAACCCTGAGTGTCTCCAGGATGACTGTCCCTGTAACTACTGATTGTAGGTTGCTCTGGGCGTCTGATAAATGCTGCAAATGTAAACTGTAAACATATTTGATACAAAGGATTGCAGGATTTCCAGATAATGAAAGTCTGTAGATATTACTGACTCATACATAGCCATATGTCCATCTAATTGAAAAGTGATGCAATGAAATGAGAGACATTGATGACAAATTCTACTGGTGGATGTTGAAAGTGGATACTATTTTATGGTTAATGCTTCACGGGATCTCTAAATCTGAAACAAGCCTCACGCATAAAGAAAACTACTCTGAAAGCATGAGTGACTCGAGATGGGGGAAGGGAGCATACAGGAAGGGAAACGTGTGTCTGACTGACAGAGGGTGTGCTTAAAAGACAGAAAGAAAAAAAGATTAGTGATCCTCGGTTTCCTCAGCTTTTCATTACACAGTGATGTCTCGACAGAGCAAATAAGCAGCATGGATGCTCTACCAAGGACAGCCCGACTGTAGAACCGTCTGTCTCAGCGAGAGCATGTGCTCCTCTTTGGTAAGAAACCCCACTCTTAATACTAGATATACTAGAACATGACAGCTCATTGCGAGCCTTCCAGACTGACCCACTTCCTACTCAACCTCAGTCTCATATCAGTGCTTTAAAGTGCATTGAAGCTGTGAGTTTGTTTTATCAAGAGCATAAAGTAGATGACATGCACAAAAATGAACATTTCTTTACCATATGATTTTTTTCTCAGCTGACGTGATGGTCTAAAACTTTGACTTTCGATATAAACCTGAAACACAACCATTTAAAACAAAAGTCACAAATTCTTCTGCACATATTTTATTTTACAGCTGAGAAGCATCATTGGGTAGATTTATAACATTATCTGCATGGGTGTGGAGGTTTATGTCAGCTACCAGAAAACATACTGTTTTACTATAATAGAACAATGCAAAGTGTGTTTCATGAAACACATTCTGCAGACTCTTTGTCAACTCTAATGCCATCATCATGACCAGCTTCAAAATGATGATCTTAATGCGATTAAGTAACCGCAGCCAACACGTATCCAGAATAGAAACTTTACGAGCTTAAATCCAAGAGTGTGAAATGCTGTTACATGCTGTTTGTCATAGATGGTCCAAGAAAAAATAATATGCAAGGTATACAATAATGTGGTATGCAAATATGAGGAAACATCTAAAAAATCAAACATATTTTCCCTTTACACAGTTTTTCTTGGAAAATGCAAAAAATGGAGACGTCATTCAAGTTCATTGTTCTGTCAACAACTAGCTTTATTTTGGTGGCCATGTTTTTGAGGCAAGACTCTGTGCTGAGTGTCACCCAGGAGTCACCCAGGAATGTCACCATACTACTCTGGTACTGGCCTTTCAGACGGACACTCAGCCTGGAGGGTGACATGTGCCTGGAGTGGTATGGCATCCCCAACTGCATGCTGGTAAATAACCAGTCCTTCTTCTCCAGAGCAGACGTTGTGATCTTCCATCACCACGAGCTGAAAACTGGCCAGCAGCACCTTCCTCTGCACCTTCTCCGCCCAGAGAAGCAAGCTTGGGTCTGGCTGTCCCTCGAGTCCCCGCAAACCAATGGCAACTTACGATGGCTGGCTGGACACTTTAACTGGGTAATGTCCTACCGACGAGATGCTGACATCCCCATACCTTATGGGGTGCTGCAGCCCAAAGTGTCGAAAATGTCTGAGTTAGCCGATACCACGGTACCTCAAAATAAGTCTGCATTGGCCTGCTGGGTTGTAAGCAACTACAAACCCTTTCACAAAAGGAGCAAAGTATACAATACGCTAAAGAACATCATACCAATAAAAGTGTATGGAAGATGGATGAAGCAGCCTCTAGACAAACAAAATTTATTAACCACCATCTCACAATGCTATTTCTACCTGGCCTTTGAGAACTCGATATCCAGAGACTACATCACTGAAAAGCTTTGGCGAAACGCATTCCTTGGAGGTTCTGTGCCCGTGGTTCTAGGCCCACCCCGGGAGGAGTATGAAGCAATCATACCAAAAGACTCATTCATCCACGTGAATGACTTTGACTCTTTGGAAGCCCTGGGGGAATTTATGAAGGATCTGTCTAGAGATGAAAAGCGCTACTTGTCTTACTTTGCCTGGAGGAGGACGCACAGCGTGAAAATGATCACAGACTGGAGAGAGCGGATGTGCAATATCTGTACAATATTTCCTACTCTACAGTCAGATAAGCGGCATCAAGATTTAGAGGCCTGGACAAAGGGCCAATAATGGTGTTTGTGCAAAACATTCACACCTTAGATATGATATTACAGCTGCTATAAAAAGACTAGCATGTTAGAACTCTTTCAATTCAAGAACGAAACATTATAAAAAGTCCTGCGAGTTACAAGTTAAGGAAAATCTAAGCACAGAACTTTCTCTGCAACAGATTGAAAGGCTCCTCAGCTTGGTTAAATGTAACAAAAGCACAATTGAAATAAAAGATTGATCTCCCTTATATACACACACACTTGCCTATACAGCCCTTCTGATTATTCTGGTTGTTTAGTTCAGAGCTGGAGTAGTTTGCTTATAATAAAAGAAAAAATAAATAAATAAATCATTCAAATAGAGTTATGGTGCAGAGCCTCAAAAGTATTTTACAAATGCAATAAACAAAAGTCTCATCAGGGGGTTCCATAAGATTATCACGCACTCACATCTGTGCAACTAAACCGAAGTACGATTTTGAAGTGACACCAGAAGCTCGCTGAATTGCAAAAATTGATTTACTGTTGGTTTAAATAAGCAAGTCCATTAAATGTTAATTAGCAAGACTGCACCAATCATGGTTCATACATTTCCAGCAGTTCCCTGTAGTCAGTGGGAGTGAAGACACAGCAGCATAGATGTTTGAATGGCAGGAGGATTTAATTGCTATTTTACAGAGAGGCACCGCTGGTCAGCAAACAATTAGTGGGTCACGCAATAAATTATCATATTTTCATTTACAGGTGTTTGGTTAAATGAGTATAGAAGAAAAAGTTAAGGCACAAAATGGCTTTTCCTGAAGGAGAGAGAGGAAAAAAAAAAAAAAAAAAAAAAAGTTCATAGCAACATACAGTAGCGGCAGAACAAATCATACTCTTCCCATTGCTTACTCTGTATGCTCTCCACGGTAAGTAAATTAAATTTATACAATTTTTAAAACAAATTAGACCTATGGGCTTGTTGATTGACTTAAAAACATTTAATATAAGAAATTACAAAAATACCACATACAAAAAAGTAAAAAATTATGGCCAAATAACCAATGCCTATGTGCAAAATAGTGTCAAAACAAAGACAGGCCCCTCTCCCCCCCACCGATATTGAAGTCACTCGATCACCCAGGCTATTTCAACTCATAGTCAAGCTCATGACCAGTAAACATGACTGGAAAGGGCAGGGTACAAAGCCACACAAGCTGGAAGGCTTGTGGTTTTGCCAGAGAGCAGGGGACTTTCTGGAAATACCCATCCGAGTCCGGGTGGTTCACCACCTCACCTCGATCACCCATCTTCCTGCAACACTTCCGGCTGCTGCCAACAGATGGTGCTGCGGCAGCCACAGGAAGTAGGACGGGGCAACTAGCTGGTCAAGTGACCCACCAGCCCTGGGTGTAGGGCCTGCTTGAAGACATCTGGGCGGTGTAAGGGTGGCATGTAGAGGCCAGGGGCCGAGGGGTGGGTGGCAGAGGGATAGCCTTGGCCCGGTAGGGCCGAAGCCCCCATGTGAGGCGGGGGAGGGCTTTGCTCATAGTACTGGGCCTCAGCACACTCCTCATCAAATGGGAGAGCTAGGCGTTTCCCCTTCTGCCTGCGGTTACAGAACCACACACGAACCACCTGAAGAAAATAAATAAGTGCATGAAGTAGGGACTCTTAGCTCCACCAGTACAAAGTGGACCTGAAATAAAGAACTAAAACTTCACCGGAGACGAAGAGCCAGAAAAGGAACTGAAATTAACTCACATCTCTCTCCAGGCCGAGGTCATCAGAGATGTGTGTGATTTCCTGAGTGTTGGGTTTGGGACATTTCACAAAGTAGGACTCCAGGGCAGTGCGCACGGTGCCCTCCAGACTAGTTCTCCGCTTTCTCTTCCTGGTGTCCACGAACACCCGTTCAATTTTGTACATCTGCAAGAACGAGACCACAAGCGTGACTTGTTGCCAGAAAGCATCGAGGCCAGGCCAGTCTTCATAAATCCCGCTGGCCTTCAAGATCACCTTGGCAAGAGAAAAGAAACTCACGTCTTCTGGGTTGTCTGACATCTCTGCTTCCTTCAGCCACTTCTGAAGCAGTGGCTTGAGTTTGCACATGTTCTTAAAGCTGAGCTGGAGCGCCTCAAATCGGCAGATGGTCGTCTGGCTGAACATCTTCCCTGCACGAACATACAGATGGCCTTCTGTTAATATGGTGCTACGTTCCGACGGGTGAGATAGCACTGTAAGAGTACCGAGATCTTACCATAAAGGTTGCCCAATGCCAAGCCAACATCTGCTTGAGTGAAGCCCAAGGTGATCCTCTTGTGCTTCAGTTTCTTAGCAAACTGCTCCAGCTCTTCTGTTGTGAGGTTCTCCTAACAAGACACCAGGAATCAGAGGGTCCCGTAACACCCGCATTAACATGGAAGTTAGACGGCGGGCCTACTCACCTCTTCCTCGGAGTCGCTGCAGCCTCCGCTGGAGGAGCCCCTGCTCCGGGGCGCACTCGGAGCCTGGCCGGTCTGGACCGTGGGCGCGGGGCTGCCACCGTAGAAGCCCGAACCGGAGAAGCCCGTGGTGGGCGGAGAGGGGGAGAGGGACGGGGACGACCCCGAGGAGGCGGTATTGGCGGCCTGGGCTGCCATGCTGCCGTTGGGGGCCGCGATGTGCGGGAGGCCGGGCCAGAAGGAGGAGCCCCACGGGGCAGAGTAGTAGACGTTGTGCGCCATGGAGGCGGCCGGGGTCGGGAACGGAGACTGGAGCTTGGTCTCCGTGAAGTCGTCGGCCGCCTCCTTCTCAGTCTTTATCTCCGGCATCTTGATCTGCTCGCGGGTCTCCGCGATGGGCGGGCTGAGGTTGGCGGGCTGCGCGGCCGTCGTGGCGCCGGCGACCTGGCCCGTGTACTCGGGCGCGGTGAACGGGTACCAGTGTTTGGGCTGCGTGAACTCGCCGGCCTGCACCTCCGACGCCCGGTAGTCGCCGCCGCCGACCCCCGGGAAGGGGAAGAAGGTCTGCGGCGGGGCGGAAGGGACGGCGTTGAAGGCGGTCTTGTTGAAGAGCAGGCCGGGGTCCTGGAGCATCGCCGGGAACTGCAGCGCCGCGGCGGCGGCCAGCGCGTCCTGGCCCAGCGCGGTCGCGTACATGGCCCGGCCGACCTCGTACGGCCGGGGGCTGCAGTCCGCGGGGCTCTGAGACCGGTCCGACATGGTTTCACCGAGGGTTCGGCTGCGCTGCAGGGCTTCGAAAGTCGCGAACTTTCTTTAGGTCGCGGTCGCCATCGTCCAAAGTCCCCAGATAATTACGCAATTAAACCCCCCAAAAGCGCGCCGTGCAGGAGGGGGTGACCGCTTTATTCCAGTGATAAGAGTCCAGAGTCGACACCGGAGCGGGCGGATCTCGAATCCCCGTCTCGGACCCCGCACACCTTTTCTTGATCAGCTGGAGTTGGAGGCTGGGGGGGCTTAATGGCGTCCTGCGCTCCCATTGGTCGGCGGAGACAATGAGGCCCAGCTGATGGTGAATTTGTGAATGAACTTGAATCCGTCTGTGGGCGTGGCCTGGGCGCCCGGGGGCGGAGTCACGACCTCTACTCCTTATTATTAGGCCGATGATGATGATTGGTAGTAGTATTAAGCGGGGCTTATTTTTATATAACCACTTCAAATGCAGAATTTATTCCGGAGCATTCTGGTGCCCACTTTGCATGTTTAGCAAGCGAATGCATAATTCAATACACAGACTTTGTTGGAAATAATTTACTGGTAACGAGGACGTCCTTGGCCGAGTCGTCGCATGAATAATTCAGCCAAATTGACGAAAACAAATCAAAGAATTTGTCTCGGAACCTCTGTTCCGTTGCGCCCCAATAAAAAGAAACATTGCTGTCGTCTTTTGAAGGGGGTGTTCTGGAAGCTGGGTGATGGTGTTTGATATCGTTATCACGGGCGGAATTGGATTACAAGCATCTCAGCTCCCCTTGTTCGGCGCGTACGCATGTGGCGACGTGCGTGGTCATAAAACACGCCAGAAGACGTAAACCCCGATGCGCCCCCGACACCCCAAGAAGAAGAAGAAAAAAAAAAAAAAAGCATTGAACGAAATGAAGTTTGTGCGCTGCGGCCGCCCCAGACCGGTTCCCCGCCGCAGGTTGCGGCAGGAAGCCGCGCCGCGGGACGGTGGTGGGGGTCGCGGCGCGCAACAAGGCCCGGGGGCTCCCCGCGGCTTCCCGTCCCGGAGTAGCGATGGCCGGCCATTAGCCGCCTTTCAGGCCGAACAATGAGCCGCGGCCCTTTGATTCTGCCCCCTCCCCCGGCCCCCCGAAACGCGCACCGTCCCGGGTTTCAGCCGCAAACCGCACCGGTTTATTCCAGGTGGAGACCGAACACCATGAATGGTGTGGACTACTAGCCAAGTCCATCTCCATCACATGAGCAATCTACCCCACCCCACATCCCAACACGGTTTGGCTGAACAGGTCTAGCTGAAGGCTTCTAGTAAAAGCTCCCCACTCTCCCCCAATTACAAAGCCAGGGAAGGAGCACCCAGGAGGCCCTGGTGTCCCTCAAAGCTTTAAAAGACATCAAACTCCAGCTACAGGCATTGTGCCGGGCCACAGACTCGGGTGGGGATTGTCATGCAAAGTGCCGAACATTTGTGGAGAAAGTGCCCAAGCATGGCTTCAGAAGGATCCAGAAACTTGGGGAAACCCGTGGGGGGAGTATAAGCCGAAAAAAGGGTCTCCCAGATGGCTTTCTTCTCTCTCTTTTTTCCCATTCAGCGAGGGATCGTGCCTTTTCAAATGACTTCTTGCTCCTTTGAGGGTCTGTGTGGTAGAGACTGTAATCTACAATCTTTTGCTTCAGATATGAATTATCCAGAGCTTCACTTGAGCTGCTTGGTTCTTCGTGGAGTTACTCATGCCTAGACCAACCACGTCCGGTATTAAATATGCAGTGCAAAATGTAAATTTGACCATTAGTTCATTTTTACAACAATCTCAATGATTGTTTACTGCAATAAAGACTTTGTGTATTTATTGTCAATTATTAATAATTATTATAATTAGTTTCAGTTTGGGGAGAATATTGCGTAACACCGTTGGAACTTGGCCACCCAGATTTAATAAACATATCATCAGGAGGGTTCCAATAACCACCAGCCAATATTCTCATAGCACAAAGCAAGACTGCAGTGGGTACTTTGGGTGTGCAATGATGGTTTCTTATTTTTACACGTTCGCATGAATTGATATCCAAGCTACCTGGGAAAAAAAAGAGACGACCCACTGCTGAGACATGGGTGTCGACCTGAAGAGCCATCCAGCAGGAAGCACAGACTTTTTCTGTATACACTGTAAACGAAACAAAAAAAAAAATCAAACCCGGATCCAAACAAAAGCAAATAGATAAAAGATCCCGGTTTTACCGCACCGCCCACACACCTGCTCTGGTGCAGATCGATATTCTGAGTGTTAATTAAAACAATGTATTTAAGGTTTTCTTACATTCATGCTTACTTGCCAAATCTATTTTATACTTTTCTTTCTGGGTTGTGAAGTGTTTTCTCTCTTTGTGCCGTTTAAAGCGTAAATCAGTATCGTAAACGCGACTCACTTGTGACTGCTTGGCTAAATGTTATACACCATGCAAAGTTTATATTTCTCAGGTTAAATTAGCAAAAGCACCACTACAACATCCCAGACTCACAAAAGTGTACCCATCCCAGATTCTGTCTGCCCCATCATCCCTCCCCAGTGGATTGGTCCATTGGCCCCTTGATGGTTTTGAGCACCCCAGGACAACGGCTGTGCTTCAAGCACAACATATCTCCATCAGGACACCAATGGCCCCCTTCCTCCCACCATTCAGAGCAACAATGGTCCGAGACAGGCCCCCTGCAGCACTTTCAATGGTTCTGGGTCACATGACCAAAATACCTCTGCACCACACCTCATGAAGCTTCAGTCCAAAGGACCATCCAGGAATGACTTCTGGTCCATCAGCCCATACCTAACACATCCATGCAACACCCATCCAGCAAGTTTTTACATAACAGCACATTGAATATGGCTTTGTTTTATTATGTGTGTAATAAAAAGATGCAGCAGTTGACGTTGTACATTTACGGCATTTATCAGATGCCCTTATCCAGAGCGACTTACAGTCTGTAGTTACAGGGACAGTCCCCCTGGAGACACTCAGGGTAAATTGTCTGGCTCTGGGACACAATGGTAGTACAAACCTAGGTCTTCTGGTTTGTAGGTAAGTGTCATAGCCACTAGGCTACTACCAGCTTACATTTCTATTTTTTTTCCAAGGTCACATATTACAACATATCTTTCACATTTCCATTCAGAAGAGTTAGTTGTACAGTAAAATGCAATTAAGTATTCATTTAACCATGTCAGCCATGCACTTAGCAGTTTTTAATTGTGGCAAATGCTATTTTTGTCCTAGCCACAACAACAGTGAGCTAGGGACTCAATTTCATTCAAAGAAACAATTCAAAACCATCCAAAAAGCTGATGCTGAGTGCATAACGGCCATTGTGTGGTTTTGTGTTCATCATAAGAAACACATACAGTAGCCGATGTCATTCCTGAGAGGAAACCTTCTACAGCACTCTGAAATAGTTCAGCATTATTGGCAAGTGATTGAAAACTCATTTGCATATCATATTATAATAGTCATGTGACCGTATGGTAAACGATGGTGACAAGTTGTTAATCCCTGAAGTCTTCACAATTTTTTAAATTTGCTCTCAACAGCTTTACTCTCGATCGATGATCAAACATAAGTGCCATTTAGATTTTCATATTTACACTTTTAAATATATATATATATATATATATATAATTATAAATATTCTCTACATGTTTATATTGTTACTCTCAAGATTTAATTATCTATGAGTACACATGATATGATACACCTACAAACAAAATTAAAGCTAACATAGGGAAAGTGTTAACAAACGTCCTTTTAAACAAAGTTATTTAGATTTATGATTACATGCTAATTTTACCCCTGTACTATCCACACAATTCTCACAAAATAGTTCATACTATTTAGCTCTTATACTTTTCTCAATCCCAGCAACCCCAGGTAAAGGACACAGTGGTGGTCTAAATGACTGGGGGAAAAAAAAAAAAAAAGAAATGGAGGAATTGGTATAACAAAACATGGCAGGTTTTATGATGTGAGAGCATATGTGAGGTGCACAGAACCAGCCAAGATATTTCCAGGCCAAACAGTGTCCAAACCAGACCCTTCCACAAAAAGGTTTCCCCCATCCGTGTGATGGACACCTTCGACTTTTCAAATGCACTCTGCTCTACTGCAGATGCACCGGAGGGACGTTGTCACACGTCTCCACTCACAACAGAGCCACATTTAAATAGTGCCTTTGAGAGGCAGCAGCACAGACATATTTATAGAAAATGGTCAACACACACATACAGCAGCTGCAGGTGTGAAATGTACAACTGAGAGAAATAAAATAACATACATCAAAGTGAAGCAGCATAAAGGGCATAAGAGGTGAAGAACTAAAGTGACATTACATTTTTGATCAGACAGGTGAGTGGATAAGTAGAGCATTAGATTTTTCCTGACAAGCACTGTTGCACTGTTTATTTCAAGATCTTATGTGTCTGTCCTTCATGAAATCCTCTGACTTTGTTCTAACAAATCAGATCTGATAAGCATCTTCCTGTGTTTGGTTTTGTGAGAAATCCAAAATTGTTTAAAGATTTGTGAGTGTTAAAAGCTTTATGGATGCCTTGTTGTGTCCTGATCACTTGTGACTTGTCTGATGGTGTAAAGTAGAGTCATCAAACAGTGGGTTCCTGACCTCCATCTCGCCCGTCTGCAGAGAAGACAGAACACAACAGGGATTTCAGGAAGCGGTCACAATCTCTTAGCAGACAATATCTTGCTGTGTTTGTGGAAGAATCCGTGTGTGTGTGTGTGTGTGTGTGTGTGAGAGAGAGAGAGAGAGAGAGATTACCGGCGCAAGCCCAGGACATTCATATACTGTAAAGTCTCCTTCATTCTCCTCATCTGAAGTGTCTCCAGACTCTGGAATCTTAGACTCTTCTTTATGCCTGTGAGAGCAGAGAGAGAAACCATCAACGTGATCATATGAGCTGCTACACTGAATTACGTAGGTCATGCATCAGTAGACAAGTCAAGAACAGAAAAACGGTTGAGTGGCAGTAGCCTTGTGGGTAACACACTCGCCTCTGAAACGGATAACCGCAAAGTCACAGGTTCAAACCACAAACACCACTCCCATTGTGTCCCTTAGCAAGACACTTAACCCTGAGTCCCAGGGGGACTGTCCCTGTTGATTGTAATAAGTCACTCTGCATAAGGGCGCCTGGTAAATGCTGTATATGTAAATGATTGGACCCCTTCCCCTAATCTACAGAGGTCTATATTCAGTTCAGTCCAGACAGATTAATGTGTTTCGTAATACATTTTCATAGGCCAACACCCTGCTACATGACCACAGGCCACACCTGAGTCATGGGGGCTGGGGGCTGTTTTCAGGGGTGAAATAAGAACCTGCTCTTGTATATGTATGTCTAATAGACCAAAAAAAAAAACAAAGATGCGGCAGTGTTATGTTTAGGATTCATACTCACTTCTCTAAGGAGATCATCTGCTGTTTCTGGTGGTGGTAGTGATACATTTGAGCACTGTGAGCCAAAGTCTTATCACTAGACTGGATGGAGAGGGCCAGAAACACACAAACACACGCTTATTAAATATTTTCTAACATTCTGACTCAGGTTACAGATCCAGATTATGTGTGTACATGTGTCTAGTGTTAATCCGGAGTTAATGGTTGATCTGTGACAGAGCTGGAAAGAGCTGTATGATTCATATCTGAGACTAGGTGTATTAATACTGTCGTACCATGGTGCCATTGCTGGAGACCGGCTTCACTGTTTTCCCCGAGCCAAATGCCTGGTAATCGACCTTCTCTGCCAGCCGCGACTCTCTTTGTAACCTGGAGAAGTATTCGAAAACACAAACGTTCCTGGGTTTTAATTTTGGAGAAGCCAGCAGCATTACGAAATGGTGTGTTTCCAACTCACTTAATCCAGCAAACAGCAGCCAGGATCAGTGCGATCGTTCCCACTATGATGCAGGCAGAGATCAGAACTTGGGGGACAGAGAAAACAGAGAGAGAGGGAAATGGACTTCAGGTCTGTAGCTGGTACACTTTGACAGCTTTACATTAAGAGTCTCTTAAGAACGTGAAATTAAATGGTTGGGAACATACTGAGCAGCAGCGTGTCTCTGGAGGGAAATGGAAGGACGTCAGGACCCCGGCGTTCCACTGTGTTGCCCGTTTTTGGGGGCAGTGGAGTTGGAGAGGAGAGTCTTGGGGTGGTTGTCTGGTTTGTTGGAGGCTGAGCAGCTGCACGAGAGGGATTTTCTAGACACAACCCAGGTAAAATAAAATTGTAGAATTGTGCATTCAATAGCGATTAGTAAAACAAAAACACGCCCCCTCACAAAGAAAAAAAAAAAAAATCATAACCAATTCTACTATTATGATTATACAATAAATACAGAGGCTTATAAGAGTGATCAGACGAAACGAATGTTGGCCAACCTGCAGGTTTAACCTTTGACTCTTGCTGTTTGGCAATGACAGAAGACAGGAAATCTATTTCTTCATCCAGTTCTGAAAAGGAAACTGTTAAGAGCAGAAAAAAAAAAGAACAGAAGGGAGGAGGTCAGGAGATTGAAACGTTAAGAGGCAGCATGACTAAAGTATCGATGCAATTTTTTTTTTTTTTTTATCTGCACGCATGTGCAACCTCGTCCCTGGAGCGTGTGCCTCTGAGAATATTCTGGAGGTGTGAACACTGATTGTGGGTTTTTGCTGCTGTGTGTGTATGTGTGCATGCATGTATTAGTTTCCTGTGTGTATAGTGTAGTGTGCTTGTGTGTTTAAGGTTGTCTCGTTTGATTGCACGTGAGTCCAGCAGTAACAGCCTGATTTAACAACACTTGCTGATCAGACAGACACATTCCAGGACTGAAGAAGACCTCTCCACGGCAACAGGGGTTCAGAGCGTGTGTGTGGCCAAAAGAACGGAGCACCACAGGGGGTGTAATCAACACCCTTGCCCCACACCCCAAACACACACAGAGTAAACTCCTCCTCCTCGAAGTACACACTCAAAGAGGAGTCCCTGGTAAGACACACTTTCAGTCTTGAGCGAACAGAGCAACAACAGATTTAAGAAACATTGCAACATAAGTGAGACGAATGCCTACAATAAAACTCTTGCTTTTACGTTCAAGTCTGTTAAGACTGAAATTCAATGTCTGGTCGGAAAAAAAAGAGAATTTAAATTAGAATAAAGTGTTTAGTTTCATAACTTTACTTCAAGAAGCATGACTTTGTTTCAGAACTTTTAAAGGCTGGAGCAAAAAAAACACAACATATTTGTTGTAGAAACAGGTTGGTCATACGTACAGATTTAGATTATTTTATTTTACAGATTCATGGTTAGGAAAGCCCTGCAGGGCCTTTTCTTTTTATTGTTATTTATCTGCTTTATCTATTTGCTTTGAGGACGACTGGCCATCTGCCTCCAGTAACAGCCATGATATGATGCCACAGCACTTTCACTGGAGCCTTTATTTCTCCCAGGCCGGCCGCTTAGTGCAGCCCACAGCAGGTGTTTCCAGAAGGCGGTCCATGCCATCTGTACTTCGCATGGGGTGAACATTTAAAATATAATTCATTAAGAGTGTGGGTAAAAAAAAAAAAAAAAAAAAAAATGTTATAGACAGTTTCGGTCAATCACTCTGTGATTTATTAATATTACTTAAAATATTAAAAAAGGAACTGTGCATGGAGGAACCCAGGAAATGACATGAACACAGTGGGACAAATGTCAGGGTTTACACTCAAACAGCCATACTGTCCTCTTGTGGACACAATGGGAAGTGCATCTAGGCAAACAATATTTTCCCATAAAGCAAAGTTAATGACAGGAGAGTCCATTTACCATACCTGTCCCATTAGGACTAAACAGTACAGTACAGTACAGTACAGATGTTGACATACACAGAGTCACATAGGGCCGTGGGTTACAAGTGAATGTGATGTCATTGTCATTGTGAAACATGACAGCACAGCACAAGGTGCAACGATACGAGTCCTCTGCCCAGCGAGCAGTTTGGCGGGGACTTTGCACAGTGGCACCTTGGCAGTTTGGGACTGGGTCACCTGTGTCAAGGAGGAATTCCAACACCGCTGGCCTATGAGGCGTTTTTGGTCCGTATAAAAGTGCACACACACACCTTTAGTATACTTAACACTCTTGTTTTCAGGTCAAAATGTACATGGTGGCAGACACAATTAAAAAAATATTTTCTTTTTCTGTATCTCACAAAGGATTAGATCATTTTATTTTAGATTAATCTATGTAACAAAACATTCAGTCAATTCTGTATATTCAGTGCTAAAGTTGTTTGTCATCCTTGTCAAAAGGTCCAGACTCTTAACCCGGTGCAGTACACACCCTCATGACAAACACACTCCTCTGTTTCTTCACATAGTATAATACGGTGATTGTCCTACCCTCTAATAAAACCCTATTATTCTGGACATCTCTACAAGAAATTAATTTTTTTAAACACACTTATTTATTCTGCCAGTTCCAAAGCTAAATTCTTCCATATGGATAGATTTAATTCTGCTTAAAAGCTTCTATTGGGCAGGCTACTATGAAGCCTCTTAATTCTTGGGAGGTTTTCGATAAAACACAAATTTTCAATTTAATTGTCAAAAAACATGCTCTGAAGAAAATAAAAAGTTACACCCCCTACTGGCCAAAGAGAAAATGTTCATCTTAAAAGTCCATCACACAATTTACTCAGCTATGATGGAAATCTGAATATACTGAATATAAAAGTTTCTCCTAAAAGAGCAGCCCATTCTTCCCTCCTACCCTCATTTGCAATCAACGATTACTAGTCAGCTAATTCTCACACTGGGGAAATGGCAGCAGTATGAATAAGAGGTGATATTCAGCATACACAAGGCTTTTTGTGAGAACCAGGTCAATAACGATGAGACACACATATTTAAAGAAGAAAAAAATTATGAAAAAAAATCTGATATACTGGTGACTGGTGGCATTATTAACCTAACCAACAATATAGTGGTAGGATGTTATGTTTTTTTTGTATCGGTTCTGCTGTGTTTCACTTGCATCCGCACCACTGCCATTATATTTCATATATGTGATTTACTGACAGGTAAAAGTTGTTTTTTGTACCTGCCCCAGCTAATTTTTTTGCCTTGAGTCTAATGTAAGTATTGTAAATGAGTAGCAACCTCTTTTCAATGCCTCAACATAAACCATGGCCTGACCTCAGTAACATTTTAAAATTAAATCTTTATTGCCCCCCCCAATTCAATTATTTGTGAGCACATTTGATGAAATACAAGAACACACGCGCGCACACACACACACACACACACACACACACACACATAAGGGCACTGGGCTCCTGAAAGAGAGACAATTTTACATTATACTTCATATAAAAAAAACCAAACACGTAAGAAAACCTTCTAACACCATTGGTTACTAAACAATAGGACTGCACGATTTGGGGAAAAAGACATATTGCAATTATTGAGATCAATATTGCGATATGCGATTGCAATATGATAAAGGGCACTTGCTTGTATATCAATGCAAAGTCGCATACAAATTACTAATAGTGAAATGTTTAATTTCAAAGTGAAACATACAAACTTAACAACTTGAAATGCCCAGTGCTTTCAAAATACAATATTCTACAAAATTAATAAAAAAAAAGTCTTTATTTTAAAAAAACGTTACTGTCGAACGACAAACCCTGGTAAGGCTAAACAACTGTTTTGATTATATTTGGCCATTATAAAATCCCGTATTGTAGTTCTTACGTTTAACCAAAACGTTGTTTGGAGGCTGACTTGAACACAGGGATGCATAGCTTTGCTAGCTTAGCCTAGCTTAGCTAGTTAAACTGAGGTGAATTCTTTAGGAAACCTTAAAAGTTTGAGAAAAGTTAACTAAACAGCTAAGAACAGTCTAAATAGTTAATGCCTACGTTTAGCCAAAACGTTGTTTGGAGGCTGAACACAGGAATACATAGCTTCGCTAGCTTAGCTAAGGTTATAAAACAGGATTTTCTAATGGCCAAATATATTCAAAACAATTGTCCAGCCTTACATATGAAATGCCCCAAGCAGCACAAGAGTGAGGCATTTTTATGCACGTCTCTCCATAGACATGTATGACGTACGTATACCCATATAAATCGCAGCTTTTTGCGTTCATGTAATTGCACAGACTGACATCACGATTAGATTAATCGTGCAGCACTACTAAACAAGCTGACTACAGGCATTCTGCAAGTTGGAGGCACAGCGAGATCCTATCATAGTGTGGCTCATCTGAGGGAGGATGGTAAACTGAAATCCCAGAAATGACATTACAGAAACAGTGACAGAGTCATGGCCAGTGTCCTGTAGTGAAAAACAAAGATTCCAGCGTTGCTAGAAGAACATATGCTAATCACTGCAGAAAACAGACAAGACCAGCAAACAACATATGCGTGCACACAGATAAAAAGTGCAAAATATTCACAGTTCAGTTCCACATGACCAGTGTGAGACTCTGAACTGGTCATCAGTCTTTAATCTACACCATACAGTTATCAAGATGACATCTCCTACACGGCAGATATATGGTTTACATGCTACATTGCGGTTACCCCAGCTGTCTGTGTGATGATACAAGATGTAGTTATTTTGCAGCCTGGCTTATTTTGTCATTCTGAATGCCTGCTTTATCCACCTCTGCAGAGGACTGGTCAGGATCGGAAATTACTGAGCAGACAATCAATTAGCCAATCTAGGCAGAATGGGGTTAAGAGCTCATGTAATGGGCTTAAGTTGGCCATACTGTTTCATTACCTGAGACAGTCGCTACAAAAGAGTGGGAATAGTGGGGGTACTGGAGGGAAATGCAGAGAAAGAGTCTGAAATGCCTATAACATCATACTAATGGGGAACCGCCAGTTTGAGTGACTATTAATTTACATTTATCAGACACCCTTATCCAGAGCGACTTACAATCTTACCCACTAGGCTTCTACCACCTCCAATTTGCCCTCTTCAATGGTGTCAGGGGTAGGATGGCTTGCTATCACTGTTGGTTTGACCAGTGCATGAGCTTCATGAGGGGACACTGTATGAGTAAAGATAAATTGTGCCAAGCACAAATGATCTATGCACTTGGCTCTGAGTTGACTGTAACTGAAACAGCTGCCAGTCCTGCAGGGCATTGTGGTTACAATAGTTCATGTTGAATTCCTCGACCATATGGGAACAGCCTACTGTTCTTTCTGATGACCACAGATGGCACTGTGGTCATCAGATAGGACAGTAGGCTGCTACTGTAGCAACACTGTCAATGACACCAGCTTGGTTGACTGCCACTGAGATAAACTGCGAATTGAGAAATTCTGATTATGACAGTGGAAAATATCTGAATTAGTCAACAATATCTACTGCATTCTAAAAACACTGGGTCATGATATCACAAATTACAATCTATCCCTGAGCCACGTAAACAGTCTTCACACACGTACGAAGTCCATCAGAGGTAATCCGAGGAAGCGATTTAGCCTGGACTGTAAGAGCCCAGATGACACCAGTGCTTAAGCGTGTGTTACAGGAGGGTAAAGGCAGAGTCATTCCCACCCTCGGTAAAGAACAGTGTTGACTTGAAGCATCTCAGCATACAGATACCTGGCCAGCAGGCTCCTGTTCATCTGGAACAAGTATGTGCTTAAATCAACAAATAAAAAAAGTTCTCCTTGCTCCTGGGAGGAGGGTGTTGCTACAGTCAGGATTGGTGAGATTTCAGATAGGACACAGCCAGGCAAAGGGATTTAATACTAGAGAAACCAATATAAAACTACATAGTAATAGTAAGAAAAGGTTTAAAATATTTCAAGAAAAAATAGGATTCATTCATTGATGTGATTAATTTCTAAATATATTAAATATTAAAAACCAAATATATAAATGAAACAATGCAGCTGGATATTGTTCATGTTGTATGATATCTGGCCGATGTTGCGGATTAATCCTAGATTAAAATTCATCCTGGACTGAGACGGACAGAGAAGGAGAAATCGGTCGAAATCTGGCAACACATGCTCTAACCACAATGAATGTACTGTACAGTAACTAAATTAAAGACTTAGTTCCACACACACACACACACACAGACACAGACACCTGAGATTAAAGCTAAAATATTAGAATTAATGCAAATGTAACTCTTGAATTCAGGTTCTTCACCAAACAGATCATATTGTACATAATTGAGGCAATATACTGTTTCAACCTGTTCAGTAAAGGGTAAAATATTTTCAATTTCTATATTACAAGACTTTACAAAATATTAAACAGACACTTTACTTTGGTAATTTGTCTTACCGGTAAAGTAATATCTTTTGCACAATCCTTTGTGTGTGCATTTACACAGCTGCCACATGTTCTAGTGGAATCAGGTGTGACCAGATAATTTAAGTCAATATAGAAATGAACGTTTTTTTTTTTTGTCATTGTGACATGCAACAAGCACAGCACATGGTGCACACAACAAAATGTGCCCTCTGCATTTAATGAGTCACCCAATTATTTCTTCTGAATTCGTTGCAAAACATGCACTTAACTCATGATCAGACTGATCAGACAGTAGCTAAAAAATAAAAACCAATCCACCCAATGGCTCTCACCCTATTTTAATGCACACAACACGCTCAATAATAAAACTAAGCAAGTCAGCTGCCTTTCTTTCTTTGAAGAATCTTCTTTCTTTTGTAGGGTGGTAGTAGGCTAATAGGCTAGCAGGTAAGACACTGGCCTATAAACCAAATGTTTTGAACTTGTTTTGATAGCTCCCACTTGACTGCAAAAAGACCTGCTGTGCATTAGAACACCGTTCTAATGCACAGCAACACCTGAACAAATATTAACTTCATGGTAGGTCACGGTCAGCAGAAGGAGTCCTAGCAACATAAACCTCTTTTGAGTGTGTTTGGACTGATCGTTCGTGTTGCAGTCAGTGGATCCAAGGAACTATGCATTGGTAGAAGGAAGAATGGACTAACAAATACAAGCAAATTTTGGGGGCAACCATCATTCCATATGTAAAGGGTCCAAAGAATGGGGTCCTACAAGCTATTGCTGAGAAACACCTCAAAACCTACAAATGGAATACCTCAACAGTGAAGGTTTTGCCACAGTCCCCTAACCTAAACATCACCGAAAATCTCAAAAGAGCAGTCATTGTTAATATGGGGGTCACTATGAACTGGCCATTTTGGGTTGCCAAGCCTTTGTTTTCATCCATTTCATGTCATTTAAAACCATCCTTTAAATATTTTTTAAACCGCTTTCACCTTTTGATGATTATTCCCAAGATGGACTTATCACAGAAAGACAACTTTTGTAAGGTAAAGTATGTGATAAAGTATTTTATCTGTGTGTGTGATGCATCACTGCCACTTTCTCATCACCCATGTCCCAAAAGGTGCCAATTTCTTACATAACCCTCCCCACGCTGTGGCACCAGATCAGAAGGAATCTGGCTGCTGCTCACGAGTTCAGTCAGTCACACTTAATCAGCAAACACCCACAGCTCAAATACACAAGCACACGCACTCATTTAACCCTTGTGAGGTGGTCTGCCGGACTCATTTCAGTGTATACTGAAAGAAAATGTATCCAAATTATCTTACATTCCTTGACTTTGGCCCATTTTCTACAAAGAACATCTTCACACTGGCCCCTTGACAGAACCCACTCCAAGAGCACCAAAACCTCTTTCAAATGAAAAAAAAATGCTGTTGACCTAATACATGTTGTGGGAAAACCAGAAAGCACCAGACTGGGGTTAAATTCAGCAACAAATTGATTCCAAATGACAGGCCAAAAAAAGTGGAGTGAAATGCTGGAAAGTTATGAAGTAAATAATTGCCATCGACTTGCTCACTTACATAAGGATGCCTCCTGAAGGTCAAATGATTTTACGAGAGCAGCCGTAAATGGTGTAAAGAGGCTGTAGTGGGGAAAAACTAGTCAACAAAGTCAGTCAATGACAGACGTTTCCAACCCTAAACAAGAGAATGCACTCAAACTGATCTCAGATCGGTGTAAATACTTAATAGCAAAAACTGTCTGCCAGGGAAGGACAAAGTGAAGAGAGTTTTTCTTCTCAAAATATATCAGCTCACTACAAACTCACCAACAGGCAGACAGACAGGGACAGGAAGTAGGAACGGGCAGGTCAGTAACTGTTGACAACTATCCCATTGTTCCGATTTCCTGTTGCCCACTGCGAACAGGACGCCAGTCACATGTTGGGCAAGTGAACCACCATCTTTGTCCCAGCATCAAAACAGATCATACAGAGTGTGGTGACCACCAAGACAGATTTATGTTCAACGTCACAGTGAACCTGCATCGACGGATGGGACTCTGTAGAGGGCGATACCACAGACTTCCTTTTCGATCCGATACTAAAGCAAAACTGATCCATTACTGATACTTAATACAAAAACTTAATGTGTTTGGAAAGTCGAATTAAGTTGAACGCCCCTTCCTGTGGAGTCACTGAATCACGTTGATGTGTGAGGAGAAGAATTTCCACCGGCATGTTGTACAGAAATAGAAGACTTGGTATCGAAATTTAGGATCAAACCGCACATCCCTATTTGGCAGCAAGTTACCCTCAATCCTTAACATGTGACTTTGCGGGCTAAGAAAGGCAAACAAGACTGTTTTTATCTTATCTATAATTCTGATATCAAGCAACAACGTCATATAAATATCTGCTTATTCCTCTAAACAATGAGCTAAGAACAGCAGCATGTTTTATGTCCAGTTGAACACACATTGGTGCACAAACAGACTCAATGACGCAATAATACGTGGCGTGCAGTTACCGACCGCCGGTCTCTGTAAACAGGAGCGGATTTTATTTTAATATGAATGTTTTTTATTACTATTGCTGACTGTCATACTCGGTCAACACTGAGGATATTAACTGTAGTACATTAAGGATATAAAGATATTAACAACTACATAGAGGAACTCAACAGGAAAACTACACCTGTTAATTATTTGCGATGAGGAAAAAAAAAAAAGAAAAAAAAAAAAACTTCTCCTAATCCACCCACAAAAAAAGGTTCACATAGTGATAAGTACACTTCCCAGAAACGCATAAGTTTCCTTCAAGGAACTATGGATGTGCTATTTTTTTTTACAATACAATTAGAACTTGAGTAAGCAAAGGACAAGGAAGCATTTATGTTAATAGCAGCGACTCGAACAACGCTCAGTGTGACTGGTAAAGCCAGTTCTTTTTTCTTTAAGGTTTCTATTTGAGTTCAAAGCTCTCTTGGTCAGAGAGAAAAAAAAAGCCCTGTTCAGTCATATTAAAGGCTCGTACAGCGTTCAGATATATTCAACAGAGGCTGATATGATAAAAAAAAAAAAGAAGAAAAAAAATATATATATATAAAAAAAAAATGTGCATGATCTTTTGAATGCTTCAACTCAGTGGCTGTGGTCCAGCTCCCAACTAAGTAGTCAATACTAATCCACACCCACAATCATTTCTCTTTTATAGACACATACTGTGTAAGTTTAATGTATTCAAAACATTTTGGTCTGGCTTCAGCAGACTTGTGAACTTTTTAAAGAATTTGGTTGTAATAGTTCTTGAGCCAAATGACTTCAAAGAATGAAAGTTCTTTCTTGATAGGCTAATTACTGAAAAAGTCACCAAATAAATAATGGACAACTTAATTAGGTTTTATTGATAACACTTTGAGGAGACAAGTGCAACGCATTATGGTACCATCATCCTACCTGCATAAAGAGTAAAATTAAGTCAATATGTACAATCATATTTACGTTGGTTATGTAAGTGCGCCTTTGAACTGGATTTCATAAAGAGGCTTTCATTGTACATGGACTAAAAGCTTTAGCCCGAGAACAGATGTGTTTTTCCCACTAGCACACAGATGGACATACATGGTTGGATGGGGATGGGGACGGGGACACACACACACACACACACACACACACACACACACACACTCCCACTCCCACTCCGTCTGTCCTTCTATGGCTGTGGTGGTCAAGGTACTCTTATCAGCCAGCAAACCCTCAAGAGATAAAATAGTAGCAGGATTTGTATGTTTCTATTACATTGACTTTGAGCTTCTCAATAAAATATTTTAATGTGAACATTCAAATAGGAGCAGTTTTTACACAGGAAAAAAGGTCAATATATAATTTTTATGCTATTTATGCTCATAATATATGAACATTATAATAAATAATAATAATAATAAAAAAGTAAAACAAATGACTGCATTTATCGAATTGTTCTCACACGCACATATTGTTTACTTGTATTGTGTTTCCCATTAAGGCTTATGTGCCTTTTCAGCGACCATGTGACCACCCCAGAGCACCATAGTGCACCTGCTGCTTCCCCATCAGACCTGCAGCACAAACACCACTGACACACTCACCGATTCAGGAAGGATTGTTAACAAGAAGCGATTAAGGCCTCAATAACGGCAAGTTTGTTTCCATGCCGAGGGCGACCTGCATGATTCAGCCACACTGAAAGGTTGAAACATTACCTCGGGTGGGATTTAAGTCTGCCCGAGGGGAGAACACATGGCAAACTGCTGCTAAAGTGGTTTCGGTTCAGTCTTACTTTACGGGATGTTGGTGCAACAAGACACACAAAGCTTTGCTGGTCTCTGCTCACCATCAGCGAAGTGTAGTTTAGCCTGCTCCTGAACCTTCACGCCAAGCACACCGCCCAGCTCGCGATGACACAGACGAGAGAAAACACTCCCCAACAGCTTCGCACTTTAAATTCACCAGGCGACAGGAGCCAACTTCGCCAAAAACTCTGAATCACGCCGCAACGGCCTGAACTCTCAGCGATGAGGTGGGGAGAGGTGGTGTGTGGGTTTTCATCTCACTTTGCCAAGGCATGGATGAGGACATCCAGAGGAGCACAGTGCCAGAGATCGGCAAGCGTTATGCAAGCAGCAAAAGTGGCACAGAATCAGGCAGTGAGCAAAGCAGACACAACATCGCGATCCTGGATTAAATCCCAGGTTAATACCAGTTTCGGGAGCAGGTGCTGCTTCTTGTCCTGAGCAGGCGGGCATAATAAAGATTAGGGGTTTATCGTTTAAAATTTGTCCATCCAACTACCAGCCCAGGATATATATACATATATATTAGTATTTGTATAGTTTTTTTTTATACACTTCAGAGTATACACATCTATTTATTGCACAGGCCAGTGTTTTACTGAAGGGGTAAACTTATTTTCTCGACTTCACCTATTTCACCTACGATTGAACGTCTCATCGCTACACGGTTAATCCGGTTCTCCGTAACTCCGCCAGAGAAGAGAAGGTCTCGCAGAAATACTCGCACTTCCTCGCAGAAGCACCGTCCCTTGACGCGAAAGAGCGAATGAAGAGGTTATTTTACCTGGCACGATAGCGGTCCCGGTGGCGAGGAACACACCGAGCAGGAGCGCGCAGGCCCGGGGACGCGGCGCGCTGCGCCCCGCGACCTGCATCTTCCGCGGGCTCTTCACGTTAACGGAGGCGGGGACGGAGCTGGGACGACCGTCATTGCCGCATCTCCGCGTCCCGAAGCGGGAGCCGCCTCGACACAGCGACGAGGCTTAAGACGAAGGAGGAAAAGGGGCGGGGAGAGTAGAGCGGCTGCCTCGCTAAAGCGACAGGCAGGAGGGGCTGGTCGGAGGCGTGGACGCGACAGCGGCGTCATGACGTCACTGCATGAACGTGGAGACGTACGCGTCGACAGGTGAACAACAGATTCGCGCTGGGAAATACTTGAATGGCTCATTACTGTATATGCAGCAAGAAGCGGCAGTGTTTGAGACTTTAAATTGGCTAGAATTTCTCCAGGAAGCAAGAAGTTCCAAGCAGCAGCATTAAGAGTAATCAAAATATCAGCCACCAATGCAACGAATAAGGATCTACCGACCACTCACGCAAACATCACCACAATATCAGTACCATAAGTTTCACACGGTCCTGGACAAAATGGACCAGCAAGACATAAAAATGTCACTTGTTTACGTTTGTGTGAATTTTCTTTTTTTTAAACAATATATACATTGTATTTTTGCTTTAATTGAATCTTCTAATTTAAGGTCGTCTAATTTAAGGATGGTGATTTGTCGTACCCTAGTGGTAATATGTGGTTAGAGCGCATCTTAAAATTGACTTGCAAAAGTGCCCAACCCCTCACAAAAAATAATTTCACCAGCAGCTAGTTAGTTAAAAGCATATGAAAAGGCACAATAAGATGACCAGTATGGGATGTTGCAGATAATAAAGTGAAAATGTACAGTCGTGGCCAAAAAGGTTTTGAGAAGGACGCAAATACTGGTTTTAATAAAATTTGCTGCTTCCGTTTTTTTTATTATGGCAATTTGCATTGTAACAGCGCTAATGTCTGTTACCTGGTTCTCAACACTCCAAGCAGTGTTTATTAATTGTATAGCTTGCTAAAGCCCAGCAGTGAAAAGCCTGCAGGGAAGGCTTCCCTGGTATTGGGTAAGGGGCGGAGTTGGAGAAGGGAGTATTGGTAACTGTTAAATGGTTTATAAAGTTAAGTGAAATATTGTATATTAAGTATTTTTAATGAAATGTATTAATGATAAAAGGCTGGCCCAAGTTGATAGAGATGAAATGGGGAGAGAGAAATGAGAGAGATGAGATGGAGAAGTGAGAAGAAAGGAGTTTTATTGGCAATTTTTTGAGGTTGACTTACGTTTTATTATTTATATTTTTAAAACTGTGTTATTGAAGTTTTTTTAATATAATTTAATACATGGAGTCTGTCTCCAATTGCCATCTATTTCATGTTGTCTTCCCAGCCACTATTACCATTCAGCTATCATGCACAGGGAAATCTTCAGGTCCCCCTTACATGCAAAACTCCAGAATATTATGAAGAGTGTCCTCATCCTCGTCTTCCTCCGCTGGGTCATGGGGGCAGCATCCCAAGTAGGGAATCCCAGACAGCTCTCTACCCAGCCACCTCCACCAGCTCCTCCGGCAGGACCCCAAGGCGTTCCCAGACCAGATTGGAGATATAATTTTTTCAGTGTGTCCTGGGTCCACCCGGGGGCCTCCTGCCGGCAGGACATGCCTGAAACCCCTCCCAGGGAGGCGTCCAGATGCCTGAACCACCTCAACTGGCTCCTCTCAATGTGGAGGGGCAGCGGTTTTACTCTGAGTCCCTCTCGAATGTTCGAGCTCCTCACCCTATTTCTAAGGCTGCGCCCAGCCACAATACGGAGAAAACTCATTTCGGCCGCTTGTATCTGCGATCTCGTTCTTTCTGTCATTACCCAAAGCTCATGACCATAGGTGAGGATTGGCACGTAGATTGACCGGTAAATCGAGAGCCTTGCTTTCTGGCTCAGCTCCCTCTTCACCTCTTCATACTTAAACTCCTCCATTTGAGGCAGGACCTCTCTCCTCAGCCGGAGTTGGCAAGTCACCCTTTTCCAGTTGAGAACCATGGTCTGAGATTTGGAGGTGCTGATCCTCATCCCAGCCACTTCACACTCGGCTGCGAACCTACCCAGCAGAAGGTCAGAGCCTGATGAAGCTAGGAGAACCACATCATCTACAAAAAGCAGAGACGAGATTCTTCTGCCACCAAACTCGACGCCCTCCACACCACGTGCCCCTGAGGACACAGTCATAAGCCTTCTCCAAATCCACAAAACACATGTGGATTGGTTGGGCAAACTCCCATGCCCCCTCCATAACCCCAGCAAGGGTAAAGATCTGGTCCACAGTTCCATGGCCAGGATGAAAACCACATCTGAGATTCAACTATCGACCAGACCCTCCTCTCCAGTACCTTGGAATAGACCTTTCCAGGGAGGCTGAGGAGTGTGATCCGCCTATAGTTGGAACACACTCTCTGGTCCCCCCTTTTAAAAACCGGGACCACCAACCCAATTTGCCACTCCACCGGAACTGCCCCTGATGTCCACGCAATGTTGCAGAGACGTGTCAACCACGACAGCCTTACAACATCCATAGCCATGAGATACCCAGTAGGGGTGGTAGTAGCCTAGTGGGTAACACACTCGCCTATGAACCAGAAGACCCGGGTTCAAATCCCGCTTACTACCATTGTGTCCCTGAGCAAGACACTTAACCCTAAATTGCTCCAGGGGGGACTGTCCCTGTAACTAATGATTGTAAGTCGCTCTGGATAAGGGCGTCTGATAAATGATGTAAATGTAAATGTAAATACCCAGGACAGATCCCATCCACCCCCGGGGCTCTGCCACTGTGTAACTGTTTGACTACCTCAGCAACTTCTGCCCCTGAGATTGGAAAGTCCATACCCAGGTATCCCTGCTCTGTCTGCTACTCATTGCATTGCATAAAATGGGCTTCACAGGCAAGGATATTGCTGCTAATAAGATTGATGTGGAGTGATTGTCATTGTGAAGCACAGCCCACAGTGAACACAAGGACTGGAGTAAAGAAATTTTCTCTGACGAAGCCCCTTTCATATCATTTGGGACATCTGGATAAATGATTGTCCGCAGACAAAACGGCACCATCAGTCCTGACATGTGCCAACAGTAAAGTATCCTGACACCATCCATTCGTGGGCTCGGAGTGGGCTCACTCACAATTTTGCCTAAGAATACAGCCATGAATAAAGAATGGTACCAAAACACCCTCCGACAGCAACTTCTCCCAACTATCCAAGAAAAGTTAGGTGAAGAACAATGTATTGTCCAGCATGATGGAGCACCGTGTCATAAGGCCAAACTGATAACTAAGTGGGTCGGGGGACAAAACATTAACATTGGGTCCATGGCCAGGAAACTCCCTGGACCTTAATCCAATTGAGAACTTGTGGTCAATCCTCAAGAGGCGAGTGGACACACAAAAACCCACAAATTCTGACAAACTCCAAGCACAGATTATGAAGGAATGGGTTAACATCAGTCAGGATTTGGCCCAGAAGTTGATTGACAGCATGTCAGGGCGAATTGCAGAGGTCTTGAAAAAAAAGGGCCAACACTGCAAATACTGACTCTTTGCATAAATGTAATTTATGCATTTATGTAATTGTCAATAAAAGTTTAGCTAAGCTTTGAAACTTATAAAATGTTTGTAATTATACTTCAATACACAGAAACAACTGACAAAAACAAAGATTGCCTCATACTCATCCAGTTTATTTTTTCCAATCGTATATAATGATTCTTTCTATTGACATACATTGCGCCATATTATATATATCCATTGTCCAATAGCAGGAATTACAGATTTCATCAAATTACATCACACTAGTCACTAACACACAACAAAGGCTTATCCAACTCTAAACTCCAAAACTCTCCTCTCGCTTCCTCCTCCTCCGGCTCCACAACAATGAGCCCTGAATGGTGGCTGGAATGGCCCTTATGTAGTTCTCTGTCCTGTGCGTTGATTGGCTGCCAGTTGACGAGGGAATTGGTGGGTGGAGCTGTAATCCAAATCTCCTCCCCCAGCAGACAGCCTAAAAGAGAACACACACAAAACAGAGCACCCCAAGCCATTATACGGCCTAAAGGACGTAACAATGTATAAATGTTCCCTGAGCCTCATTGCTCAAGTGTCAGGTATATTACTGTTATATTTATCTAGTTGAAATATAAGTTCGCATCAACCAGTTATAATGGAGCAACTTGTTTGTGTCTGGGTTGCCTGTGGCAGGGACTAAGGACAATAACGGACTACAAAGCACCAACATCCGGTACGACGAACGCGGACGTGTCTCTGGCAGACAAGCTAAAAACATTCTATGCTCGCTTCGAGGCTGCAGCTAAAGATGCTAGCGATGCTACGGCTAGCGGCTCCAACAGCTGCAGACAGGAGGACACTGCCATCACCGAGAACGCGTTCCTCATCACCGAGCATGACGTGAGGAGAGCCTTCAAGAGCGAACACCTGGAAAGCAGCAGGACCAGACGGCATCTCAGGTAGAATTCTCAGACCAGCTAGCACCTGTGTTCACAGAGATATTCAACCTCTCTCTATCTCAGTCAGTGATCCCCACATTCTTCAAGGAGTCCATCATTATTCCGGTCGCGAAGAAACTCCATCCTGCCTCCCTCAACGACTACCACCCGGTTGCCCTCACCTCAGTAGTGATGAAGATCTTTGAACGGCTGGTCAGAGACTTCATAATTTCTTCATTACCAGACACACTCGACCCACTACAGTTTGCTTACCGTCCCAAACGATCCACAGACAACGGCATCTCATATCTCCTCCACACAACACTCACCCACCTGGACACTTGGAAGGGAAATTATGTTAAAATGCTTTTCATTGACTACAGTTCAGCATTTAACACAATAATCCCTTCCACACTCACCACCAAGCTGGAGCACCTGGGACTCAGCTCTTCTCTCTGTCAGTGGATCTCCAACTTCCTAACCGGGAGACCACAGGCAGTAAGGATAGGCGGACATGTCTCAGCCTCCATCACTCTCAGCACTGGAGCCACCCAGGGCTGTGTTTTGGGCCCCCTGTTGTACTCCCTGTATACATATGACTGTACAGCCACTACAAACTCCACCACCATCATCAAGTTTGCTGACGACACTGTCGTGGTGGGCCTTATCTCTGACAACGATGAGATGGCCTACCTGGAGGAGATTGGAAATCTGGTGAACTGGTGCCAGAGGAACAATCTCCATCTAAACGTCAGCAAGACAAAGGAGTTAATAGTGGACTTCAGTACCAAGCAGGAGAGGAACTACCAGACCCCTGTCATCAACAGGAGCCCAGTGGAGAGTGTGGACAGCTTCTGATACCTCGGTGTTAACGCAAGACCTGTCATGGTCCTGTCACATCAGCACCGTGGTGAAAAAGGCCCGGCGGCGTCTCTACCACCTCAGACGCCTGAGAGACTTTACAGGGAGTGCAGAATTATTAGGCAAGTTGTATTTCTCAATGAACCCAAAAAATATCAAAGATAATAAAAAAAATATAATTAATATCAAAGCTGAATGTTTTTGGAAGTAGTTTTTAGTTTGTTTTTATTTTTAGCTATTTTAGGGGGATATCTGTGTGTGCAGGTGACTATTACTGTGCATAATTATTAGGCAACTTAACAAAAAACATATATACCCATTTCAATTATTTATTTTTACCAGTGAAACCAATATAACATTTCCACATTCACAAATATACATTTCTGACATTCAAAAACAAAACAAAAACAAATCAGCGACCAATATAGCCACCTTTCTTTGCAAGGACACTCAAAAGCCTGCCATCCATGGATTCTGTCAGTGTTTTGATCTGTTCACCATCAACATTGCATGCAGCAGCAACCACAGCCTCCCAGACACTGTTCAGAGAGGTGTACTGTTTTCTCTACCTGGTAAATCTCACATTTGATGATGGACCACAGGTTCTCAATGGGGTTCAGATCAGGTGAACAAGGAGGCCATGTCAGTAGTTTTTCTTCTTTTATACCCTTTCTCACCAGCCACGCTGTGGAGTACTTGGACGTGTGTGATGGAGCATTGTCCTGCATGAAAATCATGTTTTTCTTGAAGGATGCAGACTTCTTCCTGTACCACTGCTTGAAGAAGGTGTCTTCCAGAAACTGGCAGTAGGACTGGGAGTTGAACTTGACTCCATCCTCAACCCGAAATGGCCCCACAAGCTCATCTTTGATGATACCAGCCCTTGCTGGTGTCTGAGTCGGACTGGAGCTCTCTGCCCTTTACCAATCCAGCCACAGGCCCATTCATCTGGCCCATCAAGACTCACTCTCTTTTCATCAGTCCATAAAACCTTAGAAAAATCAGTCTTGAAATATTTCTTGGCCCATTCTTGACATTTCAGCTTGTGTGTCTTGTTCAGTGGTGGTCGTCTTTCAGCCTTTCTTACCTTGGCCATGTCTCTGAGTATTGCACACCTTGTGCTTTTGGGCACTCCAGTGATGTTGCTGCTCTGAAATTTGGCCAAACTGGTGGCAAGTGGCATCTTGGCAGCTGCACGCTTGACTTTTCTCAGTTCATGGGCAGTTATTTTGCGCCTTGGTTTTTCCACATGCTTCTTGCGACCCTGTTAACTATTTTGAATGAAATGCTTGATTGTTCGATGATCATGCTTCAGAAGCTTTGCAATTTTAAGAGTGCTGCATCCCTCTGCAAGATATCTCACTATTTTTGACTTTCTGAGCCTGTCAAGTCCTTCTTTTGACCCATTTTGCCAAAGGAAAGGAAGTTGCCTAATAATTATGCACACCTGATATAGGGTGTTGATGTCATTAGACCACACCCCTTCTCATTACAGAGATGCACATCACCTAATATGCTTAATTGGTAGTAGGCTTTCGAGTCTATACAGCTTGGAGTAAGACAACATGCATGAAGAGGATGATGTGGACAAAATACTAATTTGCCTAATAATTCTGCACTCCCTGTAGACTGCCCTCCAAGGTGCTCAGGAACTTCTACTCCTGCACTATAGAGAGCATCCTGACGAGAAACATTGCAACCTGGTTCGGGAACATTACCATGCAGGGCAGACGAGCCCTACAGAGGGTGGTTCTATCAGCCGAACACATTATAAGTACCAAGCTCTCTGACCTTCAATCCATCTACAGCAAATGGTGCTGGACCAGGGCCAGGAAGATAGTGAAGGACCTCAGCCACCACAACAATGGTGGCTGCGATCAGGGAAGTGCTGAAGTCCAACACAGAGAGAATGAGGAGGAGCTTCTTCCCGCAGGCTATCCGAGCTCTCAACCACAACACTACATAGAATTCCAATACACTCCAGCACTTTCACTTTCAATCACTCTAGACTCTTTGTAAATGTAAATGTAAATGTATACTCACTTTGCACAAAATCTGCTCTTTTTAATACTTGCACAATATCTCTTTTTTTATTTTATATATATATATATATATATATATATACACACACACACACACACACACACACACACACATTGACTTTCACTCATTTGCACGCCTTCACCCTACCTGTTACACATAATAAAGGCTACTCTACTTACCACCACATGCTTTTGCAGATTTTGTGTGGAAGTTTTAAAAGTTGAAAGCTCTGTCCAACAGAGCAGGTGAATTTTGCATTGCATGATTACGTTATTCCCTTGATTACATTTGAACACAAAGAACTGTCTGCAGGACTCTCAAGATTTGAAAACAGGTAAGAGTGACAAGGCCGCCACACTAAGACGCACAGTAAAATACATTTGCCTGACCTCTCCACACAATATGACATATTAATTGTTTCAGTGCGGCCTTCGAGTCGCCCACAATCCCAAACACTATATATCACAAATTTGTACTTGATTGTGAGGTGTGAGGTGTGCCGATACTTTTATAAGCAATTGAAGTGTACATAGCAGAGGTATTAACCTGCTCAAACAGGCTCAAATCCCCAGAGGAATGCATTGAATGCTAATTTTTACATTGGTAGCATTTTTATAAAGGCCCTACAAGTGTTACTGCTACAGCATTATTGCCAACACTGTAATTCAATACAATCTTAAACCAGCCACTTCATTAGGATGCCTGCTCCATCGGCCACATAATTAAGACTGCCTGCTCTATCGGCCACATCATTAAGAGCACCTGTTAACAGGCAAATTTTTTAACATAGTCTAAACGTCACCAAATTTTATGTGACGCATTGTTGGCACACCCTGTTAACATTTTTGATCCTATCATGCTAGCATTAGCATGCTAGTATGTTTATTTTTCAACATTCAACGTCACCAAATTTGACATGATGCATCTTGGCCACATTTTTGACGTTAGTGTGCCCATAAAAAATTTCCTAAAAAATTTTGGTTTTTAAGTTTTATTATTTGGGCCTGTCATAATGGCAGACCATTTACTATTGTGCTGGGAACACGTTTTTGGCTCCCTGAGGCTAACCGCTGAAGATAGTCGGTGCCACCAACGGGTGTTTGGAAAATCCGGAAAAACCCGGAAAACTGGGAAAATGGCAAAAAAGGACATGTCTTACATTCAAGGCTGCCACGCAAAGATCGTGAAACGCACAGAAACAACAGAGAGGTCAGGCTGAAGGCCTGACAAGATGAAATATTGTTTGTTTTGGTAGGTCGTACGGTCCGCCCACAATTTGTGTTCAAAGTGTAAAAAGTACAGAGGAAGAGGTTTTCAGCTCCCTGTGACCAGCTGTAAAAGCTAGACATACAGGTGCTAACATGCTAATTTTTAAATATGCTCCAAACGTCACCAAATTTACAATGACGCATCTTGGCCACACCCTGTTAGCGTTTTTGATGTTAGCATGCATTGAGGCAATTTTTTTCTAACTGAGGAACTATTTTGATGCCCAGTTAAGTAAGACTGGTTGATACCTTAAAGTTAAACAAACAATGACCAGGACCGTGTCTTTCATTTTCATTAATGAACAAATATAAGGATTTTGAAGCATTCATTGTGTATTCAGAGACTCTACCAAACAAGTCAATCAGGCTTAATAGAGCAGGTGGTAGGAGTCCAGTCATTTCAGAAACAAAATAAAATCATCTTGTACTTGATCCCTTGTATTTGCCTATTGTCTCTAATTCCAATTGTTAATGGTTCTATTGCTAAAGTAATGGAAAGGAGACAAAGTTGAGCCATAAGGTCAACCTCTTGTTAAATTAAAGTGTAAAAAAGACCATGTGGTGTGGAGAAGAGAATAGAGTGTGTAGAAAAAACTCTCCACACAAAGCACTGTATTCAACCACTCCAATTTGATGTTACCTGGCAGAAAGAGGCATGGCACAATAGAGGTTAAAAATGAACAGTTTCTAATTTATTAACACCGGTAAATAATTATTGTAGTTACATGTGAATATTGAATGTAAAAAGGTACCAAGGTTACAGAGAAATTAAAAATGAGAAGAAAGAGTAAAGAGGGAGGAGAGAAAGAGAGGGGGAGAGAAAGGCTCAGAAGCCTTCCGGCTTCCGATGGAAAACCCCCTGAGCAAGAAGCTCCTTTTTCCACATGTGAGCAGACTTTTATACCCCTGGCCAACAGGAAGTTGTCACTGGCCTACAGGAAGTTGTCACTGGCCTACAGGAAGTTGTCACTGACCAATCAGAACCTGTTGTTTCTGATGTCACGCCCCCGGTGCCTCCCATTTGGGGAAGACAAAGAGGGTGGGCGGTCCTGACGGCTGATACTTCACACGTAACCGTCAGACAAAAGACATGTAAAACAGAGGTATCGAATCTTCACGCACAACCATCGACACAGGAATGTCACACTTCCCCCTGCAGACATCTGTTTTGCAAGGCAAAAGCAGGCTCCTGTGATGTCCATTCTTACAAAAGGGATGTGATATTATCTAATTTGTCAGTACCTGTGCTATTGGGTCAAGTTGACATAGTCTAACCCATTTACAAGAAATGTCTCCAAGTCCAAACCGAGACATCAGAAGGTAGGTGTGTTCAACCCTATTGTAGGCCTTCTCCACGTCCAGCAAAAGAAGAGCTGTGTCCTGTTCTTCTTAAATTGTGAAAACTGTCTTAAATTGTGAAACCCCTGTCTTCCTTTTATAAACCCATTTTGATCATCTCCTAGAATTAAAGCATTCCCTCTAGCCTCTGTGCCAACATTTTACTAAGAATTGTTGCATTTGTATTTATCAAACTGCACGTGTTCTTGCATTTCGCATTAGATTGTGAGAGCAGAATAATCAAAGATTCTCACATTGAAGGGGGTAAATAATATTCTCAAAAGATTGTATGTACATCTCATATATAACAGTATTCAATGTATCCTTAAAATGTTTATATAAGTCAATCTGGTCCTGCTGTTTTCTACTCCTTCAATACACCTTTGGCCTCAAATATCTCATGTAGCAATATTTAGGAAGCTGAGTTTTTCTTTAAGTCATTTTGTTATAGGTACAAAATGTTTGTTGTTGGTTTGGGGAGGACCATTTACATATGAAATATGGAACTTGTTAGATAGTATAAATTCAGTGATGTCATTAGGATTTAAATGAACAGATAAAACAACAAAAGTTTAATTAATCCAGAATGAGGAACTAACATGCATGAAAGCTATGAGTCATCTGTTAATGATGTTTATAATATGTATATATTGATGTTATGCATATAATTGTGTTCTATATAACAAAAATAACTGCATACTAACAAAAAGGATTGTTATTTCTCTTCTTCAAGATACAGAACCAATTGTCCACGTGGATGGAGGCAGTGTGAGCTTGGCTGCTCCAAAGAAACATCAAGGAACTTTAATGCTTCCTGGGATTTGCAACTTGGAGGTGCAACGTCAGCACTGTAGCTGCTCCCCTCACTGGTCTGCTGCAAAGAAATCAATTACAACTTCATTGGTTAGCAGAAACACAGGGCATTTCACAAAACTAAAACACCAATTAACCAGAGCATCAGTTCTCTAGAAATCCTGAGGTCGGCAGCATGGTGCTCAAAGAACAAATTGCAGTTGGGATTTGGCCACTGATAGAAAGAGAAATCCCATAGGAAGCGACATATTTTAGTTCACTTGGATCCTGGTGTGAAAGCAAACCGAGCCAAAAGATAAATGTTAAAAATTACAAGGGCTAATTGGGAAGACTGGGACAACTCCTGGTGGGCCAGTCTGATGTTAAGGCCGCCGTTCAGTCTTGGCACAGCATTTATCACATATGCTGCTACCACTGTAGCAGCATATGTGTTTTGACTTTTGTTTTGATTTTTGTTTGGGGCAGGTCACCACCTGGGGCAGTGGTGACCTAGTGGGTAAGAAAGCAAACCTGTAATCAGAAGATTGCCAGTTTGGGGAACCGCCATGGTGCCACTGAGCTAAGCACCATCCCTAGACACTGCCTCCCGGGCGCCTTTCATGGCTGCCCACTGCTCACCAAGGGTGATGGGTTAAAAGCAGAGGACACATTTTAATGTGTGCACCATGTGCTGTGTTTCACAGCACACTTCACTTTCATGTAACATGTCAGTGCAATCTAATTTAACAGTGGGTCCTGTATTCGACAGACTTTTTTCTTATTAAACAATAAACTAGAAATCTCTAGAACTAGAAGTCATCTATGTCTGACGGTATACAACGTTTTAAAATAAAATTGGTAAATGAAAAGACAAGGAATGATTTAATACACAGTTGGCCAATACTTTTGAGAATGACACAAATACTGGTTTTCAAAACGTTTGCTGCTTCAATGTTTTTTTTTTACCTTTTTGTCAGTTATTTCTGTGATGTATTGAAGTATAATTACGAGCATTTTGTCACGTGACACCGCACACATTCTCCAGGAACACATAAACAAGTGACGTGATCGTATGTAATCAGCTGCGCACCTGTGGTCAGTGCCCTGTCATTGTTTGGAATTTGTAGTCCTGCAACCAGCCTCGTCTCAGCTCACACAGAAAAACCCAGTAAGACTGATCCTTATTTTCTTGTCTCATTCTGTCCTGTCCTGGTTCATCCTCTTCTCTGTTTTTGTCAATGTCAACAACATCAACGTGTTGCAGCTATGGCTGGGTACAACTTTGTTTTTCATCTCCTCCAACACACACTGTTCACCTCTGTTTCCACATCTTGCGTGTGAGTGACAGAATGACAAAGCCGAACATTAACCCAGCAGATTTTGCTCCTTTATGTGACCAGGTGTCCCGGCAGGCCAAGGCCTTTGAACGAATGTTGCAGGATCGACGGTCCCATGGAGCAACAGCCGCAACAACAGCTCCACTTCCTCCATCCCCAGAACTTGGCTTGGAATGGCAAGGAGGGGACCAACTTTGCTCCTCCGAATGGTGTGGAGGAGGTCTCCAGTTCCGGCTAAGTTCCGGAACCTGGCTGTCAAGCCCCAAATGGATCCCCACACCCTACAGACCATCTTCTATGAAGGTCTGGCTCCTCGGATCTGCAGCAAGATTCCGGCCACCTTCAATGCACTGTGGATCAACTGCCATCTGCTGGTGCAGCCCAGAAGCCACTCCACAACCACTCCACGACCTTCTGGGACTCCGCCTTCACTATCTTGTCACACATCTGGACAGTTTGGGGTAACCCATTCAATGGGCCGGACCGCAATCAAAGCCACTGAGAGGGAGTGAAAATACTGGGAGGGTCTGTGCGCATACTACCAGTGCTGGAACCCCAGCCACATCATGCACACCATCTCCTTCGTGCCTGGTTCTTCCTGCTTAGTGGGGGAAACACAAAAGAGCAAAATCACTGCCTTCATGGATTCCGGGGCAACAGAAAACTTAATTGACTTTGCCAAAAAACACAGCATCCCTCTTGTGAGCCTCTCTATCCCAATCCACATAGGTTCTGGACCCATCACTCACCAGAACACAAGACCTCTGGCACACAGATAGCATCACGTTCCTCATCACTCCCATTGTCAGCACACCGGTCATCTTGGGCTATCCATGGCTTGTCGTCTATGAACAGCCAGTCTAGTGCTGGAGTGGGGCTCTCATTGTCATCGCCAGTGTCTTCAGCCTCAGCCACTGTCACCACTGCCGTCGCCCTTTCCTGCTTCTGCGCAGTCCCTTCAAGCTGTTCCTCCATGTTACCACGACCTGGTGGCCATCTTCCCACTATGAATGCAGCCCAACTGAGACCTCTCTAAAACAGCACCATCCACCAGTCCACCTACAGCAGGCGACGTTTTTTTAGTCGTTTCCATGAAGGACAGTGCTCTGCGACCCTGCACCGACTACCAGGGGTTGATTAAAATCACCATAAAAAACTGGACACTTCTGCCACTGACAAGCACCGCCCTCAATGGCTTATCGGGGGCAGTATACTACACAAAATTACATCTCTGGTCTGCTTACAACGTGATCCGGATCCAAGAGGGCGACAAGCAGAAGACCCCACTTGTCATAAGAGATTGGTTATTCATTTCGGACTCACCTCAGCTGTCTGGAAGGCATTCTGACGTCTTCTCAACACTGAAACATGTGCGACCTGTTCCATGTGGGTAATAGGGTGTAGCTCTCTACTCAGAGACCTTCGTCTCTGTAACGAGTCACACAAGCTGACTTCTGGGCCAAATCTTGACTGATGGCAACCTATTCCTTCATAATCTGTGCTTGGAGTTTGTGGGGTTTTATTTGTCCACCCGCCTTTTGAGGAAGATGGCACCCGTCGCTACCCTTTCTACCGGTGTTTTATTGTTTTGGTCTTGTTTTTATGTGCTATAGCTACTGTGTGTTTACTGTTAACTTACAACTTTCTTACACTTTTGAAACTTCATCTGTCAGTCACAAAGTGGGGTCGGCCTGGCCCTGAAAATCATACCTTTCCTATACCCCTTTCCTATACCCTCTCTGTTATACCAACCTTTCTCTGGTGAACTTTAGCTCCATGTTGCTGGAAATGCGGCGGACAGCTGGCCAAGCCTCTCTTGCCAACGCAAAGTCTTCCCGAACCATTGGCAAACCTGGATGTCTCCTGGTGAGTCCGGCACTCTCGCCGAACTGCTGCCATATTACTCTTCATATTTTAATTCCACACAGTGTTCAGGTCGCGAAGGAAGATTAGCGATGGTATTTAAATCCAGATTTGAATGCAAACAAATCTTCTCATGAATTTTCAAACTTCCTGGCAGATTTCATGCTTAGATACAATCAAGTGATTATTTTAGGAGATTTTCATATTCATGTGTTCTGCCAGAACAAGCCCATGGTCAATGACTCTTTTAATCTGGAACCAACTGTAAATGGGCCTACTCAGGAGCGGGAACATACACTTGTTTTAACGTGTGATATCAGTAGGTAACCTGGAAATTGCAGGGTCTAAGCCTTATTTGGTTGTACTCCTGCTGTTCAACCAATGAAGCCGTGTATTCCTGCTCTGGTCCGCTGCGTTTTAAAACGCTTCACTACTGCTCACTTTTGCGCCTCTCTTATGTGTAACCAACCCCCGAATAATGCAGTGTTTGATCAATTTGAGACTATCTCTCTCTCATATGTAGAGCCACTTATTGCTGAAATGAAACCCTCTGGTTCAGCCTTACACATTATTCCACATTATTCGCCTTTTACTTGTGCTTCTCGATTTAACAGCAGCTTTTGATACAACTGATCAAGTTATTCTTGCTTCAAGGCTGGAGCATTGGGTTTGTATTAGGAGCCCAGCCCTCAAATGGTTCAAATCATATCAAATCATTTTCATCTTCAACAGTGCTTCAGTGGGGAGTACCACAGGGCTCCATTCTGGGTCCTCTTTTATTTTCATTATTGGGTCTGTCAGGAAGACAGACCATTTATTATTGTGCTGAGAATGGCAAAAATGAACATTAAAGAATGTTAAAGACCGCCACGCGAAGACCGTCAAACGTAAAGAAACAACGGAGTGGTCAGGCCTTCGGCCTGACCACTCCGCACACGATGATATATTTTTTGTTTTGGTAGGTCGTACGGCCCGGCCACAAATCGGGTTAAAACGTGTAAAAAGTACCGTTTACCATCGTGCCGGGAACGCGTTTTTGGCTCCCTGAGGCTAACCGTTGAAGCTAGCGACCCGAAAATCGAGGCGAGGCCTTACGATCCGACGTATGGGACGAGTCGGTGGCACCAACGGGGGTTTGGAAAACCCGGGAAAAGCCGGAAAACCGGGAAAAAGGCAATAAAAGGACACGTCTTACGTCCAAGGCCGCCACGATAAGACCGTGAAACGCACAGAAACAACGGAGTGGTCAGGCCGAAGGCCTGACCACTCCGCACACGATGATATATTTTTTGTTTTGGTAGGTCGCACGGCCCGCCCACAAATCGGCTTCAAAGCGTAAAAAGTACGGTTTACTGTTGCGCAGAGGAAGAGGTTTTCAGCTCCCTGTGACCAGCCGTAAAAGCTAGAGACACGGGAGTCGAGGCGAGGCCGAAGGCCTCGCCGAGACACACGATCTGACATATTGGACGTGTTGCTACCGCCAACAGTGGTCAGGAAAACATGGGAAATAGGGAAGAAGGCCAAAAAGGCCATGTCTCGCATTTGTGGCTGCCACGTTAAGGCCGTGAGACGCACAAAAAAAACGGAGAGGTCAGGCCGAAGGCCTGACCTCTCCACACACAATGACGTATTGGTTGCTTCTTTGGGGATTACAGGAGGGCCACAAATCACGTCCAAAACATTAAAAGTGTGAAAAAATCTGGTTTCCAAGAATTTGCGATGAAACGCTTCACAGCACACACACGACTCTCGTATCAAATCGTGCGGCTTGTCGTTACGCACGGTTTGACGTATGGCTCGGCTCGGCCGGATTTACGGTCCGCGCGCAATTAGCCAAAAAGCGTTTTCGGAACGCGTTTATTATTCTAGCCCAAAATTGGACTTTTTTGGAGTTTGTGTCCAGACGGTTTGACATACAAAGAAGATATTGATGTCGTCTCGTAGATCTCGCCAAGGCCGACGATTTGACGTATGGTTTACCTTTGTCGGACTTACGGATCATGCACAAATTTGGGAAAACAAAAAAGTGTAAATGGGCGAAAAAAAAAATATTTATTTATTATTATTTATTTCAGCCTTTTTTCGGCAATTAATGCGGGTCGTACCGAAGCACGCACACCCGCGTGTTATATATCAAAAATTAGAACTTTGTTGCGTGAGGTGTGCTATTACTTTTATAAGCGATCGGACTGGGCCTGGCCGAGCTATTAACGCTGAAACAGGGTCATTTCCCATTGGAATGTATTGATCGCTAATTTTAGCATTGGTAGCATTTGTAAAATAAAACTTCTTTGAAGTGATACTGCAGTACCACTGTAAAGAATTCCCATTTTACAAATAACATGCCCGCAGCTGTGACCAATGCCCGGACAGACCCATCAAAATTTCCCCTGGAATTTTGGCTTCTAGTACTTACTTACTCTTGGAGCAATTTTTCGAAAACACAATGTTTTTTTTTGTTGCTATACAGATGACTGTCAAGTCTACTTCAACTTGGGGGGGCGCTGCAGAGACAGGAGGATATAGACGTTTTTTTTTTCAGTAGCTCCTCAGAAGACTCACTTTTTATATAGTATTTACATTTTAAGTGCACTTGCTTTACCCTCTTTATCGCACCAAGGGTTAGTGCCAAAGCTGCTCACCTATTTTTTACCTTTTTAATGTATGGCACAATGGCTAACCACAGAAAAACCTCCTTTTATGAATTGTGAATGTGAATGTGGCCGGTTGTAGGTTTATGTTTTGTTTACTAATCCGTTTTTCCTACTGAGTGTTAGTGTAATTTGTTTTTCAGGGTCAGTTTTAATATATGAATTTTTGTGTACAGTTATTGGATTTACAATTTGTCACTCTTCATTGGGAACGTCTTTTAGTGATGGGCAGTTGGTTACTTGCACCATCCACATGCAAGTAACCTCCAGTTTTTGGAGGGGTGGGGTGGGGTTTCTTTTAATTCTTTATTTTAATGAACTTTTTGTCCATGTCAGTCCTGTCCCTGGAAATATAATTTTTAATTGTTTAATTGTTTTCCATTGTTATGTTTAAAGTACTTTATAAATAAGGTACGATACTAGGTTCTCAACTGGTTTGAGGACCGTGGAGTTTCCTGGCCATGTTACCCAACATTTCTGTTTTGTTCCCTGAGCCACTTCCAGCATCCAACTCAATCATGCTGGAAAAGGCATTATTCTTCACCAAGATTTTCTTTGATGGTTGGGAGAAGTTGCTGTCGTATAATGTTTTGTACCATTCTTTATTCATGGCTGTGTTCTTAGGCAAAATTGTGAGTGAGCTTTTGGATGCCAAAAAGTCTCAAACATGAAAAATAGTCAGTCTCAGGACTTATTGATGATAGCACTCAGAGCAAATAGCTTTACTTTAGTTCTCAGAAGAACAATCTCTGTACCTTTTGCAGAATACCAATCTGTCCTTAATATTTTTCTTGGAGAGAAGTGGCTTCTTTGCTGTCCTTCTTGATACAATGGCGTCTTCCAAAAGTCTTCGCTTAACTTTGCATGCAGATCTCTCCAGATATGTCACAGAGTGACAGAGTTGTCCTGAAGCCAATCATTTGGCATTTTGGGTGTGTGCTAAGGGTCATTGCCCTGCTGAAAGATGAAAAGTCACGTCAGTCTTCAAAAGCACTCTGGAGCAGCGACTTACAACGTGCTTTCAAGTTACCATTGATGAAGTGATCAGTTCCGGTTAATTAGGACCCCAACTATGAATACGACTTTTTTATTCACTCTGTTGTAGATTCTGTACAATAGTTCGACAATAAGAAAGTTACAAGTTAATCTAAATATTCTTTAAAGAGGAAGGTCTTGAGCTGTCGTTTGAAAATACTCAGTGACTGAGCTGTTCTGACTTTGAGGGGAAGTTCATTCCACCACCGATGGGCCAAGACGGAGAAGACTTTAAATGAATGTCTTCCTTTTACCTTCAGGCGAGCAGTACTGGAGGCTCGGAGTATACGAGGTGCATTGCGAGGTGTAATAAGGGCTGTGAGGTAGGATGGTGCTACTCCATGTCTGGCTTTGTAGGCCAGCATCAGTATTTTGAAACTGATGCGTGCAGCTACTGGGAGCCAGTGGAGGGAACGTAGCAGAGGGGTGGTGTGGGAGAATTTGGGAAGGTTGAAGATCAGTCGTGCTGCTGCATTTTGTATGAGTTGTAGAGGTCGGATGGTACTTAGAGGTAGCTAGAAGGGAGTTGCAGTATTCCAGATTAATAAGGACTGAACCAGTAGCTGGGTGGCCTGGGTTGACAGAAAAGGGCGGATTCGTCTGATATTGTAGAGAAGGAATCTACATGAGCGGGAAAGATTGCTGATGATCTTCCCCTATATCCTGACTAATCTCCCAATTCCAGCAGCCAAAAAACATCACCACAGCATAATGCTGCCACCACAATTCTTCACTGTAGAGTGTATTGGCCTGGTGATGAGCAGTGCCTGGTTTCCTTCAAACGTGATGGTTCAAAAAACCTCAAGTAACTTTTTCACATTGGGGTTGTGTGTAGATTTCTGAAGGAAAAAGAATTAACTCTATTTAAGGATAAAGCTGTAACATATAGTAGGAAAAAGTGATGCACTGTGAATACTTCCTGGATGCACTGTATATACTTGAGTATACTAAACCTTCAGTACTAAACAGTCAGATTCATTAATTTTTCTCTTCTTGTTAAACCCACCACCACCACTCGTTCTGATTGGCCATGTTACCCGTTTGCATTTCACTTCTTGTGACAATTGAAAGTCGCTCAAGGAGATCGCTCAGGTTCCTAATTTGTTCTGGAGTTCTGCTATGTGGCAGCTTTGAGTTATCCTTTGAAGAAATAACTTTCTGTCTCACCCCTCGAAATCTCCAGGGCTGAGACAGAATCTCGTTTACATGTTCAATGTCCAAAAGGAGTTCTGACCTTTCATTCAGGCAATAAATGTATTACTGGAGAACGGTTTCCAGAACTTTCCAACTAGCGAGTGTTTCTTTGTTAATGGTATCAGCCAGTCTTTCCAAACATGTATTGTCCTCAGTGCTGTCCAGCTGAGTTGAATCTGCATCCTTGTTATTCTGGGAAGCTTCAGGTAGCACAAAGTCATGCTTGTTAATATTTGTACCTTTACAGTTACTAAGTCCTTCATGTTCTGCATCCTGCTGGCATTCTTCTTCAAAAGCATGTTGCCACTGTAAATAATTCGGATGTACTATCCCCTAGGGACTAGAAGCCATGTTGGGCGTTGTTAATTCAGCACCGTGGAGTATTTGGTTTATCCAAATTTCAAAACATTTAGCTTGAAAGGTCAGAGCCTTCACGTAAGCCAAACTCAGGCGTTATATCTTTTTATACCGCTGGGCATCCAATGTTGCAAAGTGTATTTCCTGTGTTTGGACTTGTTTGTTCATTTCTACAGCACGCTTTAATCTTTAAGAAAGAAGGTATTTCTGATTGTTGCTTTGCATATTTCTTTAGAAAATCTTATTGTTATACATTTTAAAGATTCCCCATATATAATTTTGTATTTCATTTCATGAAGAACTTTTTACTTCAAGAACCATCTGATCCAGTATGCTGTCCTGAACTCAGTAGACCTCTGAAGGTATATATACTATCTGGTACTAAAGCAATCAGTTGCAAAGCCTTATTATTTATTTATTTATTTTACTTTTTACATTTTTTAAATCCCAAATTCAGTGCTGTCATAGTCTCTCATTGCTTACACAGATCACTAAAAAACTAAAAGCACTGGGATTACCAGGGAACCATGTTTCCATGCTCTCTGCCAAAAACATGACCCTGAAACCAGTTTACCTGACCCAGCACCCATCCTCCCTGCTAGCCGAATTGGCCATCCAATAGCCCACCTGATTGCCTGTACATTCCAGAGATCTGCCGTTCTCTACTGAGGTCACTTCTCTACCCTCTGCAGCCATCCAGGACATCAACCACATCCTTCATTTGCCGGGTGTTCTGGTGGCCATAATTGGCTAAGGACGCACAGGCCCTGCCCGGTCTCCCATCCTCTGCCACAACTGCAGACCTGATTCTTCAGCATGTCGTTGGACTCTATGGGTTCCCTCTGGACCTCTTTTCGAACCGGGGACCCCAATTAGTCTCAGCTGTGTGGAAGGCATTCTGCCATCTCATTGATTCCACCTGCAGTCTCTCCTCTGACTACCATCCTCAAGCCAACAGCCAGGTGGAGAGAGCCAATCAACAGCCAATCAACCTGCGGTGCTTTGCGTCTTACCACAGTACCTCCTCTGGTCAGAGTTGGCCAATAATCTGCAGGTGTCTTCTGCCACTTCTGCCAAGACCTGCTGTGGCTATCTACCCGCCATCTTCACCCACCAGGTGCCCACAGGGGGGGGCCCCCAGCGGCCCGCCAGTTGATCCGTGGCTGCAGACACGCCTGGATGATAGAGCAATCTGCCCTCCTCACCTCCACTCATTGCACCTTGCCCGGCACGACTGTCGTCACCCCTGGCGACTGCTTTTTCGAGTGGGTCAGCATGTGTGACTCTCCACTCAAGATCTCCACCTCCGAATAGTGTCACGCAAACTGTCTCCTCGCTTCATCGGCCATTCCGGGTCCTCAACCGGGTTAACCCTGTCACATACCGCCTCCAACTCCCACCTACCATTCAAGCTCATCTGGTCTTCCAAATCAGTCAGCTCAAGCCCTTCTGCACGTAACCTCTTCATCTACCGGATCAGTCACGGATCATCGACGAGGGTCCTGCCTACACGGTAGAGAGAATCCTGCACTCCTGTCGTCAGGGTCGGGGAGTCCAATATATGGTGCACTGGGCAGGACACGGGCCCGAAGACCGTTCCTGGATCCCCAGCTTTTACATCCTGGACCCCTCCCTGTTGACTGAGTACCTGTTACGTCCCATGGTAATGTGATGTGCTGTCTGTGTTCTCTGTCTTTTATGTGTTTTTCCTTTTTGTAGGAGGAGCCTGTAATTTACGGATCCCCTCCCATATGATTTGTCGTAGTGAGGCTGTTAAAGATGCCGTGGCTGCAATGGGGGGAGAGAGGAGAGGAAAAAGGAGAAATACGCCAGACAGATGCCCTGTTCCCAGTAGTCTACCTGGTGCTTTTTCATGGCCTGACTGTATTCTTGTTTCAAGGCGTGACTTGTACTGTTTTGTTTTAGTAAAAATGACCTCGCTAAAACGTTTGTGGTGTTTCCCTCCCTTTTTCTGATTGTTCACGTTCCTGACCTAGACCAGGACATAACAAATGGGTTCCACAATCGCTGTCACTGTTCACAGTGCTCTGCGTTCTCTCGTAAACTTAGATAGACGTTAGGTAGACGTGTCCTGCTGGGTTGCGCCAATCCTTCCTTCGGGCACTGTTTCTTGTTTTTTGTTTGTTATTTTGCCTTTCTTATTTTGGGGAAAACACTGGGGAGAGGTACGCTTCGAGCGTCTATATGTGCGGAGTTTCACGTTTAAAGTGGCCTAAAACCGGTACTTCCTCGAAGACTAGCGAGGCGGTAAGCAGTGTTGTGTAGGTAGGTTTAGGGGCAGGAGTTCCGGGGTTACACGAGGTCACCGTGGGTTGTGGTTGTTACCCAGCATGCAATTTGTCACTTTTTTTTTGGTATTATCGTAGCGCATAGTTGGTTTTGTTTTATCAGTGCTATTTTGGCAATCAGGTAGACGTTACGACGTTAAGTTGTTGGGTTTTCTGAGAGTCCGTCAGACTAATTATTGGACAGTTTTACCAAGACCAGTTTGTGAGGGTGGCGGAATTTTACCAAATTCCATTAATTGGTGGGAATAAATGGGTAAAAGATACCATGTTGTAAGCTATAAAAATCGGCCTAGATTAGGGTGTCATTGGTTCCAGTTCTAAGCCTAGTAGCCCACCTCTGGTGGAGGAATCATTACATTATTCAGGCAGTGTAGAGACTGGGATGCGGCTGAAGGAAATGTCACTATAGGAGAAACAGCTTGACGCCCCAAATTATGTGCAGAACAGGAGCTGGAACATCAGCTCCAGATGAAGAAGTTGGAACATGATCTCCATCTTAAAATGTGGGAAGGGGAAGAACGGGAACGCGAGCGTAAACCCAAACTAGAATCAAAATGTGTAGAGCTTGAGCTGTCTTCTAAATCTGCCCATTCTTCTTCCTCGTCTGTTCCCACACCGCCTTCTTTTGATGTCGGTCGGCACATTAGAATGGTACCTCGGTTTTCTGAGAAGGAAGTGGAGAAATATCATTACCATTTTGAGCGTGTTGCGACTATGTTGAAGTGGCCTGAGGAGGTCTGGACCTTGCTGCTGCAGTGCATGCTAGTTGGAAAAGCTCAGGAGGTATATTCCTCTCTCACTGTGCAGCAAAGTTCTGATTATACCCTGGTCAACCACATGGGATCAGCTGCGGGAGTTAATGTTACTGGTGAAATTTAAGGATTGCATTCCTGAAGCAATTGCAACCCATATAAATGACCAGAAGGTTTCCACGTTATCACAGGCTGCTGTGTGTGCGGACAAGTACTCGCTTACACATAAAATCGTGTTTTCACAATCACAGAAAAAGGACTGTGGAGAAAGTGTGCGGGGCGGCAGAATATTTTCTAGATCTCCACCAACTTCGCCGCGGGGATCTCAGGCATGTTTTTACTGCCATGAGACTGGCCATCTTATCGCGGATTGTCCAACATTAAAAAAGAAAAAGGCGTAAAGAGGACCTGCGCAAAAAGGGGTTGTTTTTATTCATGCTGTGAACGCGCCTTCTAAAATAGATGCGGCTTTCAAACCGTTTGTGTTACGAGGTAACGTCTCTCTCTCACCTGGAGGGCAGAGATGTGGTCCCGTTCCGCATTTTACGTGATTCCGGAGCAGCCCAGTCTTTCATTTTAGATTGTCTTTTACCGATCTTTGGGGATTCATTCTGTGGGTCTAATATTTTAGTGCAGGGGATCCAGTTGGGCATCGTGAAGGTGCCCCTGCACTTCGTAAAAATGCGGTGTGATTTATATTCCGGCCTGTGTAAAGTAGCGGTTCGTCCTGAGCTGCCTGTTAAAGGAGTTGATTTTATCCTTGGCAATGATTTAGCAGGTGGGAAGGTACTTACTTTTTTCCAAAAGTGATAGACACTCCCACCGAGTCAGCTGAATTTGCGACAGCTTTCCCCGCTTGCGCGGTAACACAAGCTCAGTCACGTATGCGGAGTGATATTGATTTGGCAGACACTTTTATTTCTGCCCCGGTTTAGCGTTTTCGTCCGCAGCACAGCCACCTTGAAGCCCAGTAGCAGAGTCGCTGTCCACGCCAGGTGGTGCTGAAGGTGCGCTGTCACTGTCAGTCAGTAAATCACAACTTTCCCGGGCACAACAGAAAGATTCGTTTTTGGTTAAGTGTCGTTTTGGGGTTGTTCGTAAGGAGAATCTAACAAGGAAGTCGGTGGCATATTTTTGGGATGATGGGATTTTTGATGAGGAAGTGGTGTGACGTCCCGTGGCAGACCGTAACAGTGGACTCCTCCAGTCGCTGAGGATTTGATTTGGAATTCTGTTTTACAAGTAGTGGGTTCCACTTAAGGTCGCAGGTTTTAACATTGGGGCACGATAATGTCTTTGCGGGTCACCTGGGAGTCACTAAATCATACAATCGGATTCTGCAGTACTTCTTTTGGCCTGGTTTAAAAGCAGATGTAGCAAAGCACTGTCATTGATGCCGTGTGTCAGTTGGCAGGGAAGCCGAACCAGACAATACCACCTGAACCCCTGTACCAGATTTAATGGAACCTTTTGAGAAAATAATTTTAGATTGTGTTGGTCCACGCCCTCGTACAAAATCGGGAAATAAATACTTGCTCACTCTGATGTGTACTGCCACCCATTTTACAGAAGTATTACCCTTGCACTCATTAAAAACTAAGGTCGTGGTGAAAGCACTGACTCAGTTATTTTCACTATTCGGACTTCCAAAGGTGGTGCAGACGGACCAAGGGTCTAATTTCCTGTCACGTCTGTTTAATCAGGTTTTGTCCCACCTAGTGCTATCTAGTGCTATCACCCTCAGTCATAGGTGGCGCTAGAGAGATTTCACCAAACCCTGAAAACCATTCTTCGTACTTGCTCCTTGGACACAGCTAAAGAATGGGATGAGGGACTCCCATTACTTTTATTCGCTATTTGTGAGACTGTCCAAGACTCCCTGGGATTTAGTCCTGCAGCCTTAGTGTTTGGTCACACTGTGTGTGGTCCCCTTAGACTTTTACGGGAGACATGGGTGTCGGAGCAGCCTGCTATGGCACTAATGTTTTAGATTACATCAGTGCGTTTCGAGAACGCCTTTCTATGGCTTGTTCAGCTGTGTTAGCCTTGTTGTCTTCAGCCCAGAGGGGCATGAAGACTCATTATGATAAGAACAGTCTCCCGATCTTTTGAGCCTGGTGACCAGGTTCTAGCTTTACTGCCTATTGTGGGATCTGCTTTGCAGGCCAAGTTTGTGGGTCCATATGTGGTGGACTCAAAAGTTGAGTGAGACTGATTATGTCATCCGTACGCTGAACAGGAAACGGAAATCTCGAGTGTGCCATATCAACATGCTGAAAAGTTACATTGAGCGAGAGAATGTGGTGGTACAAGACAAGGCTGAGAAACAGGGAAAACCTGTTATCTCTGCAGCATCAGTTTCTGTACCTGTTACTTATTCTCCAGCTGAGGGTGGACTATATTTGTGTGATGTCCCTATAACTTCACCCTGGCTGCAGAATAGTGAAATTCTGCAGAATTTGGAAGCTTATCTGTCTCATTTGTACGCAGCAGACCTCAGACAAGTTAGTAGGTTAATTCACTCACATGCTGCTTTGTTCTCTGACGTCCCTGTAGGTACATCTGTCATGCAACATGATGTTGACGTTGGTGGTCATCCTCCCATCAGGCAGCACCCGTATCGGCTGAATCCAACTAAGAGAGCGGTGATGCAGTCTGAAGTGAACTACTTGTTGGAGATCAAGCGGGCTGTGCAGAGTTGCAGAGCATGGAGTAGTCCATGCCTACTGGTCCCTAAGCTGGACGGGACCTTTCGATTCTGTACTGACTACAGAAAGGTTAATGCATTTACTAAACCAGATTTGTTTCCATTACTGCGGATGGCAGACTGTAGACAAGGTTGGTGCAGCCAGAGTTGTCACTAAATTAGACCTGTTGCGAGGTTATTGGCAGGTTCCGTTGACTCCCTGTGCTGCTGAGATCTCTGCCTTCGTTACAGCAGGAGTTCCTTGCTGTGAAGCTTACCTAGATGATATTATAATCTACTCAGTCACCTGGACCCAGCACCTTGAGACACTAAAGTCTGTTTTTAAACACCTTCAACAAGTGTCACTAACCCTCAACCTCGCCAAATGTGAATTTGGGAAAGCGACTGTTACCTACTCTGTGACGTTTCCCTCCCTCTTTCTAAATTGTTCATGTTCCTGACCTAGACCAGGACGTAACAACAGTACACTGAAAGTTTTGTCCTTTGTTTCATTAGAGAAGCTACCACACTTGCTCAGTGGAGGTACAGTACAGGCCAAAAGGGGCCAACAAGTGCTAAAGACCTCTGGGAACTCCTTCAAGACTGTTGGAAAACCATTTCAGGTGACAACCTCTTAAAATACAGCCAGAAACAAACATATGCGGAAGAAAGTTCTGCAGCAGCAAAACACATGAAAAGAAACATTTCAATTCAAGTTGGATCCATACTTACCAGATGGTGATATTATCTGTAAGTGCCAAAAACATTTAAACCATTTACTTAAAAAATCTTATGTGCACACATACAAATAGTAGAAAAGAAAAAAATAACAATGATAAAAATGATTTCCTTAGATATTCTGTGTAGTCAGACTGTAATACTCGGACCCTGATAAAGCTTGAAATAATTAACATTACTAAATAATAACAATAATTTCCTTTCCATTTAAATTAATATATTACAAATAATAAATCACTGACTTATTTCCTTAATGGCTCTAACAATGTGAATCGAATGTGACCTGGGCCAATAAGGACACCTAGATCCTCTCCTTTTTATTGAACCTACTTTGAGAAAGTACAGTAATTTCCTTTCAGGTCAAGTTGTAACCTTTATTCTATACAGCTAAGTAGGCTATGTTTTCGACACAAGCACATTTCTCTTACTAACTTGCTCACACATGCACACAACAATGAAAGAAGTCAAACAATCCAGAAGCAGTATAATGCCATGGATAGGGTCATGTTTTTATTTACTGACAAAGTCAAACTGATAAAGGGCAAAAGACAGAACACACAACCACCACCCGGCTCTGTCTGGAAACACTTGGCACTTAATTTGCACGTAACATGAACACTGTGTTATGGCACATTATGATGATCACCTAAAGAATACATAAATATACTGACAAAAATAACACACACTAAAACAGTCTTTAATGTTCTGTTTACCGTTCAACCAGTTTCAGATTAATAAATAGCATTACTAATTAAACAAATGAGCCCTTGAGATTGAGTTACTCTGGTTTCCATCCCATAAAGCATATTCTAAAAAGGTTGTAAAGACCTTAAAATGCAGTTTTCTAAGCCATATTTAATTTTTGTGACAATCCAATGCTTTAATGTTACTGAATGAAGTGAGAGGTGAACTAAACATATCATAACGTAAGAGTGAAATGCATGCAACGTGCTCAGAGTTGTGTTGTGTCTGATTCGGTGTGATGGTAATGTCCACTGTCTAATTGTACACATTTATCAATCAAACCAAACTGTGTACGTTATAGAAAAAGAAAGAAAGCGATCCACCGACAATTAGTCTAGGAACCCAAAAAAAAAAACACCACCAATTTTCATGCCAAACCATATTATATGTCACATGAGAAAAAAGGCAACACCTGTCTATGCCTTGTGGAATGGCAGGGGAAAAAAACAAACAAAAAAAAAACATAACACAGTGTTAAGGTGAGCACTCTGATAGACACATATTCAAGTCTTGTATTGAAGTCCCTGATAAAATCTAGGCTTTAACTTGGTTTAAATGACTGACTTCATGAATGCTACTGAAATCATCTTCTAAGTCTCATATTTGTGAAAACATTTCCAACATAAGACTGGAACTATATTTTTAGGAATACCACCTGTGTCTGCTGCAGTCAGCTCAACTGACAGCTGAAGGCATTCTTTCTTCAAACACCTTCTAACACATTTAATACCTCATCATCTCAAAATCACACTTACAGCATGGCTGACATTTATAGACCTTCCCCACTGGCACCACTGTGTTATTATGGCAAATGAGACTGGAGCCTTAACTGTGGTCCAAAACATATTCCGTTTCACACTAAAATTTTAATTATTTCCTATATACACAAAGACACTGGTCCAATACTCTATAAAAGTTATAAGCGGTCCATCTTCAGGCTGCAGCAGGCACCTGACCAAGCATTTCAACGACAAATATGCTTTACGTCTCTCCTGTGCTTTTAGGCACCGACTCCGAACCAGTGATCTTGGCCAGCCATACTAATCACTGAAGGGTTCATGTAAACGGATCCCCAGTCAGACGTCAAGGCTGCCTGACCTCCTCTGAAGCAGCACAGTGATCAGCAGGGGGTGTCCTCTCATCAATCATGCCATCGCCTGGCTCCAGCAGAAGCTGGAAAGTAGAGGCATCTTTCCCCTCCTCCTCTTCCTCCTGCTCTTTTTTGGTCAGACGCAATCTGATGTTCAGTTTTTCTGGTCTGTCTGCAGAATGTGAGGGGAATGGACATCTTTACATACTGTATGTGTCAATGTGACCCATGTGTGTATGTGCAGGTGTATGTGTTTGCATGTTTATGTACCCCTGCCCATTTGGCGCTCTTTGGGAAGAAGAAGCACGTCCACATTGCTGTGCTCCTGCAGGGCAGAGGTCAGCACTGCCCCCTCTTGACTGAACAGGAACACCAGAGGCACAGTAATATCATCAGTAGTGGCCCCATCTCCAACCATCTGAAACAGGGGTGTCTCCGCACTGCTGCTGCCTTCTCTGTGGTCTGGGGCATAATTAATAAACAAATAAATAAATAAATATACACATTCACAAACACACACACAGTCATTTTGCAGGATTAATCCTACTTCTAAACAATAAATGATACATATCAAACTAATTATGATCAGACAATAACTTTAACCCATGACTCTTGATCTTACAATTGAAGGTCTGCTCACATCCTCACCAATGAAGATGACACCAACGGCCCCAGCCTCCTGGAGGCGTCGTGCTTTAGCTGCAAACATGCAGTCCCCTCTCAGTGCAACAGCGACATGGCCCTGGAGGGCCTCTGGATTCAAAATAGGGCCGCAGGCAGAGTAGGGCTCACTTCTAACTATTTTGCCCTTTACCTGCAGAGGAAGATCAAACAAAGAATAAAATAAATCCGAAATCTCAAGACATAATATGATATGATGTTCATATGTATAAATGGAACTGAACAGAATCCACTTTGACACACAGTCTGACTCACCCCATGCTCCTGTCTGGTAAGGTCCATTCCAAACTTTGCTGGTCCTGCAGTAAGGACTGTTCTACCCAAAAATGGGGGGGAGATGAGCTGGACGATGTGTGGCACCACCTCCTCCTCCTCCTCTGGGCTCTGAGTGACCTCTGCTACTAACTTTACTCTGTAAACACCTTTCTCCTACAATGCATAAACACAGAGAAACCGTAAGCGTAAGGCATAAAGCTCTAGATACTGAAATCCTAATCTGATTTGAGCATATGTGCTCCCAAAATGACATGTTCATTCTTTTTTTTTTTTAGTAAATGTGTTTATTTTGATTACAATTCAGTTGCAGGCCCTCTATAACCAGATCCATAAACCTCCTACTAGACCTTTCTCTCTACCTCTTAACATCTACCTAATCTTAACATCCTTCTCCCAACATACTCAGTGTCCTCTTCATTTCTATTCATGTCCAGCCTTGTCAGCCTCACCACAAATCTCAGCATTTTTAACCACCTCCGACCCTGATAACATTGCTGTTCTCACTTTTGTCTTGTAAACCCTCCCTTTCACTCTTGCTGGTACCCACCCATCACTCTAACTCCAAGCAGCCTGCACTCTCTTCTTTACTTTTCTTATCTGTATCTAACTTTGTATCTGAACTTTGGTCAGATCTACTCCCTGTAACCTGACCATACCGCAGTCCTCCCTCTCATTCTCACATATGTATTCTGCCTTAGCCCCCTACTGACCCTCATTCTTTACCTCATTAGAGCATTTCTCCATCTTGCACCCCTACTCTTGCTACAGATCAAGGTGAATTTAATTAATCACCATATTTCTAACAGAATTGTACATTTACACATCACAATTAATATTAATCATAGATATTTTTTCCACAGCTGTAAAGGCCACATTAGATTAAACCTCATACAGTTGCCATTTGTGGATTTGTGGGTGCCCACCTGTGACCCTGCACCTCCGGCAGCCTCGTTGAGTGGCGTTAGAGAAATGCCCATGCTTTTCAGGAACTCAACTGGCTCTAACCCTGTGTCATGAAGGGGCAGCTCGATGGTCCTGTGAAAATGTTAGTTAGACTTTCCTCAAGCAAATAATCAAGTCATTTTAAATGCAACTGCCACATTTAGACCCTAGACTTCTCTGGCTAACCAAGTCTTCCAGCTATGAAAGTGAATATTTTTATCATTGTGATAGCATCGCATTGCATTCAGTGCACACAAAGAAATGGGTCCTCTGCATTTAACCAATCACACCCTTCGAAAAAAAAACGGCCTGGGAGCAGTGTGTGGTGATGGTACCTTGACGGTCGAGATTTAAAACCAGCAACCCTTCGGTTACGAGTCCTGTTCCTTAACCTCTAGACCAGTGGTTCCCAACCTCTTTTCGCTGAAGCGAAATAAAAATAATAATAATACAGCCATGACCCTGTGAGCTCTTGCAATGTTCAGGTTTTTAAAAGCCCGGCTCTCTTTGCACACGCTACAAGTGCTAGATTAAGTGGGAAAAGAAAATGCATGGGTTTAAATTATAATCACCAGCTGCTTGCTTCTGTTTCACCTCTTCAGCATCCATTTTCGCACCTCTCTGCCGATAATTAAAACGCATCACCTGACGACGATGGCCGAGAATTGCAAATCAAATGTTTCTTTAAAAAAAATAGCGTTTAATAACAAATTTACAACATGCAAAACACTTTTACCAATCACTGAAACAGCAAATAATATGGAAAGGATAGGTACTATAGACCGCCCAAGGGGGTTGGGAACCACTGTCCTAGGCCATCACTGCCCCATAAGTTTCCACTATGCCTACTATGATGTCTTCCACATATGCTCAGTTAATATTTGACTTAATATTAACATTTGAATTCAATCTCACCTGACAGGTAAGGTGTGGTGGGCACGGCCCACACCAGTGAGGTATTTGTATCCATCTCTAATGCTCTTGGCAAAGGAAGGGTTGTTTGGGAATAGAGTTTGTGTGCTGGGACATGAGTATGTAAAGAGGTCATCCTCCTGACTTCTGCGCCTCTCCTGAACAAGACACACAAAACATGAATTATGTTAATTGTCTATTATTGAATGTTAACATGGTCTATAGATGCTGCTTTCTGTTTCCGACGTATCAGTTTGTGCCCCCATAAACATCCATAAAAGTTAAAACGATGAATCAAACAAAAGGATGATGGAGAGTAGGTGGAGACAATTGAAATCTGAATGTGACATTGGGTACATTTACCACAAACAATAACTGTAACACTAAAGTGCAATATCTCAGGCATCCAATCAGATCTACTACATCTAGTAAGTATTATCCAAATGGGTTGCAGAAAAACAGATACCACAGTCATTTTCTTGGTTAGATTGGATGCAGCTGGGCTGCTGATTTATTTTGAAATATTATCAGACTATCTTAAGGTCATAACCTGGCTTTGCCTATTTGTCAATAATTATTTAAAAAGGGAACTTAAAGCATAATTTATTACATCAACATGAAAAATTAATAAAGACTGGGAAAAATAATGAATGTATCACTGAAATATTTGGGCACATCCAGCGCATCATGAATTACTTCTATCTATCAGTCTGACCCATCAAAGTAAGTGGGCGGGACTAACAATGATCTAGCCTGATCTTGTACAAGTAATTGGTTTGGTCTGTAGCTGTGTACTTTCCAAAACGTTCTTTTGCACAATCATGTCAAATTCCTGGGTGATTGCAGAGATGGTAAGAGGTATTATTGGATTAGCAGACTATATCAAAGCAGGGGATGCTCAGTCTGAATATATAATGGGTAAGGCAAAGGAATTCATTAAGGTAGTTGGAGTTATTTTAGCACTTTCTCACCAAAGCCTTAAATTGTAGTACTATGTTGTAAAGAACACAGACTAGATTAGCATTTCTGCAACACCCACTTACTTTGACGGGTAAGACACACTGTATGTGTCATTCAAAAAAAGAATTAGCTCCTTTTCCACAAACAGCTGCTGATTTCTAAAATAACCACAGAACTAAGTTCAATCACCAAGATTGATCCACAGAGAAAAGAGGAGTCTACTGTGATCCACTCGTTGTAAGGGGCTCTGACCGTGTGGTTGCCCAGGCATGGGGGCCGAGTTGTGGACAACGACACCGGCAGCAGGTGGGCCTCCGTAGTGAAGACGTAGTCATCGATATCAAACGGAAGCTGACTCTTCTCAGAGAAGAGCAGGTAAAGGTACTTAAACATCTCAGCCAAGAAAAACGAGTCCATCCTGTAAACAAGTATGCGCACACAAACACACTTTGTAAGTAACATGGAACAGCCATAAGCGGATATTTTGAAAAGGGTGTTGCCACAAGCAACAAATGTTCAACCAAAATATGAATGCAGCATAGACACTAGGGATGCAGGAGGGTAGAAAAAGCCCATAAATGTGGATGTGATAATGGAGCAAGTGAGAAATCCAACCAGTGTTGCAGATCAACTGCACAACTATGCTGTGAAGCTTGCAAATTTCTCGACTCAAGATCTTCATCTACATTCACAGATTAGCGATTCATTAATGTCATGAAAAAGAAAATTTAAGGATACTATTTTCTTCCTGATGCTAATCACAGTGCAATACGGTGGGCTTGTGTAAGGATTTACATAAAAAATTTTTTTTAAAAATGACGGGCACAAAAAACTAACAATCTAACAAACTGTGAAGAACACAACAAATAATTTAAATACACTCACGTGATCAGAAAAGAAGATGAACATGTGCACTCTCACACATTACCACTACACCATTATCAGCTCTGCTCTGATATTTTACTGATATATTACCAACACTGTGTTTGAGCAACATAAACCCATGTCAAGAAAATTTGGGGGATCTTTCAACAAAAGAATAAAGCAGTCACACAGTGAAGGAAAAGCAGAGGAAAAAGATGCATCAAGATTCTTATTAATATTAAATATTCAAAGAAATATTCAAAGTATTCCACCTGTCCTCGTGTGTGCCCGTCCTGACGTCCTGTACAGCAGCAAAGCCACAGGGCACCCGTGTATGGGCATTCAGTTTTTCCACAATGGACTGGCCAACTTTCAAATAGTATGGGTCCCCTGTGGCCTTGAAGGGCAGATGAGAATGAATAAGTGTTCATAAACAAATAAAAGAATAATAATGTGTGAAAATGGCTCAGTCAAAAAGCTCCCTCAAGTGAATGTCTTATACAAATGACATGTATATACACAATTTTAAAAGTGTAATCTTAAACAGTAATATTAAGCTGCATAATACAGGGCCATTATTTAGAGCAGTGATTCTCAACTGTCTGGGCAAAAACAAAAAACCAAAAAAAAACAAAAAAAAAAACTGTAGGTGGCAATAATTTGACAATCGGCAATTAACACCACATGCTAACATGCGAATTGAGTATGGCGAAGGTACAACACAGGCTATATTAGATATAGATTGGTAGTGAATTGTGAACATTGATACAGATTGCTAACACAAAACGTTCGTATGAGTTACAAACTGTTTCAGGGGTGTCAAACATGTGGCTCGTTCTGCAAGATCCCTATTTACATTTATGGCATTTATCAGACACCCTTATCCAGAGCGTCTTACAATCAGTGGTTACAGGGACAGTCCCCCTGGAGACACTAAGAGTTAAGTGTCTTGCTTAGGGACAGAAATTGTGATATGAACCTGGGTCTTCTGGTTCATAGGCAAGTGTGTTGACCACTAGGCTACTACCATCAGATTATGGCCCGCTGATATAAAGCGCTGTTAACCTCATTTGGGGTGTAGAAAGTTGGCAACTTTAGGTGGGGCTTAAAGTCAGACCAGTTGAGAACCACTGATTTAGAGCCTAGACCTTTAAATAACACAAGGAAAAGTATTTCTATGTAAAGTACTGCTTTACCTTGTACAGAAAGTAAGTGCTCTCTGCAAACTCAGGCCGCAGTGGATGCTGGCCCCAGTGAACTCTGAACTCAGTAGTGAAAGCCTATCAGAAAGAAGCAGGAAGCAGAACAGTATCATATGCAGTCACTAACACTTTACTTTAATATTAATTAAACGGTCCTGTGTTATAACACAAAAACATAACTCCCCCCCCATTTCTTTACCTCGGGCAGGAACTTGTGTTGCTTGGTGACCTGATAGAGCATCTCATGGGTCTCGATGGCTGGTTTCAGATCTCCTCTCAGCACCTGAAAACATTTGTTACTACCATCAACACAAAAGCACTGAGGTGGTGAACAATCCTCATTGGCCCTTTGCCAAATGGTGGAAATCTATGATTTGAAAATCAAATGTTTCTGCATTCATCCATGGCCGGAGCCCATCCTGGGACATTGGATGCAAGACAGAGTGCCATCGCAACAAAGGACTTGTAAGCATACATGCGCACACACACACACACACACATATTAGAGTCATATTACAGTTATTAAAAGTCAAACTTAGGTCCTCAACTTCCCCTCTGTGGCATGAAACTATGGCTGCACGATTTGGGGGAAAAAGACATATTGCAATTATTGAGATCAATATTGCGATATGCGATTGAGATATGATAAAGGGCACTTGCTTGTATATCAATGAAAAGTCGCATACAAAATACTAATAGTGAAATGTTTAATTTCAAAGTGAAAGATACAAACTACTTATAACAACTTGAAATGCCCAGTGCTTTCAAAATACAATATTCTACTAAATTAAATAATCACAAAAAAGTCTTTACTTTAAAAAAACATTACTGTCGAACGACAAACCCTGGTAAGGCTTAACAACTGTTTTGATTATATTTGGCCATTATAAAATCCCGTATTGTAGTTCTTACGTTTAACCAAAACGTTGTTTGGAGGCTGACTTGAACACAGGGATGCATAGCTTTGCTAGCTTAGCCTAGCTTAGCTAAGGTTAAGACTTATAAAACGGGATTTTATAATGGCCAAATATATTCAAAACAATTGTCCAGCCTTACCTATGAAATGTAATCCCCCAGGATCTGGTTTGGAGCGTACAGCGGTTTGTACAGCCCCAAGCAGCACAAGAGTGAGGCATTTTTATCCACGTCATAGACATGTATATGCTTCACTGCACAGCACAGCGTATCGCAATATGGCGGCGACGTTGACGTACGTGTACCCATATGTCTATGTGAGTCACGAATCTGAGGTCTCCATTGTGCCGAATCGAAAGTCATGTGACCAATGTAATCGCACAGACTGACATTGCGATTACGATTGCGATTAGATTAATAGTGCAGCACTACATGAAACTAAGAAAAACTACTGCAATCATAAGAAGTATCAATAACGTATATAAATGTGGCCCTGTTGCTGTTAAGGTAGAGCAAGGAATACCTGCAAGCCGGGGAAAAAGGCCAACAGAGAGTCCATCCAGCTGCGCACGCTCACTGTGGGGTTGTGCATGTGGACGCTCAGAAGCAGCGGGGGCTGACTGATGTACTTCATGATGGCGATGTAGTGCTGAACGGTTATAAAAAAAACAAAAAAAACCCCACACACATTAAGAACACATGCACAAATTAAATATTGTACAAAATATTAAAAACATATGTTATGTACATTAAAATACACAAGATGCACAACTCCAGAGTGTTACGGTCGAGTCAGGTTTAATGTTCTCACAGTGTTGAATCTGTCCAAGTAAACAGTGTCTCCCAACAGGATGTAGGCCTTCATCAGATACTCATAATATGAGTCGATCCCAGCACCGACACCACTGTCTGCAGACAGAAACCAGCGTTTGTATTCCACAGCAAAGTAAACATGATTGTTTACATAAAACGTTAATAACAATAGGTAAATAAATGATTAATAACTCTTAATGGTCTCATTACCCATTTGCTTATTCCTAAACATTTACAGTATTTATCAGACACTCCTACATAGAGTGCCTTACAATAAGTAGTCCCCCAGGAGTCAAGTAATTGTAGTAAAGTGTCTAAAGTGGGATTTGAACATGTGACTGTTCTTCTGGTTCACAGGTGTGTGTGTGTGTGTGTTACCCACTACGTTTCTACCACCCTTATTAAACTCTACAAGTATCTGTACATTTATGTGTTATGATTCTTATTGTCTACTTTGGAATATTATGTGAGTGGGTGTTTACCTCGACGAACCCAATCTCCATTATGGATGTTTATAACAGTACCAACAAGGTCACTTCCTCTCTGTCTCTTTTCCCATAGAACATCCATGGCTTTCCGAGCATGATCCTGCACACACAAAATAAGACATGTGCAAACACACCCTCCTATAAAACGAAAATTTGCACTTGGGTTGGATTAATATTCACTGTTGTGGAGTGTCCTGAGCACACATTGTGTCTGCTACACCTCCTTACCTCAAACACAGAGTCCCCAGACAGCCTACTGAGAGCAGCAAATTCCAGAATCATCGTCCCTGCACATGCTGTGCAGGTGTCTGACTCGGTCCCAGTACGGGAGAGGGGGTTAAGGACGCCATACCGTAGGTTCACCTACCCATCAAAGTATTTATTAACATGATTCACTTTCCCATATTTCAATTTGTACGTGTGTGTGTGCGTTTGGTACCCGTGGGTAAGGCAGCCCGCTGGTGGTATTAAACGCAGGCAGCAGTCGATAGCCCAGATCTTTGGCCATGTGCAGAAGCTCGTCTCTGTACCACTGCATCCGGTCCCCGCGCTGTCGCAGATGATCGGCCATCACATGCGCCCCCAGCAGGCCACTACCAGAGCAGCAGCACAGGACACTCAACCAGTTGCACATTCAAATAAACAAGACATAAGTAAAAGTAACACAGTGTACGGGACTGTTTTGATAAATGTATTTAAATTTACCGTGTACAGTATGTAATTCAATAACAACAAAGAAGTACATGGAACAATTTCAAATAATTTAGGATTATCAAGAGGGCTGTGTGTTAAAGTGGGTAAAAAAAAAACAAAAAAAAAACTTGGAACCGTACCCCAGCACACGGATGTTTGTTTCAAAGACGGAGACAACCACGTCATTGTCCAGTCTGACATCCCTCATGGTCTTCTTCACTGCCTCCTCAAACTCGTCAAACTTATTTAACAACTGCTCACAGAGAATGGGGGTAAAAAAAATAATTAGATCACCTAATCTAAATCTCTCTCTTTCCACTACAATAAATTCTTTAGTTTGATAATGAGATATGACCAAACAATTGAACTTTTAACTGAATTAAATTTTGCATTATTATTACTACTGTTATCCTATGTAAAAGTAGTAGAAGTGTTGAGTACTACTATTATTACAGTGGCTGCTTGAAGAACGGACATTTTTTAACTTTATGTGTGCAGTTAATTCACATATTTGGGTAAAACCAGTCAAATTAATTTTACACTTTTCAGATCGGCAAGTTTATACTACCAAGAGTGCAAATCAGCCAAATCCATTAATTTATCAACACTGGGTGTACACCACGTATCAAGCTTGTGTTACATTAAACAAGATATATTAATATTTAGATAAAACAAGAAAGACAGCCTTTAATGATGTTTGCAATGATAATGATGACTTTGATGAACACAGGTCTAAACCAGGCATTGCTTGACAGCCGCCAGTCTGGTTGTCAATAACCTTGGCTTGGGACTGGCACCAAGAAACACAATGTCACGTGCATTTTTATCGATAATCACTATAAAATCTGCTCATAAAATAATTATTAAAGATAGTGTTCTGGGTGACAGAAACAAGGGTAGTTCACTTCAAGATAACTAGCAATGGGTTCTTTCGTATTTTTTTTTATAAATGTAAATCCTGAGGACGACCATACTCGTAGTGCTGTGCCGAGTGCCAGTTCTTGAAACATTTTGTTTTAATAAAATGTTTCCTTGGAGTTCTCAATCAATCATTACCTCTCAATGTACAGTAATTAATAGCATTTAAAAAATTATAAACACTTACAACCAGTGTATCCAAGGTATCAATCAACGTGAGAGAAAACCTACAGAGGCACAAGTAGAAAAAAAAAAAAAAAAAAAGTTTTAGTGCATCACTTATATCCCACAATCCTCAATGCACCACCACTATGACTGTAATACCTCTTGCCCAGTATGTCAGCATCCACAACTAAAGAGATCTCTGTTACTGACATAGCAAAGCAGTGCACGGAAGATAATAACAAAAACATGCAGGTTTTCACGCTCTGGCGTGACACTTAACCCTGAGTTGTTCCAGGGGGGACTGTCCCTGTAACTACTGATTGTAAGTCGCTCTGGATAAGGGCATCTGATAAAATGCTGTAAATGTTAAAAGCACCTAGACTCACTTTCCCAGAGAGTCGTCAACGTCTCCTCGATTGGGCTCCAGCCCCCTCACCCGTCCCCTGCAGCTCAGGGGCATCAGCTCATCGGCGGGGTAGGCATATTTCTGGGCAGCAAAAAGACAAATCCACTAAAAAGTTTGATAGTTAGCCTCAAACTACCACAGTCCCAGGTCCAAACCCCACCTACTACCTTTGTGTCTCCGAGCAAGACACTTAACCCTGAGTGTCTCCAGGGGGACTGTCCCTGTAACTACTGATTGTAAGGTGATCTGGATAAGGGCATCTGATAAATGCTGTAAATGTAAATAAATTAACTAAACACTGAGCTGACAGTGAAACTAATGTAATTAGCATAATTAACACACAATGGCAGAAATTGTCAGCTTTACTCAAACATGCAAATGAAGACGTCAGCGTTTTAAGTTTAAAAGCATGATGGCATAAAACATGTCCATACTGGATGATTGAGTCAACAGAAATGAAGGAGTTCGTAAATATTTGATGTACTGTTTGATTAAACTGAACCGTCCACGTTGCAGACAAAGGAACAATTTGACACACAAAGTCAGCAAAAAACACACCCTTCTAATGGATGGCGGGATACAGAAGCAACAGACCTATGGTTTGATCGGGCTTGGAATTTCCCTTCCATCATCACACTTGAAGGACCGAACGAGACAGCACTGAGACCAGAGATGTTATATGGGAAGGAGACACTGATCAAAACATGGGACGCGGAGCAGGGTGGGACATTTTGGAGACCAAGTCGGAAAGGCAGGATTTCATTGGTTTGGACACACAGAGGAGAGAAGGACGCTGATGATACAGCTACTGGGCATGATACAGCTACTGGGTATATGGATGTGAGGAGAGAGAGGACATGCAGAGGAGAAGGTTGATCATGCTGTGGTGACAGCTGTATTGTTTCCTTACCATGTAGCTACCGTAAGCATGGTCAAACATCTCCAAAATTTGGTCCCTGAAAAAGAAAAAGAATCGTAAACCAAAGGCTAGGCAGAGCAGAGACGATCGTCCCATTTGAAACAATGTTAAATAGCAACCATGACTACAATGTTTTACAGGCTTTCATGAGAACATCGAGCTTCAGTAACACATTATCACACATGAGCTGGCGTAGGTTTGAACTGTTCAACCTTAAAAAGGGTGGTAGTAGCCTAGTGGGTAACACACTCGCCTATGAACCAGAAGACCCAGGTTCAAATCCCACTTACTACCATTGTGTCCCTGAGCAAGACACTTAACCCTAAGCTGCTCCAGGGGGGGACTGTCCCTGTAACTACTGATTGTAAGTCGCTCTGGATAAGGGCGTCTGATAAATGCTGTAAATGTAAATGTAAAATGTAAAAAAATACGCGGGTGAGTGAAACAAAAAAAGAATAATTAATAAAACAGCTTCCGCTGGTGATCAGTCAACAGAACAACCGGGGTTAATATAAATATGAGTCCACGGTGCTATTAAACATACAGGGCCCCATAATCAGAAGGTTGCCGGTTCAAATCCCGATCCGCCAAGGTGCCACTGAGCAAAGCACCGTCCCCACACACTGCTCCCCGAGCGCCTGTCATGGCTGCCCACTGCTCACTCAGGGTGATGGATTAAATGCAGAGGACAAAATACGTTGTGTCACCGTGTGCCGTGCTGCAGTGTTTCACAATGACAATCACTTCACTTCTGCATTTCACACCATCCATCAGACGCCAGGGCGACTGAAGATCAGCAGTTACAGGGACGGTCCCCCATGGAGACACTCGGGGATAATTAAGTGTCTTGCTCAGGGGTTTGAACCTGGATCTTCTGCTCCACAGGCCAGTGTCTTGCCACCGCCACACCTCACCTGATTCTGGTCTTCTCCTCAGCAGTCATGCCCGGAGCCTCCTGTCCCGCGGCCCCGGAGAGCAGGAGCGCCGTGAGCACCAGGGCCGCGCCCTCCATTCCGCCGCTTGCGGTGCGAACGAGCGAGCGTGGCCCACGTCAGGAGAACGCAGTCGGGGAAGCTCGCAGTAGATACATCCCGCCCAGGACGAGTTCAGGCGCAAACGAGCTGAACAAACATCAACGCCATGTTTCCGTTTACCTTCTGTCGTGCGACGAAACACACACACACACACACACACACACGCACACACACACACGCATATAAATATATAAAAGCACAAATACAGATGCCGATCTTGATCAAAAGAAAAAAAAAGTCCTCACAGGGCGCAAATCCAGCGCGATAATCCGGGCTTCAACCTCAGCTCCCGTCCGGGGACACGGTGCGTGCCCGTCTGTCCACGAACCCTCGGGGCTGCTCTGTTTGTTGTTGTTTTTTCCCCCCCGAGGTAGCAGTTCCGGGGAAATTAAGTCCTCTGGAGCTCCATCCTGCAGACCCCGCGGATCACTTTCGTCCAGCCTTGGTTCCCACCACAGCACGGCGGCTCCAGTCAGGCCCACACGCCGGAACAGACTCTGGCCGCGGCGAGTGAGGAGCGATTCCGGCCCAGCAAGTACGAGGAAGTGCGGCGCGCCGTGTTGCCAGATTTTCTCTCATTGACAGTAAACGTCACTGAGAAGAAATCCAATTTAGAGTGGATTTTTTTTTCAATCGTCCACGCAATTTTCTTTAAATGAATACATTGATAAATAAATGAACTCATAATAAAGGGGTGGGCGAAAACTCAACACCAACTGCAGACCTGGCAACACAGCTATTTCTGTAGAACACCAGCTTTCATTGGATTCTTCAGAGTGGAGATTAAAAATTAACACCAGGTATCTGGAGACAGAAAGAAAAGCAATGACCGTTTTACTCAAAATGTAATCGCTTTTCAGACGGGACAGGCCCCAACGCCGTTTTGTGCAAAACACGCGGTCTACCTACCGTAAAAGGCAATCCTTTCTTGGCAGCAGAACAAAATGCACCAAAATAGCTGTTTAACATATAGCAACTCTCTGCGAATGATATCACAACACGTATATAAAATTATCATTAACTCTAAAAATATATATTTATGTTAGCTAAGGGACGATGTGTGGGTCTTTGGGTGTAAAACTCAATTTCCCAGAAGTCTCAGCGGCACTAAAGAGCCCAGATCACGCGGCAGGCGCACGCTCTCTTGTTGGGGCTGTTCTGCGGCGAGCAGCTCGGGTCCCGTCGTCCGTAAGGACAAGGCGGTCTGGGTTGCGCCCTGGGATTAGGGATCCAGCGCACATCTGGACTTCTCGGAGAGCGTCAGCGCAGGCCAGTAATGGCAGTGAGTGTTTAATATACATATATTTTTCCCTGCTTTGTTTTATTAGCAGAATGCGTCCACGGTCGCGTGCGAATCCCCGTAAGCGTCTCGTATTGACACCTTACTCGCAATGTAAATCATTCGTTTCGCTCACTTAACAAGTGTTTGCAGAGCCACTGCAGGCGCAGAGATTGTGCTTCTGCCGACGCCATGAAGTTTATTATGCTGACTTGTCGTGGTCCGTCTTTCGAAGTTAAAACACCAACAAGATTTCAAGTTTTCAAATCAAGTCAGTCCAATTTTAATATGTTCCTAATGTGAAATGCCAATATTTTTCCTCACATTTAATACATTATTTTCCTAGTTGCCGTTGTTAAAATAAAGCAGAAGTGATGATAGACGTTTTTTTTTTTTTATCCTGAAACCCCGTGGCTGTCGTTTTTGCAGAACAAGTGCTGTGATTCTTGCTAATTTAACAGTCTGTGACCGGTGATCCTTCTACGCCTGTCTCGGAATAATGAGATCTAATGTGTGTGGTTGATGTTAATCGTGAAAAACGGATTGGCACGTGTGTGTGGAGTACTGACTGAACAGTGTCGACTGGTCTCACCCGGGTCCTGGGCCACCAGCCAGCCAGCATGCCAGTAAAGCTGATGACTGCTCTGTTGCAAAGTGACACTAGTTTTCTGTTCGGTTCCCACATGACAGAGAAGACAGGACCCGTAGTGTCACATGAACAGAAGTGGCTTTTGCCGTTGCTACATCTGCGTGGACTAACGTTGTGGTTTCGTTTCTTTCCGACCCTTCAGCTTGCGGATTCCACCACGAGCTGGTCTCAGTGCTGATAGGTGAGCTCATCCAGCCAGTAGCTGTCAACGAGTTGTCCGACCCTTCAGCCAAGAGAAAAGGTAAAGCAGGCAGAGATGGACAGATGAACTGCAGTGGATTCATTTTCTTTTTGCATGAGAATTTTGCATCAGTCCAGGTGCAGGTCTGAAATCGTGTGTTTGTTCTCCGCTGTTGAAAGTGTAGAGCCCATTTGGCCTCTTTTGTGCGTGTGTGTGTGTGGGGAGGGAGGGCAGCTCTTCCTTTTCTCAGCACAGGAATCAACACAAGATGATGACAGAGGGAATGGCAGAAGAGATACTCTGCCAGGTCTCAGTAGTTTGCAGATACAGCCTCCCGAGTAGTTACTCAGTAGTTACAGTGACAGTCCCCCTGGAGACACTCAAGGTTAAGAGTCTTTCTCAGGGACACAATGGTCGTGAGTGGGTTGTCAAATTGTAAGTTTGTGGTCGTCTTATTATAAGCGAGTGTGTTACCCACTAGGCTACTAACACCTGAATGGTACTGAACGTCCTGGTCTAGTCATGGAACACTGTGTTAGTTGGTGTTCCCATATATGCACACACACACACACACACACACACACAGTTTTAATGTACCATTCCAGAGTAGGAGCTCATAATAATCTTAATATTGCAGATTTAATTTAACCTTATATAACATTACAAAAAATATTGTAATTGAATATTGTACCCAAAAATATAACTAATTGTTTTTTTGCTGAGTGAGCAAATAAAAGGAAAATCTAAATCAAATCGTTATTTGGTTTTACTCCCCAATCAGTTGATGCTACCAGCATAATTTCTTATGGGCAGACTTAATAATAAATAATAAAGTGAAGTGATTGTAATAGTGATACACAGCAGCACAGCACACAGTGACACAGTGAATCATCACCCTGAGTGAGCAGTGTGCAGCCATGACAGGCGCCCGGGAGCAGTATGTGGGGACGGTGCTTTGCCCCTCTGGCGGATTGGGATTCGGACCAGCAAACTTCTGATTACGGGGCCACTTCCTTAACTGCTAGGCCACCACTGCCCCTACTTGCACAAAGACAGGAATTTTGAAGGATTATATTCAGATGTATGATCGATACTGAACAGGTGCTAATGATCATCATTTTACATAAAAGTATATAGTCATTTACTGATAAAACTCCTTAAAACTCCTATACGACACCTCCTTGTCTTTGTGTCTGTCTCAGATGTTCTTCGAAGGATCAAGCAGTGTCACCCTGCTGTTTAAATTCTGGGACGTGCGTGGACCTGCAGGTACGCGTCCCTCATGTCCATAACCACCCGCTACAGTGAACCGAGCAGAACAGCGTTGTTCATGAGAGCTTGCTGTTGGCTTTATTGTCTGCTGATTTTGCATGGCCATACCTCACCAGTGATTCATTACCACAGATTACAGAGTACTGTCTCAGGTCTCCAAACCACCAGACTAGCCATTTAAACAACTGGTTACCATTGTTTATTACACTGTAATACAACTGGTATGTTTAGCTATAAATTTCCCTGGTGTATGACTTAACCCGGAGCAACCACAAGGGTGACAATTTCAAATGTTGACTTTCAGGTGGCCAGAAGTGTCATCTGATAAATTGTTCTTTGAATTAGGTATTCATACGGCATTGTTTTTTGCTGTAAGAAAGGTTGATGCTTTAAATTGGAACCTGCAGATTGGGCTCACAAACAAGCTATTTGTTGAGGGCACTGAGTTGCTGAGATGATTCATTGTCATCCCCCAGGGTCAGACACAGATCTGTGTTTGCAAAGAGGAAGAACCCAAGGGAGTTTCTTTTGTTTGCACAGAGGTCTCTCAATGTCAGCCTATTAATTCTTGCAAGAAACTATAGTTATTATAGAATGTATTTAGCCGTGATGCATGAAGGTGGAAATGTTATGGCTTGGCGATGCTTTGCTGCCTCATAGGCTGGGTGGCACGTAGTAATCACTGTGAATTCCGAATCATATCAAAGAGCGCATGAAAATAATTTGAGGACATCTGTCTGAAAGTTTCACCAGTTCTCGACCTTTCAGTCGAATCACGGCCCTAAGCACACTAGCAAACCTCAAATATCTTCTTGCTTCCTCAGAAGAATATTATATTAAGTAACATATAATAATGTTGGAAAATGCTATCATGACCTTTTGTCTGTACAGATATGCTTGTGCAAATATTCCATTTGCATATGGTGCTTCATTTCAAGCATATGATGTCAAGCAGTGGATTTTCTCATCACCAATTTGTGCCAGGCTGTTGCCCTTGTACTCTGTAATAAGATGTTGGGATTTCTGACCAGTGCTTAGTTGTTACGCAGCTAAACCTCTGCTGACACCATTAACCAGAAAGTAATTGTTATTTAGAAAATCAGGTATAATCCTTTTTCTGTAAGAACATGAATAAAGCTGGATCAGCATCTCTGGGATTTTTTTTTTTTTTTTTTTTTTGCATGATCCAGCACGTTGATGTTAATCTTGCTTCTTTGGTTTCCCCCAGGAATGGTGCTGTCCGTCTTTGTGGTTCTGCTGTTGACAGTTTTGTACGAATTGATGAAAGTATGGAAGGTCCAGTTGAGCAAAAGAGCGCAGCTGTCCTTATCCCGAAAGATACCGAGAGTCTTCTCCCCCACAGCTGGCTGCCATGACAACATCAGTGTTCTGGCCAACGTCCCATCAGAGACGTCTCTTGCAACCACTGACTCCACCACTGCTTCAATCAGCGCAACTAACAGGTAATACTGAACCATGGTTCGATCAACCAGTGGGCTGCACAGTCAGCAAAGCCGATTAACTTTGTGAAAATATCTACTAGTGAAAGTGATTCACACCACAGCACACAACAAAATGTGTCCTCTGCATTTAACCCACTAGCCTTAGTAAGCAGTGGGCAGCCATGAAAGGTGGCCGTGGAGCAGAGTGAGGAGACGATACCTTTACAGTTTGGGATTTGAACAAGCAACCCTTCCATTACGCTCTTCAATATTAAGAATGATATTGTGTAATTTAATTATATGAGACTGAGGTACAGTGTTTAAGAAAAAAAAAAAAAGCCTCTGTGTGTGTGTGTGTGTGAGTTAGATGTCCTTGCCACAAGACAAAATAAATCCAAATAAGGACTTGTTTTTGAGGTGATTAAAATACAGGGAGAAGAGAGCAACAAAGCAATGGCAAATAAGCTCATAGCGAGAGTCTGTATGTTAATTTTTTTTATTTGAAGTTAAATGGTGCACTGTGACCTGATTTCACTCCCAGCAGTGGTGACTGGTCTGTGACCCTCTATTTCGTCCTTTTTCTATACCTGTCTGAGCCTCATTTTTCTTCCTAATTCAGCTGGCTCGTTCACGGCCTGCAGACGGTCGTCCACATAGCACAGGTCACCCTCGGCTACCTGCTGATGCTCTGCGTCATGTCCTACAACGTATGGATCTTCCTGGGGGTGATCATTGGCTCAGTCATTGGATACTTCCTAGCGTACCCCCTACTGGGTAAAGTTTGATCAGAAGAGCGGGGGGGCAAAAGATGTCTAGGGCTCTCTGCAGAAGGACTTTGAAGGACTGGTTTTGTCTGTCAATAGATGGCTGTAAGTTGTTTTTATATGGAATATTAACACGTGCAATATGATATCTATTCACACTACAGAGGGGAGGAAATTGTGCCTTCGTGATTTTTTTTTAAAACCATTGTTAATGTTTTTAGATCAGTAGAAGCTGTTGTCATATAAATCTGTTGAATATGCCAAAGGCTTCTGTATTTGAGTACTTTGGTAAATTATTTCATGCAGCCTTTTGCACAACTAAATTTTTCGGTCAAGTGAGGATGTCTAAAGTTGAATGGTACCATGAAAAGCCTAGACTTACTTCTGCAGTGTAACTGCTCACTTCACGAGGCTCTCGTCCCTGCCTACACACTGTCGCTTTGATTTTAAGGCCTTGTGAGAGCATGGAGACATAATGTTGCAATCACGTACACATCGTAATTGGGGAAACCTGAACAAGTTTTTAAAAAGAAATAAAAGGACCAAGAGAAAGCAATCATGTGGCCTTAGTTAATGATCGCCAACAGGACGTTGTACAGTCAGACTGGAGTCATCTGAGAGAGAACACACACTTAGCTATTCCCGTGTCAAGCAAGCATTTTGTTACTTATTCTGGTCTCACTCACAGCTTTTTAAAACAATACTGACAATGTTGAGTGTGTTTGCTGCCTGATGTCTCAATCATTGTAAATGCTTGTGGTTCATTATGATGGAAATAAAATTGACGGAAAGTACTTTTTTTTTTTTTTTTTGACACTGAATGGCTGAAGTGACAAGGAAAACAAGCCCATTAAAAAGCAATATTATTTAATTCATTATGAACTGGTAACATATCACATGAATACTCAAGCAAAAGAAAAAAACAAAAAGACGTAATTTAACCGGCATTACTCAAAAACACGAAATAAATTAAGTGTTATTACAGTTCTGGAAAAAGGAGGACCAATATGTATGGACTTGTTCATTACAGTCCATTATTTTGCCTGTTGAGGAAAACAAACACGTTACAAAAAGAACTACAAGAACTACTGTTTCATTGTTTCCTTGTCGTAATTGAACAGGCAGTCCCTCAAAGCCAACATGCCTACCGCCTCACGAACGTGACAGCTACCCATTCCAAGGCCTCTTGAGTCCTTAACCTGCCAAGAAAAGTTCATTTGCAACAGCAGGCTGCAGATAAGCACTTTTTTCATTATGAATGGTCCTGTTATCCCCTCACATTCAGATAGCAGCGTCACCAGGAAAGTGAGTCCAGGTGCAAGGAAGCTCGGTGCAACCTCGGGCTGCATTCTGCACATATAGTTCCCGCAAACTTATCGAGACCCTGGCGTATTTATCTTGCACACCTGTTGCTTTCACACACCCCCCAAACCACACACTTTGGCTCATTTATACACCCGTAGTTACAACAGGTACTGGGGGGTAAAGTAACATGAGTGCACACAAGGATACAGTCAGCAGGAAGACAGATTTAAAGAAGGAATGCTTAAGTTCTGGCCATGTGATTGAAAAGCAATACAAGATCCTGCACAACATATCGGTGATTGTACATGTTGCCAACCAAGCCACCCGCAAATAAATAAAAAAAAAAAAAAAGAGTGAGTGGGTGTGTTTTGTGAGCATGGCCTAATAAGGAAAGCGGTCCCATCATATGGTTGCTACAGGCTCTTAAAAAAGGCAAATAATAATAATAATTATGGGGCGCATGTCAATTCATTAGCGAATATAAATCCCCAGTAGTACAGACATAGACACACCCACATGTCTGAACTAGTATTTTCTTGCAGCCTTGACTGTGCATTAAAATGTGGTCTGAAAATGAATTTCAATGTTAAAGGGCTCAGAGTTTATATTTTCAAAAGTGTCACTATACTAAATAATGCAATTTTTACTAAATGTTACCATACAGAGCTATGAAAATGGAGGCAGTAAGTACATTAACAAAAGAAAACAATACTTATAAATATATATTTAAATTATTCATGACTCCCTGAAGGTCAGTAATCTGACTGTTTAATGAAAAGCAAAGCCAAATGAGGGGTCAGTTCAAAGTAAAAATAAAAAATATATATATATATTAAAGCTAAACATTCAAAGCATATACATGATGGTTGCAGTGCCTGAAGCTTAAAATAAACAAAAATGTCTATGTCTCCTGGATTTTAAACCTCATAAATGGCACCTTGTACATTTCGACCATTCGGTACAGATGCCTCCAAATCCACCAGTACCTCCTCTGGATCCAGGACCAGGCCTCCACTTTTCAGAGATCCCTCATGCTTTCCATGTGCCTGCTCCTCCTCGTCCACAGCCTCGTTGGTGGGTGACTGGAACCCACTGTCATCATGGTGACGGGAGCCTGGTTCATCTGAGTCAACAGAACTCTCAACCATCTGCTCGCGGTCTTCCTGGTTCGCCCCCAGACGAGTCTCCATCTGCAAGGGGGTGTGAATGTGCTGCTCATCCTTCCCCTCTTCCAGATGCACTGTGTTTTTGGTACCTACTGGGCCAGGGTCCTCTGACCGGACTGGGACTGCCACCTCCACTACCGGGTTAATGAGGGAACGGATCTTCTGAATGCAGTCGGGGGACTTTGGCTCAAGGCTGACTGAAGCTTCCTGAACAACAGTGGTGGCAACAACAGGGCCTGTGACGGATGTGATTGCATCACTTTTAAGGCTCTTAGGCAGTTTGAGGGTCTCGGGATCAATCTCAGTCTCTTCTGGGATACCCTCCACACCTGGAACCTCTATACATGACTCATATGGCATGGGCATTCCATCCAGATTGATCATTGAAACGATCTGCCGCCTTCGTCTGCTCTTACTGGCTCCAGCCTCTCCTCCACCATCGGACTGGTCCACCCCATAGTGTTCTGCCCAGTCAATGGCATTTTCCCCCAGTAGGTGGAGGTTGGGGTCGCTGTCGGTCAGGATGATGCTGTCTCTGTACAGGTTGTGTTTCCTCTGGACTGCTACCTCCTTAACAGCTGTAGAGAGACCACAGAGAAAACATACAGTTACAACATAGGCAAAACTGCATGTTAAAGATTAAGATTGCTGTTTTATGACTGGTGTTTTTTTATGGTGTACTGATGTTGGTCCAAACTGTTCCGAGGCACTGACTGTTTTGTGGGTGCAGGTTCAGTCATGCTTGGTGTGTGCAGTGTGCTTAAGGATAACATTGCAATACTGGGTGCAGGACCGCATTTTATCTTTTAGGTAGCTGGAATTTTAAGCTTTTCTGATTTTGTATGCAACTCAAGTGACTTTACTCCTGGTTTATGTACACCATTAGTGTTGTTCTAATGAAGGGAGACATATTCACGGTTTTTAAACTGGCTTTAACAAACTATTAAATGCTTTACGCAGGCCATAATTTTAATGTTAAATCAAATGCGACATCACATTAAGCTTGTTGGTTTCTATGTAGGATGTCAAGTTTATTTGCTGATTCATTGCATTGTACATTGGTAAGACCATCTAGAGGAAGAACACAGCACAATATACATTGTGGAATCAGAGAATATCGTCATACTGAGTGAACACAATTGAGAAACTAACTCAAATATTTGACACCCACCCTTCTTTATGTCCTTGCTGACACAGTGGAGCACCATGTCCTCAAAGACATCTTCTACCAGGATGAAGTGAGAGAAATCCTCAAAGATGAGTTCTCGAAAGCGAGGCAGCTCCTAGAAAGAGCAACAGTAAGTGTGTGTGTGTGTGTGTGTGTGTGTGTGTGTGTGTGTGTGTGTGTGTGTGTGTGTGTGTGTGTGTGTGTGTGTGTGGGAGAGAAAGACGTATGCCACGTTTTGGGTTATATGCCCGTAAACGGTCTCTGGTAGTCAAAAGGCCACATACAGAGTCTTTAGTGGACCAAAGAATTTCCTTTATAGTGTCCCTTGTTGGATGTTTAAAGACGTGTTCGCTGTTTCCAGTCATAAAAACGAGAATGTTGTGGTTGTGATGTGATTGATCATGCCATCACCAGGCTAAACCCAGGCAAATGAGGCTTCAGTCAAATAAAGAGTCATTTGGAAATAGACCATGGGTGAAGAGGGTTGTGACCACAGACTCACTGGTGTGCAGGATGGGCACAAATGTTTGAGCATGTATGGTACAATGATCTGCAGAAGAGACTCCTTGAAGAATTTCTTTCGCACAGAGCTGCTGTCGTAGTCATATTTCTGCAGTGTGAACAGGAATAAACACAGATTATACACTTCCCAGCACAGAGGGTCATGTACATTTACTGACATCAGTTTTGCAGTAGAGGGTAATCTAAAATCAATAGAATTAACCCATTTAGGCAACCCTGACCAACTTCTATGGGGAAATATAGTGAACCTACAGCTCACTAACCTTTGTTAATCTGTTCTATTATGTGTGTGCGTGTACCTTCAGCACTCGGTCCTGGCAGCCCTGTATGGCCTTGCAAAGCTCATGACTTCCCTGAGATCCCAGAGTCTGATATAACAGCTGCTCAAAAGTGTAGACTGCATTATCCATCTCCTATAGACAGACAAATAGAAATAGGGAGAGAAAAATAGATTAAAAGTCAAACCAAAAGGGGAAGGTTGATGCCATGATGTGAATTTGGCAAAGACAAAATGCAGGGTAAAACCCTGAATGCAATTCCAGTTTTTACCACATGGGGACAATATAAACCAATGTATTAAGCACAGCTTTTGCTGAGGTTTTGCCCAAATAAATCATATTGATGTGTCCAGTTATTAAATTGTATGTAAATATATAAAAATATAAAACAGAAAATACTGGCCACAGCAAGTGTGTGTATATGGTGTTGTACCTCTTTCATGAGGATCTGTGCTCTCTGGATAAACACAGAAGTGGTGGACACCTCAAAATGCTGCTGCAGGCCATCCAGACTCAAGGCCTCCATCTTCTCATAGCAGCTTTGCATTTTTACTGGGTGGAATGCCAGCATAGACAACTTCTCCATGTGCTGAGAGTCAGTGTTAATACAATGTCGTCAGTTATAGTGCAATTCCTAGATTTACTGTGAGGTTTCTCCATCTATGGCAATGATTTAAATCTGTCAAAGCATCACTGAATTGCAAGTCTTCAGATGAACAGTCTGCAAGACAGACAGCCAGCCACTGCAGACATAAGAGGGAATTTACCCCATGACCATTTTATGCTGACTATATAGGCTGTGAAAAGTGATTTCAACTGCTTAATCCAGGAAGCAATGATAATACAAATATGGCTCAGTATAACTTAACCAATACTGGGCACAGAATTACAGGGAGTGCAGAATTATTAGGCAAATGAGTATTTTGTCCACTTCATCCTCTTCATGCGTGTTGTCTTACTCCAAGCTGTATAGGCTCGAAAGCCTACTACGAATTAAGCATATTAGGTGATGTGCATCTCTGTAATGAGAAGGGGTGTGGTCTAATGACATCAACACCCTATATCAGGTGTGCATAATTATTAGGCAACTTCCTTTCCTTTGGAAAAATGGGTCAAAAGAAGGACTTGACAGGCTCAGAAAAGTAAAAAATAGTGAGATATCTTGCAGAGGGATGCAGCACTCTTAAAATTGCAAAGCTTCTGAAGCGTGATCATCGAACAATCAAGCGTTTCATTCAAAATAGTCAACAGGGTTGCAAGAAGCGTGTGGAAAAACCAAGGCGCAAAATAACTGCCCATGAACTGAGAAAAGTCAAGCGTGCAGCTGCCAAGATGCCACTTGCCACCAGTTTGGCCATATTTCAGAGCTTCAACATCACTGGAGTGCCCAAAAGCACAAGGTGTGCAATACTCAGAGACATGGCCAAGGTAAGAAAGGCTGAAAGACGACCACCACTGAACAAGACACACAAGCTGAAACGTCAAGACTGGGCCAAGAAATATCTCAAGACTGATTTTTCTAAGGTTTTATGGACTGATGAAATGAGAGGGCCAGATGGATGGGCCCGTGGCTGGATTGGTAAAGGGCAGAGAGCTCCAGTCCGACTCAGACGCCAGCAAGGTGGAGGTGGAGTACTGGTTTGGGCTGGTATCATCAAAGATGAGCTTGTGGGGCCTTTTCGGGTTGAGGATGGAGTCAAGCTCCCAGTCCTACTGCCAGTTTCTGGAAGACACCTTCTTCAAGCAGTGGTACAGGAAGAAGTCTGCATCCTTCAAGAAAAACATGATTTTCATGCAGAACAATGCTCCATCACGCGTGTTCAAGTACTCCACAGCGTGGCTGGCAAGAAAGGGTATAAAAGAAGAAAAACGAATGACATGGCCTCCTTGTTCACCTGATCTGAACCCCATTGAGAACCTGTGGTCCATCATCAAATGTGAGATTTACAAGGAGGGAAAACAGTACACCTCTCTGAACAGTGTCTGGGAGGCTGTGGTTGCTGCTGCATGCAATGTTGATGGTGAACAGATCAAAACACTGTCAGAATCCATGGATGGCAGGCTTTTGAGTGTCCTTGCAAAGAATGGTGGCTATATTGGTCGCTGAGTTGTTTTTGTTATGTTTTTGAATGTCAGAAATGTATATTTGTGAATGTGGAGATGTTATATTGGTTTCACTGGTAAAAATAAATAATTGAAATGAAGTTGCCTAATAATTATGCACAGTAATAGTCACCTGCACACACAGATATCCCCCTAAAATAGCTAAAAATAAAAACAAACTAAAAACTACTTCCAAAAACATTCAGCTTTGATATTAATGAGTTTTTTGGGTTCATTGAGAACATGGTTGTTCAATAATAAAATTATTCCTCAAAAATACAACTTGCCTAATAATTCTGTACTCCCTGTAGAAATGTACATAATTAGGGTCATACCTTAGGCATATGCACATTTTAGTCAAATTCAAGAACAAGGCATCTGAATTTAAGTAATCGATAGCTGACAACTCCACTGTAATCTGGTGGGCTGCCCCAAACAGTGAGCTACAGACCAGCAATGTTAATATTGTCATTGGAGAAAGTAGAATTTGCAGTCATTAAAGTCACAAAAACATCAGATTTCAGATATTTAATTTAATTCAGCTTTAAATATTTTTTTTCAGTTCAAAACATACAAGTAACATTACGAAAAGAATGGAAAATAAATGTTGACTTCACGTCAAGGAGTTCCATGTATTGTGTTGGCCTACGCTGGCTTGTTATACCACTTTGTTCATCAAGAGGCGATAATGAGTAGTTATCATTATGTAGTGTCAAATCTGACCTCTGCCCTGCAAGAATTGAGGAGTATCGCTGCCCTCGGGCTGTATTCTGTCAATAACCCAAACATATTAACATCTGCAGAACAGTTCAGGCAACTGGGAGGGAACCGACTCATTCGGTTGGAATGAGTTCCCTGAATCTTTTAGGCCACACCGAGGAGAAAGTAGAAAGGAACTGACTGCTGCAGACTGATTACAGGTCTACTCTCTAAATACACTTGGCCAAAATGACTCATCTAGTCAAATACTCACTTAAGAGTTAAATTGCAGGTTTATCTTGTATTCTAAAAGAATGTACCTGTACGTAGTTGCTATTTTATTTAGAGTTTTTGACACCACTTTCCAGTGAAAACAGTAATAGCGACTGGATGTTAAAGTTCACTTACCTCCCCCAGCTGATCTGGCCGTTCCTTGCTGGCTGTGTTTTTGCTGACCTCAACCAGTTCTCTAAAGAAAATGTCTCGAACCTCAGCAAAACCGCGGCTCGTCGGCTCCATCAGGGCCTCCAGGATGGAGCTGACGTGAGGCTGGACACTGCTCCGTAGGAGCTGCTCTACCCTGGGCAGCATCAGTGCTGGAGGGGGGGATAAAGTGATATGGCGCTTTTTCTACAAACACAAACAGTAATGATGCTGGAAATCTACTGATAATTATTAAACTAATTATGTGCATATCTTGAGCTGTTTCCACCTGATCACATCCAGAAACACTGTAAATTATTACAATCAAAAGGAGCCCGATTAAAGACTGGGACTCTGAATCATAATTACAGTTCACGATCACAGAGCAGGTGGCAAGATAATCAAAAGCCAACATAATAAGCCTACATGAGACATAAAAAGAAATGAATCACTTTAAACCAGAACCATTTGCCTTGTCAGAGAAGAAAAATATCTGGAAACGTGCGTTCTCACCACGTATCTTTCCAGTAACATGCTCTCTAGATGTGATAATCTGGTCCATGTCGGTGCGTAGAGCAGCATCCAGGTGGGGGCGTTGCGATTCACAGACCTTAACCAAAGCGTCGTACTGTGCATGCGTCTGAGACAACACCTGCTTGTACACCGCATTTGAGATCTACACACACAAATAGTCATTTCAATTCTTTAAATGCATTTGATTATCCCTACGGCCATCCACCAAATCACAGCTGCTTTTCTCACCAGGATCCAGCTCCTCTGCTTCTGCTGAAGTTTCCCCTTCAGACGTGGACCAATCAGATTCCTCAGCTCAGGCTGCAGTGTCTCCATCACAAGGTTGGCCAGGATCTGCAAAGCACAGCTCCTTTTGACTTAACACTCCTCCAAACAATTGTCTGACAGACAGATAATCGCAAGGATAGAAGTGAACAAGAAAGTGGCCATGTGTGTGTGTGTGTAGCTGAAAGACATGTGCTCCCTGTACGGACGAGCTTTATGGGATATAAGGTGCTAAACTAATACTTTAAATAAGTAATTATACTACAGACATGGCAAATACTAATCGGTCCTTCATATAAAATTCATTCATATAAAAGTCAAAGTGCTCATTAAAAAGAAGGGGAAAAGAAACATATTTAAACACAATTTGTTCTATACAGAGATCCTGTAGGTGTTTGGGCGGGTCCTTCAGCTGTCGATAAATAAACAAGGCTTCTGTAATTTAACTGGCTGGTTTTATTACTGGACCTCATTAGGCTTCAGGGTTATGATGTGACCAAAGAAGTAAAGACTGAGTACTTTTTCTAAGGGCTCCTGTTGAGGTGTGAGAACATAAAAATGCTCTCAGTGTAGAGCTTAAAAAAAAAACTTCTCTGCCTCTCCAGGCTAATTCAAAGACCTTAGTAAAACACCAAGTTGTCTGCAACAGGGCTTTCGTTCCCTGTGCTTATAACTACAAGAATATATTAAAGGATGAATTTACTAAATTTTGTTTTGTTGTTGTATACACCATTTATTTTACAGACAATGAGTTATGTCTGCATGCAAAATCATTTATAAAAAGAAAAGTAAAAACCAATGGCCCACACCCAGTGTAACAATAACATCTGATTATGTGTAAATGTGTGTGTGTATGTGTGTTAATCGTTGCTTGGCAGTGGTCAGGAAGTAAGGTGAGACCCACCTCCAAAATATACACATGCACATGATGAGTGGAGCAAAACACATAGGTCCCACTTCCTATGTGGCATAAAAAGCAATGCAGAAAAATGTGCTCATGCATGCAGTGGTTCAGGAAGGTTGAAAAACATGTTTTAAACTTTATGGCATATAACAATTAGAGATAAAATGGTGGGTAAGATGCTACAGGTGGTTGACAATAGCTGTTAACTGGTCAGCTAAACTGATAAAATGTGAATAAATGTAGACCAGAATATGAAATGTAAGGTCACCCGCACAAGGTGCAATAAATAAAGGATCTGCAATCTGGATGCATATGTTGATGGAACTCCTTGCCTTCTACCAGAAGTAAGCAGAGTTAAATCTATTGAGGGGGGATTCAGATATGATTATTATATTATTTAAAATTCATAGCAGGTTTTTCCATGGTGCCTGATTATACCCAGGACACCAATTCCAAAAGTAAAGTATATTTATAACAACTAAATGATTTGTTTTATTCTCCTTAAACATGCTTTAAGTCCTCAAATTTGTGATGTGTGATGTGTTAAATGCAAGGATTTAGATTTTAAGGAAAGACTGTCAGAACAAACCAACATCATATCAGGAACTTGACATCTCAATCAGACCAGCCTGTGCATGTGTTTATTTCACAACCATGTGATGGTCCATGTTCAGATAGGATCAGGCTACTGTTCCAGTAAAGGTGGTCCTCACCTGTGGTGGGTCCCCACACATCATGTCCCAGGTGCCATAAAGGCCTTTATTCTGCCTGTAGCGCCTCAGGGAGTCTGTGAAGGCGGGAGTCTGAACCTTGCACTCCTCCAACAGACCTGCGGGGGGCAGGAGAGAGCATTCCAGAGTCCATTATGTTTCTACTCAGCTCACCAATTGATAAGTGGGTCAAAAATTCTATAACAAGAAAAAATATGCCACAACACAGTCAAATCAGACCTGATTATGAAAAATTTTGACATGGGCTGAAACCATGTATACACAACACAGACAAAGAGTATTAGTTTGACCTGATTAGTCTGTCTCTTAATTTGGGATTAGCAAATCATTAATCAAAAGTGAAAAGGATGGATAAAAATTACTGTCATGATCGAGAAGGTACTTGCCAAAAAAACTAATTTCATAGCCAATTTCTGCATTAAGGGATTCAATGTATGAAATGCAGAAGTGATCTCAATGGGCGACAGAAACGAGCTGAATAAGCATTCAGTGATGCATGAACAGGAAGGGGTGCGGTCTAACAAACTCACTCACACACACACAAAAAGGGTAAAGGCTAAAAATTCTAAGTTTGTCTTTTTCACATATGGCCTAAAAAACAAACCAATCTCTTTCACAGATGTAATGATGCACAAAATGCCAAAAATGTTTAGCCTGTGTCATATTTTTGAGCAAACATGTCTGAAAGTGTTTTGCATGTGTGCGCTTCATTATAATATAAATATAAGAAAACAACATGGCAGAAAATGATAGGAATAGTAAACCTAATGGTGGGTGGCTAATGCAAACCCCCACAATGATGGCAAGTTAGATCAGAGACTAGGAGGGGGAGGAGGGTGACAGGGCAACAGAACAGATGTGATTTAAAGAAAAAAGGAATAAGCAGGGAAAAGCGAGAGACAGAGGCAGAAAGTCAGAGCAAGTCATGCAAGGATTATTAGCCAAGCAGATACGTGTATGTCTGTATTGGTCAGACACATATACAAAGGTTTAATATTTTTCCTGTGATGGATGACTAGTTTCTTTTATGCCATCTTTGACTAAATCAAAGCGCCTCCCACACACCTATATTTCCCTCTGTGTGAAGTCAGTGAATGAAATAGTGGTAGCCTGTAGGGCTAACAAGAGCAGTAGTAGGTGTGAGTAACAGAGAATAGGAAGTGATAATTATGTGAACACTGACGAACTGGGTCAAAAAAGGAACTTTTGGTTCTCCAAAGGATATTCAATAATCCTACTTCTTCTTTAGCCAGATAACATTGAAAAAGCTACACATATACGCACTCCAAGTTGAGACATAATTAAGGCAGCATAAATATAATTTACTCTGGGAATAATGGCTCTCCTTGGAATTTTAAACAATAACTACAAACAGCAAGAGCTGCTGAGATATGTACTGTAACCAGGAAGTAAGAAAAATGTCCACATAATTTCATTGCATATTTTGAGCTAGAATTTCAGTGCAGAACACAGAATGCATAAAAGATGCAGATTCCAGCCAGAACACAAGACAGGTGTGAGTCAGAAAGGACAATGTGACAATTTAAATCATCTGTGGGTGTGTAATGCAAGTGACTGTTGGTCTGTAGAACTATGACAATAGCACGGGATTACCCTCGCAGTTGCTATAGCAACCCAACCTGACAACACGCAACTCAACTGACGCACAAAACATGTCTCTTGAACAACAGGAATGCAAAACAAACCACACACACCTAAACAATTAGAACATAATCTGATTATTTAACATGGCAAACAAGGGCTTTAATAAAGTTGTTCGTTCACCTTACGTTAAACATTATTATTTTGGAACGGAGCTATTGAATCAAGCCTGAAATCAGCAAATAAAAAACACAAACGGTCACTGTTAATGGCTGCTGAATCCGGGTAAGAAGAGCCCGAATCCCAAACCTCCCATTTATGGCACAAAATACCATCATGACCACCATGACCCAGTCTCTGGAGCCCATGTCAGCTCAGATAAGACTATCAGCACTTCTCCTGCCAAAGATAAGGACTTCCCAGGGACCCCGGTATCTTTCTGTCAAAACAAGGATGTTTCTGTCTCTGGGAGATGGGATTCATTAAACTTGACGAGTCAATCAATAGTGAAATTTGCATTAGGGACTACACTATTGATACACTGAGTGTATGAATTGTGATTGTGTGCCACCCTCCGTTCCCCAGCCCGAAGTGCTTCGAAATCCAAGTCCTCTAGTTAAACTCCAGAGAGCCAGCAGGTTGGAGACAGGATGTAGGATAGAGAGAAAGAAGAGGGCAAAGGGAAAGGCAGAATAAACAGGTGAAAGACAGTACAAATAGTTAAAACATGCTCCATATTCAGGCTCTGACAGACCCAAAAATGAACCTTGCTTGAAACGGCACATGGGCCCACAAATACAGAGCAGAAACCAAGCCCCGAAAACCACAAGGTCCTAGAATCTGTTTACCAAGCAACCTGAGACGGACCTACCCGCCTCTGAGTTTACACACTTACACACACCACTTTCTTCAATGACATTAAGTAAACCTAGACATTCATGCAAGTGATGACCACCCCAGCAAAAATGCTTTATGGATCAGCGGTTCAGTTGTCATGTCAATAAAAATATGTTCATATGCACAGTTTATCTGGTCGTTATTTAAAACAGATTAATATTCCAGAAAACAGAATTCAAAGAGAGTCGGTTATGTTCAGTTTACAGTGAACTGCATTTGTCTAGAATGTAAAAGGACTACTGTGGTGTACTGTGGCTATACACAGGGGCTTCATGAGGTTCAGTAGAAACAATCTGATCCATTTAGAATTTAAATGACAGATAATTCACCACAGAATGAATTTGCCTAATTGTCAGTTGGATAGCTGAAGGGCTGCAGCGGCAGTCTTTTAAGTGGTCTGACCCTGGTGCCTGTATGAGGTGTGGCTCCCAGGGTTCTGTGTAGTGAAAACTTTTTGTAGTTCTTGCCGTCAGGCAGAATCATTTTAAAGGCATCTGAACTTTCACACTGTGAACCTCTGTCACACACCCTCAGCCTTACCTCAAACAATGGAAGACAAGCTAAAGGAGAGTAAATTACATGGTCGTGTAGGCCACAAGGGACACGGTGAAATGCACATAAAATGTGTGCGTAAAAACACCCACAAACACACTTGACCAAATTTCACATAATTTATTAAATGGAAAACCAAACATTCACACTCCCTGTTGATCTTGTTAGATTTCATCGCGCAGGAAACATCTGACAGTGTGCTGAAGTGAACAGTGTGCAAGTGCTGCCTCACCATTATTGGCCTGCCGTACACAGTCCTGGAGGACAGCGTTCCACTTGTTCTGCTCCTTCTCTGACATGACGCAGAAGTAGTGGTGTTGGGCGTAGGGGTGCCAGAGGATGAGCGGGTACTGAGATGGGAACTTCAGGAACGGGGAGCTGCCCGCTTTAGCCTTCACCCCTAATGTGGACTATGCATGAAAAACTGACAAAGAAAGGGCTCCGACATTTCACACGTAGAGAGAAACTTTTTTTTTTTTTAGTAATTAAGAGTAAATCAGTTGACAAGATAATTTGACTACCACGAGACGAATAAACAAAACATTTGACTGTCACTGGAAATACTGAGTATTCTACAAATTATACCAAGAAACTTCATTTTAGGACATATTGAATTGTTATACTGCGAATCTTTCATACAACTTCCAACTCGTTTAGTACAACACTTTCATTCTCTCTTCCACCTCCCTCGTACCATTGACCCATTTCTCACCAGGTAGGCTGTTGTTCAGCAGCCCCACGTACTCCTCCATAGAGGTGAGCGCTCTGTACCCAGCACAGTTAATGACTGCCTTTGGGTGCAGTCCTCTGTCATGGGCCTGGAGGACGAAGTTATTAATTACAAACCCACTACAGTCTCCTAAATCACAAAGCTCAAGAACAAACAGACTAACAAGTACCGCCTGTCTACACATCCACTGTATTTAGTTTTGCTATTGTTTGGTTCTGGTTGATTTCTAACCTGTTTGGTCTCATACAGGTTAATGTTGTAGGAGTCGTCCACATAGAGGAAACGATGTCGAAATTTCGCATTCTCCTCCAAGTACTTGTACAGGCTTCCTGAGAAGATGAATTTACCCTTCAATGCATCCTAGAACCAAAGCATTGGTAACACTGTCAGCAGATACAGAATACAAAACATTTTCTTTTTAGTTTAATTGACAAAAAGCTCAGACAAGGCTATTACAGTAAGAAACATTGCCACATGACTATAGTTCTGTAGCCACGATTACATAATTTTTATGTCACCTCTTATGAAAATAAGTTAGAAATACTAAGTCAAGACATTACGTGAGTTTTTCACCCTGCAGCTTGGTTGCAGACACCCAAAATTAAACCACAATTCTACTCAATGCAAAACCACACTCATGAAATCCTTTTGTTTACATTGCGTTGAAACTCAAGAAACAATTGCACTTGCAAAAAAAAAAAAAAAAAAAATCAGCCTTCATCTGAAGTCATCTTCAGAGAGGTTATATTGAAGTAGGTTTGATGTTTAAAGCTGTACCAGTGATCCACATGCCACCACTTTACAGCGCAACTGTAATATTGCCATTTTTCTTCTATGACCTCAAATAAATGTAATTCTGAGCCACAAAGGGGATGGGAGCAAAAAGACAGAGAGGAGGGCAAGTTGACTGAATATGTTGTAGTGTCTCTAGTGCTGGCAATGTTCTCTCCTGGGCTCATAACAGCCATGTCTAAATGTTATCCACTAAATTATTTTAAATGGGTCCAGTTATTGGTGTGGTTCTTTGCTCAGGAACATTTCCCATATTCTTCACATCTCCAAAGAGAGGTTCTATTAACTTCTAATATTCCAGTCTGACAAACGACTTTGTGTGAGGTCAGCTTGTCATTTACAGCAAGGACTTTCACTGATTCATGGCAGAGAACCAGTGGGGAGAATGGGGGGAAGAGATTGGAATTACATACAGTTCTGCTCATGTGTGAAATCTGCTCCACTTCAGCCTCTGTTCTTCATATGAGAGCACAGAAGACACGAACCCATATGGCTGCACAAAAAACTATTTCACCTCATGCAAACATAATGTGCAGCTCGGTTGGGAGAGTATGGCCTAAGTTTAGGGATTTGAATCCCACTGAGACCAAACCGAAAGTAAAATGCACTCAGTGTACTCTGCTACAGAGGAAAGTGTGACTTCTTTAAACACGGAGATGCTAAACTAAAGCTTACAGAAAGGGTGTGGCTCTAAAGGACAGGAACAGAAGTGGAGCAGGAGGATGATGGAAAAAAAAGAGAAGCAAACAGCAGGGAGGCCCTGTACAACAATTTGGGGAGGGATGGGATGGAAGAGGAAAAAGGCTGACTGGCAGAATTTGTAATTAATGTTTCCCTAGAGGCAAATCTGCTATGGAGGCAGAATTAAACTGATTGGTTCCCTCTGGACGAAGCTTTCCCTACAGGTTCCTCCCTTTTTTCCCCTGACAGCTAAAAAAGTATGTATAGATGGAGGAATGCTGTAAAGATTTCCAGTTCTCTCTTTTAACACATCTGATACTTAAAATCCAGCTAGCTATTATAGAACTTGAGATAAGGTGGGGAACAACAAATTAAGGTGACCTTGCGATGCAGCAGTTGTGACTGAGTCCCTCCACCGCCCTCGATCTCGAAGCGCACACTGTTGAAAAGGGCCACAGCATACTGCTTCTCATACAGATGGCTGAAGTCATTCAATATGACCCTTGATCTTGCTGTTGAGAGAAAAAAAAAAAACATAAAAAGAATGCAGTTTAAGAAAATCATTGGAATATACGGTCATAAATTGTCTGCAATATACTGCTCTCTACTATTGCTTATGTTCTGTTATATGAATAATGTTGTGATGTTTGGTACTTGGCAGTGCATGTGTCAAACAAATGATTCTTTGTATATGAGCATTTGAAGTGGGGGCCGGGGGCATGAAACATCTCAAAACAGTCAGCCAAACCTGTTTATTATTATTATTAAAAAGTATAATGTGTAAATCCTGTGTGAAGCCTCAGTCTTTCATCTTGCTCACCCCAAAGTTCGACATCTGCCTGCATATTCAAAAATGAAAGGGTAGGGTTTAACACTAAGATCTTTCCATTTTGTGTGTGTATATATAATTTAAGTAATGTGTGCAAACACTACTAAGTAATATGAGCCCCCTGATATCTGACAGATGCATTATGCATTCATATGTTTGTGAACAGACTAAATACATTTTAAGGGGATCCATGAGACACATTATAATTTAATTGTTTCATTATAAAAAAAAAAAAAGACAATATAATAAATCCAATGAGCAGACACTTCTCTATTTGAATGCAAACATTTGTTGTTTCTCTTGACCCAGGACCCAAAAATAGCCCTAGAAACACACAACTATATGTGGTGAAATAAACATGCAGGTTTGCTACAATGGATTTAAAGAGGCCTATTAATAAGCAATAAAGAGTAAAATTGGTCCACACTTTAAAAGTAAAATGAGCCGAAAGGAACATCTAATGGAGCAATAAGTGATCAAGAGACACATGAAATCTTTTATAACCTGGCCATTCCATTAAAAAAAAAAACATTAAAAAAATAATTTGTTTAAGTGTGTGCACATTTATGCAACCAGTTCATGGTATGTTTTTCATTTTAATTGTACAGGTTATAGCTCAGATTTATTGTTGTCTCCTTTCATTTTCTGAATAACAAAAACACGGCATATTTAGACTATATCAATTGTAATAAACCATTAACTTAGCCAGATTCTGAAAGTCATTTGACAAAATTAGAGGTTTAAATATTGGACTGTAAAAGGAGTAACTAAAACCTAAATGCAACAGAATGTCTCGTGAATGAAAACTGTCTGCCCCTCTCTCCCTCACAACGGCATTTTGCTTTTGCATCTGAAACCTGTATTCATTACATGGGTGTTCCAGGCCATTTTATGAAGCCTGTGAGCCCCTTTCACCAACAAAGAGTTCCTGTTACAGCAAAGTCCAGCATCCAGCTCAGGAAAGGCCCCAACAGGAAGACAAAAAAAAAAAAAAAATCCTCTATGTCTCTGCCCGAACTTACACAGACGACACATTCATCTGCGGCTACACCCAGTGGCCCGTTTTACACTCCGTTAACGCGTCAACACCGGCACATCAAAACAAAAACACAGCTGGCCAATCACGGCAAGGACGTTTCATACCCCCCCGCCAGCAGCCTTATCCTGCTGGGACCACTCAACACAATGACAGGAAGGATATTGGTGAGAAAGAGAGAAAGTTTTGCTGCAGAAGATTGGATGGCAGTAAACACAAAATGGGGTCCCCAGGGGCCGTGAAAACCAAGGCCTGGTGGGAGAATTGTCGTCGGAGTTGAAGGATCACTTTCTTTGGCTTTATAAGGCAGCATGCAGGACATAGAAAGTGTTTTTAACTTCAAATCACAAACTAGCTGCAGTTACAGAACACAGACAAGGTGAAACAGGCAAACTTGAAAGGTGGCTCTTCGCTGGAGTACGAGATCCCTGCCAGGTCCATGTCAGACCCAACAAGCGCAAACGTGGTCGACGAGCAAGAAAAGATAGGATCGTACAAAAGCTGCCGGAAGTGCCAATCAACACTAACCTCCCTAACCTGAGATCCTGACAAGAAATGAGCTGAATTACTACCCATGTGTGAGTGAGCACAATTTCACACACCACCAAACCACCATGATGGTCGTGTGAGTGATTTGGGTCCATAAAACGTACAAAGAAAATCACTTCTGTACATTGAGTGCAGGGCGGGAGGGGGGTGTGTTGTAAATTCAGGACTTGCCTAAACCTGCCAACCCCACTCTCCCTACAACACTGATGCCCTAACAGAGTAAGAGTGTGTGTGTGTGTGTGTGTTTGTCGTGAATTAAGAACCTTTTTGTGTTTTGATTACCTATTCATTGTGGTGGGACTGAAACAGCTTCGGGGTACCCGACAGAACCATATGATGATCCTATCTCTCAGCTCTAGAAAGTGCAGCTTTGGGGCAGACAACCACAGGTCAGCTGAGAATTTGTTTCCAAGAGCACAAAAACGAGTGGCTGCATCTCCATTAAGTCTAAAAGTGCACAGACTGAGAATGAAAATAAAAAATAAGCTTAACAGATCACCAAGTGATCTGAGGTCATTCTGAATATGCATTTTTGTGCAACACTGCGAATTAAGCGCCGTTTGGTCACATTCTAAAATACAGGGTTAAAATTGTCTGCACCAAAAAAATAAAATAAAAAATCCCTCATACAAGTCTGCTCCCACATATATTGGACTTGTGTTTCTGTGATAGCTTGCATAACATGAACAAGTAGTCTTCTATTACAACTACCAGTGTGGTTGCTGCTCTAGAAATAAGCCTGACAGAATCCATCGGCACGATCCTTGGAATGATTTGTGAGAGCCGAGGGCAAGTTTTTGTCCCATAAGATTAATAATTAGAAATAGTCATTGTGCTTAAACTATTCAAAGTAATAACCATTAATCTTTTTCCAGCCCCAATGAAGTCATAGTTTTTCAACGTTCCGCCCAATTTGTTCATTTCAAGACGGTGGCATGCGTCTGGCCATCCTTTGGCAGGACATTAGAGAATAAGATACACCACCGCAGAGACCAAAATGACAACCGACTCCCCAATTATTCATCCTGAAACGTCTTAAGTGGCAGACAGGTTTGGAACAAAAGGAGGTATGCCGCGTGCCGAGAATGTGCAGGGTGGAGCATCACAGCTCAAACAGCGTGGCACTATTAGAAAAGAGCGAGTTAAGAAGGGCAGCGAGGAAAGAGCTGAATGGAAGCTCGGTTGTGGGTGATCTGTTCTTTCCAGTCGCAACCTTCAAACCCCCATCTCGGAATTCCGAGGTCAGTCCTGCGTTCAGGGCCCGATGGTGGTCAAAGAAAGCCTACAGAAACTCTGTTCTGGAAGTTTTACCAAGAATTCCCGTACGAAAACTACCACAGTCGGAGATTAAATTACAGGCCAAGGCATCCGTGTAAAATCTGTCCTTGGCAAGGCTCTTTGATCCTCTCAGGCTACTCACACACACAAAATTACACACATTAGAATCTATTTATTAGATTAAAAAAAAAAAAAAAAAAAAAAAAACGCTGTGCGCATGAAAAGGGCGGTCTGTTAATAGGGGACAGGGTTTGGGATTGAAGAGCTCCGCGTTATTTAAAGACATGTGTGTTGGACATTTTTTCCCATCCCGCCCTCGGCGCACCCTTCACTGGAACAGAGAACAAGAACCTACACGCAGAAACGCACTCAGAACTTCACGGTGTGGGGTCCAACAAAAAAAAAAAGAAAGAAAAGAGAGTAGAAACTCCAGCAACTCGGGGCATTAAAATCCCAGTTAAACTCGGCAACATCTGAGCAGCGAGAACGTCTCCGTCGTCGTGACCAATTTAGCCCGAGTTTCGAACTCGTGCCTGAGAACGCATTGTAAAAGAACACGCCGCAGCAGCTGTGATAAGAAGAGAAAGTTGATGTGAAGTTAAGTTTTTTTTAATAACGCTTTAAAAGTGTGGCGACTGCGCATGCGCCCTCCGCTCCTCTTACCTGTAATCAGCTCGCGCCTGCTTTCATCCAGGTGAGAAGAGACCACGTCCCCCATGACGCCGTCCCCGAACTCCGCGCGGAAAGGAAATAATAGTGGTGACAATTCGACCCGGTCGCCGGAGAGGTAACGAGGCCGGCGGTTCACGTTTAAGAAAGAAGAGCCGAGCGCGGGGGAAACTGCGGCTGGGCGCGCCTCACTTCATCCCAAAACGCGGCGACGAATATACATATAAACTAAACAAAGTAGATATGGTCCGACAAAAGGCTTTTTTTTTTATCTAGCTGCGTCCCATTTTACTTTTTACTCGAGTTTACGGTTTCCAGCCACGTTCACTAAAACCCCGCACACACTCGCCGCGTTCAGGGTCTCAGACAGGACTGGTTCGGTGCTTTGGAGAGACGCCTTGCGCGGGCCACGCCCTCCCGGGGAGAGTCCTTTTACCCGGTAAACGTGTTCGTGGCCGCCTGCTGGATGGGCGTGGCCGCCTGCTGGATGGGCGTGGCCGCCCGCGGCACGGGCGTGGCCTAGGCGTACTGACGCGGGCAGCGTGGATGCGGCCAAGCTCGTCGGAAGGGTCCCGCAGCACGAGACGCTGAAAACCGGATTCTGACGTCACGGCGTAGTCCAGGCAGAGTGGCGCAGAGCTCGTGCGTTTTGGCGGATGGGAAATTTTGAGTCCAACTCCAGCATTCCTCCAGGAACCAACCTAAAAATTTGCAGCATACACAACACCATGAGCCACGTGGGAAGTGAAAAACTTGCTTTCATCTGACACCTGTCAAGGGTTGGATATATTGAAGCCGATTACGACCAGATCGTGATGACTTTGGTCCCCCAATCAGCAGGTCTTGTGGGGTGCTCCAGATATGAAATTGAAAGTGGCCCAAGGACATAAAACCAAGACCAAAAACCAAAACCATGATTCACGATTCAAGAGAGCTTTGATGTAAGGCCCGGCCGTGGTTCATTAACATGATAATCATTTTAAAGAATAAAGACAACCAAAGGAGATAATGCAAACATGTGAGCCGATTCATAAAATAATCTTGTTCAATCAGCTGTGAACCAGAAGACCCAGGTTCAAACCACACTTACTATCATTGGGTCTCTGAGCAGGACACTTAACCCTGAGTGTCTCCAGTTGGACTGTCCCTGTAACTGGATAAATGGCATAAATGAAATCGCATAGTGAAGGTCAATGTGTAATCGTAAGGTTGCCGGTTCGAATCACGAACCGCCAAGGTGCCACTGAGCAAAGTGCCATCCCCACACACTGCTCCCTGGGCGCCTGTCATGGCTGCCCACTGGTCAAAAGCAGAGGACACATTTCATTGTGTCACTGTGTGCTGTGCTGCACTGTTTCACAATGACAATCACTTCACTTTCACTGCTGTGGCACAAACAGCTGGAAACTGTATGGCTGGTCATGACACGGGGACATTCATGATGACAAGACAATGGAAACATGTTGACAGATGAGGAGCCTGTCAGTTATTACAACAATAGATGAAATTCGATCAAATATGACCATGTGACCACAGATGGAAAGTAGTTTGTCAGTTTTCAATTTGTGGATTAAGCCGAGGCTTAGACTAATTGCGTATTTGAATGGAGAGGATAAGATAAGATGATCCTTTATTAGACTTACGTTGGAAATGTACGTTGTCATGGCAGAAAGTACAAGATAAGAGCAGCAAAAACAGTAGCACGGACAGCATGCCGACTATATAATATAAAAAGTTGAATGTACAAATAAAAAAATAAATAGTCCTAGAAAAAAAAAAAACATTGTACATATGAACTGACGGGATATATATATACACATATTGCACTTAAGAAAAATCGAAATGGTGCACTGGATGTGGGCTTAATCCATGAATGTGGGTAAATTTCAAGATATTCAAGTATGGACGTCTTTTCCCAACAGTGTCCTACACACTTTTAATTTAGAATTTCATATTTGGGCAGCTCTAAAGTAGTTATTTTCTTCTCCATGGCATCCACTTATGGCATCCACTGGACAGGCGCCCAGGGAGCAGTGTGTGCTTTGCTCATGTTTGTATGTACTTCTACAGCTACAGCTGTTAGACTGAAGACAATTGTCCAAGGAGGTGTCTTTATACCAGTGAGACAGATTTACAGATGGAATCAGCTGCATTAAAAATAACAGTGCTAATAAACAGATATTTAGCAGCTCTCTCATTAGTTAAAGTACAGAGATCCTTTTTTCCCAAAAATGCTACATAGAAATCTAATATCCCATATAACAGATTTAAATCCTGTCTTTTGTCCAAAGCAACTTTTGAAGCCTGTTAGAATACAGGTTTGCACACACGTCTAGCCACCTTCACATGTGCATCTAAAAATCTTTTGCTTTTGCTTTTGATCTGTTATACTATGCTGCCCTCTTGTGGATCTTCTCATCAAAGAAAATGCACACACACTGTGGGGGTGGGTCTTATTTGAATCCCTGCTGATTTCGCCCACTAACAAAGAAATTATCCGTCTATAATTTTAATGATAGGTTTATCATATCGTGCTTTCATGTTACCATCGATGAAGTGATGTTAATCTAAATATTCTCTAAACAGGAAGGTCTTGAGCTGTCGTTTGAAGGTGCTCAGTGACTGAGCTGTTCTGACCTCGAGGGGAAGTTCATTCCACCACCGAGGGGCCAAGACGGAGAAGAGTCTAGATGAATATCTTCCTTCATCAGAGATGGAGGGACCAGGCGAGCAGTACTGGAGGCTCGGAGTATACGAGGTGCAGTGCGAGGTGTAATAAGGGCTGTGAGGTAGGATGGTGCTGCTCCATGTTTGGCTTTGTAGGCCAGCATCAGTATTTTGAACCTGATGCGTGCAGCTACTGGGAGCCAGTGGAGGGAACGTAGCAGAGGGGTGGTGTGGGAGAATTTGGGAAGGTTGAAGATCAGTCGTGCTGCTGCGTTTTGTATGAGTTGTAGAGGTCGGATGGTACATAGTGGTAGACCAGCTAGAAGGGAGTTGCAGTAGTCCAGTCTTGAGATTACTAAGGACTGAACCAGTATCTGGGTGGCCTGGGTTGACAGATAAGGGCGAATTCATCTGATATTGTAGAGAAGGAATCTACATGAGCGGGAAAGATTGCTGATGTGAGTCGAGAAAGAGAGTTGGTTGTCTATTGGTACTCCAAGGTTGCGGGCTGTTGTAGAAGGAGAGAGCTGCGAGTTGTCCAGTTAAATAGCAAGATCCTGATGTGGTGAAGAATCTGCTGGAATGAATATTAGTTCAGTTTTGGTGGTCAAAAGGAAGGACATATCAAACAAACAAACAAATGAATAAATACGTCTGAAGTAAACACCCTCTGTTCAAATGGCAGAGCAGTGCGGTACTTTTCAGTAGTGTTGGTAAGTTTGGAATCATTTATAAATCTGATACGGTAGACACCCTTTTACCTCTGTTGGGCATTCTGCACCCCCATAAAAAAAGCCACCTCTGTATTTTAATGCGTAGTATGCGTTCCTCAAATCACCCGAATACCCTCAACTAGCGGCTAGCAAAGAATGCTGCGGAGACCACTGGAGTCTGTACAACATCTTAGTCTAATTACTTACATCTAATTACTGAATTAACATGAAACGTGATAGTAGTAGGGTGGTAGTAGCCTAGTGGGTAACACACTCGCCTATGAAGCAGGAGACCCAGGTTCAAATCCCACTTACTACCATTGTGTCCCTGAGCAAGACACTTAACCCTAAATTGCTCCAGGGGGGGACTGTCCCTGTAACTACTGATTGTAAGTCGCTCTGGATAAGGGCGTCTGATAAATGCCGTAAATGTAAATGTCACCCACTTCACAACTGCTGTGCAGGTCCAATTAAACCTGACATAATTATATAATAACTAGTATATGACGGTGTTCAGGATCGTGGCTGAAACTCGGGGTTCCTAGCCTGGAGTAGCACGTCCGAGGACCTTTTCGCAGTAAAGGCCAGCAGGGCGTGCAGCGGCGCGAGGAGGGCGGGGCCCGGACGCGCAGTGACGTCAGCCGCGGCCGAACCTCCGCAGTCAGCCGCGCGCGCCCCCGAGCCACACCGACCGCGCGAGAGGGAGGAGAGGATAGCGGAGCACGTCTGTCGTCTCTCTGGAGCACCATGGCACCCATCGGACTGAAGGCGGTGGTCGGAGAGAGTAAGAGGCGGCATTTACGTTTCCGATCGGCCCTACGTGTCGCGTTGACGCGTCGACGCGCGCTTGCCGTTGTGCGCCCGCGTCGACGCGCGCACCGAATTCCGCTCAGGAGGAGGATGCGCAAAAACCCGTTGCCGTGTAGCTGCGGCAGACGCGCGTCGCTGCGCAGAAACGCCCAGATTTCACATGCACATGAAATGGAGATCATGCGCGCGGTTTTATTCCCCGTACGGGAAATTCGCGAGAATCCGGGTTTTTTTCCCCGCGGCGGTGAACCGTGCTGTGTCCCATCCGTTGGTGGGGGACATAAAGCCTCACCCCGATGATTTATCACCGGGCCTGTCCCACGAACACAGACCGGGCGGACGCGTTTCCGTGCGGATTTCGGGACGCGCGTCGGGGGCCTTCGGAGGAAAACCCTCCTGTAATGACGGAGAAGATGGATGCGCAAACGCAGGCGATTTCCGTCAGAACGGGGTTTTTGATCGCGGTCCAGGTGCAGCCATTGGTGGGATTTTTCCCCCCCTGACAATTGGCAATTTAGCTCCCCATCACGCCTCATGGGACCGGGTGTTGCGTTCTAGATCGGAGGAACAGGTGCACGCTGGGATGTGACATTGTTCTCTGAAAGAGAAGGGGATGGACCTCGATGGCTGCACGCATGGTAAATAAATGGCGCATTTTGGACAGATATGATGATGTTCCCCACGGCAGTGGCTGGACGACCCCTGATTGGTGGAAAGCCTCGGCGAGGAAGGCGCTCTCGGTCCAACCGGGGTGCGGTTTTCAACTGTTACACAAATTCCTGGCAAAAAAAAAAAAATGAATAAAAAAATCCGCGCAATTAGCAGCAATTAGTCCGATGAGGGTGACGATGTTTTCACGTCGTCTTCTTCAATGCGTCCGAACTCGGGTCGCGCGCAGCGGCCCCCCTCCCCCCGCCATCGCGAGGCATTAGCGCGTTCACGAGAAGAAGAGATGGCGATGCTCTTTTACTGCCCAGGCAGTGGCTTCTCATTCTTCACCGGGGGGGGGGGGGGGGGGGGGGGATCGTGGTCGTGGCATCTGTTCGGAGTTTTAATTCAGCTGATCGTCCCAGAACGCACATGTCGTGCAGCCACCTGATTAGGATAATGGTGAGATCCACGGTTTCGGGAGGAGTCTGCTGCAGTGGGGACAGGCAGTGGCCATAAGGAGAAAAGATATCGTTCTATTCACCTTGCCTAAGGGAGGGATGTGTCGCTGTCTGGATTTCCAAATGTTTGGAAGCAACAGTGAGTAAATGGGCCAAGAGACGGCATCATTCTAAACTTCTCATGGCAAATCTCATCACACTGACATTTTATTAACTGCTTAGTTGTCTGGTTCATCGGTGCAAAACCAGAGAATTGCAGTTTGTTATGCAGTTTATTTGTAGGGCCCTATGGAATCCATTGAATTTTTCAGTAATGCGTTTTATTTTTCAGTAAATTCCGTTTTTTTCCCCATTTTAATTCTTCTGAATTCCATGTTTTCTGTTTATAAATGTATTTATTCACCAAATCCAGTAAGTGCTTGGGCATTTACTGTTTGCTTTTTTCTTTGTGAAAAAAACTATTTGACAATATGGCACATTCTTATATTTTGTAAAATAAAAGTGATTCACATTTAATCAACATAAAAATGCATCAGATAAATAAAATTGGGGAGACCTTGAATACAAAACAAGTTGTGCCAACCTGTACTATGAATTGGAACCATGACGATAGGGCAGTGTGTGGGGACAGTACTTTGCTCAGTAGCACCTCTGTGGCACCTTGGCGGCTTGAGATTCGAACACACAACCTTCCGATTACGGGTCCGCTTCCTTACCCCGTAGGCCACCACTGCCCCAGGCCGTGATTGCAAACGTCCCACCTCAAATGTAAAACACATGTAGTGGGCTGTAGCGGCCAGAAACGCAAATAAAACGCATCGCTCAAATCATAGGGCCCAGTTTTTGGTGTTCTGCTCATGAGTCTGTATACCTAAGAATTCGCTGCCGTACAAACCCTTTTATCTTTACAGTCATTAGTCATATTTCATACATTCAAATATGGAGTGAACTGCCATTTTGCATTAGATGCATTATTAAAAGGACCAGGGACAAGTTGTCACCTGGACTGTGCCTCAGTGGGAACTTCTGTTAAATCGCAGTCTAGTTTGGAAGCTGCCGTCATCCTAAGATGTATTGACGTGTGAAGTATTGACAGGAGGGGGTTTAAACTTTGTCTAACCGTTAAAACACCAAGTTTACCTTTCTCTCAAAGGCACACATAGTTAATGCGTTAATGAACGTTGGCCAGTGGTGGCCGAGCTGGTAAGGAAATGGACTCGCAACGGGTCCCCTACAATCGAGGTGCCACTGACGTCCCCGCATCTTTCATGGCTCTGCTGTGTATCTGCTTTCTCACCCAGTAGCAAAGTCCACCTCCGAGCTGTAAAAATGGCACAATTCGCCGTGGCTGAGCTGAGCGACAGCAATGGGGAGGGTGGCTCAATTCACAGCAATCTCGTCGCCCTGCAGTGATCATAAATCACATCAGAACTCTGACAGCAATTCAGCATCAAGCCAGCCCACACCAACTCCAATCCCTCGGTGAATGGTATTAGAAGGGCACCGCAACCTCCAGCGGCCGCCGGATGAATCAGCCTGTCTGACGCCCTCGCTGACTTCTGGCCCCGGTACTTGACATTCATAAATCGCATTAGTGCTGCAGAGAGGAAGCGCGGACGTGTCTCCTGCAGACACTATATACTGAGAAAATAAACCCGCACCCTGCCGGTTCTCGATTGTGCGTGTCCCCAGACAATCATCTCTGGGAAACGTGGGTTTAGAGGGTCGGGCCCATGTGTGGCCAGTTTAATTCATCCGTGGAGGGCTTAGTCCGCGTGTTTGTGAAAAACCTCACCATGAAAATAAGATGGAGGTTTGTGGTGAAAAGGAAACGTGGGCAGGCAGACACAAAAACACACTGATTCCGGACCGGAGTTTTGTGTTGAGTGTATTTATGCCCTTGATTTCCTGAGTGTGTTCCCCTCTTGTATCTTTGATAAAGGTACCTCGTTTCGGCTTTACCGCTGCCAGGTCATTGAATGTGTCTCCCTGTCTATGCCGGTGTATCGCGCTGTGCTATGTTGTGTACTGTCCTTGTACTGTGTTGTTTTATTGAATCGTAATACATGTGTACGCAAACTTGCAGTACTTGCAAAAACAATGCAGAAGAATCCATTTCTAATATTGTTATTACAGACTGGTGTGTGTTTCTGCTGTTCTCACTTCCAGACATCACATTCTAAATAGCTGGTTAGAAGACACTGAGACACCAACAGTATAGCGGGAAAGCCATTTAGATGCCATTTGTTTTAGATGTATTTTTGGATTTACATTAAAAGACATGACACTTGGTTAGCCCGGCACTGCTCTACTCAGTCAGTCTGTACACCGCTGGCGGAAGTGCTTCATAAATAATGCAGTTTTTACGGCTGATAGCTGGTCTACAGTCGTAGGATCCACCTGCTGTTTTTTTCTATAATCCCGGTGATGGTCCGGTACAGTCTGTTCTGTAAAAGCCCTGATATGACAGGTTCCATCTCAATTTGCTGTATGTTCCTCCGGATGGATCTAATGGCAACATGCTATAAAATTAACATTTTTGTATTGTTTTTGTAAGGCCATCCCACATTCCCAATTCTAGTTACTGGAAGCGACTGTCGGAATTAGTCTTTTCAAAAAGTAGAAAACCTCAGAAAAGTCAGTACTTTGTAACATACAAATAACCGTGTAACTTCTTATTCCAGTGATGCAGAAAATGTGGCCACACCACAAAAGAACTGTGAGACCGTGGAGCCAGTTCTCTGTTAATGTGCGTTTTTGCACAGATGCCGTGAAAGTGGGTCATGAAATCACAAGCGCTGACCCCCTCCTCCCCCCAGGCGTCTTCAGGGTAGGGAAGGGTAAAATACACAGTGCACTGATTTACTAGCTGTGCGTTTGGAGGGGGGCGGTGATGCTTGGCGATGCTGAGTATTACACATCAAGCCGCCTCATATTCTGTCTGCTGTAGTGAAGGAATCATGATGCTTCAGTCCGAATTCAGCTGCATCCATTTTTTGTAAGATTATCATGGCATATGATTACATACATCTGGGCTCTTGTGTGTGTGTGTGTGTGTGTGTGTGTGTAGGAGATTGTATATCTGTAATATCGATCTCTTTTCTACACTACAAGTCACCTCTGGTTCCTGTTGTACGCACATTGCATGTCTGTTTGTAGAATTTCTAGAGAGTTGTCCTTCTGCACCCATGTTTGCATGTCCAGCCTTCTGTGGCATCAGGAGACACCTGGGTCCAATGAAGTGGTCTAAGGCAAGGGAGGCACATGGTGCGAATTCAGCAGCATCGTTTTTGCTGAGCACTGCTGGTTACGAACTGTGACTCGGAGGGACTGGTATATTTAAAGTATGGACTGTGTGTGATGAGTTGCATTAGGTCTAAGGGAAGCTTCAGAACAGAATGGTGTAAAGTGGCTAATTATCAGTTAAACGGAGTCCTGGAGTTCCCTGAATTTAGGCAATAGGGATATTTGAAATATAGTTAACGCTTGCAGCTACAGATACTAATCCTGGAGGAATTTGGCATAATGCTGATAGATGCAAAAACCACCAAGTGGAAAGTGTAAGAAACAGTCTCAGGAAGGGGACAGAGTCAGCAGCAGGACAGTCTCCAACTCTGAGGTCTTCCGGTCCACAGTGTATGAAGTAGAGGTTGTTTTTTGTGAAAGGCTTAGTTTGGTGCCAGTCTGGAGTTCTCTGTGTTCTACACATTACCACTACACAAGTACCACTAAGGTAACTGTCTTGAGTAACATTATATTGCATAAGCACATTTACATAGAGCATCTCACATTCACTCATTGCAGGGAAGGACTCCCTCTAGTACCTTTAAGGATTTTGTGCTGATTAATGCAATTGTTATTATGAAGATTAAAACTGTAACTATTAACTCTTATTCCTTTTTCCTTTTTTGTATATTTTTCTGTTTGTATTTCTTTCAACAGCAGTAGTCACTACCCTACAAAACACCCTACTCTACCCACCTCTAACACAAAATCTCAGGAAAATATGCTAATGAGCGAGGAAATGACTAGTAGACTACAAATAACTTGTAGGTTAATTGGTGAATGTGGAAAAGGTGTGAACAGACTTCCAGGGAACAGTGTGGGCTGTTATTTGAGCTAAATGCCATATGTGCCATTTGTGTTATGGGTCCAGGTCAGGTGACTGATACAGGAACGATGTAGTAGGTGGTAAAAGGCTAAAGTGTCGCAGCTGCAGTCATTGAGTTCACAATCTGTATCGATGGCACTACGTGACTCTCGACTTTATGACCAGTAAGAGAACAATTTTTATTCTTTTTGGCTCATCTGCATTATGCGCAGCGAGCCGTTTCTGAACGTGAACACTGGTAGGTCGCACCTGTGTCTAAGTCAAATATCAAATGCGGGACTCACCTGCCTCTTCGCGTCCCTACACAATTGGGTCCGTTGTTCTTGCAGCACTTGTTCACTCCTGCCGGGGTGTAACATTTTGGGAATAAGCAGCATGTTATTAAAGTCAAAGCTGAGTGTACTGATTGGAAAAAAATCATTACCTGGATTGGCAGCCACCAATCCAGGTAATGATTTCTAAACAATTTATTTGTATACGGTGCTGAAAAGTATTTTTAAAAAAGTATTTAGCACCTACATACAAGCAAGAAACAAGCAAGCAGAATTTTAGCAACTGGTGATATAATACACAATTGAAAATATAGTTCTATATCTGTAGAGTTAGTGGAGGAGTTTCATTCTTGTAGAGAAGTGTTTCTTTCTCGATCCCTCAAGCCCCAGTGTAAGGCTGTCTGTTGCACAGAGCCGACTGGAGGATCCATATACAAAGTGTTCATGCTGTGAGATCCATTTTCCATTTTCAATTATGCCAACCCTTTACCAACCCTTTAGGTTTGAGCTCTGTCATCGCCAACCAAGGTTACATTGTAAATTATTGAGGTGAACTTATGCTATTCATAAAGTACTTTGTTTCTGCACCATTTACAAATAAATTCTTTAAAAATCATACAACGTGGATTTTTGGTCTCTCACTGTTGAAGTGTAACTATGATGAAAATTACAGGCCTCTCTCACCTTTTTGTCAGGAGATGGCCATTTTTTTCTTGGTTTATTATCATATGTCTATGAATGGTATTGGAAAGAAATATACTTGTTAGAGATCCACTAAATTTCCATACAAACACACATGCATCTTTAGATCAGGCCACACGTTTGCCTGCCTGTAATCTTTTATTCCACCTCTCATAATCTCACTAGTCTGAATGGTGCAAAAGCCAAATTTATTTACATTTTACTGTAGAGCTGACTGTCGTAGGAAGTCTAATGCATGTTATTAATGGTCTTGAATGATTCTCATGTTGCCAGAAAATTGTCAGAGGAGAGAGCTTCAAGGCTGAAATACATGAACACATGGAGTGCAGATGAGTAACATCGGACTGTTGTGAGGGACCTACAACAGCTTCTGAATTAAGTTACCTCTAGCGTGAGTCAGCACAGAAAATCCTCTGAAAATAAAAGAAAACACAGAGGTCTAATGCAACAAGGCTAATGCCGCTTCAATATCTATTCATTGATTGATTTGTGTGAGAATGACAGTGTGCCTTGTTTCTAGGATTTCCTGTTCTCATTTACACACCTACATTTGTTTTATGTGTTGTGCTTTCTCCTTGTTACGTCACCTGCACAAAAAACATTTGCAAAAATCCAGTTGTTACCATCATTTCCCATGGCAACGGTAACATGGAACATTCCTTCCATGTTAAACAGCCCCTCCCCCAACGCCTTTAGTGTCCAGTGACAAGGCTGGGTGGGGGAGTTATATGCGGCGGTAATGCCTGCAGGTCTGGCAGAAAGCGGTTAGATAGTGACTACCCTCAAATACCCCTGAAGCCATAACTCACGCTTACATCCTGCCCTCCGCATCCCTTTTCAATCAGTTTATCTTGGCGTGATGGGATGGATTTAAATTTACGCAGAGACTCTTCTGTTGTCACCTCTCCAGCTCTTCACAGAAGAGCTTTTGAAGGGAAATCCAACAGGGAGCCAAGTGGTGGCATAAATGTTTATTCTAAACCTCAGCAAGCATCTTTAAAGAAAAAAGTAAAATGGTTATCCCCAAAAGATTTAATGAGATAGTAAGATGACCCTTGTATTGTGGGAAAGGAAGACAGTGAGGCTAATCCAACTACCAACACACAATAAGCTGTAGCCAGAAGAAGCCAGGTTGCAGGGATTTGTACAGGAAGATGCAATGAAAAGCTGTACGCTGTTACCATGACGGTGCTCTAGATAAACAAATGTGAAGTGAAGGAGACCTTGCACTCCTGTTGGATTTGTATTACAGCTTGTAAACTCCTTCTGCTCACCCTTCACGTTTCACACTTTGGTTCTGTGAGCCATGCAAGAAGCAACCTTGTTGAATGAGCAAGGCAGGATGGGATTGCCACATCAGGCTTGGGGGCCCCCATCTGATGACCAAATAAATAGGAAAGTTAAGAAGTTAACGTGATATACTTCAGCACGGCACACAGTGAAATGTGTCCTCTGCTTTTAACCCATCACCCTTAGTGAGCAGTGGGCAGCCATGAAAGGTAACCGGGCAGCAGTAACCTGCAACCCTTCAGTTACGAGTCTAAGCCACCACTAAATATCTTTATGAATAGAATAAAACACAGAATAATGTAGAGCACATGTGTCAAATCTGCAGATCTCCCACCAGATCACTTTACATAGATCTACTATTATGGCACAGCAATATGAAGTGCTGATAACACACATTCGGCAAGTCAACTGAAGCATTGCATTAAGGGATCTATAGTTTGTGCGTTATCAGCATGTCAAATCACTGTGCCATAATAGTAGATCTGTATAAAGTGATGTTTGACACCCCTGATGTAGAGGGACCTGCTAGATTTATGTTCCAGGGTTCTTTTGTCCACAGTATAGTGGTCCTGTATTCCTGTATAGTGGTCCTGTATATCCTGTATAGAGTTACATCTATAGGACTCCAGAACAGACGGAGAGATCAAATGCTATATCTATAACTATAAAAGCACTATAAGCAGTGCTATGTCTAAGGTCAAAGTCGTCCATGGGATTGACATAAACAAACAAACAAATAAATAAATAGATGAAACAAGAAAGAAACACTGTTTACTGTGTTATGTCAATCTATTGATGAGTGCAGGTTTGAATCATCCTCAATCCTATTTCGAACTATGTGATGGCTTGTATATCTGGTGAGTTTATGTTTTGAGTAGAATAAAAAGTGGAAATCTATATTTCATCCAGAAGATCTGTAAATCTTTAGCAGTTTTCAATCATAAGCTGGTGACTGACTGAATGCAAGTGAATGGCAATCCCACAATCTCCTCACTGTTCATTTAAACTGGCCTCTGGATTTACAAAGGGGATTATTTATATGTAAGATAAAGTGCCCAGATGTTTCATTCTAATACAGGCTTAGTAAGTGAGCTACAGCTTATGGTACAAATGTCCAGAAGTCAACAGATCCCATTCTAATCAGATTTACTGTAACACCACTGCCAGATGGATAACGTTATGATCAGGCTAATAACATGTGCACAGGACTTAACCCACTTCATCCTGGTCCAAGAGGATTTGCGTACACAGCCTCAATGGTGAATGAAAATGAAAAAAACTATTAATGATGAATCAAGCTGATTCCACGTGGTTGCGGTGTACAATAACTAGCCAAATATTAAAACCAAGCAACAAACCATGAAGCAGTGGCCATTTTCTTAATGGACAGCAGATGAATGCACTATATTAATATTTATTAATTGATTGAGTCAATTTCCAGATTCCCAGGATTTGGTTATTATCATCTGATACATGATGATAGCAGTGTGGGTAACAAACTTGGCCATCAGCCATAGAGGCCAAGGTACTTTAGGAACCCAAAAGGGGTAAACATTATTATATTATAAACAAATTATTTCAAACTGGACTATTCTTCTGTCTCAAACACATTTCTCTCTCACACATTTTCCAAAGTCTTGACTTGAGCTGCAGAAGGGGAACATTATTTCTGTGCCCTTTCAAGCCCCAGACTCCTATAGGCTCCAATTTGCACCATAGAAAGCATCAGAACAAATTGTAAATACACACAAAATTAGCAAGCGTAAGTTGTGATTTCAAATTCAGGAACCAAATACTAAAAATAGGGCTGCACTATTTGGGGAAAAAGACATATTGCGATCATTGAGATCAATATTGCGATATGCGATTGCGATATGATAAAGGACACTTGCTTGTATGTCAATGAAAAGTCGCATACTAATAGTGAAATGTTTAATTTCAAAGTGAAACATACAAACTACTTATAACAACCTGAAATGCCCAGTGCTTTCAAAATACAATATTCTACAAAATTAAATAAATCACAAAAAAACTCTTTTACATTACTGTCGAACGACAAACCCTGGTAAGGCTAAACAACTATTTTGATTATATTTGGCCATTATAAAATCCCATATTATAGTTCTTACGTTTAACCAAAATGTTGTTTGGAGGCTGACTTGAACACAGGGATGCATAGCTTTGCTAGCTTAGCTAAGGTTAAGATTTGTAAACTGAGATGAATTTCTTTAGGAAACCTTAAAAGTTTGAGAAAAGTTAACTAAACAGCTAAGAACAGTCTAAATAGTTAATGCCTACGTTTAGCCAAAACGTTGTTTGGAGGCTGACTTGAACACAGGAATGCATAGCTTCGCTATCTTAGCCTAGCTTAGCTAAGGTTAAGACTTATAAAACGGGATTTTATAATGGCCAAATATATTCAAAGCAATTGTCCAGCCTTACCTATGAAATGTAATCCCCCGGGATCTGGTTTGGAGCGTACAGCGGTTTGTACAGCCCCAAGCAGCACAAGAGTGAGGCATTTTTATGCACTTCTCCAGCACTTCACATATTGGCAGTACCAGTGGTCAGGTGGAAAAAGGACGGGCACACAGGGTGCAGGGTGTGCTATAATAGGATTGTGTTAAGAAAGAGTCTGTTTGGGATGTTGATTCTGTTGTCAGGCTTAGCGCATGGAGTCATCCTTTTGAAAAAACTGGCGGGAACCAAGGCACTTCCAAGAAGGAAGATGAGATATTAAAATCATTGTTTTGTTGTTTTCTGTTCACAGAGATTATGAATGATGTCATCAAGAAGGTGAAGAAGAAGGGAGAATGGAAGGTAAGAAGAATGTTCTGGAAATAGGTTAAGCTTAAACTAAAAGTAGAGGTAAATGTAACCTATTATTTACCAGAGATGTCATTATTTCTGTCTCTCACTTTTTTTTTTTTTTTAACCTGAAATGACTTTCAGTTCATAGTTGGCCCTCATACTTACGTGACTCAAGCATCTCTCTCCCCATCTCCAGGCTCTGATTGTAGACCAGCTGAGCATGAGGATGCTGTCCTCTTGCTGCAAGATGACAGACATCATGACGGAGGGCATCACCAGTGAGTGCCACTGTAAAATGTGTAATAAAAAAAGTTCAATGTGTATATTTTGTTGCATGAATTATGACAGTATGTTGATCTTTTGAGGTTCACAGTAGTACAATTATAAAATTAGAATCTATTAGTATAATAAGTAATGGCCTCTATTCACCGTATCACTGTTTATCTCTCTTTTTTTTTCTCTAGTTGTTGAAGACATAAATAAAAGGCGAGAGCCTCTTCCTACACTTGAGGCTATCTATCTGATTACTCCCACTGAGAAGGTAGACCCCCCCACACACACACACACACACACACACACACACACACAGAGACATATCTCTCAGCTCCTCTAGCTTTTGCAAGTTGTGTTGTTGAGAGAGATGCAGAGTGAGTCAGTGTGGCAGCACACACACCAGCCATATGTCGCATGCTGAGAGAACCGGCGTACTGTCAACAAATACAACACAGACTCAGCCTACACAAACAAAGCCACTGCTATTGTAGGCCTTTGAGTCGTCTGTTATCACATGAAAACACTCACATACAGGAAGGACCACATGCAAGCAAGTTCAATACAAACCCTCACATACACAAACACACACAAAATGTGTAAAGCAACAGATGTGTAAAGCAACAGACTTCTTCTCAAACAAACATATGCATTACAAAAATCAAATTTCCTCTCATAAGAATAACACAATCCTTACACAAAACCCTCTGAACTCTTCTGTCTCCAGTCTGTTCATACCCTGATTGGTGACTTCAAAGACCCCCATACATCCAAATACAAAGCTGCTCATGTCTTCTTCACTGACTGTGAGTAACAGATTGTACTTCTGCCCAGCTCAGTACTCAGCCCTGTACACAGAATGTTCCTGTGGAAATATGTGATTGACTAAACTTGTTTAGTCACTGTCCTCTTATTTCTCGCATCATAGTTGTAATTAACCAATAGCTTCATTTATAAATGTGTGTGTAATTAATTAATTTGAAATAATTGTGTTTTTAAGATCAAGGATTGAAAATGGACAGCATTGAGAAAATGTAACCACAAGAAGAGATTGTTGTAGAATAATGTAATATGTTATGAGTAAAATGTATTATTTTAGTTTAGCGTAATGTAAGTATTAAGAAAGTGTAGTCAGCAATGGCAGTGAGACCATTAAGCTAATTTGGACATGTGGATGGTTTATAGTATTTTTCCATTTTGTATATTCTCTAATTGTTCCATCATTTCTTTTTCATTATTCTCTTGAACTATTGCCTTTACTGCTCCCATGATTTTCATTGGTCCTGCTCTGCAGAATGTAGACAGAAGTCTTAACTGAGCACAAATAAGTCCACAGTAAGATCTGTTTCTCTCCAGCTTGCCCTGACCCCCTGTTTAATGAAGTGGTGAAGAGCCGTACCTCCAAAATGGTCAAGACCCTGAACGAGATCAACATTGCATTTCTGCCCTATGAGTCACAGGTACCCACCGTGCCCAGCAGAGAGGGGAAATGGGGACAGCGGAAGGAGAGATGAAAGGAATGGCGCAGAGGGTCGAGAGTGAAGGACAGGGGTAAACAGGGAGAGACGAGGAAGGGATAAAATTAGACGAGAGGTGGTGTGATGTAGCCAGGGTGGGGAGGGGCAGCAGAGTAAACACAGGTAGCACCATCCCCAGAGCGCTGCCTGCTACCCTGGGCAACCGGCTTACAGCTCGCCCTGCTGATTACACACAGACTGTTCCAGAAACCCACTGTGGCCCACAATGCTTTGCTGGTCCTGTCTGCTCTGATCAACTCAGCAGTCGGGGGAGTGTGGCTTCTGGCAAGATGCTGCAGTCTTCTTTGCTGCAGTAAATGTATTTAAAAAATGTATTGTTATTTTTTTTTAAATATGAAAAATGCTACTGGCTGGTACATAAAATATTCTGCAGCCAATCAGAGCAGACGCTACGCATGGAGAACGGGAGCCCATCTGTTGAACAGAAGGACAGCCATGTGATATTGGACTAATCGGGCCAATAGGAAGAGGAGGTAAAGAAGAAAGAAGAGAAAAAAAGGAAACTGCAGAGGAAGAGGTTGAGGGCATAAAATGTAGTGTAAAATTTAGTGGGAAACCTGTGTGCCTTTGGAAACAAGTGAGGGATGCAATGAGAGTTACAAAGGGAGGAAGGAGAGGAAGGAACATGCCAGTAAGAGAACTGTCAGCATGCAGTTTCACAGAAGAGACACACACTGTATGTGTCAATGTGTGCAGAGAATATGGGATTCAGACCATTCCACAGAGTTGCCATGAGCAGCGTATGTATGAGTGTATGTACTAGGTGGGGGGAAGGTAGCCAATCAGCACAGTATTAAGAGAGATTTACCCAAACATGGATCAACAGCAGCATTCCCAGAATGGGTTATTTAGCTTTGGAAGAAAATGAGCGAGAGAGGGAGAGTGACACAGTGACAACTCCTCATACATGGAAACACTAGAGCCAATTAAGAGCCTAGAGCCTCTACGACTCAGACTTTCTCAGACAAAGTATGCATTTTATTTTTTATGAGATAAAGGGGCACTAATTCATATTGCGATGAAATAACGTGAAATTTCAGTCAGATGTAGCACCTCATTTAAAAGCTGAGCAATATTGTTTTCATTTGTTTTCATTAAAGGTTCCCTATTATGAAAATTTCACTTTGTGAGATTATTTAACATTGATACGATTTCCCCTAACCTGTCTATGGTCCTGCAGTGGCTACAAATGGCGATATGTATTAATTGCTTTGGACATTCTGCTTTGCCGTTCAGAGAGCGGCAGTTGATCTGGAATGTCTCCCCTTATATTGTAAAAAGGGGAAAGGTTACCTCCTCTTTCTCATGCTTTGTCCACCCAGATAATTTTCCACCCCTCCCCTAAAAAAGTAACTCCACTGACTAAAAATGTGCAGTTGCAGTTGCTTGGTGATTGGATGTAAAATTGAGCAGAAAAGTACATCAAACCACCTATTGTAGTAGCCTAGTGGGTAACACACTCGCCTATGAACCAGAAAACCCAGGTTCAAATCCCATTTTCTACCATTGTGTCCCTGAGCAAGACACTTAAGCCTAAGTTGCTTCAGGAGGACTGTCCCTGTAACTACTGATTGTAAGTCGCTCTGGATCGCGTCTGATAAATGTTGTAAATGTAATGTAAATATATATTTTTAGTTTCATCATGTGAGACTCTGAAGAACCAGTGGGCTAATAATTTTTTTCTGGAAAAACGTCAACACAACTTCCTGTCTGCATCAAACGTTGTGGTTGGTGAACGGTGTTAATGACGTCATTTCCGCTAATGCCCCCTCAACTTCTATAGACCGCTCTCCTCCTCGTCCTTGGGAAATATCATTGTGTGACTGAATAAATGTGGCTGTAATTGTGAACCACGGCTGAATTTTCAAAAAAATTTCACTTAGACCACTAAGCAAAAAAAATAATAATAGGGAACCTTTAAGGTTGAAAGTATTAAAGTTGAAAAACAGGTGGCTGTAACTTTTAATGGAACATTCCATTATGAGAAAATTATTAACCATGTTCAAGTGTGTAAATCTGTGCTTGTTAATTAGCTTAACACATATTTGCCTAGCGTGATGTTTGTTTGTTGTGTGCAGGTGTATTCTCTGGACAACTCTGATGCCTTTCAGAGCTTCTATAGCCCCCATAAGACCCAGATGAAGAACCCAGTGATGGAGCGGCTGGCAGAGCAGCTGGCCACCCTGTGTGCGACACTGAAGGAGTATCCTGCTGTGCGGTACCGTGGGTGAGCAGTAGGGTGCATGTGAAAGTGAATGTGATTGTTTTTGTCATTGTGATACACAGCAAGCACAGCACACAGTGCACACAATGAAATGTGTCCTCTGCGTTTAACCCATCACCTTTGGTGAGCAGTGGGCAGCATGATAGGTGCCTGGGGAGCAGTGTGTGGGTACAGGACCTTACTCAAGGGCACCTCAGTGGCACGTTGGCGGTTCGGGATTTGAACCCAGTAACTATTCAGTTATGATTCCTCTTCCTTACCTGCTAGGCCACCACTGCCCATGTTGTAAGAATTGGGATGTGCTCTATTCCTTTTGTTTCACAATCACAGCTTATACTTATACTTGATAGATAGAACATTTCTGGGAAAATTGTTTTCTGCTGAGTCATTTACATTTACAATTACATTTATGGCCTTTGGCAGACACATTATCCAGAGCGACTTACAACGTGCTTTCATGTTACCATCAATGAAGTAATCAGTTCTGGTTCACTAGGACTCAAAACCATGAATACCATCATTTTATTCACTCTTTTGTTATTGTTTCTTTTTCTGATCAAGGAACCAATATTTCCATGGAGGAAACATTAAAAGCATTGTTAAGATGTTCACACTCAAGTGTGTAATTGGATTTTTTAATGTAGGTTAAGTAGTATTTTAAATCCACCTGATACATGTATATTAGACATTTTATTTAAAGTGTGTTTGATTTGTGTCCAAGTTTGTCCTCAGCTACTGCTTCCTCACTCATTCCTTTGTTAAGAAGACTATAATATATAAATGATCTGTTCATTGCAGTTGTCTGATCTCTCTGCTGCCTGTTAATGTTCCTAGAGAATACAAAGACAATGCCACCCTAGCCCAGCTGGTGCAAGACAAACTGGATGCTTACAAAGCAGATGACCCTACCATGGGAGAGGTGAGGGAGGGAGGAGGTGGTAAAAAGTGAGATTATGCATGAAAGGAATCTTGTTGTCACACTTAACCAGAGACTCCTACCAGGAATCCCATTCATTTATTGAACAGAAAAGTGTTAATAATGCAGGGAAGGGCCTGTTTGTGCTGGGCATGTACCTTTCAAACGATTAGGGTCATTTAGAAATGTCCTTGTTGCTTAGTCCTTTCAAAACATCATCAAATCCAATTAAAAATCCTGTCCAGACATTGTTAATGTCGTTAATTGTAACTACTTTCATTCTGTCCTTTCTTGTGAAGGGTCCAGACAAGGCTCGCTCTCAGCTCATCATTCTCGATCGAGGGTTTGATCCTGTCTCACCTATTGTGCATGAGCTCACGTTCCAGGCCATGGCATATGACCTGTTACCCATTGAGAATGATGTCTACAAGTAAGAAATACCAGCTTACCCGCCCCCCACACAAACACACAAACACACTCACACACACGAGCGATTAGAGAATACAAAAGACACTTTCAGTGTAAGATGACGGTTATTCAACAATTTTTTTCTAAACCTTTTTACTCACTTTTACAAGCAGTGGCAATAGTGGAGGGACTCAAGATATGATGGCCTGACGACATGAAGATATCCACAGTCATTTGTAAACTGTGTTAATTGAATGGCGCATACACTTTAAAGCCAAAATTGGTGAAACAAAATATAATATAAAATTAGAAAGAACTGTAAAATACACTATTGAGACCTGTGCTGCCATCTTAAGTCTGTCTCTACAGGAATCAGCACCATAGACAGTACTTTTTACGGTATATTTACATTTACATTTATGCAATTACAATCAGTAGTTACAGGGAGAGTCCCCATTGAGCAACTTAAGGGACATAATGGTAGTGGGGCTCGAACCTGCAACCTTATCGTCTTCTGTACAACTGTTATGTAGAACTGTGTTAAGGTTGTATATTCTCTGTGTAACCTGCACCACAGAAGAATCTCTTTAATGAGTATATGTCATCATGCTACTACAGTGTAAATTCTGTGTAATCCGTGTTGAGGTTAGCATTATGCGCGTTCATGCAGACGTACATCTATGTTATTGACATACAGTGTAATTCTGCTGTCAGGTATGAGACCAGTGGAATGGGAGACTCGCGTGAGAAGGAGGTGTTGCTGCATGAGGATGATGATCTGTGGGTCACGCTGCGACACAAACACATTGCAGAGGTGTCTCAGTGAGTGCAACTTTCTTCCATCACTTTATCACTTTTCCTCGTTCTGTTTTCCATATTCTCTACTTCTGTCTTTATTGCCTCCTTTATCTCTGTTCTTTATTTTCTTCTCTCACTAGTAAAAACTATTTCTATAAAATTATAATCACTTTATCCTTTCTCTCATATCCTTACTTCTCTCATCTTTTTTCATAGGGAGGTGACACGTTCCCTGAAGGATTTCTCATCCAGCAAACGGATGAACACAGGAGAGAAGGTAAGGGAAGGAGGAAAGGGGAGGATTCTGTTAGCTAGTGTAGCCATGCGGGGTCGGTTGACTCATCGTAATCCCCTCTCGAAGCGTGCCAGCGGGGGGGGGGGGGGGGGGGACTTAAACGTTGAGGCTGACTATCTGACACATTACAGCTTCCCGCCTGTGTCCTGATGTTGTACTGGAATGTGTCCCAAATCACACTCTCCACTCCTACACACTCTGCAAATGAGTATTTAGCATTCAGAGATGACAGTGTGGGATTGCGTAATATACAGTAGTGACTGACAGTGACATCAGTCTGCGACTGTGCTTTTCAGACTACCATGAGGGACCTGTCTCAGATGCTGAAGAAGATGCCCCAGTACCAGAAGGAGCTCAGCAAGGTCAGCTTGTTATTTTCAGTGAAAGATCATGGGAATTGAGTAAATGAGAGATGTGCATATAATTTATGTATGTGGTTGCTCACAGACTGACTCAAGCAGAGCCACAACATATTTAAAGGCTGCGTGACCTTGGAATTTGTGTTTTTAGGTAGTCCTTGAATGAATGGCGAATCCCGGTGTAATACATGTTCTTGCCCTTCTCTTCCCTCAGTATTCAACTCACCTGCAGCTGGCAGAGGACTGCATGAAGCATTACCAGGGTACCGTGGACAAGCTGTGTCGTGTGGAGCAGGTGAGCATTACAGCGTGACAGAAGAAGCACTGTAGGTTCACCCTCATGTCACATTATGCTAATACACCACCTATAAAGAGTAATCAGGAATTTGACAAATGTGGAGGGAAATGTGTCTATTTGTCCTTTTTATGAAAATAGGGGACCCTCTTCCAACACTCACATTGAACATTGTTTCCATACTGATCTTACAACAATCTAGTGCTAGCAGGCAAGCTACTACGTCTTGTAGATGCGTTGGACGTCTTCAGAATATAGTTAGCAAAAGCAGAATAGAGAGGATTCCGATCAGTGTCGTGTGAAGGCATCTAAATTCAAAAGATCGTGACGCATCCTTTTCATCCGATGCTTGCTGTTTAGTCACCTGTCCTTTTGAACAACTTGGATGGAATACAGTCATGAGTGGGTTTTCCTCAGTATGATAAAACATTTATCCCATTGTTCATCATTCTGCCAGGACCTTGCCATGGGGACAGATGCTGAGGGCGAGAAGATCAAAGATCCAATGAGGGCCATTGTGCCAATCCTGTTGGATGCTAACGTCACCACTTACGACAAGATCCGCATCATCCTGCTCTACATCTTCCTGAAGAATGGTGAGAGATGCTCAGTCTAATTATACTTCACAATGGTTCAAATTATTTAGAACTATGCACAGTGACTGAGGCTCATATGTTTTAGATAGTGAGATTGAAGTATTTATTAATTGTAAAAGGATAAAATGGATACTATGATTTGATGAACCTTCTTGTTTCTTCTGCAGCTCTCATGATGCTTGTTTTATTCTTTTTTTTCCTATGTCAAATCAGGCATCACAGAGGAAAATCTCAACAAGTTGATCCAGCATGCCCAGATCCCCCAAGAGGATAGTGAGATCATCACAAACATGGCAAATCTGGGAGTGCCAATCATCACAGATGTGAGACTGCACTCCTCTTCACTCTTCCTCTGTAAATCCGCCCTTCGCCCTCACCCTTCCCTCTCTAAATAACAGTGGAACAACATGTCTGTTAGGGGGACATTTGGCAAGATCATAAGTACAACATCTTGGAATATGCACGCAAAAGGGTGCTTGCTAATTTATTCAAGAACTAGGTGGTCAGTAGTTTGGTGTTCGGTAGCTCAAAACGTAGAAGATGCACAGTATATATGTCTCACTATTTTTGAAGATATTTTTATTCAATCCACTCAACAATATGTGATTCTACACTGAAAAGTGAACACTGGCTAAACTGGCTAAGAATATAAGTCATCCGTGACACCAATTATTTTAGCATTGGTGTAATGTAAATAAACAGGTTAGAGCAGGTTTGATTTACATTACGTCAATGCTAAAATGTCTTTCCATCTGTCCATTAAACTCCCTTTCTATTTCTCTTTTCCCTGCAGTCCACCCTGCGCAGGGGGAAGAAGATGGACCGCAAGGAACGTGTGAGCGAGCAGACGTACCAGCTGTCCCGCTGGACCCCAGTGGTCAAGGACATCATCGAGGTCAGCAGCTATGTACACCAGCTAACACGCAACTGGGTCTTAATTGCTTTATTGAAAGTGTCTTTGTGCTCTGTTATAATTGGATGTGTGCGTTTTCAGCATATTGGGGAGATGTTTTTCGACCGTGACTGTATCTGTGTTTAATTATATCTATGTGTTGTCTGTAGGATGCCATTGATGACAAGCTGGACACCAAACACTACCCCTACATCTCTACACGTTCCAGTGCTTCATTCAGCACTACTGCAGTCAGGTAAAGACACCCCTACACACACACATGCACACAAAACCATGGTAAGCAATGGTATGTTCATTAGCAGCCATGTCAACATGTGAGTTTTTCCTTATACAGATCTGTCTAGTTTGTTACTCATACATGTAATAAATAGAACATTAAGTCACATGACACAGCAGTGACAGTGACAGGGTGGCTGGAAGAAGTGGCCATTTTCTTCTCTTTGGTGCACTTCTGGTATACAATTCACAAATCAATAATCATTTGAGCTCCCAAATCAATACTGTAATTGGGAGGCTGGGGCTGATGTGAATGATGGGACGCAGATCTCATGAGTCGGTCATAACAGACGGTTCACACAGTAGAAAAAGCAAACATGGTTTTCAGCCTGTTCCTGAAGATGGTTTAATGGCAATTTGGATCAGGAGAATATTATTTAGTGGAAGAAGGTCATGATAAAATGGCTGCTGGAGTAAGATTTCTGAGAACCAATGGAAGATATTAACGGAGGAGGGGTGGTCGCAGCACTATTGACCTACTGACCCCTCCAATGGTTGACATATTGATCTCCTGTCACATTACTCCACACACAGAACCATTTCCTCTCTGATTTAGCTTTTTATTGATTCATTCATGCATTGAGTGCACAACGTGTATTGAACATTTGTGAGCATGTGGGGTGTGGGGTTTATTCCAGTTACCCACTGGAAGATAATTACATAAATTACACCCAAATGAAAGCTGTTCATTATAATCATTTAAAAATAGAAGAAGTAGAAAAAAGTAAGAATTCATTTAACTTGATTTTTTATTGCAAAACACTACTTTTTTTAAAGGTAATAAAAAAAAAAAAGAATAATTGAATTGTAATACATTAAGAGACCCTAATACCTGCATCTCCCATGACCTTTTCTCCTCTGGCAGTGCCCGGTATGGACACTGGCATAAGAATAAGACTCCCGGAGAGTACCGCACTGGCCCACGTGTCATCGTCTTCATCATCGGTGGGGCGTCCTTCAGTGAAATGCGATGCGCTTATGAGGCCACGCAGGCCAATGGGAAATGGGAGGCCATCATCGGTGAGTCATCCAGCAGAGGGCAGTGATGGCTAACGTGCGAAATGCAAACAGGCAGACGCACACTAACACACACAAACAGGATACCGGGTTAAAGAGGACAATGTGTGAGTGGCAAAGCCCCAGCTTGTCCCAAGCAACGCCATTTCACAACAACAAAACTGTACATTTTATTGTAAATACAGAAATGCTCCCCATTATCTTTTGAGCACTAAGCTGTTCATCAACAAACCAAAATAGTGAAGAGCCCAGTTTGCTGCTCTTCATGTTTCCTTTCAGCATAAGAGATGAATTTCTCAAGCATCCGCTTAAAGAACATGCAGAGTTTATGTAAAATAGCACCTGTCACAGATGCGTTGGCCAACGCGTTAGCACTTGCAAACTCAGTAACATGATGTTTCATTGGCTGACGTCACTCACCTATAAAATGATAAGTCATTGGTATTGGCTAATGCTTTCTAAGTGGATTACAGGCTCCGGTTAAACTGTTGGATGCTGTCATCATATAACGTAAAATTTTGTGCCGACAAGGATAAGCTAGCACTAACTAGCACATTTGAAGTAACTTAAAACCTGCTACATGCAACATTAGCATGATGACCTCTATTCTGCATGCATGCCTTGCTAATAGTGTGTGTGTGTGTGTGTGTGTCCGAAGTGTCCAAACGTAGCTCTTCCTGTTTATTCCTGTTATGTTGTTTGTGCTTTTTCTGTAAGCGGCATTACTGTCTTGTCTAATTTTGATGTGTCTCTATGGTCTTGTATTTGTGTGTTGTCTCTTTAAACTTGTTCTTGAATTTCAGACAGGCCAAGTCTTTTCTCGTAAGTCTGGGTTCCCTGTGTGTCTAACTGTGTGTGTTGTTTACGTGTATGTGTGTTATTTGTGTGATCAATATTATTTTTATCCCTCTATGTTTTAGATGTGTATATTTTGTTTAGTTTAGTTTCATTAACGTGTTATCAGATATGACCCCGCTCTCAGTTTCTGCATAATAACATGCGGGGTGCAGTTTTGCTGTATTTCAGCCATAAGCACCCTTCAGTCTAGTAAAACTTTGATCTGAGAGCATTTTATTGGATTTTATTGCGTAGTGGATTATCACAGTTTAACAGACTCCTTGTATTTCAATATACAAATTACTGTCAAAAACAATTTACTCACAAGTCTTATAGCTTTTTTCACATTTAAGCTTGTTGGGTTCTGCGGGGCGGGCGTGTATTGTTAAATGTCTAACCCTGTTTTTTCTAGACTCTGGAAGAGGCACGTTTTTTTTTTTCTCGTTTGCTCTTGTACTTCATGGTGAAAACTGGAGCGTGAAGTCAGCCCTCTGTTCCTTCGCAGGTTCTACCCACACACTCACCCCAACCAAATTCTTAATGGACCTGCGACACCCAGACTTCCGAGAGTCCACTAGAGTGTCCTTTGAGGACCCTGACCCTTCAGACGAGTGAGACAGACAGAGAGAGGGAGGGAGGGAGAAAGAAAATCACTCTGAACAAAGTAAAGGCAGCCGTGCAAAGAAGCCCTTTCCGATCCCCAGGGCATAAGGGCTTTCTTTATTATTACACTCTGTTTCTGTTGTTTTTGACTCCGCCCCTCCCTCCAACGATGTGGTCCAGCCCCCATCTCACATCATGACCAATCAGCCAGTTTCATTATGCTCCTTTTGGTCTCTCCTTCATAATTGACAGGAAATTCCATTTGCTTCTGAGTTGAGGTGAAATCATGAGTAAAATGGGCAGAATACACCAGTGCATCCAGTCATACTGCATGCAGTTGCTCATGAAATCTAAGGTCTAAGAACGAAAACAGTCAGGAATAGTGATATATAGTATATACCATATAATAATAATTTTTTCTGACATATAGTGATTGCAGTGACTAATGTTATCTTATTTATTGAATTTTTTATTCATAAAAACATTACAAATAATCAGAATAGATGTAACTGATTACAATAATCCTAATCAAGAGAACTGGTGCTTAGCTGTATGATTGAGGTCTGTACCACATCGCTGCGAACCCCATCGTCTCAGCAGGGTGGATTAAACTGCTCAGCATTCTCAGTATGCCCTGCTAATGCTAATACCACCTCCGTCTCCAGGCAAATAAGATCCTTTCATTTCACCCTCCTGAAAGTAGCTTGTGCAGGTTTAATCTACCCCAGAGATCCATTTCTGTTTTATGGGTTATTTGTTAAAGATAACAACTCCAAGACCGTTTTTTATCAGATTATTATTGCAACGTAATATCCACAGAAGGATTTTTATTTTTTATTTTTTCAAATTCTCCCCTTTTCCTTTATGTTTCCTTGATGAAAAAAAAAATCTCCCTCCCCAGTCAACCACATGTCATCTGCCTACATGCACCTGTGGTTGTCTGCAGAGAACGCACTAACAGCCACCATCTGACCTCCATTTGACCCTACTCCAACTGCCACTAACCCTTTAGCCCGGACAGTGCACCACAACTCTGCAGACACCAGGGCTGGATATGTAGCTGTTTACACCAGATATGCTTTAGCACCAAAACTCACACTCTTTTCAGAAGTGTGTAACATTCTAGTTCAGGGCTGGATTGTTTTTGTGGAATGTCAGTCATTCATCCTGCAGCTAGAACCAACATGGATCTTCATTTACACAACTGGACAATCCTGGTAGCATAATATGTAGAGGCATAAATAAATAATTATCCTGCATATCCCCTCAGTTATGTTTAATTAGTATAAATCCTGAATTTAGTATATGATAAGGTCTTCCTGCTGTGAGGGGTTTCTACAAAAAAAAAAAGGGTACTGAAGCTTTACATCAGTACATATATGTTTGGTTCACACATCCACATCCATAATTGTGGGCCTTAGATTTTGGGATATTTTAGTCACACAAACAGTAGAGCAACTGCTAAAGCCATATCACCGTTTTTAACCTGCTCTTGGTCTCTTTGGTTTACTTTTCTCCTTTTTGCTGAGTGGTTACTCTCACCATGTGCAGTATGCAGGATGCACACATACTGCCACATTGAGCATCGTCTAAACAGACGGCCATTCTTTAGTTGAAAACACACTTTTATTTATTTATTGTTTAAGTAGCGTAGCGTATAGAAAATTGCAACTCATCAAGGTGGTGTCGAGAGCAACCTTTTGCTGTTTCTGAGCAAAGCCACGTATCTGTCTTACTCCTGGAAAGGTCAGGCAAGGCTGATCTGCTAATGCTGTTGCCTGTTAACCAGAATTAACTTTTGTAATACTTGACATGGACGATCGCATCTGTAACGCAACACAACGCACACAGAGAATCCTTTCGGAGTCTAAAATCAAAATGTGCAGCTTTGCTTCAGAAACACACTACTGAGATGAACTAAAGCAGTAGAGACATGAGAACCTATCAAACATTTATTGCAGCTGATGGCCCAGGATTACCTTCTACTCTCATCTGTTATTATGGCCTGAACAACAGTAAACACATTTCTGGCCATTCTGCAGGAAAATGTTTGGTTTAATCAGGTTCTTCTGTTTTAATATGCTAGAAATGTGTCTTCAGCTCTAGGGCAAAATATTTTGATGTATTCTTTTATTTTTTTATGTGTGGTAATTGATCTTTGCATGAAGAGAAACTCTACTGAAAAACGGGTTGTGGACCATTCTACTGCATTGAAGGCCCACCCTAAGAAGTTTGGCATATAAGATCACAAATGAGAGAATTTTTGAACAAGTGTTTCATTTTGGCATATCTTTGTTGATTTCCATGACTTTTGAATGAAGAATTTGTATACAATATAATTGTATTTAAGTAGCAGTATTGTCAATTTTTTTTTTTATCATTCTGAGAATACACAAATTTTTGGTGTTCTTTTATTTTCTTCATTGCCATTCACATCATTCCATTTACATTATACTACATCATACTAAAAGGCTGAAAACACATTTTAAAAAGTTATTTGCTTAATGGACAGTTCTAATACTGCTCTATGTTTCTTTCTCTCCCTTTCCCTGTTGCTTTTTCTCTCCTCATTGTAGGTTCCACTCATATCTTCACCCCCACAGTGTTGCTTGATGCGCTCAAGGCCATGAATAAACCAGATGTAGAGGCAACAAGTTAAAGCTCCTCCTCGTCCTTGTTCCTCAGCTCTTAATCGCTCTCCACCCCTCGCCTCTTATACCCTTGCTCCTATATTATTGTGTATGCATCTTGCTCGAATAAAAAAAAAAAAAACCTTAAAAATGGCATTGGTTAAATTTTATGTATATTATATATAGTATGTTTAAAACTAAAGAATAATTGCAAGTATTCTCATGTTTTACAATGGATGCAAATAATTAAACTGTCAAAAGGTTTAACTATGAAAAGGCCATTTAAAACTGAAAGTACCAAATGTATGCTATGAACCCTGTTAATGTGTGTAAAGGTAGACCCATTGTTTGTTTACACCCATATTTGAATTATTGGTGTGGCTCCTCCTGGTTGTGGGTAGTGGAGGGATGGGATGATTGGAACTTTTAATTACACACAATGGCTTTACTAGAGCAGCTAGGCTCTTGGATTGCTGCAGTGACACATGAACTTCGCAAGATGGTCCATCTAGAGACCACACTACCTGAGATTATTTAGGTAGATCAGAACGAACTACAGAACAAAGGGTCCATCAGTGCAAGAGAGACTATGTAAATAGGACTGATGAGTGACCCCAAAGGTCAGCAAAGGCCATCCCTCCTCCAGTCATGACAAAGAGAAAGCATTTCCATGTTCTTTCCACGTCCTTCCTTTTGTTTTTGCTCTTTCTTTTACACAAAAAAAGGCCAAAAAAGGCCAGTGCTTGCAGAAACGTTTAAAGAATATTTAAAAGGGCCGGTTGTATTTCAGTATTGTATCTTGTCTTTCTCATTGGTTAGTAATAATGTTTAGCCAGGCCATGCTCAGAGTGGTGTGATGTTGTTTGCCATTTATTGATGTTCTAGCGTCTCACTGTTGACTGGTGATATTCCGACTGTGAAGTAGGAAACATTTCCTTTAAAATAAGAAAAACCCAGAGGAAAAAAGACAAAAAGAATAAAATGTCAATGTGAAGCCAATGTGTTTGTGATGTTTTAGATGTAATTGTAGTAGTAAACTGGAAAAACCCGTAGGTAATAGCTATTTTTTGGTTTGTTTTCTCTTCTGGTGCAATGTTCAATCTTCCACTGGTGAATGGCTTTGCAAAGACAGTGTACCGTAGACCCCTGTACAAGATGTATATATTTTTTTCTGAATGAGTCTTATCCCCCCCCAACACTTCTGTCCTGGCAAAAACAGACAGCATACTGCACTACGCATTTCCTGTGATGCAAATGCTTCTTAATTTCCACACCTTTTTGTTGGCTGTTGTATAGCGTTGGTTGTGTGTTCTTGATTGATTTATATTGATTTATTTATGAAAGAAAAATATTAAATAAATGAGAATGTAGTGTGTCCTGAGATCTGTTTACCTTACTGGGATTTGCGAGTGTTGAAGCACAAAACTGAAAAATACTTCATGTGTTCCAATGTACCAATACTGTCTAATAAATTGGCTTCCATTAATGATCGAGAATCAATGTATTCTTGCACAAAAATCACAATACATTCATATTTGATTATTCTAAATGAATAGTTAAATTGGTAAAGTAATTTTTTTCCCAGAACAACATTCCACAGTATCTACGCACCTAGATAATAATGACAGTTATGTTCAACAAGACTAGGTGTTTTGCACATGTGCAATAATTCCCTGTCAAAATTCCCTTCAGGTAAGTAAAGCGATGACGTGCATCTCCCTTGTAAAGTAACGTATGAAATGCACAAAGATGTCATCGTAAACAGTTGAAACCAGAAGTTAACATACACTAAATGCATGGTTGTGCTTTTTTACACAGTAGTAGTATTTGGTTGCATTGTATTTAAACTGTATGACTTGGGTTATCATCCACAAGCTTCTTTTGCTGGAATATCGGCCCATTTCTAGCTTCTAGCTTGCACAAATCTTTTTAGATCTACCCTATGGGATTGAGTTTAGGGCTTTGTGATCCAAAACGTTTATTTTGTTGTCCTTTTTGTATGTAATTTGGCAATATGTTTAGGGTGGTTTGAAAGACCAGCTGTAACTTACTGATATGTTGCTTCAGTATTTCCAGACAATGTTTTTAGCTATTTTGTGAAGTGCACCAGCACCTCCTGTGGCAAAACAACATGATGCCCCTGTACAACCCCCAAATGGGGGATTCCCCCTCCTTCTTAAAAATGTAATGATGGTCATTGTGGCTAAACAATGTTAGTTTCCCTGTGTGTATGTTTTATGTTGCTGTTGTAATAATGGGTGCATTTTTAGTTTATGTCGATACAGGAGTCGTTTGTCTCACCTTGATAAGGTCTTCTGTTTTTTGACATTATGTGCCAAAACACGAACCTGTCTTCGTCCTAAATGTGTCCACACCTCTCCTGGATTACAGTGCCACTGTTTGGTAAAGAATGTCTTGTTTTGTGGCCAAAACTCACAGTAACACCCCTAAATTCAGGGTAGAAGTTCTTTCTTAGAATGGGAAATTATTCATTAAAAAATCCCACCACAGCTGAAAAAAAAATCACCCATATAAATAAAGTAAATAATAAATATAATAAAATATATAATAATAAATTAGTTACTTAATAAATTGAAACATTTTATGTACACATTTTATGTATTTTGGATAAAGGAAGCAGAATTAAATTGGTTTAAACAGATAAATTAATTCATGTTTATCAAGCAGCAAAGAATACATGGCTGATATAGATCAAATAACACTACAAACATGAGACACTACAAATTGGGAAATAACATTTTGTTGAGGTGTTCGTCGAATAATAGTTTGAAATACAATGCATAGCCGTGTGTGTCCATAAAAATGTTAATAATTTTAATAATTGTTCATTCTGTTGAAAAATACAAAAAGGTTTCCATGAAAAGAAAATGAAATATTTGTAAAAAAAAAATAGCGCAACAAATGCAACGTAAGTAACTCCACTGTTACATTAATTTAAGTTCATGTAGTGACATGACACCAACAAGGCGAACATGACTACCATTTCATAACAGTCCTGTCACAGACAAGACCTGGTGTGAAAACAGAGAAAAATTATTCTATTGCTTATATAATGCATATTACAACACACGTCACATATTTATTAGCTCTCATGCCCTCAGCAGCTATTAAATATAAACAATAGACAACACCCCCCTCAGTAGATCCTGATCTGAAAGACGCTCAGACACTAGCACAGAAGGGGTGTGTTAAACCCTTTATCTATAGCTGCCGAGTTAACCTGAGTGAAACATTCAGTAAAGGGCACTGACGTGAAGTCAATCCCACAAGACGGCATTCCTATCACAAGGAGAAAAAATGTTGACCAAAACTGAGGTGGTGCTATGGCTCAGGAAATAGATAGTATGAACTCGACTTTCCATACATGACTCACAGTCTAGTAAGATCCCATCGAATTTCCTGTTCATTAGAAATAATATTATCTGGTCTAGTTTAGTGATCAATGTCATATGTGAGTAGAACGAATTTTAAAATTATAATGGGAATAGATTGAAGTGTGTTCAATCATAGAAACCCCAGCACTGCCAGCATTAGCATGAGTTTTAGTATGAGTGCATCTTCTGCTGGTGCTCGAGGCCACTGGATAGGCACTGGGCCATTCTGTGTGACGTGTCCTTCATGACGGTTGCTGCGGTGATGGCTCGTCTAAGTGAGCTGCTAAGGGACCGCGGGCCCTCAGAAGTGGAGCGTTTGTGTTTCCGGTCATGCCCTTGCTTATTCCTCATGTTTTTGACATTGCTCACTCCCAGGGTAGAATAGGAGATAGGAGCAGTATATACGATGGGCGTGGCCTTCACTGGGGTGGGGTAGCAGCTGCTGGAGGGAAAAGAAATTATGTTAAGTGACACTAACTGCTTCTGAATAGTCCAGCCATATAAAGAGTATAAAGATTTCTTTACTGATTGTGGTCTTCAGACATTTCGTAATCATCATCAAACTAGTAATCAATCACTCACAGCGCAGACGGATAGACTGGAACGCACTGGAACAGGGGAACGCTGCCCAGTACAGGAGCGGGTGGAGTCGGCATAAACATGCCCGCAGCCTGCCTGCGAGGTGCGTGCACCAGACGACTTTTTCTTGCTGCGGTGCCGGAGTCTCTTTTGGTGTGAAAATCTGTTGTTCACATAGTCGGTGATTAATAGCAAAGCAAAGAGAAATAATCACAGCCAATTCTTTTATATTCACAGCATTTATCAGACGCCCTTATCCAGAGTGACTTACAATCAGTAGTTACAGGGACAGTCCCCCCCTGGAGCAACTTAGGGTTAAATGTCTTGCTCAGGGACACAATGGAAGTAAGTGGGATTTGAACCTGGGTCTTCTGGTTCATAGGCGAGTGTGTTACCCACTACGTTACTGCCTCCTTTATTTCAATTTTATAAGTTTATTTTAACACATTCCTCATTAGAATTAATAACTGCCTAAAGTCTGACCTGCATCAGCAGCTCTGTAGGGACCAGACCCTCCGCACAGAGGACAGCGATGGGTGGCAGGGTGGGAGGGACAGGTGACAAAGCCCCTCTCTGGCCCTGTGACAAAAAAAAACATCAGCATATGAAAAAAGTCAGAGATATAAAAAAGAAAAGAGACATGCAGACAGAGACGATAGGAAAGAGGCAAAGAACATACGTGAAGGGCTACCATTTGAGGCAGAGCGTGGGAACCCCGAGTCCTCCCTCCAGCAGCTAACATCATCTTCACTGGCCCCTCCACCCAGGTCTGATACCGTGAGCCTATGTCCTATATCTGAAAGACATTTTCCCAGTGATGGCAGACAGTATTGAAGGATTGTGTCCTGGGGTGAAAAGGACTAAACCAGTGTGAATTTTAACCGTTTTATTAGATTTTGTTGGTGTATTGTAACGTAACAATAGTGACGTGTTAGCATTGTAAAGTGTGGCCTAAATGGCATGTAAATGGACCTTTTATTTTATGACGTTGTCAATGAGTAACCATCAGCTTAAAAAAAGACTCACTTGGACGGCATCTTCTGCTTTGTTGACCATCAGCTGCTTCCTGACCGCTTTCTCTGTGTGCTGCAGGGAACCTTGGAGTCCTTTGCCTGGACTTTACCTGGGCGCACTCAGAATCGGTAGCTGAAAGTATAGCAAGAGTCATTTCAAACTTGGTAATGCAATCATTAAGGGTACGGCTGTATTAAAGCTGGATGAAAATCGTTTTGCATAAATAGTTGAGCCTGAGGGGCATACTTACCGATGTCTGGACTGAGCTGCGGTGTGGAGGAACTTCTCCTCCAAGGAGCTGGTTGGGGTGAGCGCTCCTCCCATTCTCCTCTCCTTCTCTCAGGATCTGTATTCTCTGCTCCCCTTCGCCTAAAATGTGATGTGATGTGGCTATTATACGTTTTCAACAACTATTCACCATCATCATCAGAATGTACACTATATGATCCATTTTCTTTTAACCAAACCACAAAGCCCTCAGTTGTGACCTTACAATTTGTGAAATAGAGGATTGCTGTCCCGAACATACTACTCGTGGGGTTAAGGCTACCCAGACAGCTTAGCGGGAATATTTCTAGCCCTCCGAAGGGAGGTAAGGGGGGTGTTTTCTTTCTTTCTGTCCTGTTTTGTGTGGTTTTTGGTTGAATACACTTTTTAAGGCACTTGGGATCTGGACGTGATAAAAACTATGCACTTAAGTGCTCCTATCCTATCGGTCAGTCTTTTGCATTTTTGTGACAACCTTATCCAGAGTGACCATCAATGGTTATAGGGACAGTCCCCTTGGAGACACTCAGGGACAAATGTCTTGCTCAGAGACACAATGGTAGTAAGCGGGGTTTGGGCCTGTGACATTGTGGTTGTCTGGTTCATAGGCAAGTGTGTTACCGACTAAGCTACTACCACCACAAGTGTTGCCATAGTACTCTGCATAGGATATTTAGTATAGCGTAGAACACCACCAGGAGCATCATTAGTACGGCTGTGTAACTCCAGTGTAGTCATGTTACATTTGTAGTAAAAGTAAAGTACCAGTAGAGTGTGTGGGATGTGTTTGGAAGGGCCGAGTCTGATGGGGTGGGTTCAGCAGGAGTGGAGGTAAAAGGCTGCCGAAGACTCCCTTCCAGACACACTTTCAGTCTGTTCATCTCCACCTCCAGAGAAGAAAGGGCATCGCTATATATGCAAACAGACACACACACATCAAACAGATGTCATACAAACTAAACCTCCTAGAATTCTGTTAAGTGTTAGCATTTAGCATCACAGTTCATGCTGGACTAAGTGTGCATGCTCGCGCGCACACACACACACACACACACACACACACACACACACACACACACACACACACACACACAAACTGTTCATGCAGATATACCTCCACACTAGCCTTCCACAAGCCTACAGAGATCTCATATCTGAAAATTAAATAAGACAATTACAACAAACACATTTAGATTTCCCCACTATTTATAATAACTTAAACTGGTCCACCTTAAACTGCCTCTTACTCTCATATCCAAAGACATGAAGGCTCATTTAAAAAAAAACAAAAAAAAAACGCTCCAATTATCCCACCCACCATCCCCATAGAAACGCCTTTCATGGCTCACTGGAGATTTGAATGCCACTATGTATGTATGTACAGATTTATTCATTTTCCCCTTCTGCTGTAGGAGGAATTAGCACAGCTCACCTGTGATTGGTCAGAATGCCAGAACTCAGGGCTTTGAGAGCGTCACCATGGAGATAGGATGCAGCAGGGGATGATTTTTTCACATTTTGGATTCTTTGATTGTTTGACTGGGTGTAGTGGTCACCCTGCTTACTTTTGTTGTGTCCTGCCAGGGAGTGGACTGAAGGAAAGACAGATGGGGAGGAGGAATGCAATATGCACTGTTTCAGAGTGTCACACAAGAGCCATGTACGAAACACAGGTAAAATATGCCTAACTTTGTGCCACTTTACATTCCCTGTCTGAGTATTTTAGATACTGGTATGGATACACTAATCAGCTGACAGGTGAGGTGAATAGCACCAATGATCTTGAATAGTTTTCCTTGAAAAGGGTTTTAGCAACTTTAACAAGGCCCAAATTGTAATGGTCAGACACAGCATCTCCAAAAGTGTAGCTTTTGTGGGATGCAGTGTTCAGGAGGACCTACCAAAAGTAGGTCCAAAAGACGTGCTAATGAAGCTCAAAAAGCTGAAAATATTAATGCTGGTTCTGTTAGAAAGGTGTCAAGACACACAGTACATCCCACAGTACATTTCTGTATGGGGCTGTGTAACTGCAGATCGGTCAGGGTGCCCATGCTGACCCATGTTCAACACTAAAAGCCCCTATAATGGGAACAAGGCGTGTGTCACACTTGTTCGTGTGGATTTTACATTGACACGCCGAGGCAGAATAATGATTAGTGTATGCTGATTAGTGTATGCACATTTGATTAGTTTTTAGTGTGTGTGTGTGTGTGTGTGTGTGTGTGTGTGTATCTCTATATATATATGTATAGAGGGAGAGAGACATACCGTCCTCACTCTCATGTGCCGGCACACCGATCCTGCTGCTCCCAAAGCCTTGCAGCGTTCCATCGGTTGATTGCTGAGGAGAGGTACAGGAGGAGTGAACTCTCCCCCTTCCTCCCACTTCTCTTCTTCCACCTCTTTTCTTGGCTGATCCAGCAGTCCTACCGTTGGGGTCTGGACCCTGAGCTCCCAGGGAGAAGCATCTCTGTGGAGAATAGCTGGACAGAGGTGGCCCTGACTCTGAAAATGCTTCTGGCTTCAATGTCTCAACTAAAACTGAATTCCTAATGAGAAAGCAAAAAGAAAATTACCAAAAATATTGAAAAAAATATTTATATATATTTTAATGATCTAGTTTACAAGAACAGTGAAAAGTGACCATGAGCATTAGGGCCTATTTACCTCATAAGTGCCCCCTGCTGGTGAACTGTAGGAACAAAGCGACTCATATCGGAGCCCAGAAATCCACTGTCAGTCTCTGGTGATAAAACCCCATCCTGTAATCACATAGATACACAACAGTAAAATTAGGCACGAGCTGTTGTACACCAGTTTGTGTCAGGTGCTGTGTATCACGTGTGACAATCACTTCACTTCACTTTCAAAGCCTAATGGAACAACTGGTTGGAAAAAAAAACTTTGTCTGTAGGGACTCCAGGAACAAGAGTTCCTGTTCTGACTGATCTTCTCAGTCACATAATATATTTCATCCAGTAAGTGCACAGACTTTTACCATCACTTACCTGAGAGGGTGCTGTCACATCTGCAGAATGGGCTTTAGGAGCAGAATGGTGGCAGGTTTGACTTTCTCCATAGCTGCACAGACTGCTACTGGAGAGCATCTGTGTTCCTCTTAAATTGGAGGATTTGGGGAGATCTGACTGGGTGTCTGCAGACACGATTCTTTTTGTAGCAAAGATATCCGATGAATTTTTCTTACTTAAAGGTGTGCTGGAAACAAAAAGAGAAAAAATAAAGAATAAGAGAAGAATTTCCACCCATAATTAATCTAATTACAGTTTTAATTACGACCTATGTGCAGATTGGAGGGTCAGAAAGTGCAGGAACTCACGACTGAGATGGACTTCCCTGTACATTCGACTCTTCAACCACCCAGTTCTGTGTCTCCGCTATCCCATCATATTCTGTAGGAGAAGCGAAGTCTGGCTCCAAGGAACTGACCATCCCATTGCTCACATTCATATCCGGAACTGTAGGAAGCTCCCTTAGACTGATTATGGGAAACCATGCGCATAAAGTGATTAATTTTAATTAATTGGCAACACAAAAACATGGTCTCTCCTAGAATTCTGTAATTATATACATTTCCAAAATGAATCCAAAACAATCAATCAAAATAAGTAACAAAGAGCTCATTCACTGTGCCACAGTACCCCCCAAAACAAGTAAATCTGCAGTAATGATCTGTTGGGGAACCAGACTCACCGGCCCGGGGGGCTGCTGAAGTCTCCCTTCAGTTGCCGGTGCTTGTGACGATGTGCGCTGAGGACGGGAGACGGTAGCACCTCTTCCTCCATCTCGCTCTCACTCTCTCCACTGACCGAGCTCACCTCCAATTCCACAGATATCAGACCCCCCAAACCAACAGGGCACACTGGGCTCTGCAAGAAAAAGCATGAGAGCAAGTTTTTGGAATATTTAAGAATGTAAAATAACAACTAAAGTAACAACATTAGCGTCTCGTCATTAGAATCTAATCAGGGAAATATATGAGCGCAGGAGTGAATGATAATGTATCATGAGTGGAATAAATGAGAGGTATACCTTGGGGTGCGGCAGGAGGTCACCTTCCCTTGGGCTGAGACAGAAAGGGGTGGAGTTATGAGGCGAGGTGGGTGCTGACCCTGAAGTGGGCCCTCTCTGTTGTTTTTGGTCCACCAATTCTTTCAGCTCGTCCAGTTGCATTCCTAAGTGGAAAATCTGCCCTTCAAGATCCCTGCGTTTCCCAGACACACACACACACACACACACACACACACACACATCCTGCATGATGTTGCTGTAAATGCAATATGAAGGGAACAGTACAAAGTTAAAATCTGCCCCTTGCCCAACTACCTGTCGGGATCAAATGGCTCCATCTGGCCACCCAGCTGCTCCTGCAGGCATCTGTGGTCGTCTATAGCACTCAGGTATGACCTCTCCAAATTTCCCAGCCCCTGAGTCAGGTGAGCCAGACTCTAAAGAAAAGGGAAATGAACCAGTCGGCATCAGCACCATCATCATCACCACTGCGACAATTTTTATTTTCTCCTCAATTGACATTTTTTCTTCACCTTAACCTGCTCATGGGGGCTGAGCTTGCCTTTCCTTAGAAGGTCTTCAAGCACTGTGACCTGGACAAAAAACAAGTTGTGATTTAGGCCAGTTTTAGCTCAGTATTAATTATTATCTATTTTGCAAAAGGCCACTATATACCTTCTGCAGAAGCCTTTCAGCCAGGGCTTCCATTAGCGACTGTGAGGAGTGGCATGTAGGGGACACCCCACCTGCCGGAATAAAACATTTTAGTTAATAGAGCAAGAAATCACCAGTCAAAATTCTACTGCCCCATGCTGGAGATTTCTGTAATTGTCTGTCTTTGTTTTTGGGGCTTTATTTGTCCCTCAGTCTTGTAGGCGAGTTTTAATATTAATTCGTTGTGGATCCGAACAAATGGTCAATAAATCTCTCAACATGTAAATATTTCACTACTATGGCTTTACTCATACTACTGACAATAGCAGCAAATGCAGCAGAACTGGGTTGCTCTCCAGAGTTTAGGCTCCTTTGTTTCATATCTCACTGCTTTAAGTCAAATTGGTTTAGTGAAAAGCTAAAAAAAAATCCTAAATCCTACATACCGCTGGACAGGTTCTCCTGGATCGCCTGAAAGTTCAGACCATGACTCAGTTCTGCTCTATGAGCCTGGGGAAAAGTCAGGGTCATGACTTTTGAACCATCTTGAAATACACCTGAAAGGATCGAGTGACTAGAATTCGGTGGGTCTGAGTACATGGTCACCTAAAAAGAAAACCAAAACGTATCAGACACACACATACACTATTAGGAGACTCACTCCAGAGAGTAAATTATGGAAGCACTGACCCCTACGGCTGTGTCCATTAATGTTATCATCTAAATACTTCCCATTGTTGCTTGACTGACCTGCATCATTAAAAATGTCTAGATCAGATGCTGTACTGCATTTAAAATTCTGCCATTCAACAATTCCTAATGAGTCTGTCATCAGAAGTTAATAAAATGGAAATACACTGCATCAGCTTGATTTACACATATCACCACCTCCACATAAAATCTATAAACCAAGGAACAGATGGTGTACTAGAGGGTTGGATGGGGGAAGAAGAGTGGGCTTTAAATTAAAGTGGCTTTAATTAGTGTTCAGACTGAAGCTTGACCATTTGAGGCTAAAGAGATCTTCAGCTGATTCCTGAGGGCCTTTCCACTTCTCAACACAATGCCTGAAAAGATACAGTTCTAACACAAACAGGCACATAACAGAATCGGGAAGAAAAGTGGCATTGCCACTATTTTGTTTGTAGGATAATATGCTGCAATGCCCAATATTTCTCAGACCGCGGTACAGTAACGCCACTCCTCTAGGTCCTGGTGCCGGTCACTTAACAGCCAATCAAAAAAAGAAAGGGCCTACACAATAGCCAATCAGAAAATATCAGTACTGTATCTAGGTAAAATTCACATTACGACACAAACAATGACAACTTGACTACTGTTAAAGAATGTTGCCCAGATAATTGGCATCAGTTTTTCAGTGTCTGTAGCCTAAAGTTTTACAGCCTGTTCGCTGACAACACCTGTTCACCTAGTCTCGTGATATTTCGTTATTCTCACATTATAACCATTTCTCTCTCCAAATAGCCTAAATAGTTTTATGTAATTGTCTGTGTCATGTGTCAAATAGTTCCTTCCACAAATCTGAGCAATTAATAACAAAAACAAAACTAATAACAAAATTATTAATGAAACACTTCCATTCCACTTCCCTTTTTTTTTGAAAATCACAGGCACTACTTCCTGTCTACACCAAACATTGTGATTGGTGAATGGTGTCATTTTCACGAATGCCCCCTCACTTCTATAGGCCGCTCTCCTCCTCCTTTCTCACCCTCATTATCATTTAAAGCTACAGACACCGAAACAGTGAGTACTGGGGAAATCTCATCATGTGACTGGCTAAAAGTGACTGTAATTCTGCACCAAGGCTGCATTTTGGAAAGAGATTTCAGATACAGTATTAGGGGACCACTAAAAACAGGGGACCTTTAATATTTGAAATAGACAGAGGCGTTATAGTTGAATTTGAATATATTTGATATAAGTGATGGTGAAAAGTGAAAGTGAAGTGATTGTCATTGTGAAACACAGCACAGAACACAATGACACAACAAAATGTGGTCTCTGCTTTTAGCCATCACCCTTAGCGAGCAGTGGGCAGCCATGACAGGCGCCCGGGGAACAGTGTGTGGGGACGGTGCTTTCCTCAGTGGCACCTTGGCAGTTCGGGGACTCGAACAGGCAACCTTCTGATTACCATCCAATTAAGGTAAATGTTATGTGGGAGAGATTTTGATTATACCGGTCTACCACAGAAGTATTTGCATCACATTGGCACACCTACTTGCTGCACGATGGAAAATGTATTAGTTAGCACTTTCACAATTTATTGGTACTTTCAGCAATTGAAAAACCAATGTGTGTTGGGTAAGTTCACAGACATACATGACTTGTGAAACTGGAGATTAAGATTCTAGGTTTTTGTTTAATGAGTAAGAGAAAATTAAGTTCTATGAATCTCTATCAAATACAGAACTCACTGACCTTTATGGGAGAGATGTTATCATATTTTTCTTGCTGCAGTGCAAAAGCAGTTATTTTCCAGCAATTATTTTCAATGATTTTACACATAGCTACAGTAGCTACGGACGAGCCCCTTACGAAAAGGGCACTGTTGTGCTTTTCTGTGGGCAGTGGTGGCCTAGCGGATAAGGAAGCGAACGCTTTAAAGTAGCGGAAAAGGAATCGAGAGGTTACGGGTTCGAATCCCGGGCCCGCCAGGTCACCGCTGAAGTACCGAGGAGCAACGGTACTGCACCCACATTGCTCACCAAAGTTTTAGACTTCAGACTGCCCTCCAAGGTGCTCAGGAACTTCTACTCCTGCACCATAGAGAGCATCCTGACGGGAAATATCTCAACCTGGTTCGGGAACAGCACCATGAAGGACAGGCGAGCCCTACAGAGGGTGGTTCGATCAGCCGAACGAATCATCCGTACCAAGCTCCCTGACCTTCAATCTATCTACAGCAAACGGTGCTGGTCCAGGGCCAGGAAGATAGTGAAGGACCTCACCCACCCCAACAATGGACTCTTCTCTCTGCTGCGATCAGGGAAGCGCTTTCGCTCCCTGAAGTCCAACACAGAGAGAATGAGGAGGAGCTTCTTCCCGCAGGCTGTCCAAGCTCTCAACATCAAGAGTACATAGAACTCCAGCACTTTCACCTCCAATCACTCCGGACTCTTTTGCACAAAACCACTTTGCACAAAACCACTTTGCACATAATCACTTTGCCCTTACTGCTCTTTCTTTTATGGCTCTTTCTTCTTTCTTAAACATTGTCAAAAAACTGTAACTCATTTGCACACCTTCACCCTACCAGTTACACATATTTTATGTTAAAGACGTAAAAGTGTAATATTTGGTTATGTCTGCAATATTTGCATATTGGTTCACTGTTTACTTGCAACATTTGCAATACTGTGGTCTGTAGCAGTTGCAGAAAGCATTTCACTGCACATCATACCGTGTATGAGTGTGTATGTGACAAATAAAATTTGAATTTGAATTTGAGTATTCAACTCCTGTGCTTTAACACCCATGACAGAAACTACAGAATAAAGGATATATTTTTTTGTCCACATTGACCAGTCATATTGACCAGGGTATCAACAGGTTTAAGGAAGTAATATATTATTATTTCATATATTAATTTTCCTTCCACATTTCTGTAATTTTTTTAGTCTGTTAATGCTTATATTACCTGTACTGCAGCAAGCCACTAGGGGGCGTAATAAAAGATCATCTAATCTTTTTATTTTTGAGTATTCATGCACAATGAGATCGGTAGATTACTGGCAGATTGAGTGCTTGTTTCATTTAAATAAAAAAAAAAAAGTAAATGTAGGAACATACAAGTGCAAAATGTAGCTGTTTAGCTCCATAGATGTCCATTCATTTTCCATCCACGGGCCGATAGCTCTGACGAAACTGCTTATGTGTGTACCTAAAAAAGCTTCCGGTTAAGCTCCACATATCCGGAAAATATTGCTGGTTCCACTAATTCCAATCTCATGGCCAAAAGTGTAAAACACTGATTAATAATTCGCCAAATTAATTAAAGGTTATCAGTAAAAAAAATATTTGGTCTGCAGTATTTTTAAGACCTTTAAATTCTGGATTTAAGGTTTACTAGTAACGATATTTAAGACCTTAATTTTGGAAAATCCTTAATTTTGGAAAAACCATTACTGTGTGCATATCATTGATTCAATATGTTGCAGATAAATTACATGATTATTCAAAAGAGAGTTCAAACTGTTATGTTTGATGGGCCTCCTCGTTTCCCATACATCTATTTTTAGGGCCTCTAATTTTCAGAATCATGCCTAGTGACCACTGGGCATGCCACTGAAAAGAGAGTGAGTGCTCTTCATTTGTACACATATACACAAAAAGAGAGCTTCAAAACTAATCTGACCAACCTCACTCATAGAAGAATTTGACTGAGTTGACAAACTAAAGAGACGATGCCAGTATTTTTCATTGGCCCTGTCCCTGTCTGCAGCCATGAGCATTTCTTTCTCTTGCACACAAAGACAAAAACACATGTGAGCCCAAATAATAATAAGAAAAATATCACAACCTTGGCCTCTAGACGGAGCCTGTCTATGGTGTTCTCAGCCTCTGCATATTTTGTCAGCAATTTGTTGTAATCCTCCTATTACAGGGAAAAGAAAAACAAAAGAACAGACCGTCATCATTGGCACACAACCTACACACAGACTGTACTTGACTAACTGTATTGTATTGTAAATAGAACAGAACAGATTATTTTATTAAAATTTCTGCAACACAGTCTGCACAGTGCCTCGTCACTGTGCCTCCTGAGAGACTATTTTGAAATGTATCAACAGCCATCATATTTGCTCTGTGCAACTGCCAGCTATATGGATAACATTTTTATTAGAAATAAAAGTTTATAGAAATGAATGACACTTAATCAAGCTGATGTAGCAGTCAGTACCTGTAGCTGCTGCACCAGAACAGTGGCCTGCTGTGGTGTGCGGAATTCCTGGGGCAGGGTGGTGTTGACTTGTCCCAGGGACCTGATCTTGCTGGGCGTGTCCATGTCTTCGGCACTGCTCAGAAGCACATCTCGAACTATTTCAGCTGGAGATTTGAAGACCAGTGGATGTTCAGGATCTGTGCCCTTTGTCCAGGCAGGGCACCTACTCTTTGGAGGCCTGTAGTCCTCTTTTGGGAAGCGAACTCGAGGTCTCACCATGGAGAAGTCTGGTTTGGCATGAGATAGCTTCCCCTTTCTGAGAGCAGATAAAGACGCTATCCATTACAATCACTTAAAAGGAATGCCAATGCGAATAAATAAATAAATATATATATATATATTGAATTGAAGAAAAAACGAAATCCTAGACCTAATAGTACAAACAGCAGGCTTACCGAACATCACTGGCGTCCACAAAAGAGCTTCCAGGTAAATTAGGAGCTTTTGACAGCTGCTTTTGAAGACGATGGCTTCCTTGTTTGCTTTGTCTACCAGGGCCAACAAAATAAGACGAGGGCCTATGATTGGTGGTATGGTAGGCCAAAGCAGAGCATTCTTGGATTTCTTGAGAAGCAAGTGTGCAGGGATGGGTACTGTGCATTCCCTGATGCTGCCGTTCACTTAGAATATCACCCTGAGTTTGATGTTTGTTTGGTAAATCCTCAGAAGAAGAGATGGAGTCACTGAGGTCTGAAGAAGGAAGAGGAAAGGAACATGATGAAAAAAGTTGAGTCAAACTATGTTTGGTGTCACCGATCTTCCGTTGATGACCTTTGGTTTCTGAGTAGTTCCCTTGAGCCTCTACTTCTCTAACATGGCACTGGACAAGGTGTGGAAATCTAGAGTCAGTAGGTCCTAAAGATGTGTGCATTATCTCCTCCTCTCTGTCTCCTTCATCCTCATCTGTCGCATCCAGCTCTGAATCTCTCTGGGCTTGGGTGTGAATTATCCAGCTACCCTGTGCTTCCTCCACACCCTCCTCTTCATCGCTCCAACCCTGAAGTGTAGCAATGGCAGCACCCTCAACAGAATGCTCCTCATCTATGGCACAAAGAGCGAAAAAAATATGAATGGAAATGTTTAGTAAAAGGTTAAGAATACACACATACACAGACAGACACGCAGGTCATATCATCATAATAATTTTATTTACCTGAAATACAGACTTACATTTCAGATAAATAACTGTTACCAGTAACATCAATAATCAAACAAATATGTGAACATTACAACACTAGATGCCAGCCAACCCAGCCACTGGGGACGCATGTGACCGTGTGTTTCGAGGTTCTGTTCTCAAGCCTGGGAAAATGGGTAGTGTTGCGTCAGGATGGGCATCGAGTGTATTACATTTGCCGAATCTTTTTGCTGACCCCAATATGGAGAAGCCAGAGGGAGACAACCACTGAAATCTAATTATAGCTTGCCATTTTAACATCTGGCCAGGAACAACAGAACAGTTTACCCACTCACTTTCCATCACCCCTACGAAGGCTCACAGCCCATCCCGGGACACTGGGCGCAGGGCAGGGACTTACCTAGGTTGCCCGGCCACTACAGGGTGCACACACACACACACACACACACACACACATACACACTTTTCACTCACATCTATGGACAAGGCAGAGTTGCCAATTCACCTAGTGTGCATGCCTTTGGACGGCATTAGGAAAACCAGAGAACCTGGAGGAAACCTGCACCAACATGGGGAGAGCAGGCAAACTCCACACACACACTGCTAACTTAATTTCAGCTATTAATTAATAAGCACTTTCCAGGTCAAATAATAAATGGCATTGATACTAGATCAACTAAAAAACATGTACCAATAAAATAAGGATTGTAACAGGAGTACTCTTGACTTACTCTGTGAGGGCGTGTTTGCATCCTCTCCAATGGGGTCTGAATCTAGCAGCTCACTCAGATCACAGCTCAAATCCTCCAGAGCCATGGGGGGCCCAGGCTCAGGTTCTGGGGTACCAGTGTCCCAGGACAGGTCCCTTCCATTTTGCTTCTCCAGGACATGACCATACCCATCCATTCCGTGGTCCAGATCTGTGTTCTGGTCATCCTCAAGGCCAATGATCCCATTCTCATCCATCTGACTCTGGAAGATTTCCTCCTCTTGTTCTTCTTCCCTACCATCATCCCAGTCAGAATCTGACCCTACGGAACTTGTGTGAGATGAGTCCATGGGAGCTGGGGTCCACAACATGACCCCTGCTTTGGTGCTTCCCTCCATTCTCCTTTTTTCACATCTTGTTCACCACAGTTCAACATACCTTCTGGATCCAAGGATCACAGCCATGGATTCTCTACTCCAACTCAACAGAAAACCTGCAAAGAGGCATAAAAACACATGACTCAGCAAACTCTTTTCTGTCAGCTAGGCACAGTTACACAGCCAGCTACAAGAAGAAACATTACAAGAAGCTGAATGAGGCTGAGGGAACATGACAACAGTGCAGGAACCAGGAAGATACCTGCACTCTAACAGCCATCTTACGCCCGCAAACTAATGTAGCCGTGAAATAAAACATGCTTAACTAGGCTTACAATTAGCGAGAGATGATGGAACAGAAAGCTACAGCTATGTGTTACATCACCCTTCTGACTGAAGCCGTGACCCTTAACTGTCTCACTACATCACGCCGGTCCGGCCACGCTGCTGACACAGCTTAACACTGGGGCTTGTACATAGCGAGTGTGTGTCAGTGAATTTCTCATGCACTGTGGCCTTTGCATGGATCTAGAGAATGCAATCAAAAAGATTTTTCATTTAAGCGAACAAATTTTGCAAGCGCTAATTAATCAAAGTTTGCATTTTTACAGCATCAAGTGGCTGCTGCACTGTGAACTGTAGGTGGACCACAGTAAGCTAGAGGTCTGTTTTATACTGAGTGAAAAGACATGGCGACCTGCAATTCAATCCAAATTACGTTGCGAAAGGTATGGAAAAACAAGTAAGCCTATGGATCTGAGTGACAACCGCAAAATGATGAAGACTAGATAAATGGTTCAGGCTAGTGCTGCACGATTAATCTAATCGCAATCGTAATCGCGATGTCAGTCTGTGCAATTACATGAACGCAAAAAGCTGCATTTTTCTCAACTTTTAAGGTCTCAGATTTCTCGAACTTTTAAGGTTTCCTAAAGAAATTCACCTCAATTTACAAATCTTAACCTTAGCTAAGGTAGCAACGCTATGCATCCCTGTGTTCAAGTCAGCCTCCAAACAACGTTTTGGTTAAACGTAAGAACTATAATACGGGATTTTATAATGGCCAAATATAATCAAAACAGTTGTTTAGCCTTACCAGGGTTTGTCGTTCAACAGTAATGTAAAGACTTTTTTGTGATTATTTGATTTAGTAGAATATTGTATTTTAAACATTTTACTATTAGTAATTTGTATGCGACTTTTCATTGATATACAAGCAATTGTCCTTTATCATATCGCAATATTGATCTCAATAATTACAATATGTCTTTTCCCCCAAATCGTGCAGCCCTAGTTCAGGGCATTTCGAAAATGCTGGTAGTGCTGTGAAGCAGTGTTTGGACTGGAAAAAATGGATCCTAACTGTGAATCCTAACCATCATTTGATTGTGATCAGACAGGCCTGTGTGTGATGTGACAATTAAGTGCCCTTGTTCTTTTTGCTTACCGGCAAGCCCTCGTTTCACTCCAAAGCAGATTATCCGAAAGCAGTGAGTCTAATCCAGAGCGCAGATGCACCGACCCCCCCCCCCGGCACAAACGCTCCTGTGTTGGCCAGTGGAGAGAACGAGTGCCACAATTTCTTTCATACGCTAATACGCAGCAGACGCATACGGCTCCAATTATTATTTACTGCTTTTGAAAAAAACAGAAATGAACTTCTCCAAGATATCAAAGGGTGAATTCTTGGCTGCTTATGGCACGGTGAATCCGGAGGACGCGTTCACGCAGTCCTGAGGGATGCTGGCAGCGGCGCCGTCTCTGCACACCCTGCAGTCGCGTGTTTTCACCACTAATCTGCTGAATGCCGAGCAGCCATGACGGCGCCGTCAATCCGGGCTAATTAAACTCACTCCCAGAGCTGTCAGATACAGTAAGTGCACGCCGGACTCAGACGTAGGCAACAAGTCTGTGTCTGTGTGTGTGTGAGTGTGTGTGTGTGTGTAAGGAAGACCTCAGTGGTAATTTGATGGAAAGGCCGACAGAACAGGTTTAGAAGGCCCCTGTCGTGTAATCTTCTTAAAGACGGATTAAGTAAGGAAGAGACAAGAGATGTAAACACACACGCACACACAAATAAATGCATAAAGTGAAGAAGCCAAACAAATCAAACAATGGCTTGCACTGTAATAAAATGTATATAGTGTGTAAGGAGTGTGACTTTTAGTTTAGTTCAGCAACGTTCTCATACAGGCTATTAAAGGAGTGTGTCAGCGTGCAAGTTCACCGTCATTTCCTCCCGTCCTCTACGCCTGGACGTATTGCTTTGCTTTGGATACCTGCAGGACTGGGTGACTCTGGGGCACAATGTTCCACCGCCAGGCCCGCCCCCTGTACAGCACCATCCCTGCAGCTCCTTGGGGCCGCGGTGGCCTAGCGGGTAATGAAACAGACTCGTAGCCAAAAGGTTACACTGCTCCCCGGGCGCCTGTCATGGCTGCCCACCGCTCACTAGGGGTGATGGTTAAAAGCAGAGGACACATTTCGTTGTGTCACCGTGTTTCACAATGACAATCACTTCACTTTCACACGATGACACAACTAAATGTGTCCTCTGCTTTTAACCATCACCCTTGGTGAGCAGTGGGCAGCCATGACAGGCGCCCAGGGAGCAGTGTGTGGGGACGGTGTTCAGTGGCACCTTGGGACTTGAACCGGCAACCACCTGAATCACTTAATTTTTTTACTGAAATGCCAGTTGCTGGGACACACACACACGTTGCGCGCGCACCAGTCTCACTACTCAACAGGTTGCACCAGATTCTAGACTAAAAGTCATCAGCTTGCAACAAGAACACTGCAGAGAGAAAAATCTACTACTGTTATACACACAATAATGGCGTAATAACGCAACTGGGTTCATTACAAAAAAGAACGATGTTTTGGTGCTACTGAGGACTCCAGGATTAAGGATTCGAACCTGCTTTCGACCTCAGGTTTGTAACGAAGAAAGTAAACGTAGCCACGACGTGTTCGGGCATGATCACTCCTCATTTCATTTCCTGCAACGATTATTTGGGTCGAATACAGACGAATAAACGTGCGCTAAACTGAGACAGCTTTACCTCACAGCGGCCTGGACATGTATTCCTGTCCGGAGACGACGAGACCTCGGCGGGCGGGCGAGTTCACCTCTCCGCTCCCGGTTGCCCTGAGAACCGCAAACTAACGCAACGCTTCCCCGCCCCCCCTGTCCTACCACGGCACCACGGGACCATGTGCAGCGCGGGAATCCCCCCCTGAACCCCGAACCTCTCCAGACGCCGAGCCGCTTTATCCGGAAGAACTCAGCTGGAGGGGAGAAGTGTCGCGGCTTTTCTCCCGAGGACTCGGGGCGCTTCTGTAACTTCCAAGATCAGCTCGGATTCTGATGTTTGGGGGCGTTTCCTTCAGCGCTAACAAGACGCCTCACATCAGCATCCGATTGGCGTAAACTTCCCCTCTGGGCGGAGCCAGGCGTGCCAAGAGCGTCTGTCACGTGTCACGTGGCTTATTGTTCTTTGTATGCTGCGTTCTCTACGTGATTTAAATTACAATCCTATCCCCCACTATCATTAATAAATAAATACAGAAGAAACGATGAAATGATGAATATTTACGTTGGTACGAACTGTTTCAAGATTCAAGAGAGGTTTAGTACAACAGTACAGCATTGTCAGTACAGCATTGTACACAGTATACAAATACTGTTTCACACAGACCCCCCATAGTGCAATCGTAAAACAAAGAAATATATACATATATGTATATACACACTAAACTAGAAAAAAGAAAAGGACACTTTACATTACTTTACTTTATTTTGCAGACGCTTTTATCCAAAGCGACTTACAGGACGAAGACACCAGCAATTCTTGTTCGAGTTCTATAGATTTTGAGTTTACAAAAACTAGGCTTACAAGAGCCCTGATAAGACCTAACTTGTCAGCAAAGAGCAGGTTCGGAGATTGTTAAGTGCTAGACAAAGAAAAAAATATTATATATATATATATAGTATTATTTTGTGCAGTGTGTCTGCATGTGTGTGTGTAAGTGTTAGATTTGTCTGAAATACTTTTTGAATAAGCGGGTTTTCAACTGCTTCTTAAAGGTGGTAGTAGTCAAATGGAGCAGGGCAAGTTGTTCCACCAGCCAGGGACAACAACGGAGAACAGAGTTGATCGGAATCGGAGACCCCGTGAAGAGGGAATTTTCAGTCTCATTTCATTTGCAGATCAAATGATCTGAACAACGACAAACAGGACCACATCATGTAGGATGCTTGTAAGTGGATATGTTGGATATTTCAAACAGGACACACAAGACAAGACAAACATGTGCAAAAAGAGCAGAAATGTGCAAAATGTGCAGGATTTAGGGAGGTGCATAAGGTTGGAAGTGTATTGGTTGTTGGGTTTAATAGTGTTTTGGTGATGAAAGTGCACTGAGAGCTCTGGCTGCTGGTTGTTTATATAATAATAAGTAAGTAATAGGTGTTAATGACAGTAACATGATTTATTATAGTAGTAAGCAGGAATGAGCAGGAAGTAACAACCTTTACTAAACCCTCCTGTTTCAAACGCTCCACCGTCATCCCAGTCCACAAGAAACCCTCCATCACTGGACCGAATGACTCCCGGCCTGTCGCTCTGACGTCTATGGTCTTGAAATCCTTTGAACGTCTGGTATTGTCCCACCTAAAGACAGCTTTCAGGACACCTGCTCGGGCAAACAGGTTGGTGAATAATTTATTAAACATGGGGCTGCATTACACCTCGTGCCTCGCCTCACCTCATCACTTCCCTCAACACTGCTCACCATGTCCTGCAGAAACATTTCGGTTACTTGGGTACCACCATTTCACTTGACTTGAAGGTCATGGCAACATCTCTTCTATTCTAAAAAAGACCCATCAAATTAAGTACATTTTGAGGCAATTGAAGAAGCATGATATTTACATTTACATTTACAGCATTTATCAGACACCCTTATCCAGAGCGACTTACAATCAGTAGTTACAGGGACAGTCCCCCCCTGTGGCAACTCAGGGTTAAGTGTCTTGCTCAGGGACACAATGGTAGTAAGTGGGATTTCGAACCCGGGTCTTCTGGTTCATACCACCCTAATATTTCACAGGAGCTGCTAATGCAGTGCTATACTGCCGTCATCAAATCTGGCAAGTGCTCCTCCATCACTGGTGTGGAGCAGCATGTGTAAGAATTGCAGAAAGAACCATTGGTGCCACCCTGCGCTCTGACCGGGGCTTGTACACTTCACCCTCCAGGAAATGGGCAGGGAAAATCTTCTCTGTCCCCTCACACCCTGGAGATCATCTTCTTGATCTTCCCCCCTTCCGGAGATGATGTAGAAGTCTGTACACCAGAACCAACTAGAACCTCACACAATCATCCTCATAAAGAGATAATCTATAAAACCATTTTCCATATCCAATGCTTACCAGTGGTCTACACTCCATGCATGCACTGCTGGTATTGCACCTGGTATTGCGTCTTTTTCATCATCTGTACTTTGCGCACATCTGTAGTAAGATCCTGGTTGTGTGTTATATATGCTGCTCTCTAGAGTATATTATATTGCAATACGTTGCTTGAGAGGCACACAATGTGTGTGTGCTAACACACCTGGCCATTACAAATTCTCATTCCCGTTCTGACCTCGTGGTGCTGCGTAGTTATAACACATGTCCACCAGATGGCGCCTCCGTCAACAGGCGGCTCTGAACGCGCCTCAACCGATAGGAGGCGACAGTGGACCGCAGGCTCGGAAACTCGTGGCCGTTCATTTACCCTCAAACATCAATAACTGCAGATGTTCAATACATCTGGACACTCAACGTAACATTTAGCAGAAATGTATGCACAGGGGTGTACTGAGCAAGGGTGGCACACCAAAAGTCACAGGTTCAAACCCCACTTGTCCCTGACAAGCCTGTTAAATGCCATGAATGCAAATTCCTGTCCTCTACTAACTAGTGCAACAACCCGAACAATAAAACAATCATTTAACATTTTTTATTTATGCATTTTACATTTGCATTTACTAATTTCTTAGACTTTTATTGTTAGAGAGAATGCGTTTGAAGCGAGGGGAAGTGCAGACTGAATCACAGGAACAGATGGCAGGTGACAGGTCATTTTACCATCCAGGTACTGAGTGGGAGAATGGGATAAAGTGGATCTGCATGCTCCACAGAGGAGCAACTTGGCCTGTTTCAGTCCTCAGGACTGGAGGTGTACAGATCAAGGCAGTTTCCAGTTTCAGGACTGGAGGTGTACAGATCAAGGCAGGTCTTAACATAGACACATACTGAGCACAGGTGTCACATGTTTAAAATACTGACATAGAGTAAACAATTTGGTCCATGTCTACGCGGCATGGGACGTAAACGTAAAACCAGAGGTGAATGAAACCATGAAACATAAAAACTCCAGTTTCATGGCTCCGCGCTTCTTCCTCAGCTTCTTGAGCAGTGTGTAGATCCGGGGGTACAACTTGATCAGGAAGACAAAAGATCAAGATGTTTAAATTGCTGTCACTTTTTGGCTGCTGGCATGTGAATATGACACAGACAGCATTCTCCATGTAGCTGTTTCTGTCAGAGCTCATTGTCCGTGCCTGTTGGTCTTGCACATTTTAAGATGTAATTATGATTTAGTACAACAGATGCGTTACGTTTCCCCAATCTGCCTCTAACCCGATTCAGTTGATCCACAATTGTTTTAAAGGTGCTCTAATTAGATTGAAGAACCCTCCACCTTAATTCCATCCAGTCTCTTGAAACTGCTTCTGGCAACGCAGCCGCCTAGGAAAGATGTTGATGTATCTTGGCTTGAATAATTAACAGATTCCTAAGACCACTGATAATGTTCTGAATGTGCATTTCACAATAAACCGAGAGGTGCATCTCTGAACTGGCCCTGGTGTGGAGAGGACACTCAGGTTACGTTTTTTATTGTGTACACAGGACATACATGCATGAAGTTTACTGAGACTGGCTGAACTGACCAGGGATGAGCAAGTTTTAAAATCGGCGGCTTGAACAATATTTTCAAATATTATTTTCTGCTGCTACTCTGCATAATTCCGTTTTGCTCTGGGCAGCTGATCATGTGTTCAGCATGAGGCTTCAGAAGAGCAAGGTTCAGGTTTCCTTGATTCTCGATAGTTTTCACCCATGCATGCATGTTTAAATCTGCCCTGTTTGTGTTCTCCGTCGGGTCGTTGTTGGTGCTTTGTTTAATAAAACCCCAGTCTCGTTAGTCACGCGTATGCATCCTCCTTCCTAACAAAAAATGATAATCCTGAGCCTCACCCTGCAGTCTGAGACGCCATCAGCCATGATTAAAATTGACTGTTACAGACACAGTCGATTAACATCCATTACGGCCATGAATGTCAAACTGATTTAATTGAAAGCAGAAAAAGGTCTTTTCCCCTATATCAAGTCATCTGAATAAATTGGCTGCAAATGCCAGTAATTTCTGCCTGAACTGTTAAAACCTTGGCTGTCTACCAGAGCCACTGAGGAAACATTGCATGATGTGTAATTAATTTTTACATTTTCTGTTATCAAAAAGTATTATTTTAACATAGTTTATGTTAGCCAAATTGGTAAAAATGAAGTCAACAATTTACTCTGAGGAGCTCAAATGTACTCCAAGTGAATCTTGTGTGAATATGGATAAAATCAAAATACATAAAATAAACTTAATTTGATAAAGTTTGATATTTTGTTCAGGGAAACTGATTCATGAAGCTGATGTGTGTTTATCTGTGTGAATTACAGAGGGCCAGATTGAAAATACCATAATTCTGTATCAATATGGCAATTTCTTTCAGTACATACGCCTATGCATCTTGTGCTTGCATTTTATTAATTTTTTGCTCCCTGTAACACTTAATGACTTTCATTTCAAATTAGTCCTGAATGTGTGTGCCTATAAAATATCCTTCAGCTACATAAATCTTCAACAAGATTCAACAAGATGAATATAAAATAAAAGTCCAGTCATTTTTCTTGTGCAGTTATTCTTTATTGGAAAATTAAACACACTTTCAGTAAAAATAGCATGGCTGTGCATTTATGCGCCCTCACAAACGAGTGGCAAGAAAATAGACAGACAGTCAGGCAAGCAAACATGAGGAGGAAAGGATGAAAAGATGACAAGCAGTGCTGTGTGGGCTCACACAATGAGTGGTAGAACACAGGGCAGCACATGAAAGGCCTGTCTTTCCAATGCACAGGCAGAGTGATCATGTGTGGGAAAGAGACAACGCTGGAGTCTTAAATCAAAGCACAAAACAGAAACACAAAACCAGCGGCACTGTAACTAGACATGTGACACCTGGACAGAGCAGAGTAGGTGATGCAACTGGTCAACTGGAAATGTTCGAGGTCATCGTGGCCTGGGATTACTGTTCAGAAGCATAACATTTTTTTTTTACACATCCATTGGAACATTTTGTTGGGCCATTAGGAACAAATATATTTAATATAATTTAAGGGTCTATGAGTTTTGTATTTTTATTTAATTTTGAATGAATCATTTTTGCTTTACTGTGGTTGGTGGCACTCCTGCCATGGAGATGAATTTGAGAATTGAAATTTAGTTTAAGATTTGAAGCTCATTAAGAATATAAACTGATATTCAAGTGACATTTTCAAAAGAGTCAAGAATCTGTCTGATAAACTGAAGATCTCAGCCAAATGAATTTGCCCTCAGTGCGTGAAAGATGCCAAATGCAAATGTGGTGCAATACGAATCGCAGGACAAAGGCCATCCAGCTCTATAGAAACACATTTCCCCACCTGCTCCGCTGTATATTAGGGAATATGCGCAGAATGCTAAGCGTTTGAGGAATGGCACACCGGGGAGCCACACTGAGCAACACAGACATGGAAAAGGATGGAATATGGTTGCAGGATTATGAAGAAAAATGAGGTAAACCACATCAGCACAGGCTTGGGTCCATATGCAGTAATAAACACAGACGAGAAAATAAGAGATAATGCAGGGGGAAAAAAATTGGTGCACAGCAAAGTAAGATAACGCAGCAATAAGTGTAATACTCTCCATCAATGCACCAAAAATAATAACGATTTTCATTTGATGTCTTCACATCTCTATGACAAAAAAGTAATAAAATGAACAAAAATAAATAAAAAAGACTTGGCTTCAGGGATAAGATAATCAAATACATTTAAAATATCATTCATCATGTAATCCAGCTGTATTAGCATATAACTATGTTTTTTTTATAAAATTAAGTCTACTGACATTTGCCTGCTCAGTTTTAAAGAAGAGGCTGAGGTCAAGGTTGAGATGACATGACCAGAGAGTAAACAAGGTAATCCAGAGCCCATCTTTTCCTGCCATGGGAGTAAATGAGAGAAATCTCTTTCACACAGTGGAAGCTCATTGGGGGCTGCCTTCCAAAAAAAAGCACCTAATTACTCTGCCCAGATTTAATGACGATGAAGTCAACCGAAGCAAAAGCATAAACAGGATGACAACAGCAGACTACCAAGGTGTTTTTTTTTTTTTTAAAGAACAGATAATTACCTCAGTACCTCATCCACAGTTTTCCCTGCGGAAAAATGATTTTTGGAAGGCAGGCATTTTAAAAAATGTCTTTCATTTGCATCAGAGCTTCAAGTTTCCTTCCACCTGCTTAAATATGCAGAAATTTAATTATGTAATTATGCGCATTTTGAAACGTACATTGCTCTATGCAGGACATCTATATTTATCCTCATTCATCCATACATACATTTTAATTAAAAACATTTATGAGTAAAAAAAAACGTGTTTATTTGCAGTCCAGAGCTACAGGCAGGATCTGCGGATGCTTCATTGTTTCATTTGAGCAGAAAACGCCTGTGCTCTGTTCACTCTTACTGCTTTCTGGAGCCAGGCTGAAGGATGCAGCAGTGGAGATGAGAACGTGGGGAGGAAGATAGGCTACAGTCAGCCTTGCCCTCCAGATGCTGAAGAGCTTCTTGAGTTTGGATCTACCCGGGACAAGGCCGATGATATGATCCACTGGGTGAAGGTCAAGGCCCAACAGAAACTGTCCCGTCATCCCTGATGTGCACCGAACCATCAGAAGATGATGGGGTGGGGGAAAAAGGAAATAGTAAAACCTCATTTGTTCTGTGTTCTCTCCTGTCTGTCTGTCCCACACCTCTGACAACGACTCTCTGAGATCCAGGCGACATGTTACCACTCCCCTGGTCCTAAAGCGCCACGTTAAATTCTGTGATCAGGAAGTCAATGTGGTCCTTCTCTTTGGTTTTGAAGGCCTCTGCGATGACGCGTGCGGCCTCTCGATGCTCCTTCCCCTGCATGGACACCCCGTTCACCTCCAGAATCACCTGACCCACCTTCAGCTGCCCGCAGTTGTGAGCTGAACCGCCTCTCTGTGAAGGACAGAAAAAGAGAGGATGGCACTGGGGAAACTTCTGGCGTGTTTTGGTCTGTTTGACCCTTTGCGATACACCCTGGCTTGACCTTTCCTAAAATCCCATCAGTGCTGGAGTAACTCAATCAACAAAAGGCCAAAAACAAAACAAATAAACGTATAAAAAGAAAGAGAAAGAAGGATAGTTGAATAGACGCTGTCATTACAACCTCCAGTGACCTGCAGCCTAGATTCCCTGGTCATCTCTGTGCCTGGGGGATGAGCGAAGTTATTATGGTCTGTTAGACACAGTCATGCCTGAGCCCCACGTGACCAGGTCGGCAGCTATACTGGGTCTCTTATTTCCCCTTGCCGAGGGTCTCAATTACTCACTGATTATGGCTCAAACACACCAGACTGCAGAGAAAGCCGAAAGAGATGCCATCTAAAGCCTCGACAATTCAGAGAGTGAAAAATGTGAGACCTGCCCCATAATCTCAACTCTCACTGTCGGGAATGGTTGATGATGGAGGGATTAGAAAGATACGACTGATGTGAGTGCTGCTCAGATCAGATCAGGATCCAAGTGTAAAGGATTTTAAAAACGATTTTCCAATTCCACCTAGTCCTCCAGAATGAATGTCTTGTCACATCTTCCTTATAGGTGCTGGGAATGTGATTTGATAACCACTGTCTTAATCTTATGATCTTTATGTGGCTGTCCCTACTGAGACATAAAACAAGCAAAGCTGAATGTATTTGGGTTTCTGTGGCAAAATCCACATGAAGATTACTAGAAAGAAGAAACTCATCCCGGACCATTACAGATTCGTTGAGGGCATCAAGTGGTGCACATAGTCCTGAGGCCTTCAGGGATTTTTAATCATTATAATATGAATGTTAAGATTGGAATTGAGATTTGTTGCAAGTTGCAAACTTTTAGGTTAACTATTATTGTCCAAATAACCGAAAGACGTTCTGTTCAAATTTCATGTTCAGAATTTATCAACAACAATATTCCAATACGTAATCTGTATGGTCCACTGCTGATAAACTAAATTATAGCCTGCCCTTGTCCTCTGGCATTACCAGAATCACCGAAATAGACATGAACTATGCACAATGACAGCAAGCTACAGTAAATCCAGAAAATCACGTTGTAAGTCGTTCTGGATAAGGGCGTCTGCCAAATGCCGTAAAATGTAAATGTAAAATCACTTTTTCCATATTTTGTTATGTTACATCCTTATTCCTAAATTGATAGAATTCATTTCCCCCTCAGATTCTATACACGACACCCCATAAAGCCAACGTGAAAAAAGTTTACATTAGGTTTTGGCAAATAAAAAAAAAAAAAAAAAGGTTACAGAAAAAAATCCGCTGCTTTGAAGTGCCCACCATCATCCTTGAGTGTAAGAAGTTCAAATCCAGCAGGACTATTCCTAAAGATGGACGGGCACCTCAACAGAATGATTGCGGGAGAAGGGCCTTAGTCGGAAAGGTGACCAAAAACCCGATGGTCACTCTGTCAGAGCTCTAGAGGTCCACTGTGGACAGAGGAGAACCTTTTAGAAGGACAATCATCTCTACAGCAATCCACCAAAGGTATGGTATGGTATATTGGCCAGACACTTCTTCGTAAAAGACACATTACATGGAGTTTGCCAAAAGGCACCTGAAGGACTCTCAGACCATGAGAAACTAAATTCTCTGGTCTGATGAGACAAAGATTGAACTCATTGGTCTGAATGCCAGGCATCATGTGGAAACCAGGCACCGCTCATCACCAGACCAATACCATCCCTATAAGTGAAGCATGGTGGTAGCATCATGCTGTGGAGATGTTTCTCAGCTGCAGGAACTGGGAGACAAGTCAGGATAGAAGGAAAGATGACTGCAGCATTGGATCCGATTGAACATCTCTGGAGAGATCTTAAAAATGGCTGTACACTTCCCATCTAACCTGATGGAGCTTGAGAGGTGCTACAAAGAGGAATGGGCAAAACTGGCCAAGGATAGGTGTGCCAAGCTTGTGGCATCATATTAACTGCTGCCAAAGCACTGACAAAGTATTGAGAAAAAGGCCAAAAGATTGGACACACCTTCTCATTCAATGTGTTTTCTTTATTTTCATGACCATTTAAATTGGTAGATTCTCACCGAAGGCATCAAATCTTTTGAATGAACACATGTGGAGTTATGTACTTAACAAAAAAAGGTGAAATAACTGAAAACACGTTTTATATTCTAGTTTCTTCAAAATATCCACCCTTTGCTCTGATTACTTGCTTTGAACACTCTTGGCATTCTCTTGATGAGCTTCAAGAGGTCATCACCTGAAATGGTTTTCCAACAGACTAGAGGGAGTTCCCAGAGGTGTTTAGCACTTGTTGGCCCCTTTGCCTTCACTCTGCGGTCCAGCTCGCCCCAAACAATCTAGTTGCTACTCTATGTTACTGTCTTACATGGCTTACTGAGCCAACAAAAAGTTTTATCAAATCGCTTTTATTTTCACATCATAAAACACCAATACATGGTACAGTGCATATCAGTGAAATTCTTGTGTGCAAAGCTTCTCACACAGAAGTGGTGTTAGAAAATAAATAAATGTATATGTAAATAAATTATCTGCATAAATTGTCTATGCAACCACAATCAGAATGCCAGATATTTTGTGCAATGTGTTATTAATTTTTCATTGTTAAAATTTTTATGCCCACGTAGCGTGTATTGTGTAAAATGTACAAACCCTTAGTGAGCAGAGGGCAGACATGAAAGGCGCACAGGGAGCAGTGTTTGGGAGCAGCTTTGCTCAGTGGCACCTCAGTGGAACTATGGCGGTTCAGCATTTGAACCCCTCTCGGTCATGAGTCCACTTATTTAATCATTAGTCCACCACTGCCCCACTAATGGAGTGAATAATAAATACAAAATCAACATGAAGCAAAAAAAAAAGTGGGAGTCCTGAACTCTGAAAGCTGTTCAGAGGTATAATTTTTGTCCACTAATTTTAGCTTAGGCTATCTTGTGGGCTTAATTTATCTAGGGTTAAAGCTACTACAGATATAAAAAAAAAGTCTCAGACAGAGAGTGATGGGGAGATGATCTGGTCATATTTTTCTAAATGATACACACAACAGACATTGATAAAAAGTTGGTCAGGGACCACTGTTCTGTTGTTTTTGTGACAGTAAACTAAACTACAAGATTCTAGTGACTGATCCAAATATGCATAAAATCCATCCCGCTTGCCCCCCAACAATTTCCTTCTACCTGGACTACATGCAGTGCCTTTGCTCTGTCAGAGGCACCTCACTATCAAAAAACTATCATGGCACACGCATGGTATCACTCCTGACCATTAAAAATCTGTGTGCGGATCTTTTCATTATGCAGCTGAGGCATGCAGTCCTATGAGAGCACCGGATGCCAGTGGTGCCAGAAGTTGCTCCTCGGCATTCCAATGGTGTCACATTTGAATGCCATGTCCTGAAATGAAACAGCAACAGAAATAAGTGTTCATATCTCCACATCAACAGGGTTGTGTGGTTGGATTTCCATTATGTGCTGATGAGGAAAACGCAGACGAGGGAATTAAAAACTACTCAGGCCTGTCTGTGTTCTCCTCCGCCGTCCCCATCTCCCTTCCTCATTAAAATACTGCTGTATGCCACGTCTCTGATCAGAGGATCTTATTAAAGAGTGGCAGATTTGGAAGGGGCGCGGGTGATAAGTGCCCTTTTTATTTTTCATTAGTGAATTATGGTGGGGGCGGTGCTCATGGCTCACACAAGCATTCCTACGGACCACATTGATCAACTCTGCTCAGATAGCTCAGCTTGGTATGTTTAGCACCAAATTTGAAAGAACTGGCAAAGCCTGTCAAAGCATAAACCTTCAGGACTGCTGGAAACCATCCCTGTTAAGGTTGTGGAGAAAAGCCAAGAGTGCTAAATGCTGCCATCACAGCAAAACCTCCCTACTTCGGAGGGGCACAAATGTTCAACTTTTTGCCTTGTTTGCTATTTTCGTAGTCCTATGTCTTTAGTTTTGGTCTATTAGGTAAAGACCAATAAATTAGTGTGTCCACACTTTTGAGCAGTAGTGTATGTCCACTGCTGAAAGCACCTAGGATATCAGAACTAAATTGTGGGCAAATGGAACAAGGTGAGTAGATATACCTCTACATGCCTTATTCTTCTCTTTAGCCATGTCTGCATACATTGCATTAAAATTTAATCAACTCTTAAGTTTAACACAACAAAATTATGGTTAACACAACAAAATGTGTGCTCTGCATTTAACCCATTTGTTAGAAGTGGGCAGCCATAAAGGGTACCGGGGGAGCAGTGTGTGCACTTCAGGTGCACCTTGGCATCTGGGATTTGAGCCCCTAACCTCTCGGCTACGAGGCTGCTAGGCCACATCTGCCACAACCATCACTAAACACTTACCTGGTGCCTAAAGCCCAATCTCTTCACAATTACCGATGGATACAAAAGGTTGTAAAAAAAAATGAACATGTGCAACTTGTACACCATGAAATGTGACATTTGAGCCCTAGGCTTTTCATTTCTGAGCTCCAAAGTTTCAAACCAGTCGCTGACATGTCCAAACGGTTCGGTACACCTACACAGTAGATGAAGAGTACTCCAACCATACTCACCTGTATTGTGACGATGCGCGGAAGCGGCTGGCGCGTGTTGGCCCCGCCTTCTATAGCGATCCCTAACGTACTAGCACTCTTGGATACCCTTACAAGTGTAGAGGTTGGCTCCAAAAGTCCTGGCTGTGAAAGAGAGAAAATGATGGGCCAAGCAACCTTTTCACAGTGTCATAAATATTCCAGTCCGATTTATTGGAAGATGAAACATATATCTGTACACCTCAGTAATAAGCTCCTTTTCCTCTAGCCACATATTTCTATTGGCTGTGCATAAAAATTGATGTGTGTTTGTATATGGGAAGTAAGAGAGAAAGGGTGTGTGTATTTTCCAGAAATTAGATGATTAATGAGAGGAAAAACCAACTCAAGGTTGGTGCCAATGAGATGGAAAAGAGGGGAAAAGTAAATAGGTGTAGAAAGCAAAAGAAAGTCCAACTCAAACAAATCAAGAGCTGCAGACGTAGTCTGTGGCAGATTTATGGTTACAAGAACAGCTGAAATTCAGACTCACATTACACACACACACACTCACACTGACTGGAAAGCAGCAGACACTTTTAAACCCATTCTAGTAATGGAAGACTCTTCTTCCATCGCTCACCGGTTTTTGGGGTACGTCCCCTGCACCACCCGGGCCATCCCTGTGTGGGCGTGTTCGGGAGGGGCGGGGACTGCTGTCCATGCTGACACGTCCAGAATCAGCAATCTCCACCCCACTGTCTTCACTCAGGGTCTGACCGCTGTCTGACAGCTGGGACAGAGCGGCTGCTGCGGGTGGGAGGAAGAACACTAAGACAATTAGAGCACAGTACTGCAAGAGACGGATCAAGAAACACACACACACACACACATACACACACACACACACACACACACACACACACACACACACACACAACCAAATACCCCACAGTGGCAGAAACATGAATACTCACATGATTACATCAACAAAAGAGCTGTATCACTGAATCTCTTTTTCAGGGTGGGCTCCACTAACTCCCAGAGTCCCTCTGGTGCTCATTACACACATTATACACACAATGGACTTTCTGTGTTTTCAGATGAGAGGGGTTGCTCTTTCTTTACTGCAACACTAACAGTAAAATCCTGTTTTGTGCGTTGATTCGAGGGGCTTTGGCAAGAAATGATCACCCAACTGGATTATCCTGACATTATGGTCTCCAAGATCGAAGTAATTCTGAAAACTGAAAACCCAGTGCCGAATATAATAGGATTTCTCCTTTGAGTGCAATTACAGAGGCTTAAACAGTACGGTGTGGGAATACGTTCAAACCTGGAGAACATTCTATAATGCACTCGGTCGCTTTCACTCTAATACCAGGCGAGGGCCTCTCATAAGATGCAACCTTCAAATACCAAAAGTCTGTTTTATGAAGGGCAGGAATTAAAGTATCACAGTTCAATATCTGGGATTAAATTTCCTGGAGATCTCCAGGCATATTTATTTCAAATCCTACCTTGAAGTTATTTTAAACAGGTGAGGTGGGTCGTTGATGAGCTGTCTAGACCTTCTGGAATCCATTAAGCCTCTTTGCTTTATTCCCTTTATAATAAACCCAGAGGCAGCCTTTATGTAATCTACCATTTGAAAGCTGTTTACCTTCAGCACCCTGCTCTTCTCCCTTCTAGTCTCTTCACCTCAGTTATTGCAAATCTGAGTTCTTAGCTGTATCTTTTTTTTAACATTATGGGAGACATGGCTACTACACCTAGTAAATATATAAAGGCATTCCTAAAACTAAAATATATACACCACCTTTGCGTTATGAGCTAAGAAATTAACATAGTTAATTTCAAATATTGTCTAATGGTATATACTGCTGTACTAAACCTATGGAATAAATGACAATTCCATATTATTTGTATAAAATAATGCAAAACATCCTTAAGAATAGATTAACTGGAAATGGAAATTAATGATAAAAAGCATTTTAGTAGCCACTTTGCTTCCCAGTGTCTGCAAAATAACACAATTCGGCAGGAACTCCAATGAAACATTTATCTATCGGTGATGTGCAAGTCTCTGTGGATCCACTCAAAGCCAGAGTTAATGACATCAATTCTGTATAAAAAGCAAAGGTAATTGAGTCCAACTGAACTGAACGCTTTTTGCTTTTTTCCCTGAGCAGAATGAAAACTCATTTGATTTCTTTTTGCTTTGCCCATTACACAACAATTACTAAAATAAGAGCACAGTGAAAAGGAGAGCAATTTATTCTGCTGCATTGTCTTTTCTTACAGGCACCAAGTCTGCTGCCTCAGTGATCAGATGGTTTTTGGGTAAAAAGTAAAGAATTGCTTCTAAATGGTTTAAGTAAGATGATTTGTTGGTGCTCATCAATGTAGATTATAAATCCATCTCCAGTCAGAGAGATTTGTATGATATTATATTTATAGAGTTTTTGTCTTGTGTGACATAAAATATTATTATGTTTTTGATCATATAAAATGTAGAATATTCTAACGCTATCATATGTTGCTGTTTTGGTTAACACAAATTATGACTAAAACAAATTATGAGAAAAACAAACAAAAAAAAAGTCCCAGTTTCCATCACATATTGGCATCAAAGTGTCCTGACCTCTAAGTTTTTGTTACAATAAATTCTCCAATGGTGGATGCATGACGCCTCTCTATTTTGTAAAAGGACTTCTTTGATACAGTCATGTCACCTCTGATGAACCTAAGATGATATAAATAATAATGTCACAGTTTGAGTGAAAACACTCAAGAGAGCACTACAAAACAACCAGAGTTAGATTCGACCCTTAATGTCCCATGTGTCAGAATAAAAGTCTCTGACTGGCCTCCTTACCTCTGGACTGAGGAAGTGGCCGAACTTCATTGACATCAGGCTCTGCATTGGGCCGGTGGACCTCCACCATGACAAAGTGATGATTGGAGGTTGGTGAAGTAGGCAAGGTCTTGTCTGGGTGGCCAATGGGGGGAGGTGCAGAAGGGGCTGGGAGAGGTGGTGGTGGGGGAAGAGGTGAAGAAGGAACTGGAGCCACAGTAAGAAGAGGAGGTGGTGGTGGTGGAGGTGGAGGAGGTGGAGGAGGCACATGACCTTTGGCCCGGTTTGGGGATTGCACGCGTGGGAAAGGGCCAATGGGATGTTGACTCACCACAGAGAGCTGGGTGGCTGAAACCTCCTTTTTAGGACGACGAGAGGAGGTGCGTGGAACATGAGCAGTGGGGTCTTTAATGTGTACAGATCGGGAGGAGATTGAGGAACTATTGGAAGAAGGGGCAGTGAAGTACAGGCCAGATTGACAGGACTCAGAAGAAGCCCGCTTGGTGGCTGGTTCACGCCGACTCTGCCTCCTTTCCACACGTGAGGGAGGAGGTGGTTTGAAAGATGGAGGGGGTGTGGAAGTGGACTGTACATCATCCTATGAGATAAAAAATCAGGCATCGTTAAAGCAATAAAATCCCATACGTAATAGAGAAAAATGGACGTAAGAGCTCTGTAGAATCTATCCATCCATTCAATCATTCGCTTGTCCATCCATGAACCTCAACAACATTTAGGTGCAATTCCATCCAAAACCACAGAAAAGAATCTTGGGGAGAACATGTAAACTTATCACCAATCTCATGAGTAACATCCAAGTTGCAATGCTTCATATGTCACTAGAACGTTAGACAGAAAAACACTTAGTTTAGTAACAGCTCGTCAAACACTGCTGGTGGGCAATAATTACTGTGAAATTTGTCAATAAATGCACCTCAGATAAATGTGTGTAAAGGCACACAAACATAAACACACACACACACACACACACACACACACAGACAGTACACACTCAATTTTCAGGCTCGTCACAGTTTCAGTCTCTATTAAAGCACGAGCAGGCCCTTGCCTCTTTCATTTACCCCAGAAACAAACCAAACCAAAGCAGAAACATGAGTGGAAGTGGACTGATGGGAAACGAATGTGACCAGAGATCAAACAAAAGCAATCAAAAGGGCAAAAAAACACTAAGGAGGTGGGAATGGGTTTGACCCGGCTGGATGGAGGGCTATTCCCATGCCCTGCACTTGTTGACAGGGTCAGACATTGTGGAAACTGCTAACGGAGATGTGTGTGTGGGTGTGTGTGTGCGTGTGCATGTGTGTGTGTATAAAGAAAGAGAATGGCATTTTTGCGATTGCTTAAATCTTTAGTATGAATATTTGTATTTTCTTTCTTTCTTTCTTTTGCCTGTTAAGATCCTTTCATTTGCCTGTTAAGATCTGCAGTTTGCTTTCAGGAGCAGCTTCCCTTTTTCTTTCCAGTCCCTCTCTGAGCTCTCCTCCACTCCTTCATTAGTTGTACTGTCGCTCCCTGTGATAGTCAGGCTCACCAGAGAGATGTCAGGCAGCGCGTTGGCACTCTCCTGTGCCTCCTCCCCATTGGTTCCATCAGCACTGTCATTCTGAAAGAGAGAGGGTGAGAGAGGGAGGGAGGGGGTTTGAGAGAGGGAGGTGGAGGAGAAAAATTGATTGGAAAGGAAGAAAGATACATGAAAGAGATGGAGGGAATACAAGAGGGTTTAAAAAGAGTCCATGGATAGAGAAAAGAGAAGAGAATAAATAAAACATGAATGAATAGGTGAGACAAACATTCGTTCATTCTAGAACACTCAGTCATGCAAAAAAACACACACACACATTTATACATACCTACAGTGCACAACAGATATACATTTTTAAAAATGTCAAAATCAACAGGCGTCCCCAAAAATTCCATTACATAAAACATTATAAAAACCCTATAAAAAGCCAGCTGGTTGGATTAGATCCTGGCAGCACATTATTGATGCTCCGTATACATTAACCTTGTGAGATTTAAAAGCCAGAGCCATTCACACACTGATTTATACTGTTCTTTTCCAGCTGAAGCCAAAAGTCAAGCCTCTGCCAGCAGAGAACTGAAAAACTGCATCTACATTCTGGTGTATGTGAATGTGTGTGTTTGTGTGTATTTACGTGTTTTGCGTGTTTACCAGGAGCAAACTCTGAATGTCAAAATGGATCAACTTAGACACACACACACACACACACACACACACACACACACAAAGATATTTTTATATCTTCTCTCGCTCTGGCAGAATTCACTTCACACAGCATTAGCTTCAGTTGGGGGAGACTCATAATCTCTACCAGCTAAGTCAGATTAGTATGTGCTGTGTGTGTGTGAATTCGTTGTGAATTTGTTAGGACCAAAACCCCCCTAAAAAAAACACAGGGCATACGCTATCACTGCCGAACAGAGCAGCATGAACAAGTATACAACAAGTATTTGGATTTCACTTTAACACCACAGCAAACCCATTTGAGCATTCCATGTGTGTGTGTGTGCGTATTTTGGCAGCATCCTACCTCCATCATATCTATCAACCACAGCAGCCTCTCCTGGGCAATTGGGAGGAGGGGGAACAGAATGAATAGAGAGAGAAAGTGAGAGACAGAGGGGTGTGGTAGGGATTGTTAGACACCGCGGGTGTTCAGCTGCCTGTTGGGTTGTGTGTGGGACCGCTATCAAACATAAATATGAACACAACACACACAAGGGCATGTCTGTGTCTCCTTACCCTGGCCGAGCTGAGTGTGGTGTTGGTCATATAGCTGGTTGAAGATGTCAGCGTATCGGGGTAGGATACCATGGAGTAGGAGTCTGCTTGGAGCGCAGACGCTCCAGCCCCTCCCTGTCGGGCTTTCAGAGCCTCGATCTCGCGGCGCAGTACCAGGGCATCAAATCGCTCCAGGTCCTGGGGTGAGACCAGGCTCCGCACCTCAGAGAGCAGGGAGAACTGGTGGAGATGGCAGAGAGTATTGACAAGCTCAAACACATGGCACACACACAAACACACTGAATCTGTTTATAACTTCTGTTCTAGTAAAATACATTTTAAATGAGAGCAAAACCTCCATACCACAAGGCTGCTACTGACTTCTATAACATACACTCCCTTACAAAGACTGGAGAAATCTAATTTTTTGTTTTTATCATAGGTAGACCTCAACTGTGAGAGACAGTGAATCAAATTCACAGTTCACGTCCACGATGAAGTTTCTGGTGATTGGCTGTCTAACGTATCATGATCATAATGATCATTTAACACAGACAACATGCAATTTTAAACCACAAGTGCACCACCTCATCAAAGGACAAGCAACAGAGACAACATAAGTACAGATGTTTCACACAAATACAACACTTTACACACAAATTCAACAATCTCTTCACTCTGGCAGAAAAAGAAAAAGTCTAAAGAAAATCAAGTCAAGTCTTAAAATAAAGTGAAAGTGAAGTGATAGTCATTGTGAAACACTGCAGCACAGCACACGGTGACACAACGAAATGTGTCCTCTGCTTTTAACTATCACCCTTGGTGAGCAGTGGGCAGCCATGACAGGTGCCCGGGGAGCAGTGTGTGGGGACGGTGCTTTGCTCAGTGGGAACTTGGCTACCTTCTGATCACGGGTCCGTTTCATTACCCGCTAGGCCAACCACTGCCCCACCATTTTATATGTATAGTTATAGACTGCGGGCCATTTGTTGTTGTATACAATATGTTAATCATATGCAGACTCAACAGACTGATGATGATTTTGCTTCTAAAAATCATGTTTTTTTATTTTTCACCCAAATAAAAAATACGTTCAAAATAAAAAAAAATCTACCTTTCATGACTGAGGGTGCAAAGGGGACTGAAGCGCTGAAACAGGACATCTTGTATTCAAGACAACAACAAAACCAGGCACGGTAAACTGACCCGTTGGTTTTGACAGGAACAAAACCAACATACAGGAATGTAAAGGCTAGTCCACATTAAGGCAGCAGCGTCGGTCTGCTGCCATCTTCTTCCTTTTAATGGACAGCCAATCAGCAGTATCTGTCCATGATTAGAACCCTGCTCTCATGCTGATTGATGCTGCCTGGGAGCCCAGCAGCACCCAGCACTACTCAGCTGAATACCTTCTTCAGATTTGACTCCACACCTAATTTACATCTACGGTGATCTACTGTGTTGTATAAGCAATATCTAAAACAGTCTATTAAGTAAATTAAAAGGTGGAACAGGGAATTCTTTTGAAAAATATAGAATTTGTCATATTTAGGAGCTTTTAGTACAGCACTGTTTTATATGAGGCAGACCTGGCCATATATCAGCACAGGGAGAGACATTTTCCACAAAAATGCCAACCATAAATCCAACACATTCAGAGTCTCCCAAAAAAGGAGTGCTTTAAAGAGTGAACCTCAGCACTACACACATATACACACCACACGCTATTTGCCATTTAGGAAAGTTAATCCTTCAAGTGCTAGGCTCAGTGTCTTGAACTTGTAAAAATCCTCTGTAGGGATGTGCAGATTCTTCTTTTAAACTAATCTCCCATAATGTCTTTCAATATTTATTTTTAAAAAATTATTAAAAATCCTTCACTTCTGATTAAAAATGGAGTAGTATTGCCAGTTTTTGGCTACAGACTGGAATAGGGAGCAGTGAGCATACATATGTATTCCCTCATACACCTGAAAAGTTACACCACAGTTACCTTGGCGTGTGTGTTGAGGAGTTCGAACAATGCCATCACAAGCTGCTCCACCCCTACGTGGCCATCGCCGTATTCCTCCAGGTAGTAGGCCATGGTCTGGCGCTCTGCCTCAGTAAGCAGGTGCCGTGCCTGCTCCTCCAGCAAGGCTCTGCTCTGGTTCACCAGGCTGGACAGAGTCACCTGAGAGCCGGCCACACCCTTGTAAAAAACGGGCTACAGGATGAACAGAGAATGAGAGAGAGAGAGAAAGGGAGTTACAAGCTGCTGGATCCAAACCTCTCCAAACCAGATCCCAGTTAATGTCCAGTGATGTTCACAAAAGTACAGCACATAACAGAACTATCAAAGAGAAATGTGAGTGTAATTTACATAAATAAGGTGGAAGAAGGACAGACAGGAAAGAGGGATGGGAGGAGGGGAAGAGATCAAGAGGGATGTGGAAGAAAATTAATCGCAATAAAGGGACTCTTAATCACACACTGCCGCAGGACCATGAGACAGAGAGATGAGAAACCAAGGATGAACAGGAGAAGTCCCTTTTCTATTACAACTCAGGTTTAAATACAAAAACTCATTTTAAAACCATGGCTTCATACTGCAAATCTATGGAACGGAGTGTTCATCCCTGTGCTGTTAATGTTTATGTAACATTATTCCACATGTATGTCTTCTTATTCTCTTCTTCTGTGTGTTTGATGTGCTATGAGAAGCAGCACTGCACTTGAAGACTGGAGGAGACGGATGCAGAATGGATTTTTTTTAATACAAGCATTTCAGATGGAGAAGGGTCTAACTGACTTAACAATTTCACACTGAGGTCTGACCAAAAAAAAAAAGCTATTCTGTGACTGAATGTTCACCATGTTCATCACCATCACCCGGCCCGGCCCACTGCCAAACAAACAAAAACCACCAGCATGGGGGCTGAACACTGGTGCCCTCGCTCCATTACACATATCTCCCATCAGATCTTTAGATTACTAGATTACACAGACTAATTAAACTCTTTAAATTCATCTGAGGTTTCATTTTTTGTGTTGACACAGCCAGCCACCAAAAAGCAAATTCCACAAACACTGCAAGGATTTTAATCAGCACAGAGAGCAAGAGGGAAAGAAAGAGAAAGGTTGGAGGACAATGGATATGCTCAAAAACAACATTACTAGTCTGCTTTTCATAAGGTCTTCCTGTCACATAGGACAATCAGAGCTGAGCTACATGCTGAAAGCTGCTCTCTGATCAGGAGGTAAAACAAGATTAGCTCAGCAGGCTGGCTGTCCAATGAATAAAGCGCTCACTGTAAGAAGAGCAACACTGCAGCACAATCCCCCCATCATTAACACATCACACTTGGGATGTGTCTCATTATGGGGGAAAACATTAATACTATGACACGACGACAGTAACACACAGCATTACTCTTCAGAGCTGCTAAACTAGAACCAAACTGAGTTTTCACATGAAACATGCATCCATCCATCCTCACTTAAGCTTCCATGCTGATTTACTAGAGTGTTGTTCTGTGGCGCTTCACCATTTCCTGCTGTCAGCACTCAGAACACTGAATTTGCCTGCACTTCTGATATAGAGCCTGATAGCATGTTTAAAGATCAAAGCTGCAATGCTTTATGGGTCTTTGATGTTTACATTAGATTGATTACAGAGGCATGGCATTGATATCAATTTTTAATAGAACTGGAAGCAAAAGGGTCAAGTAAAATTGATCACTTGGCCTGCGGCTGGGTGTAACGCATCTGGATCCTTGTTCAGAGGACACAGAGGAAAGAGGCATGGAGATGTTTTCCTATTTACCTACACACACCCATGGCAATAACAGCACAATCTTGAAAATTGGATCAAGGAAACCATAGAATATAAACAATAATGCGGCCGTATGAAGGTTATGACTGGCAACTTTAATTTAGCCAGTTTTGTACTGATATAGTCATGAACCAGCTGTGGTTCCTCTCAGCATCTCTCCACATCTTGAATGTGGCCATTTCGAGAAGCTGAGGGAGTTGGATCTACACTTCTGAAGTCATCATTCTATTCCATAATGTGTAAAAAAAATTGCTTACACTTAGGCAAGAAGCCCACATCCATATTAATGTCATAGCACCTACTTGGTGCTGCTGACATGCTTTTCAAGGAGTCCTGAGTAATCATGCTTAATTGGCTCCAGTTGAGATTACTCAGTACTCTGTTATTAGGTGCCTTGGGACCGGCTATGACGGCCCAATGGCCCCAGGGCTTTACAATGGTATTAATGTGTCTTAATATGAAAAGAACAACACTATTTACCTGTTTAGCAAAGTATATTGTTTTAGCAATAATAACAATGATTCCTATGAGGCCACTGCGGCACACAATCCCTAATAGCTAGGTTCACAAAAAGCATTTTTTAAAGGTAACGCCATAAAAGACGGCATTTTGTTGCAAGAAAACAGCGAAATTCTCCACTATGCCCTTTTTGATGCGGGTAAACTGCCTTAAAAAATGCTGTTCATGTTCAAATGCCTTAAAATAAAATAAAATAAGTGTCACGCCATCAAATGTCACACATATTTGTGCTAGTAATAAAACAGCATAAAAAAGCGATGTTCTAGCTGCGTTCTGAGGTCGCCGGCTAAAATATTGCCTAGGACTCCATATCTGCTAGGGCAAATTGTTTGTTTGTTTGTGATATTCATATAACAGCTTGATTCACTACATAGTGCTCATCTACAGTAGATGGCAAATAGCCATCTGCTAGCATTTGTCCTATCAATGGCCTGAAGTTTCCTTTGCATTGTCAGCAGGACGTCAAATGTCAAGGTAACAAATTTTTTACAAAGTCAGTGACACAGTAAGTCAATATTTCCATTGTTAAAACAAGGAACTGGTCATATCATGTTCTGCATCGACCTCTTCTGTCAGTATCTGCTTGTACCAGACCTTTTTCACTTCACTGGCACATTTGTTAAGCTTGTGAATACATCACAGGCAGTCATTGTAATGATGAAAGCAAATTGCAGTTCTTCCTGATGGAGTGTGACCACTTTGCCTGGATACCAAAATTGATCTTCACTGCGCTATTCAAACTATGGATTGGACTTTTGTCAAAGAGAACATTTTGTGTTCAGGCACCACCCAAAAGGGTTGAAAAAGGAGCAGTAAGGCTTAAACCTGCACTCAGCTTTAGCCTTGAGAGCAATGGCAATTGGCGTCCAGAGTGAAAGAGCAGAAAAGCACTTAATGGCAAGTATCGATCCTGAGCAACAATTATTAGGTCGGTCATCACACCGATTTTCTGATGCACCAACTAAAGCTGACTCAGGCAGCATTGCTGATTGTGTGTGATTCTCAGATCAGTGACAGAAAACTGAAAATCCATGTGGTTTCCTTCTCATTCTGCAGGAGGACCTGAGCTATTAAATGACAAAAAGGAGGTGCCTGGACCTGTCAGTATGTCTCCATGCACAGTTTAGTCAGGCTTCTTCTGACATGTCCAGTGTGGAATGGAAATCATGGAGCAGGGCCAGTCTGTGGAATGGGCAATGTAGGCAAATGCTAAGGGCGCCATCCGTCCAGGGGGAGCTGGAGGAAGAAAAAACGTCCTCTGCATTTAACATCACCCGCAGTGGGCAGCCATGAAAGGCACCTGGGGAGCAGTGTGTGGGGACGGGGCTTTGCACATTGGCACCTTGGCAGCTCGGGATTTTAACCGGCACCCCTCCGATTACGGGTCCACTTCCTTACCCGCTAGGCCACAACTGCCCCACAAGCAAAGTTTATTAGGTAGTAGTAATAATAATAATGATTAACGGTAACACAGTTGCAAGAAAAGAGTAAAAAATCCCCACTCAACCCTCCACAATGCCACTAAGTGGTAAAACGCTGTTAAAAATTGTGTTCTGAACACGCCCTCAATGACACATTTTACGCCATCAAGTGTCACACAGGACGGTGTTCTGGCTGCGACCCCCGCATATTCATGCTAGTAATCACAGTGAGTGAAGATGTTGTAGTATTCAGTCTGTATTTAATTGTCATTAAATGAATGTGCAGATTAATAGGTCTTGCAGGTGGAATGAATTAAATGTTGCACTGCTGTCGGCTACTTGCTGCCAAAACCATTGAGTGTAATTAAAGTGGGAAGGAAGACTTTATTATCCTGATGGAGGAAAATCCATGACAGCGGTAAAATTAATCACACATTAAAGTGACAGAACAGCAGTGAACAATTAAGGAATACAAACAAACATGAATGAGGAGTTATGGCAAAACACGTGTGGTTGTGAGCTTTTATGGATAAAAATGTGTGTGAGACAGAGATTATTTGTGTGTGCACATGATATGTATGTGTGTTAGTTGTAATTTTTTTATATGAATGGTTTTGCAAGTTATGAGTGTACCATAGCCTAAACGTTCCTGAACAATTCTCAACACATTACCACAGATCTAATCACTACACACTATCACTACACACATCTAATCACTAATCACTTAAATGAATCATTCTGTCCAAAGATTATGAACTTCTCTAAAGTGGTTATAACCAATTTTCTGGAAATCACCTACATGTTATCATGTGATTGGCACAGAAGTTAGAGAAAAAGAAGGCCTGTGAAGCAACTGATGTTGGTGAAATATTTCCTAATTTGTTGATCCTGCAGCTACTGTTCCCTTTATTACAGTTCAGTCGACACAACACATGAAGTATTGGATCAACAAGACCACATGTGTTTGGCTGAATACATCTCACCACACCTAACAGCAGATGAAGAGAGGAGAGAGCATGGGACAGGCCAGTCCCCACATATAGTACACCAATTCACTCAGTTCTCAGACCTACTTACCTTGCTAAGGACAGAATTCAAACCTCCTGAAGCTGGTTTAGCTGCCCCTAATGGGCTTTCTTCTGTGATGGCAGCTGCTATACAGAAAGTATGGCTGCAAGAGCAGCATTTGTTTTTGTTTTCTGCTTGCCATGGAAATTGATTTCTGTAGATTTCTAAAAAAAGATCTTGACAATGGGCTGAACTTTCTTTATAACAATGTTTAGATTATATTGTGTAGAATTGTATATCAGGCTTTTGAGAGTAAAAGGCCCATTCAGCTAGGGATGCAGATTCTGAATAATGCAGTTCAGACCAGACCTACGGTTCTCCAGTCAAGAAAATAGTCAGGACACCATGTTTCTGGAATTGTGACACCTTTACTCTCGTCTACAAGGGAGCATGTCAGAAGGTGTCCCTGGGACTGATCCATGATCCAGGTATCCTTAACTCAGAGGCGTATCCACTTGCCAGAAAGGGGTCTTAGGTTACAGGCTTTACCTTGAGATCTTTTTGGCAGGGTGAATTTCATCATTTATATTACACCAACTGCTCTTGACTTCCTGTCATTGTCTCTTTCTATACTGGTTCCATGAGGTGGGGTGGGTATGGATGTCCTACACTTCATGTGTTGTACAGTGTGAATCTACTGAAAGGGAACACAAGGTTACGCTTTCAGACAGTGTTTCCTGAAGAAGGGGAAAGAGGACTACAGACTACACATCCCACCCCAGCACCGCAGCATGCTGAAAAGCATTTTCTCTTTCAGCACTCCACAATTAAAATATGTGTAATCTTCATGTGAAAATAAGCATCAGCATCATCTACACTATCTTTCCTATCCTAAACAACATATCATGCATGTGAATTTCCTAATGGCAGAAGCAGCCCACATTATCACTCCTTGTGTGACTGTCTGCACAAACTCATTACGGCACTAATCCATGAACCCACCCCGAAAGTCAGCATGGGTGTCGGGACACACCCACGTGGGCCATGGCTATTGTCTTGACACTGTTATTTTCTTCTGTTGTGCTTCCTGAATGTCAATTAAACTTCTCTTTAGAGCGAGGATGCACACATATCCATTTTTTAATGAGGGCCAAGGGAAATAAATATGCACACATGCACGCGCACACACACACAAACACACACACAAACAAAACAATCACCCTTCACCTAAACACAACTTCAGAAAAAATATTCAATATGACAACATTTGGCCCCTATTAAGATACAAATGTTTATCTGCTCATGGAAACACGCACAGACACACATACGGTGCTGAGAAAAGCTATTTCCACATAGCCCAAGTAAACATTAAATTCTGTTAAGTGAAGATTGCATTAATTAAGGAAAAAAAATTATCCAAAAACACAGGAAGCACTTTTTCAAAGCACTGTACACACAATGAGCAGCTAACAATTAACAATGTTTCTGGTGTAGTTACTAAATCCAACACAATTCACATTAGTAATTTCTGTCCCTTTCCATTTAAATGCATAACATCCACATCCATTATGACAGCATAATTCCACCTTATCTAGTTCAAATGGTTAAATTGATGATAAATAATTCATTGTAATGATTAATTATAGATTAATTGATTCATAATTAATCACAATTTAAAAAATGTATTATGTTTAAAACTATAATAGGATGGGGAGTGATTTTTTTTTTTTTTTATAGAAATGAACAATTAACAAATTGATCAGTTTTGTCTAAAGGAGCAACTCAATTTGACCTCAGCTCAAAACTGTTGAAACTGCTCAGTTTGACCTTTGCTAGTTTTCCTCCCCTTGCATGGCACCCTCAATTCTTTTTAATTGACTCGCCTGACTTCCTGCAAGTTTTATTGTGAGATGCCGCTTTGCGTATAATCACTTGATCACTTGTAAGCATTTTAATCAGATAGGTCACCTTGCATGATGCACATTCACCAGTAGAGTAATAAAGTGTGGACATAAGCAAACACAGCCAATCTCATTTTCTCATTTAGTCACACACACACACAAACACACACACACACACTGGATGCAGCAGAGGAGACGCTAACACCAGCTGACTGCTGGTTTGGGAAGAAGGTCTGGTGTTTCAAGGTACAGGTGGGATCAAAGCTCCGGGTGACAGACGGACACCCTCTCTCACAGCCCTGTCTCATTTGCACACCGTCCTCTCCGACGTGCAACACACGCACATTTACAAGGTCACACTGCTCGGGGGTAGAGCCTTAATTGATGTCGGCCTCTCCCTGCCTTTCAGTTTTAAAGTCACCGTCTAAATGTCTGTCGAAGCCATGTAGCCTCTTCAGTAACCAACCAGGCACACCGCTGCACCTCTCTGTCCTTGGATTCAGAGCAAAAACATCTAGCCAAAGTCAAAGCTGAAGTTTACAAAGCAAACTCTCTGTGTTGGGCCACGCATACACCCTACTGCAATTAAGGGTGAGAATCTGTCAATAAGAGCCATTCGTTCTGTATTACCAAACTTGGTGGACTGTGTCATCACAACGCCATTAAACCTATAATTAGTTGGCTAGGTTTCAGTGGAGAGTAGGGCATGAGCAATCTGAGTCCATCTGAATGGGGCATAAATTGGTTTTCTGACAGAGCAGAACACAGTGCTGAATATACATCCTTCATCCAACACAACGCAAAACAGGAGTGTGGGGCACCTTGGGATGAGTGGAAAGGGACAAATAAAAGAAACGCTAAAGTTTTTCGTAAGGGTGGTGGGGACACAAGTCTGGAATAAAATGTAGATCTTGGAAGTCTAGTTTATGATGATTCATTTCACTTGGGACAAGCGGCAGGACCTCCCGGTACTATTTCCTTGTGCATTTTCACTTTTTGTAATTAGAAATTCAAAATGCAAAAACAATAGACAGGAGCAAGTGGTCAATTTATTGATAACTGCGTTGAACCTTAAAAAGGTTGTAAGACTATAAACCCAAAACATAATTAAATCTGTCCAAAAAGGGACTCAGTATTGAGTCATTTTTGTTTCTAGGAGGCTGGTGAGAATATTTGTCCGTTGTTGAAGATGGCTTCAGAAAGGGCATCCAGGGTCTGGAAGGGAGGTCCATTTTTATAAACTTCCCTTGCTAACTATCCCCAAAAATTCTCAAAGGTGCCAAGAGAATAAGAGAAGAGAACAACATTATTCTCCTGGAAGAGTGGCAGGCATTGTGAACTACAATGTTAGTTCACAACGAAAGGCCCTAAATAAAACTTTCTTCCACCTTTAAATATTCAGCATCAGTAATGCCATTCATTTGGGTCTACCACATGACTTTTTTTGTCCCATAACACTCAGGATATTTCAAGAAATTGTGCAAATGAACAATGCTGGCAGAAAATATTTTTGCCTTTGCCATCAGGAGGTCATGACAGTGTGAATGCCTTAGAGGAAATGACATGAAAGGTTTAAATATTTTGATAAGTGGATGAACAGCCTGTTTGAAATTAAAGGCAGTTTTCAGTAAATTGCCTATTCTCTTTTTTTTTGTCTCCTGCGCAAAATGCGAATGCTAAAAAAATGTACACCTTGAACTTTGTTCAATAGTCTGTGAAGATTCTCAGCCATCCAGGTGAATTTGTCTGAAAGTTGAGAAATGGCGACTGGACTTTCTTTCTTTAAGGTAGAGATGTTTCATTCTGCATCCACAGAACTTTGTCAATCTGAGGGAAGTTGGCTTGTGCCCACAAATTTACCCTCCAGTTTGGTTTCACCTCAATCCCGCCTTTGTTCAGTAGTGTATACCTGCTACATGGCCCCAGTCATTGTCAGATGTCAGTCATCATTACCCATAAAATTAATCTATACTATGTTTTTGCCCTTGTGCAAATGATTACTTTTGTTAGCTATAAGTACGTTTTAATGTAGATGTGTGTGTCTGTGTGCACGTTTCTTCTGAAAGCCGAGTTCCTAAATTATTCTAAAGTCAAGCAGGACCAGAGTCAAAATATTTTCTTCATCTGAAACATGATGTCTGCTGCCAAGAAGGGGGAACAATAAATTATGCATCTCTGCCATAACTAGGTAGTGAAATGTTCAAACATGCCCCCCCCAAAAAAGAACCACACTCCTCATATGGCTCCTCATATTGCAGCCACTTCATTCCACATTTATACATGCACAAAGAACACGGCTCATCTTAGATTTGGGCTTCGCTCTGAAATATTCATACAGGAGCAGCATGTCTGATTCAGAAGGTCAGCTGCCTATGCCGGAAGGAGGAAATCAACCATAATAAAGGTGAGCCAAATCTCTTTCATCTCCTCGGGACCAGCACTCACCTTTCCTGATGCGGAAGCTCCTTGGTCTAATGACAGTCTGCATATGACAAGAAAAACAGAGATCAGGTGAAATCAACCGCAGATACAAACATCAGATACAACAAGATGCAGCAACACTGAAACCTGCCCTAGGAAAGGTAAATGCTGCTTGCTGGCATAGTCTGAGAATGTGGATTTGAAATGTGATGAATATTCACATGATAAATAATGCTCACAAAAATATATATGCACAACAACATAGGTACTAGATCCAGTTTCATATTTGTCTCACATTTGTTTAGATAAACCACTGTAGATCCGTAGTGCAACACTGTTTACCCATTCAAAGCAAAAAATAAATTGAAACTTTAAATATTTAATTGAATTCAACTAAAACTATACAAAAACCAACCAAATGGTTTCATAAATGAGTCAAATGTTGTCCTCTTGGCAAAGTAATGTGCTGCTGTGTTCTAAATAAGCCTATTAAATCTATGACTATAAAACCAGCAATAAAACATATGAGTGGTGCAAGACCCATTCCTTAACCAACAGGGGATCCTGTTATAGGAAATGTCAGCATCTATTCAAGCTGCTAAGGGCTTGAGGGCAAAGAAATGGAACATTGGTGTGTTCAACATGACAGTAATCAACATTTATGTGGCCGGGTGTGGAGGGATAGCCACATATAATTCGATGAGCGTTACCACCGAGTTATTTACCCCCCCTCTGCAGAGAGACGACGGTCTCTGCATAGGTGAGCTAAAAACAACCTTTAATAGCTTTCGGTTCCATGATGAAGGGCTCACCCGAAAGCATCTCTTCTTCAGGGATTTGAAAACCATCTGTCGCCAACATGTCATATCAGTTAGAATATTGAGATCAATTGGGTTCACTGTGTTTTCCTTTCTCAAAGCTGCTTATCAAAGACATTCTTGTTTGAATTATATGCATTTCCAAAGAATGAAACCACAATGGCAGACAAGGAAAAAAATCACAGCAAAACTAGAACTAGAACTTGGACTAAATTGGACTTATGAGAGACTGGGGGACAATATCCCTTAAATTCTAAACAGCAGTCTGTGACTAATTCCTTAAACACCCCTGCTCTGGGGTCTAGTAAGAGTGGTAATTTGGTCCTGTATAATTGCCAAATTCCTTTATAATCAACTTTGTAATTACAATGTAATGTGTTCTGCAGCCATGCTGCTGGACCTGAAGTATCAGTGAAATATTTGATCAATATCTTGAATCTTGATCTTTATCATCAAGATAAAAAAAAATAAATCTAAATATTGATTGTATGATAAAATGCCAAAGCAGCTGAAATATTAAGATTTAATGACACGCAAGAAATGCAAGTTAGAACAGCATGCGCCGGGTCACTACTGCTGTTTCTTTAAGATCCCAGGTGATCTCATGACTCTGCTTAATTCCTATAAAGATGAGATAGCTGGCAGTTCTCCAACACGGTACTACACAGAACTTCATTTCTGGTCCACTACTCTTCACCTTAATTACTTTCAAACAAAAACGTTATCCATTAATCTCCACTTGGGGTCCACCCCCTCTCTCTAGCTCAGTGGTCTGCACTCACTTTCGATCGCTCTGGCACATGTTATATATTTCTCTGTATCTATGCAAATCTGCAAACTAAAACGTATTATTATTAGTCAGGAAGTCAAAGTGGATTTCTACAGCAAGTGAAATAATGGGAAAAGATGGGAAAATGCCTTTCATATGCACAAGGCATACAGCAAAATGTAGCAGTGACCTTTAAACCAGGAGTCAAGTCTCTTGTACCTGGGAATTAAAGCAGAGAACTGATCTAGAGCTTGGTTTTAACACAATCAAACTTTAAAAGAGGCAATTAACCAGCCAGACACCTCTCTCACTCTCCCTCACCCTGCCACGCTTCCGCTGGCACTGGTGTCGGTGATCTGGGAACTGGCGATCCATTTGGTCTCTCCCACCACGGTGCGGGCATGCGGCAGACGTCCCACGTCCTTCACCGTCATCATCAGGTGGCGCGAGGACTTGAGAACGCGAACCGCTTCGTCATGTGGGATGCCCAGGAAGCTGCGGCCATTCACCTCCAGAATCTGGTCACCCACCTGCATAGGGGGAAGTTCACAAATAGGATAGGACAGGGCGGACTGTCATGGGAGGGCAATGGTAAAAACAAAAGGTAATGCGGTAGAAGAACAATAGGGTCATGTTGGGGTTGCAGTAGTAGAATGAAATAGGAGACATTTATCCAGTGTTCATATAAAAAGATGAAATGCTTTGATTCTGTGCACGTTTACTCAAATTAAACACACAGACAGGCTTGAATAAATATGAACCAGGAATAAAAAATGTGATATTAAATTAATTCACTCCAATGATTAATTGATTAATTATGTCTTAATATCATTGGACAGGTCTTAGCCTTCAAAGATTTTCTTTTTATTGCACCTGGCTCGACGAAAGTGAAAAAGTGAAATGAAAGTGATTGTCATTGTGAAACACTGCAGCACAGCTCACAATGACACAATGAAATGTGTCCTCTGCTTTTAACCATCACCCTTGGTGAGCAGTGGGCAGCCGTGACAGGTGCCTGGGGAGCAGTGTGTGGGGACGGTGCTTTGCTCAGTGGCACCTTTGCGGCTCGGGATTCGAACTGGCAACCTTCCGATAATGGGTCTGTTCAAATTCAAATTCAAATTTTATTTGTCATGTATACAGTCATAAACAGTATGATATGCAGTGAAATGCTTTTGCGACTACTATAGACCTCAGTATTGCAAATATTGCAAGTATTCAAGTGGAACCAATATGCAAATATTGCAAACATAACCAAATATTACAATTTTATGTTATATTAACAGGTAGGGTGAAAGTGTGCAAATGTGTAAAGTGAGAGTAAAGTGAAAATATGCGCAAAATTCTGCGTGGGATTGAGTCCAGAAGTGATTGAAAGTGCTGGAGTGTATTAGAGTTCTGTCCTATGCAGTGTTGTTGTTGTTGTTGTTGTTGTTGAGATCTCGTATAGCCCGCAGGAAGAAGCTCCTCCTCATTATCTCTGTGTTGGACATCTCTCCCTGATCGCAGCAGAGAGAACAGTTCATTGTTGGGGTGGCTGAGGTCCTTCACTATCTTCCTGGCCCTGGTCCAGCACCGCTTGCTGTAGGTTGATTGAAGGTCAGGGAGTTTGGTACAGATGATGTGTTCAGCTGATCGAACCACCCTCTGTAGGGCTCGCCTGTCCTGCATGGTGCTGTTCCTGAACCAGGTTGAGATGTTTCCCATCAGGATGCTTTCTATGGTGCAGGAGTAGAAGTTCCTAAGCACCTTGGAGGGCAGTCTAAAGTCTCTCAGGAGTCTAAGTTGGTAGAGACGCTGCCGGGCCTTTTTCACCACGGTGTTGATGTGACAGGACCATGACAGGACCTGCGTGATGTGAACACCGAACTGTCCACTCTCTCCACTGGGCTCCTGTTGATGACAGGGGTCTGGTAGTTCCGGTGTCTGTTTCCTTATCCGCTAGGTCTTCACTGCCTAGTATTGTATTATTACTGCCTAGTAATTATTCTTAATTTTTATTATGATTTATTATTGATTAATTTTCATTATTAATTATTATTATTATTTCTGCCTAGTAATAGTATTAAATACTTTAAAATGATTACTGTTCTGGATATTTTATGCAGTATCCTTTACACCACATGCAGTCGGGGAATCTGTGCATTGCCATAAACTGCTACTTTGTTTCCAGCTCTGTCGGAGATGAAGGAAAAACAATATGCTGTGCAGGTTATAACAATGCCTCAAACGCCAGTGAAATCCTGGAGGGACTGATTTTATATCAAAAGGTAATGGAATTGAGTGTAGTTTAGACCACCGCAATCTCCTTGCTTTCCTTTGAATAAATATATGTTGCCTTCAACACGGTCACAAGACTCGTGAGAATATGATTCTATGTATGCAGCAGCTACATTGAAAAATTACATTTTTCGTTTGGGTTTCCCTGAGCACTCCATTCCATTTGGGACCATTTTTGTAATTTCTTTCTGTGTATATTTCCTGTGTGTGAGGCTACCTTAGACCTAACTGTCGACTTCTGCCGAACTATTAAATAAAATTAATAAATGCATCATAGATCAATCAGCCATGGAAAAGCACAAGGGAAGTTCTCCGATCCAGCGTGCCAAGCGCATGCCACAGTGCTCGCACGCACAGTCTATTGATTGGTGTTCGTTTCTCGGATTGTCGCATTGTCTTTTCTGACTAACCTTCCCAGTGGGAAAGCACTTGAAATACCTGCACACACAGTGAAACACACACACAAGCACACACACTGATAAAATCACAGGGGAGAGGTCATTAGTGCCCTGGTGAGAGGGGAATAGAACACCAAATAGAAGCCCCCTAAAGATGATATTACTAGGAGGACAATGTTTGCACACTTCTCACATGCTTATGAAAGCCATCAGTCAGGTTATGGTCATGAAAAATACTGGCCTGCAGGTAATAGAACACATTTACACTGGTGAGCTTTTTTTATTATATTTGTGCTCAGCAACAATAATAACCAAAATATACCTCAACCTCACTGACGTTTTTTATAACTATGAAAAAACTAAAAAAGGTTCATCACAATATAAGACAAGCAGCAATCAGCCAAAATATTGAAACCACATGTCTGACAATAATGTTACTTCTGGTCAAAGTCATTAGTATTCAGACAGACAGACACTGACTAAATGAAGGTTATGAGTTGTTATTGTGTTATCTGAACTAGGCTGGATGGTGTGTGTTCTTTTACTTCTCACATTGGCAGATGACTTACAATGTGTAGTTACAGGGACAGGCACAAGTAAGTAAGCCACTACCACCCGAAAGATATCAAGCATCACTTTTCCACATTTTCTTATGTTACAGCCTTATTCCTAAATGGTTTAAATGCATTTTTTCAGAATTCTACACACATTACCCCACACTGTAAAGAAAAAAGTTGGGAAAACGTACAAATTTAAGGCGACTATCTGCAATCATAATTTTTAAGTTCCCTCAATTTCCCACCCATAGTTGTGGCATAGGCGTAAACGGTTTCCTGATATTTACAACAATATTCTTTTTTTACAGTACGTAATGATGTGAAAATAGGTTTTGGTAAATTTACTAAAAATAAAAAAACTGAGAAATCACAGCCTTTACTCAATACTTTGTTGATGCACCTTTGGCAGCAATAACAGCCTCAAGTGGATTTGAATATAATGCCACGGGCATCAGCCATTTATGATGCCATCAGCCATTTTAAGATCTCTCCAGATATGTTCAATCGGATTCAAGTCTGGCTTCTGCCTGGGTCACTCAAGGATATTCAGAGTTGTCCTGAAGCCACTCCTTTGATATCTTGGCTGTGTGCTTCTGGTGGTTGTTCTGCTGAAAGGTGAACAGTCGCCCCTGTCTGAGTTCAAGAGAGCTCTGCCTCCCAGCATCATGCTGCCACCACCATGCTTCACTGTAGGGATGGGATCGGCCAAGTGACGATGGCAAACTCCAGATGGGCCTTTTACTAAAGCGTTGCTTCCGTCTGGCCACTCTACCAAACAGGCCTGATTGGTGGATTGCTGCAGACATGGTTGTCCGTCTTCACTACATATGTCAAATTTGGGCCACATGCGCAAATTTTTATTGCCCGGCAAAATGAAGTGCTGATAACACACAAACTACAGATCCCAAAATGCAGTGCACACTTTGCTGACAAACTGTGTGCCCCTCACACTGAGTTCGCATAGTGCTTTGGTGACTTTGAAGCATGAAAAAAAGATTTTTTTAACTGCTTCACGACCCACTTGCCATCAAAGTGGAAATTGCTCATGTTCATATTTCCCACTGCAGTGTAAAGATTGAGTTCGACATTATGGGATCTGTAGTGTTATCAGTTTGATGCCTCTGTTTTAGAAGGTTCTCATCTGTCCACAGAGGACCTCTGGAGCTCTTAGAGTGACCATCGAGTGACTAAGGTCTTTCTCCACCAATCACTCAGTCTAGGTGGCCAGCCAGCTCTAGGAGAAGTCCTGATGGTTTTTAACTTCTTCCAACTTCTTGCTCATTGGGACCTTCAAAGCAGCAGACATTTTTCTGTAACCTTCCCAAGTTTTGTGCCTGGAGACAATTCCTTTGACTTCATGCTTGGTTTGTACTCTGGCACAAACTGTCAACTGTGGGACCTTATGTAGATGGCGTGTGCCTTTCCAGTCAGGTCCGATCAACTGTTTTTCCACAGGTGGACTCCAATGAAGCTGCAGAAACATTCCAAGAATGATCAGCGGAAACAGGATGCACCTGAGCTCTATGTTAAGCTTCCTGGAAAAGTCTGTGAATACTGTATTGTGATTTCTCAGTTCTTTTATTTTTAATATATTTGCCAAAACCTCAAGTAAACATTTTTCACGTTGTCATTATGGGGTGTTGTGTGTTGATTTCGGAAGGGAAAAATGAATTTAATCCATTTTGGAATAAAGTGTAACCATAACAAAATGTGGAAAAAGGGATGCATTGTGAATACTTTTTGGTTGCACTGTAAATGATCTTCGTCAAGCATTTATTAAGCTGAAGTGTTTCTTTATGGCCAAATGATGAGAAAGTCATGAGTGTTGAAATGTCAATTGCCTGCCAGGGGGAAACACTGGCCTACACCATCAGAACCGCATGTTATTCCACTGCACAGCTGTTTACTGGGTCGGACATTATGGTTTTCCAGTGCTGCTCTCTTCCTCTCTTTTTTATCATTTATCTATTTCCCCCTCATAGAAGACCAGGGGGGCTTGGCATTTGTTTTTTTTCGCTTTCAACCACTCTGACATTTTCCCCTTCTTTTTTTTTCTGATGAGGCGATAGAGATGAGATATTGACCTGCCCACTATTCTTAGCACAGTGGCTATGGATAGACACACACACATACACAAAAATGTAGTTTCAAGCTTAGTAATAAGGTTTGTCCTCTTCTTAGCTCTCTCATTTTTCCCCCACCACCCTTGTCTTTCTTTTTTCAAATGTGCCCTGATATGGAAATGGTCTTGGTGTTACTTAATGACCTGTTCAATGCAGGAAGCATGTTTAACAGCCTGCTCAAAGCTCAGCAGCTGACTCTGGGTGAATGATCTTTTTATGCCAAAGCAAATTACAGTCTGGAATGAACCAGAGACAGACAGTGCTGAGACAGAGAGAGAAAGCGAGAGAGACAGCAGAATTTAATAACGTTCACTTAAATTCAAACTTTGAAGTTCTTTCTGTGTTTTAGTGTCTCTAAAACTATCAAAATGACAGCAAGTGGCAGATTGAATGGAAAGACAGAAAGATACAGGAGATAAAAGCAGCCCTTTATCAAGGAGCCATCTGTTTACTGACAGAAAGTGACAAGACAAGGAGTTTGCCACTTGAAACATCGCAGAATGCTTCAGTGGTACAGAGGCCATTTATTCTTTGTGAGAAACATTTTCCAGGTTTTACTGAGGACAAGGGACAAATGGTACCAAACAACACATCACAACAGTTTCAAACCATCCATCAATTTTCTAAAGGATGCACGGCAGATGTACTAAATTCACCCTTGGACAGGTTAATAGTCCATTGCATGGTATATACACACATCAGTACACACATTGTCCCAGGCTCTGTCTATGAATGTGTGCAGAGTGTGTCTGTGTGTACATTTTACTTTTTTCTTTCCGAAGACACCGCGGCTCTGAACCGTCCAGTTGCAGTAATGGGTCCATTAGGAATTAAAAGTCAGACCCATTAAAATCTTTACAGCTCTACAGTTTAAAAGCACCCCTCCACATTCACAGCAAGAGAGCAGCCATCCAAACACAGGATGGTTGGATGTATGGATGGATAAACTTGGTATTAGTGCATTCAGCCTATGCAGCCCTTCACTGCATTAGTCCTACTGTAGCCATCTATCTTTAGCTGCCCTTCTGTTCTCACAGTGCAGTGACTGAAAGCTGAATCCAACGGGACTGTGTAATTGAGACAGCCGTGAACAGTAATGTAATGTATTGTTGCTAAAGTATTTTAATTTGGCTAAATGTTTTACTCCACTCCATTTTAAAGTAATATTTTAATACTTTTGCACCTCAAGATTATCAGACATCTGTTATTTACTTCTGTGCAGACAAAAACGTGTCAAAATTAAGAAACACACAGCGCGTTCGTGACTTTGCTAGCCGCCTTTCTACCGAATTCATAAAATTCGCTCAGAGCGGCTGTCCATTAGGCTCAAGAGTATCTACAGGACACACAGATTTGCCCTGCATTGTTGATAAGGTGTTTTCTGTTGGGTTTATGTTTTAGCCAGCATGCTTTTCTCTTCTTCGTTTATTAAACGTCACCTTTTTCTGACAAGCATTTGTGTCTCTCCATTTTCACACCACTGTAGCATTACATAGTTACCATTTTAGTATTTCTGATTTTCTTATGATAATTTGAATAGACATTAGTGCCTGAAAAATTAATTATATTGTAGAAGAGACAAGTATGCCAAGAGTGAGATTATATCTTTTCACCTTAAGTGAGATAAATCAGTAATATAATATAATATAATGTCCTAATGTCCTAATAATAAATCACAATACTTTTACATTTGATTCTAAAGTACATTCAAGGGCAAATGTATTCATACTTTTATTGAAGTGGTAGATTAAATGGCGGACTGCTATTTTTACTCATATATTACCTCAGTAATCTCTACTTTAACTCAAGTACCTGGTTTGTGAACTTGTCCACCATGGGATTGACGTGGCATTGCATAAGACGTATACATATTGATTAAACATTTAAACAGGCCACGAAACCAGCAACACTCCTGAGAATATCTATAGTATGTGGGTGCGGGTGAGAGATTTATGGAGACAAACCAAGGAGAGGAGAGACAATATAAAAGTGTCACAAAGGTGGCTCAATCCTGGGACCCGTTTTTAAAGGTCCAAGACACACACATGCTCAAGGGAAAACAGAGAGAAATAGAGAGAGAGAAAATTCTATCATCTACGAAGAAACTCGTTACTCCATCCAATTAAAGCTCTATGGCCCATTGCAGTTATAAATACATCTCGTTTATATCTCCATTCGATTTCCTTTTTAAGTGGAGTCTCTGAAGCTAAAAGAAAAAAAACTCGGCGGATCCAGTAAAAGTCACGTAAAAAGAGACAGTCTATTTTGGACAAAAAGAATAGAGACAGTGAATAGAGTCAGTTAATGCTGTCGTGCATTAAGCAGAATGAATGTGCAAATTTCATGCTATTGAAAGGTTCCCAATGCTCTTGCCTTGAATATGAGAGAAAAAATAAAATGCAGGGGGAATATGGATGAAAGACAGTTTGGATGGAATTGGGGAGAAACAGAAAAGAGTTTATGTTGCTGGTGGCTGGCGGCTGTAATCTCTACCGTGGATTTAGGATTAAAGTCATCCATCAGAACACCACCCTGATAAATATGAGTGAGGCTGCCTCTGGTTACTGTCACACTCATTTCTTCAGAGCGGAGCTGAGTCATGGATCCCATAATGCCTTGAGATGGGGCTGTATGTTTCACAGATTCTTGTTTAAGGCTGGACAGAATGTGCATGAAATGCCTCAGTTGGTCCTCAGTCGGCATTTGTGTGCACCTGACCTCCTCAGCACATGACCTGAATCCTGGCATGACCCAACATTCTTTTGTCCCTGGCTGTGGTCTGTTACTCTTGCTTTGCGTCGATTCCATTCACACCCAAGTCGCACTCTTTTATCTTTTTGTGTGGCCATAAGAGAATGACTGGAAGAAACACACTTTGCATTAGGTGTCCTGTAAATCAGGCAACCTCCTCTGGTGGAAATTGACATCTGTCATCGGTGGCTGCGTGAACTACAGAGAGACAGACTGGTGATTGCAGCAGGGCATGATGGGACAGCAACAGTGTCCTCTTATCAAAGATTCTTATGACAAGCAGACAGGATCTGAGGTAAACATTGGTAAACAACGAATTCTCTCTCATAAAGAGGGACTGGGAGTAAGGAAGGAATAAAGAGAACAAGTGATAAAAGCTAAAGCAGTGTGGGTGGGATGAGCCTCCGGCTGTAATGACACAATCTAAACACACACTCACTTATACATGTATGAAAACAGTTACAGATGAATAATATTCATATATACACACACACAGTTCCTGTATATGGTAAGTGGACACCATTTATGATATGTGTGCGTATGCATGTAGTGAAAGTTGTTTCTGTCATTGTGATACACAGCAAGCACAGCACACGGTGCATACAACAAAATGTGTCCTTCGCATTTAACCCATCACCCTTAGCGAGCACTGGGTAGCTATGAAAGGCGGAGCAATGCTTTGGGACAGTACTTTGCGGTTCCTTAACCACTATGCCACCACTGCTCCATGTGTGTGTGTCTCTGTTTGTATTGATGTATCGCTCTGCTTCAGATGACTGCTGTTATGTGGTTCCTGTCTACATCCTTCACATCTTCATCTCTCTCCCTCTCTCTCTCTCTCTCTCTTTGACACACAAACTCACACATTGCCCTGCCCAGCTCATCTCTCTCTTTGTGCTCCATCTGCATCTTGCTACTTTCCCCTTCCAATATGAGTCACCTGGACAGTCTACAGCCTCTGGTGCAGAGCAATATAGCAAAAATCATAAGAGTTATGCTAATAGATCCTTTCACCATATATACATACATATCTTAAAATACTTCAGAGTGATCAAATGAAAAAAAGTACACAGATATTTGAAAACTTTATTTTGTGGCAATAATACATTTATTTATTATTCAAACTGTACACATTCTGTTCACCATCAATCAGCCGAGAGTTTAGAGACAGTTTACAGGATATTTAGTGAATGTTTGTGCAGAGGATTAGGGTTACAGTTAGGATTATAATTTGTTGTTGAAAATCAGTTAATGCACTGATTCATAGAAGCCATCTCAGAAGTTACTGATAGTTTACACATGACCGGCATAAAAGAGAATCAATGAAAGAACCAGTCTTTAATGCACAACCAGTGTAGATAATCCTCCTTAGTAAACAGCCATGAAAGAGCTCTCGCTCATCTTTTTGTCTTTTCTGAATAATAGAATGAAATAGGAGTTCTAGACCTTCTCTTTTGGCAAGTTAGTATAGTTACATATAGTATTCCACTACAAAATTAATAGTGCATTAATTCAGAATATTGAGAAGGCTTGTCTACATGTGATGTTTTCAAACCAGTCAGAATCAAGTACTGGTCTGATGCTAAAATCACACAGTTTACACAGCTTTCAAAAATAACCACTATATTAATCTTTCCAAGACTAAATAAAAGCTTTTCTTCATTTGTATATGTAACGTAAATGTAAACCAAATGTAAGTGAAATGATAGACGGCTTCATGCTGTAATATTCCTGTACATATGTTTACCAAAGCAGTGTTGTGGATTTAAAATTTGAGTGTTTTCAGCCCCACATGCCTCATTTTGAGTTCATACTGTATAAAAGAAGGATTTTAAATCCAGGAATGAGTAATCCAAGGGAGAAGATCAAAGCGGGAGAGGCAATGTGTAGGATAGATAGCACTGAAATTGGAGTAAGAAGAGAAGAAAGGCTTTTTTTTCTTTACCTTGAGACCTCCAAACTCAGCAGCTGACCCCCGGTCCACTCCTGTGATGTAAATCCCAAGGTTGTACTCAGCCCCTCCACGGATCATCAACCCAAGAGAGCGTCCGTCATCCAAAACCAGATTGACCTGAAGTAACATATAAACAGAAGCACACATTAGACTGACCAAATACAGTGATTCTAAAGCTGACTAAACCTGCCACTGTGAACTGAGTCATTCATCATTCTTATTTGGTTCGATTGTGGTTAACAGAACCTGCATAGAAGGCCTACTTCCAATGTGCAGGCAAAGCCCCTTTTCAACACTCGTCTCAGAAAACATTTCATTAGAACTGCAGGAAGCAGTCAGCATCAGTCACTAGGCTTAACAAATGCTTACTCCATCCTTCTCCTTTTCACTAAATTCTCAAGGCTGTTAGTGTCGGCCGTGCTATTTCAGTGCATGAGATTGGGTGTTTATATATATATATATAACACACACACACACACACATATATATATATATATTACACATGACATTCCATGTAAATGAACAGTATGTTGCTCTAATTACCTTGTTATTAGACTAATCTGTACACACTAATAGTCTTACCTAATGTACAGAGAGCCATTTAAAATGATTCGGTTTCATAACATTTGTTATTATATCCACTAAAGTCACTGACTGCAGATGTCACTAATGCAGCTAAATCGGTGGTCGGTGGCCGGGTCTCACGGCTCAGGAGCTTCTCAGCCATGTCATTGCCTGTTTTAAAAACAATGAGCTGCCTGCAGAAAGATTTTAGCTGCTCATAAGTATGTATGTGTGTGTGTGTGTGTGTGTGTGGGGGGGGGGGGGGGGGGGGGGGGGGTTGTGCAGTATGCACTCAGAACGTGTTGGTGCAGCTAGCGTGTGACACAAACAGCATCAGGGATTCAGTGAGGCAGGCAGCCTACCTCATCATTGGCAAAAGATCAATAAAGAACTCTATCACACATGCGCACACACACTGACACACACACACACAGCCCAGAGGTAAAAGCACGCAGTAAACATCATCAACCCAGGCTGTGGGCCAGCTAGCATTGTGTAGGCCAATAGGAAAAAGTTAAGCCAGCTGTCTTCAAAAGGTCATGCAGAGAGAGGTGGCGGGTTTGAGCTGCTTTGCTGGCACTGCTGCGCGAACTGTTCATTATTCTCAGAAAGTATGTGTAGTTATCAGCCAGGGGTGAGGGCTGAGTGAACCGATTTCAAGCCTGGTTGCTCTGCACAGTCACCTGGAGTCTCATTTGACCATCGGCATTTATTTGAATTCCTGTCCAAATTGTATTTTATCCCCTCCACAAGTCTGACCGGCTGGTGGGCGTGTTAATCAGACTACCGCTGGGGAGCAGTTTTGCTGCGCTAAGCAGAGACGAAGGGTCTCCACTGCTGCTTCAGCCATGGGCTATGAAAGCCTGTGTGTGTGTGTGTGTGTGTGTGTGTGTGTGTGTGTGTTTGTGTGCATCACTTAAAAAGCTGATTACAGAGAACACAAGCAGCTGAACACACAATCACAACATACAGCATTTACCACCCATGGTAGAAGAATTGGAAGGGGGGGGGTTGATAAAAAAAAAAGACAAGAAAATACACAGAAACTGTGAAGATGTTGAGGAAAGCACAACAGAAGGAGAACACAGATGATTCTGACACAGAAATAAAAGAGCAAAGAAAGTAAGTTTTGGGGGGAAATGGGGGTCAAAAGATGTGAAGCACTGGGTGACAGGATAAACAACTGGCCAAGGAGAAAAATGTGAACACATCAGTACTTTACGTAGCCCTGTCAAGATGGACACACTCTGGTTCTCTGTCTCGCTCTCTACCCCTCCCATTCTGCACCATTACATTGACACACAGCTTTAGCAGTAGCAGATCATTTCATTAGAAACTGTTATTGCACCTAACTGAATGATGTCCTGAAAGCTCTAATAGGTAATGAATGATCCTGAAGGGACAGTAAGAATAATTTTTTATTAGATTCCAGCGGGGCTGTGCTCTGGTTTACATTAAAACCCCCTCAACACTCTTTAGACCCATTAGTGGGTCTACCCGTGGTGACTACCCGTTCTAAGCTTTACACAATTTCTATACGAATAAAGTGGTTCCTGTTTTCAGTTCCAAATATTTGCATACTAACTTTAACAAAAATAAAATACATTAAATACACTATTTTGTTGATCTATGATCAAGATTAATACAACCTCAAAATATTTTTTTCTAGACTCGGTTGCCTCTGATCAAATATTTAAATGCAATGTGTGTGTGTGTGTGTGTGTGTGTGTGTGTGTGTGTGTGTGTATATATATATATATATATTTTTTTTTTTTTTATTTAGCATTCAGCACTCTTGTTAGTGTTAAATGAAACAATGCAAAACTTTATTTATCTGCTTTTGAAATGTTACCCTGCTTGTCCCACTCTTAAATATTCGCCATTCAGACTATCTAATGAAGTAATGAAATATGAGAGGGCAGACATGGAATGTTACTGGAATGTTTTAAGAAAACCCATCATAAACCTACACATAACAATAACACTGTGCCATACCCACATAGGAGACAGGTTTTTTTTTTTTTTTACACCAACAGAAGAACGCGGATGATCATCTGAGTTTAGGTGAAATCATCTGAGTTTAGATGAAAGGCCGGCCCTTTGAGCAACAAGGGGCCAGGATAAGAGATGTCAGAGATTAGATTTGGTTGACAGAGGACAAGAGCATCAGAAGACAGCTTAGGAACAGAATTGCACAATCATTCACCACAAACCACAGGCTGCTGCTGCTGCAGACCCTCTTTAAGTGAGTGTATTGTAATAACTGGCTTAAACGGCAAGTGAATTGAGTAGGTGGACAGCAGGTGTAATCTTGGGTCTTTCTTAAAAATGTCTAAAAGTCTAAACTTAAGCCTTTAAATGCATGAGTTATGTTGAACCACAGACTATAATCTTCTTTCTGAGAGGTTCTTTCAAATGTCCTCTCATATGCTGATCCCTAAATAGGACATACACAAAAAAAAAAGCAAAGTCAGAGGATGTAAAGCAAGTTTTAGCATATGGACACATTAGTAAATGGATAATCATAGGAATTTTGGTGAAAAAAACAAGTGTAGCTTGTGGCCATGAGACAGGGGTTGAGTCTGCAACTGAAGCTCAAAACAGACAGATGGAGGAAAAAGCCATCAGAAATGTATGACATATGGTTACTTAAGTCGGCATTTGTCAATTTGGACAGTTGACTTGAGCTTGTTTGGGGGGGAAAAATGGAAAAAGGCTTTGGCTATGCAGCCAGCAGTCCACCTACACTCAGGCAAGTAAAAAAAAAAAAAAAGTTCACTTGGACTGCCCTTCCATGTGTTTATTCCATGCAGTTAAAAACATTAATAATTTATATATACAGATATATACATCAAGTTTTAACACTCTCTGTTACCACTCATGTTTACCACAAAAATGTCATGAGATGAAAATGTGTGTGCAGTGGCTGTCGGACTAATGACTGGCAGCCCGGTGTGAACTGAGGGTTTAATAAGCTCCCACCAGAAGAAACCAGACTGAGCGGAGACAAACGTATATGACGATGATTTAAAAGTAAAAGATAATTTAATGAAATGATGACTTGATGATTTCAAAATAACCAAGGGACGCTGTTAAGGTCAGATCAGTAAAGCAGACTTGAAAAGGGGTTGGATTGATGTATAAAGATTTACCTTCTTCTCATCTCCATCCTGCAGCAGCTGCATGTGACTACGTCTCTGGCTGTCATTGCGGCGAAGAGTTGCACTGCGCTGTTCTCGCAGGTCAGGTGGGGGCGACACGCTCCGGCCATGAGGGTCCACCCATGTGTAGATGTGATTTGTGATATAACCACCTGGGATGCGGCCCACAGAGCGGACTGACATAGACAGCTTTTTACTGCCCTTCAGCACCTGACAAAGAGAAGAATAAAAGGTGAAAAAACAAGAATTTGCATTAAAGTGAAAGTGAGTGAAAGTGAAGTGACTGTCATTGTGATAAACAGCACAGCACACAGTGCACACAACTAAATGTGTCCTCTGCTTTTAACCATCACCCTTGGTGAGCAGTGGGCAGCCATGACAGGCACCCAGGGAGCAGTGTGTGGGGATGGTGAAGAAGGAACTAAGGAAACAATTAAACATTCAGGGCCCACACTTTTTGTCCCAGATACCCACTGCATGCATTTTCTGGCAGTGGAATAATTTATTCTGTTACAATAAACAAAAAGTAGAATACAAAATAAATAAATGTGCATGTAAGCTGTAGTGCTGTACATTTTTCTGAAGTACTTCTGAGTACTTCTACTAATTTGTCAATTACTTTTTGCACTTAAAATGTGCAGATTTTTTATGTATGTGAACAAAATATCAACATGAATATTGTTCATAATTGACTATCATCTAGATTTGAGCATGTGAAGTAGAAACATGCCCTAGTACATAGTCATATGTCTTTCACGCATTACAAAAAATATCATAGTCACAGTCAGAAAAAGGGAAGTCCTGTGAGCTGAAAATACAGGATGCCCTGGCTGAAAAACTATTCTTGGCAATGGGTGAGTTTTCATTTTTCCTTGTTTTGTTCAGCAGATTGGAAATTTAGTAACATACAGTAATAATCCATTGAATCCATGGTGCTGATCCATCAAGCGTTATCAAAAAAAACCACAAAATTTTAAACACACTTCAACTGGAAAGCACACCCCTTAATTCCACTCATTCACTCACATAAAGGCCTGCAGTGTGTTATAAGATAAGAGAGTGTGTTCACAAGTGGCAGCCTGACTATGTAATGTCCTGTCACTCAGTACCAGATGTGACTAGTCCCCCTCGGCTCTGAGAGATGCAAACTGGGTGTGAAATCAAATTCAGTGATGGTGTGCACACACCCACCCACATTCTTGCCATAGGCACATTTGGCACGATTCATTCTATCGTTGTAAATACACACACTTGCAGGCACATGCACACAGACACACACACACACACACACACACACACACACCATCCATCCATTCTGCACCACATATTACAGGAGAGTGACAGAATGCATCTTGCTTGACTGGCTAAATTTACTAGAGTCAGGGCACAGCACATTCGGTCCTTTTCACTACACGATGCACAAGGTAGAAGGGGAGACACCATGCAAGGCAGTTACTGAAAAACTAACTGCTGCAAACTTGAATATAGTTACTATTTCTTTTTCTTCTTCTTATTATTATTATTATTACTGGAGTCAAGTGAAACCAAAATGAATAGATGAGGGGCGGTTAGAAATGGACAAGAGGGAGAGGACATCCAAACCTGTTCACTGACGTATTGACCGTGTCAACAAAGATAAAGTTGTATAATGAAACCAACAATAACTCTTATTTCACTACTGAAACAAACAAATTTGGGGTGGTAGTAGCCTAGTGGGTAACACACTCGCCTATGAACCAGAAGACCCAGGTTCAAATCCCGCTTACTACCATTGTGTCCCTGAGCAAGACACTTATCCCTAAGTTGCTCCAGGGGGGACTGTCCCTGTAACTACTGATTGTAATTAGCTCTGGATAAGCGCGTCTGATAAATGCCGTAAATGTAAATTTGGAGATAAACAGAAAATACAGACAAAGCAAAAAAACACAGATCAGCATTTGTGGATTGTGTACATGTGGTTGTTGTGTGTGTGTCTTTGTATGTGAAGATATTTAAAAAAGTGTGTAGAGCTGAGTATGGTCATGCTCATTGGCATTTAAACAAGTGTATGTGTGCGTGTGTGCATAAGCCTCTATAATAATCAATAGAGCTCTCCTGGCAATTTCACAACCAAATCAATCATGACACTGCTTTCAGGACATAGGAAAAAAAAACTGGCACAGCCGTAAACTTACAACTATTACTCCATGGCACATAAACCCCAATGAGTGTTTGTTGTGCTTATGTGTTACTCAGCTGGGGTTACCAGTGCACATGCGGGAGCGTGCACGTGTACAGGCCTGCAAACTCCAAAGCTGCCCCTGGCATCTCTTCCTCCAGCACTTCGATTTGAGCCACTACCTCCTATCACCAGATTAATGAAGCTTTAAAACACTGTCATGGATTCTGGTGATTAATCACAGAGCATCTGCACACAAATAACACCACCGGAACCTGCCAAAACCATTGAAGCATCCGCTGCCCTTGTTTTCTCTTTCTGTCTTAGTTTTTGTCCCATCCATCTGTCCGTATTTAGCACGCTGTTCAATAACATCACGAACATCAATTTGATCTGTTCAACTTTTTTGAAGTATTTAGCCAATGAAATCTAAAAGATCTATAATCAACACTTGCCTTTGAGCTTACTTGTACCAAAATCTATGCCTGTAAATGCAATATCAAATGTCTGTTTTTGAAATTGCACTTTCCACAGTCCCTCACATATGGCCTAGCAGATAAGGAAACGGACCCATAACCGGTTCGAATCCAGAGCCACCAAGGAGCACCACTGAGGTGCCACTGAGCAAAGCACCGTACCAACACACTGCCCCCCGGGCACCTGTCACGGCTGCCCACTGCTCACCAAGGGTGATGGTTAAAAGCAGAGGACACATTTTGTTGTGTCACCGTGTGCTGTTCTTCACTTTCAAATCAGTCATTCAAAAAACGTTTTCAACACCTGCCCCTGAATGACACTTCAACACAAACTGTGTTTTAGATCAACTTCAGCAAGCACACAAGCTGCTACAAGGCATAGAGCAGAATTTTTTAAATCAAATTCAAGCCTCCAGAATTATTAAGTATTCAGACCAACGGAACACCACTTTCTCACTCCACTTGGTAGGGACATATGTGTACTGTGTTGGTAAGAAATAATCAGCTTACATTATAGACAGACATATACTTTCCCCATGAATGAGCCCAAAACAGCCACAGACACTTGCCACTAGAAAAGGGCCAGAATGCCTCGTCTAAATCACATATGGAAAAAACTGTCAGTCTCCCTACTTATTTCATGCAATATTTTTTCTGTCTTCCACAGTTGAGGTGTACATACAATGAAATCTCTCCATTCTTTAGAAGTGAGAAAACGTCCACACCGTATGCAACATATTTTGCATTGATTAATGAGTTCCGATAATATTTCTAATATTGTATTTGTGTTCCTATTGTTTATTTTTAAAAATGCAGATACTATGCAGCATTGACATTTAATTTTCCATGCATAAATTGACACACACACACAAAAACACATAAATGTGTACAATAGTGTATTTAGATCAACCACAAATACGACAAAAAACAAGGTGTTCTCATTGAAAATCTTCACTGTGTACCTCATGTTGCTTTTAACAGCAGGCTATCAGCAAATCAATTACAGCTTTTGTCCCTAATGATATGGTCACACTATCACCTGCTCAGATTTGAGCTTGGGGACATGCTGAATTTTGTTTTAATTATCAGTGCGTAGATCAAGGTGGTTTTAACCCATGAAAAATTAGGTAGCACATTCTGGACTGCGCTGTAGGAAATGAACCAGCCAAAACTCAACGAGCCAAAATTTTAAGTCAGGTACCTATAACAAACATTGCAGATGATGTGATTTTCTTCCCAGAATCCAGCAAGACATCCAAGATACTACATACATCATTAGGCATGTGTGCTAATTAGTTGAGGCTTTGCATGAAAACCCTGGACCATGGGGACATGCCTGAAACCCTTCTGCACAACAACCCTTGGAAGAAGGTCTTTAAGTATCCCACAAAGCCCACATTGTCTCAGTCATTCACTTACTCTGAAGCCTAAACAACACTCTATACTGCCCCTATAGCCTCACCAGCGCAAGTTCTTATTTATCTTCATCCCAGAAATGACACTACACCTTCTAGCCGGTTACTGTTTAAAGTCTTTCTTTTCAACTGTGTATAAATTGCATTCTGTGTGTTTTCTTAAGAAGGTAATGCAAGACGCACAAACCTTACCACACCCCTATGCACACAGATGCCTTTACAGGATATTAGAGTAAATGTGTTCTGTTTTGTAAGTAACTTTGGAAATTGTGGTGTTCCTTTATACACATAATTTGTGAATTCACAGAACAAATCAGTTCAGGATTGTTGTGCCCCTCAAATAGTAAGAAACATACATTGTCTTTTATCCTGAAAGACAAGACAAGGTATCATTGTTGCAATGATGTGGCCTGCACAGCAGGGCTTTGAAAGATAAGGATTGCATTGATTATCCATTTGCATCACATTCCTCAATACCTTGCTACTTGATGAGGGGGTGTAGAGACAAAAAGAAACCCGTTGCCATGGGAATAGATGGGGTGATAAAATATTATAAATATATGCGTAAGATATGGGCCTCGTTCTCCTCAGACGAGTTCAAAAATGTAAAATCCAAGTCCAAAGAAACAATGATTAAAGATTAATGTACATGTTGACAGAGTATCTATTGAAGACACAGATAGACACATACTGATGATGTTAATATAGCATGTGGATGGAATGAAACTGACAATAAAAAGGAAGTCAATACTTAATATACGTTTCCAGTGTGTATTTTGTCCCTTATCTGAACATATCTCAAAGAAAAGGTGAATTAGCAGCTGTAAAGAGTACTGGCAGGTCTCTCACTATTAATGTTAGGGGAACACAGGATGGCTCTTAGCCCCTCCACAGGTGAATTGAAAGGGTTCTATTTTTAAACCATCAGCACTATGAGTTCATTAGCTTGTGGGTGAGACTCTGAAGGCACCAGTCAGTCTCTGTGGAAGACTGTTCACCGGTATTTCCAAAAGCACACATTTTAACTGCTGTATCAAATGCCATTCCTGAATCAGGCACAATTCCATGGGGTCTTTAAAATTAGACAACAAAACATTAAATAATTAATGTCTACAGGACTGCACTCTAGTCCTTATAAGAAGGTTTCACTTTGGTCTTTACCTGTATAGACATAGAAAAAAAAGAAAAACAAACCAACAAAAAAGCCAGTAATTTTTGGTTGTGCATTGTCAAACAATATAAGGGAACTGAAGAGAAAATTAGGGCAGAATGTACTGTAAAAAAAATTAAGTGTTGGAGTGTGTTTTAAAGCGGCACTATGTATTGGAAGGTTGCTGGTTCGAATCCCGAGCTGCCAAGGTGCCACTGAGCAAAGTACCGTCCCCACACACTGCTCCCCGGGCACCTGTCATGGGTGCCCGCTGCTTACCAAGGGTGATGGTTAAAAGCAGAGGACACATTTTGTTGTGTCACCATGTGCGGTGTATCACAATGACAATCACTTCACTTTTCTATACTAGACAGGAGAATTCCATGACACAGCTACAATAGCAAGATCAATATCCCCTGTATCTTTGTTTCCCTCTAGTATAAATTACTCAACATCCCTCACACACAGGCTAGTCAAAAAGGAAAAACCAGCAACAATCCAACAGCAGAGTACATTTACATCGCTGCCAATATTCTGAAAGATTCATCCCTGTTTCATAGTGATTTGTCGTTTTTCTCCATACCTGCCAACATTCTGGTTTACCCAGGACTCCAACTCTCCTAGGGCCATGTTTCAACCTTTGAAGAATAGTCATACTGAAATCCGTCTGAGATCCTTATTATATTGTAAAAACTGGGGAGAGTGGAGTAAAAAACTCTCTCTCTACACACAAAAGCAGTGTATTCAAACCACTCCAACTTGATATTACCTGGCAGAAAGAGGCATGGCACAATAGAGGTTAAAAGGATGAACAGTTTCTAATTTATTAACCCCAGTAGATTATTATTGCAGTTACATGTAAATTTTGTGTGTAAAAAGGTACCAATGTTACAGAGAAAAACCAAAATGAAAAACAGGAAGAAAAGATAGAGAAAGACAGCACAGCCTGAACCAAGTTTCAGAGACATCACCTGATCCAGGAGAAAAATGGGAGGAGAGAAAAGACTCGAAAGCCGGAAAGTCCGGTTTCGATGGAAAAGCAGCTGAGAAAGAAAGTGAAGTCCCGCTACCACACGTGAACAATTCTTTATACACCTGACCTACAGGAAGCTGTCACAGACCAATCAGAACCTGTTGTTTCTGACGTCACAGCCCCGGTGCCTCCCGTCTGGGGAAGACAAAAAGAGCAGGCGGTCCCGACGGCCGGTGCCTCACACCTTTGGCTTGGGGGAGTGCCGCCAAGTGCTGCAATGCCGTTCAACAAAGACATGTAAAACAGAGGTGTTGAATCTCCATGCACAACAAAAGCAAGAATGGTCATGGCTCAGTGACGTCTCATCTTACAATATTATGTTTGACTGAATTTGCCAGATTATTTGTGAATCACAATCCAGACACACAAGCCACACATATACAGTGTCAGTGCCTGAGAATGTAAATCATTCTTTGTTTTTATTCTTTTTATGCATCATGTTCATGCAGTTAATGCAGGAATGCCGGAGAAAAACTTTTTCCACACTGAGACATGTCCGCGGTGCTGGGAAAAATAATAGCACTGTAACTATTTCAATTAATACATAAAAAATATGATTACTTATGTAACCTGACAGTGTTCAATGTCCGGACCAGCAACTCGTCACATTCAACTTACGACGTCCACTTCACAGTGATTTTTATAGGCACTAAGCGCCAATTAACTGTCAGAAATACCACTCCCATGATTCCCGCTACACCACTATTATAAACTTTAACTAAAAACGTAATCATTAATCTTTCAATAAGTACCTGTAGGTTAATGAAACCTGTGTTTAGAGTACATAAAATGGATTACAACTGGTATTTTTATAATTAAATTATGTAATGTCAAAAATTGTATGCCCGGTATGTCTGAGTAGAAAATAAATTATTGCATACTTTTCACAATCCTGTGTTATCATCATTAGAGTTCCACAAATCTTATATGGAAATGCAGCTACTGTCAACAAAATGGAGACCCAATGGAGCTCAGCAAATTCTGTAAAGTTGTCCAAAAGCCATTTAGATATTGTTACATTAATCTATAAAGGAAAAGCAAAATATCCTTATTTTTCCTGAGTGTCACGTGTCAAATGCAGAGATTAATTTTGGGCACCTGCACAGTTTGGTTTACAAAAATTTCATTTTAACCTGAATTTTAACCTGTCAACAGCAAAATTAATTTTGTTCACAGAATGCATTTGGCCATTGACAGAGTGCATATTGTCAATGACATAAATAACTTTTGTTTACATGGTATATTTGTCACTGTAGGGAAATGTGACATATGTGGCTATGCTGTTTCCCAGGATTATGGGCATTTTCTTCTTTGTTCAGGACTTTAGGCTGGAGTTGGGAAGATGACATGAATGCAGATTTTTTTCAATGTGTGTGTTGTGTTGTGTTGTGTAATAAGGTACTGGTAGTGTCCAAGAACTGAGATAAAATCTTACTGCCAGAATCCCCCAAAGCAGCTGGCCTCCCATATGATATGGAAACATTTTATCATTATCTCTCATTTTAACTCAATCCCATCTTCCAAATGAATGCTCTTTTTTCTATGCACCCTTGTTCTTCCCTTTCTCTCCAATGTTCTATCAATTCCTACCTCACTGGCCTTTAAAAGTCAAGTGTATTTTCATTCTGTCAGTTTGGATCACCTGCAATTCAGTTCCATTTGAATGAATTCTGGATATTTTGTTGGAAGGTCATAGTGAAAAGAATGAAATATTTGCTTTGCATAAACCACTGCAGAGAAAGCAGCAGAATCCAGTAATCAACAATGCATTCATCAACATCAGGAAAAAATCAATCCCCTGCAATGAACTGCACTTCATTTTCCACTGTCAGGTTTGTCTCTTTTAATCTGCAGATGCGTCTTGAGCTCCTGCCCCTTGACCTTTTGAACTGAAACAATCGCTGCCTCTCTTTCTGTAAGATGAAATTTTTTTCTCCTGCTTGAGTGCAGACGTGACCATGATCTTGTGACAATACAATTAGCAAAACACTATATCTGTAATTTGAATGCTGCCTCAGAACATTGATTGCACGCTATTTAAATCGAAGCAAGGAGCTGAAATTATATTTAAGGTGTTTTATGCAAGTGCCTTTTCAGTACAAAGGAAAAAATATTCTATGTAAGCTGATGTAAAAATTAAAAGATTAAAACAATACTACTAATCCTTTTCGAGCTGATGAAGGATATGTAATAACATGTTTTTCATGTCTTACTAAACTCCAGACAGCCTAAATTTACTCTCCTCTATGATTAAAATGTCCACTTGTTCTTCCATATGTCATTGTCCATTTGTCTTTGTAAGCACAGAAAGCAAATAAAACAAATCTGGAATTGACTAGTTTCCTGGGTACTGGTAACATGACAATCCAACAACACATTATATAGATGTCCTCCTATAAACAAATTAGCACATGCGTTTTCAGCGTTATTGCTCCAACTCAAACACGCACAAACTGTTCACAGACGCTACACACCTGAGCTCAGCTTCACAGTGACAGTCAGAGCACCAATGATGCAGGTTTGTGACGTTATGACAACAGCAGCCAGGAAGGAACACACACACACATAAACTAGACTGAAGAACAGTCGCACACACACACACACTGAACAGATGACTGGAACACCAATGGCTTAGACTCACTCATCACAAGCTCAGTGATCAGCTGTGCAGAAAATTAACTCCAGCAGAGCCTAACCGCTGCCTCAAACACAAACACACACACACACAGTGCCTTTTTCTTTTTAGTTTAAAATACTTTCTGCAACCTTAGGTCATGAAAATCTAGTTTCTGTCAAATTCCATCATTTGCTCTGCATACAGCTGTAGTGCTGTGCAGAATATTTCCCTGTTTCAATAAGTTTCCATTTTTAATATAAAAATCCAAATGAAATTTGCTTTTGCTTTTTGGCCATTTTTTTTTATTTGAATTATATGTGGACATTTACAATAAGTGGTATTGGTGACTATGACAGTATCATTTTGGTTTTAAAAAAATCTAAACATAAGGTGGTGCTGAAGGCATAATATGCATGATTTCCATGTTTCATCACTGTCTGGATCTGGACATTTCAATAGGCTTATAAATGTAAATGTGATAGTTTAAAGTGTGTTTTTAACAATAGCTTGAAACCTAATTCTTTATTTATTTTTACTTTTTCAGTTACGGTGACCTTTAGCAATGCGTTATGGTTGTAAGGAACTAACCCACACACATAAACAAGCTCACACAAAGCCAACGTGCCCTTTTAAATGGTTGAATTTGTGGACAGCTCCTCTTGGAGGAAAGCATGGAAAGGGAGCATGCTGGGAGCAGTCCTAGCATCAAGAAGCCAGAAGGTTCATTGTTAATCTTTCACAATGACAATCACTTCACTTTCACCCACCTATGGCTCACAGTCACCTGCCCAACTTTCTCAATATTGTTTTCCTAGGCTCAGCACATTGTACATGTGTACTTTCACACTTCATCCCCTCTATGACAGAAGGATCAGCCAAAAAAACATGGCATGGTTGTCACACCATTCAACACGACTCTTCTAGGAACCTCCCCTGGGTAAGTACCCATAGAACTCCCGCCCACTACCCTGACTCTGTTCCAGTGAGTCTTGTTCTGTCACGCCTCCGGCCTTGTGTGGTTTTTATATTGCTTTTGGTATTGTGAGTGAACAGCTCTTCAGATACAAACTTATGTTCCGTACACTTCATTCCTATCATGACTTTCTCCTCCCTCGCTCTTACGCAAGTAGGATTATTGGGGTTTTACTTCTTCCTTTGTTCATGTGGTGTACAATACCCAGTATCAATACCCAATATCATGCACCAGAAGATGATGGCAGCTTTATAAGTACCACAGCAGTCACAGACAACTGCAATTCTGCAAGAATAATATGATTACAATCTGAAGGGTTTGGGTTCATGTATACCTGAAGTTAATGCATTCTGAGGAACAGCTCCCTTTGTACTGACTCACCTTTCACCAGAAACAATCAGAGACAACGAGGCACACAATGGGGAGGCAGAAAAACTTACATTACCCTGTAATTCTATAGATAGCTGTGTTCGAAACATACACTCCTTCACTATGTGTAGAGCACTGGATAGTTAATCGGCTATTTTTTGTGCTGTCAGAAATTGGCACAAAAAAATAATATTCACTATGATGCGCAGTATTTTATGGCCGTGACACCCACCAAAATGTACTGAACACTAACACAAACACTGTTCGACATAAACCATCATGCATTGAAGAAAAGCCAGCAGAAAGTGCCTTTGCTCTTCACTAGATGCTTAAAACTGCTGGCCTAAAACAGTCGTAATGCATGGCATTTTTTTATATGTGAACCCAATGAACATATCATAAAACTTGCCCATGCTATGATGTTTGGTCTGCTTCACAGCCTGAGTAGCAGTACTTGAAAAATTTTGTGTTAGTAAATCATCTACTGGAGTCATGTTTGAAGCCTTGTTGCTTAGGAAGACATTATGCACTTAATTTAGAAGCTTGCTCTTGAAATATTTGCACAAGTGCTATGATGACAACTTCAGAGCTATGCTATTGTGATGAATATATTGTTTTCAATTTAATGCAAAGTGTTTACTGTCATATGTACAGACGTAATTACATTTCTCTGAACAAAGAACTTCTTTCTTTGCTGTCAAGAGTTTAATATAAATAATAATCAATATTTAATATAAATAATAATCATATCTGTGTGTGTAGATATGAATAAATATATTAACTGTGCATTTGTAAAATGAAAGAAATGGGCAAGGAGCACAAAATTACAGTATGAGGTAGATGGAAGGGATGTGCAAGGGAGCTTGGTGCAAAACAGCTTGTATCTGTACACAATGGAGTATGGTATGAGCAGTGAATGAGTGATGTTCTCTCTCTATCTCTATCTGAGCTTCCATTTCCACTCTTCCAGGGCTCTGTGATATGTGCTGTTGTCATGGCCTGGGTGTATATTGAGCCGTTGTATTGATTCACAAACCCATCAATAACCCTCTTTTACTGAACAGATGGTGACAAAGACACTAGGGGCAGTATTTCGACAATCTGAAATGTTTTTAAGTGCTTTGCGCTTTGTGTCAAGTCTGCCACACCCTCAAAATAAAATTTGCGTTTGTATGCTTTTTGCACTGGTAGGAAGGGTCATTTTGAAATGAGGTGCAGTCTAGTGCATTGTTGGCTCTTTTTTACGTTTACATTTACAGAATTTACCAGATGCCCTTATCCAGAGAAACTTCAGTAAAAAATCAGTAGTTGCAGGGACAGTCCCCCCTGGAGCAACTTAGGGTTAAGTGTCTTTCTCAGGGACACAACGGTAGTAAGTGGGACTTGAACCTGGGTCTTCTGGTTCACAGGCAACTGTGTTACCCACTAGGCTACTACCACCCCACCCATTTTAAGGCAGTGAAGTAAAATTTAAGTGCAAATCTCTTATGTTGGACATAAGTACCATACTGAAGCAGGTGCATTTGATCAAACAATTATACCAAAGAGGAGCTAATAATCATGAGTCGAAACACATTTACTGAAAGAGAATCAGCTGTGTTTCGGCTGAGTAGGGTGGTAGTAGCCTAGTGGGTAACACACTCGCCTATGAACCAGAAGACCCAGGTTCAAATCCCACTTACTACCATTGTGTCCCTGAGCAAGACACTTAACCCTAAGTTGCTCCAGGAGGGACTGTCCCTGTCACTACTAATTGTAAGTCGCTCTGGAAAAGGGCGTCTGATAAATGCCATAAATGTAAATGTAAATGAGTAGGAGGATTTAAACTTATTGGCGAACAGCAAAACTGTGCTATTGGAGTAAGGTTGTGGAAGACAGTTTTGTGACACAGATCATACACTATGGCAAGACTTAACACAGCATCAGCAAGGTCTTTTCCAGACAAAAGATTCAATGCACACTGGGGTTTCAAGATGTGCTGTTCTTTTGAAGAAGCACCAAAGGTCTGGAGATCTGTACAATGATGAGTGTCTACAGTGAATAATGGTGGAGTTTCCTTGAAAGTATAGGGCTGCATTTCTACAAATGGAGTTTGGTGTCTTCAGTGCTGAGAATTACAGGCAGATCCTTATTCATTGTCTAATACCATGAGGCATGATTTGCCTCAAATTTATTCTGCACCAAGACAACAACTCCAAACATACAGCCAATGTCATTAAGAACTATTTTCAGCATAATGAACTGAAACTGACCCGAATGTTACTTTTTCGGATCCCGAACCGCCAAGGTGCCACTGAGGTGCCACTGAGCAAAGCACCGTCCCCACAGGCTCCCCGGGCACCTTTCATGGCTGCCCACTGCTCACCAAGGGTGATGGTTAAAAGCAGAGGACACATTTCGTTGTGTCACTGTGTACTGTGCTGTGTTTCATAATGATAATCACTTCACTTTTAAATCACTTCTGTTCATTCACTGCATTTTGTTAATTGATGAAAAACTATATAAACTACTTGCAGGACAAGTCTTGCATAAACTTGCATAACACCTGGTCTCATAACAAGCAGAACACCTCACCTCCCCTCATTGAAGAATGACCCCCCCCCCCTTTGAATATAGGCAATCTACTGAGAGTACTATTTAAGGGGGCAGTGGTGGCCTAGTGGTTAAGGAAGCGGCCCCGTAATCAGAAGGTTGCCGGTTCGAGTCCCGATCCGCCAAGGTGCCACTGAGGTGCCACTGAGCAAAGCACCGTCCCCACACACTGCTCCCTGGTCGCCTGTCATGGCTGCCCACTGCTCTCTCAGAGTGATGGGTTAAATGCAGAGGACACATTTCACTGTGTGCACCATGTGTTGTGCTGCTGTGTATCACATGTGACAATCACTTCGCTTTATGAGGGGCAGTGGTGGCCTAGCGGTTAAGGAAGTGGCCCCGTAATCAGAAGGTTGCCGGTTCGATTCCCGATCTGCCAAGGTGCCACTGAGGTGCCACACACTGCTCCCCGGGCGCTTGTCATGGCTGCCCACTGCTCACTCAGGGTGATGGGTTAAATGCAGAGGACAAATTTCACTGTGTGCACTGTGTGCTGTGCTGCTGTGTATCACAAGTGACAATCACTTCACTTTCTTTCACTATTTGAGAGTAGTATATACACAGCTTGCAGTTGCATCCAGCATCTCATCAGTACCACATCAGCTTACAGTTTTGTCTGAAATACTACAAAATACCGTTGCATCTGATTCAGTATGTTGCATCCTATTCTGTTTTTTGTCTTATTGTTCAGCACTTTGGACACCGTAAAATGTGCTATAGAAATAAAGTTGGATTGGATTGGATCACTGAGTAGGTCTCTGAGATGTTCTCTCTCAGCTATGTTTTGAGTCAATTTTTTTGCCTTTCATGGACCTGTTTTTTGAAAAGTAAAAGCATGTGAAACACAAACATCAGCCTCTTACATGATCTAAAAGCATTCATTTTGACAGGGTGAAGATAGCATTTTTACACAAATGAAAAATATATTAATGGAGGAAAAAACATTGACTACTTTCCATGAGAAGTTGGACACATTAGTTATCCAACCGCTCACTGAACCCTCATGACTGGTACATTTCCCCCACCGAGCCTCCCTGTGAACATAAAACAACCTTCAATCAGCCGGAACCAGAAGGCCTGAAGAGGCCGGAAGGTACAAGAAGGAAGGGTGATTGGAGGTTGTGAAAGAGAAGAAGCAGCGATGATTGTAGAGGGGGTTCAGTGGCTGCCAGTGAAATCAGAGGCCACGAGGCAGCTGACACTCATTGCAGCTTCAACATGAGTAAAGGAGAAAGTGTGAGAGAGAGAGAGAGAGAGAGAGGGAGAGATCGTTTGTAGATGTATCCAGTGCCAAGGAACGTAGGCCCCTGCCGAAATAGGCAAAAGAACAAAACTCATCCACATCAAATTAGTATTTAAGTTATTACAACACTCCAGAACATTTTCGTCAAGTGCACTTTATACTTTTAATATTGTTATATCATTTTTTTTGCTAAAAAGAAAATGAAATTGTGACCAGGATATGAGGGTCAAGAACTCAGCCTCAAGAGTTCAGCACAAAAAGGAATAAATTTGAGAGGGCATTTTATTACCTTAACACTCCACACATACAGCCAGGAGATCAAATAATGCAACCATCATGATCCAAATTAATGCTTATTTATTTAATAATTTAATGATTTTAATAAATCAAAAGGTCCAATAAAAACAAACATTACTTATTCATAGTTTGTTCAAAAGCAGCGTTTGCACAGGGGTTTAAGAAAAGTTTCAGTCAGATAAGGGTAATTAAAGAGAACAGAGCAAAGCATCAAAAGCTGAGGTGCATCGGGACACATCATTAAACATCTCAGACAAATTCTGAAACTCAATATCCTTTTTCAAAGACCACGGTTAATTTCCCCAAAGTTGAACTAAACAAGTAAAAGCAGATGAATGAGGCCCCTGGAAAAAAAAAAAAATTTGTTTACATGGACAGGCATTAATTTCTTGACAAACATTTTCCCTTCACAAAAGCACACAATATGCCATCATATGGACAAGAAGGGCTGATCTGGGCTTCCAAGTCAATTAAGTGTTAATCAGCACATATACAAAAGAAGGTTCCAACAATCTGGGCAGCATTCCAGTAGTCCAGAAGACCTCAGTTACTATATACAACACATGCATTTAAGACTGGCCCTGTGTTGTGGTTTTATGGACAGAGGTGAACAGTGGAGCTACAGAGACCCATTCCAAATGTCCAGAGAAGTTAGGACATGTTGGGGTTGACTTTAATTCTGTCCTAATGACTTTATAGTCTCTATTTCCTTGTTTTACTTTTTTTGTCACCACATAACCTACCCTTGAAGACAAAGTGGATATTTAACTGCGGAGGTCAGCCTGGGGTCATTTATCAACCCTTCCTGCTGGCTTGATCAGCAATAAATGACGTACAACAATGTGTTCCTGTCTTGGGGGGTGGGGGGTTGTGGGTTGTGGGGAAAGAAGGATGTAATTTACAGCGACATAAGTTAACACTTTAAAACTGATTGATTTGCTGTTAAGCCATAGAATCATAGTCATGGGGTGATTAAACACATGATACACATGATTAAACACCGATAAGATAAGATTACAACCACTATAAGTTGATTTTGCCCCCTGTCCTGCATTGTACCATTTTATGCTGAGCTTTTCTGTTTCCCACACTTGGCATGATAACAAGAGCATCAAAGGATTAAAAGAATAAAAACTATACCATAAATATAAATACAGATTATACATGTTTACATGTGAATGTGTAAACTTAGATAAATAAAAAATAGAATAATTCTAATTATATATGTAGAGAGTAGAGATATATATATATATAAAGACTATGGTGTATTGGATGTGTGTGTTTGTTTATGTATGTGTATGTAAAAATGTAATGTAAATGTAATGTAAATGTAAAATGTATGTATAGGTGGCTAGCAGGTAAGGAAGTGGACTTGTAATCAGCAACCTAATTCAAAGGTTGCCGGTTCAAATCCTGACCTGCCAAGGTGCCACCCACACTCTGTTAAATGCAGAGGACACATTTTGTTGCATTATGTGCTCTGCTTGCTGTGTTTCACAATCACTTTTCTTTCACTTTCATCAGCTGCTTTTCTTTCACTTTCATCAGCTGCTTTTCTTTCACTTTCATCAGGACAAATTTTCTCCTCATGCAGTAATGTGGATTAGCAACTAAAGTGCTCAGCATATAAGAGGAAAGGACACGGAGAGAAGAGGATGCTATTTATAGGACGAGGCGAAAAATAGTGGACTGAGAGGATGGGAGCATTCACATGACACAGGAGAAGTGCTTTCTCATCATCACCATCACCGTCATAATCATCATTGGTTAGAGGTTGCCCTTGCCCTTTCATTTCTCAGTCCAGTCGGGTCAAAACATCCACATATAAAGAGCCATCCTCACGCACCAATAAACACCAATCCCCAAATTGTACACAGCACAGTCACGCTGAATTTGCTTATGCAGAATTTCACCAAGCAGATCCAGGGCATCACATTCGATTGCTATTCAGAACATACATCGTGGTGAGGGATGTGGCAAATAGTAAGCAGGACTCAAAAAACGCATCCTATTAATTAAACTGTCATTAGGAAACAGTCAGAAATCTGCGGTGATCTTAAGCACCACAGAGCCAGACTGGATCAGATATTCCTCAGGACATCAAACAAACATAAGAATGCTAAAATGCTCAGATTGGGCATGCTTTGGGAATCTTTGGCGCTAAAGATTAACAACTCATAGCATAGGGAGAAAAATGAGAGGAAGGAAGGTAAAAGTGACAAATTCACATTCAGAAGATAGACAGGACTGGACAGACATCAATAATAATGAGGAAGACTCTGAAGCCTGTTAATCTGATTAACTGAGGGGCACCATTGTTATTCTCCACATAAAGATGTCACATGACCTGTTAATGCCCGTCTGGCTCATTCTGAGCAGCCCTTTTTCAGAGGAAAAATGTCAAAGCCATTACCTACACCACATAAATAGGAGACCGTCTCTCTTCTTGTGTACCACACAAACTGGGGAAAGATTAGAAGGGGGGGGGATTGATAAGACCTAGGGGTTGAAGCAAAGCTAATCCTTTTTAATTAACAAAAAAAAAATCTAGCTAGCATTCCATCAAGGCCTGCCAGTGGTGAGCAGTGGTTAGTGGAGGTGGATGTGTGGATGAGACTTATCAGACTTGTTTGTCCAACACATCCTGCAGATCGGATTGAGATCTGGAGAATTTATGTGCACAACAAACAACCACAGCTTTGAAACCACCTAATCTTAAGTACAACCCACTTGTGCTGCCAGAATCACTCTGACCAATGAGACACGATCTCCAGACATCAACTGAAAAATGTAGGGGTGTTTTTTTTGTTCAAGGGGCATCAGAGATTTGTGTCCAAGGAAATTTGACAATGACATGAAATGACAATATACTCTACACTCTAGGGCCTACAGTTACATAATGATGTTAGAGAGAATTTAACTTTTGAAAATGTTTCTACATTTCTACATGGGCCTTTAAAAAAAATAAAAAATTTTGTCTCTTGTCCCCTGCTGGCAGTCTCTGTTTTGTACAAGCAACTTTCTTTGGAACACAATACTGAGGAGCACCTGCTAGCTCTTCAGTGGTGGGTGTTTGTGTGTAACTAAGCCCTCCCCAAACACACATGGCTTTACTGAGTTCCACTTAAAACCACACACACACACACACACATCTACATAATGTGTCTGACAATGTGTTGCACAAAAGAGCCAATGTTTCCTCACAACATACTGCCTCTTACAGACACAAGCTTTTAAATCACATCAAAGGGAAGCGTCTGTTTAAAGTCTCCGGGAGAGCAGACGGCATATTTCATACACCTTTAATCAGTGTCACTGAAACTAAGAGCTTCTAGATTTCCATTTAGACTATAACCTATCCAGCTAATCAAGCCAGGACTTTATTTGATATGCAACACACAGGCTGCCAGAAGTAATGGAGGAAGAGGTTAAAACCAAATCACAAAACAAGCACAGGAGACAAAGAGGACCCCTAAACATCCGATAATGTAAGCAGTGCACGTTTTTGACATGGGCGACATGGGCCATTGCCCAGGGCAGCATCGTGGATGGGGGCAGCATCATGTGCATCGGCCAGAAATTATTTTGCACGCAGTGTAAGCAATTGCTCTGTGCAGTTCATGTAAAAACGAACAGAATTAACATAAACACTGGTGTAAATAACCAAGAACATGTACATATAGCACTACCACCAGAAAGTAACCATGTCCAAAAACTGTGGCAGCCACAAGGGACGGGACCCAACAAGAATGTTTTATACATTAAGCAGCTCTCAGAACTGTCATCTGTTATTCACGTTCTGCCAAATCAAAACACCCGATCCTCCGCCTCCTTGTGCACCCCCCCCCATCTTCATCACTCCTCCCATCCAACATCCTTAACTCGTCAGCACCGTGTCACCCTCTGGACAAAGCTCTATTTCATTCAGCCCTTATTCTGATGGATCTGATTTTATTCAGCTGACAGTACTGATCTCTCCCTTCTGGCCCCTCCCTTCTGCATCCCCTGCCACATCCATCATTCCCTCCGTACGTAGCATGTGGCTTTGGAGAAGGCCAAGAGAGGCTGGAATGGGAAGGGGGTGTAGGGAGGTGGAGAAAGTAAGAGAGAAAAGACAGAAAATATGCCTTCTGGAATCGTGCCAATTTTAAAAAAATCTCCACTTTATTGGGAGAAAAGTTAATATGTTCGCAAGACGTTTTTTATTATGCGCTGGGATGTGTGCAATAGCAGGATGCACTGTAATATTCCTGGGTGCCAAGACACATTGTCATTTTAATGACAAAGGCTAAACTAATTGGACGGAAGACCATTTGTTAAATAAACTAAGCCCTGGAGCTAATTTGAAGTAAAATACTGAAAAAATGAATTAGCAGCATGATTTTAATGAACTAGACAGACAAACTGGTATCATCAGGAGAAAATAAAACATAATCCCTTCACAGTGATGCCTGCATAATGTGTATACTGTCAAACTCTTGCTCAATACTTAAACAGAACTCCACAAAACTTTTAAATAGTACCAACACCTTGAGGTCACACTCCATTCTTGCTTAAATACCACATTTAATCAGTATCTCCGGCGATTTATAAATATGTTAATATGAATTAATTAACACATGGACATGGAATGTAATTGATATTAATTTTTTTTTTATGTATGTCCAAGTGTTTTTACTATTTATTTTAAAGTGTAACGGCAGATCCAAAATGTTATATTGTACCAACCCACAGCTAAGTATCTGTTCCTGCTGGGGTAGGACAACCACATTAAACCACGACCTATTGAGTTTAGTTGTGCTTTATGATCATGGCAGCGTGTGTTTACCGGTAGCAACATTTTTTGTAATTAATTTTATTACAATTAACTATGCTGGGTAGGCTGCTGGGCGCTGTGACTTAGGCGAAGAAGCACGCGTCTTCGCCTAATAAAAAATTGATCAGGACACACTGGTTTCTCCAGACCAGCCGGTATTTACAGCAGACCATGGACGTTTGTGAGAAGAGAAAGAGAGCGGGGTGGAGCGAGAGGGAGAAGAGGAGGAGGTGTTGAGTGGCAGGGAGGGTGGCAGCAGGTTGATGGGAGACGGATCTTCCTCTTCACCTGGGGATAATTTACTGGACTGCGCGCTAGATCTCTGCATTCTGTTTTGCAGGCGAGTGCCTGTGCGTGTCTGTGGTGAGAAAGGCCAGCTAGACTTCCTGTCTCACAGCTGTCTGTGTTCCCCCTGTTGGGTTCCGTTGCGTGCGGTTGCCGAGACAGCTGTGGTTGCTAACGGCGATCGGCGTTCCCTTTTTCACTTCTTCTGCGGTGTAAACTGACTTGCCTCACTGAGCAGCTGACCCCCCCTCCCCGCAAACGACCACTGGAATCCAGCTACATGCCCCACAAGCTCATCAGGCACCTCGCGGCTATGAGCTCGCAGGCGGTGCTGCGTATCGCCGCTCCCCTGCTGACAATGGCACGCTGCGCTACGCCGCGCCAAGAGGGCCCTCCAGGCTCTTAACAGAAAACCGGGCTGCGACGTCAGCCCTGCCGGGGAGACAAGGGCCACAGCGCTGCTACTGATAGCAGATGGAAACAGAAAGGAATGGGAAAGGTGCACAATCATTCTAATCAGATGAAGAATAAAAAATATCACTGTCTGCTTTCCTGTCCGCCAAATTCGCCAACAGCCATGTGGAGCAGGGAACAATGCTCAACAATGGCGGAATAGCGAGGATGCACAGCATGCTATGCTATTCAATGAACGTGTGTGTTCATTGATGACCTAACAGGATGATGCTTCGTGTACAGTGAGATGATTACAGCACTGTGCATCATGAAAAGAACAAGAGAAGAGGAAGTGCAGAAAGAGAAACAAGTACTCTTTCATTCCCTTGCCTGCTGGGACTGAACTGCATGGAAATTCACCCATCAGAACAAATGCATCAGGAATGAGAATATTATATGGATCTGTATTTTTCTTCACCAAAGTACATAGACATCTTGTTGGGAGATGGATGAGCAAATAAAGGTCACAACATGGATCTTGTATTTCAACAGAATCTTGTTTACTTATGTTGTAAGCTGTTTGTGTCTGCAACTCTCTCTCCAGCTCTATCACATCAGTATCCCGTAAATGACTTCAAATCTCGTTCCCTAAACAAGACAGATCTGAGTCAAAAAAATATCTGTGATATTTTATTACAGTTTTATACTGTAAGTGAGAAAAAAATTTGCAGGCCAAAAATACTTCACACTAAATATTTTATTTCAATTAAGCACATTCTACACTTTAAAGAAAAGTACATAATATTATCCTTCAACTTCAGGCATTGAAAGCTGCAGAAAAGGGATGCATGAACATGAGAGTGAGAGCAGAACAGGAGAATAGACCATCTCAGGACAGCACATCAGGGCACAGTAACAGTAATGGGGGACAATGATACAGGTGACACCAACAGAAAATGGGAGGCGGAATTGGTAGAATGACAGATTTCTTTCTGAAAAGATCTAAAGAGAAACAAAGGAGGGGGAGAGAGGGGGTTTGAGATGTGGTGAGATTACGTCTGTCCATCAGCATATCAACTTTTCTTTTAAGTTGCATTCAGCACAACAGGACTGCACAGGGACATTTTCAAACACAATTGATCCTACACTATGTAACACATTACTCAGTCTGGATATATTGGACAGCAAGTGAACATTCAGAACTTGAAGTTGGTAATAGAGACATTAAAAAATGATTAAAAAACACTTTGTTTTATACTGTAATACAGTTTCCATCATTTTACTTTTTACCGTTTATTTATACAGTTTTCCATCCTCCGTTTGAGGATGACTCACAGATGCTCAGGGTCTGGAGACATGCTTGGCCAGTCCAGCACCTTCACCCTCAAGGTGTGTTTGGGGTCTGTGACCCAGTTTCTGACGGGAGGGGATCATTCTTTGCATTCATTCATGAATGGTTCCCTCAATGAACTGAAGCTCACCAGCACTCATGCAGCCCCAAAACGTGACATGCTTGACAGTAGGCAAGACACACTTTCTTTAGAAAAGGCTTCCTTCTGGGACGACATACATACAGAGTTTGAAGCCGTGTGGGGCGTGTGGTCGGAGCACTGACATTCTGACTCTTCCACCCTTTCAACCTGGCCACCATGCTGCAGGGTGTTGGCAAACGTCTTATAGCCTAGATCACGGGTGTCAAACTCTTGACCTGCGGGCCACATGCCGCATACAGAGCCATGATTATGACCCGGTGACACGAAGCGCCGACATTACACAAACTACAGGTCCCATAATGCAGAGCTTCAGTTGCCTTGCCACAGTTGCCACAGCTGAATCTGTACATCGATGCCAAATGGGTTGTGAAGCAATGTCTATGCTTCAATGTCACCAAAACACCGTGTATAGGCCACTCAGTTTGTCAGCAAAATGCACACTGCATTATGGGATCCGCAGCCCATGCGCCACCAGCATATTTATGTACACCAACAATCATATCCATGATGTGCAATTTAAACTACGGTGACACAGAGTTTAACACACCTGCTCCCCATTCACACCTGATACCTTCTAACACTAATGAGGTACATGACAATGACACTGGGGAGGGAAAATGGCTAATTGGGCACATTTTGTACTCACTTTTGTTGCCAGTGGTGTAGACATTATTGGCTGTGCGTTTAGTTATTTTGAGGAGACAGCACATTTACACTGTTATACAAGCTGTACCATGACCATGTCATATGCTTAGTGTTCAGTATAATATATTTAACAAAAATATTAAGTGGTGTACTCACTTTTGTGAGATATTGTGAGTACATATAGACTTCCTGTAAACCAAAGGCTATTTAAATCACACTCAGCTAACTGATGATTCACAGTCCATATCTAGTCTGCAAAAATGAATCATATTGGTTTATTGGTTTCACATCGGGGTTTTAAAACAATTCTGTACACATGTAACTATGGCAAGAGGAGTAATTATAAATAGTAATTGCAAGTTTAAACACATTAAGATTTACACATAAACACATTGCAGGTTGTATTGCAGTCTATCTAGTATTTTACAATGTCTCAAGCTCAACAATTACATAACAAACCAAACTCCAAATTCTGCAACTCCAACTTTGCCAGTGTTTTCATCTTTACCTTAATCTCAACCTATCTATTGTCACCTTGAGCCCTCCATCACTGAACTCCCTTGTTTCTGAAACAGTCGAATGGACAGTAACAGATAGCCAAGACCAAGGTTGAGTAGATAGCCCAGGTCAAGCACAAATGACCTTACCCAGAATTTGCATGGTATTCATAATAAAAGGAATAGAGCAGGAAGCGAAACTATGTGAAATATAAATTACACCTGCTAATTACACCTGCGACAGTCACTCAACCAGCTGGTAGCCTACCTGTGCCAATCCGGTACATGACACAAGACATGCCTCAGCACCCGGTGCACATATTTCGTTATTGTTTGAGGTGGCAGGCTCTCAATCAATTTGACAGCAGACACTTTAGCAGGAAGTTAACTCCCCTCGTTTGTGAAGAAAACCCCCAATGAATGCACTGCCACACCCATGTCAGCCGGGAAGCCTCGTTATGAAAACAGCAGCGGGTGCCATTTGGTACAAAACAGAGCACCCCTGAATACATTTCCCCCCGCTGCCATCTTGCCAAGCATGTCTTACAACCTGTGGCGGCCTTCAGGTTTCAATAGCTACTTTCAGCCTGTACTAGGTTTCAGTTGCCACTTCAATATAATAATACTGCAGGCGATCTCTAGAGCCAGCTTTGAGTTGGTCTTTTCTGGGTTCAAAGCTTTCAGAAAAAAGTGATGATTCACAGATACAGGTGATTACGACTAATTATGAATTAAAGATAACAGGCCCTTATCATTTGAGTTGTGCTGCTTGGACACTAGTAAAAGTCTTTAGCTTAAGTGTCAAATTCAATTTTTTTCCTAGAATGTTATATCAGAAAATGAATGGTTTTGAGAATATTTCTTATTTATGTCAACTTCTTTATTAGATTTGAAAAAATGAAAGCAACTCGTCTGTCCCTCACTGCTGCTTTGGTGAGATTAGGATTTCTGCCTGAGGTTGACAAAGCAGACTGAAAACTGCCTCTCTTTCTGGAGGTGATGGCGATGGACAGAACAATTATCATGCCAGTCAAATCACAGTTGCATGATTATCAAGGCTGTCAGCCAGAAAAAGGACAAACGACGGCAGTCCACAAACAGAAATGTTCAGGGAGGTGTGTATTTAAGATAGGCCATGCGTGAGAGTGTCGTTTGGAGGAGTGTAGAGTGTATGGAGTGTAGAAGCTCTCTCTCTCTCTCTCTCTCTCACACGCAACCGGAAAGAATCCACAGGAAAATTTAATCAGTCGATATGCATGCTGTATTTGACCTCTCTGTCCACCATCTGCTCATCATGGTTCACTCAGAACAGCGATGTAGCACAACACTCATTTCTCCTCGAGAGACAACAGAATAATTTATTCCCTCAAACAGAATCAATTATCCTTATCCAGGTCTAATTCTGCCAAATACATACAGATCCATCGCCTGTGTCCAGTCCCATCCAGAAGTTCTCTGAGGTTAAAATGAAAAGCCGTGCCCTTCCCTGACCTCCTGCTTATATGCGACGCATTAATACCACTGTACGCCCCTATAATGGTCACGCGTACACCTAACATATTTTCTGTGATATTAGATTGAGTCCACTTGAAAAACATACAGGGGACAGACAGATTTTAATCATCCACTCAAAATCTAGATGATCATCTCCATCTCTGTACAGCCCTCTTGAGCTCTTATTACTCAAGTGAATCACAAACAGCACATGATTTTCCCGCTTCCCACGAAGGCGGCGCTAATACAGATTCCCAGAATCCTAGCTGGGATGTCTGCAATCCAATGACTATCAATCAAAGGTTTGGAGAGATAGCAAAGATGTGACAAATCTCTTATATTCAACTACACTACCGTTGGGGTCAATGTCCCCATTTTTTTAGGACTGACTTGGTGCATTAAAAAGACATCTAATGGGTCAAAATTCAGTGAACGTCTATGACTACGTAAATGGCTGTTATGTACATATAACCCTAAACTTTTGTGCAGTAGTGTTCATAAAAAAAAAAAAGATTAGTATCCTTATTTAACAGTCAGTTTTATAACTATGTCAAGTAAACATGGAATCATTGGTCCGGCAACTTCTTTTAGCTTATTTTTCTTCTCTTGGCTCCATCTTCCTCTTCCACACCAACCATCTGCATGTCCTCTTTCACCACAGCGATAAACCTCCTACTTCGCCAAATTCTTTTCCTCCTGCCCAGTAGCTCCATCCTCATTCTCTCAACGCAATAGCACCTCAATGAAACAGCCAAGCCTAACGGTTCCACTAATGCACTCAGTCAGAATCCTGTCCAGCCTTGTCACCCCAACATAAATCTCACCATCTTTAACTCCACCTCCAGCTCTGCCTCCTGTCTTTTTACCAGTGCCACCATCTTCAACTGACCATCATTCCTCTCTAGAGCACATATCCACCTCTCCAGGTTCTCTTCCAGTTCCACCTTACTGTCGCTACACAATGTCATCAGCAAACATTATAGTCCAAGGGGACTCTTGTCTTATCCCCTCTGTAAAGCTGTCCATCAATATATCAAACAAGAAAGGGCTCAGAGTTGATCCTTGGTGTAGGCCCACCTCGACCTTGAACACATGTCCTCATACATCCTGCGCCACTTTCACATACTTTCTCAACTCCTGACTTCCTCATACAAAACCACAGCTCCTCTCTAGGAACCATGGCATGTGCTTTCTCAAAAGTCCATGAAGACCTTCTATGTACTTTTACATCAACATCCTGAGAGCAAACATGGCATCTGTAGTGCTCTTTCCCAGCATGAAACTATACTGCTACTCATTGACGCAGCTCTGTACATCATCCTTATTCTTGAATATTGGTACCACTACACTTCGCCTGCACTCATCAGGCATCCACTCCCTTCTCCAAAATTGCATTAAACAATCCGGTTAAAAACTCCACTGCCATCTCTCCTAAACACCTCCATGCTTCCACATCTGGAACAACAGCCTTTCCATTCTTCAGATTTCTCATAGCTGTCCTTACATCTTCTAATGTTCGGTACCTCCTGGTTCACAATCTCTGCGTGATCCAACCTTCCTCTCTTTCATCATTCATCAGCCCCTTTAAAGTATTATTTCCACACTCTCCATGCTTATCAGTTATTACTCCTTTAGGCCTGGGATCTAATAAGGCCAACAGTGAGCGGTAAACCTTTGCTTAGAGGGAAGACTACATTCAACCATCAAGACTGACACACACCCACGCAAAGACCACAGGCAAATACAAAACACACACATGCACATCAGATGCACATGCACATCACATCAAACTTTATTGCCGATGTCAGTCTTTCCATTTGCAGTATCTGTTTCCCAGACATGTTACAAATTTTAAACATTTATAATTAGGCTTGGTAACCAAGTGGCTGGGAGAGACTAGTTGCATCACCAGCATCGTGGGGGAATGCCTACCAAATTTAGGTTAACATTCACTTGTCGTGACTGGTTAATACCCAGTGCCATAAATAAGCTGTGCAAATCCACAAATGAACATGCAAGGCACTACACACAATGAGATGGCACACACACACACACACACACACACACACACACACTCAGTGAATGTGTCCTTGTGATCGAGACATTAATCAGACGCAAATCAGACTTCATCTTTCACTAGAGAGAAGCAGCTCTTCATTTGAGATGTTTCCATCTAATCATCTTTTCCTCTCTCCCCCTCAGAGTTGTTTTTTTTTTGGCTTCTTTCACTCTCTCTGTCCACCAAGGTCAACTAAAGGCCTCCAACCCAAAGGAGCTCAATGTTCTCATATTGGTACACAGAGGCTCTAATGGCCAAAAGGCTGCCTTAGGGCATTCACATTGGCGTTCTGACTGCCATGCCAGGGTAATGGGAACACTCTCACTATGACCCAATTACCAGCCTCAGCGTACACATGCACATGTGTTTATGTGTGTTTCCTGCTAGTGATACAGTTCCTTGCAGTAAAAGTGCCCATAAAACAATCCCACTAAGCTCAGGTGAAATATAGAAAGGGCCAACAATGGGCAGTCCTCTGTTCATGAAATACGAGTGGAAAATGGCGCCCAGAGCACAGGTGTCAACTAGTGCAAGAAACAGAATTTCATCATGCAGCTGATACATTTTTGGCTGTCATTACAGAACAGGTGAGAAAAGGCAGACATCTTCAACATTCAAAAATACATAATACAGTGTGTGGTCATGGGGCAGTGGTGGCCTAGCCGTTAAGGAAGTGGCCCCGTAATCAGAAGGTTGCTGGTTCGAATCCCGGTACCACTGAGGTGCCACTGAGAAAAGCACCATCCCCGCACACTGCTCCCCGGGCGCCTGTCATGGCTGCCCACTGCTCACTCAGGGTGATGGGTTAAATGCAGAGGACAAATTTCACTGTGTGCACTGTGTGCTGTGCTGCTGTGTATCACATGTGACAATCACTTCATTTTAAACTTTATTTATTAATTACACTAAAATGTGTGACCCTAACCGTTGCACTGAATCAACTAAAATGTTGGTTAAATCCCTCTTTAAAGAATTCGCTACAATTCAGTATAATCACTAATTGGGACAATTACTCTCACTGGCAGAGATGTCTGATGTCTGCTGAAAATGGGAATTGGTCACTAAGCCAAACTTTTAGCCATTTAAGAATCTCGTAGAACTACTGAAGAGAAAATCACAATGCAGAGGTGTGATTAAATATCCATCCATTACCTAAAGCCAGACAAGGGCAATCAAATACTGGCAACACTTCGTTTAAGTAAGGTAAAATTAGATATAGCGGCATACCAAAGGACAGTATATGCTGTTTCATTTTCTAAGCTATTATGTATTTAGTCATAACGGAGACAGGCTGTATAGAGTGTGTGCATTGTGTGTGTCTGAGTGGGAGAGAGAGACTGTTGCACTGAGACTGGCACCGACTCAGTGGCTCTTGATATAGACCCGAATGAATAGTTTGCCATTCAGAGCATGTATGCAGCTAGTATGCACTCTAATCAAATCGGTAAGTGCGAGCCAGAGATGGAGAGAGAGAGAGAGAGAGAGAGAGAGAGAGAGCAGATTACAAATTACAAATCCCCTAACTGAATACATTTAGAGTACACTTGATCTGGCTTCATCTTTCTATATAACAATTATACAAGTTATACCAATTATAACTGAAGCAAAGACTGTGTTGATATCTTGGGCAAGATAAGATGATCCTTTATTAGTCCCACAAGTGGGGAATTTACAATGTCAATAGGCCATAGCTGATATTGCTATAGGTTGGTCGTTCATCTGTATAGTTCTCAGAAATCACGACTATCGAAATTGAGCTGACACTGAGCATTAGCTGTATAAATTAGTGTGTTTGGGTCACTTTTGATCACTGAGCAAGACTGGTACACAACTGGACATCATTAACAAGATGGTTGAAACCATGAACTTTAGACTACATCTAAACATGTAAACAATTCATAATTTCATTTTGAAAATAATTTCTCATTGAGCCCCACCAGCAATCTTCCACCAAAGATAGACACACACAAGGTCCATTTTACACACATTTTTTGAATTAGTGCTATGCACTAAGCATGGTGCTTTTTTGTTAGTGTAAGGTCAAATATTTAATCAGGATTTACATAGATAAATATATGAAACAAGAGAGAAACACATCTTCGATAGTTTTTGCATATGTGAAATTGACAAGAGCATGCGTAAATGATCCAGAATTAGGGGGTAGCATATTAAACTTTGTTTACAAAAAAAAAATTATTATAATTTTGAAAGAAAACCACGAAGCACAAAGAGGAATCCCAGAAAAGGAGACAACACTACACCCCAAGGTCAATTGTGTGTCTCCTTGTTTCAAGGCAGCAGCATTAACCATCTCTCCTGTCCTCTCCTCTGTTACTTACTCCGCCTTGCACTGTCTCAGGGGGCATTGTTAAGACGGCACGACATGCAAACAACATCAAGACACACAGACAATTGGCTTGTTTGCCTTTTAAGAGGAATCATGTGTAAATGTGTAAGAAAATACGTTTCGCAATTAATTTATCCCCTCAGAGCCTATAAAACGTGTCCATGCTCAGGCGCTATGTCCCTCTGTCTCTCACCCTCTTTTTGTTTTTAGGCAGTACTGCATGAAGAAATGCCATTTTCGGCACTTTTGGGGACAGAGGATTTCAACTGGATGCTAACCCCAACACATTTACGTGCCAGCACATCCTTACCAACACAAATCTGCTCACTAAACACTCTGCAAGTCGAACTGCCCCTCCGGGCAGCTCATTTGCACCCCGGTGCACCCTGGGAAGTGTGTGAAGCCTGTCACCAGATGGTGTGCGAGTGAACGAGCCCAGAGGGACCGACAGTCTGCTAGGAGAACCCAGTTCACATCCTGTAGACTTCTGCCTGATGTTTCCTACCCACCAGACACCAGTCCCATGATTCCAACATTTAAACTCATCGGAGTCCTGAGCAGGGCAGCTCCCCGGGAGACCAGGTTCAGCGGATGCGTATAAGAATGTACTGAGCTGGAGGACATATGGGAATGAATAAGTCAGATTTGACTCAACATGCTGTTTTTGCCCCAAATCATATAAATGAAGAAATATCATCATCTGATGTGGTTTGTCCAAAGGTGCGTATGCAGTGTCTTTTCTCTCTATCAAGCCCAATCAAGTCGTCTTTACATTCATCAGACATGTCTCCAGACTGAAAGAAGATTGCATCTGTTTCAGATGTGAGGAGCGCCTCCTTCTCATTGCTCACCCAATCCGTTATTTCAATCTCCCACAGCACAGTGTCCTTCAGAGGGAATTAAAACAGGGGCCCTGTCCCTGACTTCCACCCTGCCATCCGTCAGGGCTGCATTGAGAACAGGCTTCATATCCATCATACTCTGCAGAGTAGGATGGAGGAGATCAAACGCTGCTTATGGGAGAAAGACAGGCACATCCCATCATCTGGGAAAACAGGCTTCATTCCTCAGAATACAGATCAGGGCTGAGTTTCCCCAAAACAGCCTTTCACCTAAAAGGAATATCTTAATGAAGTTATATAGACTTTAAAACCTGCTCTCCAAATTATCCCATAAGAGGTTGCTTAAGGCATTATAGACATCTATAGAGGTGCAATATAATGTGTTGACATTGTTGGTTCAGTAGAGGCAGTGGCAGATTGACTAAGAATAAAAGAGCTTTAGAAATGCTCACAAATACTACATTTTACAGAACTAGAGAACTAAATTATTCAACCATATAAATTTAACTGATTGGTTGTCTAAAAACCAGCTCCTCTGAATTCATTATCACACCTCATCCCATGACCCTACCGTGCAGTACATGCTTTCATTTGCTTGTAATATATTTCGCATTGCTGTTTAAATTGCTTTATATTAATCACTGATGTTGTGTAATGTTTGCAATAAAAGCAACAAACACAGAACGCAAACCATAAAACCATAAAAACATTTCTGAAAGCAAGCTGGAAAGAAAGATATTGATATATATGTGGTGTACTAGACAATGGTTAGTTGTACCTATCTATCCCTTTCCAGCCAAAAATTTTAATTGCAAGGAGGATTTGACTTAATTTTCCTCTCCGTCTTCCCTGCTCCCCAAGCACTGGTAAACATTTCAGCATTAATCATGCTTAGTATGCGAATAACAAAGGCAAGAAGCGTTTGCCTCAAGTGGCCCTTGGTGTGGTTAATTAAAGCTTTTTATGAATAATTTAGATCCTAATTATTAAAACACGAGGGGGGCAAGAAAACACACAAGCCCCCCCCCCCTACACAGATCTGCTGAGTTCAGTACATGTAACGCTGTCTCCGGTAGTGAGTTAGTCGTCAGCTCTGGAGAAAGGCACCTAATTATGGTCAGTGGTACCACACTCTGTGCCACTCTGCATGTTTGACTATGGCTACAGAAGATTATGGTTGGACATTTCTGTCGGTCATGGCTCTGCGGTTAAGTTGCTGTTGAAGGCACAGAGGTCATATTGTGTTTGTCCACAAATTTATCAAACCGAACACATACACACAAAATTAGGTGACTGAAAAGAAAACTCACTTTGGTTATGTGTTTGTGTGTGTGACAGAGAGAGAGAAACAGAGAGAGCGACAGAGAAAGTAATTTATTGTCTGAGAGAACAAGGGATGAGCCAACCTATCATGCTCAACATCATCAAAGCCCTCAAGTGCCAAAGACCACTCCACATCTCCAGCTCCAATTCCTCACAATTTCATCAAAAAAAGATCTGGCCTGATGGCGAAATCCTTATGGGATAATCCACCTGAAAGGAAGCCAATTTCCCAGCCACCCCAGGGTGTCTAAGTCAATCGCTGCACAAACCGACAAACCCAACAATCATCAGTCTGCTGAATGTATCAGCTAAAGACAGACGTGCTGGTAGCTCCTAGAGTGCAATGGAAGAACCATTAGCTGCCAACTACAGGTGAAGGTGACGCTAAGCCCAGGACCTACACATGACACAGGATGACTTGGGTGGCACAATCCCAGTACCATAATGCTGAAAAGAGGATGAAGACATCCCTATCTTTCCTCTACGGACTAGCACTCACCTATCCCACTGGAGTTCTTCATCTACACAATCCTTGGTTTTTAGGATCGGCTGCTACCAGTAACACCTTGATCTACAGGCTGAATCAAAGTGCCAATCAATCCAATTTGCAGTGGAGGCTCTACAGCTATAAACAGCCTACTGCTACAAATGAGAGCAGCTCCTGATTCCTGATACCAAACTCTTCTTCTTATGCAGAATCACTGATTGTGTGTGTGTGTGTGTCTGTATGTGCACATGGAAGAACTGCAAGCACAAGAGGCCAAAAAGGTCAGATTGCCCTTCTGCCCTCTGCCTCTTTGTATTGCCCTGCCAATAAACAGGATTACCCAGCAGGCATTTCAGACACACCTCAACTCCCAAAGCAGACAAACTTGTTTGCTTAAGACTAAAAGCCCCTGCCACTGCCAACGTTTCTGTCATCGTGTATCAATAATTGGATCAGGCAAACATGCTGCATGGATGTTTGGCAGAGTGAAAAGTCTGAAACGTTCAGCCAGTGACGGCCATCCCTGTGTGACATTGTGCATGTTGGCAGTGATGCGAACGATATTGCGCCATATGCTGTTTGTCTAAGACAGGTTAGAGGTTGTCACATTCCCCTCCATCTCCCCATATCTTTCAGCTGGTAGAGAAGGCTTATCTTCTCTCATACATGTTTTGTGGTAGTGAAATTGGCAGAAAATTGCACAATTTTGGTAATCACGAGACAGAAAAACAACACAACGATATAATGACTTACTGACCATTTTATATGGCATTGTGAATTTGAGGAAGATTTCAGTGCATATGCAGCACAAAATGTAGCTGTGGAGTCTGTTCAGCACCACAGACAGCAACCTCTTTATCACAGTGTACTCACTCTTTGTACAAGAAAAGCCTAATTTCCCATCCATTATAGATAATTAAGCTAATCAATTAGTCAGTGACAGGGCCTTTACATAATGGAAGGCGTTGAGGCCATACATGGTATAACAAGAAGCCGGAGAGCAAAGCCTTTACAGAGCAATACAGAAATGACATTAATAACTGGTTATGTGTCCAAACCACTCCTTCTGAATGAAAACTCCAGCTACAAGATGTTCTCAGATCGCACATCCTGCTGTGTTCCATACCTGATTTTGTGATCAACACAAATTCAGTCAACCCAATGTTTATTATGCACACCAATCACGCAACCTTTCCACAATTTGACCACATCAGTTTCACCAAATAGTTGTATGTCGCTCAATTCGATTCACTCCTGTGAGCAAATGGTAAAAAAAAACAAGTGACAAAAAAGTTACCCAGAGCATCTTACAATCAGTAGTTACTGGGACAGTGTTCCCCCTGGAGACGCTCAGGGTTAGGTGTCTTTCTCAGGGTCACAATGCTAGTTAGTGGGGTTGTTGTTCATTTGAGTGTCTTACCCACTACCACCATACTTACATTTATTTCTAAGCTCTCACTGGTCAGGCACAGCGAATCTGAGGTCAGTACACAAATCAAACTGCAATTTTCTGTCACCTTAAATAAAGAGAACCAGGGACACGCGTGGCTCACCTTCACGGCCTCGGCGTGCGTGACTTTGTCGAAGACTTTGTCGTTCACCTTCATGATCTGGTCGCCGATCCTCAGCCCCTCCCTCTCCGCCAGGGAGCCCGGCTCCACCAGCGACACGTAGATCCCGACGCCGTGCTCCGAGCCCCCGCGGATGCTGAAGCCCAAGCCCTCGTTGCTCTTGTGGCGCTTCAGGGTCACCTGTCGCACTTCCCCGGGCGGCTCGTGCAGGAACCGGCTCCCGAGGAGCGGGACGAGCGTCGCCGTCCCGTCGCTGCTGGTGCTGGCGGTGTCCGGAGATCCTCGGGGCGCCGGCCGGGACCCGGGGCTCGCCGGGCCGCCGTTCGTCGCCAGCGCCCCCGGCCGGATGTACAGCCCCTCCGACGTGTACTGGTCGAACAGCAGCTGGTCGGAGCGCGGGATGACCAGGCGCAGCATGGGCAGCAGCTGGCGCTTGCTGGGCGCGTTCAGGATGAGCCGCAGCGTCTGCACCAGGTCGTACACGTTGCGCTTGGAGTGGTACACGTTGAGGCAGTGGACGAACTGCTCGCGCTCCGGGTCGCTGAGCAGCAGCGTGAGCGCGTGGTGCAGCTTGCGCACGTTGGCGGAGAGCGCGCGCGCGCTGGACGCCGCCGACGCGGCGGAGGAGGTGAGGGAGACGCGCTCCGGGTCCGCGCTCATGCTGGGCCGCTGGCGGGGTCGCCGGGGGACCGGGGCCGTCCGGGGGCCATGCTGGCCGGTCAAAAACAAGTTTTTAGATTTATACATGGACAAGACATTGTTAGACGGAATTTATTAGTAGTAGCAGTGGTATTAGAGTATACTTACAACCCCGTTTAAATCGTGTTGCGGTGGTTAATAGGTCGTCCACTTTTGGAAACCCAAAGCGTGGCCGGTCGGGGTGTCTGTTTTCCTGAATAAGAGGCTCAGGTGGCCGCCGGCTGCTTCTCCGGTATCGGCAGCAGCAGGAAGGAACGTCCGAGTTGCTCTTTACTCCGCTTTAAAGGAGAAAAAGAAAAAAAAAAAGACTCGCGGAGGGGAAACCTCTCGTCCGGTCCCTGGACACGTTGTTCAGGAACGAGGCGGAAAGATCCCGTTTCAAGTCGCGTCGCGTCGCGTCGTCCCCGTCCCCCCCCCCCCCCCCGTGGCACCTCCAGAAGTGTCCCCGGAAAGACGTGGAAGGAGGACTCACTGTCTCCGTCCCTGGTCAACAGCCCCCTGCGCTCCGTCTCAACTCAACTGCGGAGCGCCGCTCCGAGCCAGCGCTTCGCCGGAAATGACGCAGCTGCGTGCAGGGGGATGAGTTGCCCGGCAACCGACAACACGCCGGCGTAGCCAAGGGGCGGAGTCACTCTGCCTTAATTAGCAATGGAGCTATTTTTAGGTCCGTCGAACGATGCCGAGGTAAAGCTGGAAATTTGGTTTCCTAGCCAAACTTTTATGGACTTTAGTTACCTGTTCATGGAAAATCAGAGGGGAAAAGACGCAATTTACATTTACAGCATTTACCAGACGCCCTTATCCAGAGCGACTCACAATCAGTAGTTACAGGGACAGTCCCCCCCTGGAGACACTCAGGGTTAGGTTTCTTGCTCAGAGACACAATGGTAGTAAGTGGGATTTGAACCTGGGTCTTCTGATTCATAGGCGAGTGTGTTACCCACTAGGCTACTACCACGCCTGGCAATTGGTTGATTCATGTGCACATGGGTCATTTTCACGACAGCACATCCAATTGTACTGCTGAATACGTTTTTATATTCACACTGTTGTCATAAACCCGGCAGAACTGCAGGTAACAACATTTTCAGTGCCTAAGTATTCAGATAAATCAATTGATTTCTTCAAACATGTTTGGAGCATGAAACTATAAGGGGAATGAGCAGTTTTAATCATCCAGCTGCTACAGGGCATTTATCCTGAATGTTCTGTGTGGTCAATAATCCTGCACAGCCAAACATGCTGGTCTGCCACAATTCCAGCAATAAGGCGCTACAACCTAATTTTATTTTTTTCCCCCGGCGCGGAAAGGAAATATCCTTAAACAATCAAGGTGGTCTGTCAGTCAACCGCATTATCGCAGGCTTTCCTGAAACTCATAGGGTCCAGAATAATGAGATGTTTCCTTGACGACAGCCATTGGCTCGCAAATCTGTAGAGGCTCCCAGGAGCTCTCAGTGCCAGCATGATGTGTCACTCACCTGCATAAGCAAATGACAAAATGCTAAAATAAACACAATTTTAGAACAGAGGTACATAAGGGCACGGGGCTAATGATTGATGGAAGTAATTAAAAGCTTCCTGATGCTTCTGGATCCCACAGAATATCAGGAAAACATGAGGATGCGAAAATGCATAAGATGGCGATCAGCACTTCTGGATCTGATGTCTCCTGACTTCAGCTTTGGTTTGCTTCGGCCCGTTCCATTCGATTCCTGATCGCACAGAGCAGGTACTTGTGAATGTTTAAAAGGTTGAACTGCTTGTGTGAAAGCACCTGCCTCACTGTCATCCTAATACAAATTGTCTCGAAAATGTCTCGGAATGGCTTGCAGACAAGGCTGAAAATAGAGGGAGAAAGAGATATACGTTCAAGCTTTTCAAGAGTGAGTCAGTGGAAGTACACTGCGGAAAAATACACAGGTTCTCCTGAGCCTTGGCTCATTATCATACTGAAACTTAAATTAATTGCTTCATATAACAGGCTTATCCAGTGATGACTCAGTTATACCTGGAGTCATAATTTTCACCCAAATGGAAAGTGTACTCTGCGTCTGCAATTACTAATACATGAGCAATTAGGTAGTGTACCAGGACTCTTAGAAGCATTGCCTCTCCTGATTGTTCCATTTTTTTTTACCTCTCTATTTGTCCCCCATTGGACGAGGAAAGCTAAATGACACGCTGAAAGCCGGCAGGCGGCTTATTTCCAGCAGCAAGTCTGTGCCAGTTAATTTGAAAATGAGTTTGGTTTGTTTGGGAGGAGGTGAAGCTCCCGAGATCCGTTGCATGACTGCATGCTCTTTCAAATGCGTCGGCACAGCTCTTTTAATTTGTCTGCTCACTTGCCTCGTCGGTTTTTGTTTGGTGGGTAGGCTGTAGCCATGTGAAGCCTTGGAAATGAGGCTCTCCCCACTGACATCCAGCATGTGGAGGAAGGGGGGCGGCTGTGATGCCAATTAGACTCCCTAATCATCACTCCCACAGAACAGTATTTTTCATGTGTGTCTAATAAAAAGCTATCTTATTCAAATGCACTTTATGACCAAATGCATTCTTTTAAAGTCCTTATGACAAAAAAAGAAAACAGTCAGAGAAAGTCATTGTGAACCACTGCAGCACAGCACATGGTGCATTTCGGGATTCAAGCCGGCAACCTTCCAATTACGGGTCCTTTTCTTTACCCACCACTGCCCCCATTAGACCACAACAAATTCTGAATCAATGCAGTCATGTTGGTGCACCATAAACATATCTAATATGGTAACTATATGAATGCCTGATTGATATTACACTTGACATTAACTCTAGAGACGTGGGTGAAAAGGAATCGGCACAGAACTCCCAACTGAGGGCAACAGCTCAAAATTAATTTAAAGACCTTTAAATTCACAAAGAACACGAGTGCAGCACATTTTCACAATCATCTTAAAAGGAATCTGATTAACATTGCTTGTGCCTCTTAATTACTACATCTATTCCCTTCCAGTGAATTAAATAATCTGTGCTGCCAGTGGGCAGACATCTGCGGCATGAACCCTGATACCATTATGCTATATATTATTTCACTTCTCTTATTAATGGGTGGTCAGCCTATTCTCCAGAAATTTCTGCGTTCCTCAGATACGTAAAACTATGGGTCCCTTTTAAAATGATTCATTGAACCTTTGGAAATTGCATTGTTTGCGAATAGAGTGATATGATTTTTGCAAGACTGATGAAAATACATATGAAAGTTGATATTATACAGTATTTATTATATTGATTTCCTTTATGATTCCTTCATGTCTCACATAAAGGAATCTTGCAGCTGTTTAAATGGCCTGTGATGGCTCTATGACAAACCTGCAAATTGCATTTCACCCACTCACTCACCAGGAAGACGCTGTGTCACCATCTCATTATTAACCAGCCGACTCTCTGTCTCTCCACGAGGCTGGAGGGCCGGAGGAGACCAGAGTGACTCATAAAGCCTCTTGAGATGGCCAGGACAGTTAATACCCTGGCTCGGCAGAGCCCAGTGTTTGAAATCATCTGCACATGACCTAAGTGCATTCCTGTGAGCTTTATTACTCTTCGTTCAAGAGCCGGGTGTCAGGGTGCCTTTTCTGATGTGGTTAAAATGGCCTCCCTCAGATGACTTAATTTCTGCCCATCATAAATCACAGACATTCAGACCCACACACAAATGTTTTCGGCAGTAGTGAAGGTTTATTCATCTTACCGACAGTAACTGTGACATCAAAAAGGGAAAGTGTAAAACAAATGAATGATCTTCTTCAAGCACAAATCCAGAGATGGAAAACATTATTACATTCCTGCTCAGAGAACAATATAATACAGATCTCTCTCTGTACAAATAATGTCATTGTTAAAAAATAAGGAAATTCTGCAATAAACAGTTTAGGAAAATCAACATTGGATCTATGACCGACAGGGTTTTTAACTAAATTGCTTGTAGCTTACATAAACAGTGGTTTTGTTTTCACAGTTTTTTCACTGTATTAGTGCACAGAACTGCATATAAATTTAAAACTGTAACTGCCATTTACTGTCTAATGGGAGGAGCTCATGCACCATTATTTTGGATTATTTAAAACTCCCATCAACACATCACATGCACAAAGTACTGCATGCAGAGTTGCTAGAGCTGGTTGTTTCCTATCCAAAATGTCCAAAAATAGTCCAAAACAGACACCACTGCAATGACTTCACATACAAAATTTTGAGCTCCTCAATTCCTATTCTCAACATGCTATTTTTCCCAAAATATAATATTCATAACCAGCCAACCTGGCAATACTAAGTGCATATTCCTGTTTCCTGTAATATCTGTTCGCAGTGAAGCCATCTGACATCTCACAACCATGTCTAGTCTGAAACCAAATACAGATATATGATCAGCCTCTTGTTCCTTGTAGTAAGGAATTCTGATTGGCAGACTATTAAATTTGACATTCCTGAACAAATCTAATGTGATACGTCTTGTGGAGGGTGGAATGCGGGGAATGTTCTTATTAAAATCCATACGTCTCTAAGCTACATCAAAGAGTGGAAGACTCAAAGAGCTGAACAGACAGGGGAAATTCCTTCTTAAAGAAAATATGTGCTTTTATAAACATTAAGGCAGATATACTTTGGATGAGAGAATGACATCTCAATATTTGATACAAAATAGTATAATCAACTCCTGCATGAGGGCAATAGGAGCACAGCAATAGTAAATAAGAAGTCAAAAACATTTGGATTCAGTTTGATTTAAGATCTCGATTGATTTTAAATGAACATTCACCTTGTGAAAGTGAAGTGATTGTCATTGTGATACACTGCACGGAATGTGTCCTCTGCTTTTAACCATCACCCTTGAGCAGTGTGCAGCCATGACAGGCTCCCGGGGAGCAGCGTGTGGGGATGGTGCTTTGCTCAGTGGCACCTTGGCGGATCAGGATTCGAACCGACAACCTTCTGATTACAAGGTCGCTTCCTTAACCTCTAGGCCACCACTGCCCCAAGTGAGTTTAGGAGTTGAATCTGTTTAAGGCTACAAATATGAAAGAAAATAGAATGAAACTAGTAGCAAACAAAAATAGCTTTGTTTAACTGCACAATATGAAATAAACTGTATTCATTCCAATCCAATTTAGTATACAGGAAAAGTATAAGGAAAAAATATCAATCTTGTGCTAATTTTCATATAAGATATCAATGGCACATGGCTAGGACCAGTATATATTTAATGATTTATTATGTTTATTTACATTGTATGATTTATAATTATTTTCTGAGATGTCCTACTTGATTTGGGTCCTGACTTCTTTCAAACTATTTCATTAAAATGGATTTGTCAGGCTTGACATAATTCAAAAATGGAAATAAGGATGAGTTGTTTTTTAATGCTTTTGTGCTTTTGTTCTCGTTGGTTGTATTTGACAGGTATAATTTCAAGAGGATCATGGCTGATCAATGAATTTTTGAGTCCATTCACAATTAACCATTTTAGAATAAAGAAATCTCGTACACCAGTCTCACCAGCTACAGCTCTTCGTCTGGTGTCTTCATCTGGTACACAACACTCTCATTTATTCTAAAATGTGCATCAGCTCAATAAAACATGAAACGTTCCACATGGAACATTGACATGGATCTAATGCGTTAAGCATGGACAGAAACAAATCACACAAAGGTAATACAACTTGAGAATGAAAAAAATATATTAAACCATTTTATACAGTTCATATACAGCAAGCAAGTTGGCTAATATAATTAAAATCTAACATTTAAATGTAAGAAATGAAATAGGTAAACAAACAATCAATCTGCAATCAAAAACTTTATTGCACATGAATCCTCATTGTACATGGAATAGAAAATGATTTGGAGGCGAAAATTAAGTGTCATTCAATAAAAACATCAAAAGTTGGATCTGAAGGATGGAGTTGAATATTTTTGTCTGTTCAATGAGCAAAAGTTGTGCTCATGCTGCACCGTGTTATATCAATTATTCAGTGATGCATCAACTTTTTTAGTCAAGTTTTAGTAAAGCCTCTACTTGTAGCAAGTTTATTCCTAAACACGTCTGGTATGCACAGACCCATATCAGAGTACATCCCTGGATAAAGAAGACTCCCCTATGGCAGGGTGCACACATACACACACCTACGCTCAATCTAAACTTGTTAACATGCCTTTGGGTGGCGGGAGGAAGCCGGAGATCCCAGAGGAAACCCGCCCCAACATGGGGTAATCATGCAAACAGGGATTCAAACTCACATCCTTGGAGGACTGAGGAAACGTTGCTAACTGCTCTGTGATTAACACCAAATGTTCACAGAACATCTGAACTGTGATGTTTTGAACGATGAAATTTAATTCATCCTTATGTTCGTGCAGGACATGGATACCCGAAAAAAACATGTTTGTCCTCATTCCGGAAAGAAGTGGCAGCTGCAGACTTTGACTATCCATTATTCACAACCCTGCTTCCTCAGCCGATATGACAGAAGCGGAGCTTGTTGCTGACAGCAGCCTGGGACTGGGATGTTGTTAGGGGAATACCACTGGTGTGTGCGTGTGTGTCTCCGAGAGGCTCTGAGCTGATGCGTTCCAGACGCAAAATCCGAAAACGTTTCAACGGCAATTGTAGCTTAACCCCAAACCACCGGGCCAAATCATTCTGCTACCTTTGGTGACCCTATTAAGACGAGCCACAGCCTGCGGCTTAAATGATTTAGTTGTGCATCTTCAGTGATAATCCGGTGTATCTGGCGACGCAATTTAAAGCAGATGTTCCGCGGCATGATGGGAATCTCCTCTCGGTACTTGGGACAGCAGTTGGCAATAACACCTGTGGTGTTATTCTACTTTGCCGGACTGATACCTTCTTCAGAGAGTCTGTCAAATAAATGAAGCCTAAGAGGCAAGCCAGATGGCATAGCTGCCTGTAAATAGACTCACGGGCAGGAAAGACAGACAGTGACTGTAGGCAGTTATATAAAATTAAGATGAAAATCTGCACCTAATGAGGACTTTGTTTATTCTGCTCTAGGCAGTTAAATGTAAATGCTCTGCGTATTAAAGGAGACGTTCTTGCATCATTTCAACACTTAAGCCTAGAAGGCATGAATGACAGACACGTCATTATAAGTAGATAGAATTATGTGAACATCCTCATACTTGCATGCATACTGCCCTCTGTTGGCTAAACAGACAAGAGTTGGATGCTGTAGAAATAGAGTTTGACAAGTAAAAAGCAAATTGTATCCAACCATACAGCACAACAACCTTCAATCTCTTGATCATGGTTATGATTATCACACTTTGTCGCATTGCAACCCAACCCTGATCTGAAGTCACATTCTGATTGGTTCACTGGACCCTCAAACCAAGATGTGTTCACTGGACGCAGTGGGGAAATGATCCAAACACATGGTATTTTGGTGTCTCTTCTATCCCTCCTTGTCTGAAGACAGGTAGACCTGTGAATTTTTTTATGTTACTATAAAATGCATAGTGGCAAATCACATTCTCCTTGCATTGATGTGCTGGCCGTTTCAAGGTGTGCTTCTCTTCATGGGCTTTCATTGCCTTCAGGAGACTTGCCTCTATGGCTGAAATGATTAGAAACATTGGTGTACAATCATAGTCAGTAAAGTACTCTCGGCTTCATGATTATTTTACATTAATTAATATTACAACTATATACACAAACACATTGTATTAAGGTTTTGAGTTTCAGAAGCTATTTATGGCAGCGTTTCAGACAGTTAGGAAAATCAAATGTGGAAATAAAATAAAAGTAATTCTGTACACATCAATAGATTTCACAGATCATTTGTTGCTGCCAAAATTCTTAACTTAAAATGCAGTGACAGAAAAAGAAAAGAAAAAGATGTTAAACCTGTCTACATAAGAGCTTTAACAGTTCATAAACCAGTTCAAGTTGAAGGGGCAGTGGTGGCCTAGTGGTTGTCGGTTCGAATCCTGATCTGCCAAGGTGCCACTGAGCAAAGCATCGTCCCCACACACTGCTCCCCGGGTGCCGGTCATGGCTGCCCACTGCTCACTCAGGGTTATGGTTTAAAGCAGAGGACACATTTCATTGTGTCACCGTGTGCTGTGCTTCAGTGATTCACAATGACAATCACTTCACGTTCAAGTGCAAAAAAGGAATCAAAATTCCACTCGCGTGCATGTCTGGTCACCCTACTTAATAAAGATGATGTAGTATTTTGTGATCTGCTAAGAAACATTTTATTGGAGATGCTGTTTTAGAACCCAAGCAATCAGGCTACATTTGAAATTCCTTTTCATAAGCCTGCAAGAGAAATAAACATACCACAAAGTTAAATGTTTTATGACGTTTCATTGAGTAGTTATGCATTGTATGCCACCATTTTAGAAAAAGTGCCTCTTTAGTGGCAAATTGTGGCAGCTTCACCGCTCTTTAACAGCCACCCATCTCCCCGTTGCCCATGTAAAATATGTAAATTTTTTCTGCAAGCTCTGCAAACGGGTGACCTGTGGTCCTGGTTTTCTCCTTTAGCATCTTTTGGGTATCCAAAATATCTCAAGCACTTCAACGGGAGTATTCGAGTTCTCTGTTGTCCTTCTGCCATGAACTGCTTGAGGTGTTTTGTGTGGTTCAAGCTTTTCCATGTCTCTGGTTCCAGCGGATTTTTGTCATTTTTGTGATGTCAGGGAAGTCTTGGAAAAAAAAAAAAAAAAGTGAAGTGATTGTCACATGTGATACACAGCAGCACGGCGCACACAGTGAAATTTGTCCTATGCATTTAACCCATCACCCTGAGGGAGCAGTGGGCAGCCATGACAGGCGCCCGGGGAGCAGTGTGTGGGGACGGTGCTTTGCTCAGTGGCACCTCAGTGGCACCTTGGCGGCTCGGGATTTGAACCGGCAACCTTCTGATTACGGGGTCGCTTCCTTAACCGCTAGGCCACCACTGCCCCAGGTGGTGAATTAACCATTTCCCACCATGGTTAAATGTCAAACAGGTTAATCCCTGCAACCCTGAAACTGGGGCTCCTGAACTTAATCATACACGTAACATCTGTTTTATGTATTTTATATTCTCCAATTTGCTTTACGTTCCTCTTGTCAACCCCTCATTAAACAAATTCTCTTCAAGTGTTTACCTGGATCAATTCAACAGTTTATAGTCGGCAGCTTCAAAACTGATCAAATTTGCTTTGATGACAGATGACAGTTTTTCCTCCTCTGTACTATGCATAAAGTGGATGTTCATTTACAAAAAAAAAATACTATTTACTGGCCATCATTTTGGGAAAGAAATCATGTTTTCACCTGTTAACTACAAGAACTGTAAAATCTACACGAAGTGTATTTTATGGATAGTCCTACAGCTGAAGAGAAGAATGGAAGAAATTTCCTCATAAATGTTCCTGAAATCCCGAGCCGCCAAGGTGCCACTGAGCAAAGCACCGTCCCCACACACTGCTCCCCCGGCACCTGCCATGGCTGCCCACTGCTCACTCAGGGTGGTGGGTTACATCACTGTTTTTTTTTTTTTAAATAGTGGATAAAGTGCAGCGTGTCCGTTTATACGAAAATGGTGGCCTAGTGGTTAAGGTAGCGGCCCCGTAATCAGAAGGCTGCTGGTTTGAATTCCAACCCGCCAAGGTGCCACTGAGGTGCCACTGAGCAAAGCACCGTCCCCACACACTGCTCCCCGGTCGCCTGTCATAAAAAGCAGCAGCACAGCACACGGTGCACACAGTGAAATTTGTCCTCTGCATTTAACCCATCACCCTGGCAGCCATGACAGACGCCCGGGGAGCGGTGCTTTGCTCAGTGGCACCTTGGCAGATCGGAGATTACGGGGCCGCTACCTTAACCGCTAGGCCACCACTGCCCCAGAAAGGGAAGTCACCATGGAGATGCTGGGGATTGAACCCAGGACCTCATACATGCGAAGCATGCGCTCTACCACTGAGCTACATCCCCACATAATAGCTGCCCACTGCTCACCAAGGGTGATGTAGAGGACAAATTTCACTGTGTGCACCATGTGCTGTGCATCACAATGAAAATCATTTCAATTTCACTTTTTTAATAATTACCGACCCGTTCCGGTTGCGACACGTCGCTTTACGCCACCTGGCGGCCATTTCACCGCGCAACTTTTTTCTCTTTTTTTTAATGAGCGAATGCTTTTGTTTGCGCTACTTTCTCCTCCGGCTCTCGCCTCGTTCTTCTGGGTTTCCTCGAACCTCGGGCGATGGAGACTGCGGCGGACCTCGGCGCCACCTGACGGCACCCAAACACACTAAACAAGCGGCCGTTTAAACCGGGCCGCGGATGGAGCTTTCGTCCCGTTTTGTCTGCCATGACCGCGGCGACGCGGCATGTCGGAAATGGACGCGCCGCTGCCGGGCCTGACGCTGCTCGTCCTGCTCCTGGTTCCGTGCCTGCTGCTCGTCCTGCTGCTCAACTGCCTGCTGCTCGGACTCAAGCTGCTCCGCTTAGCGCGGGGCCACAAGCGGGAGTCCGGGGGCCCCGAGGGCCACGCCGGCTCCCGCTTCTCCGAGGGGCCGTCGTTCGCGTGCCGGAGCGGGAAGCGGATCTACGTGTCGGCGTCGGAGCCGATGCTGGCGCCGCCCGTCACGTCGTCGCTCACGTCGTCGGCGGAGCGCGCCGCCGCCTGTCGCCGCTCCGTCCGGCCGGACGGGGCCACGTGCGGCGGCTCCGGCTCGCTGCGGGTGCCGAGCACCTTCCTGGCCGCCGTGTCCACCGCGGGGTCGCACTCCATCAAGCCCAGGGAGTGGCGGAGGGGCGCGCCCGTCAGCGACTCGGACACCGACGGCGGCCACGCGGTGCCGCCCAACTCGCCGGAGGTGCACGCCGTGGACGCCGGGGTGAGTGCGCCTCGAGGACGTACACGTACACGTAGACGTAGACGTACACGCAGACGCTAGACGTGTGGTGGGTGGTTCTCAGGGTCGGGCGCGCCTCCGCCGGAGCAGCACGCTGGAGCGGCTGCGGAGCCACTTCGAGATGGTCTCCGCCGACCGGCTGCACGTGGAGTGCGAGGTCGCCAGCAGCATCCCGCCCGAGATGACGTGCCTGGTGGCTTCGGCCAGCTCCTTTGTGGAGGGACCCGGCCTGGACAGCGACTTCGGGGCGAGCGCAGGCGAGTGGCGCGACGCGCTTCATTTCAGTGCATCACATGTAAATGCTCCAGCCTCCTTGTGCCGTTTGTAACGAGGTAAGAGTTAGACGTCCCCGCTTTAAAGTCTGTGCGCACCTTAGAATGTTAAGGATCTTAAGATATTAGTCTCTGAAAAATGCACTAGACCCTCAAGGTTCCACTGAGGTCCCCGTCCCCACACACTGCTCATTAAGACTGATTGGTTAAACGCAGAGGACACATTTCGTTGTGTGCACTGCGTGCACAATGCGATTAATGTTGTTACTCTTATGAACATTTACATTTACAGCATTTATCAGATGCCCTTATCCAGAGCAACATATAATCAGTAGTTACAGGGACAGTCCCCCCCTGGAGCAACTTAGGGTTAAGTGTCTTGCTCAGGGACACAATGGTAGTAAGTGGGATTTGAACCTCAGTCTTCTGGTTCATTGGCGAATGTGTTACCCACTAGGCTACTACCACCCTGGGTGGAAGTAAACAGAATTAAACACGCCAGTGAGGTCAATTTGCGCCCGCACACTAAACCCTCCAAGCTGTCTAAATAGGCGAAATGTCAGTCGCATCTAAGGTTGTCGGTCGATCGGTAGTCCCACTCGGTGGGCCCTGCTTAAATACACGAGTGGCTAGACAGGGTACAGCGCGGTCGAGTTCAACTAATCATGATGCAGCACTGCAAGCGGAAAAACAAACCGCATGTCCGTTTCAGGTACGTGTTGAAGATGTTTAGCCCAGATGCTTTACATGAGTCCACAAATCCCCGAAGATTTTCAGTTTTTGTTGTCTACAATCAGTTGATGAAAAGGTGGGGCTCTGTTTAACACTTCTTAATTATGACGTAGATTATGTTTAGATCCTTGAGCATTTGAACGAATACATGATTCAATAAATCAACATATATTCCCTTATATTAGGGAAATAAAATAGTAGATGTGTGTGCTTACGAGAGTTTATGGGACACCGCACCTTAGAATTAGGGCAAACGTTTCAATGTACAAAAAAAAACAAACAGGAAAGGCAGAACGGACTCAATGTATTTTTTTAAAGGGTGGCTGAGGTTGTCCATCTCATATGAACCCTCCACCCGGGCCTGAATTCACAACGACTTGAAATGCTGCAGGTCTGATATAAGTGCTGTGTGTGAGATCCTAAAGTATGTATCGATTTCCAGTCACCGACTCTAGGCTTCAGTATGAGCCCTGACCGTTCTGGGGTTTTTTTTTGGTACTTACTTGTGTCTTCTTCTGCAGGGGTGTCTCTGCGAATATTGTCCGCAGACAGTGAGGGTTTGGCAGGCAGCGCCCTGGCTTCAGCGATGGAGTGGGACTACTATGACCCCAGCTACGTCACACAGAACCACCTCCCCAAACCACGAGCACACCCCCCTCCAGTTGCCACCAAGCAATACTGGGTGTGACCGCGTCGCCTTGACCTTTCCACCCATGTGAAAGCTGCCCCACATCAGGCCCAATCTCACTCGGTTAAACTCAAGAGTTAAGAACCCACACAGCTCACAACAGCTTGTTACGGAGATTCCCCACTCACTGACTGTACTTAAGCACAGACACGGTTGTTGTTTTTTTTTAATATATTACACAACTCACTTCTTGTTGTTTAGCTGTACTACGCTGCTGGTACTTTACACTTTATTCACCATTTTATGCTCACAGATTTTATATGTGCATTTTTTTTGTTTTGTTTTGTGAGTTGTGTATTAATTCATTGATTTTGATGTTACTGGGAATCCTGAAAAGACTGCTATTGTTTTAATCACATAAACAAACATAGCCTTTTGTGTTATTCACATTTAAATGTCACTCAAATTATTATTTTTAATGTTGTGTGAATAATATTTGTAATAAAATATAGCCGTAAACGGCAGTGTTTGGGTTCCAAGCACCTTCACGTGAACGTGAGCCTAAAGGATGTTACTAACTCTGACTTATTCATTAGGAGCTGCATTTACCTGAGACAGACTAGAACAAATTAACGGTAGTTATTGTATATGTTTGCACTGTAGTGATATGAATTGTTAGAGTTCGAGTCCCCTTTTGTACTGGCTGTCCTTAATTAGGGATGGAAGGAACAGGAGGAATCATTTAGGAATCATCATCAGGGCATCCTGCAACACAACACGACAGGACCTAACGCCCACGCCACCAAAAATCAACATCCACTGTTGGAGGCTGAAATATTATCAGAACCTTTTTACACCTTATATCCAGATTGAATCTTTGCAGATACAAGGACCAGCAAATAAGGTGCCAATTGGCATTTTTCATCATTTCATTTAAAAAAAACAAGAAAATTATGGTCCATGTACACCAGGACCAGAAGTTGACCCAAAATGTTGTAGGCATAGCAACAAAGCTAAGGCTTCCTTCTCAATGGTCCTGTAATTTAATCAAGTATATTCTTGCGATAATACAGCACCAGTTCCAGTCGCACTTGCATCCACCTCAAGCATGAATGGAAGATGAAACTTCAGGGCTGCGAGGACTGGGGAGAAAAAGGGCAAGGCCTTGGCATGTTCAACGCCATATGACAGTCTACAGACCAAATAAAGGCAGAGCTTTTACGGAGCAGGTTAGCCAGAGGCAACAACTCATCAGATACTGCGATAGTGCCCAATCATCGCCCAGACTTACCCAAGTCAGAGATGGCTACAAATTTGGCTGCTAGTGAACGGACTTGCTCCTGGCCAACTTTCCCAAGTTGCTTAGCTTATGGTAGCTTTAGCGAACTCACACATTTCAGGACCCCCTGGCGAATGGACATAAGATCAGCCCAGAGTTAGTTATAATTTTTGTTTTATTTATTTACATGTTCTCTCCTGTAGGTCCCGTACTTGCCTCACTGGACCCAGGTGAACATAAGGTAGGTCCCGCAACCTACCTCCTCTTCTTTGCCATGATAAGGTGGACAAATCCTTATTGAAATTCCCCCGAAATCTGTAACTTGGGCTGATTTACATTTACATTACATTTATGGCATTTATCAGACGCCCTTATCCAGAGCGACTTACAATCAGTAGTTACAGGGACAGTCTCCCCGGAGCAACTTAGGGTTAAGTGTCTTGCTCAGGGACACAATGGTAGTAAGCGGGCTGATGAGCTGGGTTTGTGCTGCTACATTACTGTAGTTGCAGGCTAGAGCTGCAAAGATTCCTCTTCACTGGTTAGAAAGAATGCAGTTTAATTCTCTCTCAGGTCTAACTGTAAGCACCCAACATAGTATCAACCTCTGCGTAGTGTAATACAACCACTGAGTGCCTTGCAAACAAGTTGACTGGATGTTCTTCCCAAAACTGCAGTAATCAGTCATAGTATGTGCTCCAAAGACATAAGGTTATCGTGGCTGCATGATCAATCACAGATCCACAGGGGATGTTGGAACCAACAGAATGGGGAGCAAACCCAGGATTGAGCATTGTAACAAGATTTGAGCTAGTGATCCAGGAAATGCAAGTCAGTGTTCAATTGTCTGTGGACATCTGTGAGAACGTTTGTGGGTTTTAGAGTAATTTTAAAGGGCACAGAAACAGCAAACAGTCATCCGCGTTCCTGCATTCAGTTTCAAACTGCCAGACCAGAACAATTGTGGGTAACACACTTGTCTATGAACCAGAAGTCTGCGAAATGCCACAAAGGTAAATGACACATCAATTTCATGACTTTCTGGTGATCATTGCATGTTGGACTGGCCATAAAAGTTTCCAAACTTACTGACTTCTCTCATGGGGCACTGGTGGCCTAGTGGTTAAGGAAGCGGCCTCGTAATCAGAAGGTTGCTGGTTCAAATCCCGATCCACTGAGGTGCCATTGAGCAAAGCACCGTCCCCACACACTGCTCCCCGGGCACCTTTCATGGCTGCCCACTGCTCACCAAGGGTGATGGTTTAAAGCCGAGGACACATTTCGTTGTGTGCACAGTGTGCTGTGTATCACAATCACTTCATTTTCATGTAATGCTTGATTCTCACACATTTTGTGAAGATTAACGCACTGTTAATCTTGGAGCATAGCTGCACCATGATGCAAAAAAAAGGTAAAAATGTGTGGATGTAAATGTGAGATTGCAAACATTTCTTTGCACTTAAGAAATCAGGAGCCTGTAGCTGCCACTAGATATGTTGTGTATCTGCATGCTTAAGCACTTCAAGCATTTAAGGTGTGACCAACCGATCAGCAACTGAGCCTGGCTGAACTTGTCACAGTCTGCCATTGCTTAGTCCCCCATTACCAACAACAACTAAGTGCAAGAGGCCTGTCAAGATTGGAAAGCATAGCATATGAAAAAAAACTTCTGGCATTGGCCACCTATGGATGTGGTAGGCGGCATGATCAGCAGAGAAGCCTGGGCTACCAGTGTGGCGGTGGTGTTTATGCTGAGACCAGCGGCACTGTCATGTTTCATAACTTATTGTGCACTATAAACAGTCATTCATGGAATAATTATTACTGAGCACTAAACCTCCCTGGCATTTGTCCATGTTAGTTTGGCTTGTTATGGTGCAGTCCAACACCAGTGCTGGACAGCATCGTAACCCTGTTGGATTCTTTCTTCGTGTTTCATATGGACAGAGGAGTTTGTTTCATGGTCAATAACAAGTGGTGCAATGAGTGTTTCTACTCTCGGCTGCTCTCCTCATCTGAGCATTAAGTGCCATCCATGTAACCTGCCACATCACCATCGCCTCGGTCACCATCACGGTGGTCCACATCCCTCCTCGCGCAAAAAAAGGTATGGCTCTGTTTGTGTTGTGTGCTTGTCAAAACGCACATCCAGATGCAGCGCTCATTGTGGCAAGGAACTTTAATAAAGCAAACCTCAGACAAGTTATGCCCAACTTTCACCAACACATTACATGTCTGACGAGAGGAGCAAACACACTGGACCTATGTTACACTGCGTACAAGCAGTGGGAAGTCCAACAACGCTTTTATTCACACGCCAGAATATCAACAAAGCTTTCGGTGTGAAGCTCCAGTCAAGAGGGAAGTGCAACGCTGGTTGGCTGCAGCTAACCAGACTAGTGCCAGTTGTGTTCCCAGCTGCACCCAATTGTGACAGAGCCCCCCCCCCCCTCCATGGGATACGTCCTGGGGGGCACTGCTGTTTCCTCCCACCGGAGAACCCGGACCCTCTGGCTGTTCTGCCTGGTGGCACACAAAAACCAGAGCCAAACCTTCGGGGTACGTGCAGGTCCTGTCTCTGCACGTCCCCTGTGATGCTTCCTGCATCACTCCCTCCCTCCAGCGATCACTTACTGCGCCCCGCTTGGTGCCTTCTGGGCACACACAGCCCCTGCCGCTGCACGTCCCTGCTGACGGTTCCTGCGTCACTCCCTGCTCCTGGCAGGGAGGCGGTCCTGGACCCTCTGGCGACGGCTTATTGCCCCCCTGGGTGGAGCGTTCTGGGCAAGTGCGGCCCCTACCGCTGCACGTCCCTGGTGGCAGTGTAGGGGCTTTGCTGGACCATCCACTCAGCCCCTTTTGCAACCATCGGGATGAGCAGGCCCCCTTCCTGCCAGTCCCGGCTGGATCCTCATGCCACCCATGACTCTGTGGTGCTCCGCACCTCTGGAGGTGAACCCAGGCCCCTGCCTGGCCAGCCCTGTTTACCGGCTACTGGAGGACCCAGCCCACCCCACCCTCAAAAGGAGTCCCAACCCCCCCAAAAAAACTCCCCCTGTCTGGACAAAGGGGTATATTTAGGCTTGTCGACCTTGCCCTGGACCAGCGCAGTCAGGTCAGGAACATAATCCCTAGGGTTCTGCTCCACTGCTTGGACACCATCTGGTGGACACAAAGAGGGGAAGTGGGGGTGACATAAGGACACAACACAAACACACACACACACACAGAGACAGACAAAAGAGATGGTCTTCTGGCTCCCTCTCTGGGCTCTCCGGGACCTCCTCAGGAGGCACAGCCAGGAACACAGGAGGAGTGACCCTCTGGCCACTCGCCAGTGCTGCATCCCATGCACTGGATCATAGCTGGTTCTGGGTGTGGTGGTGGGGCAGGGTCCGATCCATGGCTCGGGCTCTGACTGATTGAACTCCGCCCTCAGCAGCTCCAGGAAGTCCCCGCAAGGCAGATTCCCCACAAGGCAGCCCCGGCAGCTAAGTTGCTGGCTGGCGACTTCCCGTTGCCCTCTTCCACCAGCTTACCCCTGTATTGCCATATTCCTCCTTGCATTCTGTCTCTCTCTCGTCATCACATCATCGGAAGTCCTCCACAGACCTCTCGATGATCAGGGATGGGCATGATGGGAAGTAGCATCCTCTGTGCTTGATTCCCACGTCACCTCCTCGCTTCGGCCGATGCCCTTGTCCTCGCTCCGCCCACTCACCCACAGTTCTTGCCGTTTCTGGGTTTTGCAGATCACCCAGGGATCGACGTCACACTGTGACACTGCCCACCATGGCCCGACTTCCATCCCATCAGGAAGACACCGCTCAACCAGTTCTTGGGGGGTCATATCCCAGTCCTGGCACGTGATTTATTAAACACAATAAAATGTCGCAGCCCCTATCGACAGATTGGTGCCAGTTGTGTTCCCAGCTGCCCCCAATCGTGACAATGGGTAGCAAAAATGACGTGACTTGAGATGGATTATTTGCTTTATAAGTTAGTAAACTAAATGTTCATATTTCAATGACTAAAATTTGAAGAGTGATTAGAAGGTTTATATTTTTCTAGATTCATCTTGTTATCGCCGTAAAATGTTAATAAAACATTGTGGTTGTTTCTGGTAGATTGAACTGGCCTTCTGTTAAAGTCCCCTGCACAGTGTCAATTATTAAGTCCACTTTATCACACAGTTCCCCTGTTAAGCACAGACAGTGTTTAATTCACCTTAGTTAGGCTGTCCTAGTTAGGGTACTGGGCCACTGTTGCACCAATATACCACATATTTCAATATCAGTCGTACAAAGCCACCGTCTGCACAGACGACTGGCAGATTCCAGTGAATAGACCAGCAGAACCAGATCCTGGTTCCTGGAAACAACTCAGCATAAAACGAACCACAGGGTCACCACAGCCACCACCACCGTAACAACTAAACTTTGGGAATTGTCAAATGGACCAGTAGCATCATAATGGACGTAATGTCCACCATGACAGTGGACTACACTTTGGACTTCTCCACTTTTTCTCTTATTGGACAAATCATCACAAACCCTGCACTGACACCATTTGCAGGCTCACTCTACCCTGGAAGGGGGTCCCTCTCTGTATCACTCCTTCCCAAGGTTTCTTCCTTTCTTTATTCCTCTCTCCTAGAGTTTTTTTGTGTGGAGTTCACACAAGGGTCAGGTGTGGCGGACGTCAACTGTAGGGCCTGTCAAAGCCCATTGAGTCACATACTGTATGTGATTTTGGGCTATATAAGAAATTAATATTGTTGTTGTTTATCGCTCAGAATATGCACAAGTCCAAAAATATGTGTGACAAAATGATTGTTGTCATTTCTGTGTTGGTGGAATGATAATGATTCGACCTAACAATAAAAGGGACAAAAAAACGTATTTATACCGATCATTTAGAAGTTAAATGTGTTTGATAATCACTATTCACTGGGTGTGATAAACCTACCATTTATTCAAGTGCTTGTGCCTTTTGGCCCATGTGGCTCTGCTGTGACCCCCTCTTGGATATCACTTGAATGATTCTCTTCTGACAAGGTGCAACACGACCCACCACCTCTCTTTCTGCTGGCTGCACAGTGACACTGCACCTAATCAGTATTTTGTAACGATCAATGTGTAATTACTCAACGCAATATTAGGTTTATTTATTTTCTACAGGTAGTTAAATGTGAAACGTACATAATGCAGCCACTATACTACCATAGGTTGGTAGTAGCTTAGTGGGTTACACAGTCGCCTGTGAATCAGAAGACCCAGGTACAAATCCCACTTACTACCATTGTGTCCCTGAGCAAGACATTTAACCCTAAGTTGCTCCAGGGAGACTGTCCCTGTAGCTACTGATTGTAAGTCGCTCTGGATAAGGGAGTCTGATAAATGCTGTAAATGTAAATATACGATCGTCCGTTTTCTCTATAAAATTATATTTTCCTTTTCACTGTGTGTTTGCCATTTAATGTCACTGTTAGGCTCACCTGTAAATGACATGGTTGTGACATGGTTGGTTTTTGGTAGCCGCTGTGTGAGCACCTTCATATTTTAGAGCCGGTTATATGGCCAGGTATTTTGTCGGTATGCTCAGTGTGCTGCGGGAGCGGAGTGTGGATGAGAGGAGGGAGGACTGGTGGCCGCTGACTGGGCCCTTGTGTATTTTCTACAGAAATAAAAGGCCTTTGATTATCAACCAATGTGCCTGTGGTGATTGGATGCTGATGTGCATCTGCTACACTCGCCATTTTCCCCCATATGTGGGAATCAGGACTGCATAATTTCTGGTAGTGGGGGGACTGTGTTCACACTCTCCAAGGTGCCACTGAGCAAAGTACCGTCCCCACACACTGCTCCCTGGGCGCCTGTCATGGCTGCTCACCAAGGGTGATGGTTAAAAGCAGAGGACATATTTTGCTGTGTCACCGTGTGCTGTGCTGCAGTGTTTCACAATGAAAATCACTTTATTGTCCAGGGGAAGGGCTGCAGGGTCTTCGTACAGTAGCGTTTGCAGCCAATAGGGCTGGACTCGTTTAGATATGGCCACCTCTGGGGGTAGCGAGGAGAGGTTCTACCCACCGTTGGGGTGAGTTAGTGGGCTATTGCCTGGAATATCGGGGTAGTTAGAGCAGTCGGGGGGCATGTAGGGATCTGAAATGACCGGCTCTCCTGCTGCTGAGTGTTCCTTCTAATTACAAGGCTTCTTACTGCCATGAATGTCTGTCGTGATATGTTTTATGACCAGTTTTACTAGGAGATACTGCAGATCTATTCCCTTCGTCTGCCTCTCACAAGCACGACTGGCTGAGCCTTTTTGCGACAAAGTACGAGTCCACCAATCCAGCTCGAGAGGCGGTCCCTGCACGTCCGACTCGCTCCAATGGCGGAAGGGGAGATTTCACCGTTCGCATGCATAACATTTCAATTTAAAGCCAGTGATTATTCAGCCGCAGCGTCAATTTTGTACTGCAGCGAGTCGTCGACCGTCATGCCCGAGCCGGCGAAGTCCGCGCCCAAGAAGGGCTCCAAGAAAGCCGTGACCAAGACGGCCGCCAAGGGCGGCAAGAAGCGCAGGAAGACCAGGAAGGAGAGCTACGCCATCTACGTGTACAAGGTGCTGAAGCAGGTCCACCCCGACACCGGCATCTCCTCCAAGGCCATGGGCATCATGAACTCGTTCGTGAACGACATCTTCGAGCGCATCGCCGGCGAGGCGTCCCGCCTGGCGCACTACAACAAGCGCTCCACCATCACGTCGCGGGAGATCCAGACCGCCGTGCGCCTGCTGCTCCCGGGCGAGCTGGCCAAGCACGCCGTGTCCGAGGGCACCAAGGCGGTCACCAAGTACACCAGCTCCAAGTAGACCGAGCACGAAACCCCCCGAACCCAAAGGCTCTTTTCAGAGCCGCCCACCCTCGCCTTTTTAAAAGCGACCTTTTCCAACGTCGCCACGTACCCGGCCTGTTTTTATGAAACGTTCTCGGATCCCGTGGTCTCCCGAGTGGTAGACTGACAAACCTGGTTACTCTGACCTCTGGTGGGGGCTTTTTTTCGCCCGGCTAGAACGTCTGGATCTGTTACTGTGGTAGTGGAGATCTGTGGAGATCACCATGGCGTGCCGCGTAATAACAGGCTACCTTGGAGCGGGTTTCCTCTCTCTGGTCCGGCTTCGTCCACGTTTGCCTCCCCTCCCCGTGTTCAGGAATGATCATCGTTTTTGGGGGGTGTCGACCGTATAAGAAATAAATGCGCTTGTTGACCGAGTCTGTCATGAAAACGTCTTCTTGTACGCCGTGAAATATAAATGGCGTGTAGTGTGGTGCCACCTAGTGGTTGACAAAGGAACTTAGTTTCATTTTTTTTCTTTTAGTGCGCGCTTTAAGCAACAATTAATTGTTTTAATCGGCAGAACAATGCAGCAATACAGCTAATGTAATATTCAGGAGGTCATGAGACTGGCTGGTTAATCAAACTCAACAAACGTGAAATCACACAGCAGGCCATGCCTGCTACCTGCCACCAGGTGGCACTTAAGTTTAAAGCCTTGCAATTGCAATATCATGCAATAAAATATGTTTTATAAATCTTTTTAAATGCCTTGCTGATTGTATTGTTTTTCTAAGGACCATTCACTAGGTGGCGTATACATTAGAACCCTATGTGTTTGATCCTTGAGGAAGCACTTTATAAAATAATATTCTTAGAATCACAGTCCATCTAGATTTAGACACAGCACACAGTGAAATTTGTCCTCTGCATTTAACCCATCACCCTGAGTGAGCAGTGGGCGGCCATGACAGGCGCCCGGGGAGCAGTGTGTGGGGACGGTGCTTTGCTCAGTGGCACCTCAGTGGTACCTTGGCGGATTGGGATTCGAACCGGCAACCTTCTGATTGATTATGGGGCCGCTTCCTTGACCGCTAGGCCACCACTGCCCCCATTTAACTAGAGTACCTTGATTCAGCCATGTTTTCAGAGGTGGCTGAGAAATGAGTGAATGTGTTGGTTATTGCGTGATGGACAAGCTGCACAGCGTATAACAAACGTAACGTCAGGGATTGTAAATGTTCCTTATAATGAATTGAGACGTTCTCCTTCCCCACAAAAAAAAAATAAAAAGCTGAAGTATGTGAACATCGAGGACAGCAGGAGTTTGCTTTGAGCCATGATGCCGAACAGCAGCAGTGAAAGGATGGAACCCAGCAGGCACTCAGAATGCCGGGTTTTGTTTTATGCACTGAGGGTGCGTCCAGTATTGTACCCTCTTAGTGACAAACCTCACGGTGGACTTGTTCTGGGTGCGTGAAGACGGCCGCTGAATTCCCATGACCCTGCACCCTCACTCTCTCTCTCTCAGGTTCATGCATTATGGGAATATTGATTCAAGCCCAAATTCGGCTTTACGTTTCGACATTGGACAACCAAAAATATGTCGCCCTGTCTGTAAATTCACCACTTCTCATTTATCCACCAGTGTCAATAAAGAGAAAACCCCAAATTTGCTGTCGGAGGACAAGGCCACGTGAGCTACATGCGATCGCAATCAAACTGGCTACTCGAGGTGATGAACACATCTAGGTAAAATCATGGTAAAATTTACAAATGAAATATTTTGATTAGATAAACATGGTGACTGTGCCATTTTGTGATGGAGTTGGGTTAAGAAGCTGCAGTGCTTTTCTTGCTACCCGACGTTTGAGAAAAGAACTTCAGCTAATTCAAGCACACGAGACAAAGTTGCCTGTTCTTTTATGGGTCTTAAGGGCTTTTTTTTTTCTCCTTCAGACTGTTTTTACATTGCAGAACCAAACTGAAGAATCAGAAAAAAAGTGAACTTTTTGCTCTGCATTCCTTGGCTTCTCTCAACCATTTCCAGTTAGACAATGAGTCTGAAAACTCATGAAAGAGTTGTTGGCTGCTTTTTCTCCGATCACTTTAATCAGCATCTCATAAAGCTCACAGTGTCCATAGCTCCCAAAGAGTAGATGTTTTTCACATTTATTTAAACCTTCTTTTTGGACTTCCATCTATAACCAATAAAAACAACCCCCCATACAGGACATTTAGCCAATTTCTTCTTAAATAAGCGTAAAACCCTTATATTACACACCTAAAAGAGACCCAGACTGTGTTGTAAAATAACATCTGAGTTGTGAGCCTTTCAACTGGCTGTTATCTTAACTGTTGAACCTGAAATGCTTCAGCTCTGGTTTTTGGGGTTAATAAACCAAGATGGGTGGGACGAGTTAACTACATGATATTGAAAGATCAGCAATATGAAAATGGACCACACCACCCACAGTCAGGGGAACAGACGCAAGGCTGTATTTTAATGGCATTAAGACAAGCGCACGTAAGACTTTGCACTTGTAGAGTACGGCTGTCAGGATCAGAAATGGAAGCAAGTGAATGTACCAAAATGTGCAGGTTAGGGTCGAAATGCAAACCACTGACTTACAGAGCGTACTTGTAAATTAAACAGACACAGATGGCCCCATGTGGTTTTGTATAATGTAATGGAAAAAAATAAAGATAATAGATAGTGCCCTTAAAATACAGCCATTTGATTCACAGTGAGCAATAAAGAGAAAGCATGACTCCTCTGAAATATAGGAAATGTTATTATTGTTAAAAAGTAAAGAATAAATTGCCATAATCAATACACATGGAGATGACTGAGCAATGCATCAAATTAATTTTGGCACCTTTTGACTGAGAGCCGTGTTTTGGGAACACAAAAAAAAAAAAAGACAATGACAATTTAGAGTAAAGGTAGAGTGAGACTTTGAAAATAAATGACATTCATATATGTAGAAATAATCTTTTTTTTTTTTTCATTACAAAAACAATTGTTCTGATTTACCCCAGATAGACACAATACTGAAAGTTTTCTCTCGAATCTCTTATCCTTAAATAGCATTTATGAAAATGTACATGTCTGAAAATCAAAAACATTTTTATTTCTGTCTTAGCATGCATATTTTTTTTCCGTATTTTACTCGTAAAAGTCCCTTGTGGTATCTCCTTCTCTTCTTTATTGGTTGATTTTCTTCCCACTCTCACCCTTTTCCACATCCCACAATTCAACTCCAATAATCGACACTCTGCCCCCCCTTTCTCCCCTTAAACACAAGGTACTTATAAGCAGTCCAAAAAGACAAGTCATTGTTAAGCTCCCACCATGGAACTTGTATTTCTTTTCAATTTTTTTTGTGACATAGGATAAAGGGTAAAATAGGGTAAAGAGATTGGCGTGGGTGAAACAACAGAGCGGATAAATGCAGGTCTTGCCTTTTTTTTTTTAAATAGCTGACTGTTGCCAAGATTGTTACCTGTTAAAAGCAAAGGTTAATTCATGAATTTCCCACATCATGGCTATGTTCATGATATCATGAGGTCTGAGTTGTGCCCCCCCCCTTGGTTACAGTAATATATTAACAGCCACTTCCCTTTACACACATACTTTGGCTTTTGTATTTGCTCCTCATTAGGGGTTCCCACTTTACAAATGCACTGCAACAAAACCCAGACATTATGAATACTGTGGACCATTCTCAACCCACATCCACCAATCAAAAGTCTTCAGCCCGATGCCATCCTGTGGTCAGACCACTGATGGACCTGAAGATGGCAACAGAATCTCTACATCGTTGGGTGAACCCTATAGAATTGTATATTTTATCTATTTATATATTTTCGCTTTAAACCTGGGCCCATCAGATCTCCACTGGATTCCACGGATGCAGTGGTTGACAATAAAATTGAAAAGCGGGAGGCTGGGGACAGAAATCCTTCAGCCAACAGAGGTTGATGAATACAGAGAGAGAGAGAAGGGCGTAGATGGAAGGGGGGCAAGGGTGAGTGCGGAACCTCCACTTTGCACTACGAGTGAAGAAATGAGACTTTTCTTGACCTCTGCCCACAGTCTCTTGCTTCCCCACCTTTCATGCCGTTTACGCACCTCTCACCACTCAAACCTTTACAAACATCTTTCAAAAACCCTTAAAAAAGAGGATAGGAAAAACATGTATTATGGTTAATATCTTTCTTAAGTATTAATATATTTATTTCATTTGCTTTTCTTCTTTTCAAACATGGAAATTCATGGAAGCATCAGCTGTTCTTTTTTTTTTTTTTTTTTGTCTTGGGTCCCTCTTTGCGTTCTTCTTTTTTTTTTTCTCCCCACCTTGCATCCACCCCCTGATCCGTTTCTCCTCACATCGTTCCGCAGTGGTGGTGATGATGAGCCCTCAAACAGGGGTGGTGCGACGGTTGGCCGCGTTGCTGTGACCAGAGTCTTTCAGGTCCTTGGGGATGCAGTTGTGGATCTGCAGGAAGTTGTGGTCCCTTTCTGAGTTGTAGGTGGCACTGGGTGTGGCATGAGAGGCCTTGAGGGTGTCACCCCCACCCCCACCGCGACTTAGCGTGTACATGGAGATGTCAGTCGAGGGCAGCGTGCCAAAGCCCTTCAGCCCTACGGGAGAGGAGTCACGGGACTGCGAGGGGTTGGTGGAGTGCGATGAGGAGTGCGAAGAGCGGCGGTGGTAGCGATAGCGGTAGCTCGGGATGCGCGAGATGGCTGAGCCCTGAAGGTATTCAGCCCCTCCACCGCCAGGGACCCTGCTTCTCCCCCTGGCTGCCCCCGCCCGGAGCTCTCGGTGCCGGTCTATGAACATGTGCACAGCCAGCACGCCTACCATCTCTGCCATAATGAAGGACAGCGCGCCGAAGTAGAAACTCCAGCCGTAAGAGTAGCTGTTCTTCTTGCTGTCGCTCTTGGAGGGGTCCGCCGCATTGGCTGATATGTACACGATCATGCCAATGATGTTGCTCAGGCCTGTTGGAACAAGAAAGACTTAGCAGGTCAACCCGTGACTGGTGATCTCAAAGTGTGGGACTTATTCCACCCACTGCATAATTCTGCATAATTAATGCAACTGCAGAAAAATTCTATTCAAATGAGTGAAAATATAAATTTTTTTTAAAAGAAAAATCACAGAAAAGGAAATGTTTCTGCTGTCAGTGCGTGCAGATTTGAAAAATTTGAAACTTGCATGCACACTTTAGTATTTAACACTAACAAATGATATAACACTAATAAATGATATAAACATGATAAATCATGATTGGATTCAGTATTTGTTGACTGACAGCCTGCCACAGCTACGTGTCAGCCACGTGGCCTCACATCCTCCAATTGATCGGAGAATCCTTACTGTTGTGTTTGTCTATGTGATCATTTAAAACTTTAAACGTTACAGTGTCTTATCACAAAATTACTACTGGGGCTGTTTATGTATTTCAATGGTTAATTTTTTGTAACTTTCTCGTCAGCCCTGGAACTGTAAATGCTCTTGACTTAATTTATGGCCATTTCAGTCATGAGAACATGACAGGGGAGCGAAGATGCTGAATCAGTAGAAAAGGACATCTTATTTTTACAGGCTAATCCCAGCGGGTGAGTTAGCCTAGAAACAGGATCAGGAAAGGGAGAGGAATTAGAAATTTCTCACACCTCAAACTAGTGCTACAAGGGATCTAATTTGGTCATGGTGAGTGAGATGGCCTAGTATTAGGCTTTTAGCCTGCGTCTTTGCCGTGCCCTATTTCAGAACCACGTCCAAGCGCAGTAAGCGCACAGAGCCTCTTATTACTGAGGGAAACTGAAAAAGGCAGGCAACTGGTACTGCGGCCATCAACCGGGGACATCGGCACGTCCACTGCAGACTCGGGTCAATCGCAATTAGTACGTGGCGGCTGCAGTATCCAGGTCCGCGCGGTGGTCAGCCACGTGGTCTCACATCCTCCAAGGTTCAAATGTGTGCGGAGTTTGCATGCTCTCCCCGTGTAACCATAGGTGTGAGTGTGTGAGCGAATGGTGTGTGTGTGTGTGTGTGTGTGTGTGTGCCCCCTGGGCTCCAGCAGCCACAACCCTGAGTAACAGGACTAAGTAGTTAAGGACAGTGAGTAAGTGAGTGAGCGCCAGTAACAGAAATGACAGGCGGGGGGTGAAAAGACCTCAAGTGTGACCTGAAAAGCAATAATCCAGAAACCCCAAAACCAAAATTCACGAGCAGGCATAATCTCACCAGGACGAATACGGTTGCCCACCTGCAGAGACGAAAAAGATCCCTGCGCTGAGGATGATGTTGTGGCGTGACTTGTAGAACTCACTGGCGGCAATACACAGTCCTCCCATGAAGAGCAGGATGACGCTCAGGATGGGAAAAATGCTGGAGGCCCGCACCGCACCTGCAGACGCACACACACAAGCACAAAAACAAATCTGCACCGCGGGATCCGAGAGTGATGAACATCAGAACGGTTCCTATTGTTAATGCAATACTGCAAACTGCAAATGTTAGATGAAGTGCAAATGGAAAAGCAGAGGAGCATGAAAGAGAGAGCTGCCTCACCACTCCTTTTGTGTCTAACCTCGGGGATTTGAAGGAGGCCACCATTTACAGATTTGTACTGTAAAGGCCTGCAAGACCTACATTTTTTGCCCCATCCTGCGCAACTCAAGGCTGACAACGTCTGAACACAGCAAGTACACACAGCAAGATACGTGACAGTGACGTTCATTTATCCCTTCCTGTTCGCTCGCTTCCTGTTGGTAAGTAACAAACAGCAAATTCTCGTTTCAGACAGAAAAGACAATAATCCACCAAAAATTGTTGCCGGGAAGTCAGTGTTCTCGAAACTAGCAGGCCTCCGTGCCGCCCTGCCCCAGCACTTCTGGAACATCCGCGTGGGGGCAGGGGAGATAAACCCTCATCACTGTTGGGTGGGGACATTAGACAGTAAAATCTTCAGGAGTACTTCACGAGCAAGACATAAAAAAAAGGCTTGTTTCATGTGCTGCTGACACATTCTTAAAAGTCTCATTTAACATCAAATATCTTTCTCCCTTAAACCAGCGTTAATTTAAATTAGTAGGGGTGGTAGTAGCCTAGTGGGTAACACACTCGCCTATGAACCAGAAGACCCGGGTTCAAATCCCACTTACTACCATTGTGTCCCTGAGCAAGACACTTAACCCTAAGTTGCCCCATGGAGACTGTCCCTGTAACTACTGATTGTAAGTCGCTCTGGATAAGGGCATCTGATAAATGCTGTAAATGTAAATGCTGTAAATGTAAATGTAAATACATGGTTGTATACAAATACATGGGGCAGTGGTGGCCTAGCGGTTCAGGAAGCGGTCCTGTAATCAGAAGGTTGCAGGTTCGATTCCCAATCCGCAAAGGTGCCACTGAGGTGCCACTGAGCAAAGCACCGTCCCCACACACTGCTCCCCGGGCGCTTGTCATGGCTGCCCACTGCTCACTCAGGGTGATGGGTTAAATGCAGAGGACAAATTTCACTGTGTGCATCGTGTGCTGTTCTGCTGTGTATCACATGTGACAATCACTTCACTTTATACATTGCGCTGCTTAAGCTAAACAATATATGTTGTCTATATGAAACATGCCACAGGAGCTGAACTGTAGCTGTTAGGTGTCCTGTGTTGTGCTTGTTGAACAAGTGCGGTGATAAATAACCAGTTTTAATGCATTAAAAACTCACCAGGCAACTATATACACACGCCGCTCTGCTCTGCACCTCGCATCGCACTCTGGGTGCGAGCAGCAGCAGCCCTTCCCATCGGAGAAACAGATCGTTGGACTGAACCACTGAGGATTATATCTCTCAAATAGTGTGTTTTTAAGTAGCACAACATGTATTGTGCGTTCAACAAACATGAATTTATTGTTCCAAGGAAAAATCTGTGTTTTATGGGGTTTTGGGGGGGCATTTATGTCCCCTCTGTCCCCCCCAGCATTTAAACCCATGCATGGGGGAATTCTCATAGGTAACACAATGTGAAATTAATTCCAAACCATAGGTCACAAATAAAAAAAAAAAAAGTTGATTTCTATGCAAGCACTTTAACCCCTTAAATCACTCTTTACGCAAAATGATTATAGTCATGAGCACAGCATCTGGAAAAGAAATTTGCTTCTGAAGAATAATAGAAGGAACATTTTCACAAACACTTTTTAATGCAATTTTTAACAGTCACCAATTTGTCTGAAACTATTTTGAGAAATCACACAGCTCTAAAATGTGACACCTTCAAGGTCTACTTTATTATTCAGCAACTAAGTTAATTCTTAATTAGCTCAACTGCAATAATTCGTAATAATTAATGCAACAAAGAGATGGAATGGAATGGATGAATGAACGACAGTAGAGCTAGAATCTGTGATGTATGACATAATTAACCACTGAAACATTATGAAAAGGAGCAAAGTGAGAACAATTGCATTAGATTTGTTTTACTGGCCAGTCGGTAGTGTGGCACAAACTGCTTTGAACTTAAAAAGAACAAATTAATCAAATGAAACATATTCCTTATATTGATTCATTAATTACATTCATTACACATTACTCCTCACATTGCTGCGACTATAATGTTCAGTAGAGTCTCAAAACCTGATGTCTTATCCATTTCTTCAGAGAGCTTCCGGAGCTGTGTGCACACATACACACCTTCACTCTAAATGCCTCTTCTCGCGGATTCGTTTTCTTTCATTCAGCTGGAGATGCTCCCCTTTGACTCATTTTATTTCTGGACTTTGATCACTTTATGTAGGTAAATAGCATCTTTGTGTATTCTATCACAACCATATGAGCAGGTCCTCGGTGTGCCTGCTTACTGCTCCTGCTGCTGGGCTGAAGTCTCACACCTGTCTAAAGGGAAGAGGGATGGGCTTCTTCCAAATAAACCACGTTTCATTTATATATAATATTGTCAATACAAGCTCATTATGTCATGATTTATTTTTACTGGATTGTGCGAAATCACACGATAAAATACAAAGGGAATGCGCGTACTAAAATGTCTATTGCTTTACATTGGGCTGATCCTCGGGTTGGAGGATGGGTGTTGATACTGGCGTGCAAAATTAACACTGATGGGAGATGGACAAGGACAGCAGAAAGCCCCATATATGTTTACCTGGTTAAATTCAGTATGGTTTCAACAACATGTTTTACAATAAAATAGGTTAATATATCATTTCTAATATGTTTTATGTTGGGGGGGTGTATTGAGGGGTGTATTGGGGTGTATTGGGATCACCCATGGGTCCAACATACATTGTTGCACAGGATATAACCATTAACAAGTGGCAGTGAGAGAGGGAGTTCTACGGTCACAAAGGCTGAGTGAAGGCAAACGACCAATTGGTCCAGTTACACAATCAGCAGGCAGACTTTAAAATGGAAGAATTCTCACCCAAATATTTAGCCTAAACGTATTTATGGGAAAAATATCACTATGAATAGAAGCAAGAAGAAAGATCGTTTTTTATTTCAGTGGAGGACAGAGACAGTGATTACATGAAAACCCAAAGTATCAGGGAAAATGCAACCTTGTCATGCTGAGAATGCAAATCATGTTGCAATCTGTAATTTCACAATGAATTACTTGGTCAATAAAAGACTAAAAGACAGGCCACAAATCACTGTAAGTTGGGAAAGCATAATTTAATTTTAATTATGTGCAAAGGGCTAAAGAGTTTAATATGCATTTGCTCGGTTTTATTATAAATGTCATTGACTAATTGTTGACTAATGTATTGTACTTTTCTACTATTAAAAATGCCTTAAGTATGTGCTTATCAAACAAATCAGAAATTATAATCTGACTATATTATTTTACTTATGTGATGTTGCAGGATATTGATTCTTTGTTGTAGTTTTATTTCTTTGTTCATTTTTTCACAGTTGCAACAATAATCAAATCAGTAGCCTTCATATGTTGATTAATCATTTTAGACCTTCATAAATTAATCTTATAACTATAGGATCAGATTACCAAACATCATAAAAAGTGTTTACTAAATTGTAAGCCACACATTCCAACAACCAAATTTCAGGATCATTATTTCAAACTTGTCAATGAATATAATTTTTATTAACCTTTCTTTTTCATTGATAAACAAGGACATGTCTAAATTACCCTACATTTTGAACAGTACTCTATATACACTACATGTACTATGCCTTATAGTTTGAGTGATATTTTGTCAGTTCTTCTATTGTAACCAAAGCAACACTGTTCCTGAAAGAGCTGAAGACTTTATAAAATCTCTGAAGAGCCTATGAAGCAGATGACCACAAAAGTCACAGGATCAAACCCCACTTGTGGCCCTGAGCAAGGCACTTAACTCTGACTGTAAATCTCTGCTAATCTATGCCATCTCTCCATGGTCCGGTTCTGAAGCTACCATTATGGAGCTTTTCATTGGTAAATAGAACCGGAACCAGTCTTTTGCTAGTCCTGTCTTGACAGTTCCATTTCAATCTAATTTATTCTTTTAACAAGATTATCTGATACTCACTGCACTACACATGGAATTGCCATGATTCTAGGAGGCTGTGTGTATGAACTCCTGATCTGCAACAGCAAAATTCCATTGCCAAAAACATATGAGTGGCATTCACATGGGCTATTTTTTAAAATATGGTAGAGATGGTCAATCCTGCTTGTCCCCTGCAAAATAAAGGTTTGCTTTATAAAGTGTGATTTCTGATGTTACATTACAGGATGAATGACTATGTTGTCGAAAAAAACTACCATATCTAAATGTATTTAAACACTGATATCAATTAATAACATCTTTTAGTGCAATAAGTATTCATACTGCTTCAGGGAATGACAAAAGTATGTCATATTCTATGAGATCAACAACAATTCATCTGCACTTCAGACCTTTATCAGGTCATAACAGCTGTATGATCTAGGTCATTGCTCTGTTTGAAAAGGATGTTCAGTGTCTGAAACAGAGCAGTATCCTCACTGTAGCAGTGTCACTGCTACATAATATATAGGCACAGAACAGACCACAGAAATGTCTATTTTTAAGAAAAAGCCCTGGCTTCATTTCAATTTAGAGGTGTTCAATAAATCTGTAGGACTTGACCATGACACTTTTATCTTTTTCTTTTTTTGAAAGGGACAACCTGACAGCTGCCAGACCTGGTTTCTCTGCTGAAGACACACAGGATATCCTTTCTCTTTTACCGGCGTTCCTTAAATATTCTGAATAATGTCTGAGCTGTGATTTTCATAACTGGGTTGTAATAAAAATGTCAGTATGTCAGTGTCAATGCTGCACAAAGGGGAGGCAGACACTGAAAGACATTTAGAAGGCACCAATTTTGAGCAAGTTATGGAACATGAGTCCTGTCAAAAGCCAAGATGAACCGAACAAGGTATTTAATATGGAACATGAAAAAGTAAGACAAAAGGAGCCAAACACATAATTGAAACATGAGTAAGGTGAGTCAGGTGACCACTACTGGCCCGTTCCCAGACTACCATGTTGGGGCTGATGTTTACTTTAATTGCTAATGTAGGTCCCACAGTGGCCGCTGCTGAGACTGAAACATCATTAGTAGCTCCTTTGTGTGGAAGTCCTTAGAGGACATGCAATTTCAATTTTTTTTGTTTTGTTACTGCAAGATCATGATTCAGTTTTCCCGTGATCTTGAGAAAACAAGAGTTGTTATTTCGAGATCACAATTAAATTTTCCCATGACCTCGAGATAACAACTTTTGTGAAAATTCCAGGAAAACTAAGTCAACTTAAATTTCTCACCATTTCATTTGGGATATTTCTAATGTTGCCAAAGATGGCAGGTGCATTTGAACAAAGCTGGCAATAATAAAGACTTTTTCTTTACATCCAAAAGTTTTTTTTTTACTTAAAAGTGTAAACGCGTTGGTAAAGATGTAACTCCATAAGTCATCTCCTCAACTGACAAACACTAGATTACGATTCTCAATGCCTCGATATCAATGCATCCCATAAATTCTCTACATGGTCAAATGATGTTTTCCAATACAAGAGTTAAGGTCTCGTATGCCTGTGTGGACAGTTTGATTTTCTACAATGAGCAGAAAAACTGTGGCCTTGTAACAGTGGTATATACTGGTAGTTCTCCTTTAAATGCACACGGCACTATGCTGTGGGCGGAGTTAGTCATCTGCGCCGGTCCTGATGCAGATCGACTCTCCACCAAGCAGAGGAACCAAGCAGACTGGTCCAAGCTCCTGCGGTCCTTTTATTATTTAATTTTGTATTACATAAAAGCAGTAACGTTTGGTACGTGTAATGTCCCCGTCTCATGTACGAGCGGTTACCGACATGCTGTAAACATGATAAATACAGAGCAAGATTCTCTTTTTTTCCCGGTGGGCCTACTTTTCCTCCACTACACGCCGACCCAAACCTGAAGCCACAAACAGCAGAAAAATGCCTGATTCAGATGTCTGTGGAGTCAGGTGAGAGTGGACTGAACACAGACCGTTTTACTTCTCATTAGAGAAAATCTAAACTCACGTTCAGACCAAACGAGGTTCGCGCTGCGCTGGCCGCAGAGCTCAGCGTTGAACAATCTGCATGGTTTTTGACGCAAAAATACGTCACAGTGTGCAGCTTGAAACTCCTACCCAGAGCGGCGCTGTACTCAGATCAGACAGCCACAGTCATTATCAGCACTACTTTTTAACGAGAATTTTTCTGCCGCTGCCAGAAAATCACCAAGAAACATCATTATGAAATAACCGATTATGTCGAGGCAGAATCATCTAAGGCATTGTGTCACACCCCTAATTAAAGTAATAATGAATGTGTTCATCCATGATGATAACAAATAACTTTCCTTGAGATACAACAAAAAAGGTTAAATTGCTCGTCCTATACTTCCATACCTTCGAGCCATTCATGTGATCATCAGCAACTAAAATAACCATTTGTTTAATTTTTCAATGCAGTGTCCTGCAAGGGTTCCAGCATAGTTAAATTGCAAATATCATTAGAACGCTGAGCAAGGCAAGTGTAAATCTTTGCTAATCTATGCCATCTCTCCATGGTCCAGTTCTGACGCTACCATTATAGTGCTTTTCATTGGTAAATAGAACCGGAACCAGTCTTTAATAACCATTTGTTTCATTTTTCAATGCAGTGTCCTGTAAGGGTTCCGGCATAGTTCAATTGCAAACATCAGAACGCATCTGCTGACATTGGTATTCATCTAATTATTATTACTGTATTTACCCTCCATGTGCTTGCCAGAGGTAGCCTGACTGCCATTAGGTACCGAGATAAGATCCTCAGACCTCTTGTTAGACCTTATGCTTGTGCGGTTCCGCCTAATGCTATACCTGATGTGGCTGTGTGTCAGCAGTTCCCGCAAGACAAAGGCATTGACAGACCTGAACTGGTTGCAACACAGACTGTCCAGGATGGGGCGGATGCTTTAGTTCAGGTCTGGGAGGAGATCCCTCAGGAGACCATTCGCCACCTCATCAGGAGCATGCCCAGGCATTGTAGGGAGGTCATTTTGATCTTCATTTTGACTTGTTTTAAGGACATTACATCAAAGTTAGATCAGCCTGTAGTGTGTTTTTCCACTTTAATTTTGAGATCTCCATGGGTTGATAAATTTGATTTCCATCGATTTTTGTGTGATTTTGTTGACCGCACATTCGACTATGCAAAGAACAAAGAACAAAGAAGAATTTTCATTTAATTCAATCAGATCTTGGATGTCTTTTTCTGTTCCCTTTATTTTTTGAGCAGTGTATTTATATAGCTTCAATCTGAGCTCCTAAACCATAGCTGGAACACAGGTTTACTCAATGGTGCCTGAAATCCTTGCAGGACTCGTGTCCCCATTTGACCTCTTTGATGCTCAATGCTAGTGAATGGACTGTCACAGTAGTTAAATGCGTTGTTTAATGCTTCTACTGTAAGTCAACTTGTTTATGGCACTGCTGATTGGGTAACAGAAGAGACCTGACCCATATAGGCACAACTGAAGTATTTATAGATGAGAGCGGCCTAATTTGCAGGCTAATTGGCAGGAGAGTGAACTTACGCAAAAAGTAGTCAGCGGCATCAGCTTCACGGTCTGTTTCTTCAGGAAAGTGGTCTATCTGTTTACAGAGCCCTTTAAAGTTACCTGGAGAAGGAGACAACAAAAGTGAGTTGGAAACCAAATGGAAACCAATTTTTTTTTTAAAGCAACACCATAAACTTGACAAATACAGGAAATGAGTGTGCACTACAGTGACCATATTTAAAACAAAACCAAAAAGACAAATTGAAAAAAAAAAAAAAGTTATGCATAAAGTGAATATATTTTTCTGCACGGCTTTAGTCCACTCTCCTCAAGGGAAGGATGATAAGTGGCAGGTGTAGAGTGCCTATGTTGATGGTTGAATGAAAATGTCACCAAATCTCAGATCCAACTGGTTTTGGACAGTAATATCAGCATCACCAAACACGGATACATCCTCAGAAAGAAGAGTTACTAACTGGAGAATTACTGGCAGCTTGTTGTGTGTTCTCCCTAAGACACTCTGGGCGCTATGGGCCCTAATGCCTTATGTCGTAAATGTTGTGACTAAACGCCTTAAGTGAATTTGGAAAAGAACATATTAACAGTACAAAGCAAATAGGTGTTATAAACCCACCCAAAAATTGTGTGAAATGGAATGAATATGAAATAAAATCAAAGGTATTTTTAATGAGTGCTGTTTGGTTAAGAGCAGACTAATAAGACTCAAAATGAATTTGTACTTAATGTATTTAAGAATTCTTAATGTAATTCACAAGGTTTTTACCAAGATTTTGGTGGTTCTGCCAGGTGGAAAATTCAGACTTTCTGTATGTCTACAATGTGAAAATACCAAACAGCACCATGTAATGAATTCATTTAAATGGCATTTCGCCTTTCAAATAAATCATAGAATGTCACTAAGATCAACACTATTTTATCTGCAAATTCAGCCTTAAGCTGCTGCTGGTTTCCGAAATGGGCCAATTTCATCGCATGACACTCAAGTACTATAGTGTCAGTACTTCCCATTTTGTTTTATGTGGAAATTATTCACGAAGCCACGAAGAGCCATTTTACTGAAGTGGGTGGGTGAATGGCAGTTTTCCTTCAGGCCTACAGAGTATTTATTTATTTATTTATTTGTTTGTTTTTAACATGCCCTCTAGTGTCATTAAACAGATAATTAAACAAGTAATTGATTAATGACTGATGAAAGGCAAGCAAATCAAATGGATAGAAAGCCTAAAATGTCTTCCCTCATTCCCTGCTCTTGCTCTGTAACTTTTTCTACCACCCTGCTCTCCCATGCACACACACACACACACACACACACACACACAAGCATTCTTCTACATTCAAGTGCATTTGCCGAACTACAAACATTTCTTATCACATCTGTTCCTACATGTTACATTCATTATAAATACAGTTCCTCTCCTTTCTCACATTATATTTTATATTGCTCTGCATTTGATGCAGCAATCTCACACACTCTGAACACACACTCCGTGGTTAAAGCACTAAAAGACTCAGGGTACTACAAAAGTGCATGCATAAATAACACCGCATCGCACTTACCCCTCTCTCGCTCACACACATGTGCAAATACTCTGGGGAACTGAATCATTTATGACTGCACTGGCAGAGACCCACCAAAACCACACACACACACACACACACACACACACACACACACACACACACCACTGCCCTGCTCAGTGCTTTTCAGTGATTTCTTGAAGTTGACAATTAGGCTTAGGAATATATTTTATACAGTTTATTCAATGTATATCTAAGACAATACAGAAGTATCTTGACCTGACTCATTGTTCGAATGCTTGAAATGTGCTTCTATGACAAAAACAGAAAAGCTCACATTTGCGTTACATTACGCACCAACATAATTCCCAGCTAGTCGCCACTTAACTGGACCAAAATTTGTGACCATGTCTGCTAATAAACCTCCAGACTGTTTAAGAGCCAGGAAAGACAAAGAGATGAGAAGACTTTGGTCTCCAGAGTCACCGCCCTTCACAATACTATTTTATGTCTACCTCTTGACATTTTAAAGGAGGAAACATATTTTTTACAAAGAGAAAGTGAGTAAATAGTTCTGTTCTGTCTGTAATCTTGTTAGAATTCTTCAATTCTCATTTACTCTGATGTTTGAAAGCTTAGATTTGGGCCTCTTAGTGAATGATCTTCATCAAGGTAACAAAAAAAAGAATCAGTGCTTCACAAACCAGTTAATCTTCAAGGGAAAACCATCTCCCCATATGACAGCGACCAGTCACTAAAACTGAATCAATTCACGTAAACTTGTCCCGTGTTGGTCCACCACTACTCTCAGTGACTTTGACCACCTGTTTCTAAAAAGCTCATGATAGTTTTTTGTTTTTTGCAATTTTGCGATTGTGTCAAATCCTGCAAATCAGCAATTTACCATATATTTTCATGGAGCTGCATCATTTCAATTCTACTGATTAATCTTCACCCTTCAGGTAAAGTCTGAACACCTGCTGGTGGCAGTATTTCCCATGCAATTCCCATACAACGCTGCTGTCACTTTACTGTCCCCTTTAATCAATATTGTCAATATTGTCAACCTTTCCCATTTAGGAGCGTGACCAGACGTCCTCTTTTTCCCAGACATGTCCTCTTTTTGAGACCAGAAAATTGCCTTCCACTCACACTAGTGGATGAACCGGGGAGCGAGGAATGCGATTACCCGCAATAATTTTTTCTGCATGTTAATTTTGTACTTCTCTAATTGGATGGACTTTAAGAAGAGAGTCACAAAATATTGCAAAAATCAGCCAATAAAAATAATATAATCGTGGGGGGCACTACTTAAGAGTCTGACATTTGTAAGAAATTAGAAGCCCTAAAGACATTGTAGATATATATATCGTGAGCATCAAGTAACCTCAGCCAGTGGTTCTGTGAAAGTCTTGTTTCATCCTTGTTTCAAACAGCAGCTTCATATCACACCACAGTATTTCACGTAGAAGTCAGGGCCACAGTCATGTTGCATGACCCATTTTCTGATGTACATCAGTGATCTCCGTGACTAAACAGGGAAAACTAAATGTACAGGCTCTAGGTCACAGCAGGATGCTACCAGAAACACCACCTTTCAGCTGATATACAATCATGGTATCTTAAACGTACAAAACATATATATCATAAAAATAAAATGAAGTATATATATATATATATATAATCATTGCATTTTTTACACATTTTACATATATACATTATATATATTTATATATATAAATGTGTAAAAAAAAATGCAATGGTTTGTGCCCTTTGTGAAACTAGGCCCTTGTACAAGGCTAAATGGGAACAGCAAGACCTTTCTTCAAGGGAAACTGCCCTAGATAGACTGCACACATTTTACATGTAATTTGGGGGTGCATTTTGTGTAGTTAGCAATCTGCTTTGCCAAATTAAAAGGGTGCAACAAGGAGAATACAAATGAATGAGAGGACCTATGTAGAACATTAGGTCCAAAACGCCCATTGTGGTGTTTAGATTCAGGTAATATGATTCTGTATAGACACACAAAAAATTAAGACGGCAAGTGCATTGGCCCAGATGGACTCACCCTTACCACAAAAATGACCCTAACCCTGGTCATCTTGGTGCAGTGGACAATGCAGCAGTGGTACAGCAGTGCCAGGAAGTGATGAGTCAGATGTAACCAAGGTAGGTCAGTGCACATGGAGCCTTACTTTCTACTTTTCAGCTAGTTCAGCAAGTAAATTATTTACTTCATATAATTTGGAACATAATTTATTGATAGCGCTGGTCTTCTTATGAGGTCTGCCAGCCTGACCAGCAAATGGTCTGCAGTCTGCAAACTGGATGCAGGTGGCCAAGAAAAGGGGAGAAATCTGGACGAAGGAATGAACACACGAGTTAAAGTCTGCTTTAATTGTGAGGCACTCAGTAAACCAGCATGTGCACTGAACAAATCTTGGAAAGCGTGCAATGATCATATATTGTGATCTTCTCTATCATGTCTGCATCACCCTCACAAGTACAACAAGGCATGCCGACTACAGAAGATGCACTCTGCCTGATCTGCTGATACAATTTTCTTTGCTCCTTGACACCACACCATTTCTTTTTTACCTCCTGATGTTGCAGCATTGATAGCAGCTCTAATTTAATGTCGCTCAGCATATTTCCTGCGCTTCCTTCAGACCTGCAGCATTCAAAATTCATCCACCACAAAAATGGTGAGAAAAAAATGTTTATTTGCGATTGTGCTGTTTATCAGAGTCACTGCTGCATTCAAAACTGCAGTACAAGAATAATATAGACTATTTTGGTCCAATAACATATAATTTCACATCTATTCATTTTGACTCTCTAATTTATAGACTGTATTATTCAGGTATCATATATGGAAATTCAGAGGGAAAATCATATAGTCAGTACACCTGAAAGTACATATTGTGGCGTTCAAACCAACTAAATGCAATACTCAAAAGGTAAGAACCCTTTTTGAGATGGAATAAGTTTTTTGTCATTCTGTTTAGTCGTTCAGAAAGCGGCAGCTCGGATGGTCGGATCTGGAATTTGTCCCCTTAATGTCATCATAAGGGGAAAGGTTACCTCCCCTTTCTCATGCTTTTTCTGAGAATTTAACGACCCTCCCCTAGAAAAAAATTTCAGAAAGAGACTTCAGATATAATACTAGGGGACCACCAACACCTATATAAAAGAAAGAAATGTGATGTCAGGGGGCCTTTAATATTGTTAGGATAAAGGGAATGTGGTCATAAGGGGAAAGGTTACCTCCCCTAAAAAAAAATTTCAGAAAGAGACTTCAGATATAATACTAGGGGACCACCAACACCTATATAAAAGAAAGAAACGTGATGTCAGGGGGCCTTTAAGATTGTTAGGGTAAAGGGAATGTGGTTTCTTCAGGTTTCTCCTTTCCAGGAGATGACATCATTCGAACTGACTGGATCAGATGCGATCGAGCCATTTACCAACCATGAGCCCTTACAGAACAAGATCACTACTCATGAACCCTTCAGATCACAGGTGGTTGGTACTTGGAGGACAAAGACGGGACGAGAGGATGCCAGAGTTTTGGGAGGGCTCCTGGCAGCTTGCCTAGTAGGATGACTTCCAAGTCTGTGCTGCAGGGTGTGCAAGGTCAAACCATGGACGTAGGTACACGGTACCTTCTGAGGTGTCTAGGCAGGACATGGCAAGTACTGTCGATGACAGCAGGCCCAATCACAAAACCAGTGCAAGAAACAAGGAGAAGGTACATCCAGGGGGTCAAAAAGACTAGTCAGGATCTACATGTACAATGAAAAAATATCCACACGGAATGTAACCGACTGAAAGGCAAAAAAAAAAAAAAAAAAAAAAAAAGCATCAAGTTGGTATCTAAATGAGAACTGCTTTATGAGCCTTTGGAAGACACAAGATAAATATTGTAGATTAAAACTGACGTCAGCTGTCGCTGAGGCCTGAAGTCTATATAGTAATGCTACATAGGCACAACTTCATCCAAGCGTAAACGCAGGCCTTGAGGGGACAGCATTTAAAATGCTGCTGCATGAAGCAGCAACCAACACATTGCAACGCCACAAATGAGTGTAGCTCACTGTACTGCCTATGATTCATATACTCACAAGCACTCGCTCCCTTTATAGAAGGTTTCAGTTATGACGTCAAATGTGGACTATTTTGGGCTTTGGGTGTCATACCTTATGCGTTTATCATATTGTGACTGTCCTGTAATTCCCCCCTCTGGGGTGAAAGCTGGATGCACTTTATACATCTTCACAGCAGTGTATTGCAATGAGCATTAAATAACGAATGTATGTAATCACGTGATGCTTTTCTCTGAAATATATTCATTTACTCTTAAGGATCAGAGGTTAGCAGCTCAGTGAAAAGACATAAATAACCTATTTAAGGGCCCTCCAATGCATAAAACGTATACATTTAATGATCATAATAATACAAGGGTAAAAACAACTCCCAATGGTGGTGCCAGTCCAATTAAGTCACTACACACTACAAATATTTAATAATGCATTGTGATAATATGTGGAATATTTTTTGTTCTCAATTTCGTCAAAATGTATTATTAAATTTAGGCTAAAGACAGCACTGAAGATTCGCCAACCAGCAATGCCCACTTCAGCTTGGCATTAGGTACCATGCACTGTCAGGGCTGGAATCGCCCGGTGAGGATCTCCTGCCTATAATGGCACAAAACAGACCACTTTGCCCAGGGACCACACTTCTGTTAGCACAACAGCACTCGGCCTCCTTCACCTGAACATGTCTCTTTGCAGCACGCCGCTGTAACCACAGGCCTGTGTAACCTGACAGCCCTGAGTGCCGCCAGTACAGTAAAAAAAAACCACAGCGCTTCACAGCATGGCAGCTCCAAAAACGAGAAAGAAAGAAATAAGCAACAAATTCCGGAGAGTACCTCAAAGCCATGCGTCGGTCTCTCGAGCAAAATAAAGGACGACTGGGAAATTCTTTGGAACCCAAATATAAGGGTCACAAAAAAAAAAAAAAAAAAAAGAAAGAATTCCGGCAAGTTAAAAGGCCGCAAATGGCCAGATCCACACACACCATGAGAACATGCTTACCAGATAATTGAGCAAATGCCTGTGAAAAGGGTGAAAGGGGATAGCCAGGGTTTTTCTAAATTTAGTGAGCTGTAGTGGTAAATTCGATACACTAAGTAGGCCAGCACCATTCACTGCAGCCTTCTGAAACTCTGCCTTTAAAGTGACGTCTACTGCACTTTTCTCACTGTACTCCGGTAAAGACAAGCATGAATTCACACTTGTACATATTGTTGTGCCGTTCACATTTCAGATTCAAATTAAAACGACCCGTGGCTTCATCAGACACACACATGTTGAAATCACTGCAATTACTTTTCCTTGCCTCTCATGCAATCCCATTCCTCTCCCCCATCTCCCTCTCAATTGCTGTTTAAACCTCCTCTGGCAGAATGATTAGTTTGTGTGTATTGATTTCTTCTTCGGAGCTGAAAGAATGAGGGACAGAGGGGCGAGGGGAGAGAGGGGGCAGAAGTGAAAGGAGGAAGCAAGTGCTCAGTATTCAGAATGCTGCCTCTCTGCATCATTTTTAATGATCCTTAATACAGGGGGTCAGGGACACTGCAGTCAACCTCCCCTCCTTAATTATTCTCACATCAGAGAGTTGTGGGAGTTTATTTTATTTCAGACTGTTGAGAACTGGAAATTAATAGGGTCAGGGGCTCATTAAAAACAAATCAACTGAAACAACCCCCTCCCCTCACTATTTTGTGACTATTTATATATACACATAGAAATACACACACATACGTATGGCCATGATGTGTATTTATACGTCAAATTGTCAAACAATCAAGCGCATTATATGCATCAGAAGAGCTCCGGCGTAGGATACAGACAAACGTGATGGCAGGTGGTCGTCTATAAGGAAACGAAGGAAATGTTTTAACCATGGATGCAGTCTCACAATATCATTAAGCAATTACGATTAATTACTCTAATTAGACATGTACTTGCTTCCATTGTGGATGATTGTCGCGTTAGATCCTCACTGACTAAAACAAAAGCACATTTTTCAGTTGTAATTGCAAGGCAATAAAATAAATGTTGTATAGGAAAAGAGGTCAGTCAAACCTCCACTTGTTCTCACACACATGGCGGTGGTGGTGGAGCAAAACTGGTTGCATGTTGAAATTACTGGCAGTGGGGAAGGTGCTGATATAGCAGCAAAAGTGCACATATTAATGGCAGGCATGTAAAGTAGTAAAGATCATATGAATCTCTCTTATGACTATGCAGCAGTAGAGCAGATGTGTAAATCAGAACATGGAAGCAGCCTTTAGCTGAGCCTTCTTTGCCTTCCCAGCCACACACAGACCCACATCTAATCTGGTTCCAGAATGCTCTGTGGAACAGTAGCTAGGATGACAGAGATGCTGCATTGGTCAACACTGAGGATGACGTAACCAGCCGTCTAGGTCTGCAGTTCATGGCAAAGTCACATGTGATGCATCACTGGCAGGTGGCTGAGAAGTAAAGTTATGCCAGAGGAGTATGCTGCAGGCACGGTGTCAGTCAATGGATGATCAGTGCTCTTTTAATACCAATGTTGTGTGTGGGACAATTATTGGCATGCATTTGGTTGTTCACATCCTGATTTGTTTTAACTTACTGGACGGAGGGATATCTGAGAGGGATGTCTTCTCTTATTTCAGTTGCTGATGGGAATACCCTGCTGATGTATGTGCATATGTTGCATAAACTGTGTTACATAATGGTTGAGGTGTACGCTATATGTGAGTATCTCCTCCTACAAGGGCCCTGGTGAGCTGCCGCACACTGCATTAAGGCCTGAGTCACTATACATCAATGTGTGTGTAAAAGAAATCGGGATTTTTTCAACCACTACCAATGGCAAATATTGATATTAACACATGCATGTATTCCAACCCAGAATCAATTCCCCTGTCATTATTCCTAATGTTATTGAGTTATTAAAACAGTCACTGTCCACATTATTATAGTGGCCCTGAATGGAGAGCTCATGTTAAAACCGCAGTGTTTTTGCTGACTGAAGAGAAGTATTGTATATTCTTCCATCCATTTTGTAGGTTTTGTTTTGAAGAACATCTATTTTCATTTGATTCATGAGGTATGTGGAAGGTTTTGTTTTGTACAGAAGGCAAAAACCTTTTCTGACACTAGAAACCTCTTGCTGAAATGCAGGACAGTCAGATTTAAACGCCACAAAGAAATTTTTTTGTCATTTCATGTTATGACATCTGTAGATATTATGCATATGAAACTGAAGTGATTGTCATTATGATGCATAGCAAGCACAGTACACGGTGACACAATGAAATGTTTCCTCTGCTTTTAGCCCATCACCCGTAGTGAGCAGTGGGCAGCCATGACAGGTGCCCGGGGGGCAGTGTGTGGATGCTCAGTGGAACCTCAGTGGTATGGGATTCAACCTTCTGATTACAGGTGTGTAATATGTGTGTGTGTGCGTGTGCATGCATGTCCAAGATAATGACAGTGGTCAAGCTATCATGTTTATATGTAAAATTACTACTAAATTATTAAATAAATACTTTTTTTTAAAACATCTATATAATTTACACTGCAAAGAGAGGGAAAGTACATTAAGGGACCCCAGCTTTTAAATTATACATCCAAATACTAAAACCATAAATAACTTGTGACTGAAGGGTGGCCAGACGTGTGGCACTCACAGACACTACAACCCTGTTGAAGTCATGGCCCCAGTAGCCATATGGACAAGGAAAGACCTGTCATCACCTTTCTGACCAAGCGCAAAGTGGCATCTTTAGAGGTGGGAACATGTCATGGACACAAGGACATTGCCGGGGCTCATCCATCTGTGCTAGAGAACAGGGTTTCCCTAATCCTGTTGCTATATTACAGGCACAAAGAAAATGTCCTTTAATCCCCACAATAACCACTTAAATTCCAGAGATCAGCGCCACAGACGCAAACTTTATTGTTACATAAAATATGCAATTGCTGCAAAACATGCAAGCTGTGCTATTTCTACACATAATACAAACCAAGTACACCAACAACAACAAAAAAACACACACCAATTCTGACCAAACTATTCATAAAAAGTTCCATTTTACATTGCATGAGGTCACTTCCAGCTGTCCATTCATCTGTCTGTTCTGTGTATCAGTGAAGCCAGACCTGCATGCTCACAGAGTGCCTAGTGTGGTGTGTAACTACACACTTCAAACAACACACTTTCCATCCAGCTATGCTGAGGTCATCAGGGGCCAAAAAAAAAAAAAGCGTAGTAAAACGCAACAGAAAACATTATCTAATTATCAGGGAACATCCAGGCGGACTGAAAGAAAATCTACTCAAACGACTGTAAATATACGTGAGTTAATAGCAATGTAAATGAGTCGGTTAAGCAGCGAGCTCATAAATGGCAGGCCGTGTTAATGGCGTACGTCCCACACACGAGGAATTCTACGTAAGAAAAAGGACCTTCCCCTCCAATAATCATCTTTACAATGTCTACTCCACTACGGAAGGCGTTCGAGCCGGGCTCCATCTTCACCTCAGAGAGAGCTGCATAATGGGAAAGCGAGGCCTGACAATAGCTAATGAAGAAATAAATGACTGTAATTATTCGTTGATAAACATTCACAGTGCAAGTGCGAGCACACTATGGTAGCGGCTAAATTGATTTATAGCCCCGTAATTGTTTACGCCGATTAATATGCAAGGGTTGATATTATAATGTAGTCAATTGCCTATTTATTATCATGCATAACTTAAGCCTTTATGTAATTGCCCGGCGTGAATCTGAAATAAAGAAACGTGATCTCAGTGGCCTTCACTTCACAGCAAGGCCGAGCGGGAGTGAAAATGACTTTGTGTCGGGCGGGAAACACCCGACGTGACTGCGACCGCACCGTCTGTGCGGCCCGCAGCAGGTAACCTTGGGGTCCACAGCGTGCGCCGACTGTACGACGTGTGTAGCCTAAATGTTAACATCTCAGCGGTGATTGATGTGTTGGCGCCGCACAGCGTGTCAGTCTCAGGTGGCACCTGGGACGCGGTAAACATGAGCTTTGATTGAGCGACTGCAGCCGGCGACTTGACAGGCTGCAGTGGCGGCTGCGGAGGCCACTCTATCACAGCCGGGCCACACACAGAGACACATGCAATATTTAATATTGATTCCGTTGGCTCTTTGTGTAAGACAAAGATAGATCGTAGCCGAGGCTAAAAATAGCAGGCGATGTAAATGTAAATTTGAGAGGGTTGTAGCCGATCAAACTTGGCCCCACTCTCAGTTCTCGCCGTGAAGACAAAATGCATACGCAAAATGTATATGTACAGCAATTAGCCATGGTGCCAATCTGAAGAAACAGTCCCATTTTAAAATCTTGCACTCTAATGAGCGCGCCGTCATGCATTTTTAAAGCGATGAAAGTGCCGTACCTGTGTGCTGTGATGAACTCACACTGTAGATCAATAATAAATCTGCCTTCGCATCACATCAATCAAAGCGACCGTGATTATCCCCCCCTAAACCTGCTGCATCTGTAAGACGCCCCCGGAGTCTTGTTTGGTAGATAGATATGAAAGAGTTTCATTAAATGTAACACGGAAGACCGGGAGGGCCGCGATGAAACCCTCCGAGCTGCGGCAATCAGCACCACAGACAGCTCCCCCATGCCATTCATCAACTGCGTCGCATTAATGCAGTAACTCACACGCTCGCTCGCTTCCCTTAACCGCTTATTCCTAATCAGGGTTTTTTCGGCTGCCAGAGCCCGTCCTGGGACACTCAGCCGCCCCACACACAGACATCATTCACCCGCGCACTCGGGACACGGACGATTTATAGAGTCGCCAATTCAACTAGTTTGCATGGCGGGAGGAAACCCGTAACAGTTGTGAGGTCACGTCGCATTACTGCAGTAAATGCAGTAATGGATACAGGTTCCGACATTCACAAAATCCGGCACAACAAAGACCCGCTACCCATGCGTACAGGAGACAGTACTGGGGAAAGTCGTCGGCAAGGGGTCGATGCATTAGAGCGAAGGCAAACTGTATTATTTCCCAGGATCAGAAGCCACTTTGGCACAAAGGCTTCAGATACTGGGGCCCAAAACACCAAGCCCCATTAGCGATGTCCTGCTGTGCTCAGTAGATAAAGAGCTATTATGAAAGTGCTTCCAAAAAGTATTAGCTAATTGGGACAGCACAGTTAACACAAATTATTTGCTTTGTCTTGTTCAAGGTGAAAAATGATTTATCTTGACTTCAATAGCATCCACAGGAAACTCGTCGTATTTTAGAGCTTGAAAATGCACCTCGCAGGCTTATAAGGAATCATAATTAAATCAATGAATAAAATGATATTTTGCAATCCCATCGTCACATCCAACAGGCAAACACACAGCAGCCCATGTCCGGCCTGATCCCAAACCATCAAGGTTCCGCTGAGGTCCCCTTGTTCAAGGGACCGTCCCCGCACGCTGCTCCCCGGGCGCCTGTCATGGCTGCCCACTGCTCACTAAGGGTGATGGATGCATATCACAATGACAAAGACAATCACTTTCACAATGACAAGACTTTAAACTAGCCCTGGACTGAAACATTAGGCGCCCTTTACTCACGGCAGCCGAATCTGGTATGAATCCGAACACCCTGATTGGTCTAAGTCAAGGAGCCAGAGAGCAGGCGACCTTGCAGTTGTTGGCTTAATATGTGGAATACATTTCAAGTTCGGCCCGACAGAATGAGGAGGAAACCAACCCGCTCAACATGCTGCAGAGACTCATAAACCCCTGCCATGGACTGTTTCTCTCTTCTTTTTCCAGCAGAAACAACAGATGGTTAATAATGAACTGTCACAGAACACACTGCAGGCCATGCCAAAATACGGCATCTCAACAAATTCGACTGTGACTCCACGTTGTGACGGTAAAACAGATTTTCTTTTTTTTTTTTTTTAAAAGACCAAGCGGCGTTGACTACTAGTGGGTCAAAGTTGGGCAACTGGTCTCTTGCCCATACAGACAGCGATTACGTAACCGCGCGGGGCGGCTCTTCATGTCTCATCCCCACAGACAGCACCACCAATCAATTCTTCAGAGAATTTGTGAACAAATGACACCCGGCCTATAGGGCCACACGCACGGCACCATATTGACCCGTGCCTGTTTACTATGCAGGCAAGAAACGGTGCAAATGTTCAAAGCAAAGGATATGCGGTGGTCCCCCCAAAATCATGTGTGGTGTATTTTTTAAATGTCAAAAACCCTTTAGCTGGTAAATCATGAGCTCCTTGTAGCTTGTGTGGATACCAGACCCGTGTGTGTGTGTGTGTGTGTGTGTGTGTGTATATCTATGGGGTGCACAAAACCCAAGCATGATTTAAGAATGGCATTGCACCGGACAGCTGAGCAGACGAATGGGAACCTGACTTTCTTGCAAAATGGAGCAACCGTGGCCCATCGCATATTTGCCTGAACACAATGCGTGGCCTACAAAAAGCCGACAGATGCCATTTTCTTTACAGGCATCCATGCATGGGGAGGCAGAGAGCGTAGAGCATCCACGGCGCTGTTCCATCTATACCACGCACCCGCCGCAAGAAGGCGGCTTTTAAAACACACACTGTGCGTTCTTGTTGACATTTTTGATCATTCTGTTTCAATTGTCGGTCCACTGAACTTGTCTTGTGCCTTAAAAGGGCGGACTTTTGTCTTTTTTCCCCCCATCTTCCTTCCCATGCAAGGGTTGGGTGAGCACACTGCACTGCAAAGACAGCAGACCTGAACTAAAGCAGGACCGAGCTTGGCGACATACAACAACCAAAAAAAAAAAAAAAAATGTTAAAAAATAAAAATGAAAAATCCCGTGCACCTGCGTTAGTCAGGCCGGGAATCGGCGTGCAACTCGCAGCCCTGCCGACTGCAGCGCCGTATCTGGCGCTTATATAACGGGCCGCCCGTGTCGAAACGCGGTCGATCCGAGCGGCACCGCGCGGCCCGTGACGTCAGCGCCGGCACCGGGGACCGCTTACCTTCCAAGCAACACGTTTTCCACAGTCCGGAGTGAGTCATGACCTCCTCGTTCTTCTTGCTGGTCTCGTTCTCGTTGGTGCTCTTGATCTTGCACACGCCTCGCGAGTAGAGCCAGTAGTCCGTGCCCACCGCGATGGTCATGAGGCTGAAGGCGGCGAACGCGCCCACCGTGGTCAGCAGCATCTGAACCCCGCGGTCAAACAGACCCATGTTCCCGCATTCCATGAAAGGGGGACCCCCTTTCCTCTTGATGTACAGGAAATAAATATTTGTAAATTTGAGGGATCAGCTCGAGACAGAAATGGGGGGGGGGGGTGCCTTTACACGCGAGGGGAGGAGGAGGGGGGGGGGGTAATCCACAGCGCTCCGAATCCTATCAGTGTCCTTTCAAAAAAAACGAATACATGAATAAATAATAAGGAAAACAGATGAGCCGGCTTAAAACCGTATTAGTTAAGTGTGGGCTCGAGGGAGCAAATAAAAAAAAATGAACCCGCTTGTACTCGCGGTCACAGCCTGGAAGAAGGAAGAAGAAGAAGAGGAGGAGGAGGAAAAGTGCCAGAACCCGAGTCTTATGTCTTCCACAAAAAGCGAAGGACTAACAAGAGCCTCGAATCGGTCCCGCTATACAAAATGTCCTTTGGAGCGTGCGCGTCGAACGCATCCGCGCGCGTAACGCGCGTAACCCCTGGCGTAGGCCCGCCCGGACGCAGGCGCGGCACCGGCGGAGGAAGGAGGCGGCCGCGAGGCTCGGCGAACGTCGGCGTGCAGCGTCCCGTTGACCTTTAGCCGCTCGCCCGCGCGCATTATTAGCACGTGTCTAGCAGCCGCGGCGCGCCGCGCGTGGGGCGGCCGGCGTGACGCGCGCGTCGCCGCGTTCCCAGAGACGCGCCCGAGAGGCGCTCGGCGATTTGCGCACTGCCGCGTGTGAGCGAGGGTGACTGGCGACCATGGTAGGATCCCGTTAAAATGGCGCGTAACGCGGGCGGCCTTCGCCCCGGCTGGTGGGAGCGACGCGTGAGCGAGACGCGCGTCCAGCCTCCATGCCGCGAGCCGCCGCGCTCGAACGAAACCACGCGAGATGTTCCGGAGCCGAGGTGCCGACCGTCGAGGAGAATAAATGGAGACGAGCGGTTCAGAAATGCTTATTAGCCGTGGTTAATATATATGGCGATAAGGCAACCATGAAAGGCTAAGTGAAGAACCGTGTAAAAGGAAATGAGGCAGTAATAATAAAAAGGATGGCGTTGAAAAACAGCGAGTCGTTCTTTTCCTAAAATTCCGGTCTCCAGTTTCCATATGTGGGCCCTAGACCGTGGAAGTGCTCCGCAAAACAGGACAGTCGGCTGCGAAAGGGAACGATACCGAAGTCGATCGGTGGATAACAGGGCGCATCCAGCGCGGCGAGCCGACCATTACTCAACACGGAGCCGGGCAGAAGACCAATACGTGGGTGATGGGGCTCAGCCGAGACCGTTCCACGCCAGCAGCGTCGCTGAACACCGGGGCTCCCAATCCGAATCCGATTAGCCTCTACATCACACCCAGAACCGAAATCGAAATAGAGCTGCATTCACAGCGGTGGCACCACGCAATGGAGGAAAAAAAACACGCCCCCACCCCCCAAAAAATGAAAGAAGATCGAAATCACGGACAAAAACGAAATAAAAAAAAATGTCAAAGAATAATGAACAGAATCGTGGAATGCAAAAAAAAAATCTCTCGACGGTGCTTGCGCTACGCCTCCCCGTTCCCGGTGCACGCTGTGATAAAAGTGAAAGAGGTGAGGAGGGGGTAGATGGTAGGAGGCACGGAGAGAGGGGGGTTGGGGAGTCGGATGAAGACAGAGAGAGAGAGATGGAGAGAGAGATGCACCACGCAAAACGGAGCCGAGATGGTCGAGAGATGATGATATAAGGATGCGCGTCCCCCTTTTTAACCAGCCCGTCGTCGAGTGAAATTATTTTATTACCGCTACAATTGTGAAATACGCTAATGAGTCGTCTATATTTGTGTATATCTGTATAGCTAGTCGTGTAACACCGTCCAGATGTGGCTTCATTTTAAGTTTTTTTTTTATTATTATTATTATTATTAGCGTGTCATCACCGGTTACCGCCGGTTCTGTGCATCTGAGCCCAAGTAATTGGCACGCTCGCCCAGGAATTCCGGAGGCGTTCGGCAAACTCCGTGGGAACGTGTTCGGAGCTCCCTCTTCCCCACTCCGCAGCTCGGCTGCGTGTTTTACACACGCGGGTCGACGGAGCCGCCACGACTTCCGAACCGCCTCGGCCTCCCGGCACAAAGTCGGCTCGGAGGCGGCTTTGCTGCAGTGGGGTGGAAGCGGCCAATCAGCGGCGCGCAGGGCCGCTCCGTTGTCATGACAATCGGCGCGTGCCGTCCAGTTTCGGCCGCTGCGTCGAAAACGGATTAATTAGCATCATGCTAACGCCGCGAACCGATTAACACTAGTCAGTTCATTAAAGAGTCTTACAATTGATTAAAGTTTTTTCAGACGTACGGGAAAGACAAAAACACGACAGACGTGTCTGAAAAAGTTCATATACACATAAATATATAAGATTCATATAAATATAGAAAATTGTTTCCCGCATTTGGACATTTCCGCTTCTGAGGTCCTTGGGTAAAATTTTATGACGATGACACACACGAGACAGGGGGGATAGAGAGAAAGGAGAGTACATAGAAAGGGAGTGAGAGAAAGGTAGAGAGTGATGAGGGTAAACAGAAAGAGGTAGATAGAGAGGTAGAGAAAGAGGAGGGTAGATAGAGGAGTAGAAAGGGGATAGAGAGAGGGGTAGATAGAGAGAGGTAGAGAAAGAGAGATAGATAGAAAGGGAGTGAGAGAGCAGGAAGTAGAGAGAGGGGGAGATAGAGAAAGGAGAGTACATAGAAAGGGAGTGAGAAAGGTAAACAGAAAGAGGTAGATAGAGAGGTAGAGAAAGAGGAAGGGTAGAGATGGGGATGGAGGGGATGGATGATGGATGGATGGATGGAGGAGTGTACATAGAAAGGGAGTTAGAGAAAGGTAGAGAGAGGAGGGTAGATAGAGAGAGGTAGAAAGAGAGGAGGGTAGATAGAGAGAGGCAGAAAGAGAGGAGGGTAGATAGAGAGAGGCAGAAAGAGAGGAGGGTAAAAAAAGAGGTAGAGAAAGAGGAGGGTAGAGAGAGGTAGAAAGAGAGGAGGGTAGACAGAGAAAGAGTTAGAGAGGGTTAGATAGAGAGGAGGGTAGATAGAGAGAGAAGTAGAGAGGAGGGTAGATAGAGAGGGAAGTAGAGAGGAGGGTAGATGCAGAGAGAGGAGGGTAGATAGAGAAAGAGGTAGAGAGGATTAGATAGAGAGGAGGGTAGATAGAGAGAAGTAGAGAGGAGGGTAGATGCAGAGAGAGGAGGGTAGATAGAGAAAGAGGTAGAGAGGGTTAGATAGAGAGGAGGGTAGATAGAGAGAGAAGTAGTGAGGAGGGTAGATAGAGAGAGAAGTAGAGAGGAGGGTAGATAGAGAGAGAAGTAGAGAGGAGGGTAGATAGAGAGGAGGGTAGATAGAGAGAGAAGTAGAGAGGAGGGTAGATGCAGAGAGAGGAGGGTAGATAAAGAAAGAGGTAGAGAGGGTTAGATAGAGAGGAGGGTAGATAGAGAGAGATGGGTAGATATAGAGAGAGGTAGAATGAGAGGAGGGTAGATAGAGAGAGACGTAGAGAGGAGAGTAGAGAGAGAAGTAATGAGAGAGGTAGAGAGAAAGGAGGGTAGATAGAGAGGGGTAGAAAGAGAGTGGGAGATAGAGAGATCTTAACTGCCGGGGTCAATTGCGTTCGTGTTAACATGCGTGACCGAGCAACAGCAGCGTTAGGGCACAATGATCTGAGACGGGGCTGCAGAGGTGAAAAGCGGCAGAAATCCAGCGAGGGGAGAGTGAGAGCGAGCGCGAGCCTTGCATGGATAAGAGCAGCGCAGACCCTCCCTTGATGATGCCCTCCCCAAGCACAGAGGACGTGTTTAACATTCAGGTCTGCTAGCGCGCTGCTAGCGGTACAAGGTGCAGCCACAGCCCGCCCGCAAATGAAGAAGGAGAAAAGGGGCGGGTGGAGGCGTTTTCCAGCCAAAAGCGAAACGTTGCGAAATGCTACGGCCTGCAGATGTGTGCATGTCATAAAATTCCCCTAGTCTGGCCATTTTATTCTTTTTTTTTTTTTGCTGCTGCTGTTGTCAGGCCTGCACACCCCTCCCCTGCCTGGAACGAGCGCCCCGTTCGGGTCTGTTGGCAGCGGCTCCGGGCCGCACCGCAGATCTCTGTTTGCCCGTCGGCCGTCCAACACGCTGATAACACTGATCTGGAGCGCCATTAGCCAGATTACAGCAGATTTGAGGGCGAACGAGTAAACGTGCCGCTGGCTCCCTGCTGCATTGAGGCCTGCGCCGGTCTCGCCAAGTGACTTTTCATATTTTCAGGCCGCGCTGGTGTGCGTTTTTTTTTTTTATCCGTTTTAGCTGCAAAGACTCGCTGATTTACCTTTAGTCTCCTTGGTGGAGTTTAATCGCATTAGAGCGCCCAAGACCTGGATCGAAAAGCAAACGAACCAGAAACAACGTGCTTTGCGCATTCTACCTCATCACATGGCGAAGGAAGTTCGAGAAATCATCCTCGAACAGTTTCTATGTGAAATATTAACAATCGGGAAAATAAATCAATAAATAAAAAATGAAGGCAACCAGCCGCAAAGCATTTTTAAGTTCTTTTTCAACTTCATGTCCATATAGTTGTGAAGACTCGTTTTCCTAAATTGTTAGGATGGTTGCCTTGCACTTTTATGTTTTTTTTTTTTTTTTTTTTTTTTTTACAGTGCAAATAGTTAATGAAGAAATGTAGATAATTAGCGAGTAACATCACATTAAGACCGCCTGCCTAATTTTCTCCCAAGTTTCCCTCGGAACAAAGCTAGACGCTGGCAGCAGATGCAGTAGTTTCCCGGTGGACACTTCATGGTCCTTTTTTTTTTTTTTTTTATAACACATACCACAGGTCATCCACCAGGAATTTGGAGGAAAAGTGGTGATCACCTCTACCTCAACCCATGTTCGAAAATACCATTGACATGAAGCTTAGCACATTGTCTGCAAGGATGGGTCAGTAACACCAACTTGGATGACACTGCTTACCAGCAACAGTAACACTTATTTTTATCCTCTCCAGGGCGGACTGCTTGCCCTTCCTTGGACCACTTTTGAATGGTTCCATCTGAAGCTTTGGAGATGCTCTGAGCCTCATGTAACATTTCAACCACGTCAAGTGTCTTACATTTTCAAATTTTTCCTGTTTCAAAATATTAAAGACTGGAGCGTGTTGCTACGAAATATACAAATAAAAACTTATTAAAGAAATAAGCCACAAGAGGCAGTGATTTTTGTCACAAGTTAAGAGCTTTAGTGAGCACAAAAATAGACAAATATGATGAGGTACAAGCCTACAAAACTCCTGCACTTTCACTAACACAACAGACAGACAGACACACAGCTCATTAACATGGTAGCAAACACATGTAATACATATAACGATTGCATTTCAGACAGATTGCATACTTAAGATATTACAATCCATGGTGGGCATGCTAAATGGTCTAAATGAATGTTCACACACGCTCAGTTGTTCGTGTAGCCTTCATAGACCAAAGAAGAATCCATTTGTGAGCTATTAGGATCATAAATTCCTCTTGAGTCTCTGCTTGCCACTGGGCAAAGGTCCTGTTCACACCACCTACAGAAAAAATATGTTCTTAAATTTAGTTCAAATTTCAGTCAGATCGGCAAAAAAACAAGATTTTCGGTTTCATGAAACATTCATGCAACATTTTGCAGTCCAGTTTTTCTTTATTTTTTAAAGAAATAATTACAATAGTAAAAGTGAAAGTGAAGTGATTGTCATTGTGAAACAATGCAGCACAGCACATAGTGACAACGAAATGTGTCCTCTGCTTCACCCTAACCATCACCCCTGGTGAGCAGTTGGCAGCCATGACAGGCGCCCGGGGAGCAGCGTGTGGCACCTTGGCGCCTCAGGATTCGAACCGGCAACCTTCTGATTACGGTGATTCGTTAACCGCTAGGCATCCACTGCCCCGATATGAACAATTTGTTCAGAAACATTCATAGCAAATAGATCTCCAAAGCTGCAGAATTCTATTTTATTTACAAAATATAATGGCAATTTCATAGTTGATTTCTCAATTTGGGTAATTTCCTCTAAAGAATACAGTTCATGCTTCTTTTAGCCACAGGTTTACTCAGCTTAGCATTACTATCAATATCACAATCAATAATATTTAAAATGCACGAAACTGTGCTTCCAGTTAATATTTTGTAAAGTTGATCTATAAGCATTATTGCACTTTATTGTTATTAAATAAAGCATTAAGGAAAATGTGCCAGAAATTATCTAATTAAGATAAGATTTTTACTTATTGCTCCCAAAGCTCATGGGGTGAAAAAATAGCTCTTGATCTGGGACACTCAAAGCTGCAGAGTAAAAATTAGGCTGGAAATGTAGGTGTTATTCTTGACTTTGATAAAGGTTCGCATTTCATATAGTCAATATGCATCCTCGTGCCCCATGATGGAGGATCCTTGTCTATCCTACGCATTATATTTGAAGTCTATGGTTAGAATTATTCTCAAAAAGTAATCCTTTTGTTTTATGCACTGATTTTAAATAGTATTACATTTCCTTCCTGGCACTCAATTATGCTGTGACCATAATGCAGAGATCAGCATTGCATTTATTAGATTAGAGCTAAACAGACACAAAAAGCAATAAAAACAAAATAGTGTGTTCATATTTACATTACATTTACAGCATTTATCAGACGCCCTTATCCAGAGCGTCTTACAGTCTTACTGACTTACAGTCAGTAGGGACAGTCCCCCCCTGGAGCAACTTAGGGTTAAGTGTCTTGCTCAGGAACACAATGGTAGTAAGTGGGATTCGAACCCGGGTCTATTGGTTCATAGGCAAGTGTGTTACCCACTAGGCTACTACCACCCTACATATGCTGCTTCATATGCTCCCTGTATTCACAAAAGGTTAGAAACCACTAAAATTCCTCAAAAGATTAGGACAGCCTGTTCTATAGGAGCATCTCTTTACTCTTTAGTTTAAGATCACAATGGAGGCCTTATCTGATTATTACAAAAATCACCATAACGTGAAGGATCGCTCAGTGTACCTCAATGCAGCATACGCATCAGCATGAGAGGCTCCTTCCCATGAGGCATGATCGATCAGAAGACATCCTGGGAGACAAAAGTACAAAGATAAACAGTAAACGTCAATGCTATTCCCTTTCTGAGTAAAAGAATGTTATTCAAATTGCGGAGTGGAGAGACCTACGTCCCTGAAGAAAATCCACCAGATGGAAAATTAATTGCACTAACAGACCTCTAGTTGTTATTTATGCTATCAATTCTTTATATTGAATACATTTGTTTTCTTTTTGCTATTTAATTTATAATTAAGTACCGCCTTTGTTCAATAGTAATACAATTATAAACAATGCATTACATTATGACATGACCAGATGTCTCTAGTCTGAAAATACGCTCCAAATACTTCTTATTTTTTCACTGTACTCATCGATATTCATACCCATATAAATACGAGCCAGGCTGTACGCCAGATCACGAGCTGCCAACTCCATGTAGCCTGGAGGTCTCTGAGCTGCTGTGTGAACAAACTTCCCCAGGCAGGACAGAGCGGTGTTAACAGCCTCCACAGCAGGCCGGAGAGCAGAACTGCCGTTCACAGCCAACATCTTAGTCTGCAAAAATGCCAACAATATTTTATGTTCTCTTAAGAGAGTGTGTGTGTGTGTGTGTGTGTTAAAATTATTAAATTATTTTGCAGCATTTTCAACATTCTCGAAATTGTTAATGGCCTGCCCCGCTATGATTTGGCCAGGACATGTGCGAACAGAAAAGAGTGGTCTTAATTTTTTTAAATTAATTAATGACTTAATTTATCTGACAATGGCTGTGTTTTTTTTGAGAGCGCTGAAGTGTTTTATTATTATTATTATTATTATTATTATTATTATTATTATTATTATTATTGTGACAGCCCAATCATAATGACACTTACCTTAACATCAGCAAAAAATGAGTCCAAAACGTGTCCTGAAGACTTGGCTGTGCTGCGAAGCACATCCAGTGACAAGATGTTTGTAGTTCCCTCCCAAATACTCAGCACCTCATTTAGAAAAACATTATTTGAATATAAGTCACATCAACCATTCTGGAGTACTGGGACAAAACAGGTCTTGGCCCAAAAAATGTAATGTATTTCAACATTTGTTGAAAATATACATGAAGAACATTTTCTGCCTGTTTTTTATTCTATTAATGTCTAAACTTTCACTGGACCAGATAAGAATGACTACCAAACATTTAAGAACTGCAAAGAAAAAGTTGTTTTTTGATGATATAGCTTGTGATGATAAAAAATGGAAGGCTGCATCATTCATTCATTCATAGAATGATATAGAACCAGGTGTCTCTTATAAAAGGTCAATTCCAGAACCCTTCTAAAATAAACCTAAACAGACATTAAAGCTGAAAATAATTATTCTGAATATCAACTTGATGAAATGTCTACCCACTACAGAACAACATTTACAGAATAACGTATTTTCAATGTTATTTAAATGCATTCAAATAACTTAACCTACATTATACCACTGTTTTGATGGATGCAAATGAATGACTAATGACTTTCTGTGCATAATGTAAATCAGGATGTGAAAGTGGAATTCCTGCATTCCCATGGCCCCAGTGAGATATTCACACCTCAACATGGCAGGAGAGATGAATGCTTTTGGCCTAATAAAGATGTTCTGGTTAAACTGGAGGGGAATGCAGCATTTAACATCTCTCCAGAGGCCCAACACCTAAGCTATCCGCTTCTCAGTTACTAAACAAAAACATAATCAGTATTTTACAGCGCAACAGTACATTTCAGAAATAATCACTTCCATAAGATGGATTTTTCCCCCTGTTGTATTTAATAAATACATCTTCATAATGGTTTTTAAATATGATTTGTTAATAAAAACACACATAATGGATGTGCTTTGTTTTCAACATTATATGTTCTTTGTCTCAAACACAAACATCATTATAAATAGCAACTGAAAGTGTACAACATAAGTAAAAGATTTCCTTCATCCTTTAGGCCAAAATACTATACACTTTTGTGTGCCTGATTGAGTTGACAAAATACAACCCCTCAGCTGTAATTAAAACATAGATTTTAATAATCTACACATTTGATATGATTCAGGCTGATATATAAATACATGTTATATACTATAGCAACAACAATCGTGTGTAGAAAACTCAACTTCATACAGCAGAGGTTGTGGGAATAATGCACAGAAAAGCAATACATTTTAATAAATAAGCAGCTTTGAGATTAAGGTGCACCCACTTTAGTTATATTATGCTGCTGGGGCTTGTTATACAAAATAAATGTTTCCTGAACTTTTGCTGAGGAGTATGAACCAAGTTCATTTACATTATTTATCAGACGCCCTTATCCAGAGCGACTTACAATCAGTAGTTACAGGGACAGTCTCCCTGGAGCAACTTAGGGTTAAGTGTCTTGCTCAGGGACACAATGGTAGTAAGTGGGATTCGAACCCGGGTCTTCTGGTTCATAGGCGAGTGTGTTACCCACTAGGCTACTACCACCCTGTGTTCTATAGAGACCAACAAAACAAGCAAAAACTCCAAAGGCTGTCTAGTCTACCTGTGCATCCCGCAGCATTCGAGGCAAGCCCGTGTCCTCAATGTAACCCTGACCTCCAAAAGACTCCAGTCCTTCGGACACCACAGCAACAGCCTGAGCGGAAGGAGAATGAAAGTTAAAGAAGGTTCTTTTTCTGCTTCAAAAACTGTAGCTGTAGACTTTCAACTTATGTTATGATATCTCAGCGTTTTTTTTTTTTTTCCTTCCTTTTTATTCCCTTTTCATGCTAAGAAATGAACACATTCCGGTTTTCCATAAGAATGAAATCGTTACAAGGCAACTTGACTTCAGATACTCAAATATTTTAATGAAATACACTGGAAATTTGCAGAATTCTAAAACATTTGGATACCTGCTTCCCTGTGTAGAGCTTGGCCACCGTTGTGAGCAGGCGAAACAAATGCACCTCTGTGTCTGAAGCAGTTCCACTTTCCTCTTTACCAAAGAGGCGACACACCTCCATCATCAGGAGGAACGCAGCACGTGTCTCAATCTACAAAAAAAAAATAGGAAGGTATTTAGCACCCGTTTTTTTTTCCCATGATGCGAATAATGCCCACACATACACAAGTAACATGATTTGTTTGAAGAACGACCTATAACTGAAATAAAAAAGGCATAAAGTCAATCATATAAAACCTTGGTCTGTTTAGGACTAGTCCGTACTGTACTATACTTGCCTTAAAAGCTTAATCCAGAGAATCAGTCTTGCTGCATGCATGAAAAACAGAAAACTCAAATGTCTCGAGTGCACAACATTTTGTGCCTAACTATTCTAAGACGAAGATGTAAAAGAAATGGTGCAAATGGTCCTGATAGATACCACATTACTTATAGAAACAGGTTTCTATAATGATTTCCTGCATTTTCACACAGCAAAAGCGCCATTCAGCAACAACTGATGCTTTCGACAACGCACAGTTGGCCAAGCATGAGACGCTAAAAACTGAGAATGAAGCCGGTCTTGCACCACCATGTATCTTTTATTATTCTGTTCCTGTAGCCTCATTTTGCTCTTATTAGGAGGAGTGCCCCCTCTCCCCCCCGAGCATGGACTTCTGCTGCAGCAGCTCTTCTTCTTGAAGGTTCTACGTGCCGTGCATTCTGAGATGCCATTCTCTTTACCTCTGCTGGAGAGACTGGATATTTGAAGTTCTGGTGCCTGGAATGCTTTTTTGTTTTAGATTTTCGTTCACGTCTCATTTGCAAGTAGGGCATTAAAGTCATAAAATATCAACACTGGCTGAGATGCTGCCACCACCAATGGTTCCTCAAAAGATTCCCTAGAAGGCCTAAAAGATCACTTAAGAGATTTTCTTTCAGTGAGCAAAAACAATTTGCATCATGGCAGCCGCTCTTGTGATGCATTGCTGCTTGAGAACGGCGAACGTGCTCTTTGAAGTGCTGGAGTGGCTGACGCAAGGGGGGTTGAGTCTCAGGAGAGGCAGAAAGGTGAGCGCAGCAGGCTTGATTAAAGGAATGCCCTCTTTCAAACAGACCTTGGCAGGTGGAGTAGACAATTTTACTAGGCAACGTCTCACAGCCTTCTCCCAACTGCGGAGCCCTCTTTACAAGAGGGACACTACTCAAGATGAAATCTGAGGACTTTGTTGTGACTGCTTTCAACTCATTTACCTAAAAGGTCCTTTGCTCTCTACTCCTCTCCTTGTCCAAGAGCAGGAATGAATTTCTGATTATTCGTGTAAAGCAGTGTGTGTTGTCTTGAATAAAGTCAATGGATATTAAAAAATGGGATATTTAAATTATTATCATTTTCAATTAGAAAAGGAATTATTATATAAAAGAATTTCTAAAGATAGAATTTTGTACAGCACTAAGTAAAATCCAAAACAGAAACAGTCAACTAAATCTGGAGAAATTGCACCACTGGGTGGTGAATATACTCTGCAATTACACTGAATCTTTTTCCAGATTTTAAAATAGGATGGAATTCTTAAAAGAACTATTTTGTTCAATGGACTTTGAAAAACTTGATTTTTCACCACAAAAATCCTACACATCATTGGCTGAGATTTGTTTTGTGACCAACTGCTCACCTCCATTCTGGCAATGGTTTGAACATGCAAAGGGTGATCCTTCAATAACTTTCCAAAAGCAAATCGCTTTGTTGCATAATCCCGACTCAGCTGAATTATTCTGCAGACAAAATTTTTTTTTAGCAATTTATTACAAACAAAAACAATTACCAGTACCAGTCATTAAAATCCTCACATAAAAAAAATCAATCAGCCATAGCTGTACCTTCTCATTGCAGCCACGGCAGACACGGTGTTGTGGATTCGTGTAAGGGTTAACATGTTGGCGATGGTTGCCACCCCTCTGCCTTCAGGTGATACCTTAGAATTTAAAATAAAAAAAGACCTGGCATGAGTTTGTCTTGCACAACATCCTATGTGTTATCAGTCACACAGTTTTACTTTCTGCAGTTAGTTAGCTGTGAGACTGAAGTTTGTCTTCTGTCTCACCACTGGCCGAGATAAATATCTTAGTTATCTATATAAAAGGAAAAACACAAATCAATATTCAAGTGTGGCAATTCACCTAGGTACACTTCTGAACAGCTCATCTTTAAAACAGGCAATTTCAATTAATGAAGACGCGAATTAAGTTATTTTGCTATTTATATTATGTGAGCTGGGGTACAATGGCATGCAATGTGTGCAGTGAGTCAGGTGCCCTGAGGAGAACCAAAGCTGCCTTCAAAAGAATACAGAATATTTCATTACTTTTATTTTATTTCTAATGTTAGTCAGTCAGTCAGCTAAAACCTTCTGATCAAATCCACACCTCCTGGCCAGACTAATGTGATCTGACCGAGGCTTTCGCGCAGTAATGCATGTATATTCCTGCTCATTATTATGACGCCTGATCTGATCAGAAAATGACTGCAAATCTGAAAAAGAAAGTATAAATAATACAATATTCTGTAGTTATGCACGCGGAATTGCACTGACCAGATGAGCTGGCAGATCATACAGCAACAGTTCCGCTGTGGGCATCTGCCGTGTGCCAAGCTTCTCTTTCAACCGCTTAACTTCAATTCCATTCAGGCGCCCAAACTGATCCCGAACTTCCGCATAGAAAAGAGAGAGACCTGCACTCCCCTAAAAAGTATGAAAAGTATAAAAAATTTATATATATATATATATATATATGTGTGTGTGTGTGTGTGTGTGTGTGTGTGTGTGTTATATGCCAAAATTATTTCAGAACAACATATTCATTGTCAGTACATGCCTTCTGTAATATTAATAATTTCTTTTGTCCAAGATGACATTTGAAAGCTACATATGTTGTATTTCTTTTGAACCTGAACAATCTGTCCATGCCCGTCAACGACCCGTGCCAATACGAGCGCCATGTCTGCATCTGTTGCAGAGGTGAACCATTTAAACCCACGCAGTCTGTAAGTTCCGTCAGGTTGCTGGAAGGCAAGGGTCTCAGTCCCACGAGCTGAAGGAAAAAACAAGTTGTCGACCCTCCAGTCCTGCTTTTCTTACCCCCCCCCCCCCTTTCCTATCTAATCACAAAAAGTCAAATTTACCAGAAAAGTTAACTAAACCTATGACACCCTTAAAAAGCTTAACCTAAATTACAGTGTTTGTTACTCCAAGTTTGCGCAGCCCAAGCTCGAGGGACATCCTTCCACAATGTGTCAATCAGATTTCAATGACTTTTTCCAAAACTTTATATGTTTATTTCATATTCCAAAACTTTTCAAGGTCTGGAAAATTCTCTTTTCAAATTCCATGACTTTTCCAGGTCTTTAATTACCATACGAATCCTGGTAAATGTTACGTCTCACCCACCTACATCTGATCCACCTTTCCGTTCAGTCATCCACTGGCCAGAGGTCCAGAAGCGCTTAGGATCACGAGAAGTCAGTCTTTGAAATGCCTCATCCACAGGCAAAGAGCGACCCAGAGACTGGCGCAAAACAAGGAAAAAATATGTTAATATAAATCAAAGTGTTTAACTGCAAGAAATGTAGCTCACTGTGTCTATGCTGCACAAACCTCAATAACTTTTGCTGCTCCATCGGTCATTGCCAGAGGGCAGGTGTAGAGTCCAGCAGAAGGTGCATAGAGGTAGAGCTTAGACATCTGGTATACACGACTAGAAAAGATTTCAAATCAAACAGAATAAATCTTTTTTTTTTTCTCCATTCAAACTGTGAAAGTCAGTCCATGATTTCTGCAATAACATGCAAAAACAACTGAGGAACTAATTATCAAGATCGAAGAGTTGAAGAAATAGCCAATAGCATTATATCACCTCCTCGGGAGGCGGGTACAAAGATAGTAAGGACCAATCTGATCAAATTTGGACACATAAATGCTTGGCACATAAATTAATGCTGCGCCCGAAATCGCATACTACTTGAGTAGGCACTACATTTGAATGACATTTTTATATTTTACACTTGAAAAGAGCCATTTCCCGGCATGTTTTGAATATGACGCCGCCTCTCCCTTTGGGATAGTACAGAATTTGGCTGGAAGTAGTCGGTCATACGGTACTTCTTGTCTACTGTTTTTCAAATACTGAATATGAATTCACCACTCAGCATGTCCAGTTCCAGCCCGGTGTCGGTGTCCAGTCCGCACGCGCAGAAGTACAGCGGCAGTACAGTGCCTACTACTCGCCTCGCATACTGTTTTTCACATACAATATGTCGTGTGTCAGCCATGAGTTGGGACCAGCATGCCTTGCGGGTGAGATACGCGCCAATGGTACGAGCGCGCCTGGGGACTGCAAATAGTTAACCATGTAACGGGTAAATGTGTTCAGTTGGGGTTCGGGATGTGTGTGTTATGTGGATTTAATGTAGTGTGTGTAAGGGGAGAAACTTTACACCGGGACGTAGTTGTTGGAGGAGATGATGAGACGCCTCCCTGTTATTTTGAAGCCAGAGGAGTAGGTTTTGGCTGTTGGCGCCACCTACTGGCTTCCGTTCAATTAAAAGCGTTATTCCGAAACCCTCATGATTGAGCCAATTTCTCCCTTCCTGACCTCGCGGTGATGGCTCGTCACAATAGTATATATAGTATGCGATTACGGACGCAGCATACATTTCATTTATCGCAACTCTTTGCGATACCAATATCGCGTATACTTTTATCGCGATAACAGTCATTTTTCGATATATCGTGCAGCCCTAACGGGAAGTCACCCACACACACTTACGGTAAATTCAGAGATACCAATTCACCTTCAGAGGAAACCCACGGGGAGGTCAGAGCAGGGAACTGAACTCACAACCTCAGATATTTGAGCCTCTTTTTTTATACAAGGTATTGAAAAATGAATCTAATATTCCTCAACTTATCTAGTTGGCTTATTTAAAAAAAAAAAAAAAAAAAAAACTCACCTCCACTCTCCAAAACATCTTTCGTAACCAGCAGCCACAAAGCCCTCCTCAGCAGAGACCTCCTTCATGCGGGTCCAGGCCGAAGAGGTAAGAATACGATCCACCCTATTGCCCCAAGCATCAAAATGCTGTAAGCGAGGAGGATGCTCCTCACATTCATGTCCCAGAGCATCTATTTCATTCACAAGACGTTCCCCAAATCTTGACAGGTCTTCTTTCACTTCCTGATTAAAAAAAAAAAAAGTCAAAATGCAGCCAGAGGCCACAGCATTATTTTCACTACATGCACATCACTTCACAACATGATCCACACATGAAGAGAAAAACAAGACCCATTTGTTTCCACTTCAGACTCTGCTGCAAAGAAAAGGACCTTTGCACTATATGTGATGAAACTTGATTTATACAATACAGGTGCCATGTCGTTATTTCTCCAGATGGCGTATAATGAAACACTGGCTCACAAACTCAGTTTCCCAACAATCATTTACTAGGTACGCATGGAAACAGTTATTTACCGGAAGGATAGTCTTTGAAAACAAGCTCAGCGAGCAATATAGTTGGAATATATACAAAGACATTCAAAAGGCAGTAGTGGCCTTGAGGGCGAGGAATCGCCTACCCCCCCCTCGTAATCAGAAGGTTGCCGGTTCGAATCCCGAACCACCGAGGTGCCACCGAACAAAGCACTGTCCCCACACGCCTTTCCTGGCTGCCCACTGCTCACCAAGAGTTGTGGTTAAAAGCAGAGGACACATTGTGACAAAAAAAACACATAAAAAAAAAACGTGAATTATATATATAATTTTATAGCTTTATGCCCCTCACCGTCGACGGAAAGTGCCTCCGCAGGTAACTTTGCAGCAGGGCGTCCTCGCCCACGGGGTTCCTCAGGAGAGGCTGGTCCTGGAAGAAGGAGCCCACCGCGGACCTGGAGAAGAGCGACTGGGCCGAGAGCTCGGCGGCCTCGTCGCACGGGCCGCTCCGAACGGAGCTCCTGTAGGACGCGCTTTGCGTGCACAAGGCCCGCCGGGGTCTCGCCAGCCGCCCGACAGCCCGGAGAGCCATGGCGGATCTGGAGAGGTGAAAACAGCCCACCTTCACTCGGCCTGTTACGCAACGACGCAGCTCGCCGACTGGGTGAAAGGTGACACCCACATTATACAGTCCCAAAAAGCCATTGTAGAACGAACATTTATCGACACACAATAAAATAATCACAGCAACACAATAACTGTCTCATTATTATTATTAAACGGTATGCAAAATATTAAGCTTATAGGTGGCCAAACTCTCTATGTGAACGGAAACAGTCTGTCTCGTTCGGTGCGTATTACTTCTCCTCTTATTAGAGATTTAATAAATAAAATAAGCCAATACAGAGTCGCTGCGTGAAGTTGTTTACATTCTGTACAAGCAACGTCGCACCTCGCAAGAACTACTACTTCTTCTTCTTCTTCTTCTTCTTCTTCTTCTTTTCTTGTACTGAGAACACAGCGCACATGCGCAGTGCTGCCCCCCGCTGGCTGGGCTGACAACATCCGTCTCAGGGCGGACCCTGCTGTGGTCACCATGAGCACATGAGGCCAGTCACCTCCTACATTATTGTCTAGAGTTGTCCAACACTGCGACTTCCCCATGCTGGTTTATAACGACGAACTGTTGTCCCACATGAAAAATCCCTAGGAAAAAATCAGTTTTTTGGACTTTCCACTAGATCTAAGTAAATGTAAACGCGTGCAACGTAACTGAAGACATCAGAAACAGATTTTGCACATTGTTACATGTAACCACTGACCCTGGGTTAAGGAAGCGGCCCTGTAACCAGAAGGTTGCCGGTTCGAATCCCGATCCACCAAGGTGCCACTGAGCAAAGCACCATCCCCACACGCTGCTCCCCGGGCACCTGTCATGGCGGATGAAGCATTTTGTTCTGTCAGCGTTTGCTATGCAGTGCTTCACAATGAAAATCACTTCACCTTCACATCACTTCCACCCTAGCCTCCCCCTAGGCATTGGATAAAGAGATTTAGTAGGAGAGTAGTTTAAATGGCATCCATAAGGATCCATAACAAGTCCGGTTGCCAGTGAAACCTTATAATTTATGGATGACTGAGAAACTTCACAGAAGTTTAAATGGCCTCTTTTTCATGGCCAAACAGGTAAGTTAATTTTTATACATTTACATATGGTGACAGCAAGGGTGAACAGAAGAGCAGTAATTCTTTTGTTGGAGAACTTGGCTAACTTAAAATTTACATTTATATTTACATTTACAGCATTTATCAGACGCCCTTATCCAGAGCGACTTACAATCAGTAGTTACAGGGACAGTCTCCCTGGAGCAACTTAGGGTTAAGTGTCTTGCTCAGGGACACAATGGTATTAAGAGGGATTTGAACCCGGGTCTTCTGGTTCATAGACGAGTGTATTACCCACTAGGCTACTACCACCCTACCAACAAAACTAACCTTTTGGCAACGTTTTATATATATATATATGTGTGTGTGTGTGTGTGTGTGTGTGTGTGTGTGTCAATAAAGGCCGAATTAGTTAGTGCTTGCTATTGTGTTCCTTGGCGGTCCAGACTTCAGCATATAAAACAGCAGCTGACTCTGCGGGGGTCAAAAGCCACGTCGAGGGGTCAAGGGTCAAGGTTGGTGAAAAGAGCGGGGTCCTCGCTTCTCATGGACCTCGGAATGCGGCCAGACAAAAGCCCGGCCACGTGACCCCACGAAGCGCGGACCCACGAACCACAAGACGCGCGTCCCCGCCCTCGTTAACACGCCATTCGAACCGCAGACTAGAAGACAGGGGACCTCCAGCCCGGTGCCGCTCGGCCGCGGGTGATTTACGGGCGTCTTCCCACCGGAACGGCCGGCCTTTTGATGTCTTTACGACGTTTGTCCAGTTGCGGGTCGGGGGAGGGTCGCGGCGCCGCCACCTCGCCCACTCGTCGCGCTCCCGCCGAGTTCTTCATCTCATTTATTTCGGACGGCGACCTAAAGCAGCGACGATAATAACACGCTCGCAACGGAATGAAAGCGACGCCGACGGCGCGGTGATGGACCTCCGCGCCCGACGCGCGCCGCCGCGTTGCGCGCGTGCCCGCGGCGCGCTCCTCCGCGCCGTCGCCGTGTCGCTCTGCCTCCTGCACGCCCGCGCTCCGCCGGGGACGGAGGCCGCCGGCCATCCCGGCGTCTGTCCCAACGAGCTCAACTCCAACCTGTGGGTCGACGCGCAGAGCACCTGCGAGCGGGAGTGTGTGGCGCACCAGGTAACGCGGCCCCGGGTCGCGTCTCACCGGAGGACCGCGACAAGTTTGCATGCGCGTTCGTTCTGCCCTGCGCAGCTCGACGTAGAGCTGCGGAAACTGTCATTTACCTTTAAATGTTTGCCAAACGAGGCATGCAAGAGGCCTGAAGCACTTATATCTCTGTTTAAATGTAGAGGAGGGCGTAACTGCAAGAAACGCCGACGTTTATGAGGAATCGTGCAGCATCCGAGCGGAAATTCCCTGATGGCCCGCAAGGTGGAGCCTTGCAGATACAAATACTTTTTTTTTTTTTTACTTCCGGCCTGCCAATCCTGTCAAAATTATTAATCCTTAATTAAGAGATCATTTCGGACTGTTCAACTAATTATATGGTAGTGGTAGTAGGGTGGTAGTAGCCTAGTGGGTAACACACATGCCTATGAGCCAGAAGACCCAGGTTCAAATCCCTTAGTTGCTCCAGGGGGGACTGTCCCTGTAACTACTGATTGTAAGTTGCTCTGGATAAGGGCGTCTGATAAATGCTGTAAAAGTAAATGTGGAAATAGTACACAGTCAATTAAGTGAATGTCACTGAGTAATGTAAAGGACTTGACATTGAAGTGATTGTGAGTGGAAAGGTTCCAAAGTGTGTGTGTTTGGTGTGTCAGAAGTTCAGAAGCCTGTTTAACTACATCAGTTTTAACATTTGCACTGACAATCTTGGCAAAATATGCAAGCGTTTGGGCTGAAGTTCATCAACGTTATTTTTTTTGTACATTGGGTTGTTTGCCATCCAACAGAAACCTATGCCAGGGCCTGGATTTGAACCCCTGACCTTGGAGGTGTGAGGCCACAGTGACGTTCTGCCCTGCCCATCCTGAGGGGATTTCATCTTGAACAATTATTCCTACAGATATTACCTCCACCACCTTATATATTTTGATAATATTGTTCCTGAACTGTGCCACATGTCCCTCCTGGTGGATGGGTCCGTTATCAATCATTTAAATGTACATTTACGGTATTTGGCAGACGCCCTTATCCAGAGCGACTTACAACATGCTTTCAAGTTACCATCAATGAAGTGATCAGTTCTGGTTCATTAGGGCCCCCAACGATTAATACAATCTTTTTATTCACTCTTGTTGTAGATTCTGTACATAAGTTAGACAATAGGAACGTTACAAGTTAATCTAAATATTCTCGAAAGAGGAAGGTCTTGAGCTGCCACATATACACTCACCTTCCACAACCTACCCATGCAGGGTTGTGGCTGCCGGAGTCCATCCTGGGACGCTGGGCACAAAGCGGGCACGACACAGTAACACAAACACAATTCAGAGTCACCAATTCACTTAGTGTACATGCCGGTGGACAGTGGGAGGAAACCAGAGAACCCAGAGGAAAGAGAGCATGCAGGGCAGTGGTGGCCTAGCAGTTAAGGGAGCGGCACCATAATCAGAGGGTTTGAATCCCGATCCGCCAAGGTGCCACTCTGCAAAGCACCGTCTCCACACACTGCTCCCCGGGTGCCTGTCATGGCTGCCCACTGCTCACTCAGGGTGATGGGTTAAAAGTTGAGGACACATTTTGTTGTGTGCAAGTGCCTCACTTTCACTTCACTCCACACATGTGAACAATTGAATTGTGAGGTCACAATGATATGTCCAATGATATGAAAATTTCACATTTCACATTGCAGTGGCTAGAAATGGCCTAAAAAAAGTACCTCCACTGATCGTCATGGCTTGAAAACGTGTAATCGGTGACTGGTTGTAAAAATGAGCACAAATGTGTTTTTTTTTGTTTTTTTTTGTTCCATCATGAGATACGCTGAAGAACCAGCGGGTTCATTTGATTTTTTCTGGTTGGTGAATGCTGTCGATGACGTAATTTCCGCGAATGCCCCCTCACTTCTACAGGCCGCTCTCCTCCTCGCCCCGCCTTTCTCATTATCATTTAAAGCTACAGACACAGAAACGGCGAGTCCTGCGACTGGCTATAAGGGGCTGTAATTCTGCACCAAGTCTGAATCTTGGAAAGAGACTTCAGATACAATCTCAAAACCAAAAAAATCCTGTCATGTTGGACCGTTACTACTGTACATTAATGCTATGAAGGTGACCATTTTACAATTTAGTGTATGTGTAGTCTAAATAGCCCGTCTTAGCTTGGTAGCATATCACACTTGCCTAACTTGGCACACTTTAGCCACATGCTACACAAACGCATCAGTATTCTGTATCAGACAGAACACAAGCGGGTGGCGCGGGCTGATAGGCGGGCATGGTGAGCTTCAGCACCACCAGCAACTGTAAGCTCTAATGTTTCGAGAATCTATTAATCTATTAGGGCATTGGATTGACAAAGTTCTGTGGATGCAGAATGAAACGTCTCTACATTAAAGAAAGAAAGTCCAGTTGCCGTGACTCAACTTTCAGATGTTTCGTTGTGTAGCATTCGAGTGAAATAATGTACCTCATATTTGCCTTCTAGGCCCTGTGCGTAACTGAGGTCATGACGATACCAGAGGATCTATGTGCCCTGCATGGCATCTTTTTAAAGCTTCTGTTTGTAATGTTATTATAACTACCAAGTATATAGATGTTCCACCTTTGCAACTGCACCTAAATTCTATAGATCCCTAAACGTTTGAAACATGTTTTCATATGCATGTCACATGTTTACATGGGGTGATAATATTACTTGATATAAATAATAAATAACGTATATTCTTTTCTATGTATTAGTGTCTGTTTTTTTCTGTATAGCTGTTTCTGCCGTGAAAACTGCCACTGTGTTATTCTAGTGCCAAACAATGAAGACAAACAATGACAGATAGTATGTCAGCGTTAAATGGTGTGCCAATATTAGCTACTAAGCATTTTAGTGATTCTCATTAAAAAAAAAAAAACGAATCAAAAGTTTACACACTTTGTATTTTCCTATTTGATATACTTGTGAAACCTTTACTAAGCGACTTGTAAAACCTGTGTTTGTTTTCCAGGACTGTGCAGAGTTTGAGAAGTGTTGCACGAACGTGTGCGGACTGCACAGTTGTGTGGCGGCACGCTTTGCTGATGGCTCCCCAGTGGGGCCAGCTGGAGGGCCCCTAATTGAGGGCCACAGCGCAACTGCCAGTTGCCACGGATTTATCTGTAGTCAGCAAGGCGCCACGTGCGACATCTGGGAAGGCCAGCCGATCTGCAAGTGCCAGGACCGCTGTGAGAAAGAGCCGAGTTTCACGTGCGCCTCTGACGGGCTGACTTACTTCAACCGCTGCTATATGGACGCCGAGGCTTGCATCAGGGGCGTAACCCTCACGGTTGTAACGTGCCGCTATCACTTAGCAGGGCCGCACACTAGCCCGCTGCCGTATGACACCACCACGCATCCGACCCCAACGGCATTACAGGAGGATCCCCTCCCACCAACACTCTACAGCAACCCTAGCCATCAGTCTGTATACGTGGGCGGGACGGTCAGTTTCCACTGCGACGTGATCGGTGTCCCCAAACCCGACGTCACCTGGGAAAAGCAGTCCGAACGACAAGACAGGATCATCATGAGGCCGGACCAAATGTACGGCAACCTTGTGATCACCACCATTGGACAGCTTGTTGTCTACAATGCCCAGTTGTGGGACACTGGCATTTATACTTGCATTGCCGGCAACTCGGTTGGGATTTTACGCGCCGACTATCCGCTATCAGTCATTCGCCGCATGGAAGATGACTTCCTGGACGACCTGGAGACGAGCATGACTATGGGTCCTCCGTTCTCGCCCGCAGACTGCCTCGCGGAAGCGGATCGCGGGGACTGCGGTGAGCATGACATTGAATGGTATTATGACAGCAAACATGGAAGCTGCTTGACTTTTATAAATGGAGGATGTAGGAGCAGTCGGAACCGGTTTGAGACCTACGAGGAGTGCCGCGTGTCCTGCCAGCGAGAGGGCATCGGCATTTGTTCGCTTCCAGCTGTTCAGGGTCCTTGCAAGGCTTGGGAAGCATGGTGGGCATACAACTCTTTAATGAAGCAGTGCCAGGCATTTGCTTACGGTGGCTGTCAAGGCAACTCCAACAGATTCCGAACAAAAGCTGAATGTGAATCCAACTGTCCGCAGCCGAAGGGTCGTCCCTGTAGAACTTGCCGGGTGAAAAGCAAAATGATCCCGAGCTTGTGCCGAAGTGATTTCGCAATAGTTGGGAAACTCACTGAGCTAATTGAGGACCTTGATTCTGGCATCGCTCGCTTTAGTCTGGAAGAAGTTCTTCGTGATGACAAGATGGGACTTAATTTTTTTAACACGCAGCACTTGGAAGTGACACTTAGTAAAATGGACTGGACGTGTCCCTGTCCAAACATAACAGTTGACAATTCCCCCCTTTTAGTCATGGGGGAGGTCCAAGATGGCATGGCTGTGATTCATCCAGATAGTTACATACGCGCAATCTCTGAAAGACGCTTAAAAAAGATTCGTGAGGTGCTAGAGAAGAAGACTTGTGACATATTACGACGGTTTCAGGACTAGGATCATTAAACGTATCTTCTCATCTGAACACTTATGAATCAGAATCTGAATAAATGAATAGGAAGATCTGAGAGCTTAGATGTTGAATTACTTATCTGTGTCTTTTTTGCCAAAAAAAATGAACAATAAAGCCAAAAATGTATTTAGAGTGTATATTAATATGTACGGAAGCAAATATCCACTTACTTTCTTAGCTCTATAATAACCTCAAATGTTGTCACATAAAAAAGGCTTAATGAGATTTGAAAGTAGTGTGATAAAACAAATAAGGCTTAATAAGATTTTAATGTAGTGTCATAAAACCTTGTATTTTCTGTATTAGAAACATCTATATTTGTACTTTTTTACTATAAAGATGTGAATTCTGTGGGTGTTTGTTTGTGTGTTCTTATTTCTCAGGTTCATCTTTTTTCAGATGTTCAGAAACTCTTTTTAAATTTTAAATTTAAAGTTACATTTTAAAGATTTTTCTCACTGTCAATATCACATTGACATGCAGACAGATCAGTGTGCTTAATAAAATAACTGGGTATGAGCATTTATGTTTTTTATCAGGGGAAACAACTTTGCCTGGCCACTGGGTAAATCGGTTTCTCCTGTATTTTAGCAATAGAAGTGAAATCATAGAGAGTATTTCATTGTTAATATCCCATACAGATTGTAGACAGATTTGTGTGCATTCAAGTAGTACCTGGGAATAATTTTTTAATGTGTTACAGCAGGGGAAACTATTTTACCTGGCCACTGGGCAAATCTGTTTTCCCTTGTATTTTAGCAATGACAGTGGGGTATTAGAGAGTATTTTGCTGTCAATATCACACACACCTACAGACAGATCAGTGTGTTGTAAAGTAGGCTTTTTGGGTTATTGCAGGGGAATCTACTTTTTGTGTTTTATGAAATGAAAAGCATGTTTCTCTCATATATGTGCCACATTAATAATGTTTTATTGGGTATGTCACTGTCTATATAACCTATATGCATCGATTAATCAGTGTAGCCAATCAAGACCTTTTTTTGGATCAAATTTTCATTAAGTATTAACATCGGAAAAAACAATTCAGAAACTGGAACATAGAATTTCCATATAGAAAGAACACAGCCCCTGAATCTCTCTCTCTCTCTCTCAATGAAAAAAAAAATGAATACAAATACAAATGGTATGAATTTAGGATCTCGGAAGAAAAAAAAAAAAAGTATTTACAAAAACTACACATGTTCTTTAAACTACAACGTAAGCTGCATCCCATGCACGTAAGGCTTTCTGGCTGACACCACGCATTCGGCCCACAGATCTTTCCATCTTTACTATATCTAAGAATGAGTTGGCCCACTGCTGCCAGGACAAACAACTCCACTCCAAACTCCTCCGTGAGCACTAAGCCGCAGTCTTCCTGGTACAGGCCTCCTCATAAGCTTGCAGCCGAAGTTAAGTCACCAGACTGGGGGCGGAGCCAGCAATCAGAAACTCCTCCTCTTCAGGCCCTAAAAAGGAAAACACACACAGGCAGACAAGCAGAGCGATCCCCATTAACACACTCCCTGGCGTCCCACCCTGATAGGGGTGACAGTAGCCTAATGAGATCAACAGTAAGGTCACAGGTTCAAACCCCACTTACTACCATCGTGTCCCGAAATACTGACAATAGATAGCCCTGCATAAGGGTGTCTACACAATGCCGTAAATACAGGTAGGATTTTAAGTGTCCGTCTCGATATAACATGTCTTGTAATTCCTCCCTGTTGAATAAACTCAAGTGAGGCAGAATGAATTTTAAAAAACACACAATGTCGGACAAAGACCACAAACAATTTTTCCCATGATATTAAGCCAGTATAAATAAAAGCATTTGACTTCAAATGTACTTAATTATGTAAAAATGTACTTAACATTATTAATATTTTGTTATTCATTTATGAATTATGTACGACTTATTTGAGCTCTAATGTTCTATTGTTGTAACTCATTTTAGCTGCGAAGAAAGTAATATCCCTCTCAACATTGCTTTTAACATGCTTGTAACAGAATGTCATTATGGCCAGTTACATTGAGATTAAAATTAAAATAATTTTTAGCACAAAATGTTGAGCACAAACTTTGTCCTTTAGGCTGGAATAACAGCCTAATTTATTTGTAATTTAGTGAAGAGTTTTAACATTAAACAAATGTGTGATAGCTCATGTATGTCTCTGTCCAAAAAAAAAGCCCGACATTTCTTTACGTGTTGGGGGTGAAGTGAAGATGGACGGCCGGTGATTCGGGGCGATTCGGGGCAAAGCGGAGAACGTTCACACTCCCACCGCCGCGGGGTGGGTGGTCGTTTTCAGGCGCGTCCGCGTCATTTCTGCCCGGAGGCGCGCACCCCACCCGCCCGCCCGGTCCTGTCAGTAGGACGGGGAGCGAAGAGCGTCTCAGCCGGGCACGGAGCCCAGCGCCGCGCACACACGCCCCGCGTCGGCCAGCCTGCAGCCTCCGCCGGCCGAGCCGAGCCGAGCCGCGGAGGGATCGGGGGGGAAACGGAAGAGAGCCCAGCCCGGCGGGACGCGGACGAACTCGGAGAGCAGGGCCGGAGAGCCCCGCCCGCCCGCCACCTGAGGTCCGCCGTGGGCCTGGAGGAACGTGACGCCGCGGGGATTCCGACACGGGAAGAAGGGAAGGACTTCTTCACAACCTGCCGCAGCCCGAAGAAGAAGGGAATTACTCTCGTTTTTTTGGGGGGGAAAAAGTCTCCGTTTTGTGGATTCAAATCATATTTTGTAGACTCAATATATGGAGGCACTTTAACTTTTTTTTTTTTTTAATGTCATTTTCCCACGATGTGGCCTTCACGTGATACAGCTGGATAGTTGGGGACTCCGCGCTCTGAACTTTCCCAGACGGAGGAATGCCGCTTTTCCCTGGACGCGTCAACAAGTCCGCCCGCGTCTCCTGAAACCGTCTCCCCGCCCCCCCAGCTCCAGTGCCCGCCGAATGTCGGGGTAGGCGCGCCCGGAGCCGGAGTTCCAGGAAAGTGCGGGGCTCCTCCGAGGGATTAGGCCCCAGCTCTCCGGGCGGGGGGAGGCGGACATGAAGCCCGCACCTCGGCCCCGTTCCCGCCTTCACTGCCCGCGACACGGAGGGACCAATTAAGGGACCTTTATTAATTGTTCTTTTTTTTTTTTTTTTAAAGGGAAATCATGTTTTATAAGGGACGCCTGGGTAAAAAGTGGAACAGCTCTCAACTTTATTGCCCTCGCTGCCACGCAGTTTAATTTTTTTTTTCCCCCGCACGGAAATGGTCGTTTTTCGGGGGGAGGGAGCGGTGGTGTAGACCGACCTCGTCCGGAGGTAAAGGCGCGTGGAATGTGAGCGGAAGTCGGGCTGCGGTTCGTAAACAGAGCCGGTCGCGCCGGCGTCACAACGTGGGAACCGGAGAACCCGAGAGAGACGCGCCGGACGCCGAACCGCCGTTCCACCGGCGCCGCCGTGCTCGGTTCCGGAGGAGGCGACCGGGCGGCGATGAATGGAGCCGCTCCGTGGCGGTGGAAATGGACTTGGAACGTACGTGGCACGTCTTCTTTTCTCCGACGCAAACGTCAGTCGTTGTCGTGCCACGCATCCACGTTGCGTTCCGCCTTTCTCTTCATGGCACATGTCACAGCCGTGTGATCTGGTGATCTGGTGGACGTTGCCACCAGGGCTCTAATGCCTGATCAGTAACGCCCGAGCGGCTGTCAGCTTTTCTTTGCCGTCCTTTTTGTACTCCCCTCACACCGTGGACGGCGCCATGGCTTCGGCGCGACACCACCGCCTTCCCCGGCACGACACGGAGGCGCGCTGCGGCGCAGGCGGCGCGGTGGCGGTGCGCCTCAGCAGCAGCAGCAGCAGCCCCAAGCCCTGCCAGTGCAGCGTCTCCTCCAGCTTCAGCTCCGGGGGGTCTGGCGCGCGCCGCCGGGTCGCGGCGGGTCAGCGGGCCCGGAGGAAGGTGCCCCAGCTGTTCGAGAGGTCGGCGGCCCAGTGCTGGGACCCCCAGTTTGACTCGGCCATCATGGAGGAGGCGTGCCGGGAGCGGTGCTTCCCGCAGACGCGGCGCCGCTTCCGCTACGTTCTCCTCTACCTGTCTGTGGCCAGCGTCTGGTGGGGCGCCTACTTTGGCATTAACGCCTCCCGGTGCGACCCCGCGACCTTTCTGCTGCCCACCGCCTCCTTCCTGCTCCTGTGCCTCCTGCTCTTCCTGTTCACCTTCACCAAGCCTTACGCGCTCCTGTCCAACCAGGCCTCGCTGCTTCTCGTCATGGCGACCTTCGTCATCACCCTGGCGCCCCAGATGCACGCCGCTGGCTTCGGGGCGCAGCGCCCGGCCCAGGCGGGCAACGGCTCCCTTGCGGGCCGGCCGGCCGCGAGCTGCGTCTCCCCCGTGGGCACGTTCTCGCTGTGCATGGAGGTGCTGCTGCTGCTCTACAGCTTCCTCCACATGCGCCTGTACGCCTCGGTGCTGCTGGGCTTCGTCTACTCGGTGGCGTTCGAGGCGCTGGGCTGGCTGGCCCTGGGCGGGGCGGGAGAACCGCTGGACACGGCGGCGTGGCTGGGCCCGGCCAAGGCGGCGCTGCACTCGTGCGCCCACCTGATCGGCATCCACCTGTTCATCATGTCCGAGGTGCGCTCGCGGAGCACCTTCCTGAAGGTGGGCCAGGCCATAATGCACGGGAAGGACCTGGAGGTGGAGAAGGCCCTGAAGGAGCGCATGATCCACTCGGTGATGCCGCGCTGTGTGGCGGACGAGCTCATGAAGCAGGGCGACGAGGACAGCGAGAGCTCGGGCAAGCGCTACTCCACCGGCAACGCCGCGGCCACGGCCTCCTCGTCCAGCCCCAAGAACCACAAGCGCAAGAAGACCTCCATCCCGCAGGGCCAAATCAACTTCAGGCGCTTCAACATGAAGCGCATGGAGCCCGTCAGCATCCTTTTCGCCGACATCGTAGGCTTCACCAAGATGAGCGCCAACAAATCGGCGCCGGCCCTGGTGGGCCTGCTGAACGACCTGTTCGGCCGCTTCGACCGGCTGTGCGAGCTGACGTGCTGCGAGAAGATCAGCACGCTGGGCGACTGTTACTACTGCGTGGCGGGCTGCCCCGAGCCCCTGAGGGGCCACGCCTTCTGCTGCGTGGAGATGGGCCTGGAGATGATCCAGGCCATCGAGCAGTTCTGCCAGGAGTCCGGAGAAACCGTGGACATGCGGGTGGGCGTCCACACCGGGACGGTCCTCTGCGGCATCCTGGGCATGAAGCGGCTCAAGTTCGATGTGTGGTCCAACGACGTCAACCTGGCCAACCTCATGGAGCAGCTGGGCGTGGCGGGAAAGGTGCACCTGTCCGAGGCCACGGCCGCTTTCCTGGACGACCGGTACCAGTGTGAGGACGGGCGGGTGGCGGAGCGCGTGGGGGCCGGCGTGGTGGCGGAGCAGCTCAGAGGTAAGGAGGTGGCCAGCGGACCGCAGCTCTTGAGTGGCGAAGCCGAATTGCAGAGCGAGATCGTTTTAAATTCAACACATTTCAACTGTTTTAGTTGATTTTCATTTTTCGTTATGCGAAGGGTTTCATTCATGAACTTGAGAGTTCGTGAATTTGAACAAAACAAATGAAGTGCATCCTTGGTTTTGAGCTCAGGATTTTAAGCTTTTCTGAACTGCAGTAAAATAACGAGAAAGCGAACCGTCGTGCTATGGATGAAATCATTCATTTTTGATTGTTACACGTACACAAACTAAGACGGGTTTGGTGAGTTGCTGGTAATAAACTGGTCTCTGCCTGGAAACGCTAGTATATGTTCTCGGGATAAGGGGATGGATGTGGGACGGGCAAAGCAGAGCAGTGCCATATTAGTTTGTCCAAAGGCAAAGATGACAAATCCAAATTTTCAGAAAGGAACGTCCGTTTCCGCGTTGCCTGCACGGTAAACCGTGGTGCGCAGCGCTGCGCCGCTTGAACCAGTTCAACCCTACAATAAACTGCCGCTCTCCGTGATAAGCAAACGACTGCTTAAATATAGAAAATTCACGCCCATCTTTAGTGACCGGGTGTCCGTGGCACGCTTGGCACTGGCTCGCCGCAATATTAGCTTTAGTGGTGGGGTCAAATTTGCACTGCACTGCCTGTGTATATTCAAGTTGTGTGCGTGCGTGCCGCTGAGCATATTTGCGGGCGATCGCCACCGATAAGCGCGGCGAGCAGAGCATGCCAGCGCGAGGCGGAGAAATTCGGTGTAGCTAGCGAACAGGAATGGGAGCTGTGTCAGGTTTTTTTGCGGGAGGTCGTTGTGGAGACCTTTATGGGATTCGTTTCAAATGCAAAAATAAGAGTGACAATTATCAGTGCGTCAGTTGATTTAATTATTGAAACCAAATACACAAGGTTGAAAGAAATATGGTTCGTTTGCGGTGTTTTAAGCTCCTTCTTCATACTATAAAAATATCACTGTAAATATGAGGCAAGAATTTGTGATTGTGGTGAACAGGGTTTTTTTTTTTTTTTTTTTATTAAGATCATGGCTCGATAATCCACTGGAGCCACCGCTTACCATGTACCCATTCCTAACATATTACTGACCGCACATTAGCGTAATTGTTTCTCCTGCTTTAACAGATTCACGGATAATTTGATGTTGCTTGTGGGCTGGGCAGCATTTTCCTCCATGCCTCAAGTTCTGCTAGTCAGTAATAAACATTTTAATGTACTACTGAATGATAATTAACATCTTATCCTATCGCAGACAGAGAAGAATGGACTTGACACTTGAGTTTTGCATTGAGTTTGAGTTTTAGTAGCAGCTAATAGGGCAGTGTGAGGCTAGATGTGTGTGGAAATCTAGTAAAGCCACATATTAATTCCGAATTTGTGGATTGCTGACTTTTTCTGACTTATCTTCACACTTGTGAATTAAATCCAAATATGGGACAAATAGTACATACTTGTGGGACATGTTACTATGCACGTGAGCATAGGCACCTCAGCCTATGGATGCATCAGACTTAAATGCTGCTTTAAGTACCTCAGTTACAACGATTACGGAAATTCATGCATGTGCATGCTGAACTTCTTGTTCGTTTGGCATGATGCTTCTGCAGGCGTTTTAGTAAGTTGGTCGTTGCAGTGCTGCTGCCACCCTTTGAAACTGGATATATTGCAAGTAGTTTTGGAACCTCCGACCTTTTACGCCTGCGTACGCATAACAGAGAGAATGGATGTAGTGTGCATACATACAAAATGGTGGGCACAGTGTTACCCAATCTGGTTACTCGAGTCATTATTTGACAGATATCCAAAGCTCGTATCAGTTCGGTAAGTCCCTAGTTGCGAAGTGTCGCTACTGATTTTTGAGCTTGAACTCTCCAAAAGACTGTCCTGTCTTTTGGACCGGCAACTATAGGTTCAGCTCAGTTCAAGATCAGTTCTTCAACCTAACTTTCAACTTCGGAAGGACATTCCTCTCTACACTGCTACACATTGTACCTGCGACAGTTCCTTAGTAACCAAACGCCTGTATGGTCTGACCAATATGGTCCCTTCGATTAAATGTGGATGTTGACAGAAGGAATTCCCCTTTTTCCCCCCAAAGATCTCACATGGGTTCTTCATCCCTCCATAGCCACTTAGTTATCTCATTTTACTTGTCTTCCAGGAATAGTAGGGACACTGCTCAGTCTCATATGATAATACCAAAACAAATGAGATGTTTGGACTGATTGGTGCCGGTTTGGCTTGTTTTTCTGGAAACCATTGCTGTGTCTGTGTGTTCGTTTATTAGAAGGCAACAAATCTGTGCTACCTTCACCCATGGCTGTAAGGAATGTGCCAACTTTGTGTGTGTGTGTTTCTTTTTTTATAGTGCTTGGTAAATATTTAATCTCAATGGTTAATGTTTTAAAATCTCATCTCTGTTGGTTGGGTTGTGCCTTTTTTACCTGTAACACACCTGCTGCTCTGTGAACACTCCCTTGCTCTAATTAGGGTTAAACGCAGTTTATGATGTGGTTACCAATTGACCCGAGTCTCAGAAATCACTGAACTCGACAGCAGGATTTCCACATTTAGCAGCAAGTACAGTAAAATGAACCCTCTTTGGACTCTTTCCCCGGCATCGGTCCATCGTGTAGTCAATTTTGACCCCTGCTGTCGGCAGGTGTGACCACAGCACAAAGGCAAAGGTGTCACTCAGATAAGATAAGCAGAAACACGAAGCAAAGTTCAGCCTCTATCCTAGGTGTGGGTAACCAAAGTCTTGGATGCTCATTCAGGAGGGCCGCATTTTCTTTTAAACTGAAATGAACTTACATTCCACTTTCGAACAGTGGCTGGACTAGTAAAGAAACAGACCTAATTGTTGGCCTAGTAAAGAAACTTATTGAGGATTTAAACACAATCATAGAGACTCTGTCGCCATTGCAGGTAAATGGCTGCTTCGTTTGACGTAGCCTTTACCAAGCATTGCAAATGGGAAATCATTGGCAGCAATGAAAACAAAAAAATTGCGCTTTTAACTCGTGCCTCTAATTGTCTGTTCTGTCCTCTACAGGATTAAAGACCTACTTAATCTCAGGGAGGAAAACGGAGGCACCTCAGTGTGGCTGCCCACCGCTCAGCTTCTTGTGCCAAGAATATGAGGACTCGGCAAGCCATCATGTCTGCGTGCCAGAACCTGTGGCTCTTGATGCCCCGTCTTACTCTCTCAAGGTAAGTGAGGTACATTTATACCCCCAGCCTAAATTGCATCATAAATCATGAATATTTGGTTAAAATGCTGTGCGTTATTATGTACATTATTTGAATGAATTCGGTGACGTTCAGGGTATGTCTAAAAGAGAAATGATCTTGATTGACAGTTTTCACATTTGTGGAATATATTCTTTGTAATTTAGATTATAATGCCATCGACTGTTTGTCTATTGTTTGCGATGAATTAGAGTCCAAAGACCTTGAATGGCTTCCCCAGCCAGCCATCGGGGGGCATGGTGATGGCCAGCCAGACCTCCCTGAGTGAGATGCTTCAGGACAACGACCATAAGTGGGAAGGTGCAGGAAGAGTTGGAGGGGCTGTGGACCATTCAGCCCTGATTCCGCTGCGCTCAAAGAACTTCCGAGATAGGAGTGATGCTCATTTTGTAAATGTCATCAAAGATGACAGGTGAGTTCTCTATACGTTTGCCCTTTTCCCGTACGGTGAGCGTACGTTTTCATAATTTATGGTGGCTGCCCTTCCATTTTATTTCGATTTTTATTATTTTACTTTGTCCGCTGTCCGATTCTATGTTACCTGCTAATAATGCCAGTTTCTGAACACGATCATATAGAAAACTGGGATATCTGACAAAAAAAATAAACACGGACTTGTGTGACTGTCAAAAATATCTTAAAATAATCTGTAGTTAACGTATTCACTTTGATGTGAATCTTTGAGCAATAGAGTGCTAGTTAAAAGTCTCCTTGAGAACAGTGTACCTTGTTAATGTGTAGAAATAGGTAGCTTTATTTGTCTATATGCTGACAACTTATTATAACGCATACAATGACTGCAATATTCTTGTCAGCTTCATTCATTTTTTTCTTTGCATTTTACGGAAGAACTTCATGCAGAGGGATTATAGTTGTATGTCTGTAATCCAGTTTCTATGCAGAAAAAGTTGTTAAATGGCGCTGGCTAGTTGCCTCAGGTCTTTTCTCATCATTTCTTTTCTCAACTCATCAAAATTATGAGTTAACTTAAAAGTCTGATCTCGCTCATCCTGACCCTTTTTTCATAATTTTCACTAAACCAGTTTTCTTGGATCGATGGATTTTTTCTTATTGATTTCTTTTTGTTTCCAGCCTGATGGATGAGTACATTTTCAAACCTCCACTCAATAAGCTCAGCCTCAACTTTCTGCAACCATCGCTTGAGCTGGCCTATCGGACCAGCTACCAAAAAGAGGTGTGTGTGTGCTTGCTCTCTGTCTCACCCAAACACACACATCACACACAAGATGAGTTCTAGAAGGCTACTGTAGTGGATATTTGGCAACTACAAATTGTGGTTAAGGAGGCGTCCCCGTAATCAGGTTGCCGGTTCGAATCCCGATCTGCCAAGGTGCCACTGAGGTGCCACTGAGCAAAGCACCGTCCCCACACACTGCTCCCCGGGCGCCTGTCATGGCTGCCCACTGCTCTCTAAGGGTGATGGGTTAAAATCAGAGGACACATTTCATTGTGTCACCGTACGCTGTGCTGTGCATCACAATGACAATAACTTCACTTTCTGGAAATTGTTTTTTTTTTCTAAACTTTCAGTAAAATCCCTGAACCATAGTATCATTCAAATTCTGTTAATGTGGTGAGGTACATGTTTTACTTGCCAATACAGACAGTATCCGATATGATATAAAGGAGCGAGTCAATTACAGACCTCTACTGAAATTTGTCTTTCTATCCCCTTCACAACTGTTTTAGGTGGAGACCCAAGCCCCAGTGCAGACATTTGCTAGTCCCACCTTCAGTTCTTTTCTCGATGTGCTGTTGTCCTGTGCCGTCTTCTTTGCTCTCACCGTGGCCTGCTTCCTGTGGCCCATGGTTACAGCAGAAACACCCTCAGTCTTCACTGTTGTTGTGGCCGTTATTGCCGCCTTGTTGGAGATCATCTCTTTAGTGTTTTCCATCTGGTGAGTCACTTATTAATTTATGAAAGCTTAATATAAATCTTAACAGCTATCTGATATAACATGTCTGTTTTTGCTCCTCTATCATCTTTATTGTCCTCTCTCACATCATCCCCATATCATGTTCATTTTGTCTCGGCTTCCCACCTATGACCAGCATGACGTTTTACCTGGACGATGTACTCAACTGTACCCAGAAGCTTCTGCGTGGGGTGTCTGGCTGGATCCCGCGGCACGCTATAGGAGCACTGCTAGTATCACTTCCTGCCCTGTCTGTTTTCACCCACTTGATCTGCAATCTCCACCTCCCCATACAGGTGTGTGTTATTTTTGACCCTTCCTCTTTTTCCAGCCTGAAACAGAACATGAACATTAGTTTTAAGCTTTTAAAGTTCAGTATTTTATGCTGAATCACTGGGAAGGACACTCCTATGTCACAGATGTACTGTGCACAAATGAGGTTTTCGTTTTCAGATATATTCTTGATATGATGTCAAGGAAAACCCCCACCCCAATCGGTCACCCCAGACTCATTTAGTGCAAAGTTCTGTCCTTAATCCTTTTTCTAGGCATTCTACAATATTTGCTAGAATACAGCATTTGTAGAAATAAGTTACATTCGATAGCCTTTGTGCATCAGTGAGAAGCACATTGCTTCTAACCTGCCTGTATGTATTTAAAAGATGTTTCATCTTCAGGTTACAATGTTCTTGTGCTGTGCTATCATCATTGCCATCATCCAGTACTGCAATTTCTGCCAGCTAAGCTTCTGGATGCGGTCCGCCTTGGCAACCGCTGCAGGGGTGGCCCTGCTCCTCCTGCTCTATAGACCACTCAAAGCAAGGTAGGCTGAACAGCTTTTTATTACAGAGTACAAAGACAAGTCTGTTTAAAATCACTGCTCATATTTAGAAATGATGCAGATGATATTACATCCTTGATATTTTTAATAGTCATAATTTTAAAGCAAAATGGCCACTATTTCAACACTAACACTATATGAACATATATTTTCAGCTACAGCTATGATGGCACGGGGTAAGTGTTGTTTAGATTTGCATTATAATTATATGGAAAAGCATTGGCACCTTTTTTTGTATTTTATGAATGTTTGTAGCATTGATTTTGACTTTATGACTAAATGTTTTCTTTGTAGTTACCAATCCTATGACTTAAACATAAATCCAGTTTTGGAGCATGTTCATTTTGTGCAGGCAGCTATTACAGAACCTAGCACATTCAAAAAAAAGTCAGAAAAATTTTATTGCCAAGCAACTTCTCATATATATATATATAAGGAGTTTCCTTGGACAGTTGGTACTGAAACAGATTTTAAAAATATACCAGGAAATAATATAAATACATAAACAGGATAAACAAGAGTATGGATCTGAAAAATAGACTTGTTTTAAAGAGAGTGCAAGTAAGTATATAGAACTTCTCAGAGGTTGGCTGGAGTGCGGGAGATCAGGGTCCTCAGCTGCACCACCTTCATTCTGGGGCAGTGGTGGCCTAGCGGCTAAGGAAGCGGCCCCGTAATCACAAGGTTTGAATCCCGATCTGCCAAGGAGCCACTGAGCAAAGCACCGTCCCCACACACTGCTCCCCGGGCGCCTGACATGGCTGCCCACTGCTCACCAAGGGTGATTGTTAAAAGCAGAAGACACATTTTGTTGTGTGTGCGGAGTGCAGTGTTTCACAATGACAATCACTTCACTTTTACTTTTCACTTCAGAATTTGCACAGTACATCCCACGATTAGTAAGAAGTGTCATGAGATGAATGTGCAAGAAGTACAAATAGAAAACCTACTGTACAATGTGTACCAGAACAGGCAATAAAATGACATTAATTTGTGACCGTAACAGAGATTTATGGCAGGATGTTGCATCAATCTCAAATGTTCAGTCATCTGAAACAGCAGATGACAATCTTAACCTGCATTTAATTACAGAAAAATGGAATGTGTGATGTTGTAAACTGTTTGTTAATCCCTGTAAATGGTATTGTTTTTTCTGATCAGCTCTTTGGTGTTGCAGGTACCTCAACAGCAGCAGCATCAGTCATACAGACTCCAGACATTTTCAAGATCACAGTGCTCTTCTGGAGCTCTTGGTCCCAGAGGCTGTATTGGCCTTCTTCCTCCTCCTGCTGCTGGTTTGGTTCCTGAACCGCGAGTTTGAGGTGAGCTATCGGTTGCATTACCACGGTAACGTGGAGGCAGATAAGCACCGCATCAAAATCCAGAACATGCGCGACCAGGCTGACTGGTTACTACGGAACATCATTCCAATACACGTAGCAGAGCAACTGAAGGTGACGCAGAGCTACTCAAAGAACCACGACAATGTGGGAGTCATCTTTGCTAGCATCGTCAACTTCAGTGAATTCTATGAGGAGAGCTTTGAGGGTGGAAAAGAGTGCTACCGTGTGCTCAACGAACTTATTGGTGACTTTGATGAGCTCCTGCACAAGCCAGATTTTGCCAGCGTGGAGAAGATCAAGACCATCGGTGCTACCTACATGGCGGCATCAGGCCTTAATGGACTGACGACCCCGCACGACACTCCTCAACACCTTGACGCACTTTTCAAGTTTGCCTTAGAAATGATGCGCGTGGTGGATGACTTCAACAACAACATGCTAGGCTTCAAGTTTAAGCTCCGCATAGGCTTCAACCACGGCCCGCTTACTGCCGGGGTTATTGGCACCACCAAGCTGCTTTACGACATCTGGGGAGACACCGTGAACATCGCTAGCCGCATGGACACCACTGGCGTCGAGTGCCGCGTGCAGGTGAGCGAGGAGAGCCACGCGGTGCTCAGTAGCATAGGCTATGCCTTTGAATACCGTGGCACTGTCAACGTCAAAGGCAAAGGCCAAATGAGGACTTACCTCTACCCGAAGGAGGTAGATGGCGGAAATTGCATCTGTGGACAACACTTAGCCAATCATGAACAAGAAATCTGTGCCAAGGTGGAGGGCAGTACCCGCTGCACTGCTGCCAACACGCCGCTCTTCTGTTCATCCCTTTCCGTGCCAGGCGACCCTGATGTCCCCACCTCCCATATCGTGTGTGGAATGGATGACGAGGGCTCCTCCGAAACGTTTCGCAGAGACTCTCAAGAATGCACAGTGCCTGCGGTCACTGATGCTGTGCCGCAACCTTCAGAAGACAAACTTTTTCTTTTACCAGACCCGATGGGGCAAGGAGCGGTCGACGAGGGAGCAGACGAGCGTGCAAAACTTCGGAATTCAGAGTGCCCATGAATGGACTTCACTTGGCTTCCCTGGAAGTCAGCCTTTGCCCGTGCCTTTACTTGGGTGGCAAACTAAAAAGCCTTTCTCTTTTAAGGTTTATGAAAGTGTTATTAGTGCATTATGAGGATTCATCTTACCACTCATTTCCAGCCAAACACTACACATGTGAAATGGAAGCCATTATAAATTTGTGCCAGACTGTGGAGGTTTAAAATATGCTTACACGTCCACCAGGGTTAGGGATAATAAGGGAATGTATGTGCACGTGTTAAGGGGCATACCGAGGATTGATAAACTGTGTAGATCACAGTGTGATGCCATAACATTTTTTTCTATATATTTTTTTTGTTGTTGTTGATTAAGTGCCTTTTGGGTGGTTCTGCGGGTGTAATAAACATAACTAGATATTGAGGCCTGAACAAAGAGCAATGAATTAAAACAGTTTATGTATGGGTTTATGCAAGAATGGTGTGGTTATATTTTCTTTTTTGCAAAAAAAAAAATGTATTACAATAAATATTTAAATCTAGAACATATATTATTAACACAATCCAGGATTGGTACTAAAAATTTATTTTATTTTTTTTTTATTCTGGCTTAGGTATGTTGCTGGAACGAAACACCATTAAACATTGACCATGGTACCTTAAAATCCTGGTCAACACTCCATCCACATGCCATAGACATGCAGAACCTCAGCTTTTGGGTGCTTGAACTGGTGCCCATAAATACTGATTGGTTTAGGGTATATGGAATGTGTGTTGTGTAGTAATTGCAGGTGAAGTGTACAATTAAGCCATTCTGATTTCATTCGGGTAGGATGGATAGTTGATGCAGTTCTATGAACAAAGCTATACTTTGATCAGAACCTTTTATTTGATTTAATTGATTTTCAATGTCAGTAGCAGTAAGATATAACTGCCAACTCACACATTAAAATTCCCAAACATTAATGGTAGAACCATTTTTCCTGCAGTTGTAGCTTCATGGTGTCAGCAGCTTTACACATTGCAGTGGGTAGTCAACTGCTCCTGGTTATGTTGAACACCGCAGTTCTCAGATCAGTCAGAATGCCATTCAGCCTTTTCCTCCTCAGCCGTTGCCTTTGGGCTTGAGATCTCCGTCCTGTTGAAAGTGGAACTTCCTCCCAACGCATATTACTTGTGGTGCCTGGAGGAAATATGATTATACTCTGGAATTCTTCTGCTGATGGACAAATAGTACAACATGATATCTTTTGTAAGGCACTTTAATGTGAATGCAACCCTTTCCCTTCATGCCTTCCAAATATTAAAGAATAAGGTTTGCCACTGGGAAAAAGGGAAAAAAAACCTTATGATTATAGCTGTGCTGTGCAGATCCATGTCCAATCTAAATTAATCACAAGTAGCTGAAAAAAAAACCTGAAACAGGTTCTCATTTTCCAGTCTGTTTAATACTTAAGTCTGGAAAAAAGTTCACATTTCAACAGGACTGTGGGGTCAAGCACACCTACAAAGACGGCCTGGAGTAGTCCAGTAGCAGTAGCGAACAGATGAATCGAGAATGAGGAGGCAGAATTATAAACCTGTGACTAGGTGTTTAAGTATATCTGTTGTTAGTCACCTCAATTTACTCAGTGCTAATGGCATTAGATATCGGACCAGGAGTCTGAACGCTTTTGTATTTGGCTTTTGAAGCTTAGTGCACACTTAAAATGTCAGTTTTGTCTGAAGACTGTACATGTTATGACGATTGTTGCAAGGTCAACCCTGACTTTTTTTGAAAATCATGTCGAGTGCTATTCTAAGCATCTAAATAGAATATCTAAAACAGCTGTGTCAGTCACCTCGAGCTGCAGACAATCAATTTTTCATACAGTTTGTTCGCTTTACGCACAGGGCTGAGGGTGGTTGGACACAGAAATGAATCAATCTCTTGCTTCCATAGGTTTGAGCCAATATTACAAATCATATTGGCATCATGCAAGAATGTATTCATCAACCAGACAGTTTTCTATACAAAGTGCTGACGTAATTGTCACAAAAACTGTATTTTCTAGTTTATTAGGATTAGCTATTTCGCACTGGAGTGGATGGATATTCAGAGCTTTGGTTTTGATATAGATATGGGGGAGGGTTACAGTTTTGCATAACTTAATGGAAGTTATGAGCTGAACTTTACTCCCATCCTCTCCTCTTTATCCAAATTGTGATCCATGGCCTTCTGATGACTACCTGTACCCACTAACTGTGTCTTACATTTCAGGTACAGCACCGTGTTTTAAAACCCTCCTCTGCCTTTTACTACACTACAACTGTACTGCTATTTATCTTATTCAGTTGTCTTTGTAAGGGATATGAACACAAGCGCCATTAGACTTCACTGTTTACTCAAGAGAAATGGTAAAGCACCTACAAAGTTTCCATTAGCTATAATGGTCGTAATGTAACAATTTCAAGTTATTTTTGCTGCATAGTTTTCTTTTGTTCTGTGTTTACAAAGTGCAAATTCCTGTGAAAACGAGAAAGCAGAAAAAAAAAAGTCTACCTTTGTGTCTGCCAGTTCCTGGTAATTTTGAAATAGTGTCAGATCGACTGAGATACTTGGTAGTTGTCAAATGTACATTCTAATACTTGGTATAAACTTGGCATAATTTGTAAATCTTATATTGTGCAAAAACATATTTCAGAATTCTGTGGAAATGTGGGTCCTGAGCTCCAGCTCTCTTGGTGTTAAATAAAGGCATTAGATTTGTACCTGGTACGGCATTAGGTTTGGCCAAAGTGTGTATGGAGTATGTCCATGTTTTATGAATCCCTATGATAAATGAGAATGACCTGAGCAATCTGTTGTATATGTGGTGTATGTCATTTTCAGTGAGATTCCTATAAACTGTCTTGGATTGTGTCTTGAGTGGTTGTGGTGGAGAAGAGATGAATACTGAGCAAACATTGCAGCTCCCCAAACCCATTCTCATTGAAATCAGCAACTTCACACCAGTTTTCATAACTCTTTTCACACTGTTCATGAATGCAAATGTATTTGTAAAACTTAGATGTTAAAAGTGATCACATGATGATTGTTTCAACATTTTTGTACATGTACTGCTTGGATATGCAGAATCAGTGTACATGTACTTTGCCACGGGTTAACAGAGGTTTTTAGATTTGCCAAAGAGGTTTTGTGTGTTTGTGTGTGGGTGTTTGTTCCTTGTACGTTTACATTTTACTGCTCTTCTTGTGCACATTTGTGAGCATATATCATTTAAGTGTGTATATAATCAACATTGCACTAAGCACTCATTATATTTGTACATTTACAGTGTATAGTCTGAACACCATAATGAAAAGTTTTATTCTGTTGTGTGTGTATATGAATGGTCTGTATATGTACACACAAGTCTCAGTTTGTCTGATGAAATTAATGCAAAAGGGAAGATTCAGTACATCCTTATAATTTAGTCAGATTATGGTTTGAACTCTGCTAACTAGTACACCTAAATGGACACATACATAATTTTTTCCATGATTGTTTCCCCCATATCTATATAAATGCATATACACCTACAACAGTAGATTGTTGTATATTTAATGCATATGTTGTACAATAGTTTTATATATAATGCACAATATAATATATAAATATGTTTAATTCACATGAACAATTCATTGATGTAGACTCATTCTTCTGACTACACATTGTGTTTTTAGCATGTCTGCGATTTGTGAGCTCTTTTACCACTGCATCGATCATAGATTTTTGTTTTGTGTGGTCCGTTTGTTTATTAAATGTAATTATTGGTCACAATGGCCTTGTATTTTTTTCATTTGTTTTTGTAGTTAGTAGCCAAAATAAGAACCTTTTGGCCTGAATGCTTTTTCAACCCGTTTACACTTGCAGTTTTCTATTAATTTACAATTTCACTTTATAGTGTGAATTTTGTAAATTAGGAAAGAAGTTCCACTAGACATTAAGTAGTTAAGGTATTTTTCCATGTTGCTGTTACACGCGAGTGCTTCCAAACCAGCTTTAATGTTGGGTGGAAAAGAAAAACCTCGCACCTTCCAGGAGCGGGACTGACGGGCCCTTTTTGTGACACAACTTGGCGAAGGAACGGGAAACGCGTTCGGTACCGGCGCCGGAGCGCTTTAGCGGAGCGTCACGCACGGCCGGCGCGGATAAGTGGTGCTTTGGCGCCCCTAGCGGCGCCGAGGGGCGGCTCCGGTGACGCACGCCGAGGCTTCGTTACATAGGTTTACGTAGGGCGTGATTGCGAGACCCCTCCCCCTCCCCAGCCTATCTGGGGGGGAAAAAAAAAAGAAAAAAAAAAACTTTTTGTATAGAAGGAATCAACAGCCGCCATCTTGTCGCGGTTCAGAATTAGGATTTCGGCACAGCACTATATTTTTTATTTTGAAACGAAGCATCCAAATGTACGTCCGGCGACACGGCTCGTCCAAAAAACCCGAAGCGCGACCCATTTTGGAGATTTTTTTTGCAACAAGACGTGGATTTGTTGGGCGTTCGTCGCCTGGAAAGCCCTCGTGTATCTTATATCGCCTTCAGCGAGCGGCGCAATCCGAGCAATATTGTTTACCGGGAGGTATCGGGGAGGCGACAGCAGCGAGGATTCGTTTTTCCACGAAAACGCCGTTTTGATGCACCCATGCATTTTTATTGCGAACGACAGGCATTTTGCACGAAATTGTTTGACGTCAGAAAAATGGTCCGTTTCACGATGCAAAATTGACTCGTTTTGGCCAAGCGCGTTGCGACGCCTGCGGACATGTTTTAATGTATCCCTTAAACTGCTGTTCGGTGTCGAAGTGAGACATTTTTCTACAATTATTTAGCGATTATAATGTGGGTGTTGGGTGTTGGATTATCATGGGGTGAATGGCGGTGGCGAAGCGGGGCGCTGTTGCTTTTCTGAAATTCTTTCTGCTGCTGCTAGCGAGCAGGCTAATTAGCGGGCGAGCTAGCTAGCTAGCTAGCCACTTGCTAATCGTTCGAGGCAGAGGAGCGGGGCGACTTGTCAGGCCAACTTTTCGCCCCCGGCCGTGAGGATTTCATCGTCGCCCCTCCGAACAGTTCACCAGAAGCGACCCCGCTGCAAGAAGAAAAAAAACAATGACCGAAAACCTGCTCGAGATGGGACCCCCGAACGCCAAGCGTCCGAAGATGAGCACACCTGCTCTCTCTGCCTCCGACGGTCCAGGTAAAGGAGGCCCGCTCCTTCCAACCAAATAACTACGAATGATCTGCTTTTCCAGGCCGCCCGGGGTTCCTTCACGCCTCTGCCGACACGCGTGTGTACGAGCTGCAGGTTTTTACACGACGTAAACATTAGCTCCACGACGGCGCACACTCGGCGCTTTACATCTTAAAAATGGCTTTGATATTTAACGCATCCCCGTGCGCTTTATATCTTATATATATATAATGTTTTTCGTCCACTCTTCTTTCTGAACGTCCCGCACCCGTGGGAAACGAGTGGCGTTCTGCACTGTCGGTGTTGCAGTTCCCGTGAACGACGTAACACAGACCCCACAGCGCACGGTCATTTATTTCGTTTATTGGCCCGGTTGTGTTGGTCCTAACCCGCTGACAGTCTGTTGGACGCCGTGTAAATTGCCACCAGGCGCTGTTCATGTGGGGTCCTGCACCCGGGGCCGCATCGTTATTACACGACTCTGTGCCACGACGTTCACGGTTGGACGATTACCCGAATTCGAAGATGTGAGGCGGTTGATTTAACTTTTGAGCCAGTTGTAATGGCCCTAATGGTCTCGTCCTAGACACCGGTGCTGGTGTAATGAACCCAAACGTCCAAAACTGTGGTTCCTTATTCCATTTGGCGTGACTCCATATGCACTGGTAATAAACAAGAATTTGCATTAGTGTAAATGTGGAACGGTACGGGAATGTGTTGATGCTGCCATCTTACCGAATCCTGACTCGGCCTGCTTGGAGTGTGGCATGTTAGTGGGGATTTACCTTCCTAGACATCAGAAAGCCTTGTGGTCTGTGTGGAACCCATCGAGCGTGGGACGTGGGTTATGGGATCATGTCATTGATTATCCTAGATTCTCACACATCCATGTACTAGGAGCTTTCACCTAGTAGGACACATGTGGTCAGGACATTTCAGTGTATTTTAACTTGTTCTGTGACTCATTCTATATCAACTACTGACCATGTTTTTCATGGGGAATTTAGAAGTAAAGTTTACATGTGAAATAAAACAATGGATGCCTTGTGTAATGTGAATGATTGCAACAACACTGCTACCTCACAAAGACAGTCTTTGCTGTGCGTTTACCTGCGGCGTGTATTCCATAGGAACATGTCCATATTAACTTGTCAAATCTGTGCATGGATGTAACACACAGAACAAAAAAACTAGATAAACAGGACAACAATAAAGGATGCACCCAGAAAATAACACACCCCTGGTTAAGCAACAGAGAAGGGGCAGAAATCATAGAATGAATCATGATACTATAATGAATGTGATTGTTCACAGTAATGACAGACACCACCCTTCCACCTCTGTGATACTCAATATGTTACAGTACAGTCGTCTGCGATGCACATTACTTCATGTGAAACTAAAGCTGGAAAGCCCATTCAGTTAGAATTTGTTGTTGACTATGTTGAATCCGACGCTCAAAGGACATAGATGTTGCCTGGCTTAACGTAATCGTACTATTCCTTGCAGCCAACAAAAGGACACTAGGGGGAAGTTAGTTCAGATGGTGGCTCCCAAAGCTAAATAGTTTTTTGTGCTTTGAAGTTAACAGAAACCTATTTTGTTAAATGTCCAGACACAATGACACTGCTGTTAGTTACCATTTGTATTTGTGTAGTTTATATAGTTAAACTGATCAACCTCCAGCGAGGTTAACAGACTGAACTGCATTGTAGAATTTATATATGTGTGTGTGTGTGTGTGTGTGTGTGTGTGTGTGTGTTGTGTTGTGTTTCATATTGTGATTTATTGAGGACTGCATTGTTACATTTCCATTTAGTAATTCAACAGATGCCCTTATCAAGAGCGACTTGCAGTAGTAAAAGGGTGCAGTGGTAGTAAGTGGGGTTTGTGTGTTACCCACTAGACTACATGCTACGCATTTGTGGGTTATATTGTAAATAGAGGCTATCACCTTTCATGGTTGTCTAGGAAGAATCTAATTATTAAAAATGATTTAATGTCTCAGTCATGGATTGAAACCACAAAAATAAATAAATTGAACCATTCAGTGGCATTCAGTCCATATATTTTAATATGTCCAGTTGTGTGTGAGAGCAGGAGCCATGATCAAAGAATGTTGATGACATTACCAATGAGCAATAAAACAGTTGTTGCATTTCGTATTCATACTGCGTGAAGTGTATGTTGTAATTACTGTGGGTAATGTGAAAACTACACGTCTTCAAGCCTCAAAGAAACAGGCTTCCCCTTTTCACTGCTTTCTGTTTTGCCAGCATATTGATCTAGAACTCAGTAGAACTCAACATTTCTGTTTCTGCTATTCAGTGTGCTGGAAAAAACAATGTCATCTTGATATTCTAAACCGAGATGGAATTTTCATCTTTTTGTCAGCGGATTTGTCACATCTGAAGTGGAAAGTGAACGTGTGTGTGCATTTGACTGCATAGCATTATGCAGTAGTATAATTGCAATTAGATTAATCTTGTGGCACTAGTCTGTTGTGGTGTGTGTGAAAATATATTTTAGAAATGTATTTCATGACTGTCAAGTGACCATGATTTCCATCGTGAGCTGATCTGCTTTGACCATCAGCATACAGCTCTCATGTTGGTTCTTCTTTGGATTGTTTTTGGTATTTACGTATCATTTAATGGCAGTAATTCCCCACGGGGTCTGTCTGATTTGGTTATGTTTTTTCCCCAGCTTTTCCCAGATCATTGTCTCTTTTTAAATGTATTTATTTATCAACCAATGCTGTGTTCAAAACATACATGGTGCTATCATTTTTTTGTTTTGTAATATTATCAACCATTTCATTAATGATAATGTTGGTTGCCATTTTATGAGCATGCATCAAATCTAGAGCTGTTAAAAATAACATGTTAAAATTGCTGTTAATAATTTATGAATATATAATGTGGTAAAATAACTTAATTCAGCTAGGTTTTGCTTACGTGCATTCAGATGTGCATTACATTCAGATGACTTAACGTTTGCTTCTGCATTCAAATTTGTTTTCCAAATGGAGCCACATGGCTGCCATGCTTAAACACAGGTACCACAGGTCAGTGTGGTACCCACTAGGCTACTACTACCCTGCAGACAAATTATGATTGAAACTGTTAATTTATTTCTATAAACTGCAAAATATCACTTGTTTCCCCTAAATCAAAATTGATAAAACAAAAACACATACAAGGAAGCACAACAGTATAAAACACCAATAGACAATATAGTATATATTTCTTTAAATACTGAAAATAAAAAGATTACAGAAATGTACAGCACAAGTGTACATAAAGTGCAGTTGCAGTGCTGTAGGTGTTTAAGAGGGTGATGGCGAGGGGAAAGAAACCTTTCCTGTTACCCCTTTTCCACTGCTCTGTCCCTCTGTTCCCGTCCCAATTTTGGAACCAATGCCGTGCTTTTCCACAGACGATAAATTGTTGCCGGTGCCCTAAAACAGGCACCAAACCGGCCCCTAAACTTTGCAGGTCTAGTAACGAGAACCTGAGACATCACGAGCAATGGGCGGAGTGATTGGGAGCCAAAGTCCAGTAATGTTGAGCACTAAAGAAATTTAAGCTTTTCTACCTATATGGACGTCCATAGAAACTCAATTAAAAACGTTTGATTCTGTTTAGTAGGCTCCTGCTGAGCTCCTGTCTAGTGTAAAGGCAGGCTGTTCCTAGTTCAGACGTGGACAATATTGCATCGATACAGTGCAAAACATAATAGATTATATCATAATGATGTTGTTTGGTGATTTTTGTGGCGGCGGTATAAAAATTCTTGTTAAAAAGTAATGCCCGTAGTGACTGTGGCGGCCTGATCTGAGTACAGTGCCGCTCCGGGAAGGAGTTTCCTGTGGCGCAGCACTTGCCGGCCTTGTTGTCTGAACGTGGTCACAGTTGAAATTTGTTGAACTTTAACTGCTGCATGCCATGATGTATTTTTGCATGACTAATGGAATTAAAGCAGGGAATGGAGGAAAAGCTGATCCTAACAGTATCTGAGTGTACAGAGATCTACAACACGACACTATCGTGTTACCGGTAGTTTAGAAAAATGTGCATATTTTTTGCACTGCTGCGTTCGGTCTGAAAGCAGCTTTAGATTTTGTCCAATGAGCAGAAAAGCAGTCTGTGTGTCTGTAATTTCACAGACATACATGACTTTGTTAAAGTGGGGATTTCTTGGTTTTTGTTTAAAGAGTAAGAGAAAATCCAGAAAATTTCTATCAAATACTGAACTCACTTCTAACTTTACTAAGGTCAAGACCATTATGGGAGAGATTGTAACGTTCCCCAGTTCTTTTCTCTGGCAGGAAATAGGATGACCCATCGACTGATGTAAAATGTCATGTTTAATTGTATCTCCTTTTCATTTGCTTCACCAGCCAAACACTCTTAGATATATTCAACTTCACAAATACACCTAGAAACTAGGAAGATTTTGCGTCCATTTTCCTTTCAGATCTTCTGCGCTATGCTTAATGTCCTTTTTGTGCTTCCATTCTTGATGAAGTCTCGTGTTTGCCTTACATAAACACTTTTACATTATAACAGGTGAAAAACATTGAAATCTTTGCTCTACTCTTTTAACCATGTTTACCTGCAAGGAAACATGTGCAGTCATCACTGCGTTGCATAAAAAGGGCCGGGCCTCTCAGGCAAGGATATTGCTGCTACTAAGATAGTGAAGAAGGCTTCAGGCTGCCCAAGAAAGTATCCTAAAGATGATTCAGCTGCGGGATCGGGGTGCCACCAGTGTAGAGCTTGCTCAGGAATGGCAGAAGGCAGGTGTGGGTGCATCTGCACACACAGTGAGGCCAAGACTTTTGGAGGATGTCCTGTTGTCAAGAAGGGCAGCAAGGAAGCCACTTCTCTCCAAAACAAAACACCAAGGACAGACTGATATTCTGCAAGAAGTACAGGGATTGGGCTGCTGTGGACTGGGGGGTAAAGTAATTTTTTCTGAAAAAAAAAAAGTTTTTATAGCATGATTGAGCGCTGTGCCATAAGGCCAAAGTGATGACTAAGTGGTTCGGGGGACAAAACATTAACATTGGGTCCATGGCCAAGAAACTCCCTAGACCTTAATCCAATTGAGAACTTGTGGTCAATCCTCTAGAGGCCAAAACTCGCAAATTCTGACAAACCCCAAGCACTGATTATGAAGGAATGGGTGGCCATCAGTCAGGATTTGGTACAGAAGTTGATTGACAGCATTTCAGGGCGAATTGCAGAGGTCTTGGGGGGGGGGGGCAACACTGCAAATATCGACTTTTTGCATAAACTTGATGTAATAGTCAATAAAAGCCTTTGAAACTTGTAAAATGGTTGTAATTATAGTTTAATACACAACAGAAACAACTGACAAAAAGATCTAAATGTAGCGGTTAAATGTAGCGGTTATTGCTTTTAATTGTTTTTTTTAAAGTAAGTAATTACCCTTCGGCAAAGAAAAAAATTCAGGCTCAGGAATTTGTTTCACTATCAACCCTGGGTCTGCTCAAATTGCTATGGTTTTAGTCAGTCTTGGGTCTGTTCAAGCTCACGCGATAAATGAGCAGTCAGTGGACAAACTTTTGGTATGTATTACCTATCCTTTTCGTATGATTTGATGTCAGATCATGAGATTAAATGAATGCAAAATTATGCAGTTTTTATTATGTGTACATGGACTGAAGTGGCATTGTCTATCTCAAATTGCAATTGTTTTAGTTGGGCTTGGGTCTGTTTGAGCTCACACATTAAATGAGCAGTCAGCAAACAACTTTTGGTTTTTAGTATCTATCCTTTTTGTATGATTTAATGTCAGATCATGCGATTATATGAATGCAAAATGATGCAACTTATTTTCTGAGTACTTGTACTGAGGCGACATTGTCATTATCTCGAATTTGGATCTGTTGTATAAGCATCTTTTAATGCAGTTTTTATTTATTTTATTTATTTTTATTTAAATAAGTTATTTTAATTATTTATTAAATAATTGCCTCTTGCTCAGTGGTTCAGGCTCAAATTGCTTTACAATGTAAATTAGTATGTTTTGTAAAAGAGTTTAGTTTTATTTTAATTTGATTTGCAAATCTCAGCCACCGTTGTCATGCGATTCGTTTTCATTTTCCTGAGAGATGTTAAAATGGAAGCTTAGGAGGTGAAATGGTGGTTAGCCTCTGGTGCTGCTTATTTCCCCACACATTTTTTTCCCTCTTAGTCTAGCACTCATAACATGTGCAAAGAAAGCTATACTATACTATACTGGTGGGATTGTCGGGCTTCAGCAGAATCCTAACAGAGCAGAGTCAGGCCTAACATTTTATACCCAATTACAGCTCTACCACTGGGTAGACTTGCAGGTTTTTATTTCTTTTCAGGTTTGAACACTACACCTCAGTTCTTACTCCATTTTTGTCCTAGCCATTAGAAATGGCGTGATGAATAAACCCCAGACTGTGCTCTATCGTTTAATGTCAGGGTTGCTTTGGGAAGACACATGCGCAAAACATGCTGCATTGGCTTGAGTGCTGCGTTGAATGCCGAATACAGCCACATGGGCAGATGCCATTCTGTCCATTTGAGGGGTGAATAGAGCAGAGTAAACAAAGTTCTGACACTAAAACAAAGTTTGCTGCGCTTACCGCAAGTTTTACTTTTCCTTTTAAAAAGAAATAAATAAAAAATCAGCGCCGGGCTTGCTGCAGGGCTCAATGTACATTTACACCCTTATCCAGAGCGACTTACAATCAGTAGTTACAGGGACAGTCCTCTGGAGACACTCTGGGTTAAGTGTCTTGCTCAGGGACACAATGGTAGTAAGTGGGATTTGAACCCGGGTCTTCTGGTTCATAGGCGAGTGTGTTACCCACTAGGCTACTACCACCCTGTAAAATGTAAAGAACAGGTATAGTGTTTTTTAAATTCCTGGTAAGACAATAATGTGGTGTGGTAGATATCTGTACACTCAGAGACTGGTAAGCTTTTTCCATCCTCGCTTTGTGTGTGAGTATGTGTTTCATAGGGAAAGACCAAACACTTCCAACGCTTTCATTAAAAAAATAAGCCCTTAAATATAATTAAAAATGACTAGTAATCCTTAAATCTAGAGTTTAACGTTCTTAAAAATACTGCAGACACAATAAATGAAATCAAACAAGCCTTCAATATGTCAGTAATCCACTGGTCACCGGTCCATGCGTGCATGGAAATGACCAGGGGAGGTCCAAGTCTGTCTGGTGCTCTGTGACAAACAAAAATCATCACCAAATAAAATCTTGGAATCCTGAAGGGACTACATGATGAAATATGAACAAGCATGGTGTTATTTAAATATTTCTGACAATATTTTTTATGTAAACTGTCTACATCTGTCTACATAATTGCATCATACAAATACCTGGTTTCATAGAATATGTATGTTACCCTTTTCAAAAACTTACATTTAAATTTATTCAGCAGATTATATACTACAATATATATGGTTCAATTTATATCTATGCTTCAGTTTATATCGCAATCTGAATTTTATGCGCTATCGCTCATCTTACAGAGTCTGTAATCCCCATACAAGTCAGGCTCAAGCACCATGCCCTGAGCCCCAAACATCCATTGAATCATTTTGCATATTGCCACTGACTGCTCTAATGATTGCGATCCAGAGGGTGAAAGAGAGTGCACTGGTGCTGATATTCGCTCATGCTCCTCTCCAATGCGACAAGCACTTACGCGCTTATGCTAAGAAACATGGGCTCAAAACACTGCCAGAGTGTGCCAAACCCTGCGCATCACTGACTCACTATAATCTCTGTCGTTCAGGGTTCATCTGCCTGGAGATCTTATAGGCAGGGGCAGATTTTCGTGGCAGTACGGGCTGTCTGATTGAGGTGCAGACACATCAACCCTGGTCGTGCTCAGCCTGGGGTTTGGCGAGGAGAGAGAGAGTGAGAGAGAGAAAGAATAATAATAATAAAGTGAAGTGATTGTCACGTGTGATACACAGCAGCACAGCACACAGTGAAATTTGTCCTCTGCATTTAACCCATCACCCTGAGTGAGCAGTGGGCAGCCATGACAGGCGCCCGGGGAGCAGTGTGTGGGGACGGTGCTTTGCTCAGTGGCACCTCAGTGGTACCTTGGCGGATCGGGATTCGAACCGGCAACCTTCTGATTACGGGGCCACTTCCTTAACCGCTAGGCCACCACTGCCCCTTGAAGCAAAGCAAAGGTTTTGCTGGACCACAGATCTGCATTTATGGAGAATCTTTATTTATATTATAAGTTATAAGCCACCTTTTCTCATTGAAATGTAAAGCCCCAGTAGTGATTTATCTGCAAACAGCAACTAGTCAGTTGATACTTTGGTTTAAGTGTCCTTATATAGGGCGACAGACGTCCTCTTTTCCCCGGACACTACTGTTTGGAAAAGTTTGTCAAACTTTATTGTTCTGGGAACCAGTCATGTCAGGCTTTAATGCTGCATGCCCTGCATAAACGACCTCCCCCCTACCAAACCTCTGCCTCTGGCTCATTCTGTAAGTCGGCATCATTTGATATATGCTTCTGAAAGAAAGAATCCAGTCTTGCTTGCTTTGAACATGGCATGATTTACTGACAGCTAACGTGTTTGTGTGTGTGTGTGTGTGTGTGTGTGTGTGTGTGTGTGTGTGTGTGTGTGTGTGTGTGTGTGTGTGTGTTTTGATTTGTGTCGAAGCGAGGCTACAGATTCTCGTTTCCTGATGCAGCATGTCAGTTAGAGGTGTGAACCTTCACTGCTCTCACAATTTGATATGATTTACGATTGATCAATAATCGGTGCATTGATAATCACAATGCATCCCATACATTTTCATATATGTCAGTGACATGAGAATTAAGGCCTTGTTTACACTGACATTTGAACCTGGTGTTTTTCTGCCGTTCATGTCGTCAGGTGAGCTAGACTTAAAAACTGACTTGGGGCAAATTAAAGTAGAGCAGTGCCACCATTTGGTTGGCTGCGTGCTCAAATAGCATTGCATACATTTATTTCCAATTAGTGGTCAGAACAATGAACAAGTGTGACATGTACAGTGTGTATGGAAAGTAGTCAGAACCCGCTCACTCTTTGTTATATTGCAGGCATTTGCTAAAATCATAAATCAAGTTAATTGTTTCCTTTCCTAATATACACACTGCACCCCATATTGACAGAAAAACACAGAATTGTTGACATTTTTGCAGAAAACCTAAAATATCACATGGTCCTAAGTATTTAGACCCTTTGCTGTGACACTTGTATATTTAACTAAGGTTCTGTCCATTTCTTCTGATCGTCCTTGAGATGATTCTAGTCCAGCTGTGTTTGAACTTGATCCACACACCTGTCTATATAAGACCTTTCAGCTCACAATGCATGTTGGACAAAATGAGAATCATGAGGTCAAAAGAACTGCCTGAAGAGCTCAGAGACAGAATTGTGGCGAGGCACAGATCTGGCCAAGGTTACAAAAAAGGCAGAGTGGCCTGTTGGAAGCCACTCCTCAGTACAAGACACATGAAAGCCTGCATGGAGTTTGCTTTAAAAAAAAAAAAAAAGATTCTCTGGTCTGATTGAATATATGAACATAAATGATTTTAGCAAATGACTGCAATATAACAGAGTGAAAGATTTAAGGGGGTCTGAATACTTTCTGTACCCACTGTATGTAGTATTTGTCGTGCCTTACTACTGGGTGGTTATGACAAATATGACAAAAAGCTATACAAGCAGTTTGAAAACTTGCTATGTGATGCACGGGACACAGAAAACTAGTCTTACTTTTTAAAACAAACTTCCACAGTAAAATTATGTGAACTCTATAAGCATTCAGACAAAACTATTGCACCAAATATTTCAATGTATAATGGGTGTCAAATATCAACAAAATAATGTTTATGCAATACCAATATATTCAACTAAAATGACCAAGATGGTGTGATGCATGGGACAACAATGTCACTGGTCTAAAAGCTACAAGAGTACTGTGAATTTTAATGTATAATTATTAAAAGCATTATAATGTGATAAAATTGATAAAAATGTGGTGCATTGTATGAATATTTAAATTACGCCCGATACACTATTATATGCACAATATAATGCATATAAATGTAACTTTGATTGTCTGGGTTATGATAATAATTTGCTTTGAATTTAACTAAAAAAAAGTTACAACGTGAGACATGACTGTTTCAAATGTCTGCAGTTTTTGTTAAATATATTGAAATTATGCGAACTTAAGAACATGCAGCCATAGCTATTAGCGATCACATATTGAACACAGAATAATCAGTATATTTAATAAATACTTGGTTGAATTGTGCAGTTGATTGTGCGCATAAATCTCATTCCATATATGATCGCAGATGGCTTTTGCCAATATCTCTCAAGTTTTTTCAGAATAAGCATAGGCCTGATTTGAAGACCTAATAAGGCTTATCGTGATTAGCCACAGGTATTTCTTTTTCCGTAAACTGTACACCATTAAGGTGGTGCAGAGTCTGGCTGACGTTAATGCTGAGTCATGTGGCAAAAGATCAAAAGTCTGACTTCAATTAACAAAAGCTGGTGCGGTAATGACGTAAAATTCTTTGAAATAAAAAGAATTAAAGCCAAAGATATTTGTTTATATTGCAATTAAAGGAGCACCAGGAAAAAGTAGAGTATTCAGTGAATTGTTTATCATTGTCACAGTAATCATAGTACAGGGTGTTATCCATAGTTAAAAGTCTTAAAAATACTACACACCCAATACATTTATTTTCTGGTAACCTCTAAATAAGTTCTCCTTATAATAAAAATGTCTCTGACATTAGAATAGCGTAGTTGAGGTATTTATTATTTTGTAAATCAAATGAGACAAGCCTCCATTCTGCCAGTAATCTGCCAGTCACAGTGCGGTGCACCGGGTTTACAAGTCAGCACTGCTCAATCATTTATATTATAAGTACTTGGACTGAAGCGAAAATATATTGTCATGTTTACCAACTGACTAAGATGCTCAGACTCACTTAAGTCTGTTAACAGTTCCTATGCTCTGGACTGAAGTTGGGCAGAGCTGTAAATAAGTTTTTTTTTTAGCATTTTAATCTGGTTGAGTTTGCACGATAAATGATCGTTCTGCAAATACAAAATTCCAGTCTATAGTACCTATCCTTAAAGTTGTACATAAATGTATTAAATGTTTTTTTTGTTTTTGTTTTTTTTATTAAATGTTAATCTAATTTACAAATCTCTGCCACTGTCTTCAGGTGATGGTGAGCCCATATACAATACATATAAAACTGAAGAACTTTTCTTCCGTGGCAGGTAGTGTGCCAAATGAATAGAGAGTATACAATTATTTATTGTTGCAGGGGGGTTATTAATTTTCACTGGGTGAACTAATGGTAAGTAAAAAATGCAACATCATGAGGACAAATTTGTATCAGCACCTAAACCATCCCACTTATATCCAGTAGTTCCTATATACAACTATATGTAGGACATCTTTTTAAAAATGTTACCTTTTTTTAAAAATAATTCTTATTGATTATTTATTGATTAGAAGATTTATAGTGATTTATTGATTTATGTAGTGAGTTATTATAAATCATATCACATATTGCAATATTGATCTCAGTAATCGGAATAGGATTCCTGTGTCTTAAGATGTCTTAAATTTTGCCTCCTTAAAACTACAGAAATCCTTTAGTATTTTAGGAAATAGTTACTTGTTAAGTGAAAGCTTTGCATGGAATTAATAAAGCAAATTAATGTGGTCTTGCCAAAGTAATCAAAAGACTGAATTTGATACATGTTGAGTGATGTCAGTATGAGTTTTAGTGTTCAACAGATACCAGTCAAGGTTTACTTCTTATTTTTGGCTTCCCATGTGTTCTAGGTTAATGGATTTGCATTGACAGCAAAAATTGGGTTATCCTTTTTACCTCCTCAGCATTTTTTTTTATCTCTCTCGATAATTAAAACAAATTAAGTGATTACAATTGCTGGGAATGGCAAATTAAATTAGCAAAGCAATGAATCATGTGGAAATTATAGGATTTATAGACCAGAAGTTTGTGTTTCTTGATCGATCATTTACTCGACCCAACCCATTAAAATTGAGCCTGAACCCAATCCGAACCAAAATACTTTGATAATACCAGACAGTGCTCTTGCTTTTTACATTTTCTAGCAAGCTTGGTGTGTTTCTCATGTAAACTTCCAAGTCCTTCAGGTAGCTGGGGAGGGGCTGCCCGCTGCAATGCATAGTGGAAATTTCTGTAGTCTACTGGCGAATTCTGTGAACTGCCAGATTAAAAACTGGAATTTAAGTATTGATACTAGTGCTAACTGGTATTGAATTTCTGAGAATACATTTTTTTCAGAACCGGCATTGACTGAGGCATCATATTTTCAGGTGAACGCTACTTCGCAAAAAAAACTGTTAAGGAATGGATCATTTTTTGGAATTCAAAAAGTTCAGTCCTTAGCATTCTGTTCCTCATAGTAGTGTCAATATTATGAAATCTGATGTGGAGATTGAGCTAGGAGGGCATGATCATAGATTGAAAACAATCTTGAAGTCCACACTAGATTCTCTGGCTGGTGCCAGTAATCTTCCATTAAAATGATCCCTGCAACATGTGTTTTTGCAGTGTGGTCCTTAACATCAGCACAACACTTAGTTGTTGAATGAAATGTGTTTGTTTTTCAAAAGTGAGGGAATGGTACACTTTTGAAATCTCGATGGAAAATGTTTTATCACCCCCTACTAGGGATGGCACGATTATAGATTTTGATGGCATGATTATCACAATATAGACAATCACATTATTTAGAGGTTTTTACCTTTTATTTACTGCTGTCTTAAAAAAAAAAAAAAGACAAAAACCATAAACAAACAATACTGTGCATAAATGGAACATAAACAAATGGGTACTACCTTTTGGAACATAAATAGTAATGTAAACAGTGATGCATTATAGTTAAAACAAAAATAAACAGTCTATCTTTAGAATTAAATTTAAGCTTACATATTATTTAAATAAACATATTCAAAGGCTATAGGATTGGAGTGCTCTTTTGTCTGGAGTGCTTGCTTCAGTTCTATCAGTTTATGTTATATTAAACACCAGCTCGGTCCGTGTACGTGACTGCCAATGGATTTTCGTCTTAAATTAGAAAATGCAAAAAGGGGAAACAACCCGTTTTTTGTTGTTATTATACGATCGGAAAACGAAAAAATGGTCTGTTATCCGATTTTCTTCAGTGTGATTTATAAACGAAACTCGGGGAAATAAAACATCTGTATGGAAATCGGACTTTGGATTTTGATTTTGGCTCTCTCTCTCTCTCTCTCACACACACACACACACACACACACACACACACACACAGGCTCCGCAAGTAACGGAGACGGTAGATGCAAAGCATTAGTCTCAGCCTGTGTTTGCGGTTGCTGTTGTGCGTTAGTGGTTAGACTGCACGCCCCCATTATCTGCACTAGTTTGTTTACGGCGCTAGCCTGTTAGCCGCTTAGCCTAGCCCGGGCGAGTGTGTGGATGTGTGAGTTACAGTGAAGTTCCTGTGTGTGTGTGTGTGTGTGTGTGTGTGTGTGTGTGTGTGTGTGTACACCCGAGTTACGATGCATCTAAGAATAGATTTTTTTTATCCCACCCCTAGTGAAATATGACACATTTATATTTAATTCCCTCCAACTCATTAAATAACTCGCTTCTAACAGTTTGTAATTTTGTATTACCTTTACTTGGGCGTATAAAGCTGGATGATGATCCCGCAGGTGCTGAGTCATGTTCGAGGTATTACCTCCTTTTGCCGAAACTTTCTTGTGGCACGTTTTGCATGTGGGTGACCCATCGTCTTGAATGTGACCCTCTGTATTCTTGGGGTATCCAAAAAACTCCGATATGGCAGACTTCAATCACTTTTTTGGTGGAAATAAAGCGTTTTCAGGTTTTGTCTCTGCCATTGTTTATCGCAGTCAAGTGAGCCGTCATGCGCTGATTGTACTGTCTGTGTTTCTAGCAGAAGTGCACCCCTGGTGGTAAAACGTTTTTGTTCCGGGCGAGTGCCACCAAGCTGTTGATAGCATTGTCATAAACTACGTTTTTAAGAGCGCCAACAGAAACACGGTGTTGAGGAGCCTTTACGATTAATTAACCATGCCGTTTTATATCGCGGTTAATCGCGAAACCGCTTAATCGTGACATCCCTACCCCCTACCCCCCCTCTTCTAGTGCACATGTAGTGCAACACACTTGATCTGATAAATGCCTGTGTTGTTATCAGGAACTGTGACAGGAGTTCAGCATAATTGGATTTTAATTTTTGAATTTGCATTTTCATGAGTTGGTTCACCGAAAACTCTTTCTTATTTTTTTCCCACTTGTTCATTTTTCTTTTTCTGGATTAGATTTGGGCTCATTGTCCTGGGATGACTTGGAAAATGACCTTCCAGATGAGCTGATCCCCAATGGCAGTGACCTAGGCTTGATGTCGTCTAATGGGGGCGGAGGAGCAGGCAGCTTGGGGTCCATGGGATCCTTGGGGCCTGAACCTGCAGCCAAGCACAAGCAGCTTTCAGAGCTTCTACGGGCGGGCAGCAGCTCCAGTCTAACTAGTGGCCTCAACTCGCCCAGCCCCCAGCCTGGAGGAATGGGGGGTGGTCAGTTGGGCCCACTGGGTAAAAGTCCATTGGGTCAGGGCTCCCCATCACATCCTTCTCCCCAGGCACAGAAACCAGGGGTGAACAGCGGGGGTCTTCAGACTAACAGCAGCAGCGCAATGGGCATGAACACCGGCTTTAACCAGGCCATGATGAACAGTGGACAGGCACATGGAATACTGGGACAGAATGCTGTCACTCAGCAGGGTCAGGTTATCAATGGGACACTTGGGTCAGCAGGCCGAGGCAGAGGTGGCATGCAGTACCAGGCCCAAGTGGTAGGGGCAGGATCTGCTGGAGGGGGCACAGGTGGCACCACAGGCAATGGAGGCAGTGCTCTGGCTGAGACGCTAAGTCTGAACGCACAGCAAGCCAAGGTAGGTTAATTCCTAAATTATTTGTCATTATTTTACATCCATTCTGAGGTTAGATTTTGTATGGACTCCTTGGGCACAAACTCTTGTATAGGACACCTGATGCCATGTGTGTTTATGTATATGTATAATTGTTTCCCCTTTTTTTCCAGCTTAACTTGGCAGGCAACAATCCATTTGGTCAACAGTATGGACAGGGTTCAGGTCAGCAGTTAGGTACTGCAGGGGTGAATGCTCCCTTACAGAATAGTCTACCCCCCTTCCCATCAGACCTGAAGGCTGCTGTAACCAGTGTGCCAAATCTGGTGAGTTGTCATTTCATTTTAAACTACTGCACATTTTTTCTTCTTCAGTATTCACAAATATAAATAAACCTTTTTTAGTCTTTGCACAAATTAAAATGTTTGTACAGCAGCATTAAGTTTGCAACTTTCATACAATTCTATGATTATACTTGGCATGTAGAGCCTCGGTCCTTAAAATTAAGTTTTGCATGGATTGATATGTTTTAATTTGAATCACCATTGTAATTCAGTACAGAATTTGGTTCTTAAACTTCATTTTGTAATTAAAGTGTCTTCTGTTGTGGTCCAGATTGTTCCATTTTTCTTTTATTCTGTAAAATTTGTGTAGTTTTGAGTTGCCAGACTGAGCACTCCTGCCTTTGGCTCTACCAGGCAGTGAATCTTAATGGTTTTTGTGACGCAGGTTCTACTTGGGTCAATCAGTCTGCTTAGAACTGTGGATTTACAGAGAGGTCAAAGAAGGTTAAAACAGAGTTATTCAATTATGCAATACAGATGCATATTTCTGTTCTTTCACTGCACTGCTTATTAAGAATTAGCAAGTAACATTGTGAACACAAGGACGATCTAGTTTAATGTTCTCAATCATTGTTATTAAAATTGCATTATTTTCTCATAACACTGAACAACAAAAGAAGTAACTTGTTTCGAATGTGTGATATGTAAGATTTACCATTTAGAGAACTGATAATAGGGGCCAGTATACCAACCTGTTCATTTCTAGGAAAACAATGCACAGATCTCTTGTCTGCAGATTTGTAATTAACTGCTTAGTCCTAGTAATGAACAAAACAAAATTAAAACATCTGGCACAAACCAGGTATGGACAAAATGTACACAGCATTTAAATAATATATTTAGTATTGTGGGGACAATCCTAAACACTGTGCCATTTAAAAATCCATTAATAGTTTTATAGAGTACATGCAGCATATCACAAAGGTCAGTACACCCCTCAATTTGTGTAAATAATTTGTCTTTCCTTAGGACAACACTGAAGATATGACACTTTGATAAAAATGTAAAGTAGTCAGTGCACAGCTATTAAAACTATACATTTTCTGTTCCCTCAAAATAACTTGACAAACAGCCATTAATGTCTAAAGCCCTGGCAACAAAATTGTACTCCCCTATGTGAAAATGTTCAAATTTTATGTGGCCACCTTTATTTTCCAACGCTGTCTTAACTGACCTGGCCATGGAGTTCACTAGAGCTTCCAGGTTGCCACTGGAAACCTCTTCCACTCTGTTCCAATATCACACAGCTGTTGGATTTTAGAGACTTTGCACCCCTCCGCCTCCCATTTGAGGATTTCCTATAGATTCTCAATAGGGTTCAAGTCTGGAGACATGTTTGGCCAGTCCAGCACTTTCACCCTCAGTTTCTTTAGCAAGGCAGTGGTCGTCTTGGAGGTGTGTTTGGGGTCATTACCATGTTTGAATTCTGCCCTGTGGGCCAGGTTCCGAAGGTAGCGGATCATGCTCTGCATTTACTCATTGTTCCTCCGCAGCACTCGTGCAGCCCCAAACTGTGGGCAGGACACACTTTGTCTTTGTACTCCTCACTTGGTTGCCACCACATACACTTGACACCAAATAAGATCTTGATGATCTTGAGCTCATCAGACCACAGCAGATGGTTCCTGTAACCCACGTCCTTAGTCTGCTTGTCTTCAACTTTCTTGGGCATCATCTTTAGAAGATTCCTTCTGGGATGACAGCCATACAGACCGGTTTGATGCAGTGTGCGGTGTATGGTCTGAGCATACACCACACACACACACACACACACACCATGACTGAGTTTATGCACCTGTCTGTTAAACCACTAAATGGTCTTGGCCACCATGCTGCAGCTCAGTTTCAGGGTGTGTGTAAACTCCTATCCTAGGCCATCTTTATGTAGAGTATCAATCATTTTTTCAGATCCTTAGAGTTCTTTACCATGAGATGCCATGTTGAACTACAATGACCGTTATGAGAGAGTGTGAGAGGGACAACACCAAGTTCAACACACCTACTCCCCTTTCACACCTGACACCTTGTCATGAGGTATATGACACTGGGGAGGGAAAATGGCTAATTAGGCAAAATTTGAACATTTTCACTACAGGGTGTACTCACTTTAGATGCCAGCAGATTAGACATGAATGGCTTAGACTGAACATGACATGTGCTTTGAACAAAAGGAATTTGAGCTATTGCTTTCAGACCAAAGAGTAAAATCAGACATTCAGTGAAAGTACTTGCCACTGTTCTCGCGTTACTGAGCACCACCATCAAAAGCCAACCACATGTGTTTTTAATATCTATACCTCATTATTTCAGTTAAACTGAAAAGTAGATCTATGTCTATCACATGCTATTTCTACACTGCCAACAACATACAGCGTTCACTGGCAAAGGCATACGTCCCATGGACAACAATGGAATTCAGAGTTTGGTCTATTAAGACCTTTAGTGTTTAGTTATTTTAAGGGGACTGCATGCTGTACACTGACTACATTGTATCAATGTGTCAAATGTTCATTGTTGTTTGACAAAGATATAATATAAAGAAGTGTATTGTATGGATGAATGATTTTAAGAAAGAAATTGTGATTTAATTTGTTTGTTCACTATATTACATGAATTAAAATCTGTAGCATAACCATATATTTAAAAAGATTAACTCTGCTGTAACTAGCATACCACAAGTTGAGCGCAATAGTTCTTCCTATATAACTTCCTGCTGCAGTGCTGTGTCTCCTGCTTTGCTATAGAGACATTAACCTTTAAAAAAAGATACATTTAGATTTACTTGTCAAATTATATACTGGCTATTTATATACATTTATATTGCAGTATGAATTTTAAACCATATCACACAGCCCTATGTTACGATTTGTAAAATTGTGATTATTCAAATCACTATAGCAATTCGATTTTGATATATCGTTCAGCCCTAGTATATTCTAATCAAAACAATTGAATGCACTGCTTCATAATATAAATGAAATGCTGTGGCTGTCACCTATGTCACTGATGCTTGGACCTCACTTAGCTTTCTGAATGCTGTAGTAGTTATGAATGTGAGTTAATTCTAGTCCCCAGCGAGTGTGAGGGAGATGCAGTTGTGTGTGTATGTGTATATATATATATATATATATATATATATACACACACACACACACACACACACACACACACACACACCCACACACCTTCTCATTCAATGTGTTTTCTTTATTTTCATGACCATTTAAATTGGCAGACTCTCACTGAAGGCAACAAAACTATGAATGAACACGTGTAGAGTTATGTACTTAACAAAAAAAGGTGAAATAACTGAAAACATGTTTTATATTCTAGTTTCTTTGCTCTGATTACTGCTTTGCACACTCTTGGCATTCTCTCAATGAGCTTCAAGAGGTCGTCACCTGAAATGGTTTACCAACAGTCTTGAAGGAGTTCCCAGAGGTGTTTAGCACTTGTTGGCCCCTTTGTCTTCACTCTGCGGTCCAGCTCACCCCAAACCATCTGGATTGGGTTCAGGTCCAGTGACTGTGGAGGTCAGGTCTCCACTTTTTGTTAAGTACATAACTCCACACATGTTCATTCATAGTTTTGATGCCTTCAGTGAGAATCTACCAAAGTAAATGGTCATGAAAATATAGAAAGCACATTGAATGAGAAGGTGTGTCTAAACTTTTGACCTGTACTATATATATATTTGTTACTAATTTAAAACAATTTCAGTGGGTTTTCTTACAGTGTTGTCTCTTTTCAATCCAAGCACCAACAGCAGGCTACTCAACAGCAGCAACAAATGGGTACAGCAGTGGGCATGGTGTCCACAGGACCAGGTGCTGGGGTAGCAGCAGGTCCCACTGCCGACCCAGAGAAACGGAAACTTATACAGCAGCAACTGGTCCTGCTGCTCCATGCACACAAGTGCCAGCGGCGTGAGCAGGCCAATGGAGAGGTGCGAGCCTGTTCATTACCCCACTGCCGAACCATGAAAAATGTGCTCAATCACATGACCCACTGCCAGGCCGGCAAGTCCTGTCAAGGTAAGAGTTTGTCCACTCTCTTAACTTGTAAAGTTTAATTTATATTATGCCATTGTAATGATTGTGATATTAGCAGTGACTACAGAGACAGTAGTTTAAAATAGTTTATTTTGTGATTGTTCAGTTAATTATTTAATGACTGAGGTTAGCATATACATTGTTTCTTACTCTCAAAGTACATGTTTTCCACATGTTTCCAGTTTCAAGTAAGGAAATTGCATTAAAGAACAGCATTATAACATGATACCACAGTCTTATAAATGCATAAGGCTAACAAGTGATGGTGCATTAGTTAAACCATTGGTGTGTGTTTTGCAGCACTTATTTTTATTGTTCTGTTGCCAGGATGTGTTGTAGCACTGTCTGAAGTGGTGAATATTCTGTTTTCTTTTTTAGTGGCTCACTGTGCATCATCCAGGCAGATCATTTCACACTGGAAGAACTGCACAAGGCATGACTGTCCTGTCTGCTTACCTCTTAAGAACGCTAGTGACAAGCGAAACCAACAACGTGAGCCCCTCCTCTTAACCTACTTTTTAAATTATTAATATTATTTATATTTCATGTAGTAATTATATAGAGACAGACATATTAAAATGCAATCAAAATGTTGCTTTTCCTTAAACTATATATACTTCTTTTAGAAATAGTAAAGGTAATACAGCAGTGCTCATCATTGTCATCATTGAGTGAAAGTGAACTGATTGTCGTTGTGAAACACTGCACCACAGCACACGGTGACACGACAAAATGTGTCCTCTGCTTTTAACCACCACCCTTGGTGAGCAGTGGGCAGCCACGACAGTGGCTGCAACTAACAATTATTTTAATAATTGATTAATCTGTCTTCTTTTTTTTTTTTGATTAATCGTAGAATTGGATAAAAAAAACAGAAAAGCATTCATTTCCAAACATTCAATTCAAATTCAAAAACAGATCCAAAATCTTTAGAAAGTGCACAAACATGTTGCTCCTTGAGCTGTTATAATAATAATAAAATAAAAATGGACTAACACAAAAAACATACACACGTATGCTTTACATCTGCCAAATATAGACTTTTTTTTTTTTTTTTAAATAAAGTGCCACCTGAGCTGCCAGAACGATAAATCATTTATAAAAAAAAATTAAGAAAAATACAAATCAGAACATTTAACAGGATTTGTTTGAATGTCAGAACTTGTTCTCTACACTACACTGCAGGTGCACACACTCGCAGACGCACACACTCACAAACTCACATACACATACACTCTATCTCTCTCTCAAGCTCACTAGAAGCTTATTCATTAAATTATTCATCAATGTAGTAAGTGCAAAGTTCATTTATACACCACATTTAAACACATCTTAAGATGACCAAGTGCTATAAAATAACTTAAATTAAAAATTACAACACACACAAACATATTTGTCAATAATAACTTATATGGGACAAAGAACAGAATATAGACTGCAAAAAATGCTTTTCTAAACTTTTCCTGTTTTCAATCCAAATATCTAAAAAATCTTAAATCAAGATACATTCACTAGACACATGAAATAGCATAAGAAATTCTTGTTTTCTGAAAAAACATCTCAAAATTAAGTGATTGCTTAAAACAAGCAAAATTATCTGCCAATGGGGTAATAAAACTAATCTTAATGAGATATAATCTCAAACAGAAGTTTTAAGCATCACTTAATTTTCTCAAGCAATTTGTCTTGTCTAGTAATCTTGATTTTAAGATTTTTTTAGATATTTGGACTGGAAACGAGACAAAATTACAAGGTAAGAAAAGCTTTTCTTGCAGTGTATCTATAGATGACAACAGATTGAAAAATGAATGGTCCAAAAACGGCTAGTGAATAAAAACATTGTTTTAGTCTTTTAATGCAAAGTAACTATAGCAGCCCTGCTTTACTACTGTTATTAACGCGCTAACGCTAACTTGTCATGCTTGTCAAGCTGGATAACGAGTAAACACCAACACCAGCGCCAGGGACATTACGTTCCTCACTTCAAAATGGAAGAAAAAAAGTAGGATTCTGTAGTGGCTTTACCCTGCTGCTGAACTCCCTTCCTCCTCATCAAACACGCATTTCAGGTGCTGGATCATTGCTGTGGTGCTCCCGTGCCGTGCCATGTCGCTTTTGCATATTTTCACGCAGATTTCTCTGCCTCCGCCGTGTCCTCTACCTCCAATCGCTATTTTTTTTTTTTTTTTGCGCCGTGCTGTCTATGAGATGCCAAACTCTGCTAGCATCTGTGCGTGAGAGAGACAGAGTGTGTTCGCTCCGCGCTCAAATAAAGGTGTTTTTTTTTTTTTTTTTATAAATCAAATGTCTCCGCGTCGCACGATACAACGAATCGATTAGGAAATTCGTTGCCAACTCTTTTAGTAATCGATTTTTATCGATTCAATCGATTCGTTGTTGCAGCCCTACATGACAGGCATCCGGGGAGCAGCGTGTAGGGACTGTTCTTTGCTCAGTGGCACCTTGGTGGCTTGGGATTGGGCCTTGGGCCGCTTCCTTACCCGCTAGGCCATCACTGAGTATTTAACAGTGTGCTTTACTTTCATACTTTAAGAGTGCAAAAATTAAATAAACCATACGCTCAGATTAGAGGAAATTAAAGGTCCCCTGACAATTTTTTTCTGAAATTCAGCCTTGGTGCAGAATTAAAGCCAATTTTTGCCAGTCACACAATGACGTATAGCTATAAATGCTTATGATGAGCAGAGAGCCGGGGACGAGGATTAGAGCGGCCTATAGAAATTGATTGGGCATTTGCAGAAATTGTCATCAACACCATTCACCAACCACATTGTTGTGTATGCATTTTCCTGATAAAATCAAATTAACCCACTGGTTCTTCAGTCTTATGTGACAAACTAAAACATAAAAACATTTGTGCTCATTTTCTACTGTGGAAACATTTTATATAAAATTAAAAAGCTTTATTTCTAATCTCTGTCTCTCTCTTCCCCTCTGTCCCCCCTCACATATAGCCATGCTGAGCTCCCCCAGTGTAGGTCTGCCGAGCACTATGGTAGCAGTTGTTGGTGGAAGCCAGCCCAGCGCTTCCACCCTCAACAGCTCTACACCCATCGACCCCAGCTCCATGAAGCGTGCTTATGCTGCCTTGGGTTTGCCCTATGGAAACCAGACACCCACGCAGACATCACACCCGCAGCAGCAGCTGAGACCCCTCAACCCACATGGTAAATATTGTGCTCAACTGCTCTGGTTATTTTCTTATTGCAGTGGCCCACAGTAATTAAAAGTATTCAGTTTAATTGTGTTTTGTTGAGTTTATTTGTTTTTGGTGGCTGGTCTTAATTTTAGTTTTAGACTAGTCTTTGAGCCCAACTCTCATTTTAGCTTTTATTAGTCTTAGTCATGTTTAAGTTTAAGTTTAGTCTTTTTTTTTTTTTTTTTTTGCAATTCTATTTAACCTAATACATAAAGTAAAAGTACCTAGTAGAACAGACAAAAATTGTCACATTAAATGTATTAGTATGGGCACTATCACCTCAAGTTCCATCCATTCTGTCTGGACAGCATCCAATCAGATGAATATGGGAGGAGGAGCAATGGGTGTGACCATTTCAGAGCAGACAAGCCTACATTCGGACTCTACACTGCCGTCCACGCTCAATGCCAACAAGTGAGAGGCTTTTAATATGCCGACTGCATATCTGCACCTGAACACACAGAAATGTGCACAAATCAGCATAATGAAACCACTGAAGTTTGGTAATTTGAAGAATGATAGATGTACAATGCCTCTGGCAAGTATTAACTGCGCATCACTTTTTCCACATTTTGTTGTGTTTACAGCCTTATTTCAAAATGGATTAAATTCATAACTTGAGAGTTTGGAAAATTTATTTTAAAACAAATAAATAAATAAATGAGATCACATGAACTTAAGCCTTTTTCCTCAATACTTTGTCGATGTACCTTTTGGCAACAATTACAGTGTCAAGTGTCAAGTCTTGAATATGATGCCGCAAGCTTGGCATACCTATTCTTGGCCAATTTGACCCATTCCTTTTTGCAGCACCTCTCAAGCAATATCAGGTTTGATGGGAAGCGTTGGTGCAGCCATCTTAAGATCTCACCAGAGATATTCAATCGGATTCGAGTCTGTCCGCTCAAGGACATTGGTTTTTTTTTTTTATCCGGGCTGTCTCTGTACATTGCTGCCGTCATCTTTCCTTCTATCCTGAAAAACATCCACACAGCATGATGCTGCAACCACCATTATTGTGTCCTGTGATGCCTGGCATTCACACCAAAGAGTTCAATCTTTGTCTCATGTCATGTGCCTTTTACTAATTAGTGGCTTCTGTCTGGCCACTTAACCATACAGGTTTGATTGGTGGATTGCTGCACAGATGGTTGTCCTTCTAGAAGTTTATCCTCTGTCCACAGAGGACCTCTGGAGCTCTGGTCACCTCCCAGACTAAGACTTCAGACAATTTCTTGGACTTCATGCTTTGTTTGTGCTCTGACACAAACTGTGGGACCTTATATAGACAAGTGTGACTTTCCAAACCAAGGAGGTCCAATCAAGGTTTTTTTTTTTCCACCGGTGTACACATATCCAGGATGATCGGGGAAATAGGAAGCTTCATTTTGAGCTTCATCACAAAGACTTTCAATTTTTATGTATTTATTTTTTTAAATACGTTTCCAAAACCTCAAGAAAACATCATTTTTTCTTGTTGTCATTTTGGGGTGTTCTGAAGGAAATTTTTATTTAATCCATTTTAGAATAAGGTTGTAACATAACAAAATGGGGCAAAAGTGAATACATTCCGGCTGCACTGTATAATAAATGGGCCCACAACAAAAAATATTTGTGTTTATTATAGTGAGAGGCTATATCCCACATGCTTTCTTATACAATATAAATCACTTTTTCTGTCATGTTCAAATTGAATCGACTATTAAAAAGAAAAAAATCTGAAGCAAAGTGGAAATAAATTGATAAGCAGGATGCTAATCAGTACAAGAACCTCGATTTTAATGTAAAAATAAATGCTTTTAGAGAATTATTTAATTGTTCTGGTATAAAATAGTTCATGTGATATTGGCCCTTGAAGCCCTGCATTGTCATTGTTTAGTCAAAGTCTCCACATTTTCTATTGACTGATATTTTGTCTGTCCTGCAGTCAACTGATGTCAGATGGCTCAGTGGTGGGCAGTATGGGCAATCTGCCCACAGCAGCACCACTATCCGCCACAGGAGTGCGCAAAGCCTGGCATGAGCATGTCACTCAGGACCTGCGCAATCACCTGGTCCATAAACTGTAAGTGTACCTACTCAGCATGGCATCTGTCTGGTTCTCTTGAAATTGTCAATTTCACCCTATCTTCATTTTTCCCCCTTCCTTTTTTGCAGAGTTCAAGCCATATTCCCCACACCAGACCCAGCAGCACTGAAAGATCGCCGCATGGAGAACTTGGTGGCTTATGCTCGTAAAGTAGAGGGAGATATGTATGAGTCTGCCAACAGTAGGGTACGTTTTCAGCTGTCAGTTGTGGGCACGTTACCTGAGATGCTTTTTGATTTAATTTTTTTCTGATTCTGAGTTCCATTTGTGTTCATACAGGATGAGTATTATCATTTTCTTGCTGAGAAAATCTATAAAATCCAGAAAGAACTTGAGGAGAAACGGCGTTCACGTCTGCAAAAGCAAATAATCAACCAGACACCCCAGCAGCAGCAACCCAATGCACTCGCACAACAGCCTAACAGGCCACAGAGTGAGTTTATCTTCTCTATTCCTATAGTCATCTTGAACCCATTTCCTACTTGTATTCATTACTTATTGTCTAATCTTATTACTAATCTGTCTTTCGAGTAGAAAATTTTACACACATTATGCATATTTTGTCTTGGTTACCCTACAGTTCTATACATGACCACATATTGGGTGCTAGTCAATCACTCCTAGACTAGGACCTAGTCTATCTGGTGAAAAGAGGGTACCTTTATAGTGAATGTACTTTAATGTTACATGTTTTTACATGACCTGAAATCCACATCCTTATTTTAACTAAATATGATTAACATACACCAAATCTCACCTTCCAGTCTTCCGGTTTCTTTCTCTCTTCTTTCTTTGATCTTTTTCATACCTCTGCTCTCAGATGGACCCGTGTCTATGCCCAGTGTGCCAAATCAGATCGTGAATCGCATGCAGGTTTCCCAAGGTATTGCACTTTCCTCTGGGACCACTTCCCCCCTTTTCCCTTTTTTGTGACCATTGTGTGTCTCAGAAAAGAACCCCTTCAGTTCACTGAAAATGTAAAAACAGAGTTGAAATACAAGATGCTGTGATCACATTACATTACAAAACAACAAAATTTGTACTAAATTTGTATATAAAATTATTGATATTTGATGTCCCTGTATCAATACTATTTCACAACATAAAATATCACTATATATTGCGGTATTGATATTTTCGAACACCCCTGCTATTAATACTATTATTATTGATCTCTATCTAATGTAGCTTTGCATCAGTTAAAAAATTATTTATAATGAAGCACATGCGTGTGTCTCGGTTCTGCTTTTCTGTTTATGTACAGGAATGAACCAGTTTAGCCCCATGCCCATGCAGAATGTACAGATGTCTCCTGCGCCCATGGGGGCTCATGCTGCTTCCCCCATGAATCATCCCCAGCAAATGAACATGAGCACCGTCCCGCCGGTCAGTTTTCGGTTAATATAATTATTTTTTTCTTTGTCATTAGTTCTCTTTCTCTTGCTAGTAACATTCATATTTTTACTGAAGAGAAATGCTGCCCATATTCTTTTCTTTTCACTCAACCACATTAGTCATTCATCAGCCATTTGAATTATGAATCAGTGTTTTGACCATAGAAATGTGTATGGCATTTTAATAAAAATTTTATTTTATTATTTATTTCTTTATTGGCTGCCTTTTAGATGGGGATGTCACCTCCACGAATGCCCCAAGCACAGAGCATGATTGGAGGCCACTCGGGCAGCATTGTAGGGCAGACAGCTGGCCAGACCCAGTTCCTGAGCCCAACACAGTTCCCAAACACCAACGCCGCCATCGCAGGCAATATGGGTCTGGGCCAAACGGCAGCACAAGCAGCAGTTACGCAGGTTAGGACCAACACACAAACAAAATATCCACAGATTTGTGTTAACTTGGTAACCAACACTCACACACATCTACATCATAACCACAGTCTCATGGGGTAACCGTTTGTCTTCCAGTAGAGGCCAATCCTATCCTCCCAAATAATGTTTACCTTCTAACATCAGCCCATTTTCCCCCTCCTGGTTATAGTGCAATACAGAGACATTTACTCCCTGAACAGTGTCTGGGGACATAGTATTTTATTCGATTTGTGACATGTGAAAGGTCATGTTTTGTGCCTTTTCGGTTGCATTTTTTTAATTATCTGTTCATAACTTAGTGTGAACTCTAGAAATGTAGAATCGTTCAGGTATTTTGCATTCATGTTATTACTATCGATAACTTTTTTTTTTTTTTTTTTTTTTTTAGATATTTTTTTAAAAATATTATTATTATTATTAGAAATCGGTTTCTAAAGAAGGGATGGTTATTGGATGTGCACATGGATTTGCACAAATAAGCAGGGCTATATATGTCTTTGTATTGTTCTTCTTTTCAACAGCAGTCACTCAATTCCACTAACCTTCCCATGAACACCCAGCTGCCCCAGCCTGTGCTACGTGCAACATCAACTCCGCCATCCTCTTCCTCCTCTTCCTCCAACACCAATGCTGCTAACCTGCCTTCGCTACAGCTCCCTGCACCCACCCAGGCTCAGCAAGCCTCCTCCAGCCGCTCCTCTACCCCCACTCACCCCACCTCAGGCACAGTACAGGGCCCACAGCCTGGCCAAACCCCCACCCAGGCCCATTCCCCGATGGACATGCTTCCTACACCACAGGCGCAACCCCCAACCACTCCGGTGAGACAACAGACACCCTCTTCATCTTTTCAGCATCGTTTCATTACTCCCTTCCTTTCATGCTTTTCCACACATTCCCTGGAGTTTAAATTTGACAGCTTGCTCCTGATGTGGCCAGTGTGTACCTGGTTTGCATTTCACTAAACCTGTGTAACTTGAATTCCACTTGATGCGAAAATGTCTAGAATTTATAGTCAGAATGTCAAAATTACAACATAGCCGCCTCAATGCTCAAATGATTAAACTGCATTGTTTTGTAAAACCGATTGAGTAGTACATACAATTATTATAAAGACAACTTCCCCCAAAACATAAGGCAGAATGAGTATGTTACCATTTTTTAAATTTCTGCTGTTAATAGCCTTAATAGTCTGTTTCTTAATATTCTAGAAAGTAACCTTCAAAACAAGTGTACTTCAGAATGGTGGTGTGAGCTTAGTTTTGTTGATACCCTGTGGGCATCTGAAAGAGTGTCCTGCATGACATTGCAGTTTTCTTTTCATCTTTTTGTGAAGAAAACATGCATGTCAACAAAAGTGAAACTTAATTTTAGAAGATCCGTTATGTCAGCAAGAAATAAGCAATTATGTTTCAATATTATTTTCCAGCAAGTCCCTAATGACATGACCAGGTCCAGTTCTTCACCAGCGCTTTTATTTTTTTAATTTATTAGATTGGTGACACCATCCGTTTATAGTCAAATGTATCATATTTCTTGTTCAGAAAATTTGTAATGAAGAAAGTGGTCAAGCCAAAGGAGTTGTAGTTGGAACTGGTGTGAAAGTTAAAGGATAGGTTCTACTGTCTCAAGGCGCATGTTTTTAGATTTCCTCAGTAGTTTATTATGAGCCCTTACACAGTGTATGCCCAGCTATACCCATTTACCCCTTCACCATACCCTCAACACATTACTGTCCCTTTTAACTGCTGCTGTCTCGCACAGCGTCTGTTGTGGGTGTCTTTCCAATCCACATCCATATGAAACATGTTCTCTTTGAGTTCCATAGTCCAATGTGTGGTAAGCATTGTTCAAAGTTTTTATTCAGTGTTAATTCATAAACAGCATTGGAAATGAACCTTTTTGTGTATAACTGCATATGAAACTTAAAACAAGAGCTACAGTATTCATACATGGGTCCTAACATTCCCAAAATATAGAAATGGTGCTACTGGGAGAAATAAGCTACTGACAAACACAGGGTTTGTGTTTAAATGTTAGTTTTCCTAATTATTAAATGCAAAACAACATAATCGTTTGAATGGTAACAAAATGTGTTAGATTTAATGTTACAGTATATCATGTCTGATATTGATGGCAGGACAAAAAATGTTATGCTGTGATATCAGTATGATTGGGGGATAAAAGTAAATCCCAGGTAAAATGTATGTGTGTTTGCCTTTTATGTGCTTTCTTTGTTTGTAGTAGAATTACATTGGCAAACATCTGAAGATGTGGCCACAAATATGTTTTGGTTAAAAAAGAAATAAATAAGAAATCATGTCCTGCATGCTGCAGTTGGTTTTGCCTCAACTTCAAGACATTCAGCGATTATGTTTTTGGCAAGGTGAACACTCTTGCTGGCCGCAGCACAGTGTGTCACCTCATTTGTTTGTCAGAAGGGACTATTTTGGTTTATGTATGAAAGCTATTCTTTAAGAGCTTTCAAATAACAATTAGGTTAAATAACCTAAAAACAGAATCAAATATAAAAAGAAAATATCTACACTTTGCATGTCTGTGCTTGTCGGAATGAAGGACATATGGAGTGTCTGTCTGACTTTTAAAGTTACTGGTATATTGTCTTTATTTTATTTACCTGCACTTATCAGATGCCCTTATCCAGAGCATCAGTACTATTTACAGGGACTGTCCCCCTGGAGACAATCTGGGTTAAGTGTCTTGCTCAATGCTAAGTGAGGTTTAAACTTGTGGGGTTTTAAACTTGTGACCTTTGTGGCCTTCCAGTTCATAGCCAAATGTATTACCCACTAGGCCACTCTATATGCATGACTGGTTCGGATCATTTCCAACCCTGCTGTACTTTCCTTTTTTTTCCTTCAGCCTTTTTGGTTACATATTTTTATTACATATAGAACAAAAATGTGGACTTGTTGTTTGTTTCTTTTTCACTGAATTATCCCAAATGTACCTGATTCTACATAACTATGGCAAATGAATGCTTTAGCATGGGACACCAGATCTATCTTAACTCACTCTTTTGGTCACGTTCTTTCATTCAGAAGGCCACCAGCCAAGACAACAGAGTTCCCACACCAGCCTCAGCGACCAGTGCAGAAATGCATTCCCAGAATGCACTGCCTGATATGCCAACCACCACAGAGGCCAAAGTGGAGCCCCGACACAATGAGCAAGAGTTGCATCTGGCAGGCCTTAAGATGGAGCCTAAGATGGAGGTCTGTTGTTGATGAGAGCACCCCTCTCTAACTCTCTCTCACACACACACACACACACACACACACACACACACACACACACACACACACACTCTTGAATCAGCATAATTTTCACTGTACACTGACATTACAGTGGTCATGTGTTCCCTTCCAGGCTGAAGATGACACAAGCTCTCTTACGGCAACCAAGGAAGAGCAGGAAGGTTTAGAGGGTAAAACGGAACCAATGGAAATGGAGGAAAAGAAGCCAGACATAAAGGCAGAAAGTAAAGAGGATGAGGAGGGTGGAGCCAGTAGCACGGCTGTATCTTTACAGTCTCGTAGGAAAAGTGAGTGCAGAGGCCCACCTTGAGACTCTTAATGTCCAGCGGTTACAATGATCTAGTTTTGTATTATCACCTTCCTGCCTGTTTACTTCTATCCCATTCAGTCTTTAAGCCAGAAGAACTGAGACAGGCCCTGATGCAAACTCTGGAGTCTCTTTACCGGCAGGACCCCGAGTCTCTGCCCTTCCGACAGCCAGTGGACCCCATGCTTCTGGGTATTCCGGTGTGTGTTGCTTTAAGCAGCTGCTGTCCATGGCCACATTGTTTATTAAAATCATGTTCTTATACAATTTAGGCACCACAAGATGTATTTTCAGGAATATAAGAAACTTTAGTCTTTGTGGATGTTAAAGAATCAAGAATTGTACCATTATAACATTTATATATTTATTTATTTATTTTAATTGAAGTACAATATGTACTAGTTGGACATATTATACTCATGTATGCCAGACAAGCTTTTCAGGTTGAATACACCCAAAGCGACAATCTTTTAAACCTTTCTTCAAGGCTGGCATGTCTTCAGAGCATTGAATGGTTAAATTATGCATTTTTGAAGTGCTGGAGAGGAGATTTCAGAATTTCCCAAAATTATTTATAAGCCATGTCACTCAGCCCTGCACCCACCCCAGGGATTTGAATAACATGCGGTCTTGTCTCTGTGGTCAGGACTACTTTGACATTGTGAAGAACCCAATCGATTTGTCCACCATCAAACGCAAACTGGACACTGGTCAGTACCAGGAGCCGTGGCAGTATGTGGACGACGTCTGGCTCATGTTCAACAATGCCTGGCTGTACAATCGCAAGACGTCACGTGTGTACAAGTACTGCTCCAAGCTGGCTGAGGTTTTCGAACAGGAGATTGACCCTGTTATGCAGGGGCTGGGGTACTGCTGTGGCAGAAAGGTGAGCATTATCATTATCTTTTCTGCATGTGTCTGTATTTTAAATGTACTGGGTTTTTAATTTTCTTTTTTCCCTTCTCTGCAGTACGAGTTCTCTCCCCAGACACTGTGCTGCTATGGCAAACAGTTGTGCACCATACCCCGAGATGGGACATACTACAGCTACCAGAATAGGTAAGGAGTTGTTGAAAGGGGGTGCATAATTCACTTTGTAATACGAAATATGAGAGATTGTAATTTAGACACGCGGCAGATATTTACCTTGGATGTGCGGTAATAATTATTGAACTTAATATACTAGTTAATTATACTTAGCCTCAATTAGAGAACACCAGTTCCAGAGACCCATGGTATAGCATAACTTTTAGTGTAACCTTTCAAACTAATTCCGCACAGGACACAAGTGAGCTGTAGCATCAGAAACCTGTGGAAATGGTACTAGTAAAGAGCTACCAAATAACATTCTTAAAATGAGTACAAAATATTGTACAATTATTTAAGCAATGCATCTAAGATATGCATTCAATCAAGTGCACATTTTCTCTTGCATATCATTTTATGGCATTTCTGTTTGCAGATATCATTTCTGTGAGAAGTGTTTCAATGAGATCCAGGGGGAAAGTGTAACACTAGGTGACGACCCTGCACAGCCACAGACGTAAGTTCTATTACATGAAACTTCTTTTTATTCATTTAAATATTTCAAGTCCAGTGTAGACATGTCAGATAATCACAAGAGAAATGCTCAGTGGTACGTGGGGTTCCTATGCAGTTGTGGTGTTTGTTGTAGTGTCTCATGGCAAGCAGGAAAACAATCTGATTATTTAAAGCACTTACGTAAGTCGCTCTGGATAAGAGTGTCCTCTGAATGCTGTAAATGTAAACAAATGAACAATATGGGTTTAAAATGCAGGGAGCCTGGGAGGTAATGCATGTGATTTTGTTATCTTTGCAATATATAATTTTTCTTTATTTGTGTGCAGGATGATCTCTAAAGACCAATTTGAAAGGAAGAAAAATGATACTCTAGACCCTGAGCCGTAAGTTGTGAGGCAGCCATTTTTCTTAATTAGGCATAAAACATTACAGAATATTTGAAAACTTAATAGTATCACTTAGTGCCATTCCCAATAAAGAGGAAATGTTTCTTTTAATGTATTTAGACTTGTTTTGCACCTCATTGCACACTGCACCAAGCACTGAACTAAGCAATTAAGCAACAAAGAAAATAACACAATTTTTCCTGCAGGTTTGTTGAATGTAAGGATTGTGGAAGGAAGATGCATCAGATATGTGTTCTTCATTATGATGTCATTTGGCCTTCTGGGTCAGTACTTTTTGATTCAACATGTCTTTAGTACACACACACACACACACAGATCAGTGCAAAGAATAATCTAACCACAACTCACCTTTCACAGCTTCATCTGTGATAACTGTTTGAAGAAAACTGGGAAAACCAGGAAGGAGAACAAATTTTCTGCAAAAAGTGAGTGATCCTATTTACATATAAATGTTTTGGCATTACTCATGAAAATTTTCTTCTGCTGTTAAATAAAGGAAGCCAGTGTGTGATGAACTAGCCTGTGTGTCCAATATAGGGTTGCAAGCAACAAGGCTAGGCACATACATTGAGGATCGTGTCAATAAGTACTTGAAGAGGCAAAACCATCCAGAAGCCGGGGAGGTGTTTGTCCGAGTGGTAGCCAGCTCGGACAAAACGGTAGAAGTTAAACCTGGCATGAAGTCAAGGTAAAACCTTGCAGGAACTGTTTAACTCCTTTTATCTGTTGCATGTACATAATTATTGATATAATAAGGGATATTTTTTTTTGCAAGGTTTGTGGACATGGGTGAGATGGCTGACAGCTTTCCCTACAGAACTAAGGCACTTTTTGCTTTCGAGGAGATCGATGGCGTGGACGTGTGCTTCTTTGGCATGCATGTACAAGAATATGGCTCAGAATGTTGTTTTCCCAACACCAGGTGAGGCCGCTCTTGTTTTGCAGGTCAGAACATGACAGTAGTAAGTGATGCCGTGGTGTGGGTTTGCGGTCAGCCAGCCAGTTAGGGCTGCACGAGAGAATGTTATGTGTTCCGTTTATTGTTCAATTTTGCTCTTTGCTATGATTCCATCAGAGTTTTGAAGTTCACCTAAACCATCGTTTTGCTCCTAAAGAAAAGAATAGACTGACTGAGAGTCACATCAGAATTATTCAAATCTTAATTAATGCTTCACCCTTTCTGTCCATAGGCGAGTATACATATCATACCTCGACAGTATTCATTTCTTCAGACCTCGCTTGCTGCGAACAGCAGTGTATCACGAAATCCTTATCGGCTATCTGGAATATGTCAAGAAACTCGGGTAGGTCCCTTTTTATGCTTATTACCATTTCTTATTTTGGCCTGGGTTGTTACTCATCGTTGCTGGATATATACAGGTATGTGACTGGTCACATTTGGGCGTGTCCACCAAGTGAAGGTGATGACTACATCTTCCACTGTCACCCTGCTGACCAGAAAATCCCCAAGCCTAAGAGGTTACAGGAGTGGTACCGCAAAATGCTGGACAAAGCCTTTGCTGAACGAATCATTCAGGACTACAAGGCAAGTTGTTTAAAAATAATTTTATAAAAAATGACATTTTCTTTAGATGGGACTGTTTGAGTTGCCATGTTTGCATATCTAAAGGACTTTTACATTTAATAGCCTTATCTAAAGGATTTTTTTTTTGTTGTTGTTGCAGGATATTTTCAAACAGGCAACAGAGGACCGGCTCAGCAGTGCCAACGAGCTTCCGTACTTTGAAGGTGACTTCTGGCCTAATGTGCTGGAGGAGAGCATCAAAGAGCTGGAGCAGGAGGAGGAGGAGAGAAAGAAGGAGGAGAACACTGCTGCATGCGAAACGCCAGAGGTGAGCCTGAGAGGTTGATACAGGGAACACCATGCTTTTTTTTTTCTTCTTCTTCAAACCGATTTGGTCCAAATAAGAAGTTTATCACAAGAAATATGCAGTTTAATACCAAACAAAACATGTAATGACTTGTTATGACTATTCCGATCCAGATTTTGCATATGTGATGCCATCACATATTCAGTTGTCACGAAATGTTTAGTATATAATTATTTGTTTGTTTGTTTATTTAATACTTAATTTCAAAGATATTTCCAACAATACATGTTGTGCATATTGGGGCAAACTGTAAAGAGTTCAGGCTGGGAGAACCACATCAAGACTCTTGTCCATTCTGGAGTCTGGTGCTAATAAGCTTTTTCATTTTGTTCAGGCACAATGCATTTTAATTTACCAACTACAGGAAAATGTAAACCTTCATACATACAAAGGCGTGGTGGCAGTTTTATTTCAGATGTTTATTAACAGATTTTGTGTTAACAGAAATGTAATTGTGTGACCAATGTCTTCTTTACTGCCAGAGGTGCTGCTTCTGTGGAGAAACTATATCAAATCCTTAAAACATGATATTGTTTTCTTACTTTTTCTAGTGTTTATGTAATAATTATGTTGCATTCCCTCTTGCTTTTAGGGCACGCCTGGAGATAGTAAAAATGCCAAGAAGAAGAACAACAAAAAAACCAACAAAAACAAGAGCAGCATTAGCAGAGCCAACAAGAAGAAGCCTGGGATGCCAAATGTAGCCAACGATCTGTCACAGAAGCTTTATGCCACCATGGAAAAGCATAAGGAGGTATAGCACCTCTGTTTCTAAAGCATCTAAGCTTACCCTATACTATGGCCATGTATTTCACACTTATGTTCTCGGGCTGTAGGTGTTCTTTGTGATTCACCTGCACGCGGGCCACATGGTCAATACGCTTCCACCCATCATGGACCCTGACCCAATGCTGACCTGCGACCTGATGGACGGGCGTGACGCCTTCCTGACGCTCGCAAGGGACAAACATTGGGAGTTCAGCTCTCTGAGACGCTGTAAGTGGAGTACTATGTGCATGCTGGTGGAGTTGCACAACCAGGGCCAAGACCGCTTTGTCTACACTTGCAACGAGTGCAAGCACCACGTGGAGACACGCTGGCACTGCACTGTCTGTGAGGTGGGTGGCCTGCACACAGACCCAAGCAACATATTTAAGTTTGACTTCTGTTCAGACTTAGTGTGTTAAACGCCACACAGTCAGAAACATGATATATGTTACATGTTGCATATTAAAATTCATGAATACATATTTAACTTACACATACTAGTCCAAATGTTTATTAGGATTGCTGTTAGATGCAGATAACTGTTAATTAAGTAAGTATGACTGACTGATGTCTGCCAAAATGATAATCTTGTTTGAACCACAGTGTTCAGCAGTGTCCAAAAATCTAAAGCTTTTGAAATATTCATGTGCAATTTTTTTCCACCAGGACTTTGACCTCTGCATCAACTGCTACAACACTAAGGGCCACGAACACACAATGGTCAAGTGGGGTCTCGGCCTGGATGATGACAGTAACAGCCAGAGCAATGAAGCCTCAAAAAGTCCGCAGGAGAGCCGGCGCCTGAGCATCCAGCGGTGCATCCAGTCGCTGGTGCACGCCTGTCAGTGCCGCAACGCCAACTGCTCGCTTCCCTCGTGTCAGAAGATGAAGCGGGTCGTGCAGCACACCAAGGGCTGCAAACGCAAGACCAACGGCGGCTGTCCTGTCTGCAAGCAGCTGATCGCCCTCTGCTGCTACCACGCCAAGCACTGCCAGGAGAACAAGTGCCCCGTGCCCTTCTGCCTCAACATCAAGCATAAACTGCGACAGCAGCAGCTGCAGCACAGGCTTCAGCAGGCCCAAATGATGCGGCGGCGCATGGCCACTATGCAGGGCCAACGTATGCCTCAGAGCCTGCCCTCTCCACCCCCTACAGCTACGCCAGGCACGCCCACCTCACAGCATCCGCAGGCCAACGCGGCACAGGCACCGCTATCTACCCAACCGTCCACGCCCAACACTGCTGGGGTCATGTCCCCGGCGTACGCCAGTGCGGCACCCCGCCCCAACCAGCCCCAGGTCCCAGCTCCGCAGGGCAAGCCCGGTGCCCAGCCCTCACCTCTCCCCCAGCAGCAGTCGCCCTTACCCCAGCCTCCTCAGCAGCAGCAACAGCAGCAGCAGCCGCCTCCGGCTGCAGTCAAAATGGCACGTCACATCGAGATGGTGGCTCAGGCTCAGCAGAGTCAGAACTACCGGCTCAGCATGAACGGGCTGCCCATGAACCATCAGCAGCCTCGCATGCCCGGCGCCGTTCAGCAACCCATGCAGATGGTCGGTCCGCGGACGCCACAGGTCATGCAGCCCATGGCCCAGGGGCAGTGGGGCCCTGGAGGCCCTCAGGCACCAATGCAGCAGACACAACAGCAGCAGCCTCTTCCGCAGCAGCCGCCCCAGCAAGGCATTCCCATGCAGCGTCCCATGATGCCGCAGCAACAGCAGCCACCCCAGCAAGCAGGACTGCGCATGATGGTTCCCCCGCAGGGTCCACGGCCTCAGATTCCTCAACAGCGGCCTGGTGCAATCGCTCCCAATGCCTTGCAGGACCTGCTGCGCACCCTCAAATCACCCAGCTCTCCCCAGCAGCAGCAGCAGGTCCTCAACATACTGAAATCAAACCCTCAGCTCATGGCAGCCTTTATAAAGCAGCGCACACTCAAATACAATGCCAGCCAGCAGCAGCAGCAACAACAGCAGCAGCAGCAACCGCAGGGCTTACATGGGGTACAGCCGGCCATGCAGGCACCATTGCAGGGCGGGGTGGCTGTCCAGAGACCTGCCATGGCCCCTCCACAGCCTGGGCAGCCCACTCCCCAGGGCATGGCTGCTCTTGGTCCACAGGGCCAGCTGATGAACCCAGGACACAATTCCAACCAACAGATCCAAGAGATGTACCGCCGGCAGCTTTTACGCCAACAACAGCAGCAACAACAACAACAGCAACAACAACAGCAACAACAACAGCAGCAGCAGCAACAACAACAACAACAGCAACAGGCTCTTGGACAATTCACCCAGACCCAGGGGGCACAGGCCTCTTACTCACAGCTCCGCATGCAGCAGCAGCAGCAACAGCAGCAGCAGCAGCTGGCAATGCAGGTGGGCACAGGACCCATAGGTCAGCTGCCTCCCATGGCCCAAATGGGCATGGACGGCCCGCAGAACCTCATGCATCAGCGCATGCTGCAGCAACAGCACCAACAGCAACAAGCGGTCCTCAAGCCGCTAATGGGCTCCCCAGCTCAGCCAGGTCCCATGAGCCCGCAGGCCCACCTGCTTACTGGCCAGCCCTTGGCCAACACGCTGGGCAACCAGGTGCGCTCCCCGGCGCCCGTTCAGTCTCCACGGCCGCCTTCCCAGCAGCCACCGGCACTTTCTAGTCCCTCGCCAGCACAGATGCAGCCGCAGCCCTCGCCCCAGCATGCCCCGCCCCACTCCAGCTCACCGCACCCCAGTCTGGCAGTGCCTCTGGAGCAGGGACATCTGGGCACTGCGGAGCAGAGCGCCATGCTCCCGCAACTCAATACGCCCAACCGCGGTGGGCTCACAAGTGACTTGAGCATGGTGGACCCCACGGGGGACACATTGGAGAAGTTTGTGGAGAGATTGTAGCTTTATTTGGGAGACTCAACCCACCACACTTTGGTCTGTATGTGTCCATTTTTTTTCTCTGAAGAATTTTTGTACTGACATGTAAAAAGTTTCAAGAAGTGTATCAAAAAAAAAAAATTAATAAAAATTTAAGACAGTGCTTGGGACATGTTGATGTATTTCCATTTAAAATAAGAGACTTATACTACTTCCTATATGGCAAGGGATTTGGAAAAAATGCTGTTTAAATGTTTCAAAGTAAAAAAAAAAAATCATAAAGGATATATTTTTTGGTTCTGGCCAAATTTGGTCTGTATGTAATGTTTTAACTTTTGATTTGTTTTCCCCCATTTAGCTGTGTAATTTTGCTTTTTATATGGTTTCATGCCTTTATTCGTTTTGTATAAAACTGCATTGTTATTCTTGTGTTTATTTCAAAAAATTTTTTTTTTTTTTTTTTTTTCGGGGAGGGGGGGGTGGAGGTGGTGAGACTGTACAAATATTTGTTTCGGAATTTGGGCCAGGATTTCCTCTGTTCTCTAGCTCTCCTCCAACCTGGCTGTTGTATTCTAGCGTTCTGTTTTTCAACATGTTCGGGGAGTTTTTCTTCACTTTATCGTTGTAAGATCTGTACGAGGAGAACATTTTTTATTTTTTTTTTCGTATCAATAGGAACTGGGCATACACGCAAGCATGCACACCATTCGCACACTCATATACACGAGGAGTTGTACAAATAAAAACCGGAACCAATACCACAGACCTTGAAGCAAACAGAAACATGGACATTGCGCATTGCCAGAAATTCCATCTTGCAGATGTAGAAAATTGTTGCTTTGTCTTATAAGTTTTTTGTCCTTCACTTTTGTCATAGAGAATATATAAGTATAAAGCAAGTGAGAAAGGTGAGTCTCCGAGGGCTGTGGGAATGGAAAGAAGGTGGTCATTGGTTGCTTGTCTGAATGCTTAAAGGACTATCCATCCTCATTCGTCTCACACAGAAACTTGAACTGGGTCTCTACTTTTTCTCTAATGTAAATCATGCAAGTTATTACGCAAAATATTATAAATATAAGGAAGAAAGAATGAAATCACTGTATAAACTGGTTAAAATCTCATTTCTTACTTATATACCATATTGTTAAATAAACTGTGTACAACAGATATAAATGATATTTCTGCATCTTTTTTTGGGTATGTTATAAACAATAGCTTTATTTTCAGTTGCATGTCACGCAAATGTGATTTTGGTTTTGGTGTCATAGTAGGTTTCATGACTCAGTAGAATTTTAAAACGTGGAGACTGATTAAGAAATTGATCACAAAATAATTCATTTTCATTCCATTTCAGAGGATTCTCTAATAGGCTTATTAAGAAATATATATTCAATATACTTCTCATAAAACAAAGGGAACATAAAAATAAGACATCCTAGATCTGAATGAATGAAATGTCCTTATTAAATACTTTGTTCTTTACATAGTTGAATGTGCTGATAACCAAATCACACAAATAACAAATTTATGAACCCATGGAGATTTGGAGTCACACTCAAAATTGAAATCCAACTTTGATGTAATGTCCTTAAAAACAAGTCAAAATGAGGTTAAGTAGTGTGTGTGGCCTCCACATGCCTGTATGACCTCGCTACAATGCCTGGGCGTGCTCCCGATGCCGGATGGTCTCCTGCAAGATCATCTCCCAGACCTGGACTAAAGCATCCGCCAATTCCTTGACATTCTGTGGTGCAAACCTGCTTTCGTCTGTGAAGAGCACAAATTTGCCAATTTTGGTGTTCTCTGGCAAATGCCTAATGTGCTGTACGGTGTTGGGCTGTAAGCACAACCCCCATTTACATTTACGACATTTGGGAGACGCCCTTATCCAGAGCGACTTACAACGTGTTTTCAAGTTACCATCAATGAAGAGATCAATTCCGGTTCACTAGGACCCCAACTATGGATACAATTTTTTTATTCACTCTGTTGTAGATTCTGTACACAAGTTCGACAATAAGAAGGTTACAAGTTAATCTAAATATTCTTTAAAGAGGAAGGTCATGAGCTGCCGTTTGAAAATACTCAGTGACTGAGCTGTTCTGACCTTGAGGGGAAGTTCATTCCACCACCGAGGGGCCAAGACGGAGAAGAGTCTAGATGAATGTTTTCCTTTTACCTTCAGAGATGGAGGGACCAGGCGAGCAGTACTGGAGGTTCGGAGTATACGAGGTGCAGTGCGAGGTGTAATAAGGGCTGTGAGGTAGGATGGTGCTACTCCATGTTTGGCTTTGTAGGCCAGCATCAGTATTTTGAACCTGATGCATGCAGCAACTGGGAGCCAGTGGAGGGAACGTAGCAGAGGGGTGGTGTGGGAGAATTTGGGAAGGTTTATGATCAGTCGTGCTGTTGCATTTTGTATGAGTTGTAGAGGTCGGATGGTACATAGTGGTACTGATGGACTCCTGATTTAGCGGCTCCATGCTCTGGACACTACGCTGACAGAGACAGTAAACCTTCTTGCCACAGCTTGCATAGATGTGCCATCCTGGATAAGCTGCACTACCTGAGCCATTTGTGTGGGTTGTACCACTAGAGTGAAAGCACCGCCAGGATTCAAAAATGACCAAAACATCAGCCAGAAAGCATAGAAACAAAACCTGCAGAACCACGCCTTTATTGGGGATGTCTTGCTAATTGCCAAGAAGTTCCACCTGTTGTCTATTCCATTTAGGGGCACTGGTGACCTAGCAGTTAAGGAAGTGGCCCCATAATCAGAAGTTTGCCGGTTCGAATCCCGATCCGCTAAGGTGCCACAAAGGTGCCACAAAGGTGCCACTGAGCAAAGCACTGTCCCCACACACTGATTCCTGAATGCCTGTCATGGCTGCCCACTGCTAACCAAGGGTGATGGGTTAAATGCAGAGGACACATTTCACTGTGTGCACCATGTGCTGTGCTGCTGTGTATCACAATGACAATCACTTCACTTTATTATCACTTTATTTTTCTTTATTATTTGCACAACAACATGTGAAATTGATTGTCAATCTGTATCGCTTTCTAAATAGACAGTTTTATTTCACAGATGTGTGATTGACTTGTAGTTACATCGTGTTGTTTAAGTGTTCCCTTTATTTTTGAGCAGTGTATTTCACAGCCGAACTATTCTATTATTTATTTTTTTACTACATGATGTGCAAATAGGTTTTTACTCTCTGGAGTAGATTAGCCAGACAGAAACTAACTTTTCTAAACCCAGTGGTGGTTAGAAGTTTATTTACCACCACATTTCTGTCCATAGTTTGCGGGGTCAATTCTTGTTTAGCACACTTACATAAAGGACACAATGACGATTGCTTTCAACGCTGGGAAAGGGTAAAATGTTTTATAGTTTTCTTAACAACACCACCACCATACGTATGGTGACGTAATTTGCACACTGTAAGAAATACATGATGTTCTGTTATTCAGTTCCGATGTGCGGATCGATCCCAAATAAGGATAGTATCGATACCAAGTTGGTGTCAGTATTGGATCGACACTAGCACAATGGTATTGATATTTTCGCTGTTCTATTTCTTTACCACGTTCCAAATGAAATATAAATACTGCTCCTCACAAATTAAAGCGACTCGGTGACGTCACAGCAGCACTCACTCTCACACACTAGTTTTTTTTGTATAAAGCATCAGTAATGGTTGTTTGCGGATTCGATTGGTTGATTCGAATCCTCATGGTGAACGATTCAAAAGACTCGGATCACTTGGACGGAATCCGGTAACGTTGTGTTGCGCATGCGCACACGTGTGACGCCACCGGAAACGGGAAGCGAAGTGGCGGACGTTTTGGACTGCTGTTACCGTGTGGCTGGCTGACCTGTTCAAATGATATTTTTTTTATTATTAACCGGTATTTGCTTATTATGTAACATCAGCCCCACCTCACAAACATTACATGGGCACCCAAGAGGGCGAGCGCCGCGTTATGAATGAATTTGAAATAATTTAAACATCCGACACTTGTTCCACATGAACTGTACAGCGTGGTCGTCAGACGCAGCAATGCTCATTAGATTCCTGATGAGCTGTGCTGTCTTCATTCGTTGCTTGCGTGCCTGGGGTCCGGACACCCACCGTGGCTGTGCGCTAGAAGAGCCTTTGTGTGGATTAGTTGTCTGAAATATGGATGACTCGGACCAGGACTTCGCGGACCTCTGTTCCAGGCTCCTGAAACGGAAGGTGCGGAAGAAAGCGGGCGATTCCGGAGAAGAGAAGGAGCCCGAAACCCAGTGTCCCCCCCAGAACCCGCTCCCGGTAAAGAGGAGACGGAGAAAGGATGATGTCGTCACGACAGGTTCTGCAGACAGGGAGGTGGAACAGGAGAGAACAGTTGCAGATATCGTGTGCAGCAAAATGCAGCAATTCAGATGGCTCAGTCCACAGAGGCTGCAGCGCCAGGACCCCACCGCCCTGACCCCTGACCCTTACCCTGCGTCTGTGCTGCAGCGGCGTGAAGGTTCGTGTTGACCCCATTGCATTGTTACAATCGGTGCGTTTTCTTTTCTCAACCTTCTTCGTGCATGTGTAGAGCCTACCGGTGACACGGGTGGGGACGAGGAGCTGGCCCTCCGGCTGCAGCGAGAGCTGGACAGCGAGGCAGACGAGTCTGGTGGCCCGTTCCTCTGCCAGCTTTGCCAGAGGGACCTGTCAGCTATGACCCCACAACTCCGGGCACAGCACATCAACAGGTCTGGTCTGTTCTATATTTTACTCTACTGTCATAGAGTGGAAATATGGTACGTGTCAGGGAATCAAATACACGGCATAACAGGAAGTGCATAGGATGTACAGCACAGCACACGGTGACACAATGAAATGTGTCCTCTGCTTTTAACCAGAACCCTTGGTGAGCAGTGGGCAGCCATGACAGGTACCTGGGGAGCACTTTGTGGGGACGATACTTTGTTCAGTGGCACCTTGGTGGCACGGTATTCGAACTGGCAACCTTCTGATTACGGGGCCGCTTCCTTAACCGCTAGGCCACCACTGCCAAGAAATTACCTAAATACCTAAATTCTGTGAATTTCATCATTAAAAATTTTCATGTTTCGACCAGTGCACAGAATTAGAGATTAATTTAATAAACTCTGTGATTATTTGGGTATTTTAATGAATTAAATCAGTAATTTAATACCAGACAACCGAAAGAGTTGTGCATGTGTGCAAAATATCTATTTATTATTGTTCCTTACACTTACTGCTCAGGGTTTTTAAGGGTATCTTCAGGCTATAATGCTGGGTTCCTGGTTTCTGCATTTTGTCTGCTGTGTGAATGGAATTGGCAGCTGGAAAGCACAAGCTGACTCTTTTTCCCAAAAGGTGCCTGGATGAGAGTGAGGGCAGCGGCATCCCTGCTCCTCATTCTCGACCCGTGGTCCATGAATGTCCCATCTGCGGAAAATCCTTCAAGTCCCTCAAGAGCCGCGCTAAGCATGTGAAACAGTGCTCTGCCGAAATGGGAGTGCCCACAGCCGTCCTGCTCCAGGCTCTGCAGAAACAGACCCCTGAGGTCACGGGTGAGGGGGCAACTGACCCACAGTGAGTGACTGCAGTATCTCCCAAATTTTCTCTGAAAAGCACTAATTTCATGTCAGGGCAGGAAAAAAAAAACAAAACATTAGTTTGTACAAACTATAAGAATCAAAATAAGTGAAATGTGTTGGCAAATAGGTGTTTATGTGTGCAGGTAATGAGAGGTAGTTTATATCAAAATTCCATGTTAATTTCTAAATATTTAATATTCAATAATATTCAGAACTTTATTTAGGATTGTCAGCATACTGTGATTCAGTTGTAATGTATATGATAAAAAATATCATAAGATACCACATTATTCACGTTGTCACAATGGCTTTACAAAAAAGTGTAGACCAAATAAATGGCAAAAACAGCCACTCAGAACTGTCCAGTGTCATTTTCTGAAATAAAAGTATTTTGTTTTTAACAGAACTCAAGCCAAAGGACAAAAGAAGAATAATAAGAAAAAGAAACATGGAAGGAAGGCCGAGCCCCTTGATGAAGACACCATGGTGGCCCTGGCCCTCTCACGCTCTCTAGTAGAACAGGAGCGTAAGGAGCGAGGAGGTCTGTTCGAAGGGACGGATCTTCAGCCTGATGCTGGACCAGCCTTACAGGCCAAATCGGTACCAGGTAACGTTTAACCACTCGGCGATTGTCACATGTGATACACAGCAGCACAGCACACCTCTGCATTTAACCCATCACCCTGAGTGAGCTGTGGGCAGCCATGACAGGCACCCGGGGAGCAGTGTGTGGGTTGTTCAGGAAAGAGCAGGGCCGGCCTGTGGCGTAGACAATATAGGCAAAGGGCGCCATGCATCCAGGGGGCACTACAAACTGAGGAAGTGTAGCTTTCCAGTATTTTTAAAAGTAGTTGGTATTAATGTGTTTTAATATGAAAGGAACATACCACATGCATTTATCTGCTGCGTAGCAAAGCCTATTAAGTAGTAGTAACTCCTGGACGGTCATAATAATAATAATAATATGTAACTTTCTCCCCTGTCCTACACGTAATCATGCTAATAATAAAACAGTGTATTTATTTATTTATTTTGGGGGGGTTCTGGGGTAAAAATCTAGAAAGGAAACAGCAAAATGTTTCCTGAGATTGATCCCACAACCTCTCGGTTACAAGTCAGCTTCCTTACCCACTAGGCCACCGCTGCCACTGTGTGTAGGTGGTAGTAGCCTAGTGGGTAACACACTCGCTTATGAACCAGAAGACCCAGGTTCAAATCCCACTTACTACCATTGTGTCCCTGAGCAAGACACTTAACCCTGAGTCGCTCCGGGGGGACTGTCCCTGTAACTACTGATTGTAAGTCACTCTGGATAAGGCATATGGTAAATGCTGTAAATGTATAAGGTAAATGTATATACTGTATATGGCTATATGTACTTATAAATGACTTTTAGGTAAAGGGAAGAAGAGAACAAAGAAGGGTGCTGTCGACGTCCCCCCTCCCCTGCTCCTGAGACAGAGCCTGGAAGAAGCCCTGAGACGTCAGCAGGAGCGGGTTGCCCTCATCCTGCTGTGCCCTCGGGCTCCCACGCCACCTGCTAACATCATTTTGGCCACCAACGCCCTGCTGCCCTCGTCTGCAGGCAGCGACGCTGCCCCCCTGTGGCACAAGACGGCACTCCCTGCAGCTGATGCCCACAATATGCATGAATTCTACGCACCTGAGCTCCAGGCCTTCATCCAGCCCTGGGTGAACACACTGGTGAGTGTGCTGTCTGTCTTACAGATAATGCAGAAATGCACTGGTTTTGAACCACATCTTTCACACTTTTGATGTTTGGTCCTCCCAGAACGCCCCTTTACCCTGTGCTGTGCAGTCCCCAGCAACGCTGCGGTTTGATTCCCCCTTCCTGCCACCCACTTCTAGTCTCTCAGACTGTGGTTCAGAGCCCCAGTTGCAGACATGCTCCCAGTCATCATCAACCACTGTGCAGGGCAGTCAGAGATTGTCCAATGTGCTGGAGGCTGCTGACCGGGGTCCACCAGTCGGGGAGTCCGACGGCGCTCCTGGTGAGTCCCACAGAATATCACTGTCTGTTTAAATGTCCACAAGCACACATTAGCTCACAAGCCCACACATGCTGCTTCATAAATGTTCAAAATTGAACATTTATATGCTCAACATTTGCATCGTTTCTTCTACTATTAAGTGAAGTGAACTGAAGTGATTGTCACATGTGATACACAGCAGCACAGCACACGATGCACACAGTAAAATTTGTCCTCTGCATTTAACCCATCACCCTGAGTGAGCAGTGGGCAGCCATGACAAGCTCCCGGGGAGCAGCGTGTGGGGACAGTGCTTTGCTCAGTGGCACCTTGGCGGATCGGGAATCGAACCGGCAACCTTCTGATTACAGGGCCACTTCCTTAACCGCTAGGCCACCACTGCCCCCTATGGATGATATTAACTTTTAATATCTAAGACACTCATACAGTTGCTTTGTGGTCTTAATATAAATGGAAAATATCTTTAAAAAGCTATTGATCTTCAGGATTATGAGCAGATTTGTATGGGTATGATAAGTAAGAATGGGTGTGGATGCAAGTTTTTTTTTTTTTTTTTGATAGCCCAGTTTATCCATGTATAGTCAGTGTCATGGTTAAGTATATGTTTTCCTGAAAATGTGATGTATATCGTATGGTAAAAGCACAGTTTCTTTACAGAACAACATTCCTTCAGCCTCAGTGGCTTCATCGCGGCTCCCTCAAAGCCCAAGAAACATGCTGAGAGCTTCGTGAGTAACCCTCGGCTGCCCCTCTCCTCATCGCTGGAGTTCACCTCCACAATCAGGACTGGGTTGTCTTTATCTATATGAGTTGTGACCAGCAGTTACAACTATGTTTGTGTGTATGTTGTGCTTCTTTCCATGTGAACAGATTTTTGTGTTGATCTTATTGGATTTGGCCTGATGTTTTCACTCCCATCCCTAACCTTGATTTTTGTGTTGCAGAAGTCCCTTTCCAGGCTGTCTGCAGACCTGGGGTCAATGGCGAACAATCCTCAGCTGAGTGATGTCCAGCTGCAGGTGGACAGCGGGGATGTCTTCTTTGCCCATTCCTTCATTTTGTATTCTCGATGCCCCCTGCTGGCTGAGCTGGTTAGTGCATGTAGAGCGGATGCACCCAAATTCAACACAAACCTTTTCTCATTATAGAGTAGGTAAAACATATATAATTACTACAATTAAAATGTTTTAATACATTAAAATAAACTGTGTACATGTTCTACGAAGATACATCATAACAGGATCGACAATATGATATACAGTATATAGCATGTATGCTGCACAAAGGTTCCAGACCAGGATGTGGATTTATTCAGTTTGCAAATATTTTTTTTAATAAAAACTGATGAAACATGAAACAATTATTTTCAGAATTCCCATTTGTAAGGCAAATAATACTATGTCAAATGTATTATTTAATTATGGAAGACTTTCCTCATATTACACAGTCACTGTTTTTAATTCTGTAATTCCTGTTTAAATTTGTTAATTTTTAAGACTGCTGAGATTTTAGATTTCGCAGCCATTATGTTTCATACTGGAATATTTATTTCTATTTGTTGTATTTATGCGCAGGTGAATTCTTCTTTGTTTCTGTCTCTGCACAGGTGCATACCAGTGGCTTTGGTGTGCAGGAGGATGGGATGCCCTCTGCTCAGCGGGTGTTAATGGGAAATGTTCCTTCTGATGCACTGCTGGCCCTGCTTCAGTACCTCTACACTTCCCACTGTCTGCTAACACCCACACTGGCACCAATTCTTCAAGACCTAGCAACCAGGTCAGCATTTCTGGCCTTCAGAACAGTGCTTTGAATGTCAGACAGAGGGTGATGATTCACTCTACCTGCCACCAACCTACAAGAGTTGTCGTCCATGAATTCTGAAGAGGTTGTTTATGTTGTATTCTCACAGATTTTGCTTGGACGAGCTGCAGGAGCAGTGTGAGTTGTACATAAGGGGGGAGGAGA